>NW_027269264.1:29585743-30848243 GCF_023055355.1 Agelaius tricolor | reverse complement strand
AAAGCATTCTGTTTTGCTGGAATGAATGTCTTCTAGAACTGGTTACGAGGGTGTGCCAGTGCAGTTTGGTTCTTTGATCAAGCTGGATTCCTGAGTACAAGTTTACAAGTTTTAATATTTGTTTTTCTTAAGAGTTTCTCTGTGATCTCCTTGCATTCTAATAAAGTTAATTGTGGAATGCAGGTTTCTTCCCTGAAGAAACATAAATTTATTGTGGATCAGTGTGCCATTTTTTTGGAATCATTTAATGACCTCTAAATTTATTTAATAAGAGCTTGTACTAGTGATATTATTTGTGGCTAAAATTCTTCCATTTCTTACTGAGGTTTGCTCTTGTACTTGAGGAGCTAAGTATATACATAATATTAGAATACTTGCCTTGTTTCCACTTCTTTTTGGTTTCTATTGCTTTTTAGAGTTCATGTTCCTGACTCTTTTCTTATTATAATGACCTAAATTATTGGGCTGCTTTCTTGATTATGAAATATTAAGGGGAAAGAAGAAATTTTAAGAAACCCGGTTGTAAAGCAAAATAACATCTTAATTACTTCTCCTGTTAGGCATAGGTATATTTTTAGAGGCAGTAAACATGCAGGAATTATCACTATAGTATTATTGGTTGAAATAATATTTTGCTTACTTCTGGTTAAGAAGAAAATCCAATTTCTCATTGAACAGTTCTTTATAATACATTACAGTGATTCTAGAATACTTACCTGTTGTTTGGTACAGTATGTTTCTTATCTAGACATAATTTCCAGTTACTCACTCATTATTTAGAGGAAGAAAGTGAGCAAACAAAACTGCTGTACATCCTTTTGCTGTTAGGGAATTAAGGTGGTAAGTCATTGTCACCGATGACATTTACAGGAGAAAAAAGTGAAACTAAGGGAAGAAAGTATTAAAGCCTTTGTGGCAAAAACATACATGATGCAGCAACAAGGTTAAATGGGCATGTAGACTTATTTGGTAAGCTTTTGGTAAGCTTACACAGCAAATGGTAGGAAAAAAATGTTTGTTCAAATTGCTAATTTGAACTTTCTAATATGAATGATACTGCACCGCACACAAGATAACTATTTTGAACTTAGAAATAAAAGAAGACGGTCATAGTCAAAGACATTGGAATATAATATATATATATTATAAAATATATATAAGGTCATAAGCATAATATAACCTTACTGTTTCTAAATGGTTATATTTCTAGTGTTGTAAGAAAAGGAATTTTTCTCTTTTATCACAACAGTAAAAATACTTCTGCATTCCTTTCTCAGAGTAGTGGAGCATGAGGTGAATTTACAGGCAGAAGGAGGAACTCAATAGGATTCTGGAAATAATATGGGCTTAAAGTAAGGCGGGAGCAAGAGTGTAAACAGCTTTGTCTCATCATCTTTCCAGAGGCCTCTCTGTTCATTACCTTCTTACTATCTCTTAACTCTTTTTTTTTCAGAACTTCTCTCTCATGTTCAGCTACATCTCTTCTGTTGTGGCTTTGTTGCTTTCTTACATTTCTTCATCTGATCACATTAATAAAACGGCCATTAGCCATTCTGCTCTGAATCAAGTAGGTTTGAAGATTGCTTTCTGATCTTGACAGTAGTCAATGTCTGACCTACTTGGAATCAAACTTCATGGCCCACATCTAGCCAAGTATTTTTTCTTTCAGTTTACATTGCTGGAACAACCTTTTGTCTTTCTGGATCTGTTGTCCTCAGATTTACCATAGCCAACTCCCCGGTCAAGTTTTGAGTGCCTCTGGAAAGAAAATGGGAAGAAAATAAGATAACCAAAAAGCACTTTACAGCACCTTAAATATGATTAGATTTGCAAGCTGGGCTAAGCTATATTAAGATTATCTTTTTGGAGTTGGAAAACTGATTTTCAGTTGGAGGAGAACTATTGCTGGTTTTGAAGAAGAAATTAGTTTTGATCTTTTAGTGGAAAAAACAAATTTCTTGTGAAAAACAGATTGTGAAAAGACTCAGTTCTATTAGCCCCAGTGGGTAAGGGTGTAGTATTTTGATTAGAATTTTTTTTGGTGTGTGAGGAAGGAGAAGTATGGGTACTTTGTCTGGAAGGAAAACAGAAACTGGCAAGTTTGCTTGGTAGTAGATGAGAACTGATGTTTAATCTGCATACAAGGATAATGGAAGGAAGTCAAAATGTATTACAAATGAGGGAAAGAAAATACAGATGATGGGTAATTAAGAAGGTGCAAGAAACCCTGAAATTAGTTCAGTTGGTTAGAGAATGAGGCTGGTATTGCTGAGCTTGTGGGTTCAATCCCCACACAGGCCATTCACTGAAGACTTGGGCTCAGTGATCCCTGTGGGTCCTTTCCAACTCGGAGTATTTAGTGATTCTTAAAGTTACAAGTGTCCTTGCTTCTTTGTCTGTGAAGTGTCACAAAAGTGAACCGAATGTTCTGTGAAGGTGTGGGTAGATGAGTGGCACTGTATGGCAATAGAAATGGATGCAAATCCTTGTATGTCTTGTTAACTTTAACTGTTGCTGTACATATTTAATTATTCCAGCAGTAGTAACTGTTGGAAAGTACTGTGTAATGTCAGATTTCAGTGAGGCTGCTGTATTGACAGTGGAGAGGTCCTTTGTGATAAGACTTTGGAAATGCTCTTTTATAATCTCAGTATAGACAATTGATCTAAGAAAAGATTCGTTATCTGGTAGTGTTTGAAGTAGGCATTCATGCTATCTGCAAGTGTTTTGCTCAGTTTTGGTTTCCCATGGTTGAGGGTGTGACACTCTAGCTGTATGTGAGCATTAAAGATTTCATAATTTAACCTAAAATTTTCTCTGAACTAGTGTTAATTTCTCCAGAAAATACTGTATCTTACATGTGTGTGCACATACTCCTTACTACTTTTTCACCAATACCTTTATAGTTTCTGGGCAGGGAAATAAACAGAAGTATGTATTTCAGTCTAAAATTCTCAGTATCTAGAACTCTAACACCATCCTTTCATTTTTTAGGCCATGTGATGGAATAAAGTGTCAGCTTAATAAACCTTTTATTTATGACACCTCCATCTACTGACACAGATCATGTACAGGATTGGTTTTGCAATTACAGTTTGTGATGTCTCATTTTCTCTTTTATTTTAAAGTTTTATCTGTGTAATGGATGAGACCCTTTTGAAGTCATAATTAAAATATTGGATCACAGTACTTATTCACTGGGTGAATTGCTACATAATATTTTTTGTTACTGAAACAATGACATACTCATAAGTACGGTGCTGTAAGTGTAATGTTTACTTTAAAATATTATACAATTCTGTTGTTTTTATGAGAGGGAGTCTTTAATAGGCTATCATTGCATATGTACAGAACATTAGTAATTCTGTATTTTAAATTATGATGTGCTTCTATTTCATAGAATATTGGAGTCACTTCTAGGAAATTATTAGAAATTCATATACCTTCCAAATGTGATAGAGCATTTTAAATGTGTATGGCTAATGCTACTGTTTCTGCTAGTTTCAAAACATTTGAAAAGTACTCTTGGTGTTCAGCAAGTAGATCATCAAAATGCTACTGTTGGACTAGTTCACACAAAGTCTGGCTTTAGCAAATCTCATTATATGATTACGGCTATACTTAAAGCGTTAAATTGTGTGTACAAGTAATGAAAGAAATGGCAGGTCAGCTGTGGATTACACAGACTATGTAGGAGTGTCAGGTTGATAATTTGTGTGTCTTTTCATTTTTGTCCTTGTAACCTGAAAATCCTGGTTGACTTAGGAACGTCATGTTTACTGTCAAGGCTACTATGATAACTAAACCATTTATATAGTACAGATGCATGATATCTAGACTTGATAACAGCAACATATCATCTGACATATGCAATGGTGTGTTTCTTTCACACAAAAAACAGAAGATGAAAACAGCCCTTTATGTAATTTTTAGCTCGCTCATAGTGCTGAAACTTCTGAAATTGGTAATTTAAACTTCATCACAGGCAGAAATGAAGTATTTTGCATTGCAGAAGTAAGAAAAAATTGTCAGTTTTTGTGGCAATACTACCTCTAATGATTACATGAACATGACTTTTCTAAAACCTTTTTCTAGATATATTTCCTTGTATATTCTAGGGTTTATATAAGTTTTTAACTTGTTTCCCCATTAGAAGACATTCTTTGAGTGTTGCCTGTTTGCAGATTATTGATAATTTCTATTTGCAATGGATTATTTAAAATTATCGACTTGAGAGCCGTTACACAAGAAGACATGGAAGATTATCAACTCTGAAAGCAGCTTGTATGCCCTTGAGTGATAAAGAAATGAAATACTGGGGAGAGCTGGCTCTTTTGTCTTCTACCCAAAGGAAAGAAGCCCAAACCTCTCAAAGGGGCAGAACCAGTTCCTTTGAGGAGTCCAGCTGCTAGGAAAGGAAGGAGGAAACAGGAAATGGAGAATGCCCTGAATAAATAAAGGAAAAGGAACTTAAAGTCAGGAGCTTTTACAAAATACAGAATAGATCAGGGATATAGAGTAAAGTGGCGAGAAGAAGAGTGGGATTCTTTTTCTCCTCCTTTTTTTCCTTCTGCCTTTTTCAGGGCAGGGAGAGGATTATAATGTATAAAAGAGAAGGGAGGAGCAAAACCAGAAAAAAAAATTGAAGGGAATTTAGCTACTAGCATAATTATAGTTCTGCTGGGCTAAACGCTCAGCTTGAGAAGTATTTAGAGGTTTTGCAGGATGAGTACAAGCAATATATTTGCATTTGTGTGGTAAGGGGAAAAATATTTAACCACTTGCCCAAGTCAAGCTACTGCATTGAAAAAGCTTGTGAAGGGCCAGTAAGGTGGCCCTCAGTAGCTGAACAAAGGCAGTACAGGAGGGACTGATTAGAGAGCAACTGTAGCTCTAGGAAGGCAATTGGACTGAATATGGGACTGTTTTGAATTTGTAAAAGGATTAAGATGTAATGATATTTAACCTGGTTTGGTCACAATGAAAAACACCCTTGTTTCAATAATGTGTCCATTCACCAGAATGTGAGTTCTGATGTGTGAAGTCTTTGGCTGCCTAGCTGGTACCTCCTGTATTACTGAATTGGCAAAAGTTTCCTACCCAATCTGTCAGTCACAAACACACAGAAGCAGAGTGAAAAGGAAGACAGCCATACAAGTATTTCTGTGTTTGTTTGGTTATAGAGTAGAATTGCTAATAGGGTGAGGTGGACAGCATTAATAGGAAGGTGTTTGGCAAGGCTGAGATGAGAAGGTATGTGGAAGCTTGCTGTCACTCTTACCAGCACCTCCTACAAATAGGATGATCGACGCCCTTGACCAGAAAACACTGAGGTGAGAGGGGGGTTAAAAGTTTGGAGTACTGACACTTTCTTCTGTGTTTAAGGCCTAGCAGACACATTCTTGAAGGGCTCCATGAGATGGGGTTTTCAGTGCTGCAGTGATCCTCTTTTGACTGAGTTAAAGGACAACTGAATTAACTGGAGTTGTGTACCATAGGTGAAGAATGCCAGTAGGCTTTTATTTGTCATGTTTTATTTCTAGTCCTTCTGCTGCAGTGAGAAGGGGTGGGAATTAAATTGACAACATCATTATGCCTAGTTACTCAGTATTGTTACAGTACTTGAAGTAATTTGAAGAAATACTGTTCTAGAGGTACAACATATAGGTGGCTTTCATCAAAGCAAGGAGTTTTGGTTGCATTCACTATAAAATAAGGTCCCTAAATTACTAAGAATGAAAGACTGGTCATAACTGGAAACATGCTTACAGCCATTGAAGTGGGTTTGAAGGAAATGTTTTGAAGTGCTTTTAAAGAGGATCTGCATCTGGTGCACCTTTTTTTTTTCTGTTTCTCTGTATTTAAAAATAACCAGACACGTACATGCAAAAGATTCAGTACTATCACTAGAAACGTGGTTTCTGATCTTTTGGGATTCAAGTTGAAATTTACATTAGATTAATATGCATAAAGCAAGTCAACAACCAAGCATGTTTGACTCCATAATCATACTGAGCTGCAAATTTTAATTTGAGGGTTTTTTTTTTTTGTTTTTTTTTGGGGGTTTTTTGTGGTTTTTTGGTTTGGTTTGGTTTTTTTTTTTTTTGGTATGAGGATTCAAGTTCTGCTTCCCTTCTTGGGATCTCATTCAAAGCCTTGTGAAATCAGCAAAATTTATTTGAATTCATTTGAAGTAAGCCATTTTCATTTTGAGGTATGTGGACATGATACAAATTTGAGTAATATGTGGCTCAAGTATTTGCTTAATAAAGCAGGTTTTATGTATATTATCTTTTTATTTAGATTGATTTCTGAGTTATTGCTGAGGTAAGTAGGCTACTAAAAGGTAATTGTTCTAGATAAAATATCAGATGGAGCATTTTGGAGGCTGCCACCATTTAGCACCCACTGGATTTGTTACTTTGACAATATTTCTGTGTAGCAGGTCCTGTTTATTGTTAAAATCTTGAAGTTCTTAATCTAAATTTAACAAACTTCTATGTCCCAAAACACTCTTGCAATGTAAGCTAAATGTTGAGAAGAGGTATGGGAAAACTCCAGTGTCCATTTCCTCTTGAAACTTCTAAAGGTAACGGAGGACTAGGGGCTGGGGGATAGGCGGTGGACAGCATGAAAGAGGTTATAGTCCTTGCTTGTATTAATTGGCAGACTGGGTTGCAGAGACATACTTTATAGTAGTTGCAAGGGAAGAAAAACCTTTAATCTCCAGACATTTTGCAATTAGTAACATCTCTTCCGATAATAAAATGGATTGTCTGAATTTTTTTTTTCTAACTGACATTACTTGCTGGTTGATGTAATCATCCCACAAGGCATCTTAGTTTAAAAGAAAAGCAAAAAGCAACCAAGTCCTTTTCTATCTTTATGTAGAACCCAGAAAAAACCTATTTATTTCCAGGAATCAGTCTGCATCTGTCTGTAGGTTTTTTTCCCCATTTACAGATTGAGTTCGTTGGTCATTGATGTTACTTGGAGTAAAATATTGCTGTCTTTCATGTAGTCTAGCAAAGTCTATTGTAGAGTATTGTGAAATATCCTTCAGGTTTGAGGAAAGGGGTTTCTCTCATTTTAAAGTTTGGTCTGCACTGCTTGGAAAAAAAAAATCATGTTAGTGCAAAGAAACTTTAAATTGAACCAGCTACTTTGTGTTTGTTTTTGTTGCATAGCAAAGTTCCTATATAAAAATAAAATTTTGGATTACTGTTCCTTCTTTCATATGCAGATCTTGCAATTGTTTTGCTGACTTTTGTAAGTTAGAAGCTCTTCCAGCAAGTTTAGTGATTGTATCAAATATGCACAACTTTAACAGACAACAAATGTTTATGAATGATAGCTTTATTCTTTGATGTAGTCCTGAATTTTTGCAATTGTTAAGTATTTTTACATTTGTCATTTGTTGTCTAGATAGTCTTCAAACTAGAATAATCCTAAATAAATGCAGAAACTATAAAACCGTACTTCTGTTTTGGATTTCAGCCAGGTCTCCACCCACGATGATTAAGTCCTTTATATATTTGAAGTATATACATAAAATTGAATGTGCCTGATGTTTATTGTATGTGTGTATGTATAAAGAACACATAATCTGCTCCATATATATAGGTAGTGCTTATAAGATGTGTTTTCTGCTCAAATACATTGAAAATTTATATTAAATTCAGATCTCACTATAGCAGGAGTTATTGTGATTACTACTCAGGGCATGCTCAATTATTTCCCAAGTGTAGCCTGCATTTTTCTTGAGTATCTAACTTAACACTGATATTAAAATGCGTGTCTTTTAAAAGAAAGTTCTACTTGAAAGGCTTCTATCTAATTTTGTCTGATTGTGATTCCAGTTCAAAGCTTCTTAGTACTAGATCATTCCAACATTGGCATGCTGGAAAAAGATCAGTGAAGTACTGCCAAAGATAAATACAGCTGGAGTACATAATGTACTGTGTGCTGAGGGAATTGTGTATTTTCGTTTGGAGAAGTCTAAGGAGACATCGATTTGTTGTCTTCAGCTACCTGATGGGAGGCTATAAAAAATATGGAGTTGGACTTTTTCTTGAAGGCACAGGGTGTTTGGATGAGAGAAAACAAACACAAGGAGCATGGGAAATTTTTGTTAGGTATTAAGGAAATATTTTTCAGCAGGAGGGCAGTCTGAACACTAGAAAAAATTGTTCAGAAAAGTTGTGAAATATCCACCTCTGAACATGGTATAAATTTTGCTATATAGGCTTTAAGCCTGGTATAATTTGACTCTACTTTGAGCAGGGATAACAAGCCAAATGACCGCCATAAGTGCCTTCCAACTATATTAATCTATTATTATTACTAGTAGTAGTAGTAGTAGTGTTATTATTTTTCATTACTTTGATATTCTAAATAGTGTGTCTAACAAACTTTCTAAAGGGTGGGTTTCTTCTTGTTTCTGAAGGCGGAATGCAATGGGATATTAAGTCTAAATCCCTGCAAATGTCTACTGAACCTGTATGGAAATTTGCGGTTAAATTAAATGCCTCACTAAGTAGAAAGTATGCTCATGTCTTTTTTTCTGTATAAAACCTTTTATTTTCAGTTTTTCCTTGAGTATCTTCCTAAGAAAATAGAAGTTTCCAGCTACAAACCATCTTTTTCTTAACTCTGCTGGTTTTTCTGCAGATTTAGAGAAACTTCGGTTTCCTGTGGTGCATTTTCAAGTAGGATACATTTTCCAGTCAGTGTATGGCAGTTGGAGTGGCGTGTTCCCATACATGTCTCTGCATCTGTGCTAGCAATCCTGTGCTTTTGGAGTGAAAAAAAATTCAGAAAACTTCAGTAAATGCTGAAAACTTTTGAATAGTACTAACTGAAACTGGTTTACTGAGTGTTGTCCCAGTACAAAGACAACTGCTAAGCAAGTAGGGAGCAATTAGGAATATGAGATGAAAGGGAGAATAAGACTTTAGCTTTCCAGAATTTCACAGATTTAAGCTAATGTGAAACCACTGTAGTCACAAACTAGACTGCACTAATTATATAATAAATACATAATTATACATAATTATACATAATAATACATAATCTTAGATTTTGGTGATGTTAGAATAGCAGTGTGGCTTGTTTTGTAGACATTCATAGTTAGTTGTGCTGCTTGTTAAGCTCTGAACATAACCCTCTTACAGGTAAATTTTCCAGCAAATGCCCTTGGTTCACTGAACTTTTATTTCTTTGGCATGTTTATACAGTAGGTATCTTTCACAGTTTCTCTGGTTTTTAGTGGGGTTTAAATAGTTAAATATATCTGTTTATGTACTGAAAAATAGCATGTAGAAGAGTTAATTGGAAAGTTGAGAATTGAAGTGAGGTTTCTTGGGACTTCATAAACTACATGTTGATCCCTCATGTATTCAAAAGATTTCGTTTGAATTTGCAGTAATGTTAATACTTGCCTCCTCTGCCTCCACAGTTTTGCCAGCAGCTCAAGTAGTAGTCTAAATTGTGTTGATTTCAGTAGTCCAAATTGTGTTGATGTTTTTTGAAGTGCCACTTTCATATAAGAACTTTCCATAATTGCGTTCTTCTCATGTGTTGCCAGGAGGCTTACCACTTTTGTATGAGAATTGAGCTAATGTGTTTGTGTGGGTTCAGTTCTCTTGTGGTCTGTCAGTTTGTGTGTGTACCAATCTGCATACCTTATATCTTACATTGTTAATTAAATGCTGCCCCTACTGCTATTCCAGGAGGTCTGTGTTGTCCGGTGCCCCATTTGGGAGGCAGGCTTTCCAGTTCATGCAGCTCTCTCTGCTGGTCAGCCTGTATAATCAGTTATGCCTCAATAAAAGCACTGCCAGGATTTTTCCTCTAGTGTATGCCTGTCTTTTCCTACTTAAGGGTCAGGAGGCTTCATTGGAGAAGGTCAGTTGCCTTCCTCCTCAAATTCTTTAAAGATCTCTAGATAATTAACTTAGGTAATTCTGCCTCACCCCATGATGTATTCCAGTGTGAGTCATTGTCCTTGCCAAATGGATCTGCAGTCCTGCCTAATTTTGCTGCTGTAATCTGTGTCTTACCTGGCAGCAAAATAGCCTACATTCTTTCTTTTCCTTTCTTGCCCTGTTTACCCAGTTATTTTAGTATGGAATTGTTATTTTATTATGACTTGTCCATCCTAGGTCATGCAAAGACTGCTCATGTATGTATTTTTCTTGTCTGAAAATACCTGTCAGATGTGCTGCTCTGAGTTTGCTTTTTACCTTGCAAGTTGACTTCCTGAGTGACTGATCATGATTATCTGTCTTTTAAGTCAGTAAGTTACTCGAATTCCCTTCCCCTTTTGGGTGACAGAAGAAGAGTGTTAGTCAGTAGGATGGGAGAAAGAAGTAAACTGTAGAAAGTGACAAGAAAAGATGGAGAAAGGAAACAGAAGAAATTACATGGAAATGAGGATTGGGTGTTCTTAAGGTTAATCATTTCGGGGAGAAAAAAGTCAGACTTTTAAACTTAATTCTAGGACCTTATTATCTTCTGGTCTGATGATTTTCACGTGTGAAGGGACAAGCACTTGTGTAATTTTTCATAGAGTCATAGAATTGCTAAGACTGGAAAAGATGTCTGAGATTGAGGCCAACAATTAACCTAGGACACTATGTTCACCACAAAATTATATCCCTGTGTAGGCATCCATATGCCTTTTGAACACTTTCAGGGATGGTGATTCCACCACCTCCATGGGCAGCCTGTTACAATTCCTGACTTCCCTTTCAGTGAAGAAGTTTTTCCCAATATCCAAACCAAATCTCCCCATGTGCAGCTTAAGGCCATTTCTTATTGTTCTGTTGCTTATTACCTGGAAGAAGATACTAAACCCCAACTCACTATGGCCTTCTTTCAGGTAGTTGTAGAGAGGAAGGTGGTTGTTTTCAGGTAAATATCACAAAGCTGTTTTTTTTAAATTCGTCTTGGTTTAAAATATTTGTGAATCTTGGATCACTAGGAAACTACCCTGGGAAAGTACTGTTGTGGGCTTGTTCTGCTCCTAGCTCTTTTCTGGGCACTTTGCTTTTTACTGGCCACTAGAACTAGATGTACCTTTGGTCTCATCCTGAATGCCTGTTCTGAAGCAAGTGAACCAAAAAATGGCCTGGAAAACATGTACTGAGAGAGGTTTAACTCTCAAAATCAAGTTGCCTGTTGTAGTTTAGGTAGAGAAAAAATACAAGTAGCAGAATTGTTTTGTAGGCAGTTGAAAATTAGTCTAAAAATTAGTCAAACAATGACAGTAGCTGAGAAAAGGCACAGGCTCAAAGAGTATTTAAAGTTATAAGGTTCATAGTGGGTTGTCTGGCCCAACCTCTCTGCTCAAGCAGGGCCATCGCGGAGCACATGGCATAGGATTGTGTCCAGACAGTTCCTGGATATCTCCGCTAAGGAAGACCCCACAGCCTTTCTGGACAATCTGTTCCAGTGCAGTCACCTGCACAGTAAAGAAATTCATCCTTATATCCAGGTAGAACTTCTGTTGCTGTTATTTTTCATTTTGTTATCTCATTGCTGTATCCAGCAACTTGTTCTTATCTCAAGCTGTGGTTGTCACCTTTTGCGTCTCCAGTTCTCAACTCCATCCTGCCAGAGTGGGAAGGGAAGATCAAGCAAGTGGTGTTGGTTTGGGAGAGTACCGGTGGGGGCACTGAACTGAGGAGTGCCATTCCTTAACCACAACAGATGTTTAGAAAAGAAAAAGGTGACTAAGTACATCTACTCAGCTTTGCATGCATTAAGTCAAAGCCACTCCAAAGTGGCTTTTTTTGGCTTTTTTTCATAAATAAGTAAAAGAACCTTATTTGCTGTTGCTAAATTCTCTAGAGATATTTCAAATTTCAAATTTACAGGTGTCACAATTTATTAGTTAGCAGTTTGAGGAAAAGAAGGAAGGAATGCTTCATATAGCTGAAAGAAACAGAAGGGGTGGACTAAGAAAGAAATGTTTCCTAACTAGTGAGTGTGAAGAATTAAGCTTTTTTTTCACTGCTTTGTAGTTACAGCGGGATGTAGGTGGTCCAGAAACACTTTCTGGTACGCTTTCATTGTAGAAGTAACAGTAGCAGCTCAGAACACTAGGATCAGGAGATGTGAAAGACCAGGGAATGGCGGAGAAAGCACGTATTTAGGAATTCAGGTTTTGAATCAAGAAAGTTCCCTGTTCTGAGTGTTCAACAAACAAGGAGGAAAGGAATGCAGTTAGGCAAAAGCTGTAGTGCAAAATGCATGCAACAAGATTCCTTTTTGATGTTGTGTCTGTCCAAAAGATATGAACATATTTATTAGCTTTGTCGCCAAGTTGAAATTTTCACATACTTGAAAATCATATGACCATAAGCACTAATTAATGTTTCTCATACTGTCTATGCTAGTAAAGAATATCAGTCTGTAGCAGTTTTGTTGAAAGCTGTTGTATTGTGGTATGTCTTAAGTGGGCACTGGGCTTCAAGCCACCACTGCAAGCAAAATCCAAGGAAGTATCAAGTAGTAGTAAGAAGGAACTTGGTAGGCTTTATTCTGTCAGTTTCTTTTCTTGTTCTTGTGTAGACAGTTGAATCTGGGCAGTAGTCGATAAGAAATTTATGTCACATACTGGTACTAAAGGGAAATTAAATTTTTCAAACTCATCACATTGGTAGTCTAGGGAAATTTAATAATCACAAAACCATTTGTGATAAACTGTTTCTTGCTGTGATACTGATCACAAAGCAAATACTTCACCAATTGTAGAACTGCATACTATTAACAAGGAGAACTTCTGCAATACAGGCAAGTACTTGAAGTAGAAAACCAGTTATCTTTAATTTGAATTATTTTGAAAAACTGAAAGAGAACTATCTTAAAGGCAGACCTGTCTCTAATTTCCCATAAATTCATCATATATGTTATGATAATTGTATGTAAAAGAGCTGAGGGAAGGAGATGTACAAATGTGTTTAATTAATTTTGATGGCTGAATAGATAAAACATGCACTGACATTCCACATGCACATTGTGGGAGAGCTTGTTGTGTGTTTGATGTAATACAGCCCTTTTCAAACATAAATGAACAGGATTTCTGAGAAATCACGCTGTAGAAAGACCAATATTAACTTAGCATTGACAGGTGAGAATCAGTTAATTGTGTTGCCCTTGCTTTTAGTGCTTCTGAACATCTAGGTTTGTTGCTCTGCAGTCTGTGCTTTGACCTTTTCAACTTCTCTGTGGCTGCACAGCCTTCAGACTCATTTTACAAAAGCAAGGTATGTGGGGTGAAAGCTGTGACAAGACACAAGGAAATGACAAACTGCTTCAGAAGCTGTTGGGAGCTGTCGTTTAAGACCAGCAGTGCTTCATTAGGGCATTGAAACTCATAGTAGTGATTTTTTTTTTTTTTTGATGGAGAAGAGTTGGCCTGCATGGATGTATTTTATAAACCAATGTTATAAAAGCTGGCACAAGTTGCTGAAGCCTCTTCACCCCCCTGTTAGGCTGGGTGTTTTAAAAGCTCTGTAGAAAAACTATGTACTTTCCTTCCAGGATGAAGCAAAACTGGTTTATCTGAGCAAGATGTTTGCACAGTCTGCCCAAGAAAAATCTGAACAGGTATGAAATCCATACCTGTGAGTTTGTGGACTATGCAGAACTATTCGTTCAATTTGATTTTGTATGTACTTGGAAGAAAGTCAGATGTTTATAGTTATTTATTTCATTCATTGTATGTTCCAGGTGGTAAGGAAATAACATAGCTACTTTGTTCTCTCTCCATTCTTTTTGAGAGTGGCAGATCAGAGGGTACACAGCTGGAACCACAGGATTAGAGCTGCTTTGTTCTTCTGGAAGATTGTGTTGTTACAAGTATTTGCTGTTCTGGTTTCTTTTAGTAAGGCTAGTTGGCTCTGCAACAGGTAACATTTGCCAGTAGTTGAGACTAAACAGTAGTTGAGATGACTTATTCTGTCATTAGGAGCATGCAAAGCATGCTATAGAGACATAGAATCATAAAGGTTGGAAAATACCTCCAAGGGAAGTCCAGCATTTGACTGAACACCACCATGCCCACTAAAACCATAGCAGTGGTTTGTCTACAATAGTGCTGTGTCTACTCCTTTGAACTCCTCCAGGAATGGTGAATCCACCATTTCCTGAGCAGCTTATCCCAGTGCTTAACCACTCTTACAGTGAAGAATTCTTTTCATTATGTCCAGCCTGAACCTCTCTTTGCACCCCTTGTCCTGTTACCTGGGAGAAGGGACACTGCTTTGCAACAACCTCCTTTCTCATAGCAGCTACAGAGACTGATAAGGTGATAAGGTCACCCCTGAGCCTCCTTTTCCCTAGGCTGAAGAATCTCAGCTCCCTCAGCTGCTCCCCACAAGAATTTATGCTCCAGACCCTTCACCAGTTCCTTGGCCCTTCACTGTACATGCTCCAGCACCTTGATGTCCTTGTCATGATGGGGCCAGGACTGACCACAGGACTGAAGGTGTGGCTTCACCAGTGCCAAGTACAGGGGACAATAAGTGTTCTGCTCCAGCTGGTCCGTGACCTCTTGTGCTGTGGTGGCTGACGTTCATTAAGAAAAAGCAGTCACTTCTACTGGTGTTTTTTCTCACCCCACAATGGGAAGATTAAAACAGTGATTTGAACATTTGTTTTAACTTGGTCTTGCTCAAGGGCTCTATTGAGACTCCTTAAACCTTCTCCTTTTTATTTTCTTCCCCAGATTAGCTCCTGTAGTCTTTGGTTGTTTTGTTTTGTTTTTTTTTTTTTTTTTTCCATTAAGGTATTTACTCCTGCTTCCTTTAATTTTATGTCAGTTTAAAATATTATTTTGTAGGTTTCATTTGTTCTACCTTAATTAAAAAAAACAGCCTGAAGATGTCAGCAATAGGAGGGTGACAATAGGTTTTAATGCTTGAAGGCTGCAGTTGTAGGGCTGAAAGGCATGGGCTACCTCTTGACGTTTCCCTGCCATGTTTAAAGAGGGAATAATGACTAAAATCTTCAGTTTAAAGTTCCTAATCACCACCCCTGATGCTCAGCAATGTGATCTCTCCTCCATCAACTTTTTCCAGCCCATTGAGAGAATAAGTAAATGCTTCTTGGAGAGTGACTGAATAAACATTTGCTAAGGCTTAAAATAATCAGTCCTTCTTCCCTGTAGATGGGGAGAGAGAGAATGGGGGCAAGGAGGGGAACAGAATGCACTGAACCACCAGTGGTATATTTTAAACTTCAACTATTCATGCTTCTTATTTCTCCTCATGTGTAGCTGTTATTTGTACACCATGTGAATGAGAAGTCAATGAATTTCTTAACCTTAGTATGGGAAGTGTTCTTTACTGTATCCTCTGCAGTATCTGATTTGTTAGATTGGCAATGCAGGGCATACTCAATAGAACCAACAAAAACTGGAAAAAGAGTGTCCTTGGTGGGGAGTGACATAGCACTGGTTTAGTTGGATGAGTCTGGGACCTGATGAGGAGAGACCATATTTGCCAGAGGTAGAAGGGGAATAGAAGAGTCCTAAGTACTCTTTTGTACAAGACAATGATGTAGAGGTGTAGAAGATTAAGTGGGAGAAATATCTATGCTTTTTTTGGTTTTCTTGATTTTCAACATGTGACTCAGTGCACTGTTTTCATCTTCCACCTGAACTGAGACTCATGCTTTTACTTATTCCTCTGGTCGTGGAGTATCCCCCTCCTCTGGTACCTGTCACTGCCTCCCAGAAAATAATCCATGAGAAGATACTTTCTTCTCAGGAGTACTTGGAACTTCTTCCCAAGTTTTCATTTGTGTTCAGTTATGTTTCTGAAAACATAATGCTCTGGAAGAACTTAATTTTCACAGGATGCCTCTTTTTGGATTTTTCTAGGAATCAAATGGCATCCAGATGTTTGGTCATGTTCAATAGTTACTGTTTTCCTATGCCTACCAAGATGAAGCAGGCTCCAACCTTCTAGTTTTTCTCATTTGCTTAAGCACAAGCATTGATTTCACCATGTGTGTATTAAGGTTATGCCTGCCTTTGAATCATGAACTTTTAATTAGTTTTAAACAAGTTAAATTAATTTTTAATTAGTTTTAAAGGGAGTGGAGTAAGTGCTAAATCACTGAGGTTATTTCAGCTAAAATTCGAACCTGGTTTTGTACCCAATTGTAGGTGAGAGAGGAGAGGAGAAATTCTCTTTATTAGAAATGCTTAGTAGGGAGGGGGAGTGGGGATAGGGAAAGAGGAAAAGCAGCTGCTTTTGAGAGGAGTTTGGGCTACTTGGCATACTAATCTGTGCTTTTGACCTAGTAAACTTGTAGACTACTCAAGCAACATCCAGGTTTTAGAGTAAGGGGTACTCAGATTTTTCTGGAAGATCTGATGTGATATTTTCTAATACAGGTCATATTGTCCTTTCTCTCTCAATTCACTCTCATTTTTTCCCTCAAAGATTTGCTTGTTTTACTTTTTGCCCACTCTTTTTCTTTCTGGTGGAGATTGTGTAGAACACATAAAATGCCATAAAATCTTCAGTGTGACTCAGCTGCTGTGCTTATACTGCCTAACAGGACACAGTCTGAGAGAGAGATAATTTGGTTTTAGGAAGTTTCTGTATCAGATGAGATAGGATCCTTCATCAGAGAAATCATCCTTCCACTACCCTGTCTTGCTGTCCACAGAAGCTTCTGGTAAAAAGAAGCTCAAGAACCACTTCTTATGTTATTTTGATTCAGATTCTAGGTTTCTAAAATCCTTTGTCAAGTACAAGAGTTATTTAACTACCATAACCTCTGCTGCACTTCTTTGTGTTGGGTCTGGCTAGGATGGAGTTCCTTTTCCCACAGGGGCCCTCACACTGCTGTGCTTTGCATTGGTAGCTACAAATGTGTTGGTGACACACCAGAGTTTTGGCTGCTGCTGTCAGCTCTGCACAGCACCAGCGCTGTCTCTCCATCATTCCACCCTCCCACCAGCAGCCTGGGCTGGGCAAAATCTTGGCAGAGGACATAACCAGGACAGCTGACCCAAACTGACCAAAGGGATATTCCACACCATATGGCGTCAGCTCAGATGGAAAAGCTACTAAAGGAGGAGGAGAAGGGTGCTGGTTATTTACAGTGTTTGCCTTCCAGAGCAACTGTGACATGTGCTGCAGCCCTGCTTCATGGGCAGTGGCTGCACATTGCTTGCTGATGGGAAGTGGAGAATAAGGGGTTTTTGTCTTTGCTTATGCATGCATGAACTTTCACTTTTGCTTTACTAAACTGCCTTATCTCAACCTCTGAGTTGTTTTCCATCTTTTTTCTCTCCTGTCCAGCTGAAAAGTGGAGTGGTAGTGTGGCTTAGTGGGCACCTGGCCTCCAGCCAAGGTCAACCCGCCAGACCCTTCTTGTGATTCTGACTGCCTGTCTGAAGTGACAGGCAGAATCCATCCCAGCCTACAACTATCCTGAGATGTGGTTGTGGTGACATATGCTGCTTGTGCCTGTAGTTAGGCCAAGTGTTCAGTGGTGATCTTTCTCTGTGAACCGTTTTCAGGGAGATGGAAGGGGGATGCATCTGGTGAATGAAAACTTACCATTTCTTAGTGCAGATGGAAGAATAACAAGAGCATGTTTTTGTGAGTTTGTTTTACTGCTTTGAAATAATGTAGAGGGCATTACGTCCTGCATAGTAATGACATTTAGAGTGGAGCAGGACCACAGTGACTAAGCATTTTGTTTCTGTTGTAGGCATGAGGAATATCTTGCTCACCTATGAGGTACTGAACAGTACACCTACAGCTTTTGATAGAGTTGTTCATGGTAGTGTCACGTTTGTTACCTACTTATATATCTTTTCTGAACTCTAAAGAGTAATTGAAAACGGAGTTAATAAATACTGTGCAGAGTCACTGTGTTTAGTTACTTTGAGAGGTGTTACATATGTTGATATATTGCGTCTATGTCTTTCCCTCAGTGCTTTTCTTTTCCTTGGTTTCTTCCTTATTCATGCCCTTTGTGTTGAACTCTGTGTTCAGAAGAGCTTTTCTCTTTCCTCTCCCTGAGGTTTCCTCTGTATACTAAAACTGAAAGATCAAACATGAGGAACAGTGTGGGAAAAGTTACAGTAAGAGTTGAAATTTAAAATGGATTTTTTTTTCAGTATTCAAGCAATTTGGAGATTTTTCAACTATTTACCTTAAATGAAAAGAATGATGAGATAAAGCTTCCTTTGCAATGAAATGCAAATATTAAATATTTCATGAATCAAATAATTTTGTTTATATCTGGTTTACCAGTGGTTAACAGTGTGAACCTATGGAAATTATTTAGACCTTTGTATTAGATTCAGAAAGTAAGAGAAGTGACAGTGTTTTATGTAAAGCATCCTAGTATTGAACTGCAGTGGAAACTGAAAATATTAGGATTATTATGTGTTGTTACAAACTTGTTCACATATATAGAGATTACCTAGAATAGGGGAAGTGTTCTGGTGACACTGATGCTACCTTTGCCACTGACAGAAGTATGTTCTCTTTTGTGGCAAAGCCACATTGTAGGGGTTTGTTTTTAACCAAATTTGATACTGAAGAGTGCTATCAGTGATCTAAAATATGAAGGCCTTGGGCTGACTTCTTCTGTCATTTGGCTGGGGTTTTTTTTATATTTTCTTTTTGTCTGTGTGCCAGTCAAAGGGATTTAGTGCCCTGTATCTGTATTTACTTTAATGACTTGAAACTTAATTCACTTATTTGGTGGATTGGCAGACAAATATTTTTATGTATAGTTTGGGCCCAGATATGGGTGGACTATTTATTGTACTTACTAGTAATCGAAGTCCTTACTAAATCCCAGTTAAGGAAAAAAAAGTATTTAAAAGCCTGGTTACTGGTAGACATGACAAACTCTAAAGGGCCATAGAGGGGAGAGGGATGTCCTTTTATAGGTGCTGGAATGCCTGGTCAGAAGTGGTCTGCTCAGACATTATTAATTCCTGCCTAGGATTTTTAATTGGCTTTTGTTTGCTAATTTGAATTATATTTAGCAAATCTAAGAACTACTAGTATTTATAGTGATTTGTAGTTTGTTTAGGAATATCTTTGGGAGCTGAAAGCATGCATAAGGAGAGGAGAGGCCATGGTTGGTTTTAATCTTTGTGTTCATTTCAGTGGGCTTCAAGCAATTTGTCTTGCAAATGTATGTACAAAACTTTACCTCTTAGAGCAACTAGTTCAGATGGAGACAAATCTTACTCAGTATTTGAGTAAGAATTTATTATAATTAGCAAATTATGAAGAAACTTGGCTGTAATAAACTGTGTTGCACTTTGTATTGTATTCTAGACTTAGCTCCAGCTTATCTAATCATTGCATTCAATGAAATAGTGTCAAAGAGTCTGCAGTATTGTTTACAGACATTTTTGGGGGGACTAGCTGGATTTTTCATTGCATCATGGTCACAGCTTGCTTTTGTCAACTTTGCATTAGTTGTTCTGCTTTACTTTTGGAAGTGGTTCTTGGGGTCCACACTTCTGTGCAACAGCTGGTTCCAAAACCTGGGGAGAGATATGAAATTTTTATTTCATCACAGCTGAAGTGAAGCTGCAAATTACTATGCCAAATATGCTGAAAAGTTCTGTAAAAAACTTAAGTGGCTTGTAAGTCTGAGATGATCTAGGAAAGAGTTGTTGTTATGTAATTTAGAGAATGGAATATCTTAGATTTTGAACAGATCACCTTGGTAGATTCAAATTTCCTATCCATGAGTGGGTTGGAAAAAGATGCTTTTAGACATGATTAGAACAGTATGATTGCTGAGTTGGAGTGGGGACTTGCAGGGAGAGCTGAGGTGCCCTGGTTTGTGTTACTGAGTGCATACCTCTGCAGAAAATTTGGGTGAGTTCCCACAATGCTAAGGACATTGAAAGGTGGGTGAAAGCCTTCAGGGCTCAGAGGCAAAACTTGTGTTGGAGTTTGACTTAGGTACTGAGAGATCTGAGTGTTTTCAGGATTTTTTTTCTAGTTTTCTGTCATCAGAAAGAATTTCAGTGGGAGTTAAATAATTGTTTAGTGGGAATTTTGCAATGTAACATTTTTTCAACAACTGACCAGTTATTAAATACTGTTGTGCTATGAATGCTTAATCTTTATTTTATAATGGCTTGTCATAAAGGAACTGATAATAACACAATCTGTAACATCTTATTTTAAAATCCAGAAAAGAACACTGTATCTTCCTGTCTAATCTTCTATATATCATAAACCAGTCAGTTACACTTGGGCTTTATTCCTCCCTTCATCAAGTTCAGTAACATAGGATTATCTAAAACCTATTTTGTAACAGTGCATCTACTCTTCATGTTTTAAAATCAGGAAATACAGAATCTACGTCTTTCTTAACTGTTTTTTTTTCAGTAGTTTGACATTCTTGTTTCTGAAAGAAAAAAAATGGTTTTTAAATAGTTATTTATTCTAAAGCTATTGTATATCTCATTTAAACAGTTCCTTGTTTTTCCACTATGTTTTTTATTTCTTGAGACTGTCAGGTAGTCCGCTAGATCTTTTTAGTCTGTTGGGGCACAATTTTCATGCTCTTGTCTTCTGCAATTTTCTTATGGTATTTCAGGATATCATTTCAAAAATCATGAAAAAAGGTTTGTGTCATTCTTATTTCAGAGCTTGGGGAACAGTCAATGTGAATATAGGAACTTCTCAGTTTATCTTATTTTGGAATATTTTCTTTCTCTTTGAAAGTGAAGTGCACAATTGAATGCTTAATCATACTCAAAACAGAGTTCTGTAAATACTGGATACACATGATGATAATTTGACTTTTCTGCAGTGTTTGGGGAAGCACCAGTCTGTTCTTTTTTTAAAATGTTCAAGAGAACACAGACTATTTGAAATGCTACATTGTGAAAATATGCTTGTCTTAACTTAATGTTTCTTTCTCCTTGTCACTTCTATTAGACTTCTGCAGAATCTCTGCTGGTGGTATATTTTATGAAAAACCTTTGTTCGCTTTCAGAGCTCTGGGTTTTCTGGCCAGCATTTTTTTCTGACAATCTGCGTTTATGGAGATAACATGATCTTGGCAAAGCAAGTAGTGCAGTATCTTTGAAAAAGCTGTCTGGTATTTCAGATAGGGAACAAGTGGAGAACTCGCAGGCCATTGGTGTTTAAGGAAACCCTAAATAAACTATCAAGCAAGTACATTTTCCTGAATTGTAAAGATAAAGCATCAACATTGCTGTCATAAATTATTCAGCAATACTAAGCATTAACATAGGATTTAAAAAAAAGAATGTATTCTTTTGCAAAAATACTTCAGCTCTTCTTCTAAAGAGTAACAAGAAGCTGCAGTATTTATATGTTATAATATCTTTCTATATAATTGCAATGTTAATATATTGATATAAATATTTATATATTGGTACAGTGATTGAACTCTGAATCATTATTTGATAGGCTTGTGAATGCATTTACAGTCTTGACTTTACTATTTAATCAAACTTCTACAAAAATAACTTTATTTGAAATATTTCTGTGGCAGTTGCTTGAATATCTCAGATTGTTGTTTGTATCTCTCAGATGGTCTTTGTTATGTTTTGTTGTCTCATTTTATGTGATCAGGCCCTGACTCTACTTTCATAAAAGTACCTAGTTGAAACCTTGTTGAAACTGTATGGGATCTAAGTTGGAGAGCAGGGAGGGGAGTGTTCTGTTTTGTTGGTTTTTCCTTTGGCTGGATTTTTGGGGGGATTTGTTTGTTTGTTTGTTTGCTTGGTTTTCTGAGGAGGAGAGTGTTTTTTAAGGCAGGGCTGTAAATAACATTAGTGTCCTGGGTTCCTGTAACTGATGTGTCACTGTAAAGAGCCAGCTTGGTTTCCTTTACAAGACTTTAGGCACTTTTCCAAAGACAAGGAGGAAGGAGGGCAATGACACCAAAATCCCCTAGAAACTCCCACACCTTGAGGAGGGAATTTGTACAATGAAATTTGCATTAGATCTGACCTTTTGAAGTACAGTTTCTTAACTGAAGCTTAAAAAGCAGGGTAGGCTGAAGAAAATATTTCTGGAGAGTCCAGAGGAGACACTGACATCTATTGCTCTTGGCTGTTTGGAAGAGTTTGCTGATTCACTCTGACTTAACTGTTATCCTGTTTACATGCTGACAGTTATTTCTGCAAAGAGCTAATTTGTTGAAGCACGTGTTTCCAGATTCTGTTCAGATAGTGTAGCTGGCATAGGAGTAGTTCCTTCATCCAGATGTTTTCACATTTTTGATGTCTCTGTCTCAGATTTACTAGATTTGTTTTCTCCCATATTTTTCCCAGAAAAAATGTTACAGGAATCAAGGTAATGCATGTTTTATCTCTCAGCCTACTATTGCAATTTTCTTGTCCAAGACCACTTTACCCTTTGCTTTGGTCAGATGATGAAAACTGGGAGGGGAAAGAAGCCAAATAATCTGTGAAATTGGGAGCAGCAGGAGTGACATCTTACAAACATAACATTGTGTTATGTTGAGCATAGTGGATCTTCTTGTGGTTTTTCTTTTTGTAGACAGAAGAGCTGGTTGGGTTTATGATTATTATATTCTCCATGGTACTTTACTGTGTATGACAGACTGTAAAAGTGTACCTTTAATCTCTAAGGGTAGATATTTCGAAGTTTGGCAAAGAGTAGTAGTTTCAGTTGGGATATTCTGGAGTTGAAACTGGAAGGCACCATTTCACCTAGAATGATAGAATGAAGAGACCTGGTGTTACTGTTCCATGGAATTATTTCTCACTTAAGTGACTGCAAATTTCATTAAACAGTCTTTGAGGTTTGAGTAACAGATTTTTTTCTTAAGATGTTCTGATTCTTGGGCAGGAATCAGGATCATTAATTTCCCTCTTTTTTTTCTTTTGTCTCTTTTTTTCTTCTATGTTACTAAATGCAATCTGTGTTGAAAGAGAAAAGCCACAAAATAAACCGTGAAGGGGAAAGCATGTTTTTAAACATTGTTTTGACATTTGCCTTTAGAATGGCTCTTCCTCTTTCTGTTTACCTCCTACTTGCCTAGAGGATACTTCGTGATGTCACTGCCCTTTATCCCTACTACATAATCTTCTGCTCCTGGTTCTCAGGAAAATTCTAGCTCTTCAGCCTTCTTGAGCTCTGCATGTAGTGTAAACACATATGACAGTTACTGTAGAGGCTGTAGTGTTACTAAGCTCTGAGGAGGGAAGTTGCCAGACTGGGGAAGTGAGATAAGAGTGCAAGAAAATGAAGATGACAGAATTCAGAAGGAAGTCCAAAAGAGTTTAACTTTTTAAAATCCAGGTCTTGGAAAAAGCTTCCTGAACAAATGCAAGCAGGGTAATTTATACTAATAGCCAATGGCAACTGGAAAGAGTTATGACTGGTTTTCCTCACAGAAATGTTTGCTGTGAGAAACTATCTTTCTTCTGTGAGGAAGAAAACTTTTTAATTTCTACCAGTAAATAACTCTGCTTGGTTAAACTGTTGTGTTGATATTTAGTTAGAGGATAATATTTTTATAGACTCAGAACTCCAGAGTCCATCTGTAGAGGGAGAGGATAAAGAACTTTGTCGAAAGTTGACATCTTTCAGAAGTACCAGACCACAGCAAGTAGTGGGTCTTGGCTGTTCTCTGTTCTATCTATTCCACAGTTAAGCTGCTAAAACCAGAATGTACCTGGGAAATCCCTGCCTGCCACAAAAGGCTGGGAGAAGAGCAACTGGTTTGAAACCTTTTCCATTGTGACACAGCTGGTGCCTGCCGTGCCACTCTTCAGCACTCACTGACTGCAGTGTGGAATGTGTATGACTTGTGATAGCTTAGCACCAGCCTGTGTGGCTCTTGACAGCATCTGTAAGCCAACATCTGCTTTGCAACTGTTGATGCTATTCTTTGGCCCTGCAGTACTGTAGAGACAAGTGCTGGTTCATGTTTTCACAAATGGCTCTTCAATTATGACAGCAGGAATTGCATCTGGGAAAGAATAGCTAGCTTTTCAAAAGTGTCTTCCAGCATCACATCCCGACTGTCTCAATCTTGCAACATTTAAGAAAATGAAGTAATTTCACAGACTACTTTGGTGTTGTAATTTTTGCTTTTGTTTGCACTTCCAGTATTTTTTAACTTGTGAGTGAGGTTGTAACTGTCTTGTATATTCTCTAGAGGTTGTTGAAGTATTTTTAACTTCAAAGTAAGTTGAAGGTAAAAGACAGTATTTTTAACAAAAATGACTTTTAATAGAAAAATACTTTTTTCTTCTTCTTTGGTGGTTGTTGGAATACTTTTTGACATTAATATTTTTTCATCAAATCTTTTTTTATCATTTCTCAACTTCTTCATAATACATTGGTAGTTTTTCCTGTGTAGAAACTGGTGCTTTGATTGCTCACTGTAGAGTAGTTTTTTGTAACCAAAATCCAACTAGGCAGAATGAGACCAGTAGCAAGCAATCCTGCTTTTTACTTTGAATTAGTTTCCCCATGTACACAGGGGCATTGGGAATTCCTATTTAATGTCTTTCTGAAAGAAATCAAAGAACCAATTCAGGAAGACCTGTGCTTTAGTGAGTAACTTGGGACAATCTTTTGTTCATGTTTTAAGCTATTAAACAGTACTCAATTTTCAGTACAGTTTACAAAAAAAAATCTAGTATGATGTACCATACTTGTGAAAATATCACTTAGTCCTAATTTTGGTGTTGTCATCTTTTATTGCATCATGTTAAAAGAATTTGGGAGATATGTAAGCTAATAAAGGTAAATTGGTGATATTTTTCACATGCTTTATGCAAAAGGCCTCCCTGAGCCATTATTGGTACTTTTCCTATGTCTTCTGCGTATATAAAGATGTGCAGATAATGGTGGCTCTGAATGGACTAAGGACCCTCAGATGCTATTATCTTGGGACATAATCTGTGCCAAATGATTGGGCAACTATTTGAATTGCTTGGAAATTTTCTGATGAAATAGACTTTTGCTGAAATTTATCACCATGGTGAAACTGAAATGTTTTGCAGATATGGACCAACTTTTTCCAAAGTTCTAATGGAATCTAAACAGAGCTGTTTCTTCTGGGCAAGTCTTTGATTTGATTACTTCTCTGGTAACTCACCTACTTGGCATGTTACTGTGGTGTTGAGGCTTCTACCTGAGCACGGTGCTCATTCATTTTCTGACAGCAGCCCCAGGTAGTTTTCTTCCTCAATAAGTACACTGATCACTTCATTCTCTTGTGAAGAACTTAAAACTAACAATTTTAAAATTTCTAATCAGAATGAAAATGGGATAATCCTCATATTAACAGGTATCCACTTAGTCCTTGTGTGTCATGCAAGCAGATCAGGCCAGGACCATTATTCTTTTCTTACACACAAGTTCATGGACTGAATTGTGGATACTGGGAGTGGTTTTCCAAGTGAAAACTGTAAGCAAATGTTATCTTTGCTCTCTACCTTTCTTTTTTTGGGGGGCATGTTTTGTCATTGATATGTTAATCTGTCACCTTCTGTATGTATTTGCTTGCTACCACATGCATTCAAATTTTGGTGTAGGAAAAGTTCTTGAGTGCTATTAGTATGCAGCTGATAATATAGGAAAACTCCTGTGGAGTAACTTAATTTTTGGCTTGTTACTTGTAGGAGCAGTTGTTTTCTTATGTGGCTTTACCTCATGGCAGAAGAACAATAGGCAGAGCATATCAGAAAAATGACCATGAAAACTGAAAATGCACTCCTTGTTAACTAAACATCTTTGAATATGCTTTAGGAGAATATTTTATATTTTTGTGAAAGCTGGTTTTAAGGTCAGAATAAATATTACCTGAGAAAAGACAACAGAGTTTTAATGCAGAAGATAGTGCATTTAAAATGGAGATTAATTTTATTTATGAATGTTATCCAAATAATGGAAAAAAGTTCTCAGATTTTCCAGATTGCTTAGTATTTTTAAAAGTATTGTTGAATATTTTGGCAAAGTTAGTCAGGAGGATATTTTCTTATGAATATGTATTGGAAATATATGAATCTGTTGCTGTGATTTTTTTGGTGAAATTCTCACTGATGTGGCATGTTTGGACTGCACAAGGCCTTTGTAACCTTTTGTTGGTCCATTAAAAAGCGCTGTCCTTCTGTAACAGGTGATGTTTTAAAAATACAATACTTTATTGCCTGTCAGCATAGTGTATGCATTTGCTTCCTTGAATTTAGTATACTTTTGTTTTTAAAGCAGCCCACTGAAACAAGCTTGCACATGCAAAGAAAATCAGATTTGCAAGGATAACTCATGTCATATATGCTGAATATGAAAACTATTGTTATTGTCATAAGATTTTAAACTTTTAATAGCATAACAAGCCATGCTGAGCACTTGTTATGGGCATGTTTAATTGTGCTCCATTTGTCTGTGTATTCAAACTGAACTGCAAAGACTGTAATTAAATATTAATTATACATATTAAGTGTAAATCAAACAAACTAGCCAAAATTATGGCAAGTGGGAAGCTGACGTTTTTCTCAGTCTAAGTTTGGATTTAGAGGTAAAAACTTGATTTTTGGTCGTCTTGGAACAACATGCATAATACCCTTGTGATGTTCTATCACTGCCAGCTAACATTAAGACTTGTTAGCACTTTTTATGATACTTTGCTGCAGTCTTAATCTCCTGTCACAGGTAGAGTGAGACCTTCATACAAAGTTTATTAGAAAAGTTCCCATTGAGTCATGAGGTGCAGAAGGGACGCGCTTGCCTTTTAAACTCCTTCTCAAAGAGGAGCCTGGTGTGGCTAGATCCAATCTTAATGCCAAACTAATAGTTTTAGGTCTAAGAAATTATAGGGTTGTCATTGAACCTTTGTACAGCTTTGTCCCACAGGATTAAGGGAGGCAAACCAGATCTAATAATATAAAAATGAATTATTTACTATAATTAATGATTAGACATGAAGATCTTAATCAGAATTATTTACTATGCATTATAGAAGCTAAAATTAGGATAGTATAGTGTGTGCTATGTCAAAACAATTTTATTAAAGCAATTCCATTAAAGCTAGCAAAGAAACCCCGTAAAAACTATTAAGTAGAGATTGATGTTACTTACCTGTATCGACAACTGTGTCACCTTAGCATTTTTAGATAAGGACACTTTACCAGATCTGCCACATCTCCACCTCATTATCAGCATGTTAAACTTTGGTGTTGATGAGTCAAGCCGGTTTAGCATAACCCAACACCGAAAGCAGCATGACACCCTCTTTAGTTCACTATAGATAGCTTTGCAAAATAGAGCATTGTTCAAGTTGGTTCATCCCATTCCAGGCAATGCACCCTGCTGTACCACCTACCCACCATTACTTGGGAAGGCTTTCATTATTGATGTTCATTCAAATTCCTTGAAAGAAGGACATGTATATAAGCAGATGGACAGTGTGCGCATTACTGTCATCTTTGGTTTACTGGCAGTAAGCATACTGAGCTGTTGGGAGACAGCTTATGTCTTCAAGGCCTTGCTTGTCAATAGAAAATACTATTTAATCTTTCTTCTTTCACTAGTAAACTGAGCAGTTGGTGACACAGGCACAAACATTAATTGTATTTATAGCAGTTCTGAAGACTTGTTGAAATAACAAATGCTGTATTGTGCTCTTTGCAGACAGTGGCAAATCAGAGATGATGGAGTAATTTATTTTGGCTGAGGTTAATTAGTCTCTTGAGTTCATTTTGGAATTGGGCATTTACATCCTTGCAGCTACCAGAAATGTAAGATGGTGTAGACTTGAACAAATAGAAGGAAGGAGGAAATAGGGGAGCTAGGTCACTGACAAGATGGTGCACTGTGAGATCGGTGCAGCAGGTCTGCTTCTAAAGGAGTAATTTTTATTAGATGAGACTTAGTCTAAAAGTGTGTGAACTGAATAGTTTTATAAGGCCTTAATGCAGATCCTGTAGATGGGGTGAGGGAGAAAGAGAGAAATATGTCACATGAACCTGTTGAGCTTGGAGTTTTTAATCTCTGAGTGTCCATGCTTCTTGTTCACAGCTGAAAGCTGCTTCTTCATAAACAAGCAATTATTTTTGTTCATCATGTGAAGAACAGATTTTCTGTTAGGCTGCTTCATTGATTTTTTTGCCTGTGAAGCACAAGCTACAGTATTATCAAAGGTATTCAAAATGTTGCAATCCTTATTCTGCTGGATTTGTGGAAAAACAACATAGTTAAACATAGATAAATCTTCATGCAGTTTTGGTTAAATTCAGGAGCCTGACTGGGACTTAAATGCTAGCAGTTCTGAGCATGGAACAGTACTTTAAAAATAGAAGATAAATTAGAATACCCACAAGGCCCCTTGATCTGAAACCTGCATGAACAGGTGGTTGTTCTCTGCTTTGTTTGAAGGTCGTGCTCTCAGATCAGTGTGCATGGAATGTGTGCTCAGTAGGTCAGAGATAGACAGCTCTCCCCCAAACAACCCTTCCTCTCTCCTTCCAGCATTTCAGCACAGGTATGGAAAAAACTTGTGCTGACTGTGCTGGCCTTCACACATCAGATCCTTGTATGGTCTGAAGCGCTTGGAGGAGGTGCATACAAAATACACAGCTGTCCAAGCAAGGGATAACTGTCTGTCTCTAAAGCTAGTATTGCAAGAGGAGAAATGCTAATCATTGCCACCAGTCTGACTTCTGTGGGGAAAGAAGCTGAATTTACTGCTCACTGAGATGGGTTCTTTTTTGGGGACGGAAGAAGGGAGTGTGGTATTCGTGATAGACTCAGTCAACACAGCACATGGCACTGAGGAAGCTGTGTTGAAGTCTTCACTCCTGTTCAGGGGGATACCTGTCTGAAGAGTCATCCAACATAAAATTTGAAGAGTTCTCCATTCTGAATTCTGCCCCCTTCAAACTCCCATTTTATTTCCCTCACCTTTGTTCAGTTTTAAAATCAATTTTTGGTTCTCTGTCAGGCCCTTTCTGTGTTGGGAGGGTCACAAAGGGAATATATATATTTTTCCATTGCTGCAGGAAGCTGCTGTTGTGCTTAAGCACTTTCAAATAGTTTCCTGCAACCACAGAAGTGTTGTGCAATGAGAGCAAAGGGTGGGTGTGCCCTTGCCCTTCCTGCTGCAAGACAGTTGATCTTAACTTCCACATGAATTGAAATGTGTGGATGTTGTCAGTTTTCAAAGAGAATTAATTGTTGTGGCTTATTACATGAAGTGAACATACCATGTCTCTTTTTGTGATTACTTTCCCTTTTTTGTTTCTATTTTCTCTATGTAATGCCATCAGCAGTTTTTTTTAAACTGGTGCTGTATTCACAGAAAAGAAAAACATGTTGTGTGCAAAAAAAACTGGTGATAATGTTTGAAGTCAGGTATCTAGCTTCTATTCCACTTTCTTGCTAGAACTGAGAAGCAGTCTCAGTACCAAAAATGTGGTTTCATTTTTTTTTTAAATTTTGTATTTAAAAAAGACTAAATTTAAAAAGTTCTTGGTAAAGAGGATAGGAATTTGGGCAAATAAGACAGGAGGGGATCACTTCATCTGTATCTAAAAGCAGATTTGATTTCTTCAATAATCATTCATTATGTATTGTTCACAGCCATTAACATTTTTTAATATTGTACTTTTAATGCAGATACAATATGTTCCACCTCTGCATGCGTGCCTGCTTTTTCTGACTTTCTGTGGATTCCTGCAGCAAGCGGATGTCTTGTGACATGCTTATTTAAAGGGCTTCATCACTCCCATGTTTAGTACAGAGATTTCCCAAGTGATAAAAAGGTAATTAACTGTTGAGGATTTATCTGTAGTGAGAGGATGCTTTCATTTTTAAACCTTTGAAATTATACATTTGAAGTGGTATGGCTAAAGACCCTGGCTCAGGAGGCTTCCCTTCAAGAGCCGCCTGTTGCCTCAAATGCTTCTGCCACCCCCCTCCCCAAAAAGAAACCCTGTAAGTTGAAAACCAATCTTTTGAAGGCTGTGAATGATGTGTATTATTAAATTGTAAGAATTTTGTATGTCCTCCATGTTTTAGTGAAATGTCTTCTGTGAGTCATGATTTTCGATCTCATTAACTGTTTTCTTGATTGTTGACTTAAAATTATTGAATTACTGCAGCCCAGTGGGGCTGGTGAAAATAATTTTCAGGTGCATTGCTGATACACACATCAACAGAGAATTGTATTTAGACATGTTCTGTTGTACATGCTGGTGATTGTGGTTACAGCAATGTATAGAATGATTAATCTTATCCTTTAGAAGCCATGGCTTAAAATATTACCTGTATTAGGAATATAAAATAATTCTATTGAATCAAATACTCTGTTCATCAGTACCAGAATCACATGTCTTACAGCTAGTAGTTGTCATCTCCAAAACATCATCCTTACCTCAGACTTTGTTACCTATTCCTGTTTATTACTTGGATAATTGGTTCGGCCATTTTTTTTATTGAGCCTTCGTTGTGTCAGACATCCACTCTAAGATGTGTGTGGACTTGGTATAGGGGCTTTCGTTGTTCAAACAAATACCTTTGTGGTACTGAGTAACTTATCTACAAAAGCTGTTTTCTGAATATGTTAAATCCTTTCATAGAATGGTGAGAATTATTTACATTCTTTACAAAAACACAGAAATTATTTTGAATTACAGTATGAACAAATCTATATACTCCAGAAAATTATACTCAGAGAGTTCTGCGAATAGGTACGCTATTGTCTCCCCGATATTTAGTCTCTAAATGCTTAGCTCCATCAGAAGAATAGGTCATATTTTAAATATACTAGATCAAAAGTAGTTAATTTTTTTTGCCATGTTTAGTGTTTCTGTTGTGCTAATATAGTGGTCTCTGAATGGACCAAAGCAGGGAAAACTAAGTGTGTCTAATTTGAGACTTGTCTGATAAGAAAAATAAGTGAATGGAGTTTTGTTTTATTTTCACCAGTAAGTGGTGACCTTGTGTTTCAGTTACTTTGCACGTGAGACTGTCCATATAACTGCTTTACTTACATGTATAAGGCAGAGGCCAAGAAAACATGTTTTCTATTTTCAGTGAAGAAAATAATGTAGGACTGTTTCTTGGTTTCACCTGCTTTGTCTGCACTTTAACATAAAAGACAAACTTGAAAGTTATTTAATTTGAAGTGATGTCACAATTTTACAAATAGTATCCATTGAGTTTTTTTTTCACATTGTCACATGGAACCTTTGAAATTAGCACAACAAATAGAACAGAGTGAGTAGAGTATTTACTTTGCATTTTTTACTGCATTTATTGCTATTTCACATTCTTAGGTGTGATTAAGCAAGGTTCCCTTCTTGGTTTATTGATTTTTTTAATATGGAAACAAAGAGGGAATGATGGGAGTTTTTTGAAAGGACAAATATGTTGTAAATACACAGACTTTATGAAGGAGAGACAGGCACAAGCACATTTGTTTAGTACACCTCTGGAACTGGACAAGTTTTCAGTTAGGTTGACAAATTACATTTCCATTCAGTTTTGGATAGACATAAAGCCTAGTGACCAAGATGAAAAATCTGTCAGTTCAGGTTAAGGTTTGAATAAACAGCGGGTTAATTTTGGAGTATTTTGGAAAAACTACTGTAGTAATTAAAGATGGCTCCCTGTGTTATTAAAGCTGTGAGAGTTTTATAAAAGCAAGTTGTAGAGCACAAGCATTATGTCTTGCATAATGTCGACAAAGGTAGTGAGAAATCTTTTAAATATAATGTTTATAGTCATGTGGTGTTTTTTTTCTTCTAAAAAACAATTATTCTTTGTTGAGTGAGGAGGGATGCTTTTTTTCCTTAGTTAAACATGGACTTATTACCTGTGCTACCTTTGGAGCTAAAAGCACATATCATTTCAGTTAAAGGTGGCTGGCTTTGTAAATGAGGCACAGGAAATCTGTGTATCCCCTACATAAGGGCCTAAGTAATATAGTGAATGACATTTGTGTCTAGACATTCATATTTATATATCTATAACACACTGGTTCTTTGTGTTGCTTAGTTTGGGAAGTAAAAGAATGGATTTTTCACTTGGTGATGGTATCTTTTTTCTTTTCTCTTTCCTACAGAATTAGCATAGTGGTAACACAGTCTTATCCTCTTGTTTATGTAATTGAATACTTTTGTCATCTCAAAACTCATTAAGTTAATGCTTTCCTTATTTAAGATGTTCAGCTTTTATTTCCTGCTGATATAACTGTTGTGGTTTCCATAGCACACATCATCTTTAGCCCACATTAATTAATATTCATACACTCATTCTTTCTTAGATAATTCTAGTTAGGAACAGAAAATTTTTTTAAAAACACCAGAACATGTTCCAAACAGCTCTTTCCTGATAAAGCAACAGAGTTCAATATAAACAAAAGCTGTTGAAAATAATGCATTAAGAATGTAACACCCACATGCCTATGCAGAACAATAAGCATATTTTTAACTTAGGCATTTACATTTTCAAGTACAGTATCTTTATTAACCATTCAATATATTAAGCAGCAACATGTAGACCCTTTAGTGAGTTTGGGAATGACACCAACTTGACTAGTGCAGCTGAAGGGACTGAGGGAAGGGACAGCAATCCAGAGGCCCCTTGGCAGACCTGAGAAGTGATTCCATGGGAAACTCATGAAGTTCAACAACGCCAAGTGCACCTGGTCTTGCATCTAGGTTAGAGCAATCTCTAGGATCAGTACAGGCTGGAGGGTGAATGGATTTGAGAGCAGCCCTGTGGATGAAGTCTTGGGGATCCTGGTAGATAAAAACTGAGGTGTGAGCTGGCAATGTGCACTGGCACCCCAGAAAACCAGTTTCACCATATTCACAGAAGCATTGCCAGCAGGTCAAAGGGTGTGATTCTCCTCCTCTGGTGTGTTTTTGTGAGACTGCACTTGAAGTCCTGTGTCCAGCTCTGGGGCCCCTAGCACAGGAAAGACAGGGAACATTTGGAGTGAGTCCAGAGAAGGGCCACAAAAACAATCAGAGGGCTGGAGTGCCTCTTCCATGAGGAAGGGCTGAGACAGTTAGGGTTGTTCAGCTCAAAGAGAAGGAGGGGTCAGGGCAACATTTTTGTGGCCGAAAACATACTTTGATTCTAAAAAATTAAATATTTTTAATTGTCTTGTTTGAACCTATTCTGCATTTTCAGAATAAGAAATGCAGAATTCCAGGTGGTAGCTACTTGGAATGACTTCTAATAAAAAGCAAGCTTTTCGACTGTTATCTAAGCTTTTGTCTTAAGCAGGGATTATACCAATTAAAATTATGATGCTGCCACAGAGAAGCAAAGATACTCTTCAACTGGCTTTTGGAATATGCTGTCTAATCTCACATTTTTAAACTTTTTTTTCATTATCAGATATATCTGTGGTTATTTATTACATTATTAATCTCCTTTGATGACATTTATCAGATAGGACTGTTACTTTGATGGCAGATTAATTTTTTTTTTTTTCTGAAAGTAGGTGGTCTTGGAAGATCTCCCATTCCTAGATGTAAACCATGTCTGTTAGATTCTCATCTCAGCACTTTTTTGAAGTGTCTGCTTACAAAGAAAACTCAGCTGCAAGATGCTATTTCTATCCTTCTCTTCATCAGTGCTAGTTTTTTTTGTCTTCTAAGTTTAAATTGGGAGTAAAATGAGTTGTACAGATCTCATTAAAACAATTCTTTTGGATTTCAGGTTTAATTAGCATATTGCAGGTGAGCACATGCTGTCTAAAATCCAGTGAGAAGTGATAATCCTCTATCTGGACTCCCAAGTTTATATTTTGTTTTTTCCTCTAATACTGTCGGTGGCTTTTCCTCTAGGACTGTGTGGTAAATTGAAGAGAAACTTAGATTTTCATAAATCACCTAAGCTATTTGCTTGTCTTCAAGTTCTAATGATTTTTCAGTGTCAGAACAGTACTGTCACTGAATATGAATATTATAAATAAAACCAAGTACAGTTAGTCAAGAAGTATTTCTTATATTTCTTTCAGACAGATGCTCTGAACAGAACCAGAACAAACTATGGCTTGTCTTACAATGACAAATATGGAAAGTACAACAACTTCTACTGTCCACCAGAATGGTGACGTCCATGGAAATAGCAGTGCACCCAAGCAGACAGAACCATTGCTTCAAGTGTTCCTTTATCATTCTCCTGGGAAGACAGAAGGAGATTACCTTCAATTTTCAGCTGGAGAATATGTTGCAGAAGAGATTTGTGCTGTTGCCTGTAAAGCCTGTGGTAAGTATATACCTAAGAGTTTATCTAAGGAAGCCATGAAATCCAGCTTCCTACAAGAAAGCTTTCAACAATCCAAAGCTCTATCAAAATGGTGGCATTTAGACTGAAATGCTAATTTCTCTGTTCTTTCAGATGTAGTTAGCAGCAGGCTGTAAAAATGTTCCCATTAGAATGGTTGTGAAGCTGAATTGGGTGACTGCCATGTTTTTTCAAATAATTTAAAGGTATACCATCCTGTAACTGAAAGTCTTCTTTCATTGAGCTAAGATACAGTTTGAATAATTAAATCATAGCAGGAGCTGCAAATAGCATGAATTACTTCCTGATGCAGCCCTGCAAAACGGATTGGTCCTGGAAGTTATGTGCATATTTTGTATATTGTACATGCTTAATCACTTTGTAGAAGGAAACTGTTCTGTTAGGTACAACATGAATGCTTGTGTGTGTGGTTGATGCTCTTTGTAATGGTTTAGGAAATAAAGTATGTAAATAACAGGGTGGTATAATAGAAATAAATAATACATTGATATCAAAGAATGCCTTTGAATTGTTGCATTTACCTAGAGTCTAACATACACCAGGGCTGAAATCTGTAGTAAAATAATTCAAATATGCATTTTGTGTATACATCTTTCTTTGCAAAAGTACATTGAATTTTTTAATAAAACAAATTCGTTCCTACAATCTCTGGGTATGAAAGTGATCATCTTTTTGTTCTTTTTTTCTCTTTCATAGAAACCATTTGTGCTTAAATCATGAGGCATTGCTTCTTATTGTTCATTTATTTTTTTTTTCTGAGATGATTTTTTGGTTGTACAGCAGAACACATATGACTCCATACAGTCATGTAATGTTTGTTTGCAAGACTCATCTTTCAGGAGTAAGCTGTGAGTCAGAATACTTGGTTAAGAAGGGAGTGATTTGGGTAGTAAGCAAGACTGAAATATGACAAATTTGGTAATTGTTAATGAATTTTGTGATCTGAACAACTGATAGCTCTTTTGACAGCAGAGCAGATTATATCCAAGTATGACTGCTGTTGGAGGCAAAGCAGGACTGCATCTAGGCAAACATCAGCAGTCAGAGAGTTTTGTTATGTATCTTTTAAAGAGTTCAAACAATTGAAAATTTTCCAATCACTGCTAATTTGACATTAGATCTGTTATATCTGGTATGTATTGGCTATAAAAATATTAGTCTGTCTAAATATTTTTCTGCCAGTTTGATACATGCATGCAAAAGCTTGGCCATTTTTTTAAAAAACTTTATTTAAAAACAGTTTTCTGGTTTGGGAAAATATAATAAATATAAACATTTTTGTGGGTTTGTATTTTTATAAGGAAAACTGTACATAAAAGTGACTATCACATTTTCCAAGCAGAAATGCAAAAATAAATAAGGTGTCTTGACATTAAATTTAAATTGATGAGTTAGTCATGGTTCAGTTCTTGCATGTTAGCTAGCTAATTGCCAAGTAAAAGATTAGAAATGTCACACCAAATAGAAGAAAAGGTATTGTTCTTAGTCTGAGGGGGAGAGTGGTATTAGAGGAACTAACTTATGATGGAAATGAAATATATTAGAGAAATCGTTCTAGAGGTTGCAGAATCTTTGTGTTAGCTGTATCTTCATTTTAATTCTCACCCATCTGAATTGCAAATTTGCAATTTGTCAGAATTTCCATGGTACAACCCTTGAAAAATTCTGGTCTCTCTTGGAAAACCATAAAATGGCAGAGAGTTTTTAATGATAAGTAGGTAAAAACACTGTTTCAAAGCATTTTATGTGACAAATGGTGGCAGTGTTTGCAGTCAATCAATGGAATGTTTTCAAGGCAGAGAGTGCATTGCATAATGTTATGATTTGTAGTCTTTGCTTCTATGCTCGAGAAGAGATTCTGTGCTGTTAACAAGGGAATTCTATGCATGCTGAATTTCCAGAATTGACATGACTCAGTGTTCACGTAGCTCAGAGTTGTCATTAAGTGTAACTGTTCACTAAGGGTTAGTTTTTTTGTTCGGTGGTTTTGTTTGGTTTCGGGGGTTTTTTTTCATGTGTGTGTGAGTGTGTGTGTGTGTTTGCTTGTTATTGTGAGGTCGTGTTGTTGTTTGGTTTTTCTTTGTTTGTCTTCCTTTAGGTGATAGGCTTTCCTGAAAATCCACCTGGAACATGCAGCCCCCCTGCTCTCCCCACTAGCTGGGGAATGAATTAATCAGAACTCTGGGCAATTCTATTTTTCCAGGAAAAGAAATAGAAGCTTTGATTGACTATTCAGAAACCATTTTGTTGACAGGATAGTGACATTGAATGTGATGTGTAGGGTTTGGTAAGCCTCCAGTTTGTATGAATGATAATGCAAGATACTATTTTTATGTCAGAAAAGGCAAGCAAATTTTCATCTGGTATATGCAGGGCTCTATAAATTTTAAACAGTTTACTTCCAGCTGTATGAGAACTAATGTATGTATTAGACTTTTATATAGAAAATTTGAGATTTTTGTTAATAATTCAACTAATTGCTTTCATCTTTTTATATCTAATGACTTACACGCTTGAGTTGAGAGTTTCATACAACAGTATTTCTATTGCAGACTCTGCATGACTTTAACATTTCATAGTGGTGTCATGGCTTGTTGTGATTTACACTTCCTGTTTCTTATTTTTTCTTAGAAGAGGGACACTACCTTATGAAAATATACTGTGTGGGAGAAAGGGTTCCTAATGCCAATAAAGGAGGAGATACAGAAAAACTGTATTTTCTTAGCTGCTTCAGGATAAATGAAGTAGTGAGACTTGTCTGGATGTGAAGCTCTAAAATCATAATGAGGAAAAGAAGACTCTACTTTTTTTTAGGTTTGAAACAGAAGTTTGAAGTATAAACTTATGCTGTGTTGTAGTCTTTTGTGATGTTACTTGACTATACTCAAGTATATATACTATGTACTATATAGTATGAATATACTATATATATATATATATATATATATACACATATTATACATATACTCATTTCTTTAGCCTTATGCAATAAATAAATAAATTTAAAGAGATCTTGTCATTGCAATCTTCCAGAAAATTTACTTGATATCCCTTGCAGGAGAATCAAAGCAGTGAAAATTCTGATTAATTATGTCTGAGTCACTATCTTCTCTCTTAATTCCTCACAGATTGAGCTGATAGCATGGTTAATGCGGCACAAAACTCCAGGGGAGGCTTTTCAGTACCTGTTGTGAATGGCTCTTATGATTTTATTTACCTTCACATACATTTATATTTCTCCTAAGTTATCGCTATTGTTGACATATCTAGGCTTCAGCAGAAGACTTTTATTCCCCACTCCAGTTTTTAGACTTTCATTGTTTCTAGAGAAAACATTTAAATATTGCAGTTTTCTTCACTTTAAAAGACCCTGCAGTTAATAGTGGTGGTAAGAATTACATGAAAAGAAGTTTCTGGTCTCTCTGCTTTTGTCAGATTTTTGTGGACAATTTTCAAGACTCTATTTAATAAAGGCATTTGCTCTGTTTTATAATTGTTGAGCAATTGTTGAACAAAGCAAATTAATAGTTCTAAAGGGGAAGAGATAAAAAAGTGAAACTCCTTTTCTTGAAAAATATGCATGATCTCTGTGTTCTTAAATACCGCCAGTGAATGGTGCAAGTTACCATTCTGAACTATAAATGCCAAAATATGAGGGATGGAAGAGTGCGGAGTTTACTTTTCATACAAAGGAAGACAGGGGGAGGGCAAAATACAAGTATTTCTGATTTGTAGGGGGAGTTCCACGGTCATGTCTTGGTTAAAGTTTCAGAATGGCAATGGTAGGATCTTGGAATCCCTGTGGGGCTTTTTGAGATGTGAGGTGGCATGGTGATTGTGGTGTCTGTAATGTGTTTGGTCAAATACAGCAGCTTAGCATTTGAATTTAAGAATATGGTTTTGAAATGTTGGTCAGTAAGCATACATGGAATGGTTAGTAGTTTGGGTAAATGTGTTAGGGAGGCTAACTAGGTCTCACTAGCTCTATAGAAAATATTCAGCATTGCCCTGAATGGTGTTTAGCATCTAGCAATAGTCACGAAACAGGCTAGTGACTCTCACGTACATTACACTGTAATTGATCTGAAATTGTTGGGGATACATACACCACACAGCCGTCAAGCTGCTAAGCTGGTAACTGCTAAGTTACTGCTTTGTGGACAGCTGACATGTAGTATAGTATAGTTCATCCCACTTTACACATCAAATGAGAACCATGTTTAGTTGTATGGGGTAGGTTTCTTTTTAACTCCATAAAAAAATCCTCAAAACTTGGATGGATCAAATATGTAATGCTGCACCTTAAATTTGCAACATTTAGAATTACAACCAATCTTTCAGTTACTTATCCCTTCAGTTTTATTCCTGTGGGGGATTGGTTTCGGTTTGGTTTCCCTTTCATTGCCTTATATAATGCTTTCCCTTTCTCTAGTTTCCTGTAAGTCTGTGACTCCTTTTCTTAGAAAATCATATGTTAAGACCTGCAGTTCTGGTATGTTTTGTAGAGCTTTGGTTTAAGAAGGTGTCAGATGACTGACCTACAGATTTCAGCAGTTTAATCTTCACAAATATGCAACAGAATTCTAGTTCTTAGCCCTCTTACTAGACCCCTATAGAAGCAAACCCTTTTTTGTATCAAATTTATTAAGCTAGTTGCTGTTTAAGACTGAAATATGTTTTATTCCAAAAGGCTATGTGGTTTTATATGTGGAATTGGTTGGTTGTTTCTTCTGATTGTTTTACATGCTGTTTAGATGTGGTGTAAGAAATGTGAGGTCTTCCCCTTTCAGTAGTTACCTACATGTGGTTCAGAACAGAAGAAGAAATAAAGGAGTTTTTTTCTGCTCCTGGTTTGTTGTGAGGATTTCAATTCCTTCATTCTAAGTCTTTGAGCTGGGGTGTTGGTATTTTGACTTTTCCCAGAATTCTTTTGTCTCATAACGTCATTTTAAGTTACTTTTATTGTCATTACCTGTTTGTTTTTCCTTTTTTTTTTTGCCTTCTTACCCCAAAGTATATATAAGTTTTCTTTAGCTATGACCTACTGTAACTTTGACATTGTAATTTTTCATCCTACTTTCTGGCCTTTCGACCTGTGTCTCTTTCTGTCTTCAGAATATGCATGTCAATACCTGCAGTTCATCCTTTTGTGCTATCAGTTTTCAGGCAGTTAACCTGTTTTCCAGATCTAACACTGGCATCACAGGGATGCATAACATTGCAGCACAGTACAATGCTGAGTCATAGGCTATGTTTCAGCTGGGAGCATTAAAGTCAAATTAAAATTCTGGTGCTGCTGAAGAGTTGATGCTCAACTGATTTTTTTAGTTTCTAATTAAGTAGGATTGCTTGTCAGTTACCGTTAGCATAAATCAAAGTTGTTGAGGGAAAAAAATATTTTCCAGTTCTGTTTTATTTTAACAGTATATGTTTGGGTTTGTTGCAAACTGAGTTACTAAAATGAAAATGGCTAGTGGTTGTCCTAGTCACTACAATTTTCTTTGTATTGCTTTACTTCTAATTTTTAATCAGTCTAAAATCTTAAAATCAATGCTTAGTTGTAAAATCAATGCTCAAATCAAATGATCTGATTTTGGAAAGGCAGGAAAAGAAGTCTACTGTTGTAAGCTGTTTCTAAACTGGGAGGCTAAGAAGACATTTTATTAAATGCCATACAGAGAAAATGGGAAAATCTTGTTATCTAACAGTGGGTATAGGACAACAGGTGAACATAATCAGAGAGCATAAAAGAAGAATGAAAAATTTAACCAGCAAAGCAGCCTGCAGGTTATGGGATTGTGATTGCAGTGTTGTTGGCAGTACTGATACCTGTTGCCCATAGTAGTAGAGGACTGTGGCGATCTGCCGCTTTTAACCCACAATATTTTAAAAATATTTTGTGAAAACTGTTTCCTGCTGATGTTTGTTTCTCTGCCCCTCATGTAGGTATCATGCCAGTGTATCATAACATGTTTGCACTCATGAGTGAAACAGACAGAATGTGGTATCCCCCAAATCACATCTTCCATGTGGATGAAACAACCAGGCTCAACCTAATTTACCGGATAAGGTAATCTAAATAAAATGTTGTACACTTTTCATGATAACACAAGACTGTGTGAGAGAACACAACCAGTATGATATTTAGTCTCTTAGAAGTTATGGACAGATTGCTGGCTTTTTCTGGAAAACAGGGAGCTAAAAGAATCAAAAATATTGAAGTGATATGAATTTTGTTCTTTATTAATTTTCTCTATCCAATGTGTTTACCAGTGCCATATTGAAGAAACAAACAATAAAATTACACTAGAAGTAAAAAGCTTTCTTAATAATGATACATCTTATCTCCTCTGTGCTTGCAGGTTTGAAATAAGTAGTAGTTTCTGAAATGCAGAGTAATTGTCCTGCATAGTCAGACATGTTTCTGCAATGCAACCATTTTTCCCTAACCTTATAATTGAATGTGGACAACTAAAACTGTAGTCACAGTTTTCATTTTGTAAACTGCTTAATTTATTTACATCATATAATTTGGCCCAAATGTTTTTTTGGGAACTGTTTCAAAAGAAGCTGGAAGGCACTAATAAAATTCTCTGTATTCTTATTAGTGAGAATAACTTAGCAAAGGTTTTCATTCCTCTCAGTACAGTTTATCACCTTGCTAGAATACTATGGTACTTTAAAATATCAAGAACTGGATCTGAAGTCTTCATTGAGTAACTGGGGTTTCATAGTGCTCCTTCAGATCAGCAACACTAGTTACATGTATTTGAGAGCAGTAAAGTCTGATGCTGGTAACCAAAATATCTGTTTATTAACATTTGCTTGAATTTATTTCCCACCAGGTTTTATTTTCCCCACTGGTATTGCAGTGGCAGCAACAGAGCATACCGGTATGGCGTTCTCCGAGGTGCAGAAAGCCCCGTCCTTGACGATCTTGTTATGTCTTACCTATTCGCACAGGTATGCTTTGCTCTCCTGTTTTTAACTGCAGATTGGTGAGTGTTATTAGCATCTATTCCCTTTCCATCTTCTCCTAGTAACTCTGTAGGCTCTTGAAAGCCTGAAGCCCTCTCAAGCTGGAAATTAAATTCCATGCCCTATTGTGTATTTGGAGAGATGAAGTTCAAAACAGTGCTTCTAAGCATGATAGCAGCTGGTATTCCTTATGAATAAGTACATCTTTTTGTGGATGAAGTAGGTCATTCAGTCTTTAAAGAACCAAGCCAATAAAACCCTCTAAACAAGCCAAATATAAAAAATCAAACAACACAACCACAACTCCCCCCAACAACTGCACCCCAAACCTCCATTCTTGTTAAGCAGCAGTGCACCAGATTTCATTTGCTTTCTTGTGTTCTTTCTCAGTGGCGAGCTGATTTTTTGGATGGATGGGTACAGATGCCTGTTACTCACGAAACACAAGAAGAATGCCTTGGAATGGCTGTTCTAGATATGATGAGAGTGGCCAAAGAAAAGGACCAAACCCCAATGGCTATTTACAATTCAGTCAGGTGATTCCATAATTTGTAACTGTTTCACATCTATCTCATGCTTGTATTTTTGCGCGTTAGTGTGTAGGAGAAGGTGTTCACCTGTTGGCAGTTGATGTGTTGATGTAAAATAGTTACATAATTTTACCTATTATGTAAACTAGAAATGAATAAAAAAATTGTGTCGTGATGACCATTCATGATTTGGAGACATGGATTTGACTCTCTTGATGAAAGGTAAGGCAGCAGCTTATTGTGCAAGAAAATATGTAAGCAATAATTTTAGGTGAGACATCTTCTGGATGTCATCAGATCCAAGCCCCTGTTCCTGTCACGGTCGAATTCAAAGTTAGGTGAAGGGACTCAGGGCCTCATCCAGTCAAGTTCTGAAAATGTCCAGATATGGAGATTCCCCTGTGACTCCTTTGTCCTCTGCATGACCATGGTCATTGTGAAAGATTTTCTCTGTACCTAATCAGTCTCCTCTGTGATACTGATAATCCTCTCTTGTCCTTTTGTATTGATAGATGACAATTAGTAGAACACCATACTTGGACCTACTTTTCTCCAGGCTGAACAAATCAAGCTCCCATATGCCTCTTCTCTCATGTCATGTGCTCCAGGCTCTTAACCATCTTGGGCAGATCTCTGCTAAACTTTCTTGAGTTTATCAACTCACTTGGGTGTATCAATCCTATCAGTTTCTACTCCAGCTGAGTTAATTCTGTCCCTAACATAGGAACTTCACTGACAACCAACCACAGTTTTTTATTCTACCACCTGTATTTTCAGCCAGGAAATCTGTCCTTTATCCATGTAGTTGCCATGGAGTATCCTCTTTACAATTTCTACACCAAACAGAGCAATTTTGTAACTTCTGCTGCCTTACCTTAGAACTTCTCTAATGAAGGAACAGATATCTTTGAATTATGGAAAATGTGTTATGTAGTTTATGTTGCAATTAAATGAAGGAAAAAATGGAAAATGGAAGAAGACAGAGGGCTCAGTTTGAAAGAACATACCACAGATCTAAGAAAGGACTTTTGTTATCCTACAGTTGTAAAAATAACAGTACATTTAGAAAAGGTCTTTTCAATGTTGACTTGTTTAACACAGAACTAATTATCTTTGCTGGATTTAATGGATAAAATTAGTAGCTTTTTTTGTCTGGTTATGTATTCACAGCTACAAAATGTTTTTACCTAAGTGTGTGCGAGCAAAAATCCAAGACTACCACATTTTGACGCGAAAAAGAATAAGGTACAGGTTCCGCAAATTTATTCAACAGTTTGGCCAATGCAAAGCTACTGCCAGAAACTTGAAACTTAAGTATCTCATAAATCTGGAAACCCTTCAGCCTGCCTTCTATTCAGAGGTTTTTGAAGTAAAAGAACCTGGTGGAAGTCCTTCTGGAGAGGAAAGTTTTGCAACCGTTGTAATAACTGGAAATGGTGGAATTCAATGTTCAAGGGGAAAACTTAAAGACTGTGAGACACTTGGAGAGCAGGTAATTTTAAAAAATTATTTTAATAACTTGTTATGGAACAGAGTAGTAAGCTTGTTTTAGAAGTTCTGATTTACCTCAAGCAAAGTTGGTAGGCAAATTTTACTTCACAATGGCATATAAAAAATGTGAAAATGTAATGACCATGCCCCCAGGTGTAGATAAAATGCAGAAATTCCCCAAATCTTCTTTGAAAGCAGTGATCTAAGGACTCCAAACAAGAGGCAAATTCTCCTATACCTCTTTCCTGCTGCAGTTAGAAACCTACCAGTGTCTCAGTTAGCAAATTTAAAATGACATCTGTGTGATTGTGGAGTCCCTATAGTCTTTCTTCAGGAATTAGGTGTTTAGTGGTTCCTATAAGTGCTAGTAATCACATACGGCTGCATTTTTATTTATCGGTATTATTTTGTGTGTGTGTGTGTGAGATTTCCCATCATGACTGTTCATTATGTTGAGTTTACCAAAACCTGATAGAAACTCAAAACAGTGTACATTGAGAGTGTGGGAGTTATGCAAAGGTAAAAGTAAAGGCAAACTGGAGTATGTGTGTTTTTTTCAAAATAATTTCATTGGTTTGGTAATTTTGATTTGTAATATGTAGCAGACAAGACCAAAGTACAAAAAGTTGCATTTCTATAGTGTGCTGTAATAATTTGTAAAAAATTCTATATGCTAGTGGGGTTTTTCAATACTTAGCAAAAAGTAAATCTGATTACATGCCCATATTTTTTGAAGTGTGGTGTTCTTGGAATATTTGTAGATTGACAATTACTTCATTAATAGTTGCTATGTATCAGCCCTCTGCCTTCCCTAATTTTCCTGTAAATGCAAATTGCTCTGACAGGAGCTGTAATAAACGTCAGATTCTGCAATTTCCAGTTTTAGGTGTACGAAGTGTATGCGTACTATGCTGTTTGGGCTTGGCAACCAAGCCTTTAGTAAGCATAGCATTTGAATGAATAATGTTTTTTATAAAGATTGCCAAATTATTTTTTCATAATTAAAAATATTATCATCCTATTATTGACAGACACTGCATATATTTTCACTGGTAAAGAAACTATGTATAAAGTTGGTTTTGAAAACCGGATTAATTAATATGGATGCTTGTAAACATGATTGTAACTTGTTTCAGTAAGCTTTACCGATGAATTGTTATTTAGATACTGAACTGAAAAATAATTTTTATTTATTTGTATGTAATGACATATGTGGAGTAGATTGTGAAGAAATTTGTTTTGCAAGTTTACATTTTCACCAACCAGAAGAACAAGTAGATAGGACTTGAGAGGACTACTGTACATTTTTCTTCATCCAGCTACAGATTTGCAGCTTGTATCACTTTGAATGAGGTTATGACATTTTGTATTGTTAACAGGCTTTCTAAACCTCTTTAATCAGGATGCCAATAATAAGCTCACAAAAAAAAACCTTCTCAAAAAAGTAATCTAAATGTTCCACTGTTCATAAAATCCTACAGAGTGAAGAAATATCTACAATGATAAAAACCCAAGCTCATATGTGGATATTTCTTTTCATGGTTCCTGGATCTCTGTCTGTTCTTCAAGTTATGTTCCTAGTCATGATTCCATAAAGGAAAAAATCCTTTATTTGCTTGTAATTGGCATGTTTAAGGTTTTATAATCCTCTTTGTTGTTAGCTTACAAGTTCAGAATTGTAGAATGCTACAAATAGGTGAGGATTTTTAATTGCCATTTATGTTATTACTGAAATTATATGATATTTGTTGCAGGATTTACAAACATACTGTGATTTTCCTGATATCATTGATGTCAGCATTAAACAAGCAAGCCAAGAAGGCTCCAGTGAGAGAAGAATTGTCACCATTCACAAACAAGACAGCAAGAATCTGGTCTGTTTACTTTGGTTGCTGTTCTTTCTGATAGATAATGCTTTGAGCAAGCTGTGTGATTGTTGTATGCATAGTATTGTATAATCCATGATTACATTAATAAGCATGAGATAAAACTAAACATTATCAGCAGTGTAAGGGGTGTTATCAGAACACTAATGGTTTTCTGCATTCAAAGCTATGTGCTTGAAATGAAATAGAAATAGATGTTTATATCTGAGGAAAATTTCTGGTACACAGACTGGTTCTTTTGTTTATTAGTCTTAAATCTGAGTCCATGGTTTCAGTTCTCAAGTGTGCTGTTTCCATGGTGTCCTGATAAGCTGTCTGCTAGAGACCAACACATTCAAAAAAGCTTCAAAATGTTCTGAGGAATGAGGATACAAAATAAGTATCAGGACAAAATTAATGTTACTGCTTTTACTGTGAAGAAGATCTTAAGAAAGTGTTTTATACCCAAATGTAAAAAGTTTTTTACTTGAACTACAACCTTGCATTTGAGTTAGGCTTTCTAGCAGGCATAACTATCACAGAATTGTGGGGTGGGCTAATCCTGGCTGGGCACCAGATGCCCACCAAATCTGCTCTAATCACTCCCCTCTTCAGCTTGAACAGAGGAGAGAAAATGCAATGAAAGGCTTGTGGGTCAAGATAAGGATAGATATCGTTGACGTATTAACCATCATGGACAAAACAGAATTGACTCAGGGAAATTAATTGAATTTGTTTCAGAGTAGGGTAATGAGAATAAAAAATCCTAAAAATATTTTCCCACCACCCCTCCCTTCTTTATGGGCCAACTTTATTCCTTATTCTCTACTTCCTTCCCGTCAGCAGTGTAGAGCATTGAGAAAGGGAGGTATGGTCAGTTAATTGCATGTTGTCCTTGCCTCTCAGTCTTCCTCAACTCATCCCCTGCTCCAGCAAGGGATCCCTCCAATGGTGGAGAGTCCTTCATTAACTTCTCCAATGCAAATTGTTTCCACAGGGTGCAGTTCTTCATGAACTGCTCCAGGGCTGGTCACTGCCACAAAGTGCAGTTCTCCAGGAACAGGCTTCTCCACAGCTCCATAGTGGCTCATGGGGCTACAAATCCTGCCAACACCTATGTTTCCCTGTAGGCTTCCCATGGGCTCACAACCTCCTTGAGGCACATCCTTCTTCTGTGACTTGAGGTTCTTCATGGGCTGCAGGGGGATCTCTGCTGCACTATGAACTTCCATGGGCTGCAGAGGCATAGCTGCCTCACCATGGTCTGCACCATGGGCTGCAGTTGTTTCCAGGTCCTGGTCCTCTTAAAAAGGAGTTTAAAGACACTAAATTCTTGACACTTACTCAAAAACACCTCTTTTTATTGGTCTCTAGCAAAGAACTTGCCCAATAATTGTGTTCAGCTAAGTATGTCTCTGGTGTCACAGGCAAACACATACTAAAGCCTGTTCTCTTGGGTTACACTACTGAATGAAACCTAGGGTGACTCAGAAAATGCTTCTCTGTTTTTGTTTTATTTGCAGCAATTAATATGTTGTTGCAGATTAATGTAATTTTTTTCCCTGCTGTTATCTGTTAATCATACTGTGCATAAGACCTTTTTTCACACCCATTTTCCTTTGACCATACGATTTTTCTCGCTGCTCCTCTCCAGTGTACCAGTCTTCATAGTAGTAAAAGGTCATCTTCTGTCTGTGATCTACCTGAGGATGCCAGTTTTTGCTAACTAGTAATTAAGTTTTCAGGCAGGTACTTTCCTGGAGATTTTTCTTTTCTGCTTGAAGGCAGACATATAAATCTTTGATAAGTGAAGGCTTTCCTTTAGGGAAATGAACCAGACTGTATTGGCAGTGCAGTAGGTATCTGCATGCTGACTTGTATCTACTTGTTTTTCCCTTTCAAATGCTTTCATATTGGCATTCCTCTGCTGTTTCATCTATTTAGATTAAGGGGTTTTGTTTTTAAGGCAGATTTCATAGAATCGTGGAATGGTCGGAGTTGGGAGGGACTTTAAAGATCAACTGGTTCCGACAACCCTGCCATGGGCTGGGACACAGTTCATTAGAGCAGATTGCTCAAAAGCCTGTTCCAGTTGTAAGGCATCCACAGCTTCTCTGTTTTCTTTGGTTTGGATTTGATATTGAAGGTTGCTATCAAGTTTTGAATCATAACAAGAAGGTCGAAGGTACAAACATCAGTTAAAAACTGCTTTTATTAATGACTTTAATGTGCACATATATGCATATCTTTTATAGCATTAGCATATTCAGGAATTTTTTGTTGCCTATTAAAAATTGAAATTCTCTCTCCTTCCCTGCCCCACATTGTTCTCTGGCAATTGAACAGGAGGCTGAATTTCAGTCATTAAGAGAAGCTCTCTCCTTTGTATCATTAATTGATGGATATTACAGATTAACAGCGGATGCCCATCATTATCTCTGTAAAGAAGTAGCACCACCATCAGTCCTTGAAAATATCCAAAGCAACTGTCATGGGCCAATTTTGTAAGTATTTTTTTTAGTAATATGACAATTCAATATTTTTTTAGAAGATGAGCTTTAGTTGTCTGTGAACTGTGGTAGGCATCTTAAAGTGTTTTTAATTGCATTTATGTAACTAAAATGCTTTATGTTTTTCATCTTATTTTTCACTTGTAAAATACAGAGCCTTTGTGACATGTTTTAAAAATTAAGTGGAAAGATAATTCCTTGATAGGGATAGAAATAGTGAGTTAGCAAGGCTTGTTTAAGAGGAAATTAGTTCTTATAATAATAATGAATGTCTTTTATTTGAGCTCTTTTTTCTTGTTAGCCATTTTCCTGGTTAAACCCACCTTTTTCAGCCACACAAATGTTTTGCTAATTTAAGCTTATTTGTTAGGTAATTTTATTATATCTTCTTTCATAATGCATGTTGAAAATCATATAATAAGCTATGGCGAATATGCTTTTTTAGCCTTTAACATTTCTTATTGGATAAATAAGTGTGATGGTTTAGTATGAAAAAATTTTAATATGCTGCTCTCTCCATAAGCAATCACCCTATATATTGGAAAATAAAGGGCAGAGAGATTATCTTAAAGAAAGCTGTACAAAATTGAAAGTTTTAATTATTGTTCTATTAGATATTAATATTGCTCATTATTCAACATCTCTTCTCTCTGCATTTTGCAATTATGCAATATTAAACATTTTCTTTTTACTGCAGCATGGACTTTGCTATCAGTAAACTGAAGAAAGCGGGTAATCAGACTGGTTTCTATGTCCTTCGCTGCAGTCCTAAAGATTTTAAAAAATATTTCCTTACCTTTGCTATAGAGGTTTGTATTCTGTCTTAGTGCCTATTAAATTTTTGTTGTGATATAATAATGAGCCTGAGATGTTCAGTAAATTATTCTGAATTTTCCTCCAGAATGTTTGTCTGGTATGTATATTCTATAGCTACTTTTGTCAGACAAGGCAATTTTCAGGGTATTGTGAGAAACGTCAGAGTTGATACAGAATTGCTAATGCACATGCCACATGCCTTGGAGACCAAGGGAAGAGAGCTTAAGAGTTCTGGAGATAATGACATGGATCTTGGGACTGTGATGTTGGGGTAAATATTTGAGAGATGGAGCTGGAGCAATCTGATGGGCTTTCTGTTTTTTTAATGTTTGGGGATTTTTACTTGAGTTTTTCCCTGGGTTTTCCACATACCTCCCCCCCCGTCACAAGTGGGGCTTCATTAGATTGGGTATACAGACTTTGACAATCTGAGAGTGCCTCCTTCAGAGGTTCTTCTGGGTTTGGGTATTGTCCTCATCCCCAGTACTGGGCCAGCCATATTATTTGGCAGCTGTTACATCAACACAAATCTCCTGGGTATTTCTGTTGTTAGCTAGAGAGAAAGCCACCCTGGAAATGCATATGTTACTTAGAGAAGCAGATGTACCTGTTCTCTCTGGCATTGCAGCTCGTGATGATATAATGCTTTATTATTGCTGTTAAATAATTTGATGATCTTTTTTCAAGAATGGATTATCTTTAATTACATTAGCAGAGCTCCCTTTGTGTTTTTTGCTAGGAAAGGTAGTACTAGAATTTTTCTGCTGGTATACAGCGAGCTAGCAAGTTTGCTAATACTGTCAGAGACAGGTACATCTCTGAAAATGACCAAGTAATGCTGATGTGTGAATGGAGAAATGTTATGTCCAGTCAATGAGGTATGTTTGGTAGGGAATTTCATAGACAAAGAAATCAGTTCCTGAACAAGCTTAGAAAGGCAAAGTTGAGAGTCAAGCTTGTGAGAGAAGACTACCATTGCCTTTAAGTGACTTTACTGCAACTTTTTTTTTTTTCCCTGAGGCTTGTGCAAGTCATTGGAAGACGTTTTATATTCAAAATTTGTTGAAACATTTGTTGCAGGATTGAGATACAGGATCATAAAAGCACTATTAATAGTTCATCTTGCTTAAAAATGTTTAATGGTATCTTTTCAAGAGTCTTTGTGAAAAAATTCAGTGCATATTAAAAATACATATTAGGAAGTAATTTCCTAGAACTGTGCTGGAGATGACATGCAAGCAAAATTACAGCTGAGATCTCCAAATGCCTGCCAAACAAACATGGAGCATAAGCATTAGGGCTATTGCTTCCAGCAAAATTTTGTTTTGATGCAACCCCGTGTCAGGGTGAATGAGCTTTCCGTAATAGCTCTAAAGGATTTTTCCTGGGATCCATTATCTGTTTTCTCAGCTCCATCTTTTCAGATTTCATTAACATTTGTTTTTCTCTAGTATCAACATGCTAGTTCCAGTGATAGGAGTAGAGTCATATTTTCTCAGAATCAATATTACATAGTGAGAACAAAATAACAAATTATGATCATATTTTACTGAAGCATCCTTTCTCTAATTAGTAGAGTGCTATACATTTAGATAAGCTTTCGAATATTAAATATTAATCAATTTCATTTTTAATGGAAATATTTTCTGTAGCGTGACAGTACTACAGATTATAAGCACTGCTTGATTACGAAGAATGAGAACGGAGAATATAATCTTAGTGGAACCAAGAGAAGTTTTAGCAATCTTAAGGATCTCTTGACATGTTACCAGACAGAAACTGTCCGTTCAGACAGCATAATTTTCCAGTTCATCAAATGCTGTCCTCCAAAACCAAAAGGTAAGAGAGAGATTATTTCTAAGCAGAAAGTTTTCTATTTTCTAGATTAAAGACTTAAAAATAAGTTAATACTAAATGACTCTCAGGTATATGCATGATACAAAACTGGGAGGAACTATTGGTACCCTTGAAGGCAGGGAAGCCTTTTAAAGAGACCTCAGAGAATGGGGCAATGACCTATCATACGAAGTTTCATATGAAGGAAAATGCCAGATTCTGAAGCTCGGATGGGGCAACCCTGGCTGTACAGATTGGGGAATGAGTTGCTGGAGAGCAGTGCCATGGAAAGGGACCTGGAGCTTCTGGTCTGTGGCAAGCTGAACATGGGTCAGCAGTGCCTTGGCAGCCAGGAGAGCCAAGCATGTCCTGGGGGGCATCAGGCCCAGCATGGCCAGCTGGGCAAGGGAGGGGATTGTCCTGCTGTGCTCTGCACTGGGGCAGCCTCACCTCCAGTGCTGGGGGCAGCTCTGGGTGCCACAATAAAAGAGATATAAAGCTACTGGAGAGTGGCCAAAGGAGGGCCATGAGGATGGTGAAGGATTTGGAGGGGAAGCTGTATGAGGAGTGGCTGAAGTCATTTTTTCTGTTCAGCCTGGAGAAGAGGGGAATGAGGAGACACCTCACTGCAGTTAAAACTTCCTCATGAGGGGAAGAGGACAGGCAGGCACTGATCTCTTCTCTGTGGTGACAGTGACAGGACCCGAGGGAATGGCCTGAATCTGTGTCAGGGGAGGTTTAGGTTGGGTATTAGAAAAAGCTTTTTCACCCAGAGAGTGGCTGGGCACTGGAAGAGGCTCCCCAGGGCAGTGGTCACAGCACCAAAACTGACAGAGTTCAAGAAGTGTTTGGACAATGCTCTCAGGCATGTGGTGTGACTTTTGGGGATGGTCCTGTGCAAGGCCAGGAGCTGGACTTGATAATCCTTGTGGTCCCCTCCAACTCAAAATGTTTTGTGATTCTGTGATACATTTGCGTGGGGTTTTTTTAATTTCACTTATCTATTTATTCATCTTCTTAGTCATAGTTTCCAGTCATGGTGTCTGCAAAATTTTTGTGTAAGATAATCTTCAAGAAGCAATCATGGTAACATGATTTTTCTGTAAGATAATCTTCAAGAAGCAATCATTTTGCTTCGTGATTAGAAGAAAAACTGGTTTCTTAATTGCAGTGGATTGTGTGCAGCAGCATTTCTTCTTATGTCAAGTGTTTTCATGTCTTGAGAAGGAAAGAGAATACTACTAAATGAATAATTTATCACTGAGAATACTTCCATAGGCAATGGAACCAACAATGTCAGTGAATTTCTGTCATTGTTGATCTTAGCTGAGCTAGGTCAAGTCTGCAGTGTGGTTTCAGCTCCTTTTTAACACTAAAAAAATACACATGGAATAGGGCTTCTGCCTGAGGAGGGGATTTTTCTTGCATTTGCATTTAATTTTTTTCCCTGCCTTTGATATTCATATCTTTCTGCTTTATGAAATCTTTAAATATCTGCCCTCCTAAGTAGTGCTACATACAGTTTAATATTGTCCTTGTCTTTATCAAAGTTCTTATTTAAAGACAAACTTGCCAGAACAGACTATATGATACAACTTTTACTTCTCTCAGATTTGATTGAAAATAGTCAATGGATTCAAAACCTTAGAAATGATGTTAACAAGTAAATATGCATGCACATTATAGAGAATAAATTTTTAACATTATTCCATTAAAATAAAAAATTTATATGCATCAGAATGATAAGTTATTGAATAAATATAATTGTGGATATGAGCAGATACCCACAAAGACATACTTTTCAGATTTAGTTTTAGTATAAGACTAGCTTGACTTTGTATTATAACAGAAGGTAATTGACATCCCCTTTTCCATCCCCAGTTGTTATTACAAATAGTGCAGCAGTTAAAATGTGAAAGGAGCTAGGAATATTTTCATAATGTTTATCAAAAGAAACATAAAACTCATGAGGGAACCTAGATGATTTTGCTGATTAGAAAATATCAGAGTCTGATTTCAGTTTAATGCTGTGTGGCTTTTAAAATACACTGATCTCAATGTGATACCTTGTTTGTGTTGAATCAGGAGCCCTCATTAGCAACCCTTCTGAAACAGTATTGGTTTAGTTTTATATTTTACAAATTTACTTTGGTTTTCCTTTCCCTCTTTCTTCTCCCAGATAAATCAAATCTCCTAGTCTTCAGAAGCAATAGCGTTTCTGATGTACCTTCATCACCTATGCTACAGAGACACAATAATGTCAATCAGATGGTTTTTCACAAAATCCGTAATGAGGACTTGATATTCGTAAGTCAGTTTGTTGCTTTTTCTACTGCAGATTTTGGGTTTAATATGCACCAATTTTTAAAAACCTAGGTGTGTGTTTAAAGAAATCTCACCCAAGCTAGGAGATTTTGCTGTAATCTTTCCTTAGAGTTGTGGAAAATAATTTATTTTATTTTTCAGTAATGCAAATAACTATTTTTTTTATAATTAAGAAGCATTGTTTTGACTGCAATAACAGTTATTTGGTTCTAGAGATGTCTAAATACATATTTAATGGAATTGCTTCCTCTCTGGTTCTTGCAGCAAGTTGTTTTCTGAGATCCTTGAGTAATCAATAAAAGACAAGCAAAAATTTAAGATGTTTCTGATATAGTTGCTTCCTTTCTTTCTCGGCTGGACTCTACACCCAGCACACCTCTAAAGACTTGCATATGCTTATATAGGGGGGAGTTCTAAAGATGTCTTTTAAAACAGGCAGATATTTTTGATTTTATTTCTGTCTGTATCCTTCCTTCCTTTTAGGAGGAGAGTCTTGGACAGGGCACATTTACTAAGATTTTCAAAGGTGTAAGGAAAGAAGTAGGAGACTATGGCCAGCTCCATCAAACTGAAGTTCTTTTAAAGGTGCTGGATAAAGTGCACAGAAACTACTCTGAGGTTGGTGTGATTGTTGACTGCTATATAACATTTGTCCATGCTATGCTGAGCATTACTCTTCTTCTTTTCATAAGCATTACGCATTTACTTCATAAATTAGTATTTGTGTGGTATAGAGTTCTATGTTGAACCAAGCTCATGTTAAACTCAAGCTCATGTGACACGGGGAATATGGATTTGAGACTGGCTTTGGGAAGTACACCTATGTACTTTATTTCCCCTGTTCCCACCACCTGTGAGAGAATTCAGAACGACCCATTGAGATCTGAAGAACAAGTAATTTATACAATTAAAGTACCAGAGGAGGGGTAGTATGGCCACAGGATTGTCTTAACCAGTAAATTCATTATTTACAGACAAGGGACCATTTATGGAAAAAAACTTCCTCTGGGTAGACTGTCTTCAGATTTTCCAATAAAATCAAGTAATCAGAAGTATTTATGTATGAGAAAAACTTGCCATACATGGATTCACCCATAATCACTGAGCCTTCTCACTTTTTGAGTGATGGTTTTAGCAGACCTGAAATGCTTTTGTGCACAAACTAATAAACTGGTAGTGTAATCAATCCCAAGACTCTGTATGTGAGAACTGAATTTCACAAGATGTAGTAATGTTTATTATAGTAATGTAACTTTATAATACTGCTTTTGATAACGTAGGTAATAAATTTGTATTCTAAAGTATGAATCAGTTACTAAAAGTTCAGAGGATAAAATAAAGATATAGTCACCTGAAGGAAAATGTTCTCATTTTCACTTCACTTTGTTGGGTGAATAACCAGTACACAAGCAAGTGTAGGTGGAGGTGCCACTGAACAGAATAAAAAAATAAAGCAAGCAATAAAAGTATTTGAAACTTTCCTGAAAAAGTTGGAGAAGGTCTTGCAGTAGTGGATGAATTACATAATAATTTTTGTGTTTTAACTTAATAATGTGCTACAAAGAAATCAATTGGAAACTAAACAGTGCATATGGCAGAATAAATTAGAAAGTGAATAGTGTATGATAAATTTGCCTTCAATTTATCTAGGTAATTGACACTGAAAAAAAAAATATTATTTTAAAAATGTTGAGATACACTTGCCAGCAGAGAAAAAGAGGTTGTTAACCTATCTGGAATGTGTACTACCAGTTATTTAAAAAAAGAAAATTAGGAAAAAAACTCCACGACAAAAACACTGAAGCAAAAACAAACCAAGCAAGAAACAGTTGCCAAACACAAACCAACAACAATATAAAATATGTTACATAGGGTCTTTGCAAAGAGATATTTGAAATGTTTTTAAAAAATTGTTTTAGTAAATTTATTAGAACTTTGGGGCTTTGTTTTTACTGATGTATTTTCTTTCTCAATCTCTCCCTCTCCTTCCAAAAAGTCCTTTTTTGAAGCAGCAAGTATGATGAGCCAGCTTTCTTACAAACACTTGGTGTTAAATTATGGAGTCTGTGTTTGTGGAGAAGAGAGTAAGTAGAAATTAATTAATTTTTTACCAATTTTTATACGTCTCTATTAGAGTTTGACGTTGTTTTTGGATAAAACCAGAGAAAAACCAAACAAAACAGCAGAAGTTTAACACCAGCTGGACAGCTAATACATGTTCATGCTGCTGCAGTATTAGCCTTGGTATCTGAGCGCTAGTTAATAGTAAAAACAAAGAAAAGGGAAAATTGTTTAAAGTACAGTCAGTGTGAATAGTAACCTCTGTAGATGACTCAGTCATGTCTGTTCTGTCTGAGATGAGTTTTGCTGTGCCTCTGGAATGAAGTGGCCAGAAAAATTGCATCCTTACATTATATCAGCTGTGGTTAGCTAGAAAGGGAGGTACTCTGCTACCCAGAAAAATCTTCATTAACTGTGATTAGAAACAGACATCACTGCCTTTTACCACCTGTGCTGACTTTATGAGCACAAATATAACTTTGAGAAGTTTGGTTTAGAGATCCCATTCTGAAAACATGAGGTCCTGGTAATTCAGCAAACACACTACAAAATTTTAGCAGCAGTAAAATGTTTGCGTTGTCTGCAAAAGTTTAATGTCTTTCCAGTTTAGCTTACAGCTTTGTGACTATGTATTAATAAGATTTTTTTAAGAACACCTGAAATACATTTATACCATCTTGAAATGAAATCTTAATTTTGGATGGTTGCCATATGCTGATTTGTCTTCAGATATGACTGCTGGATCTCACTCTGACATTTTTTCTTCTTCATTCAGTCTTTGGGCTGAAATGTCAGTTTGCCCAAAACCCTTTATTTTCTGTGATTAGAAATTTGTATGAAAGGAAGCATTTTATAATTGTATGGGCATATTAGGTAGGTGGTTACCTTCATTAGGGAGAAAGAATTTCCAAAAGAGACGGTGGATTCAGTAATCAGAATTTACCTCTGTTATCAGAAATTACCCCTCATAGAAGGCTGGAAAAGGCACAGCATTATGTTTGGCCAAGACAACCACATGGGTTTTTTGTATTTTATTCATTTTACCACACACACACACACATACAGGGATGATATATAAAATTTCAGTTAGATCAAGTTTATAATTGAAGAGAAGTAATTGAAAAGCAAGAGGTATATGGTTACATATTTCACCTTTAGATCATAGCTGTCCTCTAGGAATGATTCTCTTTCTGAAGGTAAGAGACTTACTACCGTTTTAAGGCCGTTTATTGATTCAGTGGTTTACACACTTGATGTACAAATTCGATAAAAATTGTTTCACATAATTGCAAAAAAAAAGTATTTGCTGTCTCTAAAATGAATTTGTTAAAAAAATCTGGGGTTTTTTGTTACAGTGAGATAATACTAGTAGCTTCAATGTGAGCATCTTGCGGCTGAGGGCAAGGATTCAGTCACGTGATTTGAAATTGTTGTGTTGAAAGTGATGAAGATGGCGGTTCTTGCTTCTGACGTAATTTGCTAGATGGCTGCATGAAGGCATATGTCATACACATACGCACAATTTTAGGGCAAATACTTGTCTGTTTTCAAGCAAAGCATCTTTTGTCAATAAAGCATTGCATTTTCCAGTAAGAATATAGATAGTAAACAACTATGAAGTGAATGACTTGAATGTTATTCAGCTCACCACATTGATAGTGCTGTACACTACTATGCTTCATCAACAGTTGCATTATTGTGCCTTTCAGGTGAGGGTGGAAAGATGCTCACTGGATTTTAACCTAATCTGTAAAAGATTAAATCTAAATAATTAACCCTAAAAGATTAAATCTAGTAAGAAGAAATTAGGTGAACTTCCACACTCTGAAAAAGTATAAAGAACATAGAATATTCATGGCAGTACTCAGATACCACAGAAGTTGAAATTTATAGTTAGATCACCAACAAGGTATCAAAAGAAGTGTACTATTAAAGTCATTAATCTGCCCTGAAATTTTATTATTTGTTGTTGGTTTTAATTGTTACTCTTTTTATCATTATGAATCAGACATCCTTGTACAAGAATATGTAAAATTTGGATCCTTGGACACATACTTGAAAAAGAACAAAAATGTTATCAACATTTTGTGGAAGCTGGAAGTAGCCAAACAGTTGGCATTAGCCATGCATTTTCTGGTAAGTGGTTCAGTTTTGTTAATTGCAGAATTCAAGTGATTCTGACTAATGTATGTAGAAAGGCTGAGCTATTACCTGAATTCTTAAAACTCTGGAGGGTTTTGATAATGGATTGGCCATATACCAGCTATTTAGTAGATATCCAGAGACAGACTTTGTATCTTGAACAAAGTGTAGTTGAATGTCCATTCTTTTTTAATGCTTTATGTTTTAGCATGAAATATAAACACATTTGCAGTAGTGCTTTCCCCCCACCACCCCCACAAATCAGTCCTTTCTGGGCTTCCCACCTCAGCTCACAATGCTGAACATAAACTATTTCCTGGTAGTGTTAATACTTAACCACTGGGAGGGGAAAACACTGTACTGTTCACTCTGCTAGTGCATTCTTCTTGGGTATTAGGTCTCAACCTTACAGTCTTTCCAGTTAAATATAAAGGCCATTATTCAAGACAGGATATGTTACTAGAAAAGTCTTTCCTTTAACAATATTTAAATATTCTTATATTAATTTTAAGTGGATGGATGAGCATTCTTCTGAGTTCAAAAATGTCAAATTGTTTCAGACTTTAGGCAAATAACAAAAATTGGCTGAAAACTGTAAGTTTGAGAGAAACTGGTGGAGTACCAGGAGTTTGGTCAACTTAATCTGTGATCATTATTTTATTTGCTGATGTTTCCCTCATGCTGTACAGTACTTGTTTTTAAATATCTCTTCAACAGTAAGACTTTTGGGCAGTTTGTAAAAGATGTATTTCTGTTTATAGGAGGACAAAGGCCTTGTTCATGGGAATGTCTGTGCAAAAAATATCTTGCTTATCAGAGAGGAAGACAGGAAGTCTGGAAACCTCCCATTTATAAAGCTAAGTGATCCTGGCATCAGTATTACAGTTTTGCCAAGAGATAGTAAGTCTTTGCATCAACTTCTTGTTCAATGCTTCTGACTTGAAAAATAAGTTTAGGGGTGGGGTTTTTGTTGACCACCATCTAATCTAATTCTGTCATAGTAAGTTCCTTGATCTGTGTGTCATTTTATAATTATCGCTACAGTCTTAGCCAAGCAGTTTTGAGTGTACCTTTTAAATTAGCAAACAGCTACAGGAAATAAGGCCACAGTTCTCCATTGTGTGAGCTTTTTTCCCTGCTGTTCTCATTTTCAACCTTGTTTCATTGGTAGTAGTATTGTTATATTTTATTGTAAATATACAATATAGTCTCTTACATTTGCAGATAGCTGCTGAACTTAGTGTCTTGTAATTGATCAAGAACTTTCAGAACTGAAACCAAATGCACTTTTGAAAATGCTGACTGGCAGTTAAAAATCATCTTCAGTGCATTTCTTGGTGAATACCTAGAGCCGGTTGATGATGTTAAAAATACTGGGTTATCATCCACTCTTAAGACTGTTCCAATGCTTTACAAACAGCATAATTAACTAAATGGAAAATGTGTGCAAGGTTGTTATGCTAATGGAATGGAAGTAACCTTACTATTGCTTTTATGGTCTTTCTTTTTAATGAAAACACTTCTTACTTGGTACTTTTTATTGATGTCTAAAGAAGTAATGTATCTAACAGCTTGTATATAGTGCAGTGTCATTATTTGCCAGTAAACTATTTAAATTCTCCCTGTTTTAATATGAAGCTTACATTATTCTTATGAGATCTCATTTTAAGGAGCTCTTAATCCAAATCAGTAGAATCCCATATTTTAACTTGTTACTACAGTCAGTAGGAATAGCTTAAAAATCACATGTAAAATTCCTTTTTATGGTGCCTTTTGCTGTGCCATAATATGCCAACCACTAGCAAAGTATCTTTTATTCATTGATGTCTTAGTTGTTTGTGATAGCTGTTGAGTCTTGGTAAGATTGGAGAAATAGAGAAATCACAGAACAAATGTAATATGGAAATTATATTAAGGCAATTTTATACTTTTAGGCTTATTTTACAGTAAAACAAATGGATCTCCTCTTTGATTCACAAATATTATTTTAATTTTTGTCCATATTCCATAATTTGATTTTCTTTGTGGGAACAAATACTTGGAAAAATATTATTAGTACATTGCAATGAAATACCTGTCTGTATTAAAGTAATTTTTACCAAATCAAAATGTTAGGGAATTTTATGGTATCATTATTTATCTTAACAAGTTTTCTTTGTGTGATTGCACAGTCCTTCTTGAGAGAATACCCTGGGTTCCTCCTGAATGTATTGAGAATCCCAAACAACTAAGCCTAGCCACAGACAAATGGAGTTTTGGTACCACTTTGTGGGAAATCTGCAGTGGAGGAGACAAACCCCTGAGTGCACTAGATTCTTCAAGAGTAAGTATTACTGGGTCTGCAGTCATAGCAGTTCTTTGAACACTTCTAATTTAGAACATCTAATGTGGTAACCATATGAGCATGTAAAGTGGTGTGGCCTATGACCACTGTAGGAAAAAGACATATTTGTTTGTAGGTAATAACCAGAAGAGATGATTTGAAGTTTGTTTTTATGTTGTTTATTTTAATTTTTACGGGGACAATTGTCAGTATTATCTAGTTCATATTTTTGTTGCTTTGTTGCAGCAGTGTATCACTTTAAACAGAAAAGTACTCATAACAGTGTGCATGGATTTTAATTAGCATTCTTGTAATTGAACATCTTAAATACAGCAGTACTTTGTGTGTTGCAACAATTCTACTATTTTAGCTAAATGAGCAATGTTAACTTTTATCTCAGGTAGGGGCAGGAGATGGAGGAGAAACATATTCCATAAAAAAACTAATTCATATGTATTTGCTTCTTTAGTTGCAAGCAAAAAGAATACTTCACTATGCCACAAAAGTACTAATAGAATTACTTTTGTAAAGGTACTGTAACCTTCCCATAAAGCCTGATTTGATTTCTCAGGTATTTTAATCAGCTCTTACAATATCTCCAAGGTTTACCTAGACCTAGCTTATAGATATCTAAGTATTTCAGAAGTTGCCCTACATTCTTTCATAATGCTCACAAAGCTTTTCACAACTGTCAGTGCAGCCAGTTCACAGGTCAGTAGAATTTTCTGCTGGACCTACCCAGCTGAGGATTTATGAAATTGCCAATAAAGGAGACACTATTTTTCTCATCGTTCTCTATCCTCTTATCTTCTACCACTAATTGGCTGGAAATTTCTGAACTGATCACTATAAATTATACTAGCCTTGCCTTAGATTAGAATTGGTGGGATGGACATTTGGTGATTTAACAAGTCTAGGTTTAGAGCTGTAATTTTTGGCTACTCTTAGGAGAATGTTAAGGCTTCTGCAACTCTTCATGGTTGTAAAATGTAAAATGACTTACCTGTTTAATTCCAGAAACTACAGTTTTATGAAGATAGGCACCAGCTTCCTGCCCCCAATTGGACAGAACTTGCAAACCTCATCAACAACTGCATGGATTATGAGCCAGATTTCAGGCCTTCTTTTAGAGCAATTATTCGTGATCTGAACAGTTTGTTCACTCCAGGTGAGTTTGCGATATAATAGGATCAAAACAACTCCTGTTTCCTATTGGTTCACTTTCTTTTTAGTATGTTTTTTGCAATACATTATTGTATTTGACTGCAAATTACTGCATAGAAATAAAGGTGGCTGTCAATATTCTACTGAGCTTGAAGTATGCCTAACAAAAGTAGAACAGGCCATGACTGTAATAAGGTTCTTCCTTTTTTTGTTAACTACTCTGTTCCCTTTCTTCCTTTCTTCCTTCTACCTCTCAGATTATGAGCTATTGACAGAAAGTGATATGTTGCCAAATATGAGAATTGGAGCACTTGGATTTTCTGGTGCTTTTGAAGATCGGGACCCAACACAATTTGAAGAAAGACATCTTAAGTTTTTACAGCAACTTGGCAAGGTAAGATGTTTCAAAATTTTGTAATAGTTTAGGAAATAACTATGGTTTTCAGTTATCCTTTGATGACCCCATATACATTATTGGCAGTGAAATTTCTGTTTTAGAAGTTAATAATTTCAGTCATATCTGAGCAACATGTGCAGTTCCTTCTAGGTCTTTTTTCACTTTCACAGTATTCTTAGAAGAAAATTAGCTAACGTCCACAATTAATCCAGTCACACCAAAAGGCTAAGTACTTTTAAGTAATGCAGAGCTGCCTGACATAAATGATAGATGGATAGATAGATGGGTAGGTAGATAGATGGATACACACATGCACTAGATATTCAGTTAACAAAACTCTGGAGCATTCTTGTGCAGAACTAGTAGGATTGGTGGTTTTTTGCATGCATATTCTGAGAAATCTGAATATACAGCCTCTAAATTCAAACGGAAGATATATGTCTTCAAGATACATGTAGGCCTTGAACTTTTGGTCTTAGAAATCAGCATTTGGTTACTAGTTTTGCAAGTCATTGCAGCCTGGCTGTGTGAAAGCAGACCTAGACAGATGACCAAGTGCAGCTGGCAGATCTTCACCAAGTGCTATTTTTCTAGAATGGTTCTTTGCTGTTTTATTTGGTTTTTACCAGTATTCTTTTGGCTTCAAGTACAGAAGCAGCCTGAAAGTGAAGTAGCACAAGTACTTCTGTTTGCAGATAGTTGTTCACTGTGATAGCATAGCATAGGGGGAACAGCAGAGTGGTAGGTGATGGCTGCAGAAAGGAAGACAAAAGACAATATAAATGAAGAAAGAGACAAAAACAGAACATTGAAACAAATTGGAAAGGAGCCAAAATTAAAAAGAGCAGAATTAAGAACCAAGACAAAGGCATTTATGCAAGTGCAGGAAAAGTATTAGTCCAGTGGAAGTGGAAATTTGTGAAAGGAGAGAAAATAGATGGACATCACCCTCTTTCCTTGTCCTCGTTTCTTGTTCTGTTTGCTTCCTTTCATGGAATATATTTCTTTTCAACTGTTAGCCTCAGTCCTGCACTTTTCCTCTCAGGGAAGTTTTGTGGCCTTTCACTTAAATAATTAATCACATAACCGTAATGCTTAGTACTGTGAGCACTGAACAAAAACTACATTCTACATGAACAAACATGTACTCTAGGAAACGCAAAGAGTGAATGATGTGGACTTGTTTTTAACTCCCAAGTGTTTCCATTTGTGACCTAGGGAAATTTTGGCAGTGTTGAGATGTGCCGGTATGACCCGCTGCAGGATAATACTGGGGAGGTGGTTGCTGTGAAAAAGCTGCAACATAGCACAGAAGAGCATCTTAGGGATTTTGAAAGAGAAATTGAAATACTTAAATCACTGCAGCATGATAACATCGTTAAATACAAAGGAGTATGCTACAGTGCAGGTATGTGCTATATTGAATACACCTAAATATGCATACTGAGAAGTTCAGAGAGGTAAGTGTTTATGACAGTCACTCATTTGTCATAAATTTTCCAGGACTGAGAGAGTACAAAACAAAGGAAGTTTTTTGAAAGATGATAACATTGGTAATAAGTTGATATCACTTACCATTCTGAGTTTCATCTTGACAACACAGACATACAGACTTCTACTTTGCCTTAGCAATAGTAGATGAAGTATTGATGAGATGATATTGATTAGTGATATATTAATTTTCCAAGCATATTCACATTGTTGTTGAGTTTCAATAAGTGGCATTTTTTGAGGAAATGCAGTTAATTAGGATATGAAACATTGCATAGTGATGTATAGATCATAAATTAATATTTTTGTATTAAGTCCATTTTATATTATAGCTACTGATAGAGGAATTGAAACGCTTCTATTAAAAAAACTCGTTTTTGGAAAATTACATAAAAAATTACATTTGTCCTTTTTGTTATTGCTGTAAAAGGACGGAGGAATCTAAGATTAATTATGGAATACTTACCATATGGAAGTTTACGAGATTATCTGCAGAAACACAAGGAGAGGCTGGACCACAAGAAGCTTTTGCTGTATGCATCTCAGATATGCAAGGTAGGACATTTCAAATTATATATATTTTTAAATGAAGTTTTTTCTCCTTTTTCCATCCCATTTGTCTCAAACCAACAATAACTGGTTATTTTGGTGTATCTTCTATAATGTGGTTGGGCTGCTAGCACCACATAACCCTCAGAAAAAGTAGCAATGTAATCAAGACCTGGAAAAACTTCTGGGTATCTCAATACAGGATGCTGAGACTGGTCTATCTGCTGACTGAGGCAGAATATACTCACTTTTCTCTCTAAGGTGACTCCCTAAAGTATTGTAGGAGTTAATATACTCATTCAGGCAAAACATTCTATAATGGAATTTTCAGAAATTTGACATTCAGCTATAAAAACAGCATAACAACATGTGTATGTTTAAACAATTTACTTTAAACTGTAAGAGCAAAGATACATGACTTCTGTATGCAGAACTAGAGGCCTTAGAAGTACCCAAACCCGTAATAAATTATTTGGTACCAAACCTAATTCATAAAATCCTGAAAAGTGGTACAAACATCTGATCTTTCTTGTGATCTCATTTTCCTTATAAAGAGGGCTTATACCTTCCCTAGTTTTATTCTGTAATTATGTTTTAGATATTAGAAACTAGAGACACCTGAGATTTCATTGCATATTTAGAAATTTGAGAAAAGAAAAATAAATGGGAGTGAGGGGGAGAGAGACAAAAGATATAACCACACCCCCTCAAGACATGTACCAGAAATATTTTTAAATTTCTTTTCTCAATACCTACATCAAAGACATGGAAGCAGTAGGTTACATAGGATTACATAATCACAGAATCAACTAGGCTGGAAAAGACATTTGAGATCATTGAGTCCAACCTATGAATGAACACAGTCATTCAGGCCATGGCACTGAGTGCCACATGCAATCTTTTCTTAAAGATTTTCATGGACAGTAACTCCCCCACAGCCCATTCCAATTCCCAGTTATCCTCCTGAACAGCCCATTCCAATTCCCAATTATCCTTTCTGTAAACAATTTCTTCTTAATGTCCAACCAAAACCTCCCCAGCTGCAGTTGTGTCCTCTGATCCTATTGCTGGTTGCCTGGGAAAAGAGCCTAACCCTCATCTGGCTACAGCCTCTTTTTAGGGAGCTGTAGAGAGGGATGAAGTCCCCACTGAGCCTCCTTTTGTTCAGGCTAAACAACCTCAGCTCCCTCAGCTGCTCCTCACAGGACTTGTGCTCCAGAACCTTCACCAGCTTCATTGCCCTTCTCTGGACATGCTCCAGCACCTCAATGTCCTTCCTAAATTCAGGGGCACAGGATTTGAGGTGCAGCCTCACCAGTGCTGAGTACAGGGGGACAATCCCTGCCCTGCTCCTGCTTGCTCTTAAAGAAATGTTTTCACGTCTAAGAAAAGTGAAATCTAAGAGTTACAGTGTATGTACCTTGCTTTGGAGTGTTTTGCTGTACAATCTGCAAAGTAGAGGTTATATTGATTGCTTTAAGATTTCTTTAATCTGTGGCATTCTGTTTCTCCAAAACAACATAATTAGTGAGTATCTGATATTGTGAAAATGGAACCTGAATGCTTTTTCTTCATTTAGCTGATCATGTTACACTTTTCAGCTGGTTTTGCTTTTCTTGCAATGTTTGGTCTTTCAGCATCTCACATCTCATCTTTCTGCTGTGTGTTTCTGTCAGTCTGTAATCTTGGGGGGTTTTGATGAAAAACCTTTCTGCCTCTGCCTTGCTGTTTTCCTCTGAAGTGTATGAGAGAAATGAAGGCACACCCATTACCTGAGGGTTAAGATGAATGTTTTTGGTAGTTTATTGTGTTTTGGTTCCTTGCTACTATACTGGGAAAGGGTTTTTCTTCTCTTAATGTTTGAAGTGTTTCAGGTGTCCTTGCTGGTGAGCCAGTTTTAAAGACAGAAACATTTTAAATCACATTTAAACTGTGTTGTCAGACTAGAGCCACAGGATTGTGATATCCACTTAGAATTTGCATGATTTCAATTAAAGATCTGTCTTATGTGTTTTCCAGGCTAACAGAAAAGTTATTGTCATCAAACTTTAGGGCTGTTTTCAGATAGTACATTGTAGTAAGAAAAAGCTGTAGCATTTTCATAGGCTAGTTGTACCAGTAAGAACCCTCACTTTGAAGTAAGGTTTGGTATTTATGGCAGTGAAAAAGCTGGCAATGAGGAATAGGGCATTTTTGAACAGTTTTGGAATGAGCTGTGAGAGAACAGCAATGCCACCTACTGGTACTGGGAGGTACTAGAATCTGAGAGAAAGACTGTAGCCAAACTCTGAGGTTTCTGACATTAAGAAAAAAAAAAGATTAGAGAAAGAAATAAGCCTTTTGGCATGACTAGTAATAACATTGCTTTTCAGAACTTTTGAGATCACCAATGCTATTTGTGTAATTTAACTTTTCCGTTGTGTTGAAAGGGTGATAAGCTTTCTTATAAAACTATGAAACTGACAACTTGCTTGGTGATTCCTTTCACGTATGAGTTGGGTATCTCTTGACATTGTGCAGCATCAGTCTCAGTCCTCCATTTATTGCTGTCTAAGCAAGACCTTCTTGTTTTAGTAATGCCACTACACACACTTTTTCCAAATTTCACTGTTAGTGAAAGTAACTAAGTGCATTGGTAAGAAGGGATCATCAGCAGCAAAAGACAACATGCCTTCAGACCAATGCTTTGTTACAGCAATCTGTGGGAATGTAACAATAAGCAGAACTGTATTGGTGAATAATTGTCCATGCGAAAGAGATACAAAGCACACTGTTGGGAATACAGTGAATAATAGTCAAATTCAAGGAATCATAATACAAAATTTCATGGAAGCATTCAGGAAAGCAGATGCAGAAAATGAAGAAAAAAGCTAAATGAAATGGATATGTTGGACAATCTTCTCATGTGCTCTGGATTGTGTAGTTTAGCCCAATTTTTTTCCTTCTACATATCACCAGCCAACTGCATTTGAGCACAGAAAGGAGTGGTAGCATTTATCCAGCTGCATAATGAAAAAAATACTTGGCTCTGACAGGTGATTAGTCTGTCTCCCTTCTGTTCAATGGCAGTCACTGAGCTTGGACTTGGAGAAGACAAACCTGGTTTTGGTTTTAACTTTGAGGTTAATTCATCCTCTTAGGGAAAGTGCAGCTATGTAGTGGTAAAAATAACTCTTTTCCTGTTCTGTTTGTAACCTCTACACCTAGGGCATGGAGTATCTAGGAACAAAAAGATATGTTCACCGAGATTTAGCAACAAGAAATATCTTGGTGGAGAATGAGAACAGAGTTAAAATTGGAGATTTTGGATTGACAAAAGTTTTGCCACAAGACAAAGAATACTACAAAGTGAAAGAACCTGGTGAAAGTCCTATATTTTGGTAAGTCTTCTTTTGGTATGTGAAATCATGGCATGTTTTCAGTTTTTACCCTTTTAGCCAATTCATTTTGCATGTTCCGGAATTCTTACTTGCAAGCTCCACGTCAGTTTTCCAGCATTGTGAAAGTCACTTGCATGGTATTTCACTTCACAGAGTAGCATCTAGGACTTTTCAACATATTTTTTAAAAACCCAGGAAAACTTCCAAAACAAAGATCCAAAAAAATACGTATTTAAAGGAAATATCATCCAACAAAAAATATATTCAGATATAAAGGAAGTCTAAACTGGCCCATTTTCCTGGATTCTTTCACATTTTTAAGTATTCTAGTTCCTTAAAAACTGGTCATTCATGTCTTCCAGCTGAGATCAGTTGGATACACCCCAAGAGAAAATGCCATTCCATACATGCGATTTTAGTCTGTATTTTAATTCTGACTCAGGCACTGTTTACCTAAAGAATAAATTATACAAAATGGCAGCTTAGTAGGTGTTATTGGAGAGGTACAGTTTAGTTCCAAAAGTGCCTGCAACACAGTTCACTGAAAGTGATGGAAGGCTGTAATTGTCTTTCTTTGCAGGTCTAATCGCATCAAATTCCTGTCGACTTGCACTACAAATAAGAAATATATCTACAACCTTGTTGGAAAAAAAATCAAACTTGGTTATAGTTATCACCAACTGTGTTTGTTTAAGGTGGATTTGGTTTTCAAAACCAATTAACTATTATTAAAGGAGTAGTTAGTAATTGAAGGTACCAAAAAGAAATGAGAACATGCTAATATCAATGAATAAAGAACACTTACTCATGAAAAAGAAATCTGTCTTACTAAAACAAATGTTTTCAAAATCAAAATGGCACATGTTGCAGAGAGCAATTTTCCTTGTACTGTGTGTTGCAGGTACGCTCCAGAATCTCTGACAGAAAGCAAATTTTCTGTGGCCTCAGATGTGTGGAGCTTTGGTGTGGTCTTGTATGAACTCTTCACCTATATCGACAAAAGCAAAAGCCCACCAGCTGTAAGTATATAGTTTATGAATCTCAGAAAATTTGTTTATTTGAATTTCCTAGACTGTCATGTACCTCAATAGGTTGATGTTTACTGATCCTTTTCTGGAGATACCTTAGTGTTTGAGACAGCATCTAGTCTGAAGTAGTAACTAAAATGTAACTGGTATCAAGCCATAAGAAAGAAACAAGATCTGAAAATTACTTCATAGTCTGTGCATATCTTATTAATTCTGTAACTTCTGTTTGAAAAATATTTTAAAATCTCTTGTTATAGGTTGTTCTTTCTGATCCTTTGTGGAGAGTTATCCCAGCTGCAACCAGTCCATTGCATGACCTTTATTTTTAATGTTGTTCCAAATTTAAGGCTGAGCCAAACACATACATAGAAATTAAGTTAAAATACCTTAAGTTCCTTATGTAAGTTATGTTAGCAGAACCCAAGTTAGTAAGTTAGCAAAGTTCAAGGAAAAAAAGGAGTGGCTTTTTGCAGACTGCTGACAGGTGTCTGAAGACAAATTTACAGTGGGTGAAGAAAGATACTATTATCCTCCAATTGAAAATAAGATACATGATCTTATTTTCACCTAGCAGTAACCATGGGCATAACAGAGGAGAGTTCAGGCTTCTGTATTTACTGGAGCTGGCCTCACCCTTGGCCAGACAGTCAGTCCTGACAAATCTGGTTTTGAGAGCCGAATAGTGATGATAGGCAGAAATGCCTTTGGAGGATACCTCTGCACTGGCCTCAGTGGACCTCTCAGTAATTCCATACAATGAGCTATCAGAGGTTTCAAGGAAGAACTCAGGACAGCTCTTCCAGCATAAGAACATAAATAAAGACACCTAGAGTTCTTCAGAAGGATTGTGAAATGAAAAGTGATAGAGTCCACGAGTACAAGTGGACTCTTCTTTCAATGAATCAATTCTACACGTGCATTCACAACTTCATCAGGTTGGTTATCCTATTGGTATGCATCAAGAAAAGGTAATTTCGTAAATTTAACCAAAGTGGTCTGTTCAACTCTTGTAGTCTTTATACTTATTAAATATTAGACCCCGAATGTTTCGGGTGTGTCCTGCCTGGCTTCGTCTGGCCTCGCAGCTGGACCAAAGGCGGCAGCTGTGGCGTTTTTCACCCCAGAGATGCCTTTGGCTGGCTAGGTGCTGCAGCTGGGCACTCGGAACAAGTCCAAGCAAAATAGGAATTCAGTTTACCTTTGGTGGAAAAGGTTCAGACGATGGTGAAGAGAAAAGAAGCGGGTTCTGCCGTGGAGCTTAGATCCAGAGTTTTATTGTAGCATGGTAGACTTCTGAATATGATAACAGCTCTCAGACAGACAGACACCGCATGGTCTCATGTCCTTTTTAAGCCCCAGGGACAGGGGGAGGGGACGGACAGGTGAGGGCCAACCAGGTGTGAGCAGGGGAAGGCTCAGGGGATGTGGACGCTAGGACAGGCCAATGAACCCAGGCTTGGGGGTCATCTGCCAATCACACGACGCCTTGCTGGAAGGTTTAGGATTGATGGGCAGCTCCTAGGCAGGAGGGCAAAGGGGGAGGGGGAAAGGTTGGCATACCTGAGGGGGTTGGGATAGGTGAGACAGGAAACCACACTGCAACATATACTTATATATTGTTTTCAAAACCTGGCCATTTACACATTCAGCCAATGGGTGTTTCACACTGTCATGTCAAGGATCATTAAAGAAATTTTGAAGCATTGGAGGAAAAAAAAAAGTTCTTTATGTTGTGCTTAGAATTTTTTTTCAGTTAATACTACATCCTCATTTACTTTGGATGTCTGGCAGTCTGAGTGAGGTTTTCATCTGCGTTTTGGGTTATTTTGGTTTTTTGGAGAGCAAGGTTTATCTAAGCCATTTTTTCTGGCTTTATTATACTAATTTTTCTGCTGTGTCGTTACTGATTAGTCCTGCTAACCGTTTTTAATACATCAGCATGACAATATCTGTTTTCTATTTAGCATTTTTCAAAGCATTAGTTATTTTAGTGTTCCACAGAGCTCTTTAGAACCAGCTGTGAGTTTAATCCTTTTAAAACTAATTAATCACAGAAGCACAGAATGTTATGTGTTGGAAGGGACATTAAAGATCATCTCGTCCCAATCCTCCCTGCCATAGGCAAGGATACCTCCCACTAGATGAGGTTACTCAGAGCCCTCAGCCCAGCTTTGAACACCCCCAGGGATGGGGCAGCCACAGCTTCTCTGGGCAACCTCTTCCACTGTCTCACCATCCTTACAGTAAAAGAATTTCTTCCTAATTACCTTTGTTCCTCCCCTTTCAGATTGTACCCATTACTCCTTGTCCTATCACTGCAGTTCCTGATTAAGAGTCCCTCTCCCCCTCTCCACCTTTGCTGTAGGCCCCCTTCAGATCCTGGAACTTGCTGTGAGGTCTCCACACAACTTTCTCTTCTCCAGGCAGAACAGACACAACTTCCTCACTCTGTCCTCATAAGGAAATGCTCCAGTCCTCTTATCAACCTCATGCCCTTCTCTGGACTCACTCCAACAGGTCCATGTTCCTCCTGTGCTGGGACCCCAGAGCTGATGCAGCCCTGCAGGTGGGGTCTGAGCCGACAGAATCCCCTCCCTGGCCCTGCTGGCAGCAGTGCTTTGGATGCAGCCCAGGACATGTTTGGCTCTCTGGGCAGCCAGTGCCCATGGCTGAGTCACATGGAGTTTTTCATCAACCATCACCCCCAAGTCCTTCTCCACAGGGCTGCTTTCAATCACATCCCCTTCCAGCCCGCAGGTGTGTCCAGGATTGCCATGGCCCATGGGCAGAACCTTTTGCTTCTCCTTGCTGAACATCATGAGGTTTGCATGGGCCCAGCTCTCCAGCCTGCCCAGGTCCCTCAGGATGGGACCCTTCCCTGCAGGATGTGGCTGCCCGCGCAGGCCGCGGCCAGGGAACGTCTGAGGGTGCCCTCAGTCCCACTGTCCACGTCCCCTGCAGAGATGCTGAGCAGTTTGGGCCCTGGTGCTGACCCCTCAGGGACACCACTCATCACTGCTCTCCCCGTGGACAGTGGGCCATTGATCACAGCTCTGAGTGCAGCCTTCCAGCCACATCTTTATCCACTGAGGCACCCATCCCTCAAACCCATGTCTCTCCCATTTAGAGACAAGAATGTCATGTGGGACAGTGCCAAACTTTGTATAAGTCTAGGTAGCTCTATCAGAGAAGGTTACTAGATTTCTCAGGAAAAAATTTGTGCCCTTAGTAAAGCCGTGTTGTTTGTTTCCCGTCACTTCTTTGTTTTCCATATGCCTTAGCATGATGTGCAGGAGAATTGGCTCCATGATCTTGCCTGGCAGAGGTGAGACTGACTAGCTTGTTATTCATTGTGTCTTTCACTTTCCCGTCTTCAAAAATCAGGGTTACTTTCCCTTTTTCCAGTCGTCACAAATTTTGCCTTAATCTGCCAACTCCCTCAGGACCCTTGAATAAATTTCTTCAGGTCCCACAGACTTCTGCACATTCAGTTTCCTTAGATGGTCATGAGCATGACCCTCTCCTACAGTGGTCTTAGGGTCTTCATTCTCTCAGTCCCTCCATCTGCCTTTCTCTACTTGGGCAGTGTGCCTGGAACACTTGCCTTTGAGGACTCAGGCATAGAAGTAATTTAAAACCTCAGTCTTCTCTTTATCCAGGGTAGTCAAATCATCAGATGATGATCAACATTTTTAAAGATTTTTCACGTAGTGCTTTAAATTGTGTATGTATCATTTCATTTTATTCTATTCCATGTCATTATTTAATTTTACACACACAAAAAAAACTTTAATTTTGATATATTCTCTGGACATGTAATTTAAAATTTGATCATTGTTATGTACTATTCAATTCATTCTTATTATTATTATAAATAATTTTTGCTTGGTAAGAATATTGCAGCATCTTTTTTTTCCTCTAAAGATTATATATTACAATTGGCCTTTTGTTTCAGGAATTCATGCGCATGATTGGCAATGATAAACAAGGGCAGATGATTGTATTTCATTTGATAGAGCTTTTGAAGAATAATGGACGACTGCCGAGACCAGATGGATGCCCTGATGAGGTGATGGACTGTGTTAAAATGTTACTGTAGTGTGAAAGGTGCTCAGTTAGTACCTGCTCAGTCAAGTACCTGCAAATGCAAAACTAACATTTTGTTCTGCTTGGACCACTAAAGTACTTATTCAAGTGGAATGGCTGTGCTGTTATTTTATCAGTTTCATGATGAGTATAATCTTTTTTTTTTTTAATTCTTTAGCTTGTACTGCCTCAGGAGCCCAGACTGTAGTCTTGCTGAATATATTAAGTGGGACTGCTGTAACTTACTGCTGTACTTGGGCACTCACACTTCTATTTCAAAAAGATACATGTATTAAGGCAACTAGATTAGTATATATAACTTGTTCTGTGTAAGTCCCATGTAGAGATTCTCATTCAAAGCTGTGAACTTTGGATTTTTTTTTTTAATCTGTAATATTCAGCAAAAAAATCTTAATATCCACCTGAGGTTTTTCACATTTAGTTCCAGGATGTAAAGAGCTTCTTATCTTGATTACTGCCTTTCTGTTACTGTTCCCTTCTCAAGTGTGGAAGGCTCATGTTTATAATGTGTATTATTCACCGTCAAGTATTTTCAACTTGCAGACTGTAGGCACAGTTAAGTATATGAATCATATTTTCTATGTTCAGAGTCTTCAGATTTGTATTCATGTTCTTTGTAGATACTAAAGTACACCTGTAGAGCTGTCCTCAGAGCACATAAATTAATTGTGTTCTTTTGGTTTTATTTATATACCAGATGCTTTCAACAATAATTTCATACCACTCCTAAGTCTTGTAGTATTCTATTCTTCAGAGCAGGGTGCACAAAGCCTGGTTCAGTCAAACTGACCTGGTTGGGCTGTGTAGGTGAGTCAGTAGTGAAAAAATGGAAGGAAAATAGTTATGGGTTGTTGTTTTTTACATCTGTAATTGCCAGCTCACATTAATTGCTGCATCCTTTTAAGGTCAAGCACACTTGGCAATAAGTCAGGAAATAATACTGTTAAAACTGGTGAAAGAGAAAACATCAGGGTCAAGTGATCTAATAGAGGAGAAAAAGAATGGTACAAGTGAGGCAGGAAGCGACGGGGGAGGAAAAAATGTATAGAGAATAGAAAGAGAAGTCTTTGAAGGACCTTTCTTGCATTTTATGTACCAGAACAGCAACTGTTGAATTGCCAAGGCTTGGCTTTTTGTAGATAACCTGAATGTCATATATAATAAGATAATAGATCTGTTTACTGAAACTGTATTTTAACTAACCCAAAGGTTTCAGTGTCTGACATTTCTCCAGCTATCAAAGCAAGATGGAAATGTCTCTGTGTCAGAAACTGTATTCATCCCCTTTTGATCCTGGAAGGCCAGTCATCACAGATAATAAATCTTCCAGATACCTGTAGCTTACAGCAGCTTATCTTGCAGCTTACAAGCTGCTTGAGACTTGGTTCTAAAGCAGCTTGGTCAATGCAGGTGTTTCAAATCTGCTGAAAGATAAGGAACAGTTTCTAATTTTTTTCCTGGTAGCTGTACAGATTGTTCTTAAGCAATATGTGAAAAACTGTTGAAAGTATGAGAAATTGGTAATAACAATCTGGATTGAATGAATGAGAAGAGTAGGGGAAAAGCTTGGCAAGTTGTATGAGACCAGGTATCAGGTACATCTTTGGGCAAAAAGAAAACTGTTGCCATGTAACTATTGTAGTGGAAATATCTTCCAAAGTTGGTTCAGTTTGCACTGTAACCTTTTTTTTTTGCTTATTTCTGATTATATATGAAGTATAATTAAGAATTTAATATACAAATGTGGAGAAATATATGTTAACTTCTCAGGGGAAGTCTTATTCAGAATTACTGTCTTTGTAAATCTGATTTCTGGTCATACTGGTGCTTGTTATGTTAAAGCATTTTTGAGCTTCCCAAAAAAAAGAGCAAGAAAAAACTTAAAGTAACATAAGTCTTGTAAAAGTTTCAAAAAACAGCTGAGTGAATTTTCATGCTTACTTTTAAAAAATTGTCTTTCATAATAAGAGCTTCTGCAGAGCCACCTATCCTAGGTTCTTGCTGTCACTGGGCAAGAGTACAGGCACACTCTTCTGCAGCTGTTGTTTGGAAGCATAAAGTTAAGCTGGATATTCTTTAATCCAGTTTCAAGTAAATATGTATGGTATCTGTTTACCTACTACCAATATTTTTTTTCTTCTCCAGATTTATGCTATCATGAAGGAATGCTGGAACAATAATGTTGCCCAGCGCCCCACCTTTCGGGATCTTGCTCAGCGAGTGGATCATATAAGGGAAAACATGGGTGGATGAAAAAACTGTCCCTCCTTCAGAGGATGAGTTGGAATGCAGAACAAAATGTACTTGGTCAGCTGTGTATATTTGACATATGTACATGTGCACACATCTTATCCTTGCTGGAAGTAAAATCTGTGTGGCAAATACCCTATCTCAATCTGCATACTGAGGAATCCTGCTAGGGCTTTTTTATCAGGATATATTTGTTACTATGAGAACATGTTGAAATTCTCAATAGGGAAAGAAATTATTTTTCTAAATTAAAAAATGGGTGGTCATTCAGCAACACCATTATTTGCCTTACTTGGCAGTACAAAAAAGAGGTGACTTAAAATGTAACGAAAATAAGAGATAAAAAACCAGTGTATTTCTTTGTTGAAGTAGAGATGCCCAGAAAAGACTTCTAGAAATACTTTTACACTGAGTATATAGTGACTAGGCACCCTGTTTTGTGTGTTGCACAAAGACTTTTATCTGTTAATACAGTTTCATGATTTTTTCATTGTTGATGCAGAACTGGCTTCTCTGTGTAACAAAATAGAAGTGGTTTGCTGTGCCTGTCTGAATCAGTTATCAGCCAGCAGTATATCCAAAGAGATGTAGCTGTGTGATGTACTGTAAGTATTTTGAGAGAAGGGGAGCAAATTGCGCTTTACTGGGAGAGACAGAAAACTTACTAATCCATGCAAAAATTTTAATTTAAAAATGGAAAAGCAAAGATGTTATCCTTTTATTCTTACTCCTCCCTTGATGAGTATTAGATTGCCTTTATAGAATTGAAGATACAGTGATAACACATAGAAGTGAATTCATTTTACACAAGGCAGTGTTTTCAGTGTAAATAAGGAAAAGCTAAGTATACTGCTTTTAAATGCTGCTCTTTTTTTCTTTCCATCCTTGTAATTTTCATGGAGTCATAAGTGAATGAATTGAAACCTTCAAAGCAGGATTAAAAATCTAGAAAATGCCCTCACTTTCATAATTCCTCACTTTGCTGTTAAGATGATCATCTAAATATCTTCCTTCCAGCACAGAAAAAGAATACTTACAACTCAGTATCTGATATGGCCAGTCACAACCACATTAATCCTGTTCTATATTGAAGTGGCCCAAGCATATTTATTTCTGTGGTAATACCCAACATGAGACTGTTTGGAAGGAGTTACAAGTGCAATTGCTCACACTCAGCATAGGGCAAGGACAGGATTCCAGTTACTGAGAACTGGAAGGAGATCAGAGCTACCTGAATGCTGTATAATTCAGTTTTTGAAATAAGTAACAAAAATTTTTGGACAAGAGAATGCTTTGGTTTTGCCTTGAGGCATAAAACTTGGGGATAATCTCATATCTCAAAGCAGTATAATTGCAGGGTTTGTTTATTTTTAGTTCAAATAATCTTGTTTGTTTGTTTGTTTTTACTTAAGCATTATTGTTTGCAAAGTATAATGCTGGTTCTTTTTGGACTTCTGCTGAGAGAAGTTCAGTTAAGGGGATATACAGCTTGGCAAACTGACCTGACATCCAGATTTATATTTAAAATGAAGTGTTAATTTTTAAAATTTGTGGCAGTGAGTTAGTGAAACAGAGGTTACTTTCACTGTGGAGCCTCCTTAATATTTGTGGTAAACTACATCCATATTATCAGAAATTGAAGAACCTCAGCTTTTAAAAAAACTAAAAAAAAAAACTTAAAAAAATCATCAAAACAAAAAAATCTGTACTTGGTGTAATATAGTGCCAGTATAGCAGTATTTTGTACCACTGTGATGTTTCTCTCCCACAGTCACTCCTACAAAATTACTATTTTATAGTATGAGAGAGTGCTAAATACGGAGAGCAGCATCAACCTTCTCTCTGCCCATTGCATTTAAAACTATTTCTGTTAGTGTTCTTGCCACCAAGCATTTGCATAGATGATTTTTCAAACCAATTTCACAGTTTTTAAGCTGCAAAGAACTTTGAAGTGCTATGTTCAACTTAACATGTTTTCTCAATTTCTATACATTGCTTTGAGGATTTGAAATTTTGTGCAAAAGATGTCTTTGCATTTGTAGTCTCAGTTATGTGTATGTGTATTTTTGTAACAAAGGAGATAAAGCTTTAAAGTATCAAGACAGCATTTCAGCTGAATAACATATGCAGGAATTATGTAACATTTGCAGTGTATGACACTCAGTAGCTCACTGGTTTCAAATACATAGTAGACTAAACATAATTTATGTAAAAATCTCAGGGAAGTTTGTGTAATGCAATGAAGAAATCTTCCAGTCTGCTAATTTTTCAAGTGAATTAAAGGTCTTTTTCTTGTTCTACTACAGTTTGACTATTTACATAGTCTATTTGATTGCATAAATGTAGTGGTGAATTCAAGGATGATTTTTAAGTGTCTTGTGGAGTGTTTTTGTTTTGTTCGGGGTTTTGTTCTGGTTTTTTTTTTACTTTAGTATTATATCATTTTGAGAGAAAGCTGTATCTTTACACTGCAGTGTAACTGTGTGCTGTTGGCCAGAGACAGTCTTTTTTAACAACTAGAGGCCTGTGCAGAGGGCTTGAGCATTTAGGATTAATGTTCTTAGCTGGAAGAATAGGACCAAGTAGTGCTTAGGACTTGGGAGATGTATAGTCATCTGCAGTGTCAATATTTATGTCCCAGAGCTGACCTGGTGGATTTCTCAAAAAGCTGTTGAGGATGTAAATGTAGTGATTTTGCTGAATTTGCTACTGCCAATTGTGTAACCTTTAAAAAAACCCAACAAAGCAACAACACCACCAAAAAACACTGTATTTTGTATTTTGAAAGCTCTCAGATCTACAGTAGCATTGATAATGTCATATTTTTACATGGCATTTGTATTACTAGACTAAGTACTTTGTTTTAGAAAATGTCTTCAGTTGGCATTGCATTTGTAATACATTAGTGTAATAATTATGCTACCCAACATGCTGTTTGATTTTGTTGATAGAAAAAGTGCTGGTTTATGTATACATGACTGCTACTACAGTGTAGAATTAAAATATTAACTACTGCTTTGCACTTATATTGGAAGTGAAAGAATTTTTTAATACGTGCACAATGTATCTTATAGAATCTCTGCAATCAAGTATTGTGTTGTGTAGTATTGATTAGTTGTCTATCAGTATAGATATGTTAAGTTTCAAAGTCAGTTTTTAAATATATTCCACACAGTATTCCACAAACTTGCAACAGTCATGTAGTAAGCCAGAGGAGAAATGAATTTTCAGGAAAAGAAACACATGTTCTTGTCAAGTCCTAGTACTGGTTAAAAGCTTCCATAGTTGAGATAATTGTTGTTAAATGTGCTGATGAATACAACTGTGAAAGTATATGTAAGAATTATATTTTTTCCCTAAAATTAAAATTTTAATTGTTGCATTTAGTTGAGATGCTGACCAGCTGCCCTGAAATGTATGGGAAAAGATGTTACTGTATTAAGGATGAAGAAATGTAATTCTTGTGTAAAGAAAGCAAGCTTTTCAGGAATGTAGGATCACAAACACATAGAGGTTAGAGTTCTGAGAGCAAAAGCAGAGGTATAGAAGAACAAGACTAAAGGAAGAAGGATGATGTTCAGCATGAGAGAAGCTTTCTGAAATGTAAAATGCACAGTGAATTATGAAAAATTGATAGATTTTTCTACTGAAAATGTCATATCATGACAAATATGTGCTAATATATTTCTAAACTGTGTATTGTCTGCCTTAAGTCTGAAATATTCACAGACACCTATCCTGGCTGAAAAAAATTCCATCATTACTATACCAAAATAAACTAATAATGTTGTGCCATGCCAGACAACAATTCTGAACAGGTGTTTGACTGAGAAGTTTTGTTCTGAATTTTTCTTTTCGAATAAGAGGTTTACAGTACTTTATATTAAAGAAGAAAAAGTCCCTTGGTGGTAGGGAGCAGGGAGGAAAAGATACCTGCCACTTATGATTGAAATGTAAACATTTGAACACATGGTTTAGTCAAGAGAACACGAAAGGGATATTTTTAGAAAACTGTGTATCCATACCTGAAACTTAACTGTGTGTTTCTTTTTGCATTTGGATAGTGAAAATTAAAAAAAAAAACTTAATACAATGGATGACACATGCCTGCCAACATTTTCTTTTGCACACTAAAATTTGTTACTGCTATTTAAATCACTGCTGAAGGCAGCTGTTCCATTTGATGAGGTAGAATACAGCACATACAACTTTCCAAACCTTCCTAGCATAGCCATATTAAGCATTTATCTACTGGAAGAAACTTAGATGTACCAAAGTAAAAGTGTTACCTACTGAGGGCTTTTAATCTCTTTTTTAATGAAGATTTTCACTAAGAAAATTAATTTGGGATGAAGAAACACTTCCTTTTGTTCTCAGTATTTAAAGAGATGCAAGTCTCTAAGACAGAAGTGCCTTACACCACCTGTTAGAAATTCTAATGTCTTGATTTTCATTACCTTATCATCTTTCCATTTGACTTTGCCCACCCACTCAATACCATGCTCTCTGGTCCAGATGTCTATGAGGCTGTTTTTGAAATGAGTCCCACTGTCCAACTGACTTCTCTCAGGGCTGCCATGTCCCAACAGGACATGTTTCTCAAGGGCCAAGATGGAGTTCCAGGTGGTGGCAGGAGGCACAGGGCACCTCTCCAGCCATCCATCCGATGGTTGTGCCACTATTTGTAACCATGTAGTGCTTGCCTTGGCAGGTTTGGGTGATCTGCAGACCGCTACCCCCCCACTATTTTTCTTTTGACAATCCTCCATCATACCACAGGGGTTTACCTGCTTGATCTGCTGGGCTGCAGCACACATTCACAGTGCCCTGGTTACAGGGAGTGGGGATGGAATTCTCAGTGCTGTGTGCGTGTGACAACATGGTTTACTGCAAACCACACACATATCAATGGGGCTATGGTATCAGCAGGAAAAGCCAAGGATCAGCAAGAAGGGGAAGTGTGCCATCTTGGCTCTCCCTAGCCAACACGGTGTCAGGATCAGCCTGGTGCACTCAGCCCTGCTCCGTCACCCTGGTCCTTTCTCTGTTCTTTAGGGCCCAGTGGAGTGAATACCCTGGCTCTGGCAGAGCAGAAGCAGCTGTGCAGAGCCCAAAGCTCCAGCTGAGCCAAATCAAGCCCCACGGGTGCTGCAGTTAGCCACATGGGACCAAGCCAAGCCTGGGGAACAGTGCCAAACACAGCTGAGCTCAGCAATCCAGAAAAAAACAGTCTGCATACAGCAGCTTTCACATGGGAAGTGTGGCACTTACAAACAAGCAGATTCTTACCTCTGAAAGTACCTCTAAGAAGATCCCAAGTAACGTTTAAGGTTGAACTTAAGCTTGACTTCAGTCTTCAAAAAAAAAGGACCTACCATAAGGGTCCTTTCACTCTATTCATTCGTGTGCCAGCAAAGCCAGCCAAAGACATTGCTGTTTAAAAGAATGTTTTGATAGCAAAAGATTTTGATTGTTCCTAAACATAGGAAGCAATTTCCCTAATTTTTGAAGACCAGATTGAAGACTTCCAATGTAATTCCAGTCCCTTCCTTCTCAATACCATTTGTAAATTCCTCTGCATCTGTTTGCCAGTTTCTGTGACTTCACTGTCTCATTCCATGTAAGCAATTAATGGAGATGTCAAATAATACTATACTAAAGGGAAGATGCTGTGAATTCAGATGGTCTGTCTCTCTGCCTTGAAAACACACCTTTGTTACATAGCAGAAACATGATTCAAAGAGGATCTGACAGAATGAATATTTTCTAGTAATTAAGTTTGTTCTGTCTTACCCTGGTTTAATTATGAATACTGTAAGTTTTGATAGCAAGAAATATAACATCTAATCACAATATTTGATTTATTTTTTTTAATCCATGTTGATGGCTCTTCATCATCTTATAAGTACTCATATTGTTCACTTGATTGTTTGCTACATTTCCTCTTGCCCTTTGAATTAGAATTAGACTAAATTCTGATCTGTAGTTTTCTATCCAATCATATTTTTTTTCCTACCACTAGAAACCTCTCATCCTTTTTGAATTCCCACAGATAACTATTAACAACTTTGGAGTCTAAGCCTGGGGGAGGCAAACACCTAGCTTAACAAGCCCTGGCTCTCATAAAAGGGCATAAAAGTGGTTTGATTTCAAATGGTGTTCCAAACCTAAGAATGCATGTGATCCAGCGCAGGGAACAGGACACCATAGCTAAAATTAAGACATCTATCTAGCCTCTACTGTTCACCAGCAGCCAACTACCTCACTCAATAGGTACCACCATTAGGATGGACCCAGCTGGAGCTCTGCCTGAACTGCAGCTGGACTGTGCAACAGATGAGTAGGGACACTTCTTGGGATTTCAGATTCCTTACCTGACACATCCTGCCATGCCTGAGGCAGATCATTAATCCAAAACAGATCCTTGGTAAGTGACTAATAGTGTGGTGAATTAAAATCAGGGAAATACTTTTAATCCTTGTAGCTACTCTATGTTGGTAAATTTTTTTCTTATGGTGCCCACTATGTCCACATTCTCAGCTAGATCTTTTCTTAAGTAGCACACTTTCTTCCAGCTGTTTTCTCCATCTTCTGCAGAGTGCTTCAACACCTTTCCTGAATTTTCTATGTAGTTTGTGTCCTTTTGTATCACTTTCTCATCAAAATGGTAATTTAATTTCCCAGTAGTATGAAGTTTTTCTGTTTCTGTTAAGTTCTTTGATCACACAGAGAAAGACTCATCGCCATTAACAACTTTATTTACAGCCTACCATAGTCCCCTACATAACAGCAATATCCTTTTTACTGAGAAATGTTTAGTCACTCCAGTTTCCAAAAGTCCTTCTGGTCTAAGAATAAACATCCTGGAAATACCCTTTTAGTGTTAAAGATCTTTCCTGAAGGGGTCATACATGCCTGTGTCCACTATCCAATCAAGTCTCTAGCATGCCAATTAAAACATGATTTTGAATATGATTTAAGACATCAAGCCATTTTTTGTTTCCTGTCCTCTTCCTTGTCCTTGTCCGTATTCCTATGTAATAAACTAATTATAGTGTATGTATAGATATATAAATGCTAGTTATCTGCTAGTATGTAATGAACAATATCATACAATGAATAAATATTTGTATATAATTAACTAAGATGAGGGAGAAGGAAGGGAAAGGGACCCTTTGCACACTGTAATTTGTGCACAAATATTTTCTTACTCTAAAACACAGACTTAATTTTTGTCTGTGCTATCTGCCTTTGCCATAGCCTGCCTGTTAAAGTTGTTACAGACTATGACAAGGCCTATTACAGAAACCAAATGAAAACACAAATTACACCTATTCTCTGGGTTGACTCATGCCTCTGAGAAAAGCCTGTTTATATCAGATAAAGACTGATTTTTCTATTTATAATCCCATCTCAGCCTGAAGCACTTCCACTCAAACACTATTTTCACTTACACTATTTATAGTTTTACCAATGGCTTACATCTAACCCAGCAAGTTAAACTCCAGATTGTTCCATTCAAGGCTTAAACTCACAAATTTAAAGTTTTAACTACATCTTTATTTCACTCAAGTTGGCTATAACCATTTACTGGATATAACCATTCACCTTCTCCAATATTCCTTTTCAAAAGCTTGGGAGACAGTTTTCTAGCAAGACAAATGCATATAGGATAATTTTCACTTTCTTCTCACATGGAATTTTCATATTTTGGCTTTTCGTAGGGATTCTATCTACCTCTTATTCCTCACCTTAGTACTAAGTAATCTTAACTCCAAAAATGCTTGAAACTGCTCAGAAATAAGGAATACTTCCCCTCAAATTCCTCCTGTAATCTTCTAAGAAATCCTAATCAAAACCCAACCCCAAAACTATGTGTGAAGAGAAGTTTCTGGAAGCCAGGCTATAGACATTTAGCTAATCTGTTGCAAAAACAAACCCACACCAAACTATAGCAGAATGTCACACAGTTGCTGTTTCCACTCAGAGTGGCAAAAAGCATCTTAGAGTCACTACAACTAAGACATTTAAGAAGACAACTCATTTCTTCATAAATATTGCTACCAGGGCAGAAGAGATGGTTCTTTTCACGTGGAAGATAACAGCATTCATACTGAATGTCCATTCTGCCCAATCTCTACTGAATTAAATTCATGTCTTAAAAAATAAAAAGGATTGATAGATGCCTAATTCCTGCAGTAACTACAATATCTTAAGAAAAGGAATTTAAAAAAATATGCAATAATTGCAGAGAGCAGTAGTCTAATCAATGAATACTTGTCATAAGATATTTTGAAGAACAAAGCCAAAGGCATCAACCACACAGCCTAAGCCCTGAAGTATACTCTGAGTCAACTGCTGGTACAAAGTTACCTTGAGCATCACACAGAGGTCAGGAAAACCAAAACCCTCACCTCAGGAACCATATTGCTAGAAATATAACTTTTTTACAGCTGAGAAAAACATGCAGGAAGGCAAAAGGATTAGAAACTACAAGGAATAAATCAGCTATTCATAAATACAGTACCAATTAGCAACTTAGAAGTACATCTGAATTAGTGTAGACCAGCATACTTTAAGAATGCACAGAAAGATGTCTAAGTGTCTGTACAGCAAGTTACTTGATGCACATCCAGCACTCTCAGCCACAGTAGGGAAAAATGGGGAAGTAAAGTAAACAAGGAATGAATGAAGTGTTAATACTCTAACTATTTAAGCCTAGACATCAATATAAAAAAATGCAGGCTGCAAGTGTTGTGTCGCAGTAAAGTCTCTATAAAGATAACACTGCATAAAAACAATTCTGCAATTACAAGGAAATGGAAAACATGAGGTCAAAATAATCAGCAAGCTGAGTCAGTGTCAAGTGGGATTTCAAGTGGCAAAATACTCTTCCTCTACAGCTTTGTACCATGAATCCCATTTTATTATTGTTGGATGTTACAAGAAAGCTGGTGGAACTCTTCATTAGAAAGTTAGTAGCAGTAGAAATAAGGGGTTCAAACTAAAAGAGGGAGAATTTACGTTAGATATTGAGGAAGAAATTGCTCCCCATGAGATGAGACTCTGGAACAGATCACCCAGAGAAGCTTTGGCCTTCTGTGGATGCCCCATCCCTGGCAGTATTAAAGGCCAAAACTGGATGGGACCCTGAACAACTTCATCCAGGGGAAGGTGTCTCTGCCTATGTCAGGGGGGATGGAACTAGGTGATCTTTAGGGTCCCTTCCAACAAAAGCCATTCTATGATTCTATATTCATTATTTTGACAGAGGAACAATAATTTGGCAACACTTAGTATAATTACATTTTATTGAAATATTGAAGTTTTTCTTTAAGTGTTACAAAGATATAATACATTCGTAATATAAGTGTAAAGGCTCAACATTAAAATGAAAAGACTTAGTAAAAAATATAGATTAGAAGTTACTGCAGCAAAACAAACTCATTGCAATTACATTTTTATTTTGTTTTGTTGGTTTTGGTTTTTTTTTAAAGAAAACCAGCTATATTGATTAGCACATATAGACAAGATAAAATACAGCAAGAGTTTTCTTCCTCCATGAAGTAATCAATCAAGTAGTACTGCAACATACACTGATTTCATGCAAAAGTGTAGAGAGGATTTTAAACTCTGCATATAGTACTAATTTCAGCTTTTGTACAGCCCCATTTGCAACACATTCCTGCCAAACCCAGAGACTCCCGTTTTCTTCTGGGATACCTGGCCCAAAGGTAGCTGCTTGATTCCACAGGATTTGCATTTCCTGTTCCTCCCCTGTCCTTCTGAACAGCTTCCTCTACCTGGCGAACAAGCTTTTTAAAGTCACCTGCCACAGGTACATATTCATTATTGTAATTTAAACTATACAAGTCCTTAAACGTCTCCCATCCAAGAAATGGGCTGCGTCTCTGCAGCTGCTCCACTTCAGGATCCAAAACTGATTGCAGGTTGAAGCTTCCCAGTAGTTTGTTACTTGCTGTTTGCGCAGAATCTGTTTTAAAGAGAAGACTTATCTTAAATTCAGACAGTAGGAGCATCAAAAGGATTACACAGCTCTAACAAACAGCAACAAAACCCATTCAGTTTTAAATGGAACACTGTTATGTGGGAGAACAGTCAGTACTTGAGAGTCTCCACACCATGATTTACTTGTAGCTTACTTTTAGCAGAATCTGTATTTTAAAGTCTGTACCTCTTGTTAGACATGCAGAATGCACAGAAACAACTGTAACTGAAGTAAAGGCATCCTGTCAACAACTGCAGTTTTATTGAAGGAGAAGTCTCAATTTTTCCACAGAAATAGAATTTTGTTGTAAAGGCATGTATCCAGAAACACCACAGAGCTGTGTCTTGTGTTGGATGCATTAGATCAGACCCCTCCTCTCCTGTGCACAATCACACTAAGTAGCATCATGTGAAGAAGAAATGTAGGAAGGACTAAATAAGCAAAGATTGTATGTAAACTGAGTCCTAGATGGCATTTTTCTATAGCTATTTTAAACTGATGCTTTCCTCTCATTTCTTTCATTTCTCAAGGCATATCAGGGGCTTGCAGAATTTACTTATGACATTCTTCATCTCACTGACTAAAGTGTTCTCAAAAATACAGCCCTACTTCCTTTCACCTTACACTGTTTCTCTTGATTTTACTTCTGCAATGCAAGTAGCATTGCTTACTTCAACTAATGTGAAGAAAAACAGCTTCTTCAATTCCTAATTTTAAAAGAATCCAAAACAAGTCTTTGTCTTGTGATCTTAATGCTGTTAATAGTTATTTTTTTGTTTCAGAAAGCTGAAAGAGCATGAGACTATCCAGCAACTTTTGTATTTACTTAAATATGCCTAATTAGTATATAGAACCTAAGTTTCAGATAGAACAGCAGCCTGAGTATGTGCAAAAATAAAAGCTGTAGCTACTTTAGTAATTAGACAGTGACTGCCCTTTAATAGTCTTTTGGGGTGAAGTCTTCTAGTTAGACTTCATGCAGCATAGTGGAGGCTCCTTAGTGACTGCTGTTCTCAGAAGCTACTGTTAACAAAAAGGAAAGCAAAATTTGCTGGGAAAGGACATAATCCCCACAGAGGCTGTATGTAAGTAATTTGTTATAATTACAAAGGTTACTTTTATCTTTTACTCAACCTGTTGGGGGAGAAAAAAAGTGGCAAAAATTCCTAGAATACTGGCTTCATTAGCTGCCTGAAGTCTTAGGTTATTTCACTAAAGTGTGTTTAATCAGAAGAAAATAATCTCTTCCACTGCACGTTTTAGTCATAATTACAACTTCTGTCCTTTTAAAAAACGTATTCAAAATACCAACATAAATCAGAGTAATAACTTAAAATTACTGTTACATTTACCGCAGCTTGGGAGCACAGCCCAAAGACTGTAACCCGGAGCACCAGAGTCCACGCTGCCCAGCGTGCCAACTCTTTGATGCAGGAAAGCACCGGGGAGTGATAACATCGGCGCGATGCCACGTCCGTGCGCTCCCACACATCCCGGGAGCCCTGAGGGGCAGCGCGGCGCCAGGGCTCCCGTCCGGAGGGAAACCCCGCCGGGAGCCCCACTTCGTTCCGCCGCCCCAGGAATTACGGAGCCTTGGGAAGGGGGAGAAGCCATAGCGACAGGCATTCCCACAGCTCCCCAGGGCGCATCAGACCACCCTACACGGTCAAGAGAGGGGAGAAGTGGGATTTTGCGGGATTTTATAGCAGAAGCTCCTCTGCGGCCAGCAGCCCTGCGCAGCCGCGCGGTATCTCCGAACTGACCAAAAACTTTGCGTATTATCCCCGCAAATAATGTCCCAGGACCTGCCGTCCCCTTCCCTCTGAATCTCAGGGCGTCCTTCCAAAAGTCTCGGAATGCCAACTAGGATCTAGAGGGAAAGCGAGAAAGAGACGGGGACCTTCCCTCAGCGGCTCAGGGCGGGAGGAGCCAGAGGCGCCGCGGGGCGCTCGCCCTTCCCCATCCCTCCCGTTCTCTCCATCCCTCCTCGCAGCCCGTCGCTCGGCGGCGAGCGAAGCGCCCCGACAGCCGCCTGCCCCTCTGCTCGCTCCTGGGACACTCACCGGCCGCGGGCGCCGGCTCCACCGCCAGCAGGGAGAGCCGCTTCCAGCGGGACCCGCCGCAGGTGAAGATGACGGCGCGGATGAACTCGCGGCCGCACAGCTTCACCCCGTACCCGTCCCCCTCGCCCGCGGGCAGCACGGCGCCGGGGTGCCCCGGCGGTGCCGCGCACAGCAGTGCCACGGCGGCGTACAGCACTCGCAGCTTGGCCATCCTCATCGCGCCGTCCTCGTCCCGCGGGCGCGTTCCCAGCAGACCCGACGGCCACCACACCGCCCCCGACCGCGCGGCCAGCCCAGCCCCGCCGCTGCCCGCCGCCCGCCTTTTATGCGCTGCGAGCGGCGCTGAGTCACCGCCCTGGCCCCGGCCCCGAGCCCCCTCCCCTTCCCCGGTGCCGCGGCTGTCGTCTCCTGCCGGGCGGTCCTTGTTCCTGCGACAGCCGTCGAGGAGCCCTCGGGCAGCGCTTTGCCCTCTTCCTGCCCTTGCTAGCTGTCCCGGCTCTTCACGCCGCCGTGCCTCACCTTCGGCCTCCCTCCTCGGGCTCCCGGCCCACACCTACCCGGAGACACGCCGGCTCTGGGCCTGTTTGTGGCCAGATAGCAGTGCCGATGCCCTTTCGTGTTGTTTTGAAAACGTGAAAAACTTAATTTCGACTTTTTTTTCTATTGTAGGTCTAGAATCTCCATAACTATGTGTCCTAAAAATGTTGTCTTGACATAAAAAGACAGAAACAAATGAAGTAAAAGAAATGCCCTTTCAAGGAAGTACTTAAGCTGTGGATACTTGAAGGGGGATTTCAAAGCCTGAGTTCCTCTCAGGTTTGTTGTACTGGACGCCTGAGTTCAGTGGCAGCCATAGGCATCCAAGTGTCAGAGATACCCTGGCTCCAGTGTGGGCATCCTAGAGATTTGGAGCTCCACATCTGTGTGTCTCCTGAATGGGGCCCAGCAGGCTCTTGCTGACAAGAGTGGTGGTCTTCGGACTCCACACAGAACTATGCGCTCTGTGAAAGTAAACCTTACTTCTGGATTTGTTTGTTGGCTTTGTTGGTTTTTTGTTTTTTCCCCCAGTATGACAGGACAAGAAGCGGTTGCTGTCACCTTTTATAAGCAGTCATACTGTGAAGAACCAGAAAAAGTTCATCTCTCTTAAAATCCTTTGAAGCTGTTGTCTGTAGATCCTTTCATGTGAAGGCTATGCTTTCAATCCCTTGAGTATTGTTGGCTTATAAAAAACTCTCAAAACTCAATCCTGAAGGAGAGCACAGAGAAGATATACATCTACAGACTAGTGTATAAAGGTGTAGGATTCACTTGTGCTGGCAGAGAAGTTAAAGACTCCAGTCTCCTTTTCAAGGAGGACTTGGGTGTTTTGCACTGATCTGGATCTAGAACAAGGCTGTGGAGGGCTAAAATAGTGAGCAAAGTTGTGTTTAACCCTAGCCAGCTACCCAAGCCCCATGCAGCCACTCACTAATTCCTGAATTAATATGACTGGGGAAAGACTTAGAAAAGTGAGAAAAGTCATGGCAGTTTAATAAGGAAAGCAAAACCTGCACACAAAAGCAAAGAAAACCAGGAATTGATTCAGTGCTTCCTGTGGGCAGACAGGTATTCAGCCATCTTGGGAAGACACATGCCATGGCTCCAAATGTACCCTCCTTTCTCCTTCTTCCATTTTCCCCCACTTCATATACCAGCATGATATCCCTTTAGTCATTTTGGGTCATCTGTCCTGGCTGTATCTCCTCACAAGCACCCCTGGTCCCCTCACCAGTGTGGCAGTACCAAAAGCAGAAAGGGCCTTGGCTCTTACCTGTTCAGCAATAACAAAAACATCTCTTTATTATTAACCATGTGTTCAGCACAAATCCAAAACACAGATCAATACTAGCCACCAAAAAAAATTAAAATCTACCTCAGCCAAATTAAAAATTAAAATCTTCCCCAGCCAAAACTTGGACAGTTTTCTTTTTGGTTCAGTCTTAAGTGTTTAAACAGTAGTACCTCTTCAACAGTAAGCACCATTATCCAGAGTGTTGCTAGGATGCAATCTGCAGAAGTGGAGTCTGCTAATCTGAAATTCCACCTTGATCTGTTCCTCCCTCAGCTGAAGTCTTACCTACTATATTGTTACAGACAGAAATTGTGCAGGGGTGATTACAACTTGAATTTTGAGAGCAGTACCTTGATTTTGTTGGTCTCGTGGACTTTTTCTGAAAATACCGTCACATCAGGTGGACTTCTGCATGGACTTTAAGTAGCCTTCTAGACAACATATTTGTTTTCAGTGTCTGAAAAGCTGTAGTAATGTTAAAAAGCACTACCAGGACAAGGCAAGAAGGATAGTACCTCCTGAGTGACTGGAAAAACTACTATTCAAAACAAAACATGCAGAAGAAGATTAATAATGTAAATTTAACAAATCTGAAGTAACTATATAACGTCCTACTGTTTGTTTTATAAAGAAGAAAAAACAACAGCAGAACAAAGAAACTAATTTCCATTCATGATCTTCAAGGCAGGTACATCCAGTGTATTGGCTCAATGCAAGTACTTTTTATCTTTTAATTTCTTTAAAAAAGGTAAAGATAATTGCACTACTTCTCTCCTTGTACCAAATTATTAATCTGTTCAGCAATAGCAAAATTTATAGAGGGTAAAGGAGGTTTCATGAAAACTGGGGGCTAATTAAAAAAGATATCCTTTAACAATATCTCAGTAGCCTTGAATACCTTGAATTAAAGCCTTATTCCCATGACTTACAAATGTCAGACAAAGAAAATCAACAGTAAGACAAAAACTTACTGATTTCATTAGACATTTTCCAGAGACTCTATTTCAAATTCATGCAATTCACTGCTGCAAGGACAACTTAGTTTTTGAAAGCTGTCCAAACATGAATTTACAGCATTTCTAAAGTTTGCTTAGTACCATACAGGATTCTGCAACAAATGGGAAATATCACTGCATCAATGTTATTGATGAACAAGCATGAGCATTATCCAGTTACCTTCAATAGAGGATTGTGCAGTTTAGAAAACAGTTCAATCTTAAGAAAGCTCATAATTGAAAAAGTTAAGAAATCCATGCATTTTTGCATAATGAAGTCCAAGGCTAATTAAGAAAATTAATAATAATGCAGAAACAATCTTGTTTTTATATATCCACATAAGTGCTTTCCCTTCTTTTAAAAGCAGTGACATGCAGTCAGCAATAAAATAATTCCAAAGCATGTAGGAAGGGGCTGTGATTTTCAACTTTCCTTATTGTAAGGAAGGGCCCAAACTGGACTCTCCAAAGCGACTTTGCTTGTTTCTCCTCAATGCTTATACATACTATCACAACCAGATAAACAAGAGTGAGGTGGAGGCACTTGTGGCTTGCAGGTGGCATGCAGTTCCTGGGGTTCATACCTATAATTAGAACACAAACAGCTTAATTTTGGCATCCTAATCATGACTGACTTCTCCCTTTTCCAGAACAATCCTGCTCCAAATGATACTGATTCAGGATATATGACTATCAGACATAATAACCAGAAAAACCCAACAGAATTAAGGTGGTAAGAGTAGTGCCTTCAGGCCAGAACAGGCTCCCCTGGAATTGCTCTCCTTTTTTTCCCCAGTGATTCATGGAAACAAAGACAGTTGTTGTGATATATTAAAGTAAGTCTAACAGCTGAGGCCAGTTGAGCACAAATGACAGAAAGGAGCAGGATGTTTTAGGCACTTTATTTATTTCTGTAACCAATATGATGAATGTGGGCAACTTGTGCTGTAAGCATGTATTTCCCCCAAGTAAATCTTGTCACTGCTAAGCCCCTGTTTTCTTTCACTGTCCTCTGAAGGAAGTTATACCATTCAATTATTCTGTATCTGTCACTATGTCACAGATATGACTGCACACAGCACATGCAAGCATTTTGATTAATACACTGGCAGTAGAATAACTAGCTCTGCAGCAAAGAATGAGCATCTTCAAAACAAAACCATGCATTTTTCAAAAAACAAAAGCAAGGCAAACAGTAAAAAATATGGACAATAAAGGTGAATAACCCTTAACTCCTTGATGATTCTTGGCACATTCTATATAGCCCATCTAAATCTAATTCTGGGTTACACCATCTTGCTTAGAGACTTTTCCTTAATAAATTTGGTATATTTCACTGATACTGTGTAATATTGGATGAAACTTACCTCATTTCTGTCACATTTTAGTGTGGAATCTTGCAATAGACTAACATTATTGATCTAAGTTCAAACTTCAGGAGAAAGAAAATCAAATTTAGTTTGGATGGATTAATATATAGCTACCCTATTATCCCCTAAAACTGCTACCTGCACCGTGATTTTGCTCCCTTTAACAATGGCTTTTGATCAAACATCATAGTCAGGAATCTGTCACAAGCACACAGATATTGATTCTTAATTCAGAGTGGATATGATTAGGGTATTTCCTAATTTTCTAAGATTTATAAGTAAAAACTGTTGTATGGTCTGTTAAAACTGTTCTCTTGTGAAAATGCCTTTCATAGGATTAAAATATGGGCTAAAAGGCACAGATGGAGACATAGAAATACCCAAAAAGGCTGGTTCAATTGTTTTTCTTTTTTGGAAAAAAGAGTATCTATCAATAGATGACAGATATCAAAACATACAAGTCCTCTTCAAAATTAAAGGAAGGTGGACTTCAGAACTTGGAGGGAACGTAGCACATGCTCTGTTATTCCAAGCAAAACAAGAAAGTGGAGTACTTGTGTTCATTTTCTTACACTGACCATTAAAACTCATCACATTTGAGATCAGTTACAGACTGTGTGCATTGTTAGCATGCAGGGGACAGAACCAATTACAGAAGGGACTGAATGCAGAAGTTAATGCGCTTTCAGAAGTCAAACCGTGGAAACTGTGCTATTAATTTCTTCTGCATTGAGAAGCTTTTGTTCCATTATATATTTGCCTATCTTATTGTAGCAATATTCTGAGTTTAGTTAAGTAGTCTTCAAAGTCATATTTGGGGCATTATCTCCAGCTGGAATTTAATTTTTAAGTCAACAAATTGTCAGTATAGACTTTGGCTTAATTAATTTTTGGATGTTTTTTGAGCATTTGTTTTTCATTCCACAATTAGATTAATGCTAGAAGAATTTCCATCCAAAACACAAAATAATCTGTTTCCAAACAAGCTTTCCAATACAGAAACAATTTTTCCAAGTGTGACATCAGAACATTAAAGTATACTAAAACTATATTCTTGGGATATACCATGCTAAAGGCATGCAAAAAAATCCCTCAATTTTTCAGTACTTGTAAGGCCACTTGGATCTACTCATTACAAAAACATACATTAATAATTTTGCTTGCTGTTAGCCTAAGTTAATATTCATCTTAGTAGTGAAACTCTGATTTCAAGTATTGAAAAACAAATTATCCTGAGTTTCAGAATCTTGAACAAGCATGAAAAAGATTCAGGAAATAGCTACATAATTTGTTTCCTCTTCTTCAGAAGCTATCTCTGCTCATACTTTAACACAGTTTTCCCTAACAGTAAAACACACAGTTAGCAAGTTATGTGTTTACTTCTGAACCTACTTCTGATAAAAGCTGTTTATTCCAGAAGCAGAGATGGTGAGTTCACTGCCTAAAGAACAGCAAATAAAAAGTGTCTTATTTTTCAAAGAAATTGACTGCCTGCTCCTGACTTCAAATTGAGCTGTGTATCCTGAAATGTATTTGAAAATGGTATATATTTATTTATATATTTATACAAACTTGTAACTACCAATTACCATATCTTTATTGGTTATACTGAGTTTGGTCAGTACCAGACTTTTTTACTACCGGTGAAAGTTTTTTTCAGACTCTGAATAGATAGTGCAAATTCAATATTTCATTATAAACAAGGAAAATATACTACAGAATAATGATTATTTTTAAGAGATACATATAATATGAAACCAATTGCTTTAGAAAGTACTAATTTTTAAAAATCTATTAATTTTTATAAGAGCTCATAATCTTATAAAATTTTTAATAATTTAGTTATGTTAAATGCAGTATTATAATCACATTTCAGATATGTAGCTTTAATACCATCTTCCTATTTTTCTATGAAGAAATTGCTCAAAGATATTCTGATATTCTACAAATCTTTACATGTAAAAGGTCCTTTAGGCAATTCTAGCAAAGTGCTCTGTGCAGCACGTATGTTCTCCGCTTCACCTTAAAAAAAAAGAAAAGAAAAGAAAAGAAAAGAAAGAAAGAAAGAAAGAAAGAAAGAAAGAAAGAAAGAAAGAAAGAAAGAAAGAAAGAAAGAAAAGGTAAATTTCCTCAGTCTTACAACTAGAAAGCAAAGGAAAAAAAACTTAAGAAACTGATTTGTTTGGCCTACATTCTTGTTTGGACCACATTAGCAAAATAGCAAGTCATAGCTATGTATTTTATAAATAAGCTGATGCAATATACCAGCAAAGTTGTCTCTAAGGAATTTTGGACTGGTGGGGTGATTAGGAATCTGAGAAGAAAGTGGATCAGACATTCACATGAAGATGTACATAAACTTTAACAAGTAAACTTGTACACAGTGTCACAGATGTGTCATATTTGGGCACAGTCTTTCTTTGTGCCTCAGGACTAGCCTAAAAGGTGTCAGAATGTGGGCAGCACAGGACTTGAAGAAGCATTGCTCAAAGCCCACTGCTCACAAAAAGCTTTGCTAAGACAGTTACCTAAAAATGAAGCATAGCAGGGAAAAGTTGTAGAGTGAAGAATGCTCTGGGTAAGGCTGGAATGAAAACATCTAGGACAGAGAATCCAAAAAACAAAGATACAGACTGAACATCGTACATAGGTTGTGGTGGTCTGATTGTGATATAAGAAGAGAGGAAGATTAGGCAAAGAATGCATTTGTTTTGGCTGATGCCACTTGGCACAATGCCAACAATCTTATTTATCTGTCTTAAGTCCCAGCTTTATGATCCTTATAGCAGTGGTTTTAAACTGTATTTATGTGTGATCAGCCTGACTGAATATTGCAATGCAGTCAGGATTATGGTCATTCTATAAAACAGGTCTGAGCGCTGACATCTCCCAGATGTAATTTTTTAAGTACTGCAGTGCCTGGGACCATCAGTAATATCCAACACCGGTTACCACTCCCACAACATCAGTCAGTTGCATATAGCATCTGATTGTGAAATAGCGAGAGATCCTGGGGACAGGGATCTAGACAGACAAATCTCTATGCCTGTCCCTCACATGTACTAGAGGACATTGCCCCACTGACTGCTCAGGACACAAGAATCTCAGAAAAGGCAGCCAGAGCTCCATTGCTGAGTGGAGATGTTCTGTGCCATTAGAGGCTGGCCATAAAATCCGTCCCCTCCTCTAGTAATTTGTGTGGAAAACACCAGCAATGTGTGCGTGGACTAGGAGGAAAAGCAAAACAGCAACGCCTAGAACACAGACAGCAGGTTGATTCTTGGTGTCCTCAGAGGTTTAGAAAAGATAGTTTGATAGCTGTTCTGTAACCCTGACATACCCAAAAGATTAGGTCCTGATACACAGCCCTGGAAATTTAGGACCTTCCAACAGCACAAGCAGAACTCACAACAGGTATTTCCCTCTATGTCTTCAGTTTGGGTTTTAATTAGCCCAAGCTATAGAGCAGGAAAAATACCCTTCCAATATTTCAGCGTGGAAGAATACTAAAATAATGACATAATTTTTGGTGAAGTAGGCTAGAGACAGAAGAAAAAAATAGCTGTAAGCAAGATCAGAAACAAAATGCTTAATGAAAGAGAAACAATTAAACCTTTCAGGGGTATAAAATGGTGCCAAAGGATGAAAGGCAGCAGATGCAGATGTTATGTGATCAAGTTAGTTCAGATACAAGGTTCACTATGGAGCACAGAAATAACTGCAGATTATCTTAGGAGAAGGAACTGGCTATGAGGTTGACGATAGGTGTACCCTGGCAGAAAGAGACCATTTAAAGAAAGAACAGTAAAGGGAATGGTGTATACATTCATTATTACACCAGAGAGATTAAGCACGGCATGCACCAACAGAATAGATAGACAAGCAGAGAAACGGTTGCAAAGGTATGGGAGTGAACAAGGGGATCAGTTGAGCATTGAGAATAAGCATTGTGGCTGCAGGTTAATTGTGTCATAAAACCTTCTCTTCAACTACGTAATTTTAATCGTAAAATAAAATTGAACTCCTGAACCTGATTTTCAGACCAGATTCATCCAGGCTATTCCATTTCCTTTTAATCTAGTGCTGATATTGGTAATTAGTTTAATTTCCTTCTCTTACTTTCCTTTATCCTATCCTGTAAGTAGGATCTGTAGACCCAAATCTCTCATGTCTTTTTACAAAATTAAATCAAATTAATCACTTTTTTTCCTCTTGCAAGACAGCTTGTCATTCCCTAATAGTTTCAGCTCTTCAGTAAAATTACAGATTCCCTTTCCAGAAGTGATCTGAATTACATACAAATTTCCACAGGAGTTATTTTCCTGCACCTTCTCATCTGTACTCTGTTTGTACTAAGGTTGTGAAATATGCATCCCTGGATATATTCAAAAGCCTTTTGGACATTTTCCTGGGCAATTGGCTATGGATGATCCTGTCTGAGCAGGGGGCTTGGACCAGATAACCTTCAGTGATTCCTTCCAACTCAACCATGCTGTGACACTAGGAAACCTCACTTGATGTTTCTAGACTCTGCTTAACCCAATTTCATCACATTATTTGGATTATACTCATTCTGCTCATCATCAGCATTCAAGTCTTCCCTTTTTCTACCATTTCCAGCTGATGAGCTCTAGTGGTAGAAATTCCTATTAATCCCCAGTTTCTTGCTGACATTATCAAATTGAATCCTATTTTGTTGTCTCATTTCTTCAGAACATCAATTCTTCTTGCACTACAGCTTATTTCTTCTTTGTTGATGAACTTAATCAAGTTTGTCACCCAAAGATTCGATTAGGATAAGCTACTCATAATTTAAAATATAAAGCAAATGAAGATCCAGACCAAATCTTGAGAAATATTGTTAATAACCCTGCTGAAGCCTAGCCTTCCTTTTCAAGCCCAAGATTTGACATAATTTATTTACTCCCATGCTTACCTCTCTACTAATTTCCATGTCTTTCATGCTAACTTAATCTTTAGGTAATACCCCATCAAATGCTTTCACGAGTTCTTTTAGAAAAAAAATCTGGAAAAGACAGAGTTAGTTTGGCATATTCTATTTTATTTTCTATTTGGTTTCACAGTTTCTTTTCTGCGAAACATTTTCACAAGCCTTGCATACTGCTGAAGTTCTCCTAATGGATCTGAAGTCACGAAGATGACTTTTCATATTTGGAAAGCAATAGGATACCATTGCTCCTCTTCAACCTATGGACCACATGGTACACAGTAAACACATTACATATAAATTCTAAATTCCAAGTGCTAATTCTGCTCTGTGTGTACTAATCTCCTTTTCAACACTTTTATTTCTAAGAACTACCCCTTCTTCCCTATGCTTAGCTGACTCTTCATAATAAAATCCAGAGAAGTTTCTTTAATGCTGTTGGGGAAATGGTCACAGGTATACAATCCTGCATCACCTAAATGTATTTGCACCTGCATGCAGTAGGAACTACAGCAGACTTTGTCTAATTAACCTACCACTGTTTCACATGAAGCATATGGAGTAAGGAAACCCAAGTGTTAGATCTGGAGGCTAAAGACTAAGTGCTGAAACAGATTTTTATTTTGTTTCAATACGGTTGTGCCAGTAGCAGACAAGACAATTAGTTAGATTTAGTTGACTAAGTCAATTTGTAAAGGTGACATGCCATGGTCTGATGCTGTTTTCACTTACAGTCAACACTCACTGAGCCAGTCTCCTTCACTAGGAATCAGAGTTAACATAAATGAATCTCCATGAACTTCAACACAATGTATATAATTTAATCACATAGACAAAGGACAACTATGAGGCAAGACCCCACTTTCCAGGACTCACCTTTCTTCAGTCTTAGCAGGACACTGCAGTAAGATCATCACCTGATGACTGTGTTTGTTCATGAAGGAGTAAGGCCATGATTCATGTCTCTGTTCCTTTATATTGTAATCTCTAACCCTTTCCCCAAAAAAACAGCAGGAGAGTGGAATACAGAAGTAAATCACTATATCTGTCACTTCTCTCAGATATCCAATTCTTACATCAGCTGTGTTTGAAACAAGAAGAGAAAATGACAGTCTTAACTGAAAAGAAATGAGTACTCTTGACTAGCAAAATATCTGATTTCAACAGCAGGAAAAGAAATGAGACATAATATTTCTGTCAAAGAAACCATCAAATATCTATTACAAGATTTCTCCCAGTCATTAAAAAAAAAACATAACAGGTTATGTGAAGCTTGGTTCTCTGTGAGAACAGGACAGACTTACATACCTTTAATCCTTTGCAACAGTGTCCCATAACCAATATCATAATGATAGGAAAATACAAAGCATAAGGGAAGTATTGGCAGTAAAACTGCTTGGTTCTTCCTTTTTATTGCTCTGTGCAAGGAAAAAGAAAAAATTATTTAGTATATTCAGCACATCAGCACTGTTACTCTAGGCTGACCTTGACTGTCTACGACTTGTGTATACTTGTGTATCCTAAAAATCTCTACTCAAAGAGCAAGTCTTTCTTTCCTCAGAAACATTTGTCTTCTGGTTGCCTTCTTTCTCAACCCAAGAGTATTTTAAAAATGCAATAGTGATTTTTGAAAATATTAACAAATAAGGGATGATCTAACTCGTTTAGCATGCATGTGCAGTGCCATATACCCAGCCACTTGCAACACATAACAATGTAGATTCTATGTTCATTTCCAAATGCTACAGAGAACCCATAATGCATAAGGTGCATTTAATCTTCACTACATACACAAAACCACAAATATTTCCTAATTCCCTCTAAACGTATTACAGCCCAAGAAAGCATTATCAACCAAGAGTACTGTAGGGCAAGTTCTTCCCTATGCAATATAGCTTTATTAGCCAGGTTTTTTTTCCCTTGGGTAAGTTGATTCAAATGTAAGTGAGCAGACTTCTGATTATGTCCACTTGTTCCCTGCATTAAAAAAAATCCACATGGAGAATGTGCTACTCACTAACAATTCATTAAATCTCAGTACAGACAAGAAAATAGCATGGCTTTTAAATACTCTCTCCTCTTCCACACACAACTGTTATTTTGTACTGGACTTTTTGTACTTCAGATATTTTATTGTCATTTTATTGTCAGCTCATGTGTCTGCTTTTAAATAAATCTGCAGTACAGACATAACCAGAACACACTCAAAGCAGACAGAATTCAGAGTCCATTTGTCATTTGATCAATCTCTGAGCAACTACTGGATAAAAATAACTACATGTAATGCAAAACCAAAACGCAGCAAAATAGAAATATATAATGTAATATACTTATATTTGAATGAACTTCATATCCAGTTGTTAAAACTACAGTAGTAAGTGTCCAAAAAATATCCTGAAATATTTGAGAAATTCTCATGTCCATGCAACCTGCATGGCTGTTTGTCTGTCTCTCATCAGGTTCTGCAGTGCTAGTTGCCTTTCCAGCTAAAGAAGGGAGACAAGTTAAACAAATTTAAGTCATCCATTTATTTTAAAGATTGACTCAATCTCTCAGTGGTCTATAAATCCAAAACACTAACTAAGAAGGCAATCTTTCATGGCTTTTGATTGAGAATGGCCTTCTTCAGAAATAGTTTCTACCCAAAAACCATTTAGGTCAATTAGCAAATGCTTTTATGCAGAATCTTTCTAATTGTGCTTCTCAAGGTCCAGACAAGCAAAATTGCAGTGTTAGGTTTTGAGTGGGACACAAGTCTCAGCAGGACTCTCTAGATTAAGATTCTCTGACCTTTGCATTTCCATGCTGATTCATAGAGTACCTGCTTTCCCAATTCATTCTGCTTAATTCTAATTTAGTTGTAATCATTTTAGAGTCAATCTTGACACCTCTTTTCCCTTTCAGGATTTCTTCTGCCTCATGATGCATCATAAAGCTCATAACTCTTCTGCAACACCACAGTTACAAATATAGAAAAGCACTGTGAAGGCAACAGAGTTTTTATAGATAATAAATATATATCAAAAGTCCATAGGGAAATACTTCTGTAACTAAAATTTAAAACTGTTCAAAAGTACAGTATAGTCAATATATTCACATGTCCAAGAAGAACTTTCTATGGTACAGAAGAATAAAAAAGCAGACCATTAGGTTTATTTTTTTTTAGTTACACGCCCCATCTAAAACTACTCTTACATTTTCATTTAAGTAAGGTAAATTCAGTATTTCTCAGAAGTTCCTCTCAACTATACAGAACACAAGAAGAATTTCCTTTTTAGAGGGATGAAAAAATAATAATTGTGCCAAAAATAAGCAGTGTGAAACCAAAGTGGAGAAGTTAGTTAACAGAACAAGAAGAAGTCTTCTTCACAGCAATGTTTATAACTCATCTTGTGGGGAAAAAATTGAATACCTGGGTTTGTATGTCTAGGCTAGCTAACCAAGTTGGATGAGAAGTTCAACAAGGTACAGGAAACAGAATACCAGCTGCCTAAATGAGTGTATTCTAGGGAAGAAAGAACAAAGACTGAATTCAGAACCTTCTCTTCTAATGAATCTCTAAGAGTAATTAAACATGTTCTTTTCTCCTGTTTTGTAATTAAAGAATAATTTAAAGGATTTGTAATTACTTAAGGTTTCCACCCATTTATTCATCTCCATTACTATTGATTTAGCCTGAACAGAACAATTTCTGTTAAATTGTTACTAATTATTTCTTCAGACTGTGTTGATCTTGCTATCTTATTTACAAGTTCATTCAGTATCTAGATAGGTAGAAATAATTTTGAGACAGCATAATGAAAAAAGGACAGATCTAATTATATATAATTGTACACAGTAGGAAAAACAACATTCACTATAGTCTCACAGTACTATTTCATCTGTTTCTCTTTCCTCAAGACTTACATTGCAATTGTTGTTCTCACAAAAAATATCAACAGGCTTTACCTTTCTGATAGCCATAATTTTCAGATTGCTTTGTTTTGGTTTTCTTTTTTTTCAGAAGTAATTATATAATGGCTGACTGACCACTTAATAAAATATCAAAATAATTAGATTTTATTTTGTCACCTACAAGGCACTCGGAAATTCTAAAATAAACAAGTACACTGCTCATCAATTGGACCCATTTTGGTCCCAAATATCCTAAGCCTGGTAAATCGCTGAGGGCTGACGTGATAAGATAAAATAATGACATGTAATATCCATTTAATGACTTTATTTTCATCTTCAGTGTGATTATAGGTGTAGTTTCCACATATGTGAAAAATATTAAGGGATCCTTTGTTTGCCTGTCAGCACAGATAAGGACCTGTGCTTCCAAGATGCACAGTATTACCCTAAATGAGCTTCAATTTGAAGAAGCACATGGTAAGGAAGTGGGACAAGGATATGCTGATGAAATATAAGTCTTGCTAAAAGGGAATAATGGAGAAGAAGAAAAACAGGCAGTTTAACATGCACAGTGTTTAGAAAGAAGTAAGTATGGGATAAAAAGAAGGCTGTAAGTTCAAACTTACAAAAGTAAAGGATCCTAACATGATTTCTTTAAAAACAAATACACACACAAAACCCCAAAAAAAACCCAACAAAAAACCCCTCACACTTGTTATACTTTGACAGCTCTTGTGCTGAAAGAAAAAGATAAGTCACAAACAATAAAGTCAAACAAACACCATGCTGCAGGAGACTGTCATATCAAATTCCAGAAGTCCAAGGGTACTTTCATGTATATCTACAAATAGTTCATATAAATAACCTATGATAATTGAAAACAACTTGTATTCTATATTATAGACAGCAGCCAGATAACATTATCAAACATTTTTCATATTCTTTTCTAACTAGATCTTTTTTCTTTCACTTGAGTGAAATAACCCTCAACTTTCTCCATCAAAAAACAAGTGGTGGAATGAAATGCATAGAAAAATGCCTGTAATTCCTTTTCTTTGAGCAAACTTCTTCTATGTAGATGTAAAATTTAAACCAGATGAAACACAATACTGTATTTAAATTAATTTCTTTAAAAAAAAGATATATTGAAGGAAAGTTTTGGAATTACAAATCTTAGAGATGAACATTCACTTTGTACATGATGAAATGTGACAGCCAAGAAACAATTATTTCAGAGGAATACTAATCCACAGAAGGCAGTAAAAAGCAGGTCTAGTGACATTTGGCTAAAAGAATAATTTAAATCTTGCTATTACTGAAGTTTTATGTTATTACAAAGAATAGTTTACAAGATAGCACCAATGTAGCACCAAGAAAGCCCTGAGATAAGTTTGGGGATCCTAAGTAAGCTACAGTACTGATGCAGAGATTTGTAAACCAATTTTTATTTAGTCACAATTTATACAGAGAAAACTTAGTAACAATACATGAATACATGCTCCAAAACCTATGTGGTTTTATGCCAAGCCCAGGATTACATCTCTCAAATTCCAGAAGTACCCTTTGTTCTGTACTCCTTTATTCCAACAAAAATCTTCATTCACGCTCTCCATTTTCAAGATCAGTTTTGTTACTTGTCATAGTTTCATCTTGCAAAACAAAAGACTACAGTGCGGTAGCTGTTAGCATTACAACAGGAATCTGAGTAATTAAGAGATTTAGTCTAAGTGCTCTAAGCGTTCCAGGGCAATTCCACACTGACTCCACTGGATTTCAAACTCTCCTTAAAGAAAAGGAAAAACTGAGCAACAATTATGGCCAAAGTAGTCTTACTAAATACTGTTTCATCACATGACTTAAACTTAGCAGAATAACTGTAGAAAAACCAGTCTGGAGTACACCTGAGCTCTCTTCAGGGAGCTCTGTAGCCACTGTGTAGCACAGCAGGGAGCACCTCTCCGGCAGACAAAAGGCAGGGCACCTGCCTATCCTGTGCAATCAAATACTGCTTTAACATATCCAGACATCTGATAAGTTAAATAGGTTTAAAAGCAATTATTGACTGTAAAAGCGTATATACCTTTAAATAAATTTTGGATGCTCTAAGTATCAATATGAAACACCTACATGTGCACTCAGACAACTCCTCTAAACTAGTCTTTTAAAAATTAAAACAATTCCTGTGCAATATCCTTATGCTTATCCATTTAACATGCCAATCTTAAGTGAATATCTGGAGATGAGTAGTTTTGAATTAACAAGATATCCTGACGTGCTGGTCGTAAACTGGCGAATAACTAGATCGTGGTAGACCTTAAGGCAAAAAACCAGTGCCTTAAGTGACTGCCTTAAGACCTTAAGGCAGTCAGGATTTGAAAACATATGTATATAGGAAAAGGATCAGAAGTCTACCACAAAAAATGACTCGAAATTAGATGAAAGAAAACCAAACCATGTTTGACTGCAGTTCAAATCAATATTCCATTTTCAGCTGTTAATTTCCTAGTAATTGTGTCTTATTTTCCTCCACATGTGTTCTATTGAAAATGTCAGTCACACTGGGATAGTGAAAGACTTTTGATCTATTAACATGCAGATTTTATGAAAAACACCAAGTCCTACTATCTTAGGACTCACTTTACAATAATTTTTAAGATTACTTATTTCTCATTATGGCAGAACAGAAGAATTAAGAACAGTAGGTATTCATTTTTACTGCAAAACATTTTATAGAATTTTATAGGTAACAAGACAAAAAAAAAGTATCTAATTCGGACTTAGCAGAGATGGGCTGTATTTTATTTAGAAAAGTCTTACTGATGGGAAAAGCTGATTATTGAGAAAACAAGCCACAGGCGCACATCACACTTATCAGGTGAACAACCATTCACCATCCAAGTGCCATTGTCTTAGGGAACAAATTCTCTTTCATTTTAAGTACACAAATGGCCCATCTACATAGCCATAAAAACTTCAATAGGAATGATTTACATGACTATACTTGCACTAAAAACTACAGATAAAGGATCTGAAGTGTAGCTTTAGAACAGGAGGAAGAGAGATACTGTAATTTTCCTAGCCAGGTTGCTGTGCATAGCACAGGAGAGCTGAAGCTGTAATGTGGATACATGGGTGCACATCCCAGCATGCTTTTCAATTACTTGTATCCTGTAACCATGATTTTATAGACACAGTTAATAAAATAATAAAAAAATGGCAATGGCAACTTCTATATTGGCAAAAATATTGATTGCATAATTTTAAAAATTAGGTATAGTATTTCAAAATAAATGGGTACCAGTAGAAAGTGACATTTTAAATTTTATTACACTCTCAAGAGGGCCCAATAAGAAATAAATTTCCCATTTTTTCTTTAAATACAGCTAGTAGTTTCTCAACACTGTGTGAGCAACTGTAAGGGCTGATTGGGATTTTGAAGTCTCTCACACAGAAACTGTTAGAGTAAAAGGAAATCAATGTTACAAAATGAATCATGACAGATGAAGAGAAGTGAGGCACAGAGGGAAAAGGTCAGTTACTGGGAAACTGATAATGCTAATAAACTTGTCAGTGGTAACCATCCTTATCATTTCTACTGATTATTCTTCAGACTGCCACAATGATGTCAAACCACACAAAAGAGCATTTATATCATCATTTAATTGATTAAAATCCAGTGGGGAGAAATTCTCATCTGAAATATTTAATTGACTTTGACAACTTGCAAAAAAATCCTTCTCTGGATTACAAGTCACATCTTCACTTGACTAGAAATTTCTCATACTTTAGACTCTTAGCTTGTTTTCTCTCTTCCATGTGTAGATGGAATGGATGCTACTTTGGTTTTGTACACCCAAATAGGATGGAAGGTGGTGTACAAATACTCAATAGAAATTAAAAGCAGAGCCAGTGCAAAATGCTCTCTTCTTCACTGCCCACATGTATTAAATATTATTTCAATGGTGTATTCTGTGTGAGTCTAAGTGTCTATGCAAAGGAAGAGACAGTAATCACCCCTCAATAAGGAGTCAATTTGCAGCCCAATATGCTTCATGGCTCTCCTGGGAGATATGCTCTTTTACCCAACCTATCTAAAATACTGGGCTGAACAAACACTTAGCTTGAGAGCAGTCATGGCAGTAAATCTATAGAGAACATATTTATTGTCACTATCATTAAGACATAATTATATTGATGTCCTGGTAAACAGATATTTGGACAGGAAAGGAATTAACTACCTTAAAAGAAATAATCACATAAACACCATTTTTACTTATGTTCTGAAACCCAGTGTATAAATCTAAGAAAACTGAAACTTGAAGAAACTTTTGGGATTCCCTTACACTCATGTAAAAGAGCTCTCCAGTTTTGTCCCAGGTTAATACATCTGTTAGAGACCATGGCTACTCTGCCTATAATAGCTTTAATAATTTTCACTTACAGTTTTTCAGTGTTCAGACACTCTGCAAGCATTCTTTTAAAAAGTACTAACTTCTAACTTCTGAGGACTCAGAGCTGTAATGAAAAATAAGGCTTAAATTATATTAAAAAAGTGACAATCACACGTTAAAAAATCTGCAAATTCCTTCCAAAACATGTATGAAAGTTAGTGTGCAGATAGTACAGCTATATGTGGCATTTCATCGGTAGATGAAAGACTAACAGCTCGCTTGACTTATTCTTGGTGTCCTTTTTTCTAATCAATAGGTAAAACAAGAAGCTGCTGCAAATGGTTCTTTGGCAAAAATAAATGAAAAATAGAATAATGATACCTATCTCTACACCTCCATTGTAAGCCACCAGAGTGCAATACAGAGATGACAACTTAAAATAATTATGCAGTGTCTGCTTGATTCTATGATCAGCGTGCCCACAGACATCTCAGGAAATGGACCTCTAGATCAAACAGTTAAAATAAATCAGACGTAAATGTTTTATCCTGCTGCTTCAAAGCTTGTTTGCAGATATTTTTCACATCAAGTGCACAAAGCAATTAAAATTATTAGCACTGCAAGAAACTGCACTTTAAAAAGAAAACTTAATTTTTAAAGCTTCCCCACACAAAGACAGATTACAAATTATTTACAAGCAAAGAGTTATGAGAAAAAGAAAAGGGTCTCACAATATTAGCCACAAGCCAGAATAAAAACTGCACTGTTTCTGTGTGAAAAAAAAACCCACACAGAATCACAAAATATTCTGAGTTGGAAGGGACCCACCAGAATCAAGTCCCAACCCTTATGTGAACGGTCGCGGGTTGAACCCATGACCTTCATGTTATTAGCACCAAATCCTTTATATTCCTTTTTTTGTCAATAAGGTACTGAAATTGCACTCTTTATAAAGAAGAAATAATATCAAAAGCTCTCAAATCCATGTGAGATTTTGTGCTGCACAAAGGACAGACTCAATTTAATGGGCAAAGCATGAAGATAAAATTTCTTGACAGTAACCCAGCATTCTTATTTTTCTTCTATGTGTCTTTTAGGCAACAAACATGCAGCAGAGTGCAGAAGGGCATCCACCACCTGCATTTAATAATCTTATCAACAAAAGTAAGTGAAATTTTAAGGTACTGTTACCAGCGTTCAGAATTATCAGAAGTTTTATACAAGACAAACCAAAGTCATTGAATAGCCAGTTCTGTAAAAGCAGGTATCAATGTTGAAGGAATAGTAAAATAGATCAAAACATATAAAACAAAGAGTTAATATTACAAAATCAAGTAATTTATATATCTGACTAATAACTGAGTAAGAGCTATTCCCCACCCCCCCCAAACTTAACATTCAGGAAATAGTATTCCATAGAAAGCAAGTAAAAGACTAAATTTTACTTCAGTGGACTTAACAAAGTCTAAAACTATAGGTTTGCTCTATTAAGAGGAAAGGAACTATGGTAAATTTGTTGTGTCACAGGAAGCAGTTTCAGAAGGCACTTTTTCTTTGAAGTCAGTTAAATTCCTCCAACAAATTGAGACTAAATATATAAAGGTAAGCTGGAGGTTCACCTCCAAGCAAGACAAAATTTGCAAGCTGTATTCACAATGATATGTACTAGTCACAGATATTCCCCCAAAAAATGCTGGTATAATTGATTTAAGTGAATAAATTTAATTAATATTTGTCTCACTACTAGTGCAGCAACCAGTCTGTTTTGCATCTTTTGCTGGTAGTCATTGCATATTAGAAACAGCTATTAAAATCTGCTGTTTGTTAACCACTTCATTTGTTTCTTTACAGTGATCAGGCAGAGTATACAATCTGTCAGCTAATACCAACCAAACTGGCTTTTTCCCTGCAAGACAGATGGTTCTAATCTTCCTCAGTACAGGTATCATTTATCTTGTTCTGTTCCATTTGATGAGGAGAAACTAATAAGGACATAGAATTGTTACCAGAGAGCATTTATTTCCCAGAATTAAGCCCAGATCACCTAAGGGGCAAAACAATTTATGTAAGGCTTCAAGACAAATGCATTAGTGATGTCGTAAGCGCTACTAGTATCTTGTCAATAGAAAACAAATCTAGCTATTTCCCACCCCAAAGGGAAACAGATGGTAGTAATCTGGAAAGGCAAAACTTGCTTACATTTTACTTCACGAGAAAGAATGGGAACAATTGGTTTCATTTTACTAGAACTAAAAAAAAGTCCTTTTGACTAAATTTCACTGAAAACTTTGGGGAGGAAAAGGTTAGGGATTTTCCTGATCCTGAAGAAAATGACTCAGTGTCTGAGACATTAAGAGAAATTAAATTTTTCAGGTTTCATTATAGAGGTAGTTGATCTTTTACTAACAAAGATAAGGTGACAAATCTATAGATGGAAAAATGTCATCACAAAAAGTTTTATTAGGCTCAGGAAGAACTGCAGAAACCTGTGTCAGTACTTTCCTTTTTTATCAATGAAAGAGAAGAAGCATGAAGAAAATTTTCTTCTTCAGAAACTCACTGGCATTTTAACACTAGCCATGTTTCCTGCCAAGAGTCAAAACATAGTGCACATATGCATTTTAAGCACCATTTCATTTTAAGATCAACTGATAATAATTGATAGCGTTTTGACTGAGTAATGAGCTAATTGAATTTATTAAGGAAAAAAAATAACCAACCGAACCCCAAAATTGTATTTGTAAATATAATCCTCTTTAAATGAAAGAGATGTCATCTCCCCCCTGCCCTTACTCATACTTTCTCATACTCTCTTTTCCATTTATACTTATAGCTCATTACTCAAAAAGAATTCCAGAATAAAGGACCAGGACATGTGCCAGATATAAGTCCCTACCAAGAACAAACAATAGGCTTATGAGGTGCAGGGCCAGGAGTTGGACATGATGATCCTGATGGCTCCCTTTCCCTCAGCATATTTTATGATTCTATGAATTCCTCGTACCTGTTTAAGATGGAGTACCAAGACTGAGCCTACTACGTATCAAAAAGACTTTAATGTTTTTGTTTTTCAAAAGTTTTGGTTTTTCCTCATCTAATTTCCATTAACATTTTGCACTTGTCTTTAAGAATGTGGTCAGGTGTCTAGTTTCTCAAAAAAACTCTACTAATCTATCTTAATATTATCTATACATTCTTAGTATATTTTTAATTCTAAGGAATTTAAAACAAACTGAGGAGAGGACGTCAGAGTAGACCCATGAGCTGTCTGATAAATAAATCAGGTCTTCCTTATCTTTCACTCACAAAATTCTCAGTATCTGTAGTAAAGGAAGTCCAGCAAAGTGCTATGTGTAGAATCCATGATTCAGTTCAAATATCACAAAACCAATAACTTAAGGAAGTTACTTATTTGTACAGAAACATTATGTTCTTAAATATGCAGATACAATACAAAGTACTGCTTGTACTTTATCTCTGCTAAATGTGTAATCTCATTTTTCACTTGAAGAAATGCTTAAAATACTTCATTTGTCTCTTTTACTATATACATCCTGTCACATTTTACCATAGTAACTTCACTAGAAATTTCTTCAGAAGTAAGAACTTCAAAAACCACTAGAAATCTATGAAAAAGCAGACTATGCCTTACTGAACTAGAGGATGAGTTTCCCTAGCAATGTTTTATACTATCTGCCCACTTACTCCACAGTTTTAACTAACTGAGGAAGAAATGCCTTTTGTTTTTATTTCCTTTATTAATTTGCATCACTGCCAAAACTTCAAAAGAAGCTGTTAAAACAAAGTGGGGCGGGGGGATGGGTAAAAGTATCCACTGAGATACAGAACTATAGGGGATTTTCCATACCACCATCTGGTCCTAATTAAAATAGGATAATGTAGTTTTATCATGACTCAAAATAAACCTAGATGATGTTAGTGACCCCAAAAGAAAGAAAATATTTAAAAAACCAAGGAAAGATTTAAAAAAACCAAGGAAAGATTTAAAAAACCAGGGGAAAAAAGGAAAAAAGAAAAAAAAAAAAAAAAGAAGGAAATAAAAAGTACTACCACTGCATTGTCAAAACAAAGAAAAATAAGCCCTTACTTTTCTAGATTTACTTGGTCTTGTCTTTTTTTTAACCAAGAATATAGAATCTTTTCCATATCCACACAGGAGGATACAGGGAGCAATATAAACTCTCAAAGACTAACTGCTATGAAAGCAGATCAATGACTGTTTCCTGGCTATCCAATATTACCTGGAGAAAGGAATGCACTTTAGAGTCTGACATAATAAAATAGGGAGAGAGGAGGGACGGCAGCAGGCTGGGATTGAGACTATCCAGAGATTCATGCTGTAGACAGGTTATAATAAAACATTTTTATTATTGGAAAATACAAGATCTGTCAGAAGTATATTATTTTTCTAGCATGTTTATTTTCTTACAAGTTTAGTGTCTCCCATCAAAGATTAATTCAGGAGACTGTATTTGAGTCCTGAAAGCAATGATGCTTTTCCACTGAGAAGAATGTCTTTTTGTTTAGTAAGAAATCCTCCTGCTAGGAAGGAAAAAAAACCCCAAAAGTCTACCAAAAAAACCCTCCAAATCACTCCAACTGCAACTCCCAAAAACCAATAAAACAATGACATGCCATAAGCACTAACTAGTTTTATTTTGTTTCCAGCACTTTCAATGATTCTTGGCTCCTCCTGTATAACTTATTCTGAGCCTGAAAGACTGGCAGTGCTGACCTGCTGTCATCTCAAAGCAATACTTTTTTAATGTGTTTTGCTTAAATAATGGTTATAACCTTGTACTGAAATTTCTGATTTCAACTGACTTATGTATATGCTAATACTGGATATATAATTCTACATACAGTGTAGGAGAAATGTACCTGCTAACACAGCAATATATATTACAAAACTTCCGAAACACACAGGAGATTGAACAATTCTTTTCCAGGTAAATTATTCCCACAAACAAGATTTTTGCTTTGTTTTTGCACTCTGACAGGCAGGGCACATGGAGACTTTAATTCCCAATTCCCTTCTCCATCCCTTGTCATTATCACTTAACATACTTCTAAAGTCTGTCTGACAGCTGTCAGTTAAAAGTTAGACCAAGTCACATCGTGTTTCAACAGACTGCTGCTGTGCATGTGGTGCCCAGTACAAGTGCAGACATCAAGCAGTAACTGCTCATAATTCTCAGTCTGGGAAGAAAGAGAGGTAAGAAAATCCTCCCTCAAAGGATCTAAAAAATACAGTGAGCCACAGCCAGCTTCTGTGGGTGTTAGGGAATCATAAAATAACTTGGGTTCAACCTCACCAGTCTTAGAACAGCTATGTGATCAGACCAGGAGACCAGGCTGCTGAGGGCTTTCATCCTGCCAGGTCTTGAAAACCTCCAAAGATGGAAGCATCACTGAGCCTTTGCTCCACTGCTGGATTGGCCTTGCAGGGGAAAAGGTTTCTCCTTACACTCAGTCTGCACTGTTCCTCAAATCCTGTTTCAATGTATACCCATTACTTCTTGCACTTTCTGGCTATACTTTCTTGATTACTCACAGTTGGTGGGTGGCTGCCCTCAGATCCTGCTCCCCAGAAGGCATCTCATTTCAGGCTAAGTAAGCACAGTGCACTTGGCCTCCTTGCAAGAAGTGCTCCTGCCCTTGGCCATTTTGGTGGAGTGCTGCAAAAGCTGCTCTTTTTCACCTACATTATTCTTGCACTGGGGAAGAAGGGGGGCAAAAAGTGGATGCAGTATTTAAATGGATTTAACAAAGCACTGAACAGATGACAACAGAAAATTTTGTCAACCTACTGGCTTCACTATAGCTTAAAAAGCCCTCATTTGTCCTTTTGTCTCTCTCTTCTGTCAGGGTACACTGCTGACTTATGTCCTAGTTGCTGTCTTCCAGTGTCCCCTCATCTCTACAGAATTGCTCCCATTTTTCAGCTCTCAGTCTGTGTTGTGGCCAAGGACACTTAGCTGACACTTAAATCATGTCAGCTTTCCTGAACTCCTTTATCCTTCAAAGCTCCTATGGCATCTCGCCTACCAGTTTCCCAAGCAAGACAAAATCCTTTCTCCCAGTGTCCAGGATCTGCAACTCATCTTGCTACAATCAAGCCTGACTGTAATATTATAGGTCTCCTTCATTTGTAAATAAAAAATTCAGCTGTGCATGATGGCTCTTGGATGGCCCATCTAGTACATACACACCTGTATCAAGCAGTTATTACTCACATTTTGCAGGAATGTACCCAATTGTTTATGTCTTCCTATTTATGGCAGATTTTCAGCAGATACTCAGCAGATTTTAGGGAGACTACAGTCTCATGAGAATCAGTTAGTAATCCAGAGACTTTCTTCAGTTGTTTAAAAGAACAACTTGTTTCTTCATGTATTTTGTCATTCTGATTGATGACCTGCAGCATGCTCCCTCCATAGTGTCATGTTTTGTGGACTATCCTTTGACCTTAACTCACATGCTACACCTTCTCATCATGGGCATCACTACTACTTGTCTTTCCTTCCTGTCTTTCCTGAAGAGCTAGTACCTCTCTTTTAGAGATTTCAAGGTGCATGAACTGTCCTACCATATCTCAGTTATTCCCATGACGTTGCAGTACTGTGACCAGAGACAGCTCTTGTTCTTTGTACTTGTTTCTCAGGCTGTGTACATCTGTGCTTCAGCATGTACAGACTTCCTTTGTCCAGAACCATCAACACTGCAGAAAATCCCAGCGCACTGTCTCATAAAAGCTTCTGCCAGGACTAGATACATTCTAGGCTTCTTTATTTAATATCTGCTGCAACAGCAGAATGCTCCTATTGTGCTGCTGTAGTAGAAACACCTTTTTAGGATGGAAGAATGCGATTAATTTTTTGATTTGGAGAAAACACTGAGGTTTTTCATTTCCTGGCATTTGCATCAAACCCCAGGAATTCAAAACCAGAGTAAAGTGCTCTGCAACAGCTTAGAGAATTCTTTGTGCTCCATTTACTACCCTGTTTACTTCACTTCTCTAAGCAGGCCCTTATGCAACACAATTGTCTCTTCCATTCTCTGACTCTGAATCACTGCTTCTCTCCTCACTGCTTTTTTGTAAAGTTTTCCCAGAAATGCATCTAGGTGAAAACTTCAATGACTTGACAACGTCAAGAGATGCACTTAAACCCTAGGTCTGATTGTTATATATAAACATATTAAAGCAAATCAGTCTTTTCATCCATGCCTTTCCATCTATCATCTCATAATAGAGAAAAGAGTGATACAACAAAATTACAAAGTATTCCTTAATTCAGATCTCATTATTAATGATGAAGCTTATATGAGAAACAGTAAAAAAGGTCAGTCAATAAAGGATTCAGTGTATCACCAATTATTTGTGGAGTTCCAATGAAAAAAATTCTTCTAATTAAGTAATAGAACTTATTCACTGAGATATACCTGAAAACAGTCATGAAGGATTTTAAATGCTACTAGGACTTAATTTTTTTAGTTGTATGGACTAGAAAACACTGCTTATTATGCAGTACTATTCCTATACACATCAAGATATCTTCATCTTCTTATAATACCACTGGGAAAAATAAACAAAAACCCTGTTATTAAAACAAAGTCTCAGCTTTCTCCTCTGTAGGGTTACCTTTCAAGTTGTGCAGACATGCTATATACAGGAAAACTGGGATATTAATCAGTTTCCCCTGAGTAGTGCTTCCCAAGGAAAGAAAAAAAAAGCAACTTTTTAGAGCCAAAAGCAGTATAAAAATAACAGCAGGACATAAACTAAAATCTAACTGGCAGAGTGGAGTGGGGTGTCACAGGAGGTAATGGCATAGTACTGACTTGGTGGGGTTCTGTTCAAAACTAAAGAGAGAATTTTTGATTCCTCTCTATGCATTAGGAAATCTGGCTAAAATTTGGCAGGAGGACTTAGGCTTTTCTATGTGAGGCTCCTAAATCAAAAGCCTTTTGAATTGTGCTTAGAATGTCTTTTACACATCACTGCAAAAATACTACTCTGAGGTGCAAAGTTAGTAAGCTCTGCTTTATGCAATCCTAGAATCAAATTATTTGGCAGGTAATTAAAATTTAAATCTGTACTGTGATCTTCTACCATGATTTTGCTTCTTATCATTCTAAATAACACTACACAGAGTATACAAGATTGTTTTTGTATTTTTAATATTATTTGAAGGCAATACACTTGTATTATGCATTTAACCAAACTTAAGTCTCTCTCATCACAATAAAGTCTTTAGGAAGTATCTTCAATATATCTTCACAGTATGTGAAGTCAGACAATTTCTTATTTAAAAGCAACCTGTCAGGCTTCTTGACACCTAGTTTTAGCCAGTAAGGTCACCATCTAGAAATATTAATAAGAAATATTTAAAGTGTTCTGATCCATATTGAGGAAAGCATAATTGGCCACAAACATTTCTGCATTCTTACTTGCCACTTTCAGATACGCATCTTTTTCCAGGCTGCCTTGTACATTTTAAAATGGCTTTCTTAATAAATAGTTATTGCAATAGCTTTCTTAAGGTATACATTTGGGCTATTAAAAAAAGACAAGGAATAAAAGAAAACTAGAACAGAAAGTACAGAACTAAAACTAAAAAAATATTTGCAACTCCCAATTTAATTGTGTTAAGAGGACACATAGAACTCATTAAAAAAATAAAAATCTGCTAAAACTGCTCTGTGGCCTGGAGCAGAGACCTGCTCTAGCCTATTCAGCCTCACTAAAAGCACTCTGCAAGGCCATATACTAGTCTTGAGCTGTAGATCTGAGATAGTAAAGTGTTTGAAAATAATTTTGCAAGCTACACTTTAAGGAGCAGGCTTGTGATAAAAACGAAGCCTCAACAAACTTCTACCACAAACAGTCTCCACTTGACACAGACTGGTATTTCATTCTGGAGCCACACAAAGACAATACAAACAACTGGCAAGTCCTTCAACATCAAGGCAAAGAGTTGAGGTTTTATTATTCTTCCAAAAAGCATTAAGATACAATTTACAAGGCCACAATCCCTCCTTTTCAGAGTTATCCCAAGAAAGGCATAAAGAAAAAAAACATGCACAACATCTTTTAATATTGTCTTATGCTAAAATAGTCAAGCTGGTTTGGCTGTCCAGCACATACCAGAATGACTAAAACTGACTGAGCTTTAGCATGCACCACAGTTGGTGATGTGGAGAAATCTTTATCAACTTTTATCATGTTATTGTCTTCTTATTTTTGCAACTGTCTCTTTCAAATCTACAATCTTCCACATGAAATAAGTCAATCACTAAACAGCTTTGCATTTTCTCTCTCTTCAGAGGAGAGCATACACCTATTTGGGATTGTTTTCTTAAAAAAAAAAAAAAAGTGTTCTGTCACAGAAATTAATAGCACAAAAATCTCTGACTCTCTCACCAATACCTACTGTGTTTCATTCCAGGTCTACCCAAAGAGTAACTAGCTAATTTCTGTGCACTGTCACAACATACTGATAGTAGGCAAGCATTCTAGGTGAAACAATTTTGATGACTTGTTGATCCACATCAATTAGCTTGGAGTGACAATTTTACCCTATTTCTTTAACATCTTAATCATGGGATTCTTTAAGAACGTTCAGAAGCTATGAAAAGCTCTGAGAAGTTCGGATCCCACATGTTGTTTTGGGGTCGATTTACATTTAAAACAAATCACTATTTTTGAATATCTTATACAAGAACATATTGTATAAGTACATCATATTGCTTCAAGTGTAAGCTTCTATTTTATTAATAAATATGATGGTTTTCAGAGAAAGATGGGTGAACTGATAGCATCCAAGTCCCAGTATTTCACCGTAAGAATATATATCAATGCTTTAACTTAAGCTGTTTCATTCTGGTCCTAGCATGACCTAACTTCTCCAAGCATTTCTAGTCACAATTTTGTCTAAAGCACATATATCAGGTTATATAATTTTCTACAAATAGCTTGAAAGTCTAGCAGTAAACTCCACATCACAGATTTTAGTCACATATGGAAAAGACAAATGGCAGTCTTCCCTCTTCCCTACACTCTCACCAAGTTTGAAGCAGGGCTACATTCTTCCATCCCCTAATCACATGGAATTTAGCTCTCTTCCTGGCCCCCACTGAATCTTTTACACCCGATTCAGCTGTACACTTCATATATTTTCAAAAGATGGGGCTTTTCCTAACATGGCAGGTGTGTCTGCAAACACAGTAGGAATCACAGATTATCAGGTGTTTGCAGTGCTAGAAAGAAATATACTATTCTCAGTGTAACTATTGTCAAAAAGAAGAAATACAGTGAAGGGGAAGTTCCTGAAGAACAACTTTCAAAAATTTTGGACATTTATATATAATTTTGAAAGGGAATTTTTGTAACTGCTTTCAAAGTTTGTTTTTTATAAGTGCCTGAGCGTTTGAGCTAGAACTAGCTAAGGCAAAGACTGGCATTCAAACTCTGCAGCTACCTCTACAAATGTTAGCTTGAATTCAAGCTCTTTCCTCAATTTTATTTACCCAACAGAGAAGCAGTTTGTGAAGCAAGCTTCCACTGTAATTTCACTATCAATCTGTCAAACTGAAAATCTTCCTGTTATTTGGATTTCCAAAAACCTTGGGGGTAGGAGGAGCACCTCACTGCAGGAGGGGGGAAAAATTGTACACAAAACTTGTGTTTGCATCTAAGAAACATGTAACACAGCACAGATAGAAAATGATGTCTACAAGTCATGCAAAAGGTTGCTCTTCTTTGAACACTTAAGACTTATCCACTCTTTTATTATATAATCTTTCCTTATGCTATGTTTCTTCTTCTTAGGTCACATTCGGAGTTAACGTGTGATCCTACAAAACCTACTACTGCACACTGCTTTATAAACTAGAATATGCCATCTACTGGCAATTTAGTAAACTGGAAGTTCATCCATCACTATAAACATTCTAAAAATTTTACCTGTGTTCAATTTAAATGCATAACTAAAGGAATGGACTCCAGCTAAATCCTTCAGATTGCATTCCAGCACTTGGCATATAAATATTATGAGTAAGTTACAAGATATTTAACAATAAATCAGAAAGCTAGTGCGATACTGTAGGTCTGTTCAGCACAACTTTCTGAGCCCTAATCAAACTGGTTTTCCTTTTTCTTTGCTGATATTTTCTTATTTTATGAGAGGGAATAAAACATCCCCATGCCCTATTCTGAGTTTCTAGAAAAATTCAGCTGCAGCAACCTGATTGAACTTAAAGAAAGAACTGTTTAAAAGATTTTTTTAATGGTGGGAGAGTTGAAACATATTTAACTCATATCTTTTAAGAGTATAAGATCCATGTTTTAGCAACTCCATTATAACAGATTCACTTTAACATATATATGTTTCTTAACACTCCAGTGTTACAATGCAGTAACACAGCTCAACTTCAACATAAATGTACTTTTCAAAGTAGGTTTCCAAAACTATTTTTAGGGTCTAGCTACTTTAATGATAGCTTCCACTTCTACAACTTGTTAAGACAGACTCTTGAGGAAGTCTTTTGACACAGAGAACAGGTGCTTTACACACCTGAACCTGCTGCACCAGGTAACCACACAGGAACTGGCGGAGCCCCTTTAACCCTGGGAGGACAGCGAAGTTCAGCAGGTGAAGCTGCCAGTCCAGCCGTGGCCAGGCAGTGAGCCGCGGGAGAGCCTCCCCCGCACTCTGGTACCCGCAGCCGCATAAGCTCCTGCTGCCTTTTCAGGCTTTCAGGTTCATGGCCTTCGAGGAGACGAACCCCATCGCACCCTGCAGCGCAGAAAACACGAAACAGGGGGTGCCGGCGAGCCAGGAGAACCGGGTGAGGATGAGGAGAGCCGCCCCCGGGAGGAGCCTGTCCTGGGTCCCGCCACTCTTCCGCTATAGAAACTATCTCAAGAAATTTGAAGAAACCCATCCCAATAGACACACAGGCCCTGGTAGGTTTACCACTCGGGGGTGATACATCTAGGCAATACATGTAAATCAACAAGGAAAATAATTAAAAATGCCTTTGTTGCTTAACGCTTTTTATCTTGCTCTGCCTTTCATCATGTGTCAGAATGTTTTCATGACATCATCATCCGTAATTACAGGCTGGCTTTGAAATCCAAAGAAACTAAATTTTCATACTTTTCATACTTAAATTTCTGACTCAGTATTTTTAACTAAATTTTCATACTTAAAAATACTGAGTCAGAAATTATGTTCTGTCAGTTGGCCTTTAAAACAGTGATACAAATAAGTGCTAGAATTACAAAATCACAGAATATTCTGAGTTGGAAGAGACCCACAAGGATCATCAAGTCTGACTCTTAAATAAATGGCCCATATGGGGATCAAATCTACAGCCCTGATAATATTAACAGCATGCTCTAATATCCAGAATTCTTTTGGCACTAAAGAGTATCTCATTCAGTTTTCCAACTTGAGTCTGTGAGGATACACAGCACTTTGAACACCACCTCACAGTGCAATTTGACATCTTGTCTTACTGCAAGAATTAATATTTTTCCAGAAACAGTCTACTCATTCAATTTGCTGATATCTTGATCTGCAAATGCTGTTTTTGACAATACTTATTTTCTAAATTTGGGCATTTTCCAAATAGTTTTCTTTAAAAAAATACTAAGAAGACAGCTGTCTTCCCATTTTTCCTCTTTTTTTTTTTTTTTTTTTTTTTTTTTTTTACTGGTAGAGCAAAAATGAGAAAAAAGTAAGGAAAAAATATTTTAATATTTTTCTCTTGTGGAAACTTGCTTAGCATTTTTACTTGAAGTAAAAACTTGAAGTAAAGAACTTCCAAGAACTTGAATTATTGTAGTGATATTTTGAAAATGTCTGTGACTTTTTGAAGTATTCAACAAGTATTTAATTTCTCCCCTGGATCTCTGATGCAGCAGAGAACCAGGGGAGAAATTTATTGGTATACTCCAGCTCCACGCAAGATGGCACTATTGCACTGGCAGCCACTGACAGGTATTTAACGAGACTTCATCAGAGAGACTTGTGACTGATAAATTTGTGAGACTATAACATTCTTTCAAAGCAGGTTACCAAAGATACCATCCATCTTCACCCACTGAGCCCCTTGCAACCAAGCAAACCATTTTGGTCTGTCCAAATCTTTCCTTGAGGAGAAAGGAGTTTCAGAGTGCACTAGACCTCTGTAGTGCAGCCCTGGCAAACCTCTGTGTTACAGAGATCTGCTTTCTATGGAGGGGTTAGCACGATGGGGCAGCAGATTTCAATAATACTGGAACAGATACGGGAGAGGTGGAGGAGCAGAACTGTGACTTTTTGCTAGAAAAACAGTACAGGTTTCTGAAGAAAGGATCTAGGACTTAAGAAGTAGCATGGAGAATGGAGACTAGTTTCCATAGGGCATAAGAAACCACTGTGATTCTTGCCTGTGGAAGGGAGACTGCTTTGAGCTACATCAGACTTCAGACACTGGCAGGAGCCCACTTGCAGCAGGGGCTGCAGCTCTTACCTCTCTTGGTTGGTACCACTTGTGGCTTGAATTATAGGATTTCACTGATATTGTAAATATTTATGGCACCACACTGGGGGATATAGCCTCTCCTGTTCTAATTCCCAGTCTGTCAGGTCATGGTATGGAGAGGAAAAAATCAGACAGCATCATATATTGCACGGTGCTGTTAGATTGTCAGCATTTCTGAAGGTAGGCAGTATTTCTCTAGTCCAGAAAGCAACAGGTATTGCTGCCATTACAAAAGACCCATGCAAAGTCATAAAGACATTTTTAAAAAAAGTAACATTTAAAGTAACACAAATCTGGTATCCATTAGACAGGCAGTCATGTCTCCCTTGTTCTTGTCATATTGTTTAAAATAATATTTAAATTATAAGGCATATTTTCTCCACAAACAGCTGGTCCAAAAATGATTGAACCTTGGAAATGCTGACTGTGATACCTAATTAAAAAAAAAAAAAAAGAGTCAAGTAAAAAATGAAATAGTTGTAATTTGAGCTGACACAGATTTTTATTAGGTAATTTATTTGTGATTTTTACATTATGAGGAAGAAAGAGGAACACAGAATTAGAACTAGAAGAAATATTTGAAAGAAAGCAAGTGTTCTTCCTCTTATCTTTATATGTAATGCACTTGGATGCATCAGTTTGAATTCTACCATAATGACTTGAATGTTAAACAATTCATTATTCTCTTCAATTATATAATCCAGATTGAGAAGGAAACATATTATGCTAGAGATAGCTTGTAGAACTAGTATCTGGAAAGTAGGCTGTATCTGTATCAGTCTGCCTGACTGATTTAATTGAAATTGAAAGATTATCTACAAAATTGAATTCCAAAATTTATCAGTCAAAACAGCTAGTTTGAAAGAAACTGAAGAAATAAATTGAAGACCAATGTCCTGAATTTGTACTGTTTAGCAAGCCAATTTCCTTGTTTTACAGTATATTTACTTAAGTATGCCAGAAGTGTACTGACTGTAAACATAGATGACCAGAAAACATTTTAACCCCATAATAACTAATTATTTAACTTGTAAGAGTAACTTTTCTTTTTACATTTTAGGAATGAATGTTCAGCAAAACAATCCAGACTTCTAATATTTTACATTAATGAAGAAAGATGATTGCAACCTTGTAGATTTTTACCTATTTTTTTGTTTTACTATTTGACTTTTGAAAATAGGAACTGTGTGAAGGAAAATCCTAGCAGCTACACAGAGCAAAGATAAGCCTGTAGCTTTGACACAGCATTTTTTGTTTGTTGTAGGGGAAGTCCCTATGTTATCTGGTCTTAGTTAACTTAAAGCATTTATCATAAACTAGAAGCTTCCACTTCAATCTGGGAATGTTTTTGCAGTCATTTTTTGTTCTTACTGGAAAGAAACGTCATAGCTTGGCTTACGATTATTTTGTCTGGTCTTGTGACTCTTTTGTAACTCACGTACACCACATAGTTGTGTAAGTAAATTTGCCATTTACAAATGTCATGTTTATTGCTAAACAATTTGAAGCTTCTTAAAATGAGAGCTTCCTCTAAGTCATCTGTTTGGGCTCCTACCTGCCTTGAGACCTTTGTGCTTCTCTGTGCTTGTGGAGATATGTCTCTGTTGGGCTGATATCCTATGGGAAGGGCCTGGAAGCAGCAGCGACAGCAGTCTGTCTGTCTGTGTGAGGGGTGTGCAGAGGAGTGTGAGGGGTGTGCAGAGGAGTTTTTATTGCATAACCTAATATCAACAGTCTTCTTTCTGAGGGACTCATGTTATATGTTTTTGGAAGATTTGAACATAATTAAACCGATTGCTGTTAAAAACCTCCACATCAATGTGCTGTATCAACAGAAAACCTGATGGCTTCCCGGTAGGGATTCCTGTGGTTTCTCAAACACCTGCTGGCTTATGGCCCACAAAACCATTAACTTCATACTGCAGGTGGCAGTACCTGATGCTTAGGGTATAGAGAGCACAGAGGTTTGGGTGTCCTTCCCCTCTTTCAGTACACATCTCTTAGGCGTCTATGCTACCGTGTATCACAATTTTGTATTTGATTTATATTTTACCCTGTAAATACACTCATTAGTAAAACACTCTCATAACCACTCTTTGGTTCTTTGGTAATGTCCTGAGTAATATTCTTATTTCAGGTTGCTTTCTCGCAGAAAAGTTATGGCTGATCTTGTTATGTTTCATAACCTAAGAAATATTATTGCAGCATAAAAACTATACACAACACTGAATGTCCAGATCATATTATCAATTTATTAAATTGGAGGTTGTTTCCCAGGAGGCTCTTTAAGTGGCAGGGAACAGAGCTATTAAAATAAATTGCTTCTTTGTCTCTCGAGAAGCAGGACATAGCTCCGGGAATTCATGGATATCCTGGATACTGCGATGTATTTCCAGTCCTCCGCATGAGTACTGGAAATGCATCCGTTTAGAAAGTGCAAGCAATCCATTTACAATAAATGATCTCACCATGTCAAAAAAGAAAGGATAAAGAAAAGGCAACAGACGCAGGGTGAGGCAGTACTGATGTTGCTTTTGGTTTTGTTGTTTAGAGCTCACGGCTCTCAGGAACAGAGAGGTTGCCTGGAGAACTCCCTGCTCCGCCAGGCCTGAAGCGCTGGGAAAGGTGAGGAGCAGGAGCACGGCGCGGGGGGTTTTCGGCACGACTTTCCGCGAAGGGCCGCGGCCGGGAGCAGTTCCCGGCACTGCCGCGGCCGGCGCAGCCGCAGAGGCAGCGAGGGGTCCGGGGCCGGGGCCGGGGCCGGAGTGTAGCACACCTGGTCCGACCGAGGCCTGGCCGAGATGGGGCGGGAGGCGCTCCGCACAGCTGCGGCGGCCGCGGCGGAGAGAGCCCCAGGCAGGGAGGAGCCGCCAGGCTAGGAGGAGCCGGACGGCGGCAATGCGGGGCGCGGGGCTGCTGGCGGCCGGAGCCCGTCCCGGTGCTGCGCCGGCCTCATCCCACCCTGAGGTGACCACGGCACCGGCGGCCACCCGAGCCTGCCCGGGGGTGTGCTCCCTGAAGGCGTCTGCTTGGGAATGCACGGTGGCAGGCAGGACTGAGATAGGTGTCCGGGAAGTTCGTTGCAAAACAGGTGAAAAAACCCCAAAACTCAAACTCCACCACAGCAGTGGTAAGATGTGCAAAGATGTGCTTGTGTGCATGTAGATGTGTATATGTGTGTGTGTATGTATATATATAGGAGTATATGTGTAGAAGCAACAAAATTAAACAATAAGAACAAAAAGAAACTCAACAAAGCAAAACACACCTGTCCAGGTCTTTTATTTGCTGCTAAAAATTTACATGAAAAATGCAACCCTGTGACCTCAAGGTAAGCAGTGAAAAAGCAGAAACTAATTTCCTGAATTTCCTGACATTGAAAGGTCACTACGTTGAAAGGTGGCTTCTGTGATCTCACGGTATTTTATAAATGTGTTTCAGTTTCTTTCTGTTGCACCTTTTTTTTTCCTTTACTGAGACAATATAACTTAGCCTATTTTTAAGAGCAGCAAAAAAACCAGTGGAAATTAACATTTATCGGTCTCACCTACTGCGAATATCCACCCCCTCAATCTCCTAAGGTAGTTTCAGGTTGTTACAACCTAAATGTTACATTCAGCTATTTTATATACCACGGTTTCCACATTCATCTCACACATCAAGTAAAAACGTGAACCATATCAGTTTTGTACATTACGTGTTTTTTCTTCCATGACAGGTACTGTGAGCAGGCTGTCAAGTGGAAAGAAGAAAACAGTGAAAAATTTTAGAGTGTTCATTTTACAGTATTTTAACTCTGAGAATTTCAACCTTTTTCTGATGTATGTGAAGACAAGAGAATGAATTTACACTGAAACATATGGTTAGAGTTGTATTATTGTGCTGTTGACTCGGTTCTCCCTGTACAGTCTACAAGTTAATGTGAGTTTATCTTTTTGCTTCTAATGCTTGAGGGGGGAGGGGGGGTTCTGTATTCTTAAAGGACTTCTAGATTCAAGAAAATGAAAAAGATTTTTTCATTTTTTGCTAATGTAGTATATAGGATTAGGAATTTTTTTTTCACTATACACTAGCAAGGCAAGTGGCCTTCACTGTGTTCAAATTTTGGGAAGAGAATATCTGTCTTTACAAGAGGAGGGCAGGAAATGCTTTTCCTGTTATTCCTACATTATTTCTATTCCTATGACCTTTACAGACATGAGAAAGTTGTGTGGGAAGTTCTAGTTGTTGTTAGCAGCTTTTTGGCATGGCTTGAGATTAATAATCTAGGACCCTGAGTGTGTGTAGATGGATAACCACCCGCAATCGGTATTCCAAGGACTGGTGCTTACACATAGCTTTGATTAGATTATGTGTTTCTTAAAGTGCCCATGGCATTTTATGTTCAAGTTTTTGCAGCATTCGTGTGTTTGGTTACAGTGAACCACTGTTAGCAATACAGAATTTTCCCTGGTGGGGAACTTTCCAATAATGGGGAAGTTTCCTAAAGAAGTAGGTGTACTTACATCAACATTTAAATTGTCACATGGAGTCTTTTGATAAATAGTTCTGTTTTTTCCTGTCTTTTTCATTTGATTGTGGCAGAAACGTGCAGCAGCAGTACTGAGGAGCAATTTGTACAGTTTAGAATATACTTTGCTTTTAAAAAACTATTTGCCACAGATGTTGGAAGCTGGCAGGAGGACAGAAAGGACATTGTGGTATGTACTGTAAGAAAAATAGCAAGCTTTAGTAAAGGACTTTGATTGATGTCAAGGTCTCAAACTATCCAGAGGATTCTTCTGCTCAGGGTAAAACAGAAGAAGGTTCTATCATGGTTATTGGAGTGGTTTTCTTTTTGCATGTGCACCTGGATTTCACCTGGACCTACATTTTTTTCCCTCTGAAAGTGAAAAATTGAATGCAGCAGCAAACTTTCTCAGTCTTGAGGAAATTTGTAAGTAATAGTCATACTTCTTTTGTGTATTGTAAAGCTTGTTTTCCTCTACAGTGGGAGAAAGCATGCTGAAAAGTGTCAGCAATTGCAGGACATAAACATGGCTCTTGGGACTATAAAAGCTAACTTGTTGTCTGTCTTCCAGGAGTTAATCAGAGCACCCTTCCTGGAGATCATGCCAATACTCAGTTTTCCTGTCAAAAAGGTGGATAGGGGTTGCAGGCAGCAGTATGGGTATCTTTCAGTATCCTGACTGTAGAGCACATACTGTTTGTTCCGAGCAGTGTACTAGTTCAAGCAGTCTGCTTTGTTACAAGCAGTCTACAGCCTCTACTTTAAAATAAAAAAAAGGAAAGTATTTTGAGTCTGAGTGTGCTGCAACTCTGGTCATTCTGATATGGGGAGTGAACTATACCCAGTCAGTCTCAGTGGTAGGCTTGTCTCCAGAATAAGGGTGATTATGGTACATTTGTGTGATGGGTATACCTCTATCTTGTTTGAGAAGCTTTATGTTGGAGCTTAGTTGGTGGTCTGGAGTGCATGTTACTCTAGCAGGGGAATCATGATGGAGGCATTCTGATGCATACCCGTTCAGAGAAGCTCTTGGGGACCCACAGGATTGGGCTGCAATTTTCTAGTGCTTTCAAGGACATCACATGTGGCTAAGGAGTAAGTCTGGTACCTAACCACTTTTTGAAGCCTAGGATTTATCAATTAATCAGATCTTGCACCCTGAGAGTCTTCTTTGAATTTTTCCTGTGCCTGTTTTCAGACTATGCTTACATTGTTAACAATATAATGGATTGCCTTCCTTTCTCAGCTCCATATGCATTGCTTGCTGCAAATCAGCTATTGGGATCAGGCAGCAGCAGTCTGAGGAAAAGAAGTAACTTGAATCAAATTGTTAGAAGGAGTCTAGTTCCCTTAAGCCACAGCACTGTAAGGGCACATGTGTCTTATGAATTCAAGACAAAATTGTTTTTTCACTGTCATCTTAAAGTTGACAATCAGAGAAGGAAGGATGAAACATAAAAATTGTGAAGAATGGCAGTCAAGATAGAATTTAATCAGTTAGGAAGTGTCATGAGCATTACAGTTGTCTAATTTCTTATACAGGTTCTGAAACTACCACTAGAAAACAGCTAAAGGCAATCCTTTCTTATTTTGGTGGATGTTTGTGGGTCCAAAATTAGAACTTTATTTAGAAACAAATTACCATTTTCTGTATTTATGGCTTAAAATGCAGACTTACCAAAAGCAGTGGGTGTGTGAAGATTAAATGTATGAGTTGATATTAATAAGCATTTTAAAATGTTAAAATGTTATGTAGGACTATAAAGCCTATGTCAGTAAAGAGGGGAAAAACTTCTGACAGAAAAGTGAAATGACTTTTGTATTCAGATGTAAAGCATCAGAAATTCAAGGCAATAGATTCTGCTTGTAGATTGACTGGCTTTGTCACTGTTTTACAAAGGCACTACTGTGTGAACAGTTGATTCATAGCTGTTATTGCGTAAATACATGTTATGAAATGAACTACAGCATTAATTGTTTTCACAATATATGTAACTTTGTGAGCCTTCTGGTATGTACTGTGGGACCAGGGTAAAAAAGCAGGGTGTATTCACAGTATGTTAAAATAAAATGAATAGGTGGGGAAGAACCGAGTTCTATTTCCTGCACTGACAGTATAGAAAATTCTTTCATTCTCCTAATGGGAGCAACATTTCCTGCTATAGTTAGGGGTACAACTGGGTATTTGTGAGTATTTACTCACTTATCCACAGATAATGATAGAGGATTTATTTAGCCATCTGTCAAGAACAGATATTTAAAGCAAATAAAGTAAGATGTTTTTCCTGGACCCATCCATGCAGGAAGACTTCCGCCTGATTATCTACTGGGTGCAGTTTCATCCTGTTTTTAAATAGGGTGGGATTCAGTGTCTCCTGTCCAGTTCTTTGTGTGGATTGCTATGAAGTGTATTTGACAGTGCAACTCAGAAAATGAGTATTTATTTATATTTGTCTATTTTTTTATTGGTTCAGGTTCCATCTGCATCATGGGAAGGCCTTTGTTTTTGTATGTATTTTTATTCTACTGGCATTTCCTACATGGTAAGAAGCCGTAAAAAGCAGTAGAACTATTTTAGTGTGTTTTCTTTCCATATATAAGCACAGAAATGTTAATTTCTCCAGTTTTCCTTCAGCTGATAGCATTTGAGGTTTTTTCCCTTAATGTTTTAAGTAAAAAGGTCTAAGCACAACTTTACATTAAACTAGATGCATGTATTTTGATATGGGGCCAGGTTAAAATCCCTGTCAGTGTTCCAGCAGAGGCACCATTTCAAACAAGGTACCATTAGCATTACACCAAAGGTTTTCTAGACTCTATCAAACCTGGGAAATGCTGTGTATTCTTTAACATTGTGGGTAAAAAACAATTGGCATTTATATAAACAGAACATTCCCATTACTAACACCTGCCTGTTACCACGGCAGTATTTCCTCAAAGCAACAGCTGAGGGCTGTGCATATACAGTTCACTGTTTTTAGTACAGCATCACACTATGTGTGTGCACAAAGCAGGTGTCTGCAGATAGGAGTGCCCATTGTGTGTGTATACAGCAGAGGTCTTGTGTTTTATCACATACTTGGACAACTACATACCAAAATGTTTAACTTTTCAGAACAGAGAAGATACTTTGGTCCTTAAAATTTCCTATGGTTATGGTAAGACATGACTTTAAAGATTAGGTGTATTATTTAAAAACTAAGTTTTCTTCCAAATTTTGTTTTTCAGCTTTATTCACAGTTGAAGCTCCTCAGTCACTCTGCATTGTGGAACGTGGGAACAATGTGACCATGGAATGCACATTTCCAGTGAATGGGAAATTAGAGTTTAGAGATTTAAGTGTCAGCTGGGATAAGAAAGATGAGTTGAAGCAGGTTTATGTACTTCGCAAAGGAGAGGAAGACCTCAAAAATCAGCACAGTGACTTTAGGGGAAGAATAAAATTGTTGAAAGAGAGCCTGAACTTGGGACAGTCTGTCCTTCAGATCACTGATGTGAAGCTCAGAGATGCAGGGGTTTACCGCTGTGTTGTTGACTACGGGGGAGCTGACTACAAGACAATCCACCTGAAAGTTAAGGGTGCGTGTGCTACTACCAGAGATTCAATACTCTGATACTCTTAAAAGATTTCAGAGGAGACCCTGAAGTAAGATATATCTGGATTAGCAGTTAAATAAACCTCATTGGAGACAGGAGCTGTCTGATGGTGCTTGCACAGCTGTGTAACTTGGCGCTTCTGTTTAGGCTGAATCCGTGTTCTGTCCTTTAAACCTGCCATGACTTGTAAGGAATCAGGTTGCAAAATCATGTGTAGAGTACAAAGACCATAAAGCCTAGTGAGCTTTCTAAACCACATCAAAATTGTAATAAATCCTGTACCTCCAGTTACAGACTCAATAGTGTTACTTACCTTTCCTGTCAAAATCCAAGCTGAAACTTGATCCTGGGGGCTGGGGAAAAAGAAAAGGTGTCTTTCATCTAATATAGGCTGTTCTTCTAGCTTCCTAATGGTAATGATTTTTTTTTCCAATTGTTCAGCTCCTTACAGAATTATAAACCAAGAAGTGGTGAGCACAGGACACAACGAATGGAAATTGACGTGTCAGTCAGAAGGATACCCAGAAGCTGAAGTGATTTGGCATAATAGAAACTATGAAGATTTGACTTATAAGGCAAACACAAAATTTGAAACTGCAAGTGACCAGTTGTATCGTGTGACAAGTACCCTCACAATCAAAAGTGGAATTGATGACATTTTTTACTGTATATTCTGGAATAAAGAACTGCAAGAAAATACAACTGCCATTTTACACATAGCAGGTAACACTTCTAAATTTCATTTATGGTAATACACTTCAAGGTGCCAATGTAATTTTGTCCCAGTCAAATCAGCTGTGATTTTTTTCTCTTTCCAAATTTTGAAGAGGCTAGAAAGAAATACCTGTGTCATTAAGTTTTGTTATTAATGTATACTTTCACCATACAAACATGTTAATCATGCATGTATGGTCAGAATTTAAAGACAGGAATTTTGTGCGACCTGCAGGTATCTGGAAATTGAGCCTAAATGTTTTAAAAGTTCCATTATTTGGAAGACATGTAACTCAGCATCTGGAAATTAAATCCTTCCATCTTCCAAGATTATTCTAGTTTGTTGATGATTACTGTCACATAAACTTGAACAATATGGTCTTTTCCTGCCACTACAGCCTTTGCTTTGAGCATATTTAAATATAAGTACTTGTATACAGATTTTTTTTCCCTCATAAAGTCAGAATTGAAGGAAAACTCCTAAATGGACAAGACCAATACAATTCCTAATTAAACCTTTTAACTGGGCAGCTCCTCTTCTGCTTCTGCTTTTGATTATTCTTTTCTGCAATGTAGCCTGATATGTTTTCAACCAGACTGGAGACCCAATCCAACTCAAAACCAGTATTTCTCTTCATCAGACTGTTACTGAAGTCATTTCCCTGATTCAGTTCACCATCTAGTTTTAAAAACACCTGTGCAGTCACACTTTTTGGACATGACAAGGGTTTGAAACAGCCATGTTTAGAGTGAGAAAACCAAGTAATTCTTTCAATGGGCAAGTCTCATTTTAACAAGAAAAATATCTGGGATTCAAGGAGACCACTTACCCTTTCCATCTGGAGCAATCATTACCAGATGAAAGGAACTGTGTCCTCTTTTTCAATTACCTTTTTTGTGTAATCCTGATGGGAAACTAAGCCAGATGTAACACTTTGACAAGCAGAATTCTGATGGGATCAAAGGCACTATCACATGGAATGCAGAGAACAGAGAAAAATATTAATATGTTCTAGCTTCCCCCCACCTTATTTGAAAAAAGTGTTATGTGCACCATTAACACCTGACCTTAGACACAATCTATAAAGTTGTTATTATGTCTTAATTGCTCATAGCGAAAATAATACAATGAAAATGAAAGGCAAAGGCAGGATCCTATGCAATTATGTAATGTCTTATCCCCCACCTGTTTTTCTTGAAGATTCAACTGATGGCATTCTCCAGACTGAGAGCAGACGCTTTGTTGGAGCAACTCTCATTGCAACTGCTTTTGTTGGATCAGTGCTTCTATTTCTGCTCTGCATAAGAAAAGGTATGCAAATTATTTAGAGTGTCTCAGTTATTATCAATCTGCTCTGTTAACTCATCCTTGCTGAGTGGAATGAGACAGTTTTTTACCATATCATTTATTTCTCTTTCTTTACTGGCCTAGAGTAGATACTAGCAAGTTGACAGAGGGAAACACGTTATCAACCCCTCACAAACCCCACTTAGCCATGTGTGTCTGTTAATCTTTCTTGTAGGTAAGGATGTAAGCAGTAAGAATAGTGTCTAACCTATTGCATCATCAAAGCACTTATTTTTTACCTACTGGAAATTGAAGGTTCCTGTTCTGTGTCCTCCTTTTTGACTGGGGACCAGAATGCTGGTAGCAGACAGGATACTGGAGGTTTTTTAGTGGTTCTTATTCTGCATTCTCTGAAATAGAGAATTTCACTGAAATGTGAGAGCACCTGTTTTTTTAAGTGAATATTTAATTGATTTCCTTACTAAGTTTTGAGCTTTCTCAGTTCACTTCCTGAATTAATATTGGATATTTTCAGCATCACAGTATATACAAAAGCTAAAGTATTTGGCAATAATTTGTTTTCACTTGCTAGCTAACAAAATAAAAACTTGCAGAAATAATTTGTAGGTTGTCTGAGTATGAAAAGACTATAGCTAGCACCCAAAATAAAAGAAAAAAAAAGTTTTAAACTTGTTACTTAAACTGAAAGAAGTACTGTTAATTTCTTTTTCTTTCATGGGTTGGGTGGGGGAGGTGGGTGGCTATGGAAAAGTCCTGAGAGAAGTATTCATAAGCTTAACAGACTTGCAGGTGATTCTAACAGGCTGCAAGAGGACTGCAGATAATCCTGCAAGTATAACAATATACTTGCCCTAAGAACATAATAGGAATAGGAGGAGAACATGAAAGTGGAAGAAGGGACAGCAAAATCCTTGATTGCTCAAAAGAATCCCACTGGGGATTTCATTGAAGGTCAGAAGTTTCCTAGGTTGCCTGACTAATATTTGTTTGTGTGTGTATGTGATAATGCACATCACATTAGCTTCCATATCTATCTATACATACACACATACATGTGTGAGTGTGTGTGTGTTTGATAAACTACAAGTTGATTCAAAAGCTAAACTGTAAGTTTACACTATAAGTGACAATAAGTTTTTTATCTTGAATCCTAAGCTGTCCTGGGTTACTGGACAAGTGGTTGTTTCAGAACAGAATCTTCCCAGAATGTGAACATTTTTCCCCTCAAAAAACACTGAGAAGATGATCCCCTTTCTGTTCCCTGTTTTCTGATATGTTCAAATTCTGGGTGAAAAGATGGAGTGGGAAACCATTTGAACAAGTATTTTCCAGTGATTTTAGTGCATAGTATCAATGAAGTTCCAGCTTAGAAACAAGAAAAGGAAGTTGGAAAGGAAACCAACAGATTTGGAGTACTGAAGAATTTATTTTAAAGTTTTGGAAGAAATTTAGTGTTTTGAGAACAAATAATTACACTATGTAATGTGTGCCCCTCCCACCAATGTGTTTAAGCTCCTCATTAGATCTAAGGCAAGTATTTTGGGTTGTTTTTAAATTTTTTTTTTGTTTGTTTTGTTTCAGCTAGAGCAAATAAGAGCAACAGAACACCTGTGGAGAGTCTATCAATAGCAAGTATGTACATACGACATAAATCTTGCAGAGTGTGATTCTTGTAGAAATAAGAAATTCTCTTACTTGAGAATTAACTTTGTAATGGTGACAACCAAATGGAGATTTAAATTCCATTTTATAATGCTTTCTACATTTCATTTACATAACAACTATAAATTACAATTGAAGAATGGCTTTTCATGACTGTGTCATCCTTTTAAAAGGAATGAAAAGCATACTTGTTCCAGGAACTGATGCACTTCTGATATGCACAAGAAAAGGACAGAGCAGTTTACTGTGTTTTGGAAAGTCTGCAATAGGATGGGACAGGCTCCCTGGAACGTAATAGCTCAGAATGGCATCACATCCTGATGTGCAGACGTTTTGCTGCAATTTGAACTGTGTTGGCACATTCCTCTGTTTTTTCCAGTATCATAGCATGCATTTGAGGGTCTTTGTCACAACATTCATGACAGAGAGTTTGGCCCTGTTGAGAGAAACTCAGGGAAGCTTTAGTTTCTGTGTTGTGATATTGATGCTATTTACTATGAGCAAAGCTCAGTGGAAGGCCAGTACCACCATGACAGGTGCTATTGAAAGAAATGAAGAAAAGAGACTTAATATTTACAGCCGGAGAGAAGAGATTAAAATCCTTTTGCTGCCTGTCAAGATGGTTACTGGCTGACTTACTTTTAATTTGTGGTATGGGTATTTGGAGACCACCACAAATTAAATTGCTGTGTGAAAATTGGTTCATGCTGGCTATTGGCATTTTTCTGAAGAAAAACTCTCTTGAGAGTACTTGCCCAAACAGAAACAGCATTTGGTGCTAATCTCATCCCTTGCTCTGCATTCAAGTCACTCTAGATCCTGAGTGGCCTGAGGTGGCAGTTTCTAATACAGATCTATCACTATAGGAAAAGTTTAAGCTATGCTCACTGCTGCGTGTATGTATGTCCTTTGCTTACAGAACTTGCAAAAGATAAGGATACACACAACTGCAGAGATGCTTCTTTTGAAGACAGAGAGCTGAAATGTAAGTATAAATGATGAAGGAAAAATTAGTAGCAAATTTTACACAGCATAAACCATCCTGGTCACTGGAGCATTGATTCAGGACTAGTTTATTTAACCTCTTGTTTCAACAGACAGAGCCTTCAAGAGATAATACAGCCTCCCATTCTGTGTCTTACAAACTCACCATCATAACTCATTGTGTACTGTTTGTTACATCAAATAATGAATCTAGTTTTTAAAATAGAAAGATATACAAAGGAAAATGTGATGTGGAGATATATAAAAACCCAAACCAGTCGCTTTTTCCAGCTTGCACTTTTGCTATAGAAAGAGTTGTTCATGCATATCTGTAAGGGTGGTGATGGCAATGGGGGAGGGGACAGGAACCTGTCGCAGCTACTTGAGCAGGTCCCAAGCTGTGCGATTCTCTCTCAACAAAGCAAGAAAATATATGAATCAAATATCTCAAATCTGTGAAACATCCTATGGTGTAGAACAGGAGGGTGAAATTATTGAGGTTTTTCTCACACTTTCTTGTAAAGCACTTGCGTTAATTGCATCCCAAATCCCTCCCTGCTATGCTTTACTACAGTAAACTTACAGGTAAGCCTGCCAGTCCTGCAGGTGTAGATCTCCAAGTCAAAGAGTTAGGGTCTGGGGATATGCCACTGGGAATACTGACAGAGGGAGCACTAAATGTATTTGAAAGAATTTTAAAAGGTTTTGAAAGAAAGGGGGACCTAAGCAACAGCAATCTCATTGTATTTGCTATACTGTTGTATGTTTGAACTACCACTTTTATTTCCTCCCATGATCATCTTTTCCTGTTTGATCTTTTAATTAATTTAATTTTAGATGAAGGAAACTTTTTGGTACCTTCAAACTCTAGGAAAGGGGTGCAAAACTATGAAGTGTCCAGTGCATTCATCATTTTGTAATTTGATAATTTTTTCATATAATTCTTCCTGTTACAGATATGCAAATTGAGAAGACCTAGAGAGAACAGGGGAAGACTTTTTCCCTCTATTGTGAAGATTTGTCGGCTCAAATGTTCTGTGTTCAATGTATTGAAGGGGATATTATTTTTTGTATTTATTGTGTGATGGCAATCTTCTATATTGTTGTAACACAGGAAAAATTTAATGAAGTTAAAAAAATTATTATAGCATAAAAAATTATTGAATGGATTCTATATATGTGACTAGATAGTGAGGTATTTATTTAAATATCAAAATTTCTACCTTCTCAAGTTTAGGCAAATGTATCTTTCAAACATTTAATTTAATTAAGTGTATCTTTCAAGTAAAGCACTTTAGGTCTATGACCATCATGAATTCCATAGCTAGCTCTTGATAGGTCATCTTCTGAACCTTTTTTTCTTCCTTCTTCACCTGAGCTCACAATTTCCTGCACATAACTGGTTTTCCATAGCTTAAAGAATCTTTTCAATACTTTGATCCTCATAAAAGGTGCAACAAGACAAATTGCCATACATGCAGGGCATTTTCATTATTAAAATACCAGATACTCTCAGCTAAGCCTGAAAAAGATGATTTAAAATTCTTCGTAACTATGGTTTGGGAATTAAATAATACTAAGCTTTTTGATATTTTCTTTGAAAAGGATCGTGGGCATTTAATTTCCTCATGATATTGCTGGCACTACTTGTTTACTGCTCACTGTCTTCTGATTCACAGTCTGGGGATAATACAATTCTTTGGACATTTAGGAAAAACAGCCCTTGCTTTAGATTACCATTTTGTTTTCTTGGGAATGGAAAAAGGAAAACCTACTTACTTCTAGGACATGAAATAACTGCACATGTGATTACATAGAAATGCTGAAGAAACCTGTTCTTGGATCCTGTTTCACAAGTTATTGTTATGCTATATTTTGCTAAGTGCATAGCTCTTTGGGGGGGATCATACACAGGCGAAAAAAAAATTATTACAATGGTATTCACATTTGTATTTTTTTAATAAAACACGTTTTGCTTTTCTTGTGGTTTTTCCTGCTTTCCTTAACCTGTCAGCAGGTAGTATAAGCTCTATTTGCATATTTCTGAGAAAAAACAGTATCTAAGATTTAGGCGTAGGAGAGAGTCTACAGCCATGACCTTCCTCTAATGGCTCCCACAAAGAACAGATGGCAGAGAACTGGAATCTCACTGGACTCAAATTTTATTTTTTATTTGAAAATAAATAATGTATTGTGCAGTCCCAAGAATGTGGACACAGTCCTCATTCGTGAATGGCAGGGCGTCACTGCTGGCAGTATTCAAAGTAGCTAATGCAAGGTTGTGTTTAATAATCTGGGAAAGCTGTCCTCTTTAGTAGAATAGAGAAATGTCTGTCAGAATCATAATGGGGTTGGTCAACCACAGCTAAGTAAAATTGTTACTACAGAGTCATTTCCCTGATTCGTTGCAGACCTTGTATATTCTGATACTGATTCTTCCCATTTGACTCTTCAAGGTTACTATGTGAACTTGAATATCTCCTCCTGCTTCCCAACATGCTTTTTGAATCTGGGTGTCATTGAAGGTGATAGCCAAATTTTAATTATCTACAGAGAGGTTTTTGAAATATCAGGGCCATTTGTAGACCAAGTACTGACTCAGCACAAAAATATAGAATCATATCACCACATAAAGAATTCCCTTTCCAGACAAGATAACCTTTTCACTTTCTACTTCCTGTTTGAGACTGGACAAGTTGTGTGCATTTTACAGTAAAAGTGAAGAAGTCTCTTCTTGTTAGTTCTCATAAGCCTTTGCAAGGCAGTGCTTGCTTAGTGTTATGGAACTGAAGTTAATGTCTTTATCAAACTCTACTCTACAGCAGGAACTGTTACATTTCTCTTTTCCCAGTAGGAGAAAGGGCAGGTTACTGTTGAAAGTGCCGTATATCAGATGAGTAAGATAATGAAATGAGGGGATAAAAATAGAAATTCTTTAGCTGAACCCTAACTTCTAAAATGACAGTGCTTGAATTCCTGAGTGGTTGATGGGAAGCATAAAATTTTGCTACTTCTTTAGAAAAGCACAACATAAGGTGAATAACAGGTAAAGCAAAAAGCCCTGCCCTCACGAATAAATAAGCTCTCTTTTAAACTTCTCTGAAATACAAAGCTGAACTTGTCCAATCTTATTTTAGAAATTAAGCTTTTAGTATAATTTAAGTTTTGTGGCTTCACTTTTATGAATACAGGGAGACAGGCCCACGTGTTTATCCTTCAATGCCATAAGTGGTTTCAGGTCAAGTATTTTCCACTCATTACACAGGGAGAATACACACCAAAGTGAAAATAGAGCATTTAGTTTATGAGAACTAGGTAAGTGGAAATCCTTCCTGTCCTAACACAAAAAATGTAGTTAAACACTATATGTGTAATAACATTTTTTCTTCCATTAAAAACATTTGCATGATGCTTCAGGGTTTTCGGCTCTCTGGAAGACAAAATACAGCAGCAAGCAGGAGCAGACTTAGCTTCAGTAAGCTGCATTTTACTTCCTAGTAGCCAAGCATTATTAGATTTCCAAAAGTGATCAGAAAAGCCTGGTTCATGTGCACAATCAAAATTGGCTTATTGCTATTTCAGTTCAGGACTCATTTATTTTACAAATGTAACTATGAACCAGTGTGGTGGCCTGCTTTTTGATGTAGCATTTAATTTTGTAGAATATGAAAGCTATTGACAATTACAATTCCAATAAAGATCTAATAATATGAAAAAATAGAATCATTGCTGTTGACCTGCACAGCTTTTCATAGAGCAGAACTGCAGGACTTTTGATTGTGTCCCTTTTCCCCTTTGGTTTAAAAAATTCCAATGGTGCATCATTCAAGCATGGGCTAGCCAGGAAAACAACAGAGGTCTTAAGAGTGGAATTTCTGCTTTTGCAGACCTTAACAGTAGGGCTTCTGTTTTTTCAGCATATTGTCCCAGATTCACTCTCTCTCTCTCTCTCTCTCTCTCTCTCTCTCTCTCTCCCCATATTTTTCTGGCTCTGCAAGTATATGATTGCCCCAGGCAAGTCAGATACTGCTGGGTTCTTGTGATGCCCAAGGCAAGTCACTGATTCTTGGACAATTTCACTGAGCTGTCTCCTTGTTCCAATATGGGAACACATGAAGAAAACATACTGTAGGCAGGACTAGCTCAGAATGAGCAGAAGATGGTGATGGTGATTGTAAAGTAACTTTGGTGTTTCTTTTCTGTCATCCAAATCATTGACCTCTGCCAAAGAAGTCATTGGAGCTTTTCTGGGAAAAGGTGAGACTACTCATGAATTACTTTGTGTGACAGGGCTACACATGATAAGCTTACTGAAGAAGAATAAAGTAATGTAGCAGTGGTTTTGTTGAACTAGTTTGCTCTGTACTAGGCAGCAGGAGATGTAATTTCATAAATCAGTCTGGAATTGTGAGGCAGGCAATCATCATACATCTTCCCAAACCAGCTAGGATTTTCAGGAGTAAAGCCATGATCATTTTTTGTGTTAAGGTAGAGCACAATTCTCATGAGCAGTGAGAATCTAATAGGAGACAAAAGAGAATATGTAGCAGAAACACATCCGTATCTCTTTTATGTCTCTCACTCATTATGTCATCATAAATTAAAAGATAGAGTGATGAAAAATGAAAAGATGCGTCCATTGATAAAGCTGCTTGATAGAACAAAATACTTTCATAACGGAAGGAGATCTATCAGTCACTTAATCCAATCTTCCACTCAAAGCAGTGACATCGTAAAAACAATTGCAGAGGCTTTGTCTTGTAAAGTTTGGTGCATTTGTAAGCATGGAGATACACAACCTCACTGAAGTGTTTGATTAGCCTCATAGTGATTTTTTTTTGTAATAACATCAACCTAGATAAAAATTAAGAGGAAATAGATTTTGCAAATATTAGGTAATTGCTTGAAAAATTCTTGTAAAATTAATCTGATGAAAGTAAGAAAATTATGATGAATGTACAGCAGTCCTAGTAAATGCAAGTTCAGATGCCAATGCTGTACACTGCTTTAAATGTTTATAAACCCACTGAAAATCATGGGTATAATCAAAAGCAGAATTTGAGCACATAGATTTTACAGAATGATTTGTATAATTTTGTTGGATGCATGCACATTCTCAGCAATGCAGTGAAGTGATCTCAGTGTACATTCAGCATGAAACTGAAACTAACAATGTCCCGAGAAAAGTCCTTTCAACATAGTCAGGTTTTTATGACATAAAGATTAGCCTACAAGCTGAATAAGATCAGCCTACAAGCTGTGCTATTGGTGCATGTTATACACTGTCATATGACTTGGGTAGTTTCTGCAATTGTGCAAATAGGATAGAGTTTTGGGAATCTTTGCTGTTACATGAATCAGATTGCAATGACCTGCGTAAAGATCTGATGTGAGTATAACACTGATAAAATGCAAATTGATTTTTCCTGTATTTCTGGCTGATGGATTGCAGTTTTTTTCCTAGATTCTTAAGATTTACTTAAGTTTATTTTCAAATTATTACTGGGATACAGACTCTGATTCTGAATGAAAGACTGGATAAGTTCCAGATCCTAAAACACAGGTCCATATAAATTTCTGACCCTAATATTTTTAGAAGTTGAAACTCTCTTACAACTCTATCTTCTCTCATAGGCAAAGGCAGAGGAGTGGTGCTTGGTGAGCCTCTTCAGCTTGTATATGAGGATGTAGCTCTTAGTAAATATTTCATCCTGAATTTCAGGGAGGATTTGAATGGAGAAAAAAACCTCTGTATATATTTGTATCTATATATTCCTCTTTACTTTCTTTTAGTTGTTACTAACATACTACCTGCAGGTTGTTTTGATTGTACAGCAAGTCTGGAGACTTTCACCTTCTGCATCCCAGAAAAAGCATAGGCTATGAAGAGAAGTTCTTGTGCCTCTCTAAGAAGTCTTTCTTTCTGTAGAAGCTAGAGATACAAAAGAAAATTTGCAGTGTATCATGCCAGAGTGTCAGTCTGTATTCAGTAATGCTGCTAACAGCGGAAAGGCTCTGAAAAGTTCTATGATATACACAGCTGCTTTTTAAATGTAACAAAATTTCACCCCAATTCTATCCTAGTATCTATAGAAAAAAAAATTCAGCTGTATTAGAATGATTATATTTGTCATGGAACAAAAAACTGACAGTGGAAAATATTCAACAGGTGACAGTTAAACAATGCAGGGAAAGTGAGAATTCACCGATAGTGTGAGCAAAGGAGGAAGTGAGAAATTATATATCTTCATCTGAAGGCTGAAGGAAGATGGAGAGCAGACTGAAATTATGCAAATAGGCCGTCACGTGTAAACATCAGGAAAAAACCAATTGTCCCAACAATAAATTGCCTGTGTGGCGAGGTGGGCAACAAGGGACTGCAACAAGTGTGCAAAAGACAAGAAGAACACCAGGTGAGGTGGTATTTGGATAAGGCAGGTTTGAGAAAATAAGAACAAGAGATTATGTCCACAAAATACACTGAGACAGGCTGGAGAAATGGCCTTCGAACAAATTTTAATATGCATGGCTAGGATTTTTTATTAAATTCCTGAAATAGGAAAAAAGTGCCTTTTTTCTGATGGTGAGATACGGAACAGTTGTAGTTTGTATGAGTATCTACTGCTTGTTTTTTGTTTATTCTCTTGTTTATTTTCTGACCTAGTATTTTTAAAGTTTTTTCTTTAATTTTTTTGGTTTGTTTCTTTTTTTTAAACTGGACCCTTCCACAGAAAGTAAAATCAGTTTAGCCATTTCATGAAGATGTCAACAAGTTGTGTCTTTTTGCACATGTGAGAGTGTTAAAAGAAAGCTGTTGAGAAAACTTGCTTCCATGCAAGTTTTTGCAAAATGTACAGAAGGCAGGGGAGTTTCTGTAATTAACAGAAAAAGACAAAAGAAACTGTGACTGGGACCATATAATCTTTTGCTGTGTACATAGGTGCATGAGAAGATTGTTTTTTTGAGCATAATACTCCATTTCACACAAGGAGAGTCAAATGGAGCCAAGTCAGATGCCTGTTAACACAGCTTGATTGCTTTTGATTAAGGTGAGTTTGTCATTTTGGATTATTTCCAGAAGGCACTGGCCTGTGCTTAGTAAGGGTACTAGCTTTGCAGTACAATAAGACAGAGAGTGCAGAAGGAGAGGGGTTAGGAAAAGCACAGTCATTACAAAAACATAGCTGATCTCAGCTCACTAACGTTGCAGAGTCTGTCAGCAGAGGAGCAAAAACATTGAATGTAGGAGTGAACAGATCAACTGCAATATGTGTATTTCAAATCTGTAACAAAGTCTACCAGCTCAAGATGTCTCAGGATGCAAGACCACTTGCAAAACCTTTTTGCAGAAGTTTACAGGACAGTTTGTGTGGAGGTGAACACAGGCCAACTGGCCAGCCTGGTGACATTTCCATCCTCCTAGCTCCCAGCTGTGGAGTTCAATGTCCCCACTTCCCTCTATGTTGTAAAAATAATTGTATTATACCTGCTACAACCAAGCAGGATCACTTCAGAAGTGCTGCCAATGGGATACCTTGGTCTCAGGGAAATACAATTCAAAGAAGGGTCTGTCTACCATAGCCATTGAACTTAAAGAGAACCAAGTATCCCTTCCTTAGTCCTTTAATAGTTTGGTATTCCAGAGTGAAATCTGAGAGATTATTGTGAACTTCTGTGTTGATTTGACTCCTGCTTTAAACCTGGAGGAAAGCCAGTGTGCTTGAAATCTTGTTTAGCTTTTCCAATTGGTCTGATTATTCTAGTGGAAGCTATGGATCTAAAAAGCTCTCCTTGCTTAATGCTGCTAAATTTCATTATGTAGACACCAAATGTGTTTACTGTTCTAAATCATCCATTTGCTGGAAAACAAATCTTTTAATAGCTGAAACAATGTTTCCAGGAAAGGGTTTTCCATTATTTATTAGACTATAAGGTCCCTGTATCAGTGACTGTGTCTCTGGTTGTTTTGTTTAGTGAGCAGCACAAAGATTCTCAGGATGTTCAGGATCCTTTGTTAAACTTGTGTTGAGAATAATCATAGAACTACAGAACCATAGAATGATTTGAGTTGGAAGGAACTTTTAAAGGTGATCTACTCCAAACCCCCTGCCGTGTGCAGGAGCAATCATAGCAAGGGTACTAATCAAAGGTAGAGGATCTTACATTAAGATGCTTCTTTTACTTAAGAAAAGCATTATGACCTTTCATGGGTGAAAACAGTAGGATTTAATTTACATTACTCAGATGTGTGTTTCAATCGTTATTACAGTGGAGTAGAATGCAAAATATTCTGTGATCTTCATGTTCCTTTGCTTAAAATACTTCTTGTAAACTTAACATTATGAACATTGTGAGAGTTGTCACTAATGCCAAATCAGTCCTTAACTCTTACCACCAGACTGGTGCCAACCTCAGTTGCCAACGCACTGTGGTGAAAACACACATGAGGGTTTTCTGAAAATAGGATCCAGTAAATAACAATAAACACATACCAAAGAGGTCTATACAAAGCACAGCTACTTAAATGAGCTCCCCAGGCTTTTGCTCAAGAGCTCCACAGCTTAAGCGTGTAGCAGATTGATGTTCATATTTTGCCATCTGTTTCAGTTCCTGAGAGCATCCTTATAACATCCAGTCAAGATAAGCACCTTTTCACTTCTGTCTGTAGAATGGAATAAATTCTATACATTATTTTGAAAATTGAATCATATAGTTGCATGGAGCATAGAGCTTGTACAGTTGGAAATGGGAGTCTAAATTTTCCAAAGGAACAAGAAATGTCCTTCTCACTCCTTACAGAAGGATTTTGGACAACCACTAAAGATTTTGTACGAAGTAAGGCCAAAAATTACCCATTTTTTTTAGACAAGTGTTATAAACCCTCTGAATTAGTGAGCTGGGACCAGGGTTAAAGTTACTGGCATGATCAATGGAATGAATCAAGAGGAGAAAACAATACTTAGTATAATTTCCATCTTTGATGGAACTTCAGCAATTTATTATCATTACCATCTGGATTTCAGTCAGCATTCATTAAGAAAATTTACCAGAATATATTGCTTGTGGCCCAATGAAGTCAAGTATGGTTTTCAACTTTGTACTTTCAGTAAAAGCAAAAAAGCTGTACAAAGAGAAAATATTATATTCCTCATTTTCCCTGATCATTGTCATACTTTTGTTTTCATTGGTCATGTTCAAACTTTGTCTTGGGCCCCAAATCTTCATTGAAACTATTACAACTCTTAAAAAGCCATGATGATCTTTAGATGTTTGATGTGATGCTTTTTACCACCTCAATTATCCAAGGTTTTTACGACTTAACTCTCATAATCACAGAGCACTGTGTGATAACTTGCTTTTTCTTCTGCAGATTGGTCTGGGAAATCAATTTACTGACTTCATCTGAATTGGTCTTGAAATGTCATGCTACTTCATACTGTTCTCAGATGTGTATTTTCAATTCCTCACTTTGCTGTAAGATGCATTAAGTACTAATTTTTATGGCACAGTGTTCCTTCTTTTATCCCTGTGAATTTGTAACAGGCATATGATGAATACATTTTAGAAGTGGCCTTTTTCTTAACAGAAAAACAAAAGACTTTAGCATAAGCTTAGGATAAGTTAGGATAGTTGTGTACAAGGACTGTTGAAGAGCAGGGCATGACATATGTTTTCTGAAAAGCAGGGAGAACATGGGGGCTATTCTGTTACACCATGAATGGTTAGTAGTGCAAGCTCAGAAGAAATCACCCTCTAGATGCTGGTGCAGGCTTTTCTATGGAAGTGTGTCAGAGCCACATGATGAAGTTGCATGGGTAAATTGCACAAAGATCGCACAGCAACTTGATGTCTGCTTGTGAGATTATGGAAATAAGGAAGGATGCCTTCTAATACAGATCCTTGCTGACAAATCCTTGATCTTTCTAATACACATCTGTGCTAATAGATCTTTGATCTTTTTAATACAGATCCTTCCTCCCTCCCACAAGCATTCTGTGACTGCTTTCAGTATCCCAAGTTAAAATGTTCTAATATTTGTTTTCTTTTGTGTATTTATATTACGTGTAATGCTTTTCTAAAACGAATCCCTCTGGTCAGACAAGATTTTCTTGATATGTAATAATTATGATTATCTGCTGGGGCAGATTGTGTATCTTCTTATTTTTACTATCAGTAATATGTGTATTTTTGAAAATACTATCTCCTACATTAAAAAATAAACATCTCTGCATTTTCAATGTACTCTAGATGATAAAAAGAGAGCAGAATACCTAAAATGTCTCACATAAGATTAATCCAAGGATCTAAATATTGATGAGAAATAGTTTCATTCTTCATTCAGTCTATCTTCTAATAGGTAAGCTGTGTGGAGAAGTGAGTGTAGTAGGAGATGAAGGATGGTAAATAGTAACAGTCTTTACTTCTGCATCTGGAAGATAGAGATACTGATGGTATTTATTAGCTCCTTTCTCACACAGCCATAGTAATTATGATTCATCATGTATTAAATACCTTTGATAAAGGTAACTAGCTTTCATTTACATGTAATAAGTCTGCTTACAGTAGTTTGCATATAAACCTTTATTTGTGACATCACATCAAAAAGTCCCATAATTTTGCCTGCTAATTTGCTAAGCTTTGAGCTTCATTTTCCAAGATACTGAAAGCTCAAGGGTAGAAGCAATGAGAGAAATGCAGCACCAGAGAAAATTTGAACCAGAATGTTTCAAGCTGAGCCCACAAAAGAATAGGGAAGTAAAATTAAACCCCTCCTCCAGTAAGTCTAGCTCTGGGGAAGTCTAAAATTGCTCCTTCTCTTCTTTACTTCCTTGTAGCTTATTTCTGGGTCTTATTCACTATTTCTTTTCAGATTATACTACATGTTAACAAGCTTTATTCAAAGTAATTCTTCTGTCTTTTCTATTATCTCATAAGTTTTGTTATGAATTTTGCCTCTGGTGCTTCTTTGTTGTTTGGATTTTTTCCTCTTTTTAGTTATGTTGGTCTGTATACAGTAGTATGAAAAAATATGTGATAGTTTGCTTGCTACTGGAACACAAATACATTCACTCTAAAACTGTACTTTCTTCTTTTGTATTATTCCAGGGATGATGGTTTACTATCAGTAATACAAGGCGATTTGTACACATCAGACATTGCCATATGTAAAGTGAAAGAATAGCAGCAGTAAGTCTTCATTCTAATCCTTTCTGAAGCAAACTTCAATTTACCCATCCTGAGATTTCCACTGCCTCACAATGTGTTCAGGGATTTCCTGGTCTTTAGGTTTAAGGCAATAGGAAACTGCAAAATACCCCATGCAAAGCAAAGCTGAAACAAAAGCAGGGTTAAAAATCTTGTAAACTGGATCATGTACAGACAGTTATAACATCTGCTTGTGCTTGTTCATGAATCTCTCCTACATGGGAGAAGTCAATTGCAATTGATTATTATTTGTGGATAGTAAAAAATATAAAAGCATTTCCCTGTCAGACTATTTGAAACTGCCTGCAAGCTACAGATCCTGAAAATGTCATGACTGAAGTTGTGGAATTGTTTCATTTCTCTTTATTGCCACTGTTTCATTGCCATTGGTTCATATTCTTTGTGTGTGCATGAGTTGCTCTAATACAGATTTTCCTAGCTTCTGCTGGTAGCCTAGAGTTTGTTTCTTTTTTTGCTGTTTATGAGCTCTGATGGATTTTAAAGGCTAGCATGGCTCTGATCTGCCTCAGCAGAAGGTTAGTTGTTGCAAGTTCTAATGCAATTCTTTATTTCTTTGCAATTCTTTGCAAAACTTTTATTTCAGATCTACCTGAGAAAATGTTCCAAATCCTCACAATACTGTTGCTGAAAATACAGATCTCCATGGTTTCAGGTAAGAGAGAAACTGCTTTTCAGTTCCAGTAACAGAACTAATGCAGCTTTTAGCATGTGGGCTTCAGCACCTCCAGCAATACTTGCATGAATGGTCAGTAATGTCTGGAGCCTCTGCTTTCTATCTTATAGAAGGCACAGGCACTGACTGAGCACAGGACAGGTGTCTGTCACTTTCCAGAGTCAGGGAACATATTGTGTATTGGCAGCTGAGATGTCCAGCATCAGTGGCATGGCTGTGAGAAGGAGAATGACCAAAGCAACCAATGCCCACTGGCAAGTGTGAGATGGTGTGAAGTATAATCACTTGTTTTCCCCTGTTCATGCCTGCAGCAGAAGCAGCTTGGCTAAAACCCAGAAGGAGCTAGGCACTTTTTCACAAAATTTTCTCCCTTGCTACAGTTGCATGGACTTCTCTTTGCAGTGTCACTACCAACACTTCCAAGTGCTCCTGAATTGTCTACCAATACATAGCACATCCAATATGGAAAGTAGTAACAAAGTATATTGAATGATGTATTAGAAATAACCATATCAAGTACACTTTAAAATGGCAACCTATTGATAACAATATTAATTTCAGATTGGGTGAATGGCTGAGATTATTTTGATATGTTTTCTGCAATACTGTTGCACATATCTGAGAAAACACATGAGATCAAATGATACTCACATGGTTCCAGGTTTGTGGTGACTGTAATTGCTACATAGCAATTTTGAGCTATACACATTTATCCAGTGCAACTCTGTTTAACAGGAACTACACTGGTATTCCTTCTTGTAAAGGATAGTGACATTAGATTTACAATTTCCACAATTAATTGTTGCTTTTATTACAACCTTAGGACATGTAAGAGACCATATCACAGTTTGATAAAAATGGTACCCGTGTAATCACTGGCCTAGCCTTAAGTTACTCAAAAAATGCAAAAAAAACTCAAAAAACAAACAAAACCCACCACCAAAAACTTGGTCACTCTGCCCTCATCTTTCAGACTCTGTAATCAATACAGAATATAGATGATTTGCTATTATTACTATATGGTAAAAATATTAGCGTGAATATGAACAAAAAATGCTTAAAACTTTTAGTCAAATCAGTAGCCATATACCCCTGACTGTGTGACACAGTTTTGCTCAACTTTAAAGAAAATCAGAACATATTTTGATGAAACAAATGAAACTGTTCTCTTTTCCATACATAGCTTTATTTACAGTTGAAGTTCCTCAACCGCTCTACACTGCAGAGTATGGGAGCAACGTGACCATGGAATGCAGATTCCCTGTGAATGGCTCAGTGGATCTAAGACTTCTGACTGTTATTTGGGAGCAGAAAAGGCAGGGCTTGTTGAAATCAAAAGAGGTGTGCACCTTCCGCAATGGGAACGCACTCTGTCCATCTCAACATCCTGATTATGTAGGAAGAGCATCACTTCTGCACAGTGAACTGAAGCTGGGACGAGCCATCCTCCAGATCACCAATGTTAAGATCACAGATGCAGGATCATACCTTTGTCTCATTGACTACCAGGGCGTGGACTACAAATACATTGCTTTGGATGTAAGAGGTGAGGGGTTAAATTAAATCTAATTGTATGCTCGTTGAGATGTCTCTACTAAATTCCTACAGGCTTGTAGAAATTGGTTAATCTGAAGGAATTTGTTGCTAGTTGTCCCACCAAGACTTTGTGCTCAGCCCCCAGCTGAACCAAAACAGTCGTCTTAGTGGTGCCTAGCCTTTCAACAGCTGAGCCCCTCCCGGAGCACCTGGTGCAGGGGAGGGACAACATCTGTTCTCCTTCCATCCTTCTTTCTACAGCCTTCTTCTCCAGTGCCACCACCTCACTCGTCTCCTTTGATCCCCTTATTGGGCCACCCTCTGGTCATTCCAAAAAGTTTCTCAGAGATGCTTTGATACACTTATGAATCCAGCTGCAATGACCCAAGTGGCTGGGGATTCCCCAAGTGACTACATTTCCCAGAGCAAGGACATGTGATTTTCTGTGTCCATTGAAGCCAAATGGGCATTAGTAATAAACGTATATGTTAATGGAAAGTAAGACAGTCTAGATCTTTGAAAGATTTTTGGTGTTTCCCACTAGTTGCATGTCTGTGTGATGCAAGGCAGCATTCATTTCCCACCCAGATATTTAAATAAAAATATTTATCAAATGCAAAAATGGACACAGACATTCTTAAGACCCACATTAGTTCCTATGAAAAGTCAATTCTTTTTCTAATATGATGAAAACATTACACTGTTTATAAGCTACGGTAAAACAAACATGAAATCAGGCTTTCTGGAAGTGGCATATTCTAAAAGTGAAAATAAGTCCCATAAGATTCCACTTGTCTCTTCTGTCTTAATAAATCATAAATTTAGTGTCAACTGTTGCCCTGCATAAACACACTGAAGTGTGTTCTTTTGCTGTAGGCACGGTAAAGATTGAATAATTCATTTTGCATTATTCTACAAAAAATCCTTCATCATTTTAAATAAGTGTTCCACAGATATAGCCAGAGACAATGCATAGGATTAAAAGGAAGCAGGGAAAGTGAAGTGGGAAAATGACTGTTGTTGCATACAACAATTTCACTCAAAAACTTCTCATGCAGCATCTTACAAGAGAATAAATACTCAAGTAATGAGAATACCAGGTGAAGACAAGTTTGTTTTTATATGCCAGTCAGAAGGCTTTCCTCTGGCAGAGGTTTTCTGGCAAAATGAGAACTTCAATCTCAGCGGATCTGCAAATACTACCTATACACTGACTGCAGATGGTCTCTACAATGTCACCAGCATCCTGACATTCAAACCAAATATGAGTGAGAACTACACGTGTGTCTTCTGGAATAAAGAACTGAATGGAGAAACTTCAGGTCACTTTTCCACTTTAGGTTCGTATGACCTTGAACTTGTACATGGCAGTGTTCATACATATATCATGTGCTATGCTCTATCACTGGAGTTCAGTTCTAGAAATCAGTGCAATATTGATTCTTGGTTAACTGAACAAGTCAGTATTATTTGTGTCTTTGAAGTCTCAGCTAGCTTCCACTCCAAAAAACCAGTCTGTATTTTTCTGTATATTTTAATTTTAGAGTAGCTTTCCTTATTTTCCTGCCAATACAGAGGGAATTTTTTCAGCTGCATGGTCATCTTCCTTGATGGTCTCCTACTTAATTGTTCTATCTAGCTGTCTACCTTGACTTCAGCAAGGCTTTTGACACGGTCACCCCTAATACCCTCATGGCTAAGCTCAGGAAATATGGATTAGATGAACAGGATCGAGAACTGGTAAATTACAGAGTCCACAAGGTCATGATCAGAGGAATAAAGTCCAGATGGAAGCCTGCTGTCAGTGGCATTTCCTAAGGATCAGTACTGGGTCCAGTCTTATTCAATTTATCAACAACCCAGACAAAGGAATCAAAAGCACTCTCCACAGGTTTGCTGGTGACACTAAACTGGGTGCAGTGACTGATCCACCTGAAGGCATGGACCTTGATTAGCTGGAGGGTTGGGCAGAGAGAAATCTAGTGAGGTTGAACAGAGTCTAAGGTCCTGCACCTGGGGAGGAATTGCCTCGTGTGCCAGCACAGGCTGGGGCTGATATCTGTGAATTGGATGGAAGGACCTAGGAATCCTGGCAGACAAAAGGCTCTCCATGAGGCAGCCAAGAAAGCTAATGGTATCCTGGGGCACATTAGGAAGGACATTGCCAGCAGGTTGAGGCAGATGATCCTGCTCCTTTACTCAGCAGTAGTGAGGCCACATCTGGAGTGTTGTGCCCAGTTCTGGGCTCCTCAGGACACGAGAGAGAGGAGGTACTGGAGAGGGCTCAGCAACAGCCACAAGGATGATGAGGAGACTGAAGCATCTCTCTTATGAGGAGACACTGTTTAGTTTGGAGAAGACTGAGAGGAGGTCTCATCAATATATAGAAATATTTCAAAGGCAGATGCCAATAGGATGGTAACAAACTTAAACCCCATACAAATGAAAGATTTGACTGGCTTTTTTAAAGGCTTTTCACAGTAATAATTCAGAACAAATTATTCATAATATGAGTGTAAATCACTATGTTGATAAATTTTACAAATCCTTTGTTCAGTCAGAGCAAGACTTTGGAGGAACAGAACCAATAACTTGAGAAACAATGCCTGTTTTGTAAGTTATAAATTTACTCTCCTTTAATGTTTTTAACAGCTTTAATGAGTACACAGTATAGTGGACAAAAATTCCGGATTTCTTTAATCATCCCCATATGTGTGACTGTAGCTGTCCTACTCTCTGCACTAATAATATTTCAGAAGAGAAAATCATTCAAGAATGAGCAACCCAAAAAAGGTACATTTTACTTCAGATAGTGAAACTTTTCACTATTTCTTTACTTTTTCCTGTGAACAACCTTGAGGAAATTTTAATAAGGCACATTTGCATGACTTCAGTCACATTTTATTTCTAGATGACAAGAGGGTAGAATATGAGATCTTGGACAATTTTAATTGGGTTTTATTTTCCTCACTGTGTTACTTATGTGAGACAAGGTGTACGGAAAGATACATTTTTAAAGCTGACCAGTTAGTATTCTGTACAGAGCACAAACTTTGCCTTGAGTGAGGACTGTAAAAGCATAGTTTGAACAGTGTTTTCTTCATAGCTACAAAGACACTGTGGCTACAATATATTACACAGAATTTTTATTTTTCAACTCCATTATGGCTCTACAACTAAAATGGTGCGATACAGGACTATTGCAGTATTTTCTTCCTTGTTTGCATGTGCAGTAGTACAAAACTAATAAAGCTAGTATTTTCTTGCACATGAACAGACTCCAGTAAACCAGACTATATGTATTTATAGTCATGAAAGGAGAGTCTTAACATTATGACTTCAGAATTTGATTCAAGTTTTGTAAAGTTTTTGATTCAAGTTTTATAAAAGAAATGTAGAGAAGTTTATTTATTTGATATTATTTAATAACAACTGTACTTACAGCTCAGTTTAATCTAAAGATTTGTTGAATAGTTATAGTTACAATATAGTTCTTTCAAATCTAGAAATGTTTATGCTAAATTTGTATATATTTACTTTAACAGACAGGAAAAGAAAACTGAACCCTAATGCAAAGGATGAGAACAGTAAGTCATAGGCAATTTTTAAAATTTACATTTACAGATTTTTCCTTCTTACATCTAAAATCTTAAAAAATATGTAGATTGAAACCTAAATAATGTTACATCAGAATAGAGGGTAGTTTTGAGTTTTAAGTTTTGAGTTAAAAACTCTTTTATTCTTGAGTTTTTAAAAAATGAAGTTTCTAAAGTTTTGACTTTCTCTTGGGCAATGCAAAAAATTATAAATATTGGTTCCCTTTCACTGAGGTACCAATACCTTTCATATTCAACTCAGCACACACCTCTGTATACTAGCTGGGGTTCTAGTAGTCTTGGCTGAGAAGGATACTCACAGAAAGCTGGTTGTTTTGGATAGCATCAAGATTTTTGTGGCAATAGTCTGTTATACTTTTAGCTCAGGCTACAGGTTTTAACAACAAATAAAATGATACCTCATTTATCTGGAATATTATATAATCTCCTAGGCTACTTCTTGTCTTATGAGAATCTGACTTGCCAAGACATCCAGAAATTTTTACGTTTCAGAGGGAAGACAATACCTAAAAAACTGTCAGGATGCATCTAACTGTTCCATACTAAAACTAAACTGAAAAAAAAAAAGATATGACCATAGAAAACCATAAATCAATATGACAAGAAAAGTCTTAACATACCTACTGACATAAATCAATTTTGTTACCTAGAGACAACAGTTTGACAGTCTAATGCACTGTGAGGTGAGAGGCTGTGGCCAGTGTTAGGTACAGAGGTACTTGGTTCAGCCATAATTCCCTTGGTGTCCAAGCAGACCCTCACATAGTGAATTGAGGTCAGCCCTGAGGCTGCCAAGGAGGACAAATGGAGTAATACTGTGATGCAGCTAACCAAGTGAACACAGAGACAACTCAGGGCTTTTCCAAGGACAGGATTTTTTTGAGAATCCACCCATATTTCTCACTGCTAAAAAAATACATGAAAAAGTCACCAGCTTAAAAAATAAATTTTGTAGGTGAAAGCTAGAGATTGGATGAAGAGAGCATGAATTCGCTGATTTCCAAATCACCTCAGGTTGTCATGTTTGCATCTTAACTGTGTTTGATCCACTCCATCAGTAGATATTACAATTGAAACAACACTTTCAGAAAGACGCTTCCACCTTCCAGAAACCTTGCTGCAGGCAAAGTCTCATTCTTATTTTTCATGTGACAGTGTGAAACTTCAGTGGCATCATGCCATGCACTAATGAACACAAGCTCAAGGCAAGCAGCATTCTGGAGAACAGCGTTGGTGCATGTCCAGACATCATTCCATGGCATATTGTCCGAGCATAGCTTGGCTTCCCCTGGCTTTTTGTATTACTTTTGTATTTTTCCACTTTGTAGCCTCTTCTGTGCACTTAGTGAAATGAAGAAATTAAAGGAGACAAGGCCATTTTTTGTGGTTTTACTTCTTCATTTTAATGACAAAAAAACTTTGTCTTACTTGCAACATGCAGTAAGTCAGATGACAAACATTTATATTTCTCAGCATTGGATGTTTTTAAGAAACCCTGGAAAGAACCTTTTTTCCATGATGAGTAGGTAGTTGAAGCATAAAGCCACAGATACTTTACCACAGTGCCTTGGAAATGACCCATACAGTCCTGGTTACAGTAACAAGGACTGTTAATGTTACCAGTTTTAACTTACAGCTCAAGCTGTATCAGAACCGAATATATAGGACACTTAAACTCATCGCTGAAGTCCCAGTTCTGCACACTTTTAATCACATGCACATATTTACTGACAATGATTACCATGGATGCTCTCTAAACAGATTTCAGTTTTGTTATTTCATTTATATGGCTGAAAATGAGTGATAGCTTTGTTGTAATAGAAAATTCAGACTTTGGACTAGAGATGAAAGAGGTAATTCTTTCCTGGGAAAAGATCCCATGTTCTTTTAAATTATAACAGCTTTAAGGAGCCATGGTAACTTCAGCATGATAGTCTCCTGATAACCAGGAGACTGAGCTTTCACTCTTTACGACTCAGTTGTTAAAATCAGGCTTTTTATACTTAAATCACTGCAGATTTTTAAACTAATACTATTGCATTTTCTTTCTTTAAGGTGATGATTTTAACTCTCAGGCTTTATACTTGTCAACTGCCACAGCTTCAAGAGACAGTGGGAGTGTAAGTCCGTGAAAATTCTTCATCTACGTGCCATAATTTGCACTTTTTCCATCAGTTTTTGGGGACTTCAAAAGAAAATTACAGCACTTTAGCCTTAGGATAAAAAGTGGACACATGGGGATGTATTTACACTGCAGCGATGGAAAGATATGCCTCCTCAGATACCGTATCTTCTTGAAGTTACTGAGAACTATGCTGTCACGAAATGCGGTTTACCACTGTGGAGAGGTCAGCTGAGAGCATTTGATACACTTTACTTTTGGACTTACTGTTGCTCAAGGGATTTTTCTTTAAGAATGCCTTTATCAACTGTTCCAGTATCAGGAATGGTGCTTGGAGTAAAAAGTCTTGTGGAATTTGAATAAAAGCTGTAAATGCTATCTTACGTCAATTATCTTTCTGTTGGAAGCATCATTACATGCCCATATCCCATTTCCAAATTTTCTAACACATTAAACTGCGTATTACCAGAAGTACCCTCTCGCATCAGTGTATGCACTTGTATAACTTGTATCATTGCAACAGCTAGAAGATAGTTCATATCAAGAGCAATAAGAGGTTGAAATTAAATAAAATGACAGACAAAAAAAAAAAAAAACCAACCCAATACTAGCAATAAGTCAACATTATGTTGCATAAGAGAATTTTAATGTCTATATAAAACCTCACAAATAAGTCAGGTAAAAAAACATGAACTGTGATATTGTGCTACATAAAAAGTTTCAAATTTGAACTGATTATTCAACAGAATTTTCTTTAGGAGGAATTTGGAAGCAAAAGTGAAAATGAAGCTCAGATAGATTTCTGCACTGGTAATTTTTAGACAGTAATTTTGCCTTTGTTCAGATGAAGAAGTGAGTCTTTTCCATGCCAGGCTGCTTTGCTTCCTAGTACTGGAATGCCAGATTTGGGAAAACATCCAAAATGAAACACCTTTTCCTCTTAGTCAGTCATGAGATAGTGAAGCAAGGGCACTCGGTAAGTTCTGTCATATTGTTTTGAAAGACCAGTGGCTTTGGTAAGCTGTGTTTTCTACTAAAATAGATGTAACAAGATTGAAGAAAGGTGTTCACATGGAAGCTACTTCTCTTATGACCTTGCTCTTAGAAGAGTTCCACTGATTGAAGCTTTTGCATAGCAATTACTCTGAATTTGGATGGGAACTGCTTCTCCAGTGTCACTTTGCAGCTATTTATTCCAGCAAAAAGTGGACCTACAGTGCTGCTAGGAGACCAGAACATCAGCATTCACCCTCTCTTGTTTCACCAGGACAGGTGGTTTTAAAAAGCAGGACTGCCATTGATTTTACTTTGGAGGAGAAAAACTAATCTCTCTCTGACATCATCTGTAATTTAATATCTATGTATTGCACCTTTAATTACCCATTTGTAGCCACTGGATTCAGCTGAGACAAATCCACACTAGGCTTGCTATGTCCTATGTCCTTGCTGACATGGCAAATCTGGCACATGTCAGAGAATCAGAGGCAGCTTCTTAAAGCATTGGTTAGCTTAATATGGAATAGCTGCTTGGGAACTGCCCTGGCTTGCACCATTTAGCAATACTTAAGGGTCAGTACATAAGGTCAAGCAATTTCTCTCTGTTCCAGATTTGTACTCTGCTGGGAACTATGAGCCCTTGCTCTTCTGTCAGCTGGGGTGAAATCTAACCCACTGTATTCCTGGAAAGAGTTAATTTTGCATTTTTCTGTTTATTTTTTCCTCATGAAAATGAAATTGAAGTAATAAAAATGAATTTATGTGGATGGACATAAATAGTACACTGCAGTCTTTGCAATTAGGTTATAGTGATTATCATTGTTCCTTGCTGAAATGGAAGTCATCTTGTCATTACTTTATACTGGTGAGTAAATGCTGCCTTGGTGTGAGCAACAAAGAACAAGTGTGGGTAGCATTTCCTGCCCATTTTACAGGCAAGGCAAACACTACCCTGCTTTCCCTCTTACTGGATTGTACACTGAAAGGTTTCACCTGGCATCCCTAGGCAGAGGCAGCTCAGCTTTCCACAACACTCCTATGACCTGTCCACTCTATTTCATTATGAATGGAACAATAGCACTGTTTACTGCAATAACTGTAAGAATACATAGAAAAGCCAAATACCTTGGCTCATGAGTTTCTATTTTCACCAGCTCTTGCTCGATGCTTCTGAAGCTGACTGTCACATCTGAGTATGTGAAAGGTAGCTTGTCAGCAGCTTGGCAGTCTATATATGTCTATGAATTCATGCAAGACTTGTCTTTTACTGTAAACCACTGAGCATATGATACACGTGTGACATGATGAGTCTCTGTTCTTTCTGCTTCACCTACTGTTTTACATGCTGTGATCTCCAAACAGCTGAAGTGAGTTCTCACATACATACTGCCTGCAAAATGTTTGAAGGGCTTGTGTTCTGTTTGTCTGTGGTGCTCTCTCTGTGTTTTTTGTTGCTGTTGTTTTGTCTGTTTGTTGGGTTTTTAAAAAAATTTGGGTTGTTGGGGGTTTTTGTTTGTTTGGTGTTGTTTTTTTCTTTGGGTTTTTTATAGTTTTGAACTTGATGGTGAGTCATGATGTTGTTAAAACATAAAACTATTAGGTATTTTTAAAATTTGACTTAATTGTACTGTCATCTGACATTTTTGAATGGCAGAGAGGATACCTTGCATAAAAAGATGCTGTTACTCTTTCTGATATGCACTGCCTCTATTCATCTCCATACATTTGTCTCAACTAGGTGCATGTCATAAGCAGCAGCATCTTAGTGTACTGGAAAAAAGTAGGGATTCAACTGAAGTTGGTGGAATGTTTGTGAAAACATGTGCAAACATCTACTCAGTGGTTTATAGTCACCTAAAACATAGTTCACTGAACTTTCATGATGACCATTTTTCACGAGCAAGTAGAGAGTTTGTTTTCAGTATTGAATTTTTCTGGTATGGCTAAGGAAAATCTACTTTTCCAATCCACTGACCTGCTTTGCTATGTATGAGTGAGGTACATGCCATTTTAGCACAGGAGCAACTGGCAAATAGGGTGATTAGTCTTTCTGTTAATTCCTCACCTCTGCTATCAACCAGAGATTTTAAGGGCTTACAGTAGGTTTATTTCAGCTTTTCTACAACCGCAACATTTTCAGTAGCTGTGAACTGCAGCTTGGTCTGTGATTAAGAGCATAGAGCAGAATAAGATTAGCTGTTTGTACCAAGTTCACTTTCATACTGGTAGCAGCCTAAACCCATACTATTTTCTTGATTCCCATTACCATAGACATGTCTGAAAGCAACTGCTAACATCAAGAAGGTTAATATCTCTGGAAGAAGACTGAAGCAGAAGAGACATTCCTAACAGCCAATTGAAATGCCTTATAAGACTTAAGTCTGCATACTAGAAAACCAGCAGCTGATTCTGACTATGGGAGCAATTGGAAATGCCTTTTAGAATTTTGGACATCAAGAAACCTCTATTCTTCCTTAAGAAATACTGCAGTCATCTTTTCTTAGAGAATTTATTTCATCTGACAGAACCATACGGTTTACCACCAAAACTGATACCTACCTACTCCACAAAATAGTTACAGAGATAGGTTTTACAAACCATCTCTATACAGTGAGGGTCACAGTTACAGGAATAAGTCTAACTTGTCTTTTCCTTCTGTGGGGATGGGCATCAACTAAGCAATCTTAGAAGTCCCTTCTAACCCAAAATGACCTTTGACTGTAAACCTGTTGTTCAAATTAACTTCCATATCCTTTGTAATTATTTGATTTTTCTTTTACTCTGATGAACATGTGGCCTTAAAGTATAGCCTTAGATCAATGACTACGAATGTGGTTCAACAAGATGTCCTGGTTTTCCTCACCATATGTCAAGCATGCTGTGTAATACTTTTTTATAGCCAGTGCTTGTTAATATTTCACTCAAACTCAATACACAGCCATATGGTAAAAAGTAGCTGAAACAGGTAAGTGCACTGTACAAATATTGTTAAAAGCTGACTTTAATGAACTACTGAGTTCACTTCTGCATTTATTTTCAATGCAATTTTCAGCAGCTAATGTTTGTTTACTCACAAGCCTATTTCCTTAATGGGCTTTTCCAAGTGAGAAGTGAAACATCTTTCATGCAAAGTCTATGTTAGAAACCACTTTACATAAAGAATGATGCAGTAGAAATTTGCACAGTGGGCTTAAGCTCATTCCTTACAGGTGTTTTTCAGGCAGTAGGGTGAGATGATTGCCTGAGTCTCTGCTGGTGAAGGTGGTACTTTCACTAGTGAGGGGAGGAACCTACCTAGTCAGAAATTTGGGGATCTAATCACAACATTGCTAGCAAGAGGATTTCTGTGCTACTGGACAACAGTATTTGTGTAGGAAGTCAACCTTTTTCAGGTGATATGACAAACAATCCTTACAGAAGTATAATAGATAATTGTCAGTCTTAACTATGCAAACCTGGTGAAACAGAGGCTAGGCATCAGTGAATAGATGTATAAACTTGATAAAATCACTAAGAAAGGAGAAGCTGTTGGTGAGAATAGGGAACAGGAGAAGGTCAACATTTTTTTTTCAAGAGGGACACAGAATGTTTGTGAAAATAATAAAGTCAGATGAAGCATTGTGAGTTCAAAGAACTTCCCAGTTCATATAAGAAGTTATAACTGCTGAGCCATGCTTCTGTACAACCCCAAAATATTGTGGTCCTAGTGCACAGATCTCCCTCAGACTGGTATGAAAACTGAGAAAGCAAGACAGCTTTCTGAAAAATTTATAGAGCAGAAGCAACATTTTAGACCTCCAAGCAAAGTCTTTGATTTTCTCTATGTTTGCCATGCATGTACTTTATGCTCCTAAAGAGTTGTGAAGTAAAATGCAAGAGAGTAGACCTTGCTGAGATAATGGGGAAGATGTCAGGGGTTAGAGCCTGCCTCCGGTGTAGTTAAATGCCCAAAACCAGGTACAGAATCTAATTCACCAAACCTAAGAGATGAAGAATCTGGTGAATTCCCATCTGTGAAGCTTATTTAAATGAAATTTCACAGAGATGGATGAAAATTAGTATATGTGGTGACTTGGAATGATTTCTACTGTCCCATACATTCTTCTCTTAATATAGGTTTAACTTCAGAAGAGACTACTCACTCCATTGTTTTAATTGCCACTATCTTAGGTGTATGAAGAACTGTTTGTGTCCTTTATAAAAAGTCTCAAACTTTTCTACAGAGTTGTTCAGTTTTCCAAAACTAAAAACGCTTATGACAACTGCTGTAAGAGGACAGAAGGTTAGAGCCCCTGTCCTCCTAGAACCTCCACTGGAGGAAGCTGGGTTAGATACTCCCAGTATTTCCACAATGCTGAGTTGTACAGTTGTATCCGAGACTGCAGAGAGATGGGTGAAAACTGTCCAAGGCTGGGAAGCATTTTCTTTCTTCAGCCAAGGCAGACTTGAACAAGACATACTGTGGAAGCCAGTTCAGGGCACAAGCCAACTCTGCTCAGTTAGTCACTGCTGACTATCTGGTCTCTAATACTGCAGACACCACTATTCTGGAAGCCAAACTGTGCACTAGGATAATGTAACACTCCTAGTGCTTCAAGGTGACTGGTTATTGTCTAAAACCAGTTTAGTTGTGAATTTGGCCTGACAGGAGAACTGATCATGGGTAGAAGCTAAAAGTTTCTTGACTCAAATATGGAAAGCTGTGAAGAATGATAGGAAGTGATTACAAAAATCAACTAGACAGACAGGATCCCAGGACCATGCAGAAAAGGCCAAGGATATTCTCCAGTCAAAGGTCATCATCTATGCATCTGCTTTGTGCTGGGTATTGATACAAGTCATGCATCTTTTGTTGATATGCATGTTTTGAGCTTCATTCATTAACTGATATGCCTCAGGTACTGCAGCAGAATGCTCTGTATTGGGTACTGTCCACTCTGTCCTAGAGTGGACGGTACCCAGCTTGAATAATACCCTATTCGAAAAACCCACCAGCAATGGACAGAGGAGAGGGTGCACACTGCTTTTGGTATTGCAGAATGCTGAAACTAGCCTGACTCATCAATTCTGAACTTTAAACATTCTGGGGAAAAATAATGTTTCCTGGCAAACTGGCTACGGTGATACAAGGCTCCTAATAAAGGAATCAGTGATATTACTGGTAACTTATCTAAAGTTGCCGACTTGACACAGCTGGCCTAGAGACATTTGACTGATAGTCACTTTACCCTATAAAACCCAGTCTGCTTTCATAAAGTGTCTGCCCAAGAGCAGGCCATACAGCCTACCATCACACTACTATATTTATTTGAACTTTGGGAAAGAGTTGCAGGTAAAAGTAGCAGGAAAATAGCTGACTATGTTTCTGAAAAAGAGAGAGTAATTACATTGAGAACTCAGATGACTGCTTTCAGAAGGAATAAGGTTTGGCCCCATTTTCTATCTTTGGTGTGAGTTCTCCTAAGAAAACTTGAGAAAGGGACTACTTTTTTGTACTGAATCTTGCTATTTGTCATCTGATCTATTTCACAAGAAGTAAGAATTTCCTTAGAAAGGGATTCAATTAGCTGACTGCGTGTTTCTTAAGTGAAGCAGCAATATCTCCTATCTGATAATCTAGAAATGTTTTCCAAATGTATTTTACTGATGGAGAAGGTAAGTATGTACCTTAAGAAAAGCAGAGAGAAGGAGATCAAAGAAATAAAAGTAATCTCTGAATTTTCATTACAATCTTCATGTAACTAGTTTTACAGTCCTTGCAAGGTAAACTGTCAGTGAGCTTCAAGAGCAGGGCTGCCCCATGAGGGGCTATGAGCCAGGAACAGATAGCAACCTCAGCACCACATCCTCCCCAGCAAGGCTTAACACCAAGGTTAAGTAGGAAAAGGGTTGGTAACAACACATCTCTAAACAACCCCTTTCAGTCAAGGTGATTGTGTCAAGTTCAAAACCCACTCAGGAGTCCTGACTGGGCACAGCCAGCCACGCCTGAACACAGGACAATCTACAACAGCATGCACCAATGGCCCAGTCAGGAAAAGCAGCAAGTCAGGATGCCAGGGGACAGAGCTGGGCACAGACCTACCTACAGCTTTGCTCAGGCAATGTTTGGGTGCCTCACATGAATTCAAAGAGGGTTTGTGGGCCCATGGGCAGAGGATGCACTGGTGGGGTCACCATTGAGTCTGGCCAGGGTAGCTAAAGCTCTCTGTTAGACATAGCCACCCAACAAGGAGGAGTCCATTGCCTTCTATAACACATCTTGGGTTCAATATTCCTAGTTTTAATAGCAATCATCCTTCTGTTAGAGTAGGATGACTCCTATAAGTCCTATTTATCGAGCAGCCACTTCTGGAGTAATCATGTGCCTTCTGCTTTAACTGTATTATTTAACCACTGTCCTGCATGTTGCCATTTTTAAATATTAAAGGGCTTGGAGTTTCTTTTGCAATAAAGAAACCCATATGCTCATATATATTTATTCATATTTACATCTAAATGTCTGTTAACAAAAGTTAAGTCAGTAAATTCTTCATTGCATGGCAGCACTACTTCTTTCCTTTCTCAAACAGTTCTGAAAGAACTTTGGAAAACTCAGAGCAGAAATCTAGCTGACACGATCCCTGCACCCACTCAAGATTTTTTTTTTCTGAAAGTATTAATCAAGGAAAAAACCTTGTCCCAGCTTCTCTTACCGCTAAGTTCTGCTGAACTGACCACAATGCTGCTGACAGATCTTATCTCAAGTTAGGAGGATTGGTTACATGCTTTAGTGGCCTATTCTCTCTTTTTCAAAAGAAACTTGGTTATATTTAGGAAATGTCATCTGACATCTGCTTCTGACAGACACATAGTGTGACTTCGCAATTTTGCTGCTTCTCACAAGTCAGCAGACCAAAAGACTGGTAGGGCTGATAATGCAATATCAAGTGCTAGAGATCTTCTTTGCAGCAGTTCTGCCTTTACAGAATAATCATGTTCAGACAAGGCCTTTAAATTAAAAGATAGTGTTATACAAGGTATCACAGAGTACAGAGCCAAGTGATTTTCAGCTGAATAAATCATCAGCACAGTTGACCACAGACAGACCTATTACCAAGCAGAGTAATAGAGAATTACAACAAATATCTCATAATAAGATCTCACCAACTAAAGTAAAGAAAACAAACCACAAAATGCAAGAACAAAGCAAGTACTATTAAAAAAAAGAAAATGACGAAAATAACTGATACTTTCCTGCATCATCTCCACCACCCCAACAGGGAATACACTGCTAAAAATCTGAAACAAGTTTGGCTAAAGCAGCCCCGAGGATGTGAAAAGAAAATAGTTAAATAGCTAAGCAAATTGTGCTCATATGCAGTTATTTAACTGCTGTGCTGGCATACTGTGTGCCTCAAACAGCCAAAGGATTCTAATGGGGATCTTTAATCAGAAATTTGATAGTTATATTAGTAAAGGCTTTTTGTATGCTACCCTAATGATTTTCAGTCCTATTTGCTGTCTGGTCCTTCTCCTCTCCTGCTGCCCTCCTCTGCATATTTCATATTTCAAATTTCTCTTGAGCACTATATGTGCGAATAGCCACAAGAAAAGGAAAAAAAAAAAGAAATGACAACATATTTGTTAACATTTTTATCTATATAACTAGCACCAAGTCAGAGCACCGCTGTCTGGCTGATGTTTCAAATAATCCCTTTCTTGCCAGTAAGTCTCTAAAGACTTTATTTTACTAATACAGAGATCTGAATATTTTATGCTGTTTGACTAAGATGCCATTTCAAGTCAGAATTTTAAATACAACCAGAGCACATGCCCAAGCACTGTGCTCTGTACATGGATGTTGTAGGCATGTGAGGGCGGTTTCTGTATGCCATGAGAAATACAGCTCAAGTTGCTTCTCATAGGAAACAGTGAGCTAAAACAACAATATCACTGAGAAATCTGGTTATCTTTCTTCTACTTTCAAAAAAAAATTCTTGCTGTGTTTTTACTCTTTTGAAGAATATTTGCTGTGCACGAGCAGCAATGTGTGCATGCTAGTATGTACTTTGTAACAAGAGAACTTTGGAATCTAGGTCTGGCATTCCTATATTTTTAGTGAACACCTAGCCCTGGTCAAAGAGGCCAAACAGTGCTATCAACATGAGAGAGGTTTCTGTTTTACCTGTCATTTACAGGTAAATCTTGAAACCCCAGATTGCTATAACCCAGTTTGTCAATATTGAAATTATAATGTTCTCTTCTTGTGCAAAAACCTGTATTACTGCACCTCCATTATTCTACCGGCAGAAGCTGAGTTTTCAGCTCCTTAATTCTAATTTGCATGTCACATTTGGAAATTTCTCTTGAGACCTTTACAGCAAAATACAGGACTTTGCCTGTAACATGGGAATTTTAGTTTGCTGCCTCAGCAAGAGGAACATTATTTTGGAATTTACTTCTTAGTGGGAGTAGAAGAAAGAAGGAATGAAATCTCAGTATTTCAAGGACTACATAAAAGTCTCACATGTCACCTGATTCAAGACAAGACTTCTTTTAAATACAGCATTTCTTCAGATTTTGAATAGCAATGGCATACCTGCTTTTCCCATGTTTACACAGAGGTAAATCCTGAGGTGTGCTGAGCTGTCACAAGCATCTACGTTAAACAGCAGCTCCAAAACTGAACAGTTGCAGGACTAGATCTATAAACCTAATTTTTCTACTGACTTCAGTTATCAATGTCCTGTGCTTGCTTACAAGCCTTGCAAGTTGGTAAATTCTTCCAGCTGATAAAGCAAGGTTGCAAGAACAGTTTTGCCTGTATGCCTTCTTAAAAGCTCTCAGATGTCCATCAGAGGAAATTAAAAAAAAATAATTTGCAAATCCATCCATTAAAAATAATTTGTAATTGGTGAGACACTGAGGTTCTGGTTTTTTAATGCCAACAGAGATTAACTAGAAATCTATTTGTACAAGGTTTCAAAATGGATACTCTATCAAAGAATAAAACATGCCCTTTTGAAATGTGTTGCCTGAGTAAAAGTTGAAGGAAGATCATTGGATACTGTGATTGAAGGGTTAAAGTTTTACCCCATTTAATACTGGGGAATGCTTGTGAATTATGTGCATTCCAAATGGAGGCAACACAGGAATGACAGTGATTTTCATTCTGGGCATTATGATTTTTAACCTTTAGGCAATCTTGTTCATCCTTACCAAGTAACAATACATACTGGCTGATGAACTGATATTGGAAAAAAAATCATAAAATGGTGAGAAAACACATACGTGCAATGGAACAGCCTACTCAAGAAGTGAACACACCAAATTTGCCCTTCTGCTTATTTAGTACCTAACCAAATGTAAATTTCACTGGATACTTCCTAGGTTCTTATACTGGAAAGGACAGTGAATACCAGTCCTTGCTCATATCATTGAGTATGACAGATTTTCCAATGTTTCTCCCTCATCTCTTCTGTGTCTCACATGCAAACAGAAACTGAACTCACATAAGCATGGACACACAGGTGGCCTGATTCTGTTCCTCCTCTCTGGCTGATCAACATATATGCAGGCCCTCTCTCACATACATCAAAGCTACATTCACCTTTGCAGTCCTTCTCATGTCATTTACAATATTTTTTCACATTTCTTTTCAATGAATTTAACCCTTGGTCATATCCTACTCAGCAGCCTGCAGTTCTGATGCCTTTAATCATTTCTTGTTGCCCTTGTTGACATCAAAAGGTGAAAACAGCCCACTGTGTTCAGGTGACAAGACCATTTTGAGCTTACTGACAAAATAATGTTCTTATTACTATCAGTAAAGTAATATTGAGCTGGCATTTGTTAGGGCAAAACATCAGTTACTAAAAAAGTGTTTAAAGGCTGATATTAGCCGTGCATTAGAAGTATGTTCCGGTGATTTTTAACTTATAAATACGAACCTCTTATCAGTACAGTATGTAGTACTTTCACACTAAAAAGTATAGCTAAACAGTTGAATCTATTTACATACTACTGAAGTCAATGTGAGTTGCCAAGGCACTTAAAGCACCTGCTTGCTAAATGAGTCTTCTGACTAAACCTCTTCCTGCCTGCATCTCCATTTCCATTACATTTCCATCACAGAGATATTTTCAATATGTTCAGGGTTGGTCAAAATTTTTCCCTGACCTAAATAAGTAAAAGATAAAAATAACACTTAATATGGCAGTATAGTATTCTTAATAAAATCTGGTAGATAATAAGACTGTAATCCAGTCACTCCAAGACCTGTGTTCCCCAGGATTATTTAAGAACAATTGGGGCTATGTTTCACCATATGATGCCTAAAGAGATGAGTAATGGGAAGTTTTCTGCGTGTTCTTATTTATTTACTATAATTAAGTAATAAGCCAAGTCGAAAAGCAGTATCCAAGCTGAAAAATGGATTGCTGGCATCCAATGATAAATTAACAGTTTTCAAAACTAGTAAGCCTTGGTGTACAGAACTGTATTTTCTTCTGCCAGCAAGTCAGCCAGTTTGCTTCCCATTTCATATTTTTGTGGGTATGGTCTACAAAAGCTGAAATGCTCCTCTTTTTTTTATTAACTGCAAATGAGAGCTTTGATTACAATTAGGAAAATATCTATTTAACTCTGTCAAGGAACTGCTAAAAGGTTGGCATGATTCAGTGACTGAAAAAATGTGATTACTGCAGTATAGCCTAAAAGCAGAAGTTCATGTAGCACTTCTCCTTTCACTTCGCTGTTTTGATGCAAATTTAAATCTACTGAAGAACAAGCTCTACAGCTCCACACAGTGTTGACTTACCAACGTCAAACCTCTGAACAGGCTACAGAATACCTACAGATTTTTCTAAATGTGGATAAAGTCAACCAGCTTTCTATAATTTTTCAAGTGCATTCTTATTTAATGGTTGTATTTTTACTTTAGGTTATTGAGTATTTGTCAGGTCTATCTAAGAATATAACACCATTCACGTTTTCTGTGTGTATTTTCAGCTAGTCCTGATGTCACATCTTTTGCCACTTCAGATCTCCAGTTTCTGCTGAAGTATGAGCTTCTGCTTGACAAAAGCTTCCAATCCGTCTCCTTAAATAATTGACACACTTAAGTGTGGTGATACACATATTCTTAGTAGGATTTTAGCAACAAAGACTTTGATGATATCCTAGAGACCACAAAGATGTCCCTGCACAGTCTCAGACTAGAAGACAGAACTCTTGGCTTGTAACTGTCCTCATTGTTCTGAGCCTCATAATTAGAAAACATATTTTGCTTAATGTGCAGGGCACAGTCAGGAATGAGAGCAATTTACTAATAAATACAGTAATGAAAAGGCTCTATTTTATGTGATGATATTTTTGCACTCAAAGGGTTACCATTTAATCAATGATGATTTGGAATGAGCAATCCATTTTTATGTAATTTACCAAGAGAGGAATTATTTGGAAAGTACTGGAAAGTACTTTAAGCCACAATACATAGATTATTAACAAATAGGTAAAAAAAGATTTGTATATAATTTCTTTTACATTGGACTTCTACAGAAAACAGCTCAAAATATGATGCCGTCTCCAACACTGTCAATTTCCATTGTATTCGCCATTGTATTTTAGAGAAGTTTGAACAGTTCTATTTCAGTATCAACTTAGCTGAGAGGGACAAAAGACCTTTAAAAAAAAGTTGATTTTTTTTTCAGTGTAATCATTGTTCACAAAGAACTAAAAGCTGAATTGATCACCTTTTTTTTTAGGCATAGCCAGGTCAGTACAGACAGACATAAGCTTCTAGGGGAAAGACAGGGGAGTTGGAATTCCTGTTGCTCAGAACTCTATATGGTTATAATACAAAAACAAATAAGAAACCAGGCTCTTGAAACAAGCATGTAATTTATGTGCCATTTCATGAATCACTTACAGCACTCTGCGTATTTTTCCAAGCAGCTTGGGAATAAAATTTCAAAGTTCAGCTGATGATCAGCTAGGAAAATATTTTAAAAGAACCTGCTCAACCACTACAAACACATAATCAAGACAGAGTGGAGCTACTACATCTCTCTCTAACCACCAAGAAAAAAGCCTGCAGAGGGCATTGCTAAACACTGGCATCTTAACATACTTTTAGAGGTTATTTAATACACATCTTAGTCCAAATAAGTGCCTACAATGAGGAGACATAGAAGACAAGGTTAAGATCCACAAAGATTATATAAGAAAATCCCAGTGTTTTCTTTCTTGTTTTGACTTGTTCCTTATATCTGCTCAAGAGGAAATCTGTGGATGTGTTTTACATCCTGTCACCTGAAAGTCAGGGCCCTTCCTCTTGGATATAGACTGTGTTCCAAGCTGCAGAGGATGTTCAACAGACCACCAGATCAGCCTCCTGCCTCCAGCATCTGTTGTCCTTTACTGTTCACCTTCAGACGAAAAACATTCAAATTCATCAGCAGAGTTGAGGCATGATCTATTACACGTAACACTGTATTACACGTGTCACGGATAACATGTATGGCTGTATTATGTACAGCAATATAATTCAAGTGCACTTCCTTTGAATTTCAGATTATACAGATTATACAATAAAGCAGATGTTCACAAAATTTCAGAAACACCTAGTAAAAATAGTAATTTAAACGTATAATACATGGCAAGTTTAGGCCATCCTATCTACCAACACTTACATATACAAGAGCTACTACCTCTCCAACTCTTTTGTCTGCTACTCCCATATCCATCTAATACACTCTAACCCTACTGTGCAGCCTGTAGTTCATGAAGGTGGTGTTACCTAGTAAAAACATGCAGTTATCACCCCAAAAAAGTTTCATTAATTTTCTCTACACACAGCAGCTTGCATGGTTCTTCAGTCAGTTTATTTATAGTGAATATAAACTGTCTTTCCAGCACTGGTTCATACTGAAAATTATGTTAGTAAATGCACACCTGAGTCAGTTAGCTCCTTCTACAATCCCTTTTTCCTCTTGCAAAGTCATATATAGTTTATACACAGACTCTTTATTGAGCAGCAGTGACCTAATGCAATTAAATGATCTGCAGTTCATTATGTCAGTGCTTGCATAGGAGGCAGCACTGTGTGTTCCACAATCTAAAAGAATTTAATTATTTTCTAAAGCTGAAATTTCAAAAATGATCTGTGATTCTGGACGTTTCGTCTTCCAAGCATCAAATATTAAAGGAACGCAGCTCAGAAACCACAATGGCTTTTGGCAAAGTAATTGTGTACACAAAGCAAATACTTCAGTGGTAAGCTATTCACAAAACCAAGAGCATATTCACCAGTCGCTGAAACCCAGATAATGAAGTCTGAAAGAACAGACTGTATTTCTAGGGATATTTTTACTGATGCAGAAGACTTTCTTTTTTTTTAATACCCTCCACTGAACTTACAGCAGTTATGAAAACCAAACTGAATTCCTCAGAGCTATATAATCTGAAGAACCCTGATTTTCTGCAAATGTTGTGCTAGGTATGTTAAATCTGATAGACCATGGTTTTGGCATTCAAAAACTTTGAAATACTTGTCTCCCTTTTTGTCTGGCTTTATATATTGGTATGGTTGTTAATGCATAACCTCTGTCATGATTTCCTTTTCTATTTTCTCAGAGATAAGTAAACAAAAGAAAGTATTTTGAGCCCAAATTTATTTGATTTCTAACTAAATCATAACCATAACTTTATCCACTCTAAAATTCACTAGTAAGCTTGAAAATTTTAGCTTTGGGCTCTTGAATGCTTGGTGAAAGCCACTTTTCAATACTATATACATTTAAGAAATTTAGAATACAACTTTTTCAGTTGTTTGGTTTATCCACTGGAAAGAAAAAAAAACCCAAACCAAAACATTACTGCAATACACTGCTGAAAAACTCAGGAAAGTGGGTTCTAATGCTACTGTTTTATACTGCTGGTGACATAAATTGTTCAGTCAAAAACTGAAATGGTACTGTGTGACGTATACAAAATACACCATAAAATGGATGGCAGCATATCACATATAATCAGAGAATGATCTCAAACCAATCATTATTAATTGCATTAGTTTATAAATTATCAAAAGGTAAATAAATTTGTGACCATTTGTGAGTGACTACTAGAAAAATCAGCTAGAATTTCTCTAATTGATTTTATTAGTTGCATTTTCTTAGCTCAAAATTAGCTTTTTACTGTATTTAAATGTAGCTGGATATAGTAAACAACTTAGAAAAATTGTCAGAAAGTAAATCTAAACATTAGGATTAAGAACTGTACTGTATTCTGCACCGGAATTATTGGTTTTTGTCCCAGTACTTCAGGTCATCTACTGTACCTAAGCACAAATTACTACTCAATTGCTGCATTGAGTAGTAACAATATAATAAACTGTTCTTCCCCTTCTTCCTAACAGTTTCTTCACAGGAATACTCCTTCCAGCTCTCTCAGCTGATTTCAGAAATTGTCTGAAATAATCACAGTGATTTTCCTCTTTACTAATTGCAACTGACTAGCCTTAGCATCTAACCCATTGTTTGTTTGGTTTTCTTCCTTTTACTTTTAAAATATGCAAGATTTTCTTGTGGTGTTACAAGAAATCACTTCCCTTTTACTGGGTTGGTTTTGGAGTGTTTGGGTTTTTTAAAAATTTCTGGTATTATTATTTTGATACTTTAGATTTCATCTTTAAGGATAATAATAACCATTATAACTCACCCTCTGAGAACACCTCTGTGGATGGTCTGTGGGAAAATGGTTTGGATATTTGTCCTACCTCATCCGGTTTATCTGGAACTGTTTTGAACATAAACGTCCATTTAGCGGATCAGTGGATGACTAACAACATGGGCAGTTTAATTAACAGGCTAATCTATGGCAATCTTCACATTCCATCAGCAGAAATCTGCAAGGTAAAAAACTCATTTGTTCCACAACCAGTTTAAGTGAAGATGACTAAATGAAGACATTTTTATGTACATAACACAGATGCTCACTCAGTGTCACACACTTAGTGTGTTTTATATGACACAATGCCTGCATGTGTAAGCAGCATAGCAAAAACTTTATGACACTGACTCTGATCATGCCTCAGTCTTTTTGAGTTTTCTTCTTTTACTCTGAGCTATATTGCTAGCAGTGACAATAGCAGGGGGAGGAGTAATTGTTTTTTTTTAATTTAACATGCAGGAACTGTTACTGCTCATGCAAGAGCTGCAGACACATTAGGTGAGAGCTAGCTGCACAATCTAAGGGACAGCTCAGGCCAACACCTGCACATCTTAACAGAGGCAACTACACAGAACAGCTATCCTCATCCAACATTTTCATTCCAGACCTGCTTTGTCACCAGCAGTATCTCCTCCTTCCTTTCACTAGCCTGCTAATATCCAAACTTATGACAGTTCAATGTCCCTGCATGTTCCCACAGCTCTGCATGAGCTCTTCCTTGCCAGGACACAATCACCTCAGGAGCGTGGTTTCCAAAACCACATGACTGTCACTAAATAGGCAGCTGCAATCAAGACTTATTTTCAACTTGAAGTTGATGACAACTGACAAGTGGACCTTTGTGTATAAAGGGCCTTCACAATTCCCTTGAGCTTTGTTATCCTAGTGTTGCCACTATCTCCTGTAATTGCACCTTGGTATCCACTGCCAGAGCTGTTCAAGAAACTCTCTGAGCTTGGCCCACTGCACACATTTAATTTCTACACAACTTTTGCATCCTTGAGTATTTTGAGTTACACTCCCATACCGCAAGACTCAGAAATGCTTTTCTAGCCAACTAGAAACAGACTATTATAAGAAAAAGTTGATCACTGCTGATTTACCATCCTAGGCATCTAGATCTGGTTTTGATTCAGTCTACAAAAAAGTACCAAAACCATTACATACTTTGGATCACAATTGTATTATTGGTATGAGGATTTCAGTAGTCACACTTTTAACAACATAGAGCAATCTTCATGACTTCTAACTTCATTTCTTGTGTCTTTCCACAGAGAAAAGAACAATAGCAGCAATCCAAAAATTGCAAAGGCTTCAGTCTCTACTTTTTGCCCAAAACCTGTAGTTTTTGTACAGTTACCACAAAATCCTACCATGTAGTGGCGCTACTAAAAGCAGTAGCTGTTTTCTTCATTAATACTGGTCTTGGCACACAGCATGAACAGCATGATCTGAAGTATGTTTGCTTCTTACACAGCCATGTTAGGATGCTGCAGCATTAACTAAGGAAGCTACAAACAAGTATGAGGAACATGCAGGTCTCTTACTAACTGCTTAATGGAACTTCTTTGACAAATCTCTCCTTACTTTCAAGTAAAATGAACTTGGCTAAATGCAATTAATCCAGAAGGATGATTCTATACTTGTAACTATTCCTCAGTGTGTATTTTGTACCATTTATTTCATAACCTGAATAACAGGAGAGACGGTAAAATGAGATGATGCCACATTCCTAACATAACTTCTATTTCCTAATTTAAAAGGCTAGCAGTCAAAAACACAGATCAAAAAGAGTCAGAGAAAAGACTAAAGCAAGGAGGGTATTTGTAGCATAAAGCACTGGTTGGCATATGTTTGAGAGTGGTGAATTTGATTTTAAGGCATTTCCAACTAGCCCACTTAAAGCCTAAGGTATGAAACATCTGGGTATTTTATTCCATTACTACTATTTTTTTTCCATAATAATAAGTTATATTATGGCTTTGTTAGGATTCTAATATATGTGTTCTCTTAACTCACTTCTCTTTTTGTGCTTGTGTTCAGATGAAAATACTTCAGCTGGAAAATGGTACTCAGATGGTAACAAAAATTCATATGGTAATGTAACCAGGAAGCTGCAGGGAGAGAGAAGGCCTTAGGTGTGCAGATAACCTATGTTCTTTGAAGAGCACTGGGTAATTTGTGCAGTAAGACCAGTTACCAGACAGCTCAGTCCAGACAAACTTCTCTAACAGGCAGTGCAAGGGGACTGATTCATAAAACTCTTCTGATTATTTCTACCAATAGCCATTTCTTTCCAACAGAGGCACCGCCCCTGCAATGGCATGGAGAGCTTACCTTAAGTTCTCTTCTATTTCCTTTTATCTTCCAGTTATAGAAAAAGACTAACAAGCCTCATTTACTACCTCTAAAGCTACAGCTCTCTACTTTCCATTCTTCACACCACATGCTCCTGCTCTCTCCACAGTGTGTGAATAAAAGCATCTGGGCAATGATGGAAACAAGATTAACAAACCGGTCTTGGGTAAAAATAACAGTGTGGATGCTCAGTCCAACACATCAGCTGGGAGAGAAGTTTGTGGTAGCACCTGTCAGAAGCCTGACGCCAAACCCAAGATGCAGCACACTCACTGTGTGAACAACACAGAACCATAGAATGGCTAGGTAGGAAAGAATTTCAAAGGTCATCTAGTTCCAAGCCCCCTGCCACGAGGCCAGGTCGCTCAGACCCCCATCCAGCCTGGCCTTGAACACTTCCAGGGACGGGGCATCCACAGCTTCGCGGGGCAACCTGTGCCAGGGCCTCATCCCCCTCACAGCAAATAACTTCCTCCTCAGATCTACTCCAAAGCCACTCTCTTTAAGTTTGAACCCACTCCTCCTTATCCTGCCACCTCTGGCTCTGATTCTCTGTCCCCCTGCCGCTCCCCTCCCTTCCGTCCCCGCACTCAGCCCCAACGCCAGGGGCGCCTTTTCCGCCCGGACCAGTGACGCGGTAGCCCTATGACGTCACTTCCGCCCGCTCGGGCCCGCCCCGGGCCCGCCTCCCCCCGTGCCGCCACCGCTCCTCGGGGCCTCGGACACCGGAGCGAGGGGAGGGGGAGGAGGGAGAGGAGGGGGAGCAGAAGCAGGAGAAGAAGCAGGAGCAGAAGCAGGAGCAGAAAGAAGAGGAGGAGGAAAAGGAAAAGCGAGAGAACAAGAAGACGGAGGGGGAGGAGCGGAAAAAAGAGGAGGAGCGGAAGAAGGAGGAGTAGGAAGAGGAGCGGAAGCGGAAGGGGGAGGAGATGGCGGCGGGGGCCTCGGCGACGGCGACGACACCGATCCGGAGCGCGGGCGGGCGAGACACCCGCGGGAGGGCGGAGCCGCCGCTGCCGCCGCCGCAGCGACCCGACGCCTGTTCGGAGCAGTGACTGCCCGGCCGCGTCCCCGTCGCCGCCGCCTCCCGCAGGCCGCTCGGCCCTTGCCCAGCCCGCATCCGCCTCCGCCCCCGGCGGCTGCGGCGCTCTCTCGTCCCTGCGCCGGGGAGATCTCAGCCCCCCGTCCCCAGTGGTGCTGAGCCCAGGGGTCCCGTCGGTGTGCCGGTGATTATGCGTGGCTTGCCGCGGACGCTGTATCTCTCCTTCCGCTGATGTCCCCGCTGTTCCCCCGCCTAGGCTAGAGCAGGCTGAGCGCCAGCTCCTCTGGAAATCTTCAGCCATGTATTTCCTCAGCGGCTGGCCCAAGAGGCTCTTGTGTCCTCTGGAGTCCCTGGAGCGACCGCTTCACATCCAGACGGATCCCCAGAGAGCTTTCTTCGCCGTTTTGTTCCCATCGCAGCTAAGCATCTGGTACTGCAGAGTGAGTATCCATCATTTTATAAGCTCTCGGACGCTGCTCTACCAGCTGAAAAGCCCTGTCGTCTGCTAATTTTTTTTTTTCCAGAAACGGTTGTAAAATTTGATGCTAACTTCAAAGGATATTCACAGGTATTTGTGAAGCTGAGGGGTTATCCACGGTGTTTAGTGATAGCAGTATAGTCTTAAGGAAATATGCAACACCAATCTGCTTACAGTTAACACTGGTTTTTCCTAAAAAATGAAACTAAAAAAGCAACTTTCTTTTTGAGACTGTACATTCTGCTTGTGCTTAATATAAAGAGTATTTGTAGCAGTGTAGGGTTTTTTGCATATATGTTTCATGTCTTTCGCCTTTGTATTTTCTGTGTTTTATATAAATGAACCTATGAATATAGAACATATGAAGCATTCTTTGTAAAACATGGAAGAAACACTATCATTACCCCGAATGTTGTAGCATAGAAGTTCACTAAGTTTTCTTTTTATGGAAAGTTTGAAAGTTTTGTGGCTCTAAAAGAAGACTTGTCATGGCTTTTCCGTGGAAAGTGCTGATTTAGCTAAATCTAGTTTGAAACTGTGTGAATAATTGACATTAAGCACCTTGCTTTTAATTCACATTGTATTAGTCTGATAGCAAAAATGCTATTTGTCAGTTTGATTTGATGCAGTCAATGAAAACTGTGATACTGACTTTAAATTTTGATGCTGGATCCTTTTAAATACTGCCTAGATTAGACCCTAAATCTGTCTATAAATATCTCTAGATCCAGGTGGTTTATAGAGTTCATCTCAGATTACCAGGGGAAACCAACAATCCAGTTTTAGAAAGATGATACTGAAAGATGTCAAATGACAGTGATAGCCTTAAAATCTTGTTTTAAGTTATGCAGCAATTTCATCACGTTATGTTTTATTGTGCTCAGTAAGGCTGTTCACTAGTTCCTGGCTGGGGTGCTCATGCTGTTTTTTGAACCTAGACAGGTATCCAGCTAGCACATAATCAGCCCAGTAACTTTGCTCTGTGAGCGTCATCATCTGGCCTCCGTTTTCTTCGGTTTGTGGCACACAGTGTATATAAAGTGTACCCTTCTTAGTTTTTGCCAGTTGTTGGACCTTTAGTTGTAGTCTGTCAGCACAGCAGAACTGATCTTTTTTGTGGAAAGACACAGAAAACAACGGGCTCATGAAATGCTTCACAACATGTGCCCTGTTGTCTAGAATGTAGTTTACTTTATGGTCTGTTTTCAAGGACGAGGTTCATTAGCTTGCATGCTTAGACTTGTTTTGAAATGTTAAACATTGTAAGATTTGCTACAAACAGCACTAGAAGAATTCACTTGGTGCAGAAGAGTTGACTAAACTTACAGGCCATTAATATTTTTTAAATAGGTTTTGATTCTGTTTGTAATGGGTGCTTTTGAGGAAGGTGCTGACAGGCACCAGGCCTGACCCGCTGACTGATCCTAAACTGAAAAACATGTTACAGTCTCATGGCCTCTGTGGAAAACTGCCTGTTACCAGAAACCTGGAAGAATAAATGTTTTGGTCAAGGTCATTTTAAAAGAGAATTTCTTGCATTATTTTTAGCTGGGGTCCTGAATGTGGTTTGTTGGTTTTTTTTCCCCCCAGGCTTTTCTTTTTTTCAATTTAATTATTGCATTCTAGAAGATGTTTTCATTGGTCAGAAGTACAGTTTTTGGAACAAGGATAAACCTGCCAGGTTGCACTAACTTGATTTCTTGTCACAGAAAAGCCTTCTGGCTGGTGTTCTTGTTTAGACTTGTTACTATCTCAGCTATGTATCAAAGGTTTCATTTAAGAATGAGGTGATGAGACTGGGAAAGTTCTGTTTTGAAATTTTCAGAAACAGCTCTTTGAAGTGCTTCCAGGTGTGTGAGTTTACATTCAGTATGTGTATTTTTAAGGTGGCATAGTCATGTTTAAAACTCCTTTTCACCTACTGTGGACTAAGAACTAGTGGAACTAAGGAAAGTTGATCCCAAAGTGTGGATTGTTTCCTGTTTTGGAATCATTGTAGGTATTAAGACTCAAAACAGGGTAACTGGTGTTGAAAAAAACCAGATGGAATTCTGCTAGTGTTTTTGAACCAAAAAGTTCTTGGCTTTTTACATGTAAGGAGAGATGGGGTTGTAGACAGAGAAGACCACTCAGGTGAATGATTTTGATCATGAACCAGTATTGGTGAAAGGTTGTTGAGCACAGCCCCCAGATATGTTGACATTTATTTATGAATTATATGCCTGTGCTACTGTACTGGTATACACATTATCAAGCATACACAATGTAGTCTGTACACAAACTACATTTTGTATGCTTGATAATGTGTATACCAGTACAGTAGCACATGCATATAATTTTTAATCTGTTTAGAAGGGACTACATTGGTCACCTAGTCCAACTGCCTGACCAATTCTGGGCGACCTGAAGTTAAATCATGTTATTAAGAACATTATTCAAATGCTCTTATACACTAGTAGTCTCTGGGCATCAACCACGTCTCTTGGATGCCTCTTCCAGAGTTTGAAAAGGAAAAAGAAAGAATGGGGTAATGCCAAAATGAACACATTTTAAAATTTTTACTTTATTTTATTTTTTAGTGGTATAAAAATCCTTTCTTGCTCCCCATTGGATTCTGTTAAATACACCCCATTGTGGAGACCTCTGCTCCAAACATTTTCCTTACATCAGAAGTTTTAGGTCTACTGTAGATAATACCTTGATACTTAAGGGCCAGCTTAACTATTTTCATTGATAGCATGGAAAAGCTTGTCAAACATTTTCATTCTGGTAGTTTAAGTAGTTGGATGCTTGAAATTAGAAACATCAGCAAGTTATAGAACCTTTCTGAAATGGTATAATGAGATAATTGCTGTTTGATATATTGACTTGGGAACTGAAGATGAGGTTTCACAAGGCAGCTGTGCAGTCCTGTGTGTCATCATCTTTCCTGCTTGTACCTCTATTTTAATGGAGCTTGTGATGGACTAGTGATGTTGTTTTACAGGGCTGTTAAGCCTTATGAACAAATAGAAGCCTGTTTATTTAGTTGATGAAAGAATGAAAGGAGCATTATAGTTGGCCCTTTGAAAGTGTTACTCCTTTGACAGTTGTGGCTTTAATTTTAAATTGGTTTAGTTACCTTTTGAATTCTGGAAATTCACCCATAGGCGTCTAGGTATTAAGAGACAAGATAATGTAGCTAAGGAAGAAGGTGTCATAGATGAGTGGAGTTCCCTGCCTAACTCTTGACAAGTGAGTTGTGTACAGCAAGAATAGTCTGCTGATGTAGTTGTACATATAAATATCGTTCAGCGTTTCCTTTCTTTAGTGTTAACAAACTTGTGACAATGACAGGAATAAGTACTGGCCTTGAATATTTAATGAAATCTCCTGTAGGTTGTTGGGACTATCTGCTATGACTCTCATCAGTCAAAACCAGTTTTGTGAGTCCTTTCAAGCTAAGAGTAGTTTGTCCCATCTGCTCATTCAGAGGAGAATTCTTGATTACCTGTATGCTTCTCCACTTATGATTTACATTTACTCTTGTTTTTCTTCCTTTTTTGGTTTCTTTTTTTCTAAAGATCTGATACTGAGTCTGAGCACCTAAATGAACTATAATAGGCTTTTGAGAAAGCATGCATGTCAGAATCCTAAGTTGTCAAATAGTTGGTATTAATTTCAAGTGCTGTGTAAGTTGATGTTCAGACAGCTCTCACAGCTCTGTCAAATGTGCTCTTCAGTCTCTAGCTGTTGCCGTATTAGAGTTGAAGTCAATGTGTGCTTTAAATCTAAGCATACAATAGGCTAAAACAGAGCTTCTGTTGGGGAGGTGATCTCTGTAACCTGGAATTTTGCCACACTATAAAGGGAGTTACTTGTGACACAGTGCATGCACAGAAGTTCATAAGATATATTAATAAATACATTAAAATTGTCTGCAGTTGTTTCTGTAGTGTTTTTTTACTTATGAGGGCTGTTAAAAAGAAATGTTTTCGCTATGCTTTCAAGTTTATGTTTTCATCTCAGAACTGTAAGCAGAATAATTTACAGAATTATTGTGTGTGGTTTTTTCTTAATAGAATTGGATGCAGGCTCTGGAGGCTTTTCATTAGAATTTGACTGCAGAATGGGACAAAGATGTCTTGATATAAGACATAAGGTTGTGTTGGCTGTGTATTGTGAACGATATGATACAGATAGCATCAGTGCAAGTTAAGATATCCTACCCCTTCACTGTGTTTTCTTCCTTAGTAGTTTAACCCCCAAAATGCTGATCTCTTATTTAGACCCTTTAGACACTTGTCTGAGAAGGGGATTTCTTTTTATTTGTCAGCAACAGCAACAGTTGTGCTGTTGCTTCTATTAAAAAGATGAACTTGTTGTTACATAAGGAAAAAAATGTTGCATTGATGAATTTATCTGATGAAATCCAAAATTATCATGTGGTTATTTAGTGGGATTTACAGGCTTTCAGTGTCTCCTGTGTTATAAAATAGATGACCCCTGTAAACGGTGTCATAATTACATGCATGATGGGAAAATGCATTTTCAGTTATGATTTTTCAGTGTCCAGTTAGTTGCATGTAAGAGAAAACCAAAGATGTATAGAATGTGCCTTTGCTTTTTGGCAGCATTTTTGGGAAGTAGGTTAACTGAAAACTTTCATTTGGGAGAGGTAGTGGTTGACAATTCTGCACTTTGTTTTTCTGAATTATTTCACAATAGCCATGGAACACACGATTGGAAGCTGTGTCTGCTCTGTTGGGTGGATCTTCTCTTGATTCTAAGCTTTCCAAATACTTTCAAAATTAAATTAAAGGAGTTATGATTTTATAATTAACATTGCTTTTAGAAATTCATTTGTCACCTCCATTTGTCAGTTACCATTCTGTTACTGACAAAATGGCCTTTTGTGGTCTATAGAAATTTTTCTGTTTCTTATGTGCGCGTTTGCTTTTCTCCATATAACCTTTCTGTTTTATTAGTTTGTAATTTTACAAAGCTTCAGCATTTAAAGCAAAGCACAGTGACAAAATAAATTGTACAGTGTCACCAGACTTTCATTCTGTTCTGTGCTGTTTTCTCCCAGCCTTATCTTTGTCACTTAGATCATAAGCTCTTCTGAACAGCATTTTTGATTTTTGTGTCATGCCTACAGCCTAATGAAGCGTTAAAGTATTTGCCATATAAAACTAAACAGGACAGATGTTTGTCAAAGAAATGGCTTCTTTATCCTCGGTGGGACGGATTTTTGATATCTAGAGGAATACATAGTCAGGAGATGAGAAGACTAGGTTTGAACAATTATTCACAGTCATGCAGGTTCTTGGATTGAAGTTACATTAAGAAACCCAAACTTATACATAAGACCATGTTGCATATGTGCTGTCAGGTCATGTGTTTGCTTTTCAGACTTAGTAGTTTTCTACTGTATTTGCCGACCTACTTGTAAAATCAACAATACACACAGTTTGTCATGAACCTGCAGTCAAACCAGAGAATCTGGTTTAAGGAAACGAATTTTTTTATTATTTTATATTCTGTCAAATGGTTGTACCTTTTTCCAGTTGGTTAATGTCAGTTTGATTTGCATTTTCATCAAATGTTGTAGAAAGCTTGTGTTAAGTTAATTGGTAATTTCCCATATCTAAGCTTGCTGAGAGAATTTGCTGCAGGGTTTGTATACCTTAATAGATTTTTTAATAAAAATTATGTTATATATGGCTAAGTGTTCTGACGTGGGTTATGTTGCTAATACTTGGTAAATGAGCAAGTTGCTGTACTAGGTCAGGTAGAATTAAGTTAAACAGTAACAACTAGGGATTATTTCATCATGGGTTTGGCTGTGGTGTTTTATGTTGCAGTTTTTTTAATTGTTTGTATAGGTATTTTGTCCAGATGTTGATACAGATCTTGTATTTCATAGTGGAAAGTCCAGAGGGATTCTTAATGTACAACTGACAATGAAGCACCTGTGAGTTTTTAGGTAGTTTGAATTTAGGTGGCTTTGTGGATGGAGCTTTCTTGCTACCTTGCTGTTTTACTAAATAGTGCAATTAATTTCTGGTAATGCAAACCAGATTTGCTTTCATGTTATAAACTCACACCAGTAAAAAAGAGGCATGTTTAATTCTAGAAAAACATTGTTGTGAAGCATAAAAACTTCTGAGTAACAACTGTGGAACATGTTCTTTTTCACAGCTGACTGATGGAAGGAGATAAAGTTTAGCTATGAGAACAAGTTCTTTTTCTTTTCAGTACTTTTAATTAGTGTACTGGAGAGTTTGTTTACACATTAGTAATAGTAGTGCTATTGTTTTTAAGGTTGCATTTCTTATTTTTCTTTTCACCATTTTCTTATCCTGTAAACATCCACTGCCACAGTTCCTTTTGTAAATGAGTGGCAGCTTCTGTTTTGCCTGACCTTACATTCCTCCTGAGAGACAAAAGTACCGTAACAAAATGCTAGATTTTCTTTGCAGCAGATTAAAAAATGCTAGATATTCTTCTTATCTATTTTGGGGTGCTTTTTTTAATGTTAAATTGCAATTTTGACTTGCTTACTGACTTCTTTCTTCCTTAACAACTGAAGGTGTTTACTTCTTCCTCTAAATAATTTTTTTACTTCTTTTTAAACAAGTCTTTATTTGTTAGGTTCTTTGCTATGTTTCTGGAATCCAGTTTTTCCCAAAGCTGTGGCTCTACCATTAATATTTCAGCAAGTGGATTTTAAGCATTTTAAAGAAGGATTAATATATTGTTTTTTTTGTGACAGTGGGCATAATTTGTTAGTTGAGCTTAACTGCATAGCTTCATAATGTTAGTAGCTGCATGCAGAAGTGAGAAGAGTAGAAGACTTGGAATTGTAATGAAGCTTATATGGAGATATGGGGTTTCTTAACAGAAAAAAAGGTAAAGATTTAGGAAAAATTCTAATTAATAGAATCTAAACCCCTACTATTTCTATACAGGGTATGAATTAAATATATAAAACTAAAAAGAGGAGAGTATCTAACTAACTAGCCTTCCCCCCGACACTTTTGGTGGTTTTTGGTGGGTGGTTTTGTTTTGGTGTTTGGTTTTGATTTTTTGTTTGCTTTGGTTTTATTTGTTAAAATGAATGTTCAGTAGCTTGTTGTGCTTGAGTCAAGTAGTTAGGTGGACACATATTCCTGTTCACAGAAATATTCCTGTGCCAATATATGTTTTCAGTTACTTTAGATATAATAAATGACTTCAGATGTAAAATTACTGTTTCTCATGCATAAGAAGAGCAGGGTCTTGAGCTCTCCTTCTATCTTTGTTAATCCAGACCATTCACACATCTGTGGAAAGCTTTTAAACAGGGTTAGGGTTTTCTTCATGTCTGAATTCATGCTTTTGAGTTCTGGAGTATGTGGAAATTAATAGTATCAGTGCAGTATTTCCTTATTTGACATCTCGCTAGGTAACATTTGTGACCTATTTAATTCGAAGTGGGTCTGCTTTCTAATAAGAAGCTACTTAAACTACAGAAAGATAACAGTTTGAATGCAAGCAATAATTTTTAACTGCTTAAGTCCTCATCTGTGAGTCACAAAGCCTAAAAATAAATTTGTATAAATCTTGTAGCTGATGTGTACATAGAATGTTCTTCCATCTTCAAAGATGTAATAGCAGCTTTATGTGAATCGGTGTCACATGAATTCTACACTATAAATACTGTAATTATATTCTGTAAGAATAGTAATATAGAAAGAAAATTGTGTATTACTGAGTTTCTAATTTTGCCAGCAGCTAAAATGCTTCAGGCATGGAAGTGCTTAAAAATGATCTCCAGGTTTGCAGTAATGATGCAGATTACCAAGACACTGCTTTTTCTCAGTATATCTAAGGCAGTTAGGGTGGTTCTAAGCCAATCAGTGAAAGGCTGTGTAGTTCATTGAGAACAATCAACTAGAATCTGCTAGTAAGAATAATTAGTAATCTATTTAATGTTAAATAATTTGATGCAAAATAAGCCATTCAAATTGAAAAAGCTGGTTCAAATAGTTCTTAGGGTAAAGATTAATGTGCTTATTATACTTCATAAATGTTTGACTTTATTTTTGATAATTCAGTTCTGTGTGGGTGTGAAATTTAAAGAATAATGCCATTAGCTGCACACCGAGTCATGCTGTGAATTTACAAAGGCTAAGGCTGCCCATGTGACACTAATTCAGCTGAAAGGAAACTGAAGGAAGTGATTCCAAATAGGATGGAATTCTAACTAGGATTACTAAATTCTGGAGTGATGGACACTCACAAGATTTGTGGATAGAATGAATGTCTTATATTTATTGTACTGATTCTCCTGGTCCATCAAGTAAGCAAAGAACAGTATTAAACTTCTGTCACCTGTGGTTGTAGTGGGGAGCTTTGCCTAGTGGTATTGTGGTTAATTTCAGTTAAATGAGTGGTTACTCTGTACCCTCTTGGTTCCCTTTCAGTGTGCTTTTTTTGGTACAATGTTTGATGCTCCAAATCTGAATGACAACTGAAATTGATAAAGTTAGGTATGAAGATGAGGGATAACTTCTTTGACAAAACAAAAAGTATGTCCTGCTTAATTTAACTTTTGTGTCCTTTCAGTGTTGGAGGATAATGGAAGGAGAAATACCCATCTAAGATGAAAACTATTATTCATTCAAGAACAATAAAATAGAAACAGTTGTGCAATATATTTAAGGAGAATTAACATTTCTAAGCACTAGAGCAAGGAAGGGCAACTTTGCATTAGGTTTTTGTGTTGCAGCTCTCCACTGCATTCATGAAAGGGAATGAAGGCTTAGTGCCCATGGTAGCTTTGTCTGGTCTTCCATCACCCCAAAGCTTTTCTCCCTTCCCAGAAAGAAAGGTACTAATGGGGGCACCTCATTACTTGCAAAATCCTTCCAGCTAACTGTAGAGGTGGATTTTCAGCAGGTTCTGACAACCTGTTGTAGAAAACAAATTTCCTGATTATCATTCTCTTTAATACAACAGCCTGCTCATTTAGTAGAAACTAAGCAAATTGTCTGTACCAAATATTCTATAGAATATTTCATCCTAATTCATTTGACAGTCCTTGTCATTATAGGAGCCTGTTTGAGGTGTGTCTGTTCATCTTAAGCATCAGTTACCCTTTATCTAAATTGAAACTATTTCTGTATTCTGTAATGACTCCTTACTGTGCAATTAAGTATTTTATTCAAACGTCCTGGATTTGAAAGAGATTAGGAATGACAGTGTGGCAACAGTTCTCCATGAAATTTCTTTAAAGTTCATTTTTAACCTCCTTCAAGGGAAACATGTTGTAGGTGTTTAAGGAGACATAGTTCTTAACAGGTATAGCACAACATATAAAGCATTCCATTCCTACTAGATATGAGATATAATTATTTATATTTTTTCCTCCAGCCAAGTGTATTAATCGTAAGCTACAAGGAACTTTCAAAAGCAGCTTCTCAGTTTGGACCTTACAAACAAGCAGAATGGCGGCCTGACAGCACAATGATAGCTGTTTCGGTAAGTAGAATTTTTCCTTCTTACTCTGGTTAAACTATTGCAAACAAAATTTTGTTTTACCAATTTCTGTGCTTATAGAACCTTGCAGACTGTAAATACATTTAATTGATACTTGTCTTGTGAAAATATATAATGATACCAAGGGCTTTTTAGACAATAGAAGCTTTCTTTTGTAGTATTCATTAATTTTCCCCTATGAGAATGAACTGCAGTTCTTTGTCTTAAAACAGTGGTTAGATGTATAGGCAAGGGGTGATACAACATCTCATTACTTTAGTAATCTGGTAACAAATAATACGGTAATGTAAAGTTATGTGAATGAAAGAAATAGTTGTGGACATAGGTAACATAATTATGTTTAACTTGATAAATGGAGTTTAAAGGTGAGTCTTAAGAGATGAAACTGTGGCCTTATTACTGGCTTTTGGTGGTTAAAAAATATTGCAAGTCACTGAGAACACAGAAACAAGGGCAGTGATAAGTGATATGTGAACTCTTCTGTTTGGAATCTTAGAGATGAGATCTTGTCTCACATGGAAATAAAGTCTTGTTTCATAGCTGGTGCTGTGTTCACAGTACTTTGGACTATTTCAACAGCAATATTTGAAGTTTGAGGTGCAAGGTGAACACAAGAAAGGTGGGAGTACAGTTTATAAGAGTTGCAATATGGGATAATCCTCTTGATGTCTTTTGGTCGAGTCTTAACATTATGACCAGATCTTAAATTAGATATTGTTATCTTAGTGGAAAACACTAGATGATTTATGGAGGAGTTATTCTCTCTAGCAATATCATGATAATCATAAATCAGCTAAGCTTCCCATGGTCCAGTTTTCTTTTGCATAATGCAAATTAATGCAAGTAAATAATTAGTCTAAAATATTAAAATGGCCTAGAAGTATCTGATGAAATCAATGAAGTTAAGTATTTCTGTAAGTGCCAGATTATATTCTCAGTGAGTACTAATAATTATCAATAAAGTCAGAAAGATCTCTGTAATTTTTGTTGTGGATCAAAAAGAGTTCTTCAATTTTATATTGCATCAAACACATTTTAATTAAACCTTTATGTAGTAGTTCAGAGGAAATTTTTAATTTTTATATTTAATTACTTTGCATATTGTGGGGTTTTTTTTCTAAGATGTTGTGATCCATTTGCTCAAGAGACCTTGTGGTTCAGCTGACAGATTAGCTTTAGTTTTTGCCACTTCAGTACTGAACTTTAAAGTTTTTCTGCAACTAAATGTACAGTGCTCTTTTTGGCAGATAGTGTCAGAATGTAAATGCCCATAAAGTCTCATTTTGTAAGCTAAAGTTCTGTGAATTAAAATTCTAAATTATCATCATTTATAAAATAATGACTGTAATAAGATTTCTAATATTCTTTGTGTTTCATAGGATGGTATTTCATCCCCGGGTGTATGTATACAAATGATATAGTCAAGCATGTTAGTTATGGTGGTTTTAACATAAGCTGTTTTGCAGTATACTTTAAAAAAAAAGATATAGTTTAATTTGGAACAGTTATTGAGTCCTACTGAAAGACCGCATTTACAGTATTGCTGGTTTTGTTGTAGTGAGACAGGGCAGAAAGTCAGTTTTTGGAGCTTTAATGAAGAAAGTGTTTCTGCAGATGTATGATACTCTCAACCCCAAGAAGAATTCTGTCCAAGTAGTTTTCTCTTTTTTCTTAACTAACACATTCAAATGAATGACAAAGCAAGTTTAATGAAAAACCCAGTGATTTTGAACTGAGTTAGCATCTCTTAATTACTGAAGTCCTGTGCAACACTTGAACATTCCAGTTTGAAATTTTGAGTTAGGTGATGTTTATCACCTATTACTACCTGTGCTCATGAGTACTTGGTTGTAGTAATTTTCTGTAATAAGTCTTTGTTTTTAAGAAGGTGAAGATAAGGCTTAGTACGTACTTATTAATGAAGTGGTACTTTTTTTTTTTCCTTTTTTTTTTTAAATGACATCATCATATGGAATGTAGTCTGAATTTTATGTTCACCATACCAGTGATACACCATGTTTTTTGTTTCTGACAGCCCAAATATTCAAAATGTCTTTATGAAAACACATCACTTAACTGCATATGCTTTGAGGTAGATATTATTTGTACTGCAGGAAGACTTTGGGCCAGTATATCAAGCTTTATAACGTACCTCAAGTAACTGTAAAGGTATGCAGTTAAACAAGCTTAAGCAATTTTCAGTGTCACCATCCCCTACAAATTCTAACTTCTTTTTCCACTAGTATCTTCTGTTGTTAAACTGTTGGCACATTTCCTAGACAGATCTTATTTTTACCCCTTATATTTTGTGGTCTCTTTTTTCATATTGCTGCCTTTGTGATTTTTCCAGTGTTACTGGGAAATACTTTTTCTTGTTTAGATTAGTACATACATCCAGGTAGCTAATCCTAGTAGTAAATCAAACTTAGGAATTGGGTCAACATGCTTCATTATGGAGAAGTGTAGGAGGCATTTTGGTCCTTCCCACGTTACAGGCAGTCCTTCAATACAGACTGCTCTTCAGCGTGCATTCCCATAGCTAAGGCAGAGCTTTATTAAACATGGTAGCAAGAAACCATGTTATGAAATCCCTGGCAAGATTCTCAGTGTTTGTACTTCGGACTGTCAAAGATTAGAATGATCAGGGAATGGATGACAGTAATGGTTACTTAGTAAGTTTCACTCAAATGTTTTTAAAGCAATGCAACCTCTTTAAATGAATATGATCAATTTGCCAGAAGTCTGTGCTTGAATGCTTCTACACTTCATCCCCCTCTTCATGGAATTTGAGTCTCTATTTAGAAATGAACCTGTAACAATAGCAACTTTGTGCTTTGAATAGTGTTCAGTAAGGCCCTTTGTACCTTATTATCAGTATAAAGATACTTCACAGTATTGTTTTACTCTTCTTTCCAGGATAAGGTAACTTAGGGGTTAAATATTTAATGATGTAATGGAATGAACCTGTAAAGATGTTAGAAATGAAGACGGTTCTTTACCACATAATACCTGAACATGATATTACAGCACACAGAAAGGCTTCCATTTATTATCACCCTGTCTCAAGCTCACCATTATTATTCAGGTTTTATTCTTGCTTGAAAAAGATACTCGCTTTGAATGAGAATAACAGTGTTTCTTGGAATTCAAAGCCAAAACACAAATTTTCTAAAGCGAAGTGTTTGACTGAAATGTGAATATCATCTATGAAATGATACACTAAGCTAACAAGAGTGTTGCTTTATTCAAAGAAAAGGAAACCAATCTTGCAAAGAAATGTGAAACCGTTCATTTCAGTGCTTTTTTTCTCCAGTGCTTTGGATACATGCCCAGCCCATATTAAAATAATTGGATGGAAATGCTATTTAACCAAAATGCATTTACCAATTTGCCCAGAAAATAAATTCATGCTGTAAACAAATGACACTGCTTTGAACACATAACATTATTGATTTGTATTTGTTCCCTGTACATAGTATGAAGTCATTCTTCCAGAATAACAGAACATGGCTCGGGACTGAATTTTTACAGGTTTTGTGGTAGCTAAAGATAAGTGATGTGAGGATTTGTGGTAGTTACCTGGATGACCAACACTGAGAGGCAGTACTAAACTCTTTGCATTCAGTAGTGTCCGTTTGTGTTCAAACACTTGGAGAGTTTATTCAGGTACTTCCCACCTTCTACTTTGTTTTCTACGTTAATTCATGTGGTTGATAGGAATTATTTAGAAATACTCAGATATTTCTACGTATCTGACATAGTTGTCAGGTTTTATAGGTTTGTATGAGTTGGAGGAAAATTTCTGATGGACTGGTGCATAAACAGGATTGTTTCTCCGTTTTTCGATTCACTTGACTTTAAGGGTGGGTATGGATTTTATCTGGAATTAATATAAACACACAGTATTTTAAATGTCTGAATTAATGTATATTTGAGTTCAATATATGAGACATACATAGAAATCACATAAGATTAGCAGATTTTACTCATGCTGAGACTAGATATTTATCTTACCAGTATTTCTCTTTCAGACTGCAAATGGATACATCTTATTTTTTGAAATCCCATCAGCAAGAGACAAGTATCTTTATGAGCCAATATATCCTAAGTAAGTATTTTAAACTTTGGATCCTCACAGTGTGAAAAAATATGACTAGACAACTTCTAAGCAGTTTTTATGACAAAAGATACTTCATTACAGAGTATGTTTTAACATTGATGAGTATATGAACCATCATTCCTATGAGTTAGAGTCAGTGTAGGGTAGAGTCAGTTAGAGTCAGTTCAAGTAGATTGCTGTGTGCTGGTGTGATTCCTTAGGTCCTTCTTACAAGCTCTCAAAAGCCTTAATAGCAGGTAAAGTCTAATTTTATAATTTGAGGTAGTCTGTTGTGTTCATGATCTACAACAAGATTTAATGATGCCTTTTGAATAACTCAGTTGAAAAAATCACGTCTTAGGAACTGTTAAGGTACAATTCAAAAATAGATCCTGTCCCCGATGTTTTCATAACTTAGAGGGTTTTTTAAAAGAAATGGGGAATAAAATCCCAGTATTTTTGAAAGCAAATGGATACTTTTTAGTAAGAATGGTTATGTTGTCGGCATCATCTTATTTTCCTTATTGTGAATGACAGAATACATCTTACACATTTAAATTGCGACTGTATTTTGGGTGTGTTTGTGGCTGATTTTGGATTAGTTGATTTTGGATTTTACGAAATTGGGAAATGCCCAGGACAAATTAAAACTTCAAGGAGTATATGTGTACGTGTCTGTGTGTTTAGATAGGCAGAATCTGTAGTCATGGGTTGGATTGAATTTGTCCATGCACATAATAGCACACTCTTGATTTCTAATTGGCTAGAAACTTTTTTCTTTTTTTTTAATATATCTCTCTATATATCTTCATCATTATGATAGTACTAGTCAGTTTATGTTTTTTTCACATTCATAAAAAGAGTTAAAGTTGAATCATGGATCTCTCCACATGGTCATCTCTGAGGAGTATTGGATTACCTAAGACGTCATGTAAGAGGAAGATATTTTGAGTTCTTTTTCTTTTCAGTGTAACTGTTAAACCATGAACATTAAAAGAAAATAAAGGGATTTTTCAAAAATATTTAAATTCAAAATCTGTCTTCTTTCACAAATATGTGTAGGAAGAAATTACTTAGCAGGTAGTAAATGATTTAAAACTGAATTTTGCTTTATTGACTAGAAAATTTTTTGTCCGTTATGGCTATAATCCATCTTTTGACCTGTGAAATAGCCCTCAAAGCTCTGGAATTAACTGGAATTTATTGTTGCAATTTACTTTTCTTTTTTCTAGAAACTTAAGACTAATGTAGACAAGTTATATTACTTTACTTGCCTCACTGGAGAACTGAATAGCAGTTTTCAAACTGACTCTTCACATGTGGCTTACTGTCATCAGGGGAAGAGGCAGACAGCCTGCTTCTGCAACTTGTCCAAATAAATAAAGGGATAGTAGATCCTTGTCTGTACATTACATAATGCAGAAAACTAAGCAGCAGTTTATTGTGAGTTTTTCTTGTTCTTTTTGAAAAGTTTGGGGGAGTTTTAATTGGCAAAATCTGAAAACTTATGGAAATATATATAAAACACAAAATAAAAGTTGAAAAATAAGCTTTGTCAAGTTTGCTTAGAATATCACTTGTAGGAAGGCTTGAAAATACCTATTAAGCCATCAGTGACTAACCAGTCTAACTTTGTAAACTTATATAAAACTTCTATAAAAGTTTATTAATTGATATGAATTGTTGACTTGAAAATGCATGTTTTAGTTGTTAGTTGTGTGTTGAACAATCAGGGTTTTAAAATACATTTGTATAGCCCAAAAAGGATTATAATGCAAATTCCATAGAGTAGGACAAGGTGTTTGTGTGTTTGTAATAGGTTGCTCACAGTCTCCTAAGACTATTGTGTGTACTTACCTTTAAGAAGATGAATGATCTCACTGAATTCCCTGGGATGACTAGCTTGTCTATACTTAGCCCTCAATTTTGAAAACCTAAATAAAATTACTACTGTTCTGATTACATTAGATCAAAAGAAACACAGGTATTTGTGGGTGAATTGTGCCTCCTGTGATTAATGTCAAATGATTCTTTAAGTTATTAAAATGGAATGAACTTCTTTTGCAGGTGCAGATACACTGTGCTGCCCGTAGGCAGTCTCACTAATTTACATTGTAGAGCAAATACTTGGCAGAGGTTAATCAAACAAAAACCCTCCAATCTAAAATGAACAAACTGACAAATGAGACCAAAAGCTAGAATTGAAACTTTTATCTTTCTTTTGGCATATATTCATTTTCCAAAGGCATTATTTCATTGAAATGGTCGGATTTCACTTCTGCTGGGCTGAACAATACCAAGTTAGTTTTCTTCACTCTGAAGCCATTACAGATCAGTGAAAGGCCTTGTATGTGACTTGCCTCATGCTTGAAAGGGGACATCTTACTGTTTTCTCCCCCTGTAACAGTGTGTTCTTGGCTCCTTCCTCTGTGTTGGCAGCAGTGATTATGCAGCTGTGCCTTAAGTGAAGTCGGGTTGTTGACCTGATGGGGAAACTAAACCTACCTATCTTCCTTTTTTAACTCTCCCTGTCCCCTGCCCTGGATTCTAGTAGCTTATTTTGCAAGTTGGCATTTGATAAAAGGCTGGTATTAGAAAATGGTGACTTTGCAGTAGTACTGAGTAGCTACACTGGAAGTTGAAAAGCATGAAGTGACTGTTCAGTGATACTTGTATAAATCTTATGATTCATGGTAAAGCATTTGCTTGGAACATTTTTGCAGTCATGGTGATATTAATTAGAACTCTTCCAGCTCTGTCTTGTGTGGTTATTTACCTATGCTGGGCAAAGTGAGAGAGAGGGCGATGACTTTTGGAAAAAGTATGAGGAAGTCCTTGCATTAGCGAAGTGACATCTGCTGGAAACTAGTTAGTAAAAACTGAGATGAATGTTCAGTCATGTTTTACTTTATTATTACTAATTGTTGATGTTTATTAAGTGCCCATATCTACTAACTTTTTGTAAGTAGAATGAAGCCTGTTCTTTAGTAGCCTTTCTTTAAATAATAGTGGCCAGTTCTGGCAGAAATACAAAACTTCAATGTCATGGCTACAATGAGAAAGGGAAACCCTCCTAATACAACTTCTTCTTGAACAGATTTCTTAAGCTGTGCATATCAATATAACAAGATGGTCATGTGCTGGGAATACACACCAGTAAAATCCTCAGCTGCTCCACAATACTGGTCTAGTGCAAAATTTCCTAGTTTATTCAGTATCCTGAAATTGAAATTGCAGCTAGGTTTGTTAACATGCAGGTGAAAATACTGAGAATGGTTGTGTTTAGATCCTTTTGTCAGCTTAGCTCTCATTTAAACAAACTGTGCATATTTTACCATAAATGAAGAAAAAGTGGGTAGTCAGAAAAGCAGGTACTAGGTATATGGTAGATAATTTCTTGACTTCAGTAGTTTTTTGCAGTCTTCAAGATTGGATTGGGACGCTGAAGTAAAGTAACTTCATGTGGTATTGGTATATTTTAAATAACTGCTTTAAAATTTGCTTGATAATGGTTTAGCTTTGATTTGAAGAAAAGGATCAAATGACTTGCTGAAAGTCAAAATTGCTCCTCAGTTGTCCGGGAGAGGGATGTTTGTGGAGAAAATGTTCCTCCAATTGATAGTTACTTTTATACAGAATTGTTACTATATGTAGCCTTTGAGCAACACGGACCAGAAGAGCTTGCCTGTATCTGGTATGTTAACTGCTATTCTAGCATGCAGCTGTTTTGTAAACTGTAATTGCACTTATGAAAGTTTTTTATTGGTCCAGCTCAAACAAATGCTTCAATGTGGAAAGCGAAACAAAACTGTATGAGAAGCGACAGAAATACTTGGGCTGTTTGTAGCTCATGATGCATTCTAGCATATCTAATCGCAGCATGATTTTTTTTCAGGGCCAAGTCTCTCTTTTTTTCTCAATCTAATCAGCACACGTTTAGTAAGAGAGCTAAAGTGTGAATTGAGGCTAAGATGCCATCCTGTTTGAATGTCAGAGTCTTTGCTTTTCCTTATCTTTCAGTATTATGAAATAGAGAGATTTTGGAAAGTAAGGTTGAGTGATCTTCTCTTGCACCCTGCTATTGTTTGTATTAAACCAGATGGAATCAGAGCCTAGGAAAATTGATTTCCTGTTTAAAAATGCACATTTCACATGATTGTCTCCTTTTCATATCATCCAGTTGTAATGGTCTTTATATTCTGAAATGCAGTGTTTTAATGGAAGTACTAAAATCCAAAATTAAAATTTGTTGCTGGAGCCCACAAATCTGTTGAAGCTTGTTGTATTAGTAACTGAGGACATAGCTCTTACGAAATGTAGAACATGTTAAATACTGAAAGAAGGTTTAGTGGGAAATGCTTCTTAAACACTATTTTATACCTTTAGAGATTTAATCTATATGAAATCTACTCATGTAGGTATGGTAAGAGTTAGGCAACTAACTTGTTCAGTATTATGCATATTATATGTAAAAACCTATTACTAGACTTCTATGATGAAACAAATGCTCATGCTGTAAGTGCAACATATGAATATTTATATATAAAAAAGGAAACTTTTCATTTTTCTTGCTGGAATCTATGGGGGTTTTTTTGTCATATTGTGATATTTTAGGAATGTAGTTTTTCTGTCAAAGAAAATTTTTCTGGCACTGTTGATATTTGGCTAGGAATTGCCAGTCTGTTCTTGGAGTGAACTGTCATTCATGCTTAATGAAAACTTACAGTATCCTGCTTAATTTGTGAGACTAAAAACAGGGGGAAGAAAACAGTAATTGTATGGCGTTTAGTTTATTAAAATTGTGCCAGAGTACCCTGCAGTTTTATTCCAGCTCTTGAATGCTTTGCTACAGTTCAGAGCAGATTTGGAAGAGAATCAGTATTGGCCATTAGCCCACATTCTGGGATATTTTCCTACAGTGAGCACAAGTACAAAGTCCTGCTTCAATTAGTTCGGTCTGGTTTTACCACCCAATTCCTAAAGTAACTACAAGACAAAACATGAAAAATAATGTATGTAAGGTAAGATTGTAGCATTTTAAAATAAAATATATCTCTGCCTTCGATTGCTTAAGGAAAGTGACAGTGCATAAAAGCAAATTTTCAGCTTTGTAAGCTGCAGCAAGGTACAGTGGAAACTTTTTGAGGATTTTCCAAATGAATTTGTATAGCTATTCTTATGCTTGATGGTAAAGAGGTGAGTAACACCATCAGAGGCTTCTCTATACTGATCTGGTTGTTGTTTCTGTTTAGAGGTTTGCCAAGGAGAGTAACTGAAGTTTTTTTGCTTGAAGAGCATGTGTGACTTAGTGCTGAGGATATTTTTGCTTTTCAAAAAAGACAAAATCTAAAAATTTTACATGGCTAATTAACTAAATGTGGTAATTGGAGAGTCTTTTTTGTCAGGTTTCTTCATATCCTCAAGTGGAGCCTGCATTTGGGGAATGATAAGGATGTTGTGTAAATTTAGAATAAGACCTCAGTGGTGTAGGTTATTAAGTCTCTGAAAATGCTTTGAAAATCAGTTGTTATCTAACCAGTATGAATTTTTGAAGAAACTAGTTCATATGATGGTTTTCAAAGCTGTATTGTTGCTTATATACCTGGTTACTCTATTCATGTCTTATCTTTCTGGCATTTTTAAAAGCTATCTATCTACTTTTCTATAGCCTGATGGTTTATAGGTGCCATAAATTACCTCATCAGTAAACATTTTCTTCCTGATTCAATGACTGAAGATTACTATGTACAAAGGTTTTGAACTTCAAACTCTGGAAGGGTAATAAATGAGGTGTACGGTGAATTAACTTAGTAGGTAATTTGTGCTCAGCATTAAGCTTCTGCTGAACTTTACCATTGTGGTTTTCCCTGTAAGATTTTAGGATTGTTTGAAAAATATATTTTCAAACTAGATTAGCTGAAGAACTTTTATTAACCATTATGGCACTTTTATTAACCATTGGAACCGTATGGAACTTTTATTAACCATTATGGCACTTGCAAACTCTTGATGGTGGTTCAAGATGTTTTAACCTTTTAATTAAAGGGAAACACAGGTTGGATATCAGGAAAAACTTTTTTTACAGAAAGAGTGATAAAGTACTGGAATGGTCTGCCCAGGGAGGTGGTGGAGTCGCCATTCCTGGATGCGTTGAAAAAAAGATGTGGCACTCAATGCCATGGTTTAGTTAGGGCATGGATTGGATTCAATGACCTTAAAGGTCTCTTCCAACCCAGTGATTTTGTGGTTCTGTAACTGTTGTCAAGAAATCTTTGCAACTGAAATAATCATTTAGTAAACCATTTAGCCTTTTTATATGTATAGTTGATCAATATGCTAGCTAGCTGTTTCTTTAACTGCAGAAATGTGCTACTACCTAATTGTGTTGTAAAGGCTATACTAAGAACTACTTTTCTAAGCACTTATTCTTCATAGTTGTTACCATAAACTCACTTTAATTTTGTTGGTGCAGCTGTTGCCAATCTGTATGAATACATCTCTGCATCCAGTCAGATGTATTTAATCCTCAACTGGTGGCTGCCTGCAGTGTGTGGTGGAGAGATGCAGGTTTAAGGAGTGAAAAGATGCTAGATGCATGAAAACCAAATCTCACAGGTGATGATACAGGCTTTTTGAATCAGGTATACAAAAATGAAGTCCTCAGCTTTTCAGTGTGAACATTAACTGAACTGTTCACATGAACCATTGTAAAATGGTTAGGAAAAATTGTGTAATTGTGCTAATGCCAAGATAATGGCAGTTGTCAGTTTTTTTCCTTCTTGACTTCAAGAAGAATAACTTGTTGGTGATGTAAATTGTTTTAGAAACATTGCCCTGCTTTTGTTATATAAATATTGCAATTAATAGCTGAAGCATCATGATTTTTAATCTTCTTCTTGTCCCTTCCTTCCCACTCTAAGTACTACTGAAGAAGTAATTTTATCAGGAACAGCTAAGAAGATCATAGCCCAAAAGTAGTATAAAAATATTTTACCTTGTTTGTATCAAACAATTGTTCTAGAAATAATTTTTAAGTGTCTGCAGTCTTTGTTATTTTTTTCAGTGAAATGTCTCCATTGCTTCTCATTACTTGCATGGTTTAGCTAGTGAGAATGGATGCTACTGCCTTGTTTGTTGTTTGGTTGGTTTTTTAAGTAATACATTGTTTACCATTAGCCACAGTATTTTTTTGAAGTACTGTATTTTTTTACTGTGAGAGCATTTCTGAATTTTTCTAAACTATTATCCAACAATATCTGCCAACTATATTACTATGATTACCCCAAATAGTACACTGGAAACTTAAATATGAATTTAATGCTAATTCTGTCTCCAAGCTAGAATTCTCCATTACTAAGCAGAAAGCAGTGGACATTATTTTAAAGTACTAGAACAGACTTAAATATAATATGTGTTGTTTATCTTAATTGCAATTATAAAGAAACTCCCTAATTACAGGCTTTCAGATTCTGCTATAATTAACTTCTTAAGTATTTCTTAGATACTTTTGGTAGCAGTGACAAATTTGTCTGTTCATCATGTTGTATGACTTAACTTCTGTGCAGTTAGTGGAGGCCATAAATGTAGTATTGTGCACCTAGAAAAATTAGCTGGCCGGTGTCCTGTTTCCTCCCTGGACTTCCCACCATTTCAGATAACAAACTTCAAGAAATTCTTCCTACCAGAAGAGGCTGTCTGACTCTGCTTTTGCATGGTGCTGCCTCTTTTTTGAATTTAGGATGCTTTAAAGTTTGGTGTGTTGGGGCTTTTAAAAACCGCATCCCTAATCTTTCCATGTTTCAGTTTTTCTTGGGTTGCAGATTTTCCTCAGTTCTGAGTTTTAAGAGATTTACTCACAGGCTTTGTTACATTAACAGATGCTATGCAAATAGCAATGATTATATTTGATTTAACATGCAGCCGGTCAGTCGCTGGAATGTATTCCTCTCAATTCTTGTGCAAAACTTCAAGTTTGGCTGTAGCCATAGCAGATGCTGATGTGGCAACCCAGACCAAACATTCTTTCCTGCTTCAGTCATCTGTGTGCATTCTTCGTTTAAAGGTCAAAGGAGCTCAGCCAGTAAGGCTGACTCATGCAGATGTGGACTGTATGAACACGGTGTACTTTTGGTAGCACCTCCTTTGCACCCATAATAGGGGTTTCTTTTTGAATTGATAAATTAGACAAAATCACAGGCAATGAGTTGAAATAGTGGCATTTTTGGAATTTCAGTCAAGGTGATGTACCTCAAATCTGTGTGGATTGTCCTTTTGCAAGGTGGATAAAAGAAGCCTTTTTGGGACAGGAATGATAGTGCCCCAGTGGAAAAGATAAGGTACCACAGATGGTGACCAATTCACTAAAACTAGCTTGTGAAACTGAAAATATTCAAATATTCTTGCAAGTTATTTTTTTATCAAAGGTGTTGAAGGGAAAGAAAGCCAGCCTACGTGGAGACTTGAAATTTTTCTTCCTGGAAAACATGTCTTTTAAACCATGTTGTTACCATTCTGGCTTTGTAGTTTGTGCTGTGTAGAAACCTTGAGTTTACTCTTGGTTATGTACTTCAGTCAGTTAAAACAGACATGTTAAGTTGTGTCTTATTCCTACCTAACAGCAACATTTCTGCATTACTCAACCCTTTCATCGCAGTTTTAGTCACTTGCTTGCACAATTCAGTTGTACCACTGATTGTTGATAAACCAGAGTAATTTCATCTAGTTTGGAAGTATACTCTCTGGAACTGTATGTTCACATGTTTTGAAAAGCCTATCTCCAAACACCTGGGGTTTTGTACATTTTAAAAAATACCCCAACAACCCCACCATGCTAGTATTATTAAAAAAAGAAATGACTGCTTTTTTCAGGGTTCCTGTCAGTGCATGACAGCTAGCTTACATGAAGGCCTAGATCTTTCCTAAGACAGCTGCCTTTTACAATTAATTTTTGTTCAAAATGCAAACCAAACATTCTAATTATTAAAATTTATACAAGTTGCAAATCTTTTGCTGGTAGATTAACTAACCTTAAAATATTTTTTTCTCATTTTTCAATGTAATTCTTCACAGCCACCATAGTTTTGTTCTGGAAAAATGATACTACTTCCATCTGCTAAATCCACATTGACAAAAGTTACCTTGGTCTTACCTTAGCCGGCATATATCTTTGTCCTTGCTACACAAGGAAAGGTATAGTGCCCATCGAAGAATAACAGATATGAATATGGCATTGCTATAAAATGGTAATGAATTAAGGAACGTGATATCTACTGAGATAAACAAGACAGGAAAGAGATTGATGCATCCTTGTGCTGTCAAACTTCTCTAAAGCTCCATCTGCTTTGGTTTCTGCCATGTCTTAGGCAGTTACACTTGCTACCCTGATGTAAATTAAAATAAATGTTCTGTCAATTAAAATACAGATAAAGATTACATGAATCTCTGTGCTTCTCTATTGTTTCTGACTGTTGAAGTTACTACAAATTCTAATTATACTAATTCTTCTTGTCTGCAATGCCTGCTGCATTCATAGTTTGCTTTGCTTACTAGCATAATGCTCATTAGATAAATAAGCTGAATGACATGATACTTAGGACTGTAGGTCAGTTTTCATTAAAAAAAAAGTTTAAAAAGCACATGGCATGTCTGATAACACAGATAAATAAGGAATACTTTAATGCTGTATAGTAATGTATAATGATATTGTGACATAATCAATGGAATGTGAAATTTAAAATGAGGAAGACAAAAATAAGATGCTTTCTACATCTAGAAGTTGATACTTTGTAATGGTTTGTTTAAAGGGATGGAATCAGTGTTCAGTCAGCTCTTCTTAGTAGGTCTTAGGTTAAAAACTAGTTAATTTGCCTCAGGGAGAAATATTCCTATGAAATACTGTGATAGATGTCTACTTGTATTATGCATACTGAATTTATATTATAAACATTGATCTGGCAAAAAGAATGGAAGAAACCTAAACATTTTGGAGTCTGTAATTTTGAAGTCTGTAATGCATCTTGAAAAATAATAAATTGGAGATACTTAAGAATTCAGGAATTTAATTACTGTAAATAGTTGAGTAACAATTTATTAAATCAGATTTTTCACTGATACATATCCCTTATTTTAGGAGTATTAAGGCAGGCCACACAGCTATTGTAATGTTCATTCTCTATTCATTGTCTTATTTTGTCTATGTATTAGACTAAACTTTTAGCATCAGACTTACATCCTAGATATTCAGTGCTGCTTGTGGGGGTGTGGGTGTATACATATATACACACACACATATAAATATGGGGAAAAAAAGACCACAGGAATGTAAGTCCGTAACTCTTGAGTCTTTTGAAGGACAACCTGTTTCAATTAAAACATTTCTCTTGTATTTTAGAGGAAGCCCGCACCTGAAGGGAACCCCACATTATAAGGAAGAGCAATGTGCTCCTTCATTAAATCTAGAAATGAAGAAAGTGCTGGACTTGCAAGCCTCTATCACAAGGTATGCTCATTAATTGGGTCTTGAGAATTTTTCCATATGTATCAATGCTTTTTAAAAAGTGAAGGGAAAACTGGATGGAAGAAAAGGCTTCTAGTAAGTTTTTACGCTTATTAATACTAATGACTAGTATTAGTAAGTTATTATTAGCAGCTAGTAAGTCTGAGGAGGTGAAAAAGTGAATTGCTGTTTAAGAATTCTTTCTGTGCTTGGCAATACTGATATTTCCAGCATACAGAAGTATATAGTATGCTCAGTATTACTGTGTATTACTATAAATGAGTTTGTCCTTCAGCTCCAAGTGTGTATTAGAGATTTCATGGAGGCATTGGTCAGTTAGAGAAAAACTGTATGCAGGATTTCAGCATTTCTCCAGACGCCTGCAGAGGGTCCACATTTGTCCTTTTTCTTTACCTCTTGCTTTTTTGTGGTGATGGCCTGTCCTATAAAGAAATTTTGAACATGATAAATAAGTATGCATGAAAAGTTGCTGAAACTTCATAGCGTTGGAGGAGGGGGAAAGTAACAAAGTGAAGTTTGGGAAGAGGCTCCTTAGGACAAAATGGCTGTTGGAAGACATGCAGTATATACTGGAAAAAGCTTTTTTGTATGCAAGTAGATTAGCAGTAGTTGTCAGGAGTTTGGAAATGTTTAAGAAAGGATTTAGAAGGAGTCTTATTTCTCCTTCACCAGTTCATTCCAACCACAGATTAAAATGTATTGGGAATTATTTACAGCCTAGGCAGTATTGTTAGTTTTCTGGGATAGATGAATAATTGATTGTTGTCAGCAATGTCTTATGGTTAGTCAAAAGTATTGAAAAGATCTCCAGCAGTTAGTATCCCAGTTAAGCAATTACTCTAACAGTACAGACCTGTTCATGAACAGTGATTGCTGGAGAGAAGTTGAGGTCTATACCATATTTTGTCAGCCTGGTAAATGTTTGTAACTTTACAATGCAGTTGCTGGTACAAGAGGCAGTAATACAGTGTTCATGATATTAATTGATACTTCTGTGACATTGATTTGATATGAAGTGTTTTTAGGGATTAACAAATATCTTTTATTAGTTTGCAGTCCATGTTAGAAGATCTACTTGTGGCTACTGCTGATGGATTTCTCCATCTCATTCACTGGGATGGGATGACCAATGGGAGGAAGGCCATCAACCTATGTACAGTTCCATTTTCTGTAGATCTGCAGTCTTCCCGAGGTAGGTTTTAGGGATTCTATTGGTTATAACAGTTACCTCTTAGTGACATACCATCTGACATAAAATATTTTCTCTGTTCTTAAGCAGAGATGGGAAAATTTTGCCATTTGTAAATGGGAATGAAATAGCCTGTTTAAATCAGGTTTTCTCATTGAAGTAATAAGTAAATATCTGAAATGTCTGTTAGTTTGCAATATTTCTGTGTTCACTTATTTTTAAATTGCTCATACTTTCTCAGCAGGTTCACTTATGGGATTTGAAGATGTTTACATCAGAGATATGGAATACTGTGCCACGCTTGATGGCTTTGCTGTTGTTTTTAATGATGGCAGAGTTGGTTTCATTACACCGATGTCAAGTAGATTCACTGCTGAGGTATGTTTCCTTTAGCATTTCTACCATGCACAATAAATGTGTTTTCCTTGGTTTCTGCATTTCAGTCGGCTTTTTACTTTACATTCTGTTCAGCTTACAAAGAAACTAAAATTTAACATCTGCTTAAGAGATGACATAAGAACAAGGCTGCATTTTGTAGCATAATTTGAGCTAGATTTTTATAGAGTTGGTACCACTGGGAGGCCATAATTGATAATAACTTCCATTTATTCATTGAAATTGTCATTACAGACTGTGTCTTATTGTGTTAGACCAACAGCCTTCCTGTTAGAAGTTACAAGTGGGATGACAGGAAGTGGTATCTCCTAAGTACTATGTCTAGGACTTAGTTCTTATCAAGTCTGTCTCTTTCTCATAGTGACAAGCATACTTCAGAATTTCTTTTACAGGAATCTTTTCTAAGTTTTCTCACCTGTAATTCAGCCTAAAAACTATTACATTTTGTTGTTAAATATCTGTGTTTTAGCTACAGAATACTGAAAAGAATAGATCTATATCAGATTCCTTTACCCACTTAAAACACTTGTGATCTCAGCTGTTGCAGATGGAAACTTACTTTTATGTTTTTCTTTCTTTCTTCATTCTTAGTACCATCTACCATTTTTTTTTTCCCTAGACAGTGTTAGGAACTTTTTTGCCTTACAGGTATTGACTTATTTTGTTATTAATAAGTTTTTCTTACATACTGTTATCTCTCTCTAATTTATATTAAGAAGAATGAAACCTGTTTTGCATTTACTGGATTTTATTTGTTTGAGCCATGTCATTTGGTCTCGACATGAATAGAAATGTTGAGATCATAAAGGTCAACTGGCAGATGTGTAATATGGTGGACATGGATAGAAGCTGACTGCTATTAATAAAAGCACTGTTTAACAAAAAATCTTCTGAATTCCTTTCTCTACAGCAGCTCCATGGTGTTTGGGCACAAGATGTAGTTGATGGAACTTGTGTGGCAGTGAATAACAAATACAGGCTAATGGCGTTTGGATGTGCCAAGTAAGTTTTTTAAGGCTGGTTCAGAGCAGGGGGAGATTGTTTCATTATAAATCTGAATTAGTAGTTACTTCTTACTAAGTTGGGTTGCAAGAACTGTAAAGATGAAAATAATCAGTCTGCCTGGAGATAACATAATGTGCTGTCAAGGAGTCAGGAGAGAGGTGGAAAGAAATGGTTGCTTGGTTGAACTACAATTGAGATTCATGTTTGCTGTTCACGTCTGGGGAAAAAAAATTGAAAGATGGCTTGACCAGTAGCAAGGATTGGAAAGTGATACAATCCCAGCTAATCTCAAAGCAGGATTATAAAGTGAGTTTTAAGTAGTTAGTCATAGTAATATTGGACAAGAATCAGCACTTGGCACTCAACTGAGAAGATGCTCTGTGCAATTATGATTTGGTCAAGAAAAATATTGCCTGCTAGAATAACTGTGAATATTTGTAAATTAAATCTTGCAGAAGTGCTTTTAGTTGTGGTATTTTGCATACTGCTCCTTCAGGTCCCCCCTGTGTAATACTGCTTAAGCTGACCTTGGAGTGCAGCCTTTTATTTTCTTTGATTGTATTTTGCTTAGGTTTTGTTTTATAAAATTTTTAAAAATCTGTTTTATTTTTCATCTGTCCTCTTAAGAACCAGTATTCTTATTTGTAGTAACAATACAGTGTGTTGGTGTTTTCTCAGAAACAGGAATAGTTACTTTGATTAACTGATCATAGTATGCCTTAGTACATCCCTGATGAAACTTTGGCACTGAGTAACTACTGCGTTCCCTCATGGGTTGTCTGGCAGTTGGAAGCCATAAATATATGTGGACTGTATGTACATATGTATCTTAGGAGAATGAAGTCTTTTCAGTACATGAATTATTCTAGGGCTGGTGGTTTGGGTCCTCTGATGCCTTCTGGAAAACATCTTAGAAATTTGTTTCACAAAGTTCTTTGACTATAATTTGATTCAACATCTCTGTTCTAGATAAATTTGTTACTGGTGAGAGAAATAGCATCTTTTCTTAGCCTCTTGAAACTGGTAAGAAATCCAAATGGTCCGTAGTCTAAAGCATGTGTAATGTCTTCCAGTGGCTCTGTGCAGGTTTATACAATAGATACCACCACTGGCGCCATGCAGTTTTCTCATAAATTGGAACTGACACCAAAACAATATCCTGGTGAGCTACTTTTATTGCTAGAATTTTCCAGCTGCTTTTAGGGTATTCTCTATTTTTTATCATTGGCTAGTTAACCTCTGTTTGTTTGCATAATCACTGATGTGAATAGTATTTACTCCTGTCTGTTTATAGTAATTAAGTCTTGTGTCTTTGCACTTTTAGCGGCTTGCTTTTTAATTAACTTTTGGATGTGTTTTGTGTATGTGAGGGTTCGGGTGGGTGGTTTTTGTTTTTGTGGGGTTTTTAACTAATTCTTAGTCTTGAAATTAATTTTCAATAACCTCAGGAAATTAAAGGTTATTGCCAAAACTGATAATGAGTATAATAGAACTGTGAATTAATTTGAAGTGACTGATATACAGAGTACAGAAAAAATACTGAGTAGTGCAGCTTTCTTCCTGCACTGCAGTGTATTTTTTCATGTAGTATTCTATGCTTGAGAGTAAGAAGCATATGAAGTAGGTAAATTGCATCCTCAACTGAAAATGTGTGTGTCTATTGGTTTTCAGTTAAAAAACAAATCCATAAATAAGTTTTACAGTTGTGTTAAGTGCCTCTATTGTCTGAAAAATTATTTTATTAGAATTGTGGTTCTGTGGTTGTCTTATAGCAGTGTACTTCTGGCATGTTTTCCTGTATTATTAGTTTCTTATGAAACCAAGCATGCATTGGAAAGACACTATTTTTTGTTTGCTACTTATTCACTTTAAGATAGTCAGTTTGATAAATGCATCAGTTAATTGAAAAATCAAATATTTACTTCCATATATTTTTGTTTATACTTTTACAGTGAAACCAGTTGACGGACTTTCACTGTTTTCACTTACTTTGTTGTCTACTTTTAAACAGATATTTGGAATAAAACAGGACCCGTTAAACTAATCAGATGGTCACCTGATAGCTGTGTTGTGATGGTGACCTGGGAATGTGGAGGTTTGTCCTTATGGAGTGTTTTTGGTGCTCAGCTTATCTGTACTTTAGGAGGCGATTTTGCGTGAGTATTTTTAATGACATTGTAAAGAGTTTATTAGAAGTGTTTGTTTTTATAATTGAAAGCATTTAAGTAGAAATTAATTCACTGAATTAGCTTTTTAAAATTCTCTTTTTCCTTTATGATTTCTTAGATATTGATATATCTTGGCAAATATTTAGGAGGGGATCATTTAAATATAAAGAAAAATATATTATTTTTATTTTATAATAGTCTTTTTGTCTGTAAAAGAAAATTACCCTAGAAGTAAGCTCGAGCAAGCAAATATTAAAATTCCCTCAGTGCCTGTATTTCAAATAGTTTATGCTAGACATCTGACAGTTGCATTGCCTTTTCTGTAGTGTTGTGGATCAAACAGGCTGTACCATTTGAGATGAGGTTCAATGTAGAACCATATGAAAACACAAGATAGGAATTTAATTTATTATTCTGATGAAGTCATTTGCAAACTCAAACTTGTTCTATTCTGTTTTTAAGGTATCAATCTGATGGTGCCAAAAAGGACCCTCTAAAAATCCGTTCCATGGTAAGCAGGAATGTAAAAACACTGTAGTAGGATGACTCTTAATGTTTTTAATTGTTTTTAGTATAACAGATTTTCAGAAAATCAAACTGTCTTTCTTTTGCCTAATTAGTTTTCATAGTATGATGCCTTTACTACAATGTTTTATTGAAGGACAAAAGGACAACTGATGAATTTTTTTCATGAAGTATGCATGACATGCCTTTTCTTGCCTTTGCTTTTAATATTAAGAATGAACACTTGTGATTTTTACTTAATTTTGCTTTTTTATCTGGTCTGTATTTCAAAGTGCAGTCAGACACAGATCAACATTAATTGTAGACTCCCTTATTTCTCTAAATTTACTAGCTGGCCTATGACACTTAAAGTAACTTTACTAAGATTATTAATTCCAGAGAAACTGAACTGGTTTTTTTTAATACAAACTAGTTAACATTAAATCCAATCTTGCTAGTCTGTAAAATCAATAAATAAATAGAATAAATTAGAGTAAATTTTAAATTAGAACAAATTTCAGACACAGTCTACAAGGCCTCATACAAACCATGATGAATTTTTTGTAGTATTTCTAAAACAATTTGGTTTATTTATCATGACATAGTTGCTATGAATATTGACAACTCTAAACATGCATCCCAAGCGGAGGTACATATATGCAATGACAGTACTTTTAAATTTACCTCTTAAAAAATTTCAAAAATTGAAATTCTGATATAATTGAATTTGATGAGCAGCAGCCAGTGTAATTTTGGAAATCAGGATTGTTTCATACCTGGCTCTTTGTTTGAATTTTTGTTTGTTGCCCTAAACTGCGAACTAAGCAGTCTTCACTACTTATGTGGGTGTCTTTGCACAGTTACGCTTCATTTAATCATTACTTTTTTAACATAAGACAGGAAATTATTCAAGCTAGATTCTTACTGTACCTTGTGAATTTTACTGTTTGATTCTTATAATGATATGGTTTAGAACAACAAAATGTGTGGATTTTTTCCAGGCTCATGTATATCATAAGATCAGTTGCAATCAGTTTCTGTAGTTCTTGTTTTATGAGAATATATAGTATTACATTTATATATGTGTATGTAGTGTTGGGCTGGTAATTTTTTTATTGTTATTCTTTTACCTTCAGACCTGGGGATCAGAAGGGTATCATCTCTGGGTTATTGATGGGAGTTCTTCTTCAAACATGAAACCTGAAAGAAATGCAAATAATGAAGCTCAGCAGTTTGGTATTCTGCAGTTTCAGTTCATCAAGAGTGCACTCACTGTTAATCCTTGTATGGTAAGTTTTTTTGTTGATAAATATATCCTTGTTTTAGATCATACTTCCAGTTTTGGGTGACCTCTGAGTTGTTCTCTCAGGTTTTAATTCTGTTCTGCAGCCATTAGAGTTGTCTTTCTTTTTTGTCATAGAGCCTTTAAAATGGTACTGTGAAAATATTGCTATGAAATATTTCATATTGTTTACCTAGAATCTCTTAATATATTCATCATGTAAACATAAATACATAATTATATGTATTTATACATTTATATGTATTTATAATACATATAAATACATACAAATAAACCTTTGTTTTCTGTATGTGGAATTCAAAGTTGCTTTTTTTTCTTTTGTTTTGTTTTTGTTTGGTTTTAATATAGAGTAACCAGGAGCAAGTCCTCCTTCAAGGAGAAGATCGCTTATATTTGAACTGTGGAGATGCAGCACAGACTCAGAGTCCCAGAAATACTTTGGCACACTCTGAACATAACCACACCAGGGAAAGAGGCCCATTTTCAGATGGCAGTTTAGATTCTCAGGGTTTAAGCACTTTACTAGGACACCGGCATTGGCATGTTGTACAGGTAATTGATCCTGGTTGCCCGTATGTGCTTCGTGCTTGCAAGAATTTGTAGGAATAGAATATGCAGCTGATCTCCTCACTCTCTGCCGGACCTTTTTACTCTGGTATGAGATCATTGCCTTTTTATTGTCTCTGGGGGTTTGCCATGGTGCAGCTTTTTCTCATTGACAAAAGGTAAAGCGGTGTTGGTCCTATCAGCCTTGTGGGTATGAGTTTGCCTCCTAGCCAATAAATACAGTCTTAAAGCTTTTATGACTTGGGGAAGGAGTAGTTAATTACTTTCCTGGGCTTTGAAAGAGAGAATAAGTGCAACACACAAGAAATAATTTAGGTGTTTGTTTTTTTTATTTATGCAAAATGCTTTAAAATATATTCAGCTGATGTATATAGTCTTCTGAGTCCATCTGTATTTTCAAACATAAAAAATGGCATCTATTTAAGCATATAACTAAAGCTTCACAATATCAGACTTTCAAAGAAGAAATTGTTTCCAGGGTAGTAATGGGACTTCTATTTTTCCTGTAATATAAATAAAAAGATAAATATCTTTTAATCTGTAATTCTAATGTGTATTCTTTGATGTTGAATTGGTGACACTTTTAAAACAGAGATTTCTGAAGGATCCCCAGTATTTTGTTCTTCACATAGCACATGAATCAGTAGCATTAAAAAGTATTTGATTCTAGGCATATCAGGCAGGTTCTAGATACTGTTGAATTTCCACTTTAGCTGGCCAAGTAGCTCTTCTGTCTTCTAAAACTGGTGTAGGAAGGAGATATCTTTGTTCTGTGGTAAAAGTAAAGCTGAAACAATTAGAATTACTGTGCAGAGCAGCATATCCATAAAAAAGGACAGTGCCTAGGTCTCAATCAAGAGTACCTACCTTCCTTGTGTGAGATCGGAGAATGGAGTTCTAGGCTGATTTTGTATCATCCCATGTGACGTGAAGAATACCAAATTGAGATTGATCTGACGTATTCCAGTAAGGTTCTCTCATAGGAAGGCTTTTGGATATGCTGGTGTATATTTGTGACAGGATTAGAAATTTCATCCCTATACTGAAAGTCCTCTCTGAAGACTGTATTTATCAAAATCTTTATTTTTCTTTGAAATATTCTCTTAGAGAGGGAAGTAGCTGGGAGGAGAGATGAGCAAATTGTGACTATTAATCTGTAATATAATATTAATTGGTGTGTGTTGCTAATGCATTTCGATGTTTTGTGTATTCAAAACAGGGTAACATTTAGGCATCAATAACTTTTGGTGAGTGGGCTGTAATTGTATTTAAAAACAAATTTCCAACATTAAATACCTTCACGATAGTGTTTTGAAAAGAAACCGACATTGTCCAAATTCCTGTAGGATGTGGCAATTAATCGGTACTTTAATGGTAGTTGGTATAGTCATGTGGTTTCCATTTTCTCTTTTTTTTTTTAGATTCATAGTACATATCTAGAGAGCAACTGGCCTATAAGGGTGAGTTATTTTAAGAATATGTTCATTCTTATTTAAAAATATTGGAGGGTTATCCTTAGGATTGGCTGAACTCTGAAAATGAAATCATTAATTTACATTACAGAGAGAAAACTGTGTTAGCAAAGTATGAAACGTGAAGATACTTTACACGTTTTGAGTCTGATGTTGTTGCCTTGTGGTGCATATTTGGATAGGATATATAGTTTAAATAAGTTCCCATCTGAGGTTCTGGCGGCTTTTATTTCTTTTTTACAGTTTTCAGCTATTGACAAGCTTGGACAGAATGTAGCTGTTGTTGGCAAGTTTGGTTTTGCACATTATTCTTTACTCACCAAAAAATGGAAGCTATTTGGAAACATTACCCAGGTGAGAGGTTATGGAATTTTATTCTGGTGCACAGGGAAGATTTTATTTGTTGGGATGTGAGACTTGGAGAAAATTAGAGAGTATCATTTTCAAGTAAACGGCCTGTAGACACACTTGGGATTAGGGTTGCTGGTTATACATGTGTTTCTCATAAAGTGTCTGAAACACAGGTCTTGTGGTTTTGACACACTTAATTTGTGTCTGAATATTAGCAGAGTGTTCCAATTTTGCATGCATATAGTCAGTCAATTCCATTTGTTTTATCTGAGAGTTCATGTGATGTAGCTTTGGATGTAAAGCTTGTAAATTCAGGCTAGAAACACAATTGAGAGAGTCCAGGGATGCCAGTAGCATGAAGAACTGTGGAACTATATTTTGTAGGATGAGGTTTGTCCTTCACATAGTAGTCTTCAGTACTTTGGTTATTTTAAACATTAAGAACTTCTTATTCATAGTCTTGCCACTAAGCATAAAGCTTACAGAGATGATGCATGGCTTTAAGAAATTACCCATATAATGTACATGTCTGTGTGTGTAAGTGTATAAAAATACATACCTATATGTCATCTGCTTGCTTTTTTCAGGAGCAAACTATGATGGTAACAGGTGGCTTAGCATGGTGGAATGACTTCATTGTTCTTGCATGTTATAATTTAAATGATCACCAGGAAGAGGTGAGATACTTTTCTTCAAAGTAAACATATAATGATTAAAATATCTGATCTGTATGACAGTAGTATTATAAACATGAAATTTATTGTGATATTGTGAACATGTTTATACATGATAAACTTTGGTGGCTTTTGGTTATATTCAGAGTTTATATATTAATATATAAGTAATTCTTTGCAGAAAATTTTTGTTGTTGTTATTAAAAACTGTTTACTGCTGACTACAGTGAATCTACTAGTTCTGAAAACTTTGTGACACTTTTGCATATTAGCATGAAGTGTGTTCTGAGATACCTGTTTACAGTATTTTGGGAGAATTTTGCAAGCTTTTAAACTATATGGGCAGAGGAGATTTACTTACTCTTTGCTTTTTAAAACTGGTGAATAAAATTCCTTCCTTATGATTGTGTTCAGTACTTCAGCTTTGGCTGTACTGTGCTTTAACTGCTTTAGTTATAATAATAAAATGGATGCAATGGATAAAATACTTGATGAAACAAAAACTCAGTAGTGTGTCTTGGTAGAAATTCTTGACAACCATTCCACAATAAGAAAATAATCAAAAGTGGAATTACTATTACCTTCCTGGTAAACAGAACATGTTTACAAACTACTCCTTTTCGTTTTAGCTGAGAATCTACCTGCGAACGTCTAACCTTGACAACGCGTTTGCTCACATCACCAAAGTGCAGGCAAACACGTTACTACTGAGTGTCTTCCGGGACATTGTGATATTGTTCAGAGCAGATTGTTCCATTTGCCTTTACAGTATTGAGAGACGGTCTGAGGGGTGAGTGTCACTATTGGAATGCTTTTGCAGTAAGGTACCTGTGGACCTACTCTTAGTCTGAGTAAAATCCTACAGTAATACAAAGGTATTTGATAACTGGTGGAGTCAGATTTTTAAAATACAGAGTGGTGTTATCTTTATGCACAAGTTCATGAGTGTTTTCATTTGCACGCATACTGATAGGCCCATGCAAGGTAGAGGTAGGTAGTGGCTGATGTATGCACATTTCCAGCTGTCTGAACAAACATGTTCCTAAATTGTAGGAACTTGAAAACTGAATATGAATAGGACAAAAAGGGACTAAAAGACACCCACATATTTGAATATTTTAAAATAAAAACATGTTTCTAATATTAGAAGCACTAATTAGTGAAGGGAAGGTGGCAGCAGGCCTGCAAAGATGAAAAGGTTTGGTCTTGGTGAGGTGTTGAGGAATTGTTTTAGTACAAAAGGAGTAGCAATGTGAAATATGCCGGGTGCTTTCAGACAATTAAGATTAGTGAATCTAAGGAGGAGATAAAGATTCAGAGATGGGGGGTTTAAGTCCCTATGTAGGTGATTTTTCTTACAGTAATGGTATCTTCTTTTTAGCAAGAGGGGACCTTTTTGTGGTAGAAAAAAGCAAGTTGTTGATGAACTTCAGAGAAAAATATTTTTAATGCTTTTGAAAAAGCTCCCAACAGAACCCGATCCTGGAAACTGTCTCATTGAAGAGTCAATAGAGTCATTTTCTGAAGTATCTGATGTTGTCTTCTATCCATGCATAGCTGTATTTCCCAAAGTATCAAGATCAGTAACCCATTTTTCTGATGTTGTCTTGTATCCATGCATAGCTGTATTTCCCAAAGTATCAAGATCAGTAACCCATTTTAGGTTTGTTTGGTAACCCATTTTAGGTTTGTTTGGTAACTTTATATAGAGTAGATATGTGGGCATTTCTGCTGATTCCTGATTAAAGGAATGTCATTTGTTTCACAGAGTAAATTGTTTGCTAAGGGTAAGTTGCTTATTTTTGTTAGGTTTACTTCAAGGTAGTTATTTCATGTTAAGTACTGTTGTAAAATTTCTAAGTGTAGTCATTTTCCTTTCAGTCTTAATCCTACTGCCAGTATCCAAATTCTTCAAGAAGTATCCATGTCTCGGTACATTCCTCATCCTTTTCTTGTAGTGTCTGTTACGTTGACATCAGTGAGAACAGAGACTGGCATCACCTTGAAGATGCCTCAGCAGGTAACAGATCTCGAAATTTGATAGAATTGGTGCCTGAATTTGTTAGCTTACTCTTTAAAGATTACCTGGCTGATAAATCAGTCATGAATCAGTGACTCTTCTATATGGTAAAATCCAGAACGTGCTTTTTCTGATGTTCACTATATAGACATGTTATGTGGGAATTGGGGATGAGGGGGTGGATAGAGATGTAAGAGTTTAGATTTTATTTCGTACCTTCTCTTCTTAACTTGAAAAGTTTGAGACCAAGTCTTGGTGAACAAATTAAATTTAACTCTATCAAGGGTATGTTGCTCTATCATGTATTAACTGTCAAAATCCAGAACAATCCATGGCATTAGGACTTACCTTTCTTGCAACAACATGCCCATTACTCAAAGAATAAATAGAAAAAATGAAAAGATGGCATATTGACCCTATGAGGCACTCTTTGTAAATTCTGCTACAGCCAAACAATGACTTAAGATGTGAAGATCCCTGTCTTAACCTTCAGAATTTTGTCAGGGCACTGAAAGCACATGCAAAGAGAACTTGGATTTTTGTCGTAAATCAAAACGGAGTAGACTTAACTGAGCAGAATAGTTTGCTTTCTTGACACACCTTAAACAATTTTTCTCTAACTGCAGCTAAATAAAAGTTCAAGATGCTGTACAAGTGTGGCTCAGCTCTTTTTGGCTCAGCTTTTGGGTTGTGTACCAATGTTGTCTTTGCAGTCAGATACTGGCAATCATACTGTGATGATACTGATAAGAATACAGACTTTTATTTTTCTTAGAATGCTGCTGGATTGCCCATTTTAAGACACATGGTTGGAAAAAGTCCATATTAAACACATGGAATGAGTTTGGTGAATAAGAAACCTTCCAGTATTTACTCCTTTGCACAAGAACTTGTTCTTGATTTTTCTGAGTCCTTCTATATTGAATTCAGCTGTTAGTCATCTCTGTAAAGTGGGACATTTAATTTACATTTTTTCTGGGTTTTTAATGTGGTTATGAGTAAAATTATAATTCAAAAAGCTTAAATAATTTGCATAATATTCTTTCTATCCTTAGGCTTGTGAAGCTGAAAGTATTATGCTTAACTTAGCAGGACAACTTATCATGTTGCAAAGGGATCGATCTGGACCCCAGATACGAGATAAAGATAATAATCCTAATCAAAGAAAGCATGTGAGTAAATATATGTGGAGTACTGTGTATGGCTTCAAAGATGGCAGTGATGGAAGAAGCTATGCAAAAGAGTGGTCCAGACATAAAGAAAATAAGACTATCAGCAAGGCAGTATTTGTGCTTACTGACGGAATTGTTGGCTGGAAGTGTATGAGCATTTGCTTGTGTTCGCTAGTTATATTGAAATAAAAAAGACAAGTTTTAAGAGTAAAGATACTGCCCAAAATTTCATATGCACCAATAACAGAAAATCTCTAGTCTGTCCAGAATGGTTTTTTGTGTTTATGGAACATTATCATTTTTTGCAGAGTACATTTACAGAGTTCTTGGCAATAACAACAATACAAATAAATTACTGAACTTTCAATTCTTCTGAGCTGATGAAAACCAATTCTATGTGAAACAAGCACATTGGGAGACTGAAATTTGGAAAATTCAGATAAAGATTTGTCAATTCTAGGTTGGACTTGGGGGCTAACTGAAGAAGCAGAGAACAGGTTTTTATTTTTCACCTTTATTCTTATCTCTCTGCTTCCTGACTAACTATTAAGGAGGTTACAAAAAGAAATGTCTTGATTAATAGTTATAGGTATTAAGTGGTGTTTTGTCACATGCTAGGATGCAGATAAGAGAGAAGCAGATTTGTTTCTTCTCTGTTAGAAGAATAACATGTTTGAAGACAGTACTTAGCTGAAAAATTGAGTTCTTGTGAATAGGGTAAAAATAAAAGGAATAATGGATACTCTTTTTTTTTTTTTTTTTCATTTTAAATAGCTGCCTTTTTGTGCTCCAGTTGTCCTAGCCCAGTCTGTTGAAAATGTATGGACTACTTGCAGGATTAACAAACAGAAACGCCACTTACTGGAGGCTCTGTGGCTCAGCTGTGGTGGGGCAGGTATGAAAGTCTGGCTTCCCCTGTTTCCCAGAGATCATCGAAAACCGCATTCCTTTCTGTCAAGACGGATCATGCTGCCTTTCCACATCAACATATACCCATTGGCTGTTTTGTTTGAAGATGCCTTGGTTCTTGGTGCTGTTAATGACACTGTGCTCTATGACTGTTTATACACTCAAACCAGTGCTAGAGAACACTTAGAGGTTCTCTTTCCGTTCTCCATTGTTGAGAGAACCTCTCAGATCTACCTCCATCACATTTTACGCCAGCTCTTGGTTAGGAACCTCGGTGAACAAGCCTTGCTTTTGGCCCACTCCTGTGCCACATTACCATACTTCCCTCATGTACTAGAACTGATGCTTCATGAAGTGCTGGAAGAAGAAGCTACCTCGCGGGAACCCATTCCCGACCCTCTCCTTCCCACTGTGGCGAAGTTCATTACAGAATTCCCCCTCTTCCTGCAGACAGTTGTTCATTGTGCTAGGAAGACAGAATATGCCCTGTGGAATTACCTTTTTGCTGCTGTTGGAAACCCGAAGGACTTATTTGAAGAGTGCTTAATGGCCCAGGACTTGGACACAGCTGCCTCTTACCTTATTATCCTACAGGTAACAGCACCAGATATATTGCAAGAGTACTGATATTTACTAATATTGCAGTATTTTAAAAAAAAGTCATATCAAAGTTGTGCATGTTCAACAGATCTTTAATGTAACAGTTTTCTGTTGATATTATGTCCAGTTATGAAGGGTGGTAAGATCATGCAGTGTAAGTAGTTAGTTTACTGTTTTAAATGGGAAAATTATAGCATGAAATTTATTGTTTATAATCTTTGGTATACTCGAATGTGAAGTAGTGTGGCTTGACTTAATAGAACTTCAGATCTTCTATAGTAAAACTAAATCACTTAATTATGCTTTGTTGCTTGCAGAATATGGAAGTTCCAGCAGTTAGCAGACAACATGCTACTCTCCTATTTAATACTGCCTTAGAGCAGGGAAAGTGGGATCTCTGTCGTCATATGATTAGATTTCTTAAAGCCATTGGCTCTGGAGAAACAGAAACACCCCCAACTACACCAACAACTCAGGTTTGTGATGAGAAAAGTAAATACTGAGCATCATGCCTTGTATGATTAATCTTCGTATTATATATAATGTTTGGTACTTTCAGTGTATGTTTTGGTTTTCTTGCTTTTAGGAACCTAGTTCAAGTAGTGGTTTTGAATTCTTCAGGCACCGCAGCATTAGTTTATCTCAATCAGCGGAGAATCTCCATAGCAAATTTAATCTGACAAAGACACTGAGTATGCCCTCTGGCCCCTCTGGAAAAAGGTAATGTCTTCTCATTCCCCACTTTATTAGGTAGAGGACTGACTTCTTACTAATTTAAGTTTTAGAAATAAATGATTTGATAGATTTGTCATAATCTCCTTCTACATTTTTTGCATTTATAATTTCACAACTTTTGTACTGTTTGTGTCTCATAACATTCTTGGGAAAATATATTCTCACACATGTAAATACATGTATGTATGTTTGTATGTATGCACAGGTATGCTTACATAGATATTGCTGACCCAAAGACTCTGAAACCACTGGATGTGGTACATATTACATGTGTAGTAATTTAAGTAGCTAGTGAGATCACGTGCCTCATATTTAAAGGACCTGTTTTTCTGAAAAATACATTTTGAACTGCTCACAGTTCACAGCATCACAGTGTCCTGCTCTGCTACCGTGCACATCTTGATCTGGCACTGTGTTTCCAAGCTACAAATAGAACCTTTTATGCCTTGGGGTGAACCCCTCTAAAGCTGCTGTGTACCGACTTGATATTGATAGGTATTACAGTTCAGAAGTAGGATTGAACTGAAATTATTATCTTTGCTTTGGCGTTTTTCCCCATCCTGATTTCTAAAACCATCCTAGTATAAATTCTGAATTTAGGAATTTTTGATAGAGAGTACTGTCTTAAAGGTTTGGATAGGAAGGGCTGTGGGCCAATACTTGACTATTTCTCTAAACTTTGCGGTGTCATCTGCCTTTTATCTCCTACTTTACTTTTTTCTGTATTGCTAATAGTTTAATGTTCTATAAAAACTGCTGCTGTTGTAACTTAAATCCTTTATTTCACCTACCTGTTGAGGCAGTGGGATCTTTTAGAGAATATAAACAGCAAGGAACTAGGGAAACTGCTTCTGCTGTTACATAGAAAGCTCCCCTTTTACTGCTCTGGTGACTTGATGTTCTGCATTTGTGGCCTTTGTGACTCAGCTTTATCAGTGTTCACTTGGCTGTTCTGTGCTGTGTGTGTAGGTGGAGTAAAGACAGTGACTGTGCTGAGAACATGTACATTGACATGATGCTCTGGCGGCATGCTCGGCGTCTGCTGGAGGAAATCAAGCTGAAAGACCTTGGCTGCTTTGCCGCACAGTTGGGCTTTGAGCTGATCGGCTGGTTGTGCAAGGAGCGAGCCAGAGCTGCCCGTGTGGAGGATTTTGTGTGTGCTTTGAAAAAGCTACACAAGGATTTCCTCTGGCCATTTCCAGTTATACCAGCTTCATCCATTAATTCACCTTTCAAGAATGGAAAGTACAAGACAGGTACAGTAGCATCTGAGTTTGATACATTTCAAACTCAGATTTCCCTCCTGCAATGCTACATCTGTGAATCTCTGTTCTGGTCTGTTCTGCCTCTGTTTAGCCAAGATAAGAACAGGCTGAGGCTTGCCACCTGCACAGCTTTCTCACAGAGAGTGTATTTTTTTAAGAGATTCTGTTTAGCATAGACAGTACCTCTCCTGCTTTCTCAGGTGTACTGAATTGGACATCACTGTAGATGTTGAACTCAACATGGAAATTGCTTCAGTGTAAATTCTGCTGCAGAAAATAACTAAAATCAATATTCTTTTGTAGTCTCTTGATGAGCTTTTGATTAACTTCTTAAAAATAAATAGTAATGTTCCTAATGTTTGAAATTTACTTTGTTAGACAGTAAGAACTTAGAAGACTTCTAAGCCTCCTTTATGTTACTGATCTCTCAGTTCACTACCTTACCTCCTTACAGCAAAGTTGACATTTGCTACCTTATCTCCATATGGCAAGGCTGACATTGCTGCCAAGTCTTCCTCTTTTTAGTAACAGCATCATTATTTACTTCTGTTGATGCTAACACTTTATTACATCATGCTTCTTTTATGCCAGTGCTCTCATAAAAAGCTGGTTAGAAATTCCTGAAATGCCTAAACTTGCTGCATTCCCTTGAATTTCATTGGTCCCCTTAATATTGACTTAGATGCAAGTTTTAGCTTCCTGAAATGCCAGGAGAGATCTGTCTAAATTTCCTTCTGGATACTTGCATGATTTTTCTATGGTGTGTTTTGATCTTTCTAGCTGTGGGGGAACAACTACTAAAATCTCAGTCTACAGACACCTTTGTAAACATGGAAATGGACACAGGGATTTCAAACACACCTCGCAGTCGTAGCTGGCTTGGTACTATCAGCTCTTCTCAGAGAGAGATTGATACTGTTTCATCCCATGGACCACACATGCAAGATGCATTCCTTTCTCCTTTGCTAAGTAAAGGTTAGTCACTCTTCCTTCTATCTGCTCATTGGAAGAATGTGAAGTGTGTGCTTATATTTTGATATTTGTGTGTCACTGTTGTATTGTCCCTTCTCAACTACTGATAAGAAAAATTCAGGAAAAAAAAAGAAAGGACTTACTGAAAAGTGAATCAAATTTTTTACAGCAGAAAGGTAATGCCCATCTTGTACATCTCTAAGTACATGAAGTTGAATATGGAATATTTGCTGAAGTTTCTATCTGTGGTGATAACTTGAAGTTCAATATTTTTTCAGTCTGGATAGGAAGAGTGTCCTACGTTGTGGTTTTTTGTTTCCTTGTCTCTTGCATAAATCAGCCTCTTGCAGGTGTTCGAACAGCTCTAATTGCATGAACTTTGTGCTTTTGGGTTTCCTAAGAATGATACTAGATATATCACTTATTGAGGAAGTTGAGGAAATTAGAGATCCATATAGTTGTATTTTTTCCTAAGGCTTTATGTAAATTGCTTTTTAAAAGGTGCAATGTATGACAAGCTTACTAAAATAGAAATTGTACTTTGTATGTATTTTTTCTGAACACAGAAGGATATGGGAAAAGTTTGTCAGACCATTGTAGTCTTTTTAAAATTTTGTATACTTCCTCTTGTCCTTGAGCATAGAGCGTTTTCAACAGTATCTAAATCATGTGATTTCCACTCCATTAGGGCAAAGATCTAAGTACGTAGTGTGAGCTACATTTTTTTTTCTTAATTTTTACAACTGTAGAGCCTTCTGTGAGATTCAGAGCATTTGGAGATGTTTTCTGTCTGCTTGGGCACGGTCTCATTTTATTTTCACTCCTTTTTCTCTTGTTTTTTAAATCTGGAGACTGCAAGAAAATAGTTACGTCTTTTCATTGCATTGACTTTACTGCTGTCTGCCACTACTGGTCTTTATATAAATAGGTGTATGTGGGGGTTTTTGTCTGAGCTGGATGAAGACCTTTGAGTTCAATGGACTTTGCTACACATTTTGAAGCAGTTTATTTCTAAAGAAACGAAATGAATAGCCTTCAAAATATTGCAAGCTGAATTCTAATAAAAATTTCAGAAATTACTAATCCAGCACTGGTATTTATGGGCAAGAATATAATCAAATAACCTTTTGACTTCCTAAACTTTTTCCAAGAAAAGATGCATATGCTTTAATATGGAAATAATTCTCAAGAGTAGGTGCCTTCATGACTCACCACTGTAATGTTTTTAGCTTTGTTACTGTTCCTCTGAAAATTCTGTTACTGCATGTGCTCTTCATGTTTTTACTGGAAATACTTCTTTTTGTATTTTGTGCTGGTAAATATTTACATTACAAAACATGTGAAATCTTCATGGTTTTGTGTGAAGAAAATAATTTTATATTGAAACTTCATTTTAACAAAATTTAAAGTTAAATAAGCAGAATTTTAGACAGACTGTAACCCTTCCTGGACTTAATTCTATGACTATAGTATGCAAGATGCTGTATTGGTGCTTTTATGATGATTGCCAGCAGATAGCTAGGATGCCTTACTGATAATAATTCTCCTGAATTATTTTTACTGGATAGAAAAGCTATTGCATTCCTGCAACATTAGTTCTACCATCCAGTGTGACAAGAAGAATGCTGAAGCGGGATGGACAATATGCCTGAAGTAACTGTGATGCACCGTAAAGCATTACTGTTTGTCAATTTTTATAGGAAGTAGTTCAGAAATTCTGAGTCTTACTAAAGTAAGTAGTTTCTTTTTTCCCTTATGTTTCTGAGTGTTTTTGATAGGTGATGAATGCAGCATTGGTTCAGCAACAGACCTGACTGAAACAAGTTCTATGGTGGATGGAGACTGGACCATGGTGGATGAAAACTTCTCCAGTCTAAGTTTAACTCAGTCAGAGCTTGAGCAGCTCTCTCTAGAGCTGGCCAGTAAAGGGCCACACAAGTCACAGGTGCAGCTGCGGTAAGTAATGACACCTTTGAGACTGAGAATTGCTGGCTTGCAGCATTTGGAGAAAGAAACAATCTGCACAATCACACTGCAATTTTTGTCTTGGGAGTAGAAAAATAAACAGCCTTTCTCTCCATATAGGTATTTGCTACATATCTTCATGGAAGCAGGATGTCTGGATTGGTGTGTTGTCATAGGCCTTATTCTCAGAGAATCTTCAGTTATCAACCAGGTTTTCAGTATCATGCAGTCCTCTGATATTGATGGAGAAATCTGTCAGAATATTAAGACTGGCCTAGATGCTGTTGACAAGTGGGCTTCTACAGATTGGTAAGTGTTACTTTCTATCTTCACTTTCATTTGAGCTGTAGATATTTTGTTACCTAAAAAGTAACAAAAGTTACTACCTTTTCCTTATCTCAAACCTCACTTTAGAGAGTTGTAATCAAACTGGGAAAAAAAACCCCAAAACACAAACCAAACCAAAACAAACCCAGAGCTTTCCAACTTTTATTGTTTGATCAGGGTTGCCTTTTTCTCTTTATTTATAAACATTTCTGCTTTTCAGGCACATGACAGAAGTACTAATTTTAATTCATTTATGGTGTTTCATCCCATTCTCTTCCTAGCCCTGGGTACAAGCCATTTCTAAGTATCATCAAACCACAGATCCAGAAACTAAATGAAATAGTAGAAGAGCAAGTACAACCAGAAGCATTTCAGCCAGTGAATCCTTCTAAGGTTCCTGAACAAGCGAACCCAAGAGCTGAGGAAAGCAGGACTTCATCTAGCCATGGCACTAATCCTCAGAGTGATGCTGGAAGCAGCAATGCAAGCAGACATGAAGAGGACAAGGCTAAGACAGAGGATGAGGATTCATTCCAAGAAGGCAGTTATGACTGTGTTGTGTCTTAAATGGAAGGTGAACAACCATTTGTTCCATTTGTTCAGGTGTGAAAGGAAGCAAACCAGCTCTTAGATCTGCTTCTGTGTTTTGGATTTGAACTCTCTTTTTAATTTTGTTTGTTTGTTTTGGTTTTTTAATATTTCAATCTTTGAAATTTTTAGTGGGGATAACTAAACACCAGTTTCATCAAATAATTTCAAAAGGAGGCATGACTCTTTTTTGATGCAATGGCCAGACTGCAGCTTTACATTTTGATACTTTAAATAGTGTTGGAGAGTGAACACACATGGAGACAGATTCAGCCCGTGTTCATCAGTACCTTTACGTCACCAACACGTTCTGAAGAAACTACTTATATCTTGCTTGAGTTTAAAAGGCGAACAGGGGATTAAATATAAAAACTGTTTTCTTTGCAGCTTGCCTGCCTAATAAATGTCTGATCAATGCAGTTCAGATTGGTTTGATACCGATATTTTGTATTAAAGGACTGTAAAATATGTTGTATGTTTTTGTGAATAATCTTGTACAAATACTCAAGACTGTACCATATTTGGAGGTACCTATGTGTGTTTGCATGTTTCTAGATGACTAGTAAAGTTAAAGCAGAGTTGCACTTCTTTCTGGATGAGGCATACTTTACTGACCTAACACTGACACAAGGTGGCTTACCTTTTTTTTTACTGCCACTTAACAGATCTTGTAGTTGGGTTAAGGGACTGCTGAAGGTTATTTATTTAATTGTAAATTCTTTTCTGATAAATGGATTTTTAAAATGTAAATAATCATCATATACTCTTGCTATGGAAAACTAGTTTAACAGCTCATACTTAAACATTTTTCAAACATTTTATAATATGCATACTTCTAACTAAGACATATTTAACTTTCATACAATGTTATGAAAACCTGGCTGCAGAAGTCTGTTGCTTTGAGGTACTTATTTTTTCTAGCTGCTGTCCCTATGTAATAACTACCTGTAACAGTATTAATTTAGATATTAGCTTGTTTGTACTGTGCAATCTGAACAAAAATGCAACATTACTCATTTTATACACGATAAACTAGTTTATTTTTTATAACATCATTTGATTACTGACATGGACCAAACTAGTCATCCTATGGTAGTTACAGCATCTGTTGCTTTTCTAGTGTAGTTACTAAATGCACATCCATTTAAACTCTGAAATTAAGACTATTCACAATTAAGTTTTAAATGAATTGTGGTTTCATCATCTTTATTTCCTTTGTAGATAAGATCAAGTGCTTTAAAATGTACAGATATTAAACTGTTGCTTTAGAATGGCTTTTCTAAGCCAATACAACCAGTACAAGTGCAATAATCGCGAGTATTACGTGGAAAGCTGGAGCTATTAATGAATGCAACTTGAACTTCATTTTAAGAGTTGAAACTTGAGACTGAAGTTAGAGGAAAGAAACTCAGTCTGAGTCCCAGCATTAAGCTTATTCTGCATTGTAGCTACTGGTTACAGATAATGTCTATCATACCTACAAGCCTGTTGTGACCTGACGTCAAAATTCATTATTGTTTTAAGGGGATAATACTTAAAGCTTTTTTTATGATAAAGAAACCTGCTTAATCTATGTTAAAAGAAATAAAAACTGTGCTTCAAGTTAATATTTTTCTGTGGTTCTGTGGTAATGACGTAAGCCAAGCCCATCCTGGTCAGCGTTCTGCTGTTCAGGTTTTGGATCTGTGCAAGTAAAACATACATTAACTGATATATTAACATTCTTAATATTCATATCTTACTACTGTGCTACTGTTGTTTTGCAGGTAAATCTTTTTAGTTGTGAAATTTTAGAAGTTTGTACTTCTTTAGTAGTAATTATCTCTATGCAAATCTTACATGCTAATTTTGTATTTTGATTTCACTGCTGTTATACTTGTAATTAAAAGACAAATATATTCAACTTTACTTGAAGTTACTCCTGTGAAAAAGAACTATTTCTGACTGCAAGCCATTCAGGTAGGCCATCTTAGAGAGACAAAGCTCTCAGAGAAGCCACCTGATGAAATTGTTTTTTATACTCCTGCAGCTTGTTTTTTACAGGATGAAGGAATAGAGCCTTTGCCTTATTAGTGCATCTTTGAAGTTACATCCACCTGCTGCTGTGAAAAGAGATGTAGTGCGTTTAGGTGGCAAGGGTGTGGTGGCAAGGGAGGGCTGTGTCAGACAGAGCCAGTTCCAACAAACATAAGCTGGTGCCTCCTCTCTGTAATTTATTTAACAAGGAGTAAAAAATGCTGTGGAATATGAGTGAGGAAGAGTCCTGCACAGTCAGCCAGGCCCATAATGGAGGAGCAGGTGGAGATAGTCCAGGCACTGGAACAGAGATTCCCTGGAGCCTGTGGCTCAATGCAAGTAAATACACACATTAAATTATATACCAACAGTCTTGCTAATCAGCCTCTTAGTGCTGTGGTACTGCTCAGCAGCTCAATCCTTTAAATGATGAGGAAGAGGCTCTACACCTGCAGCCCACTGTGGAGCACTCTGGAGCAGATACCCACAGTGGCAGCCTTGGAGCACCCACACTAAGCAGGTGGATGGATGAGCCCTGAAGGAAGCTGCAGCCCAAAAAGCCCACACAGGAGTAGATTTCTGGCAGCAACTGTGGCCCACAGGGATCCATGCTGGAACAGTCTCTTCCTGAAGGACCACCCCAGCAAGAGGAGAACAAGAATCCACTTGGAAGCAGTTTATGAGAGACAGTATCCCATGGAGCAGACCCCATGCTGGAGCAGGGCAATAGTGAGGAAAGGAAGGAAGCAGAGAGGAAATTGTATAGACTGACCATGACCTGACTCTTAACTGACTATCCCCAGTTCTTCTACACCACGGTGAGAGAGAAGGCAGAAGAATGAATCTGGGAAGGAAGGGGAGGTTCGGGGAAAGTGTTTGGTTATCATATTTTAATTTTAATTGGTAATAAAATAATTTTCCCAAGGCCAGTTTGTTTCATCTGTTGTGGGTACCAGTGAGTAATGTCCCTATCTCAACCCATGGATTTTTCTCATCCCATTTTCTCCTCCTGGTCTGCTGAGGGGAGGGTCAGCTGTTTGATAGGTACCCATCAGCTACCCAGGGTTAACCGTCCACAAAAGGTCTAGTCATCCACAAATATGCACTATTTAACTAAAGATAGGAAAAATGGGCCACTTGACCAGATGAGGATAAACATCTTTTTATGAAATCCCAACATGGTGGCACTCTTTTCACTTTGTGTATCCAGCTCACATAAAACTGGCTGATGTAAGATTTCCTCCTTCACAACAATTTGCACATCATCAAGTTTTCTTGATCTGTTTCTCATCCTGTGCAAAACTGTTCCAGAAAAACAGGAATACTCTGTATTCTTTGCTATTAGATCCTTTCACACCAGGTATACCTACAAAACTGCTTGAATCAAATTGCGTTTCTGAAGGTAATTTTTCACTTTCACTTTTGTCAACCCGAGTAAACTAATTTTTCCTCAGCATGTTTTAGGTCAAAGAAACCAGTTCAAATGGTTTTCAAGCCAAAGTGTCTCTAAGCTACAGGTTTGAGACCTACTGTAAGCAGAAATACCTGAATTCATAATCTAGGCCAGAACCTGTACAAAGGAGGGAGAGTGGTGTAAGTCATCCCAGTGTTTAAACAGAGAAAAGAGAGATACAAACTTGAGTGTTCTGTTTATCATGTGGCCCCTGAAATGGGAAATTCCTTGGGCTTACTTATTCGGAGAGCACTGAGAGAAGGCTTTAGGAGTCCAGAGCTGGAGCCTAAAGCTACTACATAGCAGACACAAAGCACCTAACTACTCTTTCCTTTTTTATCCAAAAAACTCCAAACCCCCCAAAAAACCCAACAAATACAAAAGAATAAAACAAAAAAATCCTGCCCGAACAATACAAAACAAAAACCTCAAAACAAAACAAAACCACCCAAACAGAACAAGCCACCACCTTCTCCCTTGAAAAAAACATCTCCAAATAAACTCTGCATGGGCAGCCTTCTAAGATGGTTACTTAAATTCACCTGTCCACTTAGTGGCTTTGAAGCTTCTATTTGTTCCATTCTCAGAACAGATCGAAAGAACTATTCCTTTTTAGATGAATCACTGCTAGTTTTTAGGACTGATTCTTTAATCTTTCTGCAACTGATTTTTTTTTAAAAACATGTTTGCTGAGGAACATTGATGCTTGACACCCTGCTTGAAATACAGATCTCCCTAAACTGGCTTATACTTCCTGCTCAAGACTCTGCTTTAATGCTTAGCATGTTCTTAAGCTGCACCCACAGTTTTGACAGAACCATGAAGAGTTGCAGCCCAACAGAACCTCTTTCACAGTGAACAGGAGAGCCTGGCTAAGTTCTAGGATCAATTTATTCCCCCGAGACTGAAAGGGATTTACATGAAGGTTGAGAATGAATGTTCTGTGTTCAAAACGGAAGCCAGTTACATAAATTAACAGTAACCACAGAACGTAGGTTTACTGATCTTGCATGTCTTTCTACCATTCTCCACCAAGACCACATACCAAGTTCTAAAATGGGTCATCCTGCAGGTCCCTTCCAGACAATTATCAAAAGTCAGATTATGTTTAGCCCTCAAGGGAGAAAAGTATGGAACAGCTTTGCCATGCAGACAAACTGTTCTTCAGCTACAACTACCTGCTACAACTACCTCTGTATAGACTTGTCAGATCTTGTCTATTGGTGTTTGATTGGTGTTTCTCCAGGAGAACTGCAATCCAACACAGACTGACAGACATCAAAGACAGGTCTTACTAGCACAGAACAGCCCCACTCAGCTCAACAGTTTGTGTATGATAGCTGAAATTTTCCTGTTCATTGCACCTATCCCAACACTTCTTTCTTCAAATGCATGCTTCTACTTGAAAGACAATCTTGAAGGTATGGTGACACACTGTAAGGATGCACTAGATTGCATAACAACAACATGTAGGGGTCTCCTTTGCTTAAATTGATAAAATGCTTAGTACTCAGCTTCAGAAATACATATTTTAATAGAAAACATAGTAGATTCTCAAAGCCATCAAAATGAGGGGAAAACCAGAAGAAAGCAATTGAGAAAATGCTGTGGATGTAAATTGTTTCCAATGAGCACAAGGTAATTTTAACCAACTGTTTACTGCCTCTACTAAGAATAAATAATGTTTCTACTCTATGCCCTTGTATCCTTAAAGTTACTAGCTGCTTGCATTTCATACATTTCAGAGAGTAAATCACACATAGCTTTTTTTAGGAGAAATAGTAACCCACAGTAGCAGAAGATTCATCTGCTTGTACTTGAATAGGGAAGCAGATGGACACAAACAGAGAATTTTCTCATCCTCTTTTTTTGTCTTAGATTAACAATAAAACTGGTCTCAACCATCAATTTTGCAAAGAGCACTTAGCTTGGCTCCCAGTGACTCCTCTGTATCACATCTTTTTCAAAAACCACCCTCTCCAGGAAACCAACCAGAATTCCCATTTTGACTTTTCTCAACTCAGATGATTTTTGCATTCTTTGGCCAAGCTTATCTTCCACACAGCTCTAACACCAGCTGTCTAACCCAGCAGTATTATACTGCTCTTAGCAGTATTTCTACCCCAAGTTCAAGTAAAACATTACTGCAATGAATGGAAACGCAAATATATAGCCTTTAATCATGCTAAAAATCAAGTGTCACCAATCAAGTTTTGCTTTTATTTACAAAGACAGAAACTTGCAACAAACCAGATATACCTCATAATAAATTTATGTAACAAGGATTAAATCCTGAGACAGCAGAAGTTATTGCTTCACTTAAAGTTTCAGATTGCCAACAGGCATTTTTATATTTTTGGCTCCCCATATGAATTCTTCACACAGCACTTCCAAAGCTTTAAATCATAAGGAAAACACAAAACTCAAAACTAAGAAAGATGGTAAATATCAGTGCAGCTTTAGTTAACTAGCTGTGCATCAGCTAGAGTACAGTACAACACATTCGTTGAGATTCAAGACACAGGAGTTTTAGTTTATAACTCTGATTTTCAAATCATTAATAGCACTTTTAAATAATACAGGGATTGTACTTTCAAATCAGATACAATCAAGTGATGATTAATGCACATTAATGTATAAACCCCCAGGTTTTAAGATACTGATGGCCAGTTCATTATGATTACAGTAATTAAACCTCTTACCCTAGTTCATGAGTTAGTTGACAATCTCTGTTAATGTCCCTTGACCAACCAATGAAACTGGTTCCTTCCACTATTACACACTACTACAGAACAATCTAAAGGAAAAATACCTGACTGAAGATCTGTTATCCATCACAGCTCACACAAATTAACTGTCACACAATTTTCTTTCATGTGCTCTGCAAACTTATCAGTACTAGCATGTTTCTACTCGAAATGATGCCTGCACGAAATCTGCTCTGCATGACATTAGGCAATACTCATGAGATTAACTATTTAAATTTGTAGTGTGATATTGATATAGCCAAATGTTTTATATATAATTTGGAAAAAACCATTAAGTTCCTTCAGATATATCAAGTTCTTTGAATTTCAAAAATTACCCTTAACTATTAACCACTGCACTAAAAAACCCCAAAAAGATGGTAAGTATAAAAAAGAGGTCAGTAGCTTCTGGTTTCAAAGCTTGCCAATTAAAATTGGAAGATACTCTAAAACACAGACATTTATAAAAATCCATCCTATGAAAATAAAATAAGAGCAATCCAGAATATTAGACATCTTTTCAAGATTACTCTTTTAGGTGCTTTTCCTTAAGGAAAGGAAACTTTATTTTAAGAAATAGTAAAATGTATTAGCAAGTGCAATACTGACACACTACCGAAAGTTTCTCCAGAGGAGATACCAAAATTACCCAATTCTAATAAATTGGAAGGAAACTAAAAATTTAGAGTAGGTTAATTATAAGACATCCACTTAAAGGAGTAAGGACTTAGCACTCTCATGTATGAGAGAGCAAGTCACATGCTCATGTGCTGATAGTGAAAGATCCCAACAGGAACAAAACCACAAGATGGTAGTTAGGTTGAATTTAGCCACTCATGCTGTAACACCAGAAAGACAGGAAAAGGGGTAGGACTAAGTTTTTTAACAGAAACATACAATTTGGATAAACAATTACCATGTCCCATCATAATATTGATTTCTCTGCATTGTGCATTTGCCAAGGACTCAATGCAACCAACATGAGTACCACAGCTATCAGTGACTTCATCCAGTGACAAAAGTAATGCCTGGGACTTTGCCACCTCTGCCGTGCTTCCACAGGAACAAACACCTTCTAGCTGGAGATCAGACTTGAGTAGGACGGATAGGATTGGTAGGTGATACTCCATATATCAGTCAAGTACAGTTGTATTTTACACAGTATCAAAATAATTCCATGAAGCCCTCCCATTACAATTGCCACTATTTATTATGCTAATATTACCTCGTCAAGTGTAGTTTTCATTTTAAGAAACCCACTAGCCAAACTGCCACTTCAGTGGAAGAGCCAAGGTGAACTGCATTCAGAAAAGTATCATTATATCCCCAAGATAGCAGTAGTCTTTAAACAGTCAAACTGCCAAAGAAACGCATTTGCTGAAGTATTTTAAATTCTTGCTGAAGTCTCTGGCATCTTGTTAGAAAGTGCTTGCCATAAGGGCATGCTGCATCAGAGATAACCCTATCAGCCCTGCAGCATTGCTGTCAAAATTAAAAGACAAAAAGATCATAGGTACAGGACCAGCCAGAAGAAAACGTCCAGTTTGGAAACCTCTCCAGTAAGGCATAGAGTTGAGGTGACTTTTGATCTTCTCCAAAAAAGTAATGTGCTGCTATGGCAAGGGAGACTATTCCATCAGAATGCTTCTCTGGGGCCTGAAAATGAGAAAAGGACAACACAGTCTTTATGATTGTTCCTGACACTTCAACATATATCAATTCAGATGTAGTTTTCTATAGACAGTATCTGTCCTGCAGTTCTTTGTCCATCCTGCAGTTCTTTGTCTTCTGTGTTAAAACACTCCCTATCTTCAACATATCAGTCTGATTACATGACGAGTTCAATTTGAAAGGAACTGGCAACCAGATGTTTAGATCACAGTGCCTCTGATGTGTTACACAGCTTCCACATGCTCCTGCTTCAGTGTTTGTCTGTTTTGCTGACAAATCAAGACATGGACTCCAACACAGTGTTTACACTGATCCTTCTACAGCAAATCCCCTTCTGCCTAGCTTTGCCTCTATCTGGCTCACAAGGCTTGTCACACTTGAGACTCCAATCTACCTTACTGAGTACCCTTTGAGGATTATTTGTGTTTAGACTGCCTGGTGCAGGAAGGAAAAATGGGCTTTCTGACTTTTCAAAGATACTTGTAATATTTACTCAAAGGATAAGTGCTAAACCTAAAGTAAAAACATACATACAAAAACATACTGCTAAACCTATACTAAAAACATACAGGTCTGCAAAAAATTATTCCTTTGCAAGTTAGAAGGGTGGGGAGGCAGATAGATAATAGATGGACAGTACTATGCTCTCTAAACATGGTAGGGCTGAGATTAGGTGGGTTCAGTGGAAGGCTAGGCCTGGGCTGCTTAGGGCAAAGGCTGAGTAGAAGCTTAGGTGGAAGCAGGACATAAAGTTATAGGGTGAGAGCTATAATTTGTTGAGTCGAATCCCACTCAAACAGGAAGGCTGGAAGCCTTGCTTCCAGCTGAAAATAATGCAAAAGAAAATTTAGAAAACAAAGGTTTTACAGCTCTCTTCAGCTTCAGGACAGGTACATTTTCCACCAAGGATTCTATAATTCCCCAAAACCAAGCAAACAAGAGAAAAGAAAGGGAAAGAGAACTACTCATAATAATAAAAAGTAGTAAGGATAAAACTTCAGGAACTGTGAGGGGAAGATCAGAGAAATCAAAACTTATAATCAAAGACCATGCAGACAAGAAAAGTATTTTTCCCTTGGCTGTTTAGAAGCTGGTGGACTATCATGGGAAATACATGGGAGCTGATGTATAAAGCTGACCTATCAAAAGAAGGATACTAGAATTAAGATCTACCAAATAAACCAAAGCATTAGGAAGTTACAGTGACACTTTTCACACAGGAATGCAGCCGTGGTGGGAAGAGGGTGGACCAAGGCATCACCAGTTTCCAGCAGTGCCGCACTCACCGTCAGTTCCACCCAGAAGTGCCAGGGAGCTGCATGCAGCCCATGGGAGTAGAACACAAAGTAGTCTCCCCCCAGGCTGGCGACCGGCGTTCCATCCCCGAGGGACCAGCGGGACAGCGCAGAGCCCACGCGCGGCCGCACGTACAGGGACATGTGGCTTGGGCCTGCAGGGACAGAAATGTGTCCACAGGGATCAACAGGCAGAGGCAGAGTAACCACCTGCTTTCCCTTGGAACAGCAGGGCATCCTTGAGCTACTATTCATGTCTTCCAAAGCACAACAGAAATGTCTTCTATACAGAAGATGCTCCAATTTTTCGTAAGCACTGGGATAAGTGTGATGTTAAGGTAACAGAGGAACACAGGACATTTTATAATAATAAATATAAAAAAGACTTATACATACTAACATATAAAATACTACAAGACCCAGCTTAGAAAGGACCTTCTGTAAAATCAAGACTTACTCAAGACAGATGAAGTTACCAGTCACAGAAATAAGAACTGCAAGACTTATTTCTCTTCTTATAAAACTACTCACAGTTTCTAGTGTGCTATGAAACTGAATTAATTCATGCTAATCTGAGAAAGCTCACTATCTTGGGAACTGCACTAGAACCTGCAGTACTGGAGTCAAAGCCTGATTTATTATGGGCATAAAAATAAACACAAATCATAAACCAGAAGCTTCAGTCACTCACCAGATACTTCAAAGCTTAACCTCACAGAATTCCAAGGCATCAGCTTCTTGGACAGAAGTTTAAACTGAATGGGGCTTCTTGGCAAAATTTCTGGAGCAGGAAGATACCAGTTTTTCCTGTGGAGAAAAAAAAGTTTCATGTTATTCTCAATGCAACACCCTGAGGTCAGAAGACAAGAAGTTTCTCCATAGTAAAGCTGACTGTGCTGCTGCTACATGAAATATTCAAAAGATGTTGATTCTAGCAGAAGACAGGTAAAATCAGCTTTTGGCCAGACAAATATTTAAAGGTCATATTAAGAGAAAAATTGTCACTAGTGTGTCAATTAATTACCTTCATCTGCCTTAAATTACAAAACAAACAAGTGAGAACATTTTCACCTTCAAACAGATAAACTTTTGCTCTCAAGATTCTTGTGGTGTGAGAAACAGCCACAGCAGCTGGTTTCCTTCTGTAGAGACCTGCTACTCTAAACATCCTCTGCTGTCAGCTGCAGTGAAGGAAGGGAACAAGGGAGAAGATATATATCCTCCTCCTCTGAACTGCCCTTTAGGAGGCCCCCCCTTCACCTTTTTCTCCTCTGGTGCCTACATCTAATTTCCACACATTCACTTCTACAGCTCCTGCAGCAGACCCACGGCAGAAGACACAGACGAAGGATTATTTACTTTTAGACCAAGATTATCCTTAGTTTTTCCTCCCTTATGTAAGTGAAATTGCATAAATGACCCCTGTACTTTGCAGTAAAGTGCTCAAATGAGGCAGAGTTCACACAAACCGGAACATGAAATGGACTGGCAGAATCCAAGGAAGGCCACAGAAGGGAGCCTGCTCCTCACATGGAGTTCTAATGGTGTCATTGATTTCAGGTACATGGGGTGTTATGTGAGATATTCCATTATAATCGAACCCATTGATCCATATACCAGAGTCACTTTTAACCACATTTCCATCTAGATCATGAAATCTTCTGCTCGTATGCTAGAAGGAAAAAAAAAAAAAACAAACACAGAAAGATAATGGAGCCTCTGGAGTTTGCAAGAGCCATAGGTGATTCTGAAACAGCCTTAAGGTCTGAAATACCTTAAGGTCTACTGCATTTTCAGTAGGCTTTTCAGCACTGAACATGTATCTGAGTATTTATGAATGTAAATGCAAGAATTACTCAGATAAAAAACATATCATAAAAACACTATCAGAAGATGACTGTTTTAGCCCACGTCAAACCATATTCACTTTTTAAATTACCATTTGTTATATAATTCACCTACTTAAACCTCGCTAAAACCCCATGCTCTTCTGACAAAGGTGAGCTGAACACAGAGTGAACAAGAGGAACATTATCAATTGTTTCAAAACCAAGAATAATCATTAGAGCTTTTAAACCAAGAAAGAAAGGGGATATTAAGCCTTGAAAAAACTAAACATTCTTGCAACCAAAAGAGGTCATACAACATGCAGACATTTTCTTACCTGGAGAAAGACTCGCTTAGGCTTTGGATTAGCTGCATCAGAACTGTAAGGAAAGAAGATTCCACTACAAACGAGAATCAGAGTGACTACAAACACAGTAGTTAAAGTTACTAGCGTCGTTTTTGTACTTTTGACAAGGTAAATGAAGTTAATCTAGAGAATAAAAAAAACAGTCCAGTTATAAAACTGCAACATATAAATATAAAACACTACTTGCATAATTCTAAAATTCAATTATCGAACTGAAGGTACATTAAAAAGAAGTGTCTTTGTGAGGTGATACTTGCAATTATGTCTTTTTAATCTCAGTATTTAGAACTAGTATTTTTAAGATGATTTCTTTTTTAAAAAGAAATAAAGTGAGTAGTTCCTGGAACTTTCAAAATTTTCTTGTTTTTAAAACATCTGCCAACAAAAAAAAAAACAACCAACCAACAAACCAATTTTTCCAGGTCCTATGGCAGCAGAAAAAACCCACAAATCTGAGTATTCTTTTTGAAGTTTGTATACATATTGTTCAGTCATATATTACACCTAAATCAAATCTCTACTCAATCTCTACTCAAAATTTGGCATTACATTTCGTATTTTACATCAGTCTGTACTACATCACCATAGAGCAATATAAGCTCTTCTTCAATGATCTTTCTTTGACTAACACAAACTGTGGAATCTTTGACATATGTTCTAGAACTTCCCTGTAATGTTTAAGATACTGTCAAACTATCACTAACTTCCAGTATTAATTAAAAAGCACATCTTATTCTAAACTATAGAGAAAGCTCCAGGGTTTTAAACAACATTTGCAAATTCTACTTACAAAATAGGAAGACAGGATTACAGTGAAGATCACAATAAATCCTGCCAACACCATATCTGGTGGAATTTCTGAACCACTTCGTCCCATGACAGGTGTAAACATTTCAAACACAGTCCAACTAAGATACAGCATATACAGATAGGGAACAAACATCCCCAGCATGTACATCGCAATAAACTTTATTGTGGCACCTATACAGAACAGGAAAAAACAAAAAAATAGAAGCTTAGGACATAAACACACAACTTTATTGAAATATCCACAAGGATATACTGCTGCAAGTCCCAATACACAATTCTGGTCCTCATCCCTAACATGGATATGGGACGATCTCATTTTGCACAGCTAACACCAGTATAATTTTCAAAACCACCACAAAATTAATCTTGTATTACAAAAAAAATTTGAAACATTTACTGTCCCAAGCATCATTTAAATATTATTATATTTTTATGAACCTTACTGTTCATCAAAATTCTGATCACTTATTAATATAGTCACATACTGTTCTTACAGCCTGAGACCTGGGATGTTTTTCAGTGTATTTTTTTAAAGCTTCTCACACTTTCAAACTGTCTTTAGTTCAAGAACACTTTTTTCATTACAAAAATGTGACTTAGTTAATTTGATTACTCAAAGTCAATGTTTGCGATTTCTTTTGCTTAAATAAGAGTAGGGGTACAAGTTTAGAAACATCATATCTACCCCTCAAAATCCATACCTTTTTGGCTGAATTCCTTGTGGATCATCAGCTTAGTGAGTAAAGGAAATGCTACCCACAATGTACAAATGAATGCTGAACAAAGGCCCATGTGAGTCATCACAGCCAATGCTATGGACCAAATCATCAATGAGGCGTCAAAAAAAACATCTCCCAGGAACTGCTCATTCACATTCTGTAACAAAAAGAAGTAAAAACATTTCATTACTGTGCACATTCCATAGGTCCCATCTCATGAGAACACATAAAAAAATCCACATTCCTTGTATACAATTGTTTTCCTTGGGCAAAACAATTTTGAATAGCACCATCTCACCATCCTCTTACCATAAAGAATTATCCATGACAGTATAAGTTTTTTATTAATTTTCTAAATCTGCTGAAATAACTTGAAAAAGATATTACACAGGCTGGGGAAGAAGGAGGAAGGCAATGTACAAATGACAATCCCAAAGAATACACAAGGCTAGTGTTTCAGGCAAATAGAGCCTTTTTTAAAAAAAGTAACACAGCATATTAAAAAACTGTGTAATACTTATGGGTGAAAAATTATCTGGACCTCCTAAAAATGTAAACTTGTTTTTGAACAGCTATTAAAAGACTTATTACACAAGCACTGTTATTAATGCACAAATATTATATTGGTCCCTCTTTAGGTCATGCCACAAGCTGTCACTTCAGAGGTCTGTTTATAAAAATATGTTACTTGTTTTGAATAAAAGACATAATATGTGAGACAACAGCAGATATGTTTCGGGGGGGGGGGAAGAAATTTAACCATCAAAAATATGATTTGCTTTGGGTTTGGTTTTTTTTTAAATTACATGGGCAATTCTGCAGTGTTTGCATGGCATGATTCCTAACTGCAAATCCTGCTAGTAGCACAAGGGACTGCTTGCATGAACAATGGTTATCAGAAAGCACCTACTTCAGTTTCAGGGTGAGAAGGAAAAAAAAGAGGAGAGTGAAGAAACATAAAAGTTGCCAAACCAATTTCAAAACATAAAGCTTATCAACTCACAAGTTGTTGAGCCATGAATCTGCCTCTGATAGTTAAGGAAGAAACTGGCTTCCAAAATTTTTATGCAACTTTTAAGTCAAATGCAAGCAACATTAACTGTACAGTGTAGTGCAAGCTACAGCATGCAGCACTTCTGATTTTCAGATGGCTGATCTGATGATTAGGCAATCAGTAGCCATGAAGTAGACCCAGAGCCTGAAATGTCTTAACAGCTAATGAAAGTAACAACCAGCTCATCCAGACAACTGGAAAACGGTAACATTGCATCTATTTTATAAATGGCTCATCTTTTCCACAAAGGGAAAACACAAAATACATACATTTAGTAAGATACGTGTACCACTTAACACTCCCCTTCCCCAAAAACTTTCAAAAAACCTACTTCCAGAGAAAGACACAATGGATCCACTCAGAACTTTTCATACAATCAAATGGCATGAAGTTCTTAAAACTTTTTCAAACATTTGTATTTGGATGACAACTAAGGCTTCCTAAATTCCCTTGCCCAAAACCTACCCAAATGGCCGAGACAATATAAGTAACAGCAAGCTGAATGACTAAATATTACTGCACCTAAAACCTCACCTAGCAGGCCTGAGTAGTCAACTTCTGCCCTGGAGGAGTGTCATCTATCAGATACCTCAAGATTATTCGTATTTAACACAAAACCATATGAGACTGTTATAATCCATAATTATGAAATTATTACACACGTTAAATCACATTGGTTAGTCCATAAAAAAGAATCCTAAGCAAAACAGGTAAACAGACAGTACTCATGACAAATGACAGCAATGGAAAAGTAACACACCAAATCCTCACTGAGCTTTGCAGGGGCCTAAATGACTTTTACCTATTGCAGAGAAGAACACAGACAGAGCTCTGTTACATCTCCAGCTGTGGTCAAAACAACCATAAATCAGAATAATCACAGAATTGTTTAAGTTGGAAAATACCTTTGAGATCATTTGATCTAAGCCTTGCACTGCCAAGACCACTGGTAAACCATGTCCCTAAGTGCCACATCTTTTAAATACCTCCAAGGATGGTGACCCAACCCTTTCCCTGGGCAGCCTGTTTCAGAGCATGATAATCCTTTCCATAAAGAAATGTCTCTTAATATCTAATCTGAATCTCCCCTGGCATAATTTAACATTTCTTCTTGTCCTGTTGCTGGTTGTCTGGGAGATGAGACCAAACCCCATCTGGCTATACCCTCCCTTCAGAGAGTTGTAGAGAGTGAGAAGGTCCCCCCTGAGCCTCCTTTTCACCAGCCTGAACAACTCCAGCTCCCTCAACTGCTCCTCACAGAACTTGTGCTCCAGACCCTTCCCCAGCTCCACTGCCCTTCTCTGGACCAGCACCAAACTTACTTTCTTGTACTGAGGGGCCCAAAACTGAGCAGAGGATTTGAGGTGTGGCCTCACCAGTGCTGAGTACAGGGGGCCAATCCCTGCCCTGCTCCTGCTGGCCACACCATTGCTGGCACAGGCCAGGATGCCATTGGCCTTCTTGGCCACCTGGGCACTGCTGGCTCCTGTTCAGCTGCTGTCACCAGCACCCCCAGGGCCTTTTCCTGTGGCAGCTTTGCAGCCACTCTGCCCCAGCCTGTGGCACTGCCTGGGGTTGCTGTGACCTAAGTCACAAAGGCTCCTGTCTTTTTTATGAAACATCTCCTAAAGGTCAAAGCTGCTTTAAATCACATAGCTCTTACCTCTCTGATTTAGCAGAACAATGTCTATGTTTAGATGAAGCAATTTTTCACAGTGACACTTTAAATACTAAAAACTTTTTGCTTTTTTTTAGCAGCTCAAATTTATCTTCCACAGATTAAACACCTCATTGCCCTTCAACAATAACAACAAAGCCTTGCCTACCTTGTAGAAGAACTTCTTGGCTAGCATGTGCACAAGAATGAGCTTAGCTGCAGCTGCAGTGCCATAGAGAGACACAGAAACATAGAAATGGGTGTACCAAGAAAGAGCCCGTCCAATGAAGGAGACAAACATTGCTACCATAAGGACTGCCACCAGTGTGCACACCCAGCTTGTCAGGGTTAAGCTGAATGCAGTCAGTAACTTCTTCAGGTTATGAACAGCTATAAAGAAGAAAAAAGAAGTCTCATTCAATACTCGTGCATTCTACTGCAGACTATCATCAAAATTTTAGTTACCCCATAGTGTAACTACTTTAATGACCAAAATAAAGGGATCCCCTGTGAAGGTATCTCAACAGCATAGTTTGCATCACTTAGCCTAATTCTTTGCATGTCTGTTTGCAACATCCCTGCTGCAATGTTTATTCCCAGAATACTGGTGTATTTTGCAGATTACAGCTTTCTTAATTTTCTAGCAAAAATTTTACTAGGGGGCCAGTGGAGCCATGGTTCCACTTTTAAGTATACAGAAAAGCCCAACAAGAAACCCAACAAAAAACGAACCAAAAAACTCCAAACCAAAATAAAAACTCTCCCTTGAAAAAATACAAAACCAAACCAAACCAACAAACCACCAAAAAAACCCACAAGTCCCTCTCCTCATTCCCCCCAAGAACAACAAAAAATTTGAGTTGCTTTTCTTGTAACATTTTCTTACTCCAAAAATGTATTCTGGATTTTGAGGAGAAGATGGGGGTGATTTCTTAAGCCTTATTTCTTTTAAATAAGCATGTTCCTACACATACTAAGAAGGTCTAACTAGATTTAAGTTGGTTTACACTCTATTAAATTTTGCTGTCATGTTCCCTATTTTTCCTTACTTGGTCCTGTCTACAGACAAGTGTTGAAGAAACATGGTTCTGACACCATATCTGAATTAACAAAAAAAAAACCCATAATATGGATACTTGGCTTTTTTTTTTCAATTTCCAAATCTTTAAAAGATTAGATTTTAACCTTCATGAAATGATAATAGACAAAATCATGATTCATAAATGCTAGACATCTAGGCCTACCATATTCTTTCACCATTATTAATACTCAGATGCAAGATTTAAACACAAAGCAACTCCTATGGCATGCTGCACACCTAAAATTTATTTCTGAAGTTCAACTAATCAGATGCTGTAATGGCCTGAACACTTTTTCACCTGCGCTTTTGCATCTTGTAATTACTATTTATTGATGAGTAATGCAATTAAAAAACCAAAAAAGCAAAAAAAAAAAGACGAAAAAAACCAAACAAAAACACACCTAAAAAAAAACCCCAAATACAAACAAACAAACAAACAAAACCCAAAATCACCTAGACTTACCTCTGGGTTTTGGCTGTAATACTTTTTTGCTTAAATAAAAAAAAGCAATTGCTGATGTAATATAGTTCATAATTGTGCCAACACGAGCAGGATAAGCCAGGACAAATAAACCAAGTATATCAAAGAACACAACATTTCCATGTCGATACTCAAAAGATTTAGCCAACTTTTCTGATGTAGCTAGGTATTTTAGGACAGCCAGAATATTGTCACCTATTAAAGGAGCAGAGGCACAGTATAATTATATCAAGGTTAATAAATTACCACACAGCATTTTTAATATAACCATTCTGAAAAATTGTATAGAAATATCCTCAGCAAAGGCATGAATACACAAATGATTATACTCAAACAGGTATTTGACAATATACAAATAGTATCTTCATGAGTTATTCTTTCCAGCTGTCAAAATAAGTATACCTGGGAAGTCTCATGCACTTAGACATGACCTCAGTGAAGGCAACAGTCAAGCTTTCAGCCCACAAACTCTTCTTCACTTCTGATATTTAGCACTGGACTTGAAGGCTAACCCAGAGAAGAATTTATAATTTCCTAATCTTCATCCTTTCCTAACTACTAAGCGATCCCTCCAGGTTTCCATGACTATGAATTACCTGCCTTTCCTTCCCTACATGACTGTAAAGACAAGACCACTATTTTACTCTGTAGCCTCCAGGAACCAATCACCTTTTGCTTTTACACAGCACAGCCAAATGAGAGCAATCATTCTAAACTTTGATTTTGCTTTTATTAGACCATTAAAAGTGCTTACTGGCTGTAAAGTTTGTCTATTTTTCTTTTTAATCTGTCATATATTTAATGGGACAAGTTCTACATATAACCATCATGACCAGTAAAATCATCTTTCCAACAGGAATTTAAAAGCATTACTTTCTGTCCTGCAGCTAAATTGGTGCAAGGAAGTGTTTAAAACCCTAATTCATGGTGGTCATCTAAGCTGGCTTCTGTATGAACTTGAAGAGTAAATAGTCAAAATCCTGGAGGCATTTAGGATTATGCTAGCTTTTCCTGGGAAATTAAAGTTCTTCATATTTTTTTTTACTGCATTCTGTCAAATAGCCTGCTATGAGCACAACCTGTTGTAGAAAATAAATCCTGTTTACCCAGTCTGCATGCTACCACATAAGTTTGCCTGAGGTTCATTCTAATCCAAAAATCTCTGTTGGTAGATCAGTCTCTATTCCACCAAACTACTCAAAAGCTTCTGATGAAAAACATTAACCAATAATGGGACTTACTGAGATAAAAGGAACACAGAATGCTGAATAATCAGGTATCAATGGAGAGACAATAACTTTGATTTGAAAGCAACTGGGGAATCTAATGTCACTAGATGCTGGTAAAGTTTATCTTCCCAAGCTGACCAACTATATTTCTTTTTTATTTAAAATGTGTCTATTCAGTTAATTCTTTCTTTGTGTTCTTGAGAACACAACCAACATGTATTAAATGTGTCATTAAAATTATTAATTTATACTACAGCAGTCTTACAGCAAAATGAAAAAGCAGCTACAATACTACTCTTTGGTAAATTATTGAATCCTTAAAATACCAACCTGCTCTCTGAATGGAATCTGTCAAAATTCTGTCTGATGTGTCATATTTTGTATGGTAAATGTAGCCATTTTCAATAAAAGCCAAATCTATTCCTACAAAAAGAAAAGCAGCATTTTTAAAATCTATACAATCCTAAAACCCCAAAACAAATACGTGAAATCCTCCCATATACTTTACAGAAAATGCTGCTCTACTTTGTAACCCAGTCATTATCCTAAGAGATGAACAAAGTAGTCTTCTTTACAGAAGGAAAACTAACTGGACTTCCAGTGTCTTTAAAAGAGAACAGCTTTAAAATATTTTAAAGTATCTGTCCTTTTGCATGCACCCATTCCCAGGACATCTGTACCTAACTGGAGAAACACATGAAAACACCAGATCATCTCAGTCTCATGTACAAGATGTACAAGGTGCTTGCCAAATGCTTACTTGCAACACTTCAATAAATGTTCCTGCTGAAAAGAAATAAAAAGCAGTACTGTGAAACTACAGAGCACCTTCTCAAAATACCAGGTGCGCTCTTTGTACTTCTAATGTGTAAACAAAAGTATTTACCAAAACCCAAAGGTTAAACCCTCTGCTTGATAAGTTATACATTCGGTGTATCCCATTCACCTGTTCAGCTGCATATGCAAAAAGCTGCTACCTGCAATCTGAATTCTCACAATTTTTAGCAAATTAGGTCTCAATTCTGAGGAACAAACCAGTTGTTAAACTTAATTATTTTTTATTGGTTTATAAAAGAAACCCCAGAGGTCAGTGAGAAATCATTTACCACCCAGGTATGATTCTGAACAAAGAACACATTGTACAAAATCAGCTACTTTATTTTCAGACGAGAAGCGTACTTCAGAACAGTACAGAATATGTCAGAACAACTGCTTTGTACCAATAATCAATTAAAAAACATCACTTTTCTTGAAAGTGACTCCAATGACAACCTGTCCTGGACAACAAGGACTTTACAGAAATTTACAGTCTTTTGAACTGTGTTCATTGAGTGAACATTTCACATTTCTTTCCCACGGTTCATTCTCCACAGAAAGGAGAGCAAGCTGCACACAGATTAACAAAACTAAAAAGCTTCTGTCCAGTCCTTGATTATGGAAAAAAACAAACAAAACCCACCAAAACCCCCTAAAAACCAACAGCCAAATCCCCCCCAAAAAACACCACCACCAGTAAGGAAAAAAACCAACCCACGACAACCAAACAAAAACAACAACAACAAAACAAAAAAACAACAACAATAAAAATCCCCAACCAAACAAAACCCAAGGAAAATGAAAATGCATTAATGACTATGTCACTATCTCTAAAGAAGATGAATTTGCTTTATCTATTAGGTACAGACATTTCATTCCTGCAAGCAGGTTATTAACATCATGTACCAAAATGTTTCAAACCAGAATACTTAATAGAGTACTGTTAATTCCTGGAGTATTTTCCTGATTTTCAAGAAACTTTTCTACCAGGAAGCTTCTTTCTGGAAAACACCAGTCATCTAAAAACATCCCTAGCAAACTATATGACAAACTCAATCTAAAAACTCTTTCCTTAGGAAAGGAACAGGGAAATTCCCACCCAGTGTGACAGATCAAATTTGAGGATGTTCAATAGTCAACCAGAGATGAGGGTCCTTGTTATAAAAATGTAATGTATATTGACATGCCTTTTGATAACATACCTGGAACATTGCCAAAATCCCTGTAGATACGGAAGTCAGTATCTGCTGGGATAATGCCACTCTGAAATATTTCCTGTGCCACCACAGAGGCAAAGGGATGTTTGGCTGCAACTACATACGCTTGTACCAACCAAGGATTCTCAGGTCCTAACAAAAGATGAGCAGAAAATTCACAGCAAATATATTTTGAACTTCAGGTAGGATATGCATTCTCATGGTAACAAATAACACAAAGTAACTCACTGGAGATTTAACACTCTTGCCCCGCAGAGCATATAGTAAGCACAATTGTGTTGGATGAATGACTCACACTTGAGAGAAAGAATTAGCTACACCTGAGGGGAGAAAAACTAAGCCACTGTTGCCTCCCGTGTTGGAGAGCAACAATGGCAGAGCAGAGAAGCCTGCCAAAAAGACCTAGCATTAATTAAGAAGTCACAACCTTTAGCCAAGCTTCTAATCCATCATGTATCACACATCAGTACTACTGTTTAGAAAAAAGTCTGTCCCCCTAAAGCATTCAGTGCAAGTAAACACCTAAGGGCTTCATCAGGACAAGAATGTCTGCAGCCCAGCTAGGATGGGGCACGGGTCTAACCGCAGCCTACAAAACACAGAAGTTTTGCTGCTTCCTGAGCATGAGATGGAGTTCTAATGCCAACATCTTCCAGATTTTACAAGAACTTCTGTGAAAAATAAATAGAACATGTGAAAGTATGAGTGTTAAGATAGATGTACTACCAAAACACTTTTCTCCTTTTTATCCTAAAGTAAAAGGAAACCCAATTCTATTATTCTGCCCTCCACAGGCTTCCCACCTATGAAGCAACTTCTGTGGTAGAGCTTTAGCCTGTAACTATCTAAAGACTAAGAACAATTTAAATGGTGCACAGGACTGGGAAAAAGGCGCAGATGTTCTCTTGTCTTTTGCTTATGAGTCATTTTCAATATTCCTTCAAGTCTGCATAATTTATTATCAAATTATCCTAGTGTAGAAATTGGACACAATGCAAGCTCATACCTGTTTGAAAAACAAGTTCTTTTCCTCCTACACCTGCTGCCTCCAGGTTAATAAAAGCTCTGATTGACTTGGCCCACTCATGTTGTGTAATGAAGCCATGACTAGCCTTGATGGGGAAACAAAAAAATATAGGTCAAATATCTACCAGACAAGCCTAAATGTTATTTTCCATCATTCAAGACTGCATATAACTCAAGGCAAAAGGCAGAAAACACAAAGAGATGCAGAAAATGCAGGTCTTCTATTTAAACTAATATATACAATATCCTTAATCCAAGTGCATGCTTTCCTTTGAAATTATACACATTCTACTCAGAAAAGACAGGTAATCAATGAATATTTCAAGAGATTAAACACAAGCTACATCTTTCATTTGTTAAGAGCTTTAATATACTGCTTTGATGTATAATTTTTAATTCTGGCACATTCTCACCTGTAAAATATTTTCTTCTGCACCATTAAATAAGAATATGACAGCATGCTGCAGGGACTGCGATGATTTTGAAAGTGTGTTGAGTATTTCAAGCATCACCGCACAGCTAACAGCATCATCGCTGGCACCTTAAAATAATCAGCAAAATAATAAGGCTTACAACAAACACACAGATTTGTAACAAAAACAAGAGAGAGAAAATGGTTTATGCTATTGCAGTTTTAATATAACTGCAGTACAATTGTGTTAAGCTTTAGTATATTTTTTGGTGCTGCTTGTGCCCTCTGTCTATACCAGTTGAAAGCAACAGATGAAAGAAAAAATAAATTCAGAAGTTGGGCAAGTGAATGACAAGACATCAGATTCAACACTACTGTTCAAGAGAAACAGACTAACCAGGCTACTAGGAAAGCAATGTGATAATTATCTATTTTCCTAAATACAACATGAACAAATAAGGATATAATTTTCATTGACAGCACTCTCAAATTTTAAGAAATATACATTCCCACAAAAGTCACCCTGAAGTGCTCTACACTGTTACAATGCATTCAATTAGGAGGACAAAACCTCAAAGTAACATAAAGCTAAGACTGCAAAATAAAGCTAAGGAAATACCAGAATTCACACCTTTAAAAGTCTCCATAAGGTAAACATTATATAAAAGATTTTCATGATCAGATGCTTTTCACCACCCTTCTTTCTTTGCAGAAACCCCTTTCACTCTAATCTCTGTTGTCTTTGAGTTTCTCATCCAACTACAATCTCACACCTCCCACGCCCCACTGGTTTTTTATCTTGATTAAGCAGCCATCTTTGAGTCAAGGCCTCCCATTTTCCCACTTCCCTCACTTTGGTGCAAGCTGTAGCACCTCCCTATCCTGCTCTAATAAATAAAATCTGGGAGAAAACAGAAATTTAAACCTCATTCCTGTGGGCCTGGGTTGCACGGATGTTGCTGACATGCACTGAGATGCCAACAAGTTCAACACTCCTCAAGTTCAGGAGTCAGCATGCTATTTAGGTACACTTGTTAGCTGCTCAAAATGTTCAATTTACACATTAAAGAAAAAAAAGAGCAGCTTTTCCAAAGCTTGTCACCAGGCAAAACTTAAGAAGTATCTGCTACGAAAACAACATATTCCTAATATAAACATAAATCTTAGTCTAGGTTTTAGCTTTAGTTTATTGCATAGAATAAGTAAATTTGAAATCTTTCCAATACACAATTCTCTATCCTATTTCTCAGAAATTATGGCCTTGTTCTGACAAAAGCTTTCCATAGATCACCACCCAAATACCTGATTTAAAGCCCTGATTGTCACAGGTTTTCACTAATTTCACAAAATACCACAGAACATTCTGAGTTGAAAGGGACCTTAACTGCTACCTCAGTTTATCAGGAGTCTGCTCTTAGCCACATCGAATTATTTTATTTAAAATGCTGTATTGAAAACTCAGCAGATGCATATAGTTTACAGTGAGGTTAGTAATTTACCTACCTTGCTGTGAGGCTAAGAAAAATAAAAGTTACTGGCTTCAAGAGATACACATCTGACAAAAGCAGCCATGCTGCCATAGACTATTACACAAACTTGCAGAGAAAACATACCCCAATACCTCATACACAACAAAACTGACAGGAGGTTGTCACAGATTTTACAGCAGATATCGTTAAACTAAGAAAACCACATCATGTCTGCAATGATAATTTCAAGAACGTTTTTGCTGTCAAGTTTATCAGAAAATAATCAAATAGGCCATATAAACTAAAGAGTAGTAGAATCAGAACAAGAGACATATTTTAGGACTTCAGAGTTTATGTTTTTTTCTTCACAAGGAACATAATCTTTCTGTTTTTTAAAATAAATTATTTACTGAGATTTGCTTCACACATTTTGTGTCTATAAGCACCACAAGCAGATTATATTTTATTATGTGATTCTCAAATGTATTACTCACTGATCTTTGAGTCATGCTGATTCTGGTTAAAAGCCCACCTTTCTGGTAATGAAAAAAAGGGCTGTAAGCAAATAGCTAAGAGAATACGGGAGAACAAAAGACTCTTGCTTAGGTAATGTGCAAGTGGCATACTAAGAAAACAAAAGGCAGAGCAGCTCCTTGCTGCTGTAAAGGGCTAGGCTGCTTTGTGATTAAGAACAAGCACAGAGGATGATTTCTGGCTCCTCTGCAGTTTTCTCTAAAATCCTATACAAACCACTCCTGTGTTTTTGGCACTTCCAAGCAAGGTTGGTGAAATATTTTAGTATCTGAGTAACTGCAAAGAAAATAACTGATGTAAACATAATCCTGTTTTATAATCCACAGAAATCAACACACAACTTACATAGGACATCAATTTGAAAACAATTTTTAATTATCATAGTACTATGCTTGTGAAATACTCTAAGTCTTGGTAGACATACACAGACTATACATGCAGTAATTAGCATCTCTGCATTTCCTCAGTCACAGAGCATGTATAATAATCATGCATTTATTAAGCTAAATTTAGAAGCTCATGTTGTACAAATACAATTGAGAAAGAGACGTTCAATACACAATTTATGTTCAGAAAAAAGGCAGGAGTCCAGCAAAAGCTTTGTTTCTCTAGCTAACACTCAACTGTTTCCTTAACAATGAAGACTAGTCACATGTGCTACAAACCAGAAGGCTCGCCACCAAAAAAATAAAATATTGTGTGGGATGTAAATGAAGAAACTCCAGTAAAAGCTGTACCATTGGTGAGTGCCATCTGTGGGTGTTTTTTAACTGTAATAACAGGCACACACCTGTGGCTGAGTGTTACAACAGATTTCGTGTTTTAGATCCATACCTTCCTAGCTTTGTTAAACCCATAAATTTACAAAGCAGTTTACACCCTTGCTGCAATAACAATTTTAAAGGATTAGATTTTAAAAATATAGAGGAACAAGAATAAGAGAGTACGCAAAAGTGACAATCAAACCAGCAGGTAAAATATATTCACACTATCAAGGTAATAGTACTCCAGCCTTTGATGACTACAGTCTTTTGAGATAGAAGCTTTGAATATGGAAAGAAAAAAAAACCTGGCATATCTTAAGCATATCAGACTGAAAATCTGAGATACCAGTAGAAGGAGGGGAAAACAGACTCGTTAATGCGTGTGGGCATAATCTCTGGCACAAAGCATCCTGTGAAAGGAAAACCAGGATTAAATCAGTACAGAAGTATGAAAAGACCTGGATGATGGGTGGAAACAGCACATAAAAAATATGCATAAGCAGTGAAGTACAAGAAAGGCAGATATATCCAAACTTCCCAGAAATCTAGATAAGCATCTGTAAATCACTGCCTACCAGAAAATGAGAGTGAAATCCTGAGTTTAACAGGATCAACCTGTCACTCTAAACAATGAGTTTCACTGAGACCAAGCTGACTAGTTGGCACGTGCATTATTCTAGTATGGCTACTTGGTAGGAGAAATCCATGAGCCAAGCCCTGCAGCTCATGTCACACACAGAAACATGGAACAAACACACGGACCCACCTGGGGTATTTGGTACGGAATCAAAGTGACAATTGGATAACACTGCATGCTCAGCTCCATTGCGAGGTTCCAGCTTTACTACCACATTGGTTATGTTTGCATAGTAACTAGTAAAGCCCCCTAAAAAGTCAATGCTGAAGGAGCCTGTGGGCCTCTGTATGTCTACAGATATCTTGTGAGCATCCGTGCTTTCTCTTTCTATTTCCCTGATTTGTTCTAAGAGGTAGTTAACTGCAAGAACTTCATTTTCTGGACTTCCAACTGTTCTGGGCCCAATTGCTGTAATGTTGTCAAGATATCCCCTGTAAGACATAAATTAAAACTTAAGCATCAATACATTTAGTATGTAACTTATCTACAACTGTAACATTTTTGTAGATGGTTCTATTTCAAAACTCAAGGCAGGCAGAAGAGGCTAAAGCCAGTTAGATGGTAACTTGTAATAGGAATATAGGCCTGATTAGGACTTCTTCTTTTTAACTATTTACCATGACAGTAAGCCATGGTATTGGTTTTCTGATCTGAACATATCAATTTAAAAAGAAGCAGAAGGGTGAATGGAGAAGCTAAAGATTTTACCTTTAGCGAGGTTCTGTATATGCGTATATGTCTTTTTCTGAATGTCTGAAAAAGCACACTTTTATCAAGACATACACCTGATGCTAACACTCCAAAACTGAAATTCAAGTGATAGTTTTAGTCTTCCCGACGTCTCGGTGACATAACAACTGAAAACTTGAAGCTTTCCCAGCCACTGAGCACTACACGAGACTACTGGAACTAAACTATGGGGGAGGCGCTGCTCCATCAGCTCCGAGCACTCGCCAGGGCACAGCGCGACACGACCCCTCTGCCAGGGACCGCCACCCACCCCGGCCGCCTCCCGCCCGGCGGCCCCGCCGTACCTGGCGCGGGAGGCGCTGAAGTCGCGGGGTCCGGCGGCGGCGGGCGGGCGGCTCAGCAGCTGCCGGTGCGACACCTGCGCCAGCGCCCGCAGCCCCAGCAGGTACAGCAGCACCAGAGGCGCCCCCCGCGCCTCGGGCAGCGGCAGCAGCGGCCTCCGCCCGCCCCGCTTCTTGCCGCCCGCGCCGGGGTCCCCGTCCTCTCGCGGCGGCGGCCGGCGGCGGTCGCGCTGTGCGGCGGTGGCGCGGAGCCGCCACCCGGCCGTGTCGCCGCCGCGCTCCATGGCCGTGCCGTCCGCCCTCCCGCCGCGCAGCCGCCGTACGGGCACGGACGAGGGTCAGAGCGCGGCCCGGCCAGGCCCCGCCCGCCGCTCACGTGGCCCGGCACAGGCCCCGGCGGTGGCGCTGGCTCTGCAGCTCTCGCACCGCCGGTGGGACGGTCGGGTCAGAGGGCAACAGCGAGTCGCCTAGTCCAGGCTCCCTGCTCAAGCAGGGTGATCCCAGACACATGGCGCGGGATTTGTCCCTACTATTCTTGAATATCCCCAATGAGGGAAAGTCCACAGCCCCTCTGAGCAATCTGTTCCAGTGCTCAGTCACCTGCACCGTAAAGATAAAGGTTTCTTCCTCGTGCTCAGGTGGAACCTCCTGTGCATAATTTTCTGCCCATTGTCCTCTTGTCTTCTGCCCTCGTGTCCTGTTGCTCAGAGCTGCTAAGAAGAGCCAGGTCCATCCTCTTGGCACCCTCCTTTCAGAGACTTACACTGAGAATGCCATCTTACAGACATATTTTTTTGAGGCTGACCAAGCCTAACTCTCTCAGCCTTTCCTCATAAAAGAGATGCTCCAATTCTTTAGCTGCCTTTGTTTCTCTCTGTCAGACCTGCTCCAGGAGCTCTATGTCGCTGTTGTCCTCAGGGGCCTGTAACTGGGCACAGCCAGTGCAGCTGAGCCTGGTTTGGCTGCACACTGAGGCTGGGAAGCCCTCAGCAGTGACTGTCCAGGGAAGTGGTGGCCTGATAGAGGTGAAGCCCTGGGCCCTCTGTGCAGCCACAGCTCCAGGGGGAGCATCCACCTGACCCTGCACCTGACCAAAGATTGCCCCATGTGCTATGTGCTGCATCACCTTGCTCACAAAGGTGTGCAAGGCTTTCCCTGGTTTCTTGCTTCTTTTAGTTGTTTTCAGTGGTTGGTTGGTTTTGTTTTTGTTAAAGCAGAAAGGAAAGTTCACAGTTCACAGAAGTAACAGTGGTGCCATGTAGGGGAGCAGCAAAGTGCCTCAACCCTAACCCCCACCCTAAAAAACGTAACAGCACTGGTGGTTCTTGCAGGGTTTCACCCTCCACTGCATTATATCTTTGGCATTTCATAGTTGTAGCAGTGCCCAGGCTGGAGCTCAGGTAGACTGGGGTGCAGAGCAATAGTGCCAGGAGGTGCTAGTGAATAGTGGCTTCTAGTGAACTTATGCTAAGGAGAGCACCTGCGAGGATGAGGCCCGAGCAGTGACAAGGACCGTCACTCATGCAGCACTCCACATGGTTCTCCTTGGGAGAGAACGCTTCCTCCTGCTCTCACACTGCCTTTGAATGATGGCACAGAAGATGACCACTTTTTGTGGTCATTTTCCCTATGTTTTTCATACTGCTTTCCAGTGTTCTTCACCATTTTTGAAGATATCCTAAAAGATACCTACTTTTTGCTGCTTTGTGATGTAATCTGGAAACAAAATATGTCATGATCTAAAGAAATGGCAGTTTCAATAAATCCAGTGGTGCAGATAAACACTGAACACTGCTCCTTTCTACCCTGCCCTTATTGGCATATGAACACTAATAGGATTTGCAATACTCTTTGGAATTAAAAAGTCTGAAAAAAGTGGTGCACTGAAAGGTGATGACTATGCTCTTTGCACACCCCAGGTTCTTTAGGAAATTTCCATACTCAGGCTTAGCGAGTTTTCTGATTTGCTTCACTGCATCCTCAGTACAGACAACATTATTAGTGATGATTTATGATTTGCAACTCCCAATTACGCTATGACCCAGTAACACAGTTCTAGGCTGAGAGTCTTGGTTTATTCTGTTTGTTCAGTTTTTCTTCCTTTCTGCTTTTGTCTCACTTACCTATGTTACCTCTCCCTTCACAAGCGGACAAACATTCCTACAGGTTACATTCTCAAAAGTAGATGTTACATTAGAAACTACTATGAAAAATTCCAATATAATTTTTTTCAAAAATATTCAAATATTTTTTAAAAATACCAGTGCAGAATTAGTCCAGTGAAAGATTTGCAACACAAATAACAAAGTAAAACAAAACAAATCAAATGTGACCCCCCCAAATATGTCATGGAATGGAAACTGCCCTTTGACAATGTCATATTAATAACCTGTATGATGTTTAGTACGATGAATATACTTAAGAAAATATGGTTTTAAAGAAAGACAGGCCTGCTATTGAATGTAGGTCTCTATTTCTCCTTTGAAATTCTTGTGTAGGTCTTGAAGTTATATAGAGAAGACAATCAAGGAATCAAATACAGACTTTCATCTCTTATTTTGATTTAAAGCATAATATCATCAGTGTTAAAATACTGGGGGGCCACCAATCCCAAAAGACTTACCTAGGCAGGGACAGTAGCTCTCCAGCAACATATTTTGTTTCGCATCAGTTTTACTATGTCTACATTATTGATCTGAAGCATTATGCACAGTTTGAGAAGTAGGAGCTACACGTCATTTGTTAACGTGTAGCTTTCTTTTGGCTCTAGGTGTACATGAGGATTGGAACTCTAGAAAAATTTCATTGTTTTCCTTATAATTCTCCTTTTATTTTTTGGGAAATATTAGAACATTAAACCACCCCTTGTTAAGAAAACGTCTTGAACATACTAATTTTTGTCACAGTCATATTCTTACAGATCAAAACAATTTTAAAAATTCTGCCAATTCAAAATTCGGAAGTAATTTTCTGCTTTCGATCAGAAAGACTTTGTATGCCTGAAAGAGCAACAGCCCTTTTATCTTCTGTTCTGAACACAGCATTTGGGAGGGCACTGCGGGGTATGAATTAGACTGGAATTATAGTGCTTACATGTTTTGACATGACTGTAATTTCAGGGTCAAATTTATCAACAAACACAGTGCCCTTTATTGCTCTGTTAGTCTGGAATGACCAATTTAAGATAATTGGATCTGATTTCCAATCAAATTATTCAGCATAAATTCAGTTTGACTTTATGTCAAGAAGGCTGGTGTTTAACCTAGTATCTTGCAATCCAAGCTGGCTTTTTCTGTCCGCTCACAAAATAGGAAAAACCCATGTTCACTGAGCATTAATTATACTTGTAAACTTTGTTTTAATCAGAAAAAGTAAAAAGGCAATTCCTTATTGATAAGGACTATGGGTTGGATTTATTTTCTAGTTTAGTAGCAAAACTAAGTTAAGTCATAGCAAGTTAGCATTCTTGCTTTACAGAAAAGTACAGATATAAATGTTTTATATGCTAAGGCCACCATCAGCTACTTAGGGCAATAGAACTAGAACACTATCTTCCGAAGAACATTCAGTTTTGACTAAAAATAAGCAGTGATGAAATAGCAGGTAAATTGTTCCCATTGTCACCTTTCTTATTCAAACGTGACTTACTGTGGTATTAATTTCTTAGCTTCCATTTTCCATCCATCGAATCTTCGTACATCATTGACCAATAAATTGAAAATCCCTTTGTTACAAGTTGTCTAGTCTAGTGTAGGTGTTAATACATCATGATCAAGACCCCTCTTACATTCATCTTCAAGCTTAAGTTTTATCAACTGATGATTTTCCCGCCCTTTCATGCTCCTGCTAACCATTCTGATGATTTCAAGTTTTCTAGTAACTTACCTGCATTGCTAAACCAACAGAAGTAGCATTGCAGCACCTACACCAGTGACACATACAAAGGTAAGATCATTGCTACTATGCAGGGAGGCAGAGATCTTTATTTGCTTTAACATAAGTATGTTGCCACAGCTCTGAAGTGACAGTTCTGTCTGGCTGTCTCGGGAATCTGGTTCTGTCACTGCAGCATGTTCCAGCCATCCACTCAGTGTCCCACAGTTTCTCTGACAGACCAGCTTTCAGTGAAATTTGGACTCAGCAGAAAACTCTGTGAGGAAGAAGAATCAGATTTTACATTCTGAGTTTCCAGGACCTATTATGTCAGCCTTTCCTTAGTGTCAGATGCGGGCTTGGAAAAATCTTGCTTCCCTGCACAGAAGGTGGTGTTGGGATCACTGAGCCTTGCTGCTGCAATAGAGCTAGATCTTTATTCCTCCCTCAGGCACAGGTCTTTCATCTCTTCAACCACACATCCAGCAGTTACCTCACTCCTGTAACCACAATGTTATAACTAGAAGCTCATACTAAACCAATTTTCTGCCCTGTCTTCAAGGTGGATTTTTTGGGCACTACTACCAACAGTCCAGTTGCCGTCCCTTAATTGTGGCCTGGTTCTTATTCTGTGTACTGCAAATGTTTGCCTTGCAAATTTTGTAAGTGTTCAGTACTGCTCTGAGTCAACACACATTCTTCATTATCTGTTGCCATCCTAGTTTTAAAAATGAAACTAGGAAGAATATTTTCAAGAATATTGAAATATCAATAATCCATCCTTATAGAAATACAGGGCAGCCTTGTGTAGCCTTGTATTCAGTTCAATACAAGCTGATGTCCATTCTCAGAACTCTTCTATACAGGCACACTTCATGCTGTCAAGGAAACTGGCACTTCTTTTTGGACTTTATTTCCTCACTTTATCATCTTTCCACAATACAGCACCTAGCCATGGATAGCACAGTGTGTCACAGGTTGGTTTAAGAAAATAGGACAGGAAGTCTAATGAGCTTATATCCCTTAATGTCTGTGCTCTCAGCTGAATCCTTGCAAAAATCTTTTCCAGACATCAATGGTGGGACATTTAGGGCTAATTTAGCCAAACACATCCATCTGTTTCCTAAGCTATGAAGGCAGAAAATGCCTTATTGACACTCCAGATATACCCAAGAATTGGGCATTTTCACCTTCATGCTATAATTAAAGCAGAATGATTAGACCCTGGTCACTCTTTTCAGAACAGGAAGTGGGAGAAGCCACCCACAGATGCTGCTAGATTGATAGGGCACAGAGAGACTCTTGTTTGCATCAGCACTGTACTTGACCATTTTGATTTGGTAAGCAGTGCATTACTCTCTTCCCTGTTTAGCAGTACTCATTTCCTGTGTCCCCTCCTCTTCTTACCCTATAATTTTGTAATAGAAGCTATAATGACAACCAAGAATTACACAGAGAAAATGAGCTGATTCTTGCTTGTTGAAAAACAAAACAACCTTTGTTCAGATAAATATACCCTCCACTTGCAGCCAAGTCAGGCTCTATGTCACCCTCTTCCCTGTAGATACTCTGCCCCCCATTCCATGCAGGCTGAGCATTTCCTTTGTTATAAAGGGAGGCCAGGGACTGATGTTTCCCTGGGGAAGGGAGCAATCAGCACACCTGACTGTAATTTCAGGACAGCTTTTTCTTCATTTGCTCCCAGCCTGTAAAACTTCAGTCAATCTTAAACTAATAAGAATTTGTTTAACTGGTAATCAGATAACCAGAACCCAGTCCAAAACCAAGCCACTTATTCTTCTTTTATTTGTTAAATAGCTCGCTTTTTACAGTATGACAACTTCTAACAAACCCTAATCACTCACTTGCTTATTTGCTACCTCTTTCTGCTCTTTAGCCCCTCTGATATCTGCCAGCTATCCTGTCTCCACAAAACACACCTCTTTTGTAATCCTAACTTTATGCAACTGAATCACCACCCTGGTTCTTCTTCTCTAATCATATCAAGATTAATTTTTTCCTTCAAGACTTTAAGTACCTCTGTATTCATCCACATTAATTACGCAGGTTCATTTATCATTCCATTTCAGCTATTTTGGCAGTGATGTCACCATGTTTATTTCTTACATAACAGTTTTCCAATCTTTTCATATGCTATCTCTCCTGCACACAGTTCTCTGAATATTTATGTTCAGGCTACCTCTATTACATTAGTAATCACTTAACACCACAAATCAAACAAAGTCATTTTGATTCAGTCATTTCAATCGATATTCTCTTAGCTGATGGATCATATGACCTGGGAGTGTTTTATCTTGGCTTACTATCTGTTTATCAATGCTGTCAGAAGGCTTTGGTCAAAAAAAAAAAAAGAATATGTATGTGATAAGAGCAGGTAATTCCAAGCAGACAGACAAGCATGATCACCACGAAAGACTGATGAATGCAGGAGGCATGGTTTCAATAAGCTCTCTGCTTTCCATCTGAGCACAGCTGACTATGAGGAGACTTTATGCTAGGCTGGCTTTCAACATATGTGCAGTTTATTTAAATAAGAACTTCATTTCAGAGACTTTTTTACCATATTTTATATATACTGCAATAATAACAATTAAGAGGCAATAGGTAGGTATGTTGTATCTTCTTCAAAGACAGCCCTATTCCCATTGAGAAATCAATGAAGAAATTCTCTGGTGGTGAAAGGAATGAAGTAAAAGTATTTTGAAATCAGTGGAGATGAAATTATTTACAGCAGCCGAGAACACAATCACTACTTTCAGTTTCAACAATACTGAGAAAAAGGCGTTTTAGAAATACATACATATCGAGCCTCTGTTCCAACCATTGACAATTTCATTCTATGAGCCTAGTAATAAAAGCCAAGACACACTAACTCCTGAATGGTTCAATATATTCTTTATGACTTGACAGACAGCATTTAAGCATAATCTCTTCATAATCATGAATCACTGTTATTGAAGTACAGATGTTCCAGGGAGATTCTCATTTCACTCTACACCAAATATTTCATGGAGCAGTCTACCTGTGAATGTATTTCGTGCTTACTCAAGCACTTAACTTGGAAGCTAACTTGGAACTAGTGAAAACTGAGCTGACGAAATAGATCTGAGGAGAAGTGACTCTTCTTGCCACCTGGAATAAACTTTTTTTCCTCCAGTGTATGAATGGAAACATGAAAGTTCTTGTAAGAGTTTTCTGAGATGCTTAAATGTTGAACAACAAATAATGTAAGCAGTTTAATAGAAGTGCAGTCTACAATTTTTTTCTTACTTTTTAAGTAGAAATAAAAGATAATTAAATTTTATTTGTAAATTTAACATGTGGAGAAAACCAATAGATGATTAAGGAGAAGTACTGTACACAGGTATAGCATAAAATTTCTTCTGTATGTTAACAGAAAATTGTGAAAATATTTTAGCCTGATCAGATGAGCAAAATGTACTGTGGTCTTAATGCATAATAGTAGTTCTGGATAACCCAAACTACATAGTATGAGTAAAGACTAAATGTTTTTAGTAGGAAGGACTGTAGAAAATGAACATTCAGTGTAGTACCGCTAAGACCATTCCGGTTTTAAGAGAGAGTCATGACAGGCCATGACAATATTCCTTTGCACATAATCCCCAGTAATATCAGTGAATATAATGTTAAAAATAACCTGATGGACTGACCAGTGAAATATTCCAGACTTCATTATTTTGTCCATAGACTTGAATTCCCATGACTGTAATACAATATTCAAGGCCCACCTATTCCAAGCATCCTGACAATGAGGAAGTCAGGCAGAAAAACCAGGAGGCTCACTGGGTGAGCCGTGGGTTCTGAGGGATTGGGCAGAGGAAGTGGCTGAGCCACAATGTCACATCTGAGAAGTAAGTCATGGCAGTGAAGCTGGTGGAGCTGTCAATGACTGGCAAAGGGGAACCATAACTACTGTTTTTAGTGAAGCAATAAGGAGCCCGTGGAACTGCAGGCCAATCAGTCACACCCCTGTGCCCAGCAACATCATGGGTCAGAATGTGGTGGGCTCAAGGGGCATGTGAATACATTGGTTGTATACAACCACCATATGAATTTTGCCTCTGGATTAAGCATCTGTCAAGTTTCATTCCTGGCTACTTTTTTTTTCTGCCTTCTGCATTGTAAAAGCACACAATAAATTTTGCCAAATTGGGAAACTGCGCCAGTGTAGCGAACAGCAGGGTCAGTTCACCAGTCTAGTTCACTGCATGAAAACTCACATGGTAGTGAGAAGGTGAAGTAGGAGTGGCAGCAACTTTTCTATCAAGACTGCGCACTAATTCAACTTCAAAAACTACCCCATAATTTTCCTTTGCCATATTTTTGTCTTCTCCAGCCCTAAAACATACTCTAAATAATTTTCCCAGCAAAGGAAGATTAGAATGTCATGTTGCAAACTTGCTGGCTTCGCATTCAAATATGCCAAAATATGAAATATATCTGTTTCTCTAGTTATGCAGGTCAACTGCATATTTATACTTCTCTTAGCACACACAAACTACACAGATTATTAATCAAGTAATGAAGTAAGTATACAAACATGTAAATAAAAATACTACAAAATGGAACAAGCTACTGCCCACCCTGCCCCCCCCCCCCCCCCCCCCAACAATTACAATAGCAGTGTGGCCACTACAACCTTAGTGCAAGGTAAATTGGTAGGAAAAGGAGTAAGTTCCAATAAACCAACAGTGAGAGCTGTGAGAGAAAAGTTTTACAAGGACCAGCAGTATTTAACTGGGGGCTCTAAAATCACACAAGTAAGGGACTGCTCTGGTGTGGAGAAAGGTTCAAATATGCATATAGCATGCTCAGGAGAGCACATTCAAGCTTCCTGTAACTTCTGTAGTTGCTGCAGGCTATGTGATGCTCACTGCAGCCAACATCTGCCCAACAGCACAAGCAGAGGGAAAGCCACAAATGAATTTCAAATTTGATAAACATTTGCAGTAAATGCCCCAGAACACAGGGGAGTCTGAAGCCAGCTGACACATCTGAACTTTCTGGTTGGTCCCATAGTTGAGTTCAGTAGAAAATATGGACAGCAGTCCAAGGCTAGTGTAAGTATAGTGCAGATAAATAACAAAATCTGCATTCCTCTTGTAAGTTTCCTCCACCCATTTCTGATTTTGTTTCTCTGATCTCTAGTCAGGACAGAACTTTGTTTTTCTGCGTATAGGTGGAGTCAAATGATTTTTGAGGAGGGGAGGAGGGATTCTTATAAAATCCAATGCTTACATATCCTGAAAGAGACAAATTGGTTTGTTCAGCTAGCCAGATGGTAGTTCAGATGAGAGTGACGACCTGGTAGTTTTCAGCACAACTCAAGAACTTACATACAACTGGAAGGTGAAGGAAGAGTTTCATATCCCATACAAGCCTTGGCTGAATAAGGTAATTTCTTGATGCTACACTTGATTTTTGTTACTTCTAACTGGTTGCTCATAGCATTCAGCCCCTCTTTACCATCCTAGTATGCTTTGTCAATAAATTGCTATAGATCATACTCATTAGACTGACTCCTAAAATGATGCTGTGAAGTTAGAAAGGAAAATTTAATGAAGAATTCCTTCTGTATTTGTGTCTGAGGAGAAGTAACTAGTATGACCCTACTGTAGTTGAAGCTCTAGTGACAAGTGAGCATCAGCAGAGCCAGTCTGTGTTAGATGAAAATTATAAGGTATCTGAATGTGACAAACATAGCCTGATCCTTGCCTGTGTACCAAGTCACATGTGTGGAGGAAGTTTCAGCATAAATTACAATTGATTTCTTTGTTTCTTTCCATCTTTCTTCTAATACAACCAATAAAACTCGACTATTTAATTAATCTGTTGTTAATTTATTAAAGCTATATTTTGTACTTAGTTTTACATAGCTCCTGTTTCATGGTATCAGCCTTTGGTAAAAGTACTTTTGTGTCTATGTATATTAAGTATGTTTTTCTTCCTTTTCTCTTTTTTTTTTTTTTCCTAAGTCCAAATCCAAGGTAATAGTACAATATTTGCACAGGAAACCCAAACCAAAAACCCATTACAAAGTCACATTTTTTTATCTAAGTGTGGAAAAACTTAATACTTGCCCTTTTTTGTCTTCTTGGGGGACCTATATCTGTAAAGTATCACCAGCTCACAAGGAGCCCACTCAGCCTCCATTCAGAGACAGTGAATACATTTTTTTGGGGAGTGTTAAGTATGAGTTGCATGAAAACAACAAGCTTAGGATTCATACTAACAAGAGTTTTTTCTTGATTCCACCACCATGTTGTTTTGCAATGTGCAGCAAAAGTATTCAACTAATTTGCTCTTTTGTAAAAAGTAAATTAGAACATGGAGCACAAGATAACCAAGTAGAACAAGTATCCATCTTCACAAGTTTATGTGGCACCCTAAAATGCAAGCAATGAGATAAGCATTTTATAATTTATTTTTATTATTGTCTGATAAGCTTTTTGAATAATTGGCATGAATCAAAACAGAAATAGCTTGGAGAACTTGTAGAGCATTAATAGAGGAACAGCCCCAGTGCCTCAGAAAGTGTCTTTGTAGCTATCCAGGTGCAAAGATAAAGGTTGCACTCTTGCCTGTGTGTTCTTGCTGGCAAAATTTGCCATGAGCATAATAACACTACTAACAGAGCTGTCTGCTCTTGCTGACGCAGACACCAAGCACAGGCTTTCCTGATTTAAGTCCATGTCTCACAGGACATCTGTTCCAGCTGCTATGAGAAATTTTGGAGGTAGGAGTCAGTGGGATGCTAGACAGAATGCTTATGCTTCCAGGCACAGCTTTACATTTTTGAGGCACCTTGTGTATGACCAGGCACAACAGAAGGAGCAGTACCCTACAGGTACTCCTTTTTATTTAGAAGGTTAACTCCAGGGACAAAATGAGTAAGTGAGGATATTAATACCTTACTGTTTACCATTACTCAATAGTTAAGAGCAAAAGGAGATCCTATGTAGCTTTTTTCAGCTTAGGGTGTTTGCAATTACATAATCTTATAATAAATTTCTCTTGCAAGTGAAGGAGGAAGAAAGCAAAGTGTGGTGTCAGAAACATGTTCCCTTATTGTATTATCTATGCTTTCTTCTACTCTGTTCAGGCATTCCAGCAATTCCCTATAGGATGCAGCTGCACTGCTTTCAAATCCATAGTGCTGCTGGAAAATAACTACCTCATTAATTAATAATGGAACTGAAATAGTAATTTTATTTGGGAGTTACATATAACACTGTGATCATTAAAAGGAACTGAAAGATGAATTCTGAGCTGTGACATAAAAGATATATTTGTGGTAAGGAAACATGCTGTTCATTTAAGTTTTGTGAGCAGTAAGGCCCAATTTATTCTCCTCCCGGGACAGAGTTTGCCTAATGAAAGTGAAGGGTGCTGGGTGGTGTCATGCAGATTTTATCATGCCTGTTTTAGTCTGGGTGTTGCCTGGTAAGCAGCAGGATTTCTTCTATCTGTCTTGTGGCCCAAATTATAATCCCTTGCCCAGGCATGTCTTTGCAGAATGCAGCAATATCAGTATCACTCTCCCTAGGCAGGCTCATTTAGCTTGAGTGTTGTGTCCTTTTTGTGTTCTTCCAAGCCTCAAACAAAATTATGACCATGCTACTTGAGCTCAGCATTGTCAGAATGCTACAGCTTCAGCTTGATATAATTTCTGTATTTTCTTATAGTAAACTGAGCACTAATACAAGCATTAATGCGTCCAACTTTACAAAATTTATGACCTTTGAAAGTATTAGCTACAATTGACAACTGAGAAAACAGGCACAGCAAGATCTGACAACTTGCTTAAGATGACCCCAGAAACTGTGGGTATGAAAACCTGATTCTTTCATACAGACCTCAACACAAGGCAGTCTCTCCCTCTGTTGTGGCTGTTCTAAGATTTTTTAAGATGTGCAAATGAGTCCAGTGCCGTGTCAGTCTAGATATGGGGCAGTAGAATGATTTTGTTTCTGATCCCTACAAGGCTCTCATGGCTTCTTCTCCCCACCCTGCTGCAGTGATTCAGATCCTCCTGAGATCATGCACCTCAAGGGAGCAAATCACAAGACTAGTGACTGCTTCTTTGTACTGGATAACTTCAAGTGGTACGGGTTCCCTCATGCAGCTCATTTTTCCCAGGTGCACAGAGGGTAGAGAATTTTAAGTATAGTATATCTTCAGCTATCTCAAGTTTCCCATTCTCCTCCTGAGATAGGTCTTTTTTGGTCTTCTGTATCTTGTACAATATCCCTGCTCAGCATTTAGTGTCCATAAAGAAATCAGAAAAATGTATGAATGTTTCTCTCCCTCCAGCCAGATCCCAGGTCCTCCATGCACTGCATGATTGCTGCATGTTTGTCACAAAACTTTTAAAGGGAAATATGCTTTTTCAGTTTTGTGCTTAATAAGATATTCTTGCCTATGAATATATCTTTGCAAGGATGGATGTGCACCATTTTGGCAAAAATGCTTGGCATTACAGGAATGATTAATATTTATAAATGCTAAAATGTTGAGGACCCTAAAATTCTTCTATTTTTGAAAATCTTCATGTCTGAATATCTTCCCATTATCTTCTCTCCTTGGTTCACATCTGCATACTTCTTTTGTTTTCTTAACTCTGTACTTGAATTTTTTTAAAAACTTCTTTATTCAGTCTTCTGTGTCTTCAGACCTCTGTTACTCAGGTAATATTTTCAGTCAAACCACTGTAATGAATGTTGTATTTTAACTTGATAATTACTTGTGTAAGCCATTACTAGAATATTTTAATTAATTTCTTTAACCATGGGCCTTCTACCAATTTGCAGATCTGTTAAAAAACCTCATCACCATCACTACCACTCCAGAAAAAAAAAGGAAAAAACAACCCAAACACCAGAGAAGAACTAAGAATTAGAAAAGATGCAGGCTAAAGACAGCAATCCACCAGACGGTGGCTATGGATGGGTTGTGGTAGTGTCAGCCTTCATGGTGATGGGCCTCACTGCTGCTGTCCTCAAGACTTTTGGTCTGTTCTTTGTTGAAATCCAGCAGCACTTTGATGAACTTGCAAGCACCACTTCTTGGATCACATCAGTAACCATTACAGTCTTTCATTTAGGAGGTAGGTAGTAGTACTCCTCTAGCATTTTATTTTAATATTAATCACCTGAGAAAGTTTGGAAGTCTTCCTTAAAAAAGCCCCAATCCCAGCAACATATAAGGTCTAGACTTCCTTCAGAAGTCTCTACAGAAAATACAGAAAAATTTCAGAAAATTGGCATTTACTGCCTCATATTTGGAATGGGTTAATAACAAAACTCTATAAACATAGGAATCTGATTGCTTGAAAAAACATCATTTACCTAAACTCATGATTAAGTTTTGCTACAGGCTTTGAGTTAAACTCACTAGGAATAATAGCCACAGAGCTAGTTGAATCAAGCTCTTAAAACAGTTTGTGCAAGCTCACTGATCTCAGTGTGACTGTCTGAAGTACTTTTTCAAAGTACTTCAGAATACAAGGATTGTGACCCCATCCATCAGGTAAGCCATCTGCTACCAAAATTATTCTCAGTCCTGCTTTTTCCCACTTCTTTTTATATTCACCAAGATCCCCTTTCTTTGCATGTATTACCAACTCTGTGTCTTCTTCACCCCTCTTACTATGATTCCAAGTTACTGATCTACCAGAAAACTCACAGGGTTAAAAAGAAAAAAACAATCTATTCACACAGAGAGAACTCAATAAAGACATGGCCATGCAAGCAGAGAGTAGAGGAAGATAGAGTGAAATATCCCAGTCAAAGGCAGTGAGGTCAAATACCACATCACATCAAATGAAGGAGGGAAAAATAAGAAACATACTGCATTTGACTCAGTTTGGTTGTTTAAAGAGTCCTTAGTGCCCTGCAAACTGCATGATCCTTCACATGATGTGAGGATTCCAAACATGTGCAGGCTTGAACTGTACAGAATTTGTGAAATCTGCTCTGCATATTCTCATAGAGATATATGGTTGCTATAGGTAAATATCCTTACATAATAAATGCTATCATAATTTTCTTTCTGAAGACACTTCTTTGCATAGACACTGTATAATTACGTGCATCCTACTCAGTCCACACCTATCAGTATTATTGCTTGGAACTCCAGTATTTCCAAACATCAAGAGCAACTGATCTTTCTTTGAAAAATGTATTCAGAAGGAAAAAAGAGTAACCCAAAGTCAAAGTAAAAAGATAAAATAAGTCATGAGTTGAAAAGATTTTATCAGTTCCATAAACTATTATCCTTGATGCCTGCTTGGCAGTGACAGATATAATTAACAGAAAAAAAAATTTGAAAAACCTGCTTCACAGACCACAGAAATTAATAAATGGTAATCTATCAATTTGGTTAACAAAATAGATGTATCACTGACATATTGTGATACTATTGTGTCATTCAGGCATTTGAAGTTCATGAGAAGAAAAACCCAGCACAGGACGGAAAAACTTAACAGTCCTGTTTTAGTTAGGTTTTGTTTTGTTATAGCATATATTTACATTGTATAGGAATGTATGAAGGAATAGAGCATTTAACACAATAATATCAAGTATAAACCAGAAAAATAATATATTTGCCTAGCCACATGGGAGGCCAGCCTACTTCAAGGAAGGCAGCTATAATTTTCAGCAGAAGTTGCTTTTCATCCTTTGAAATCCATTGAAAATAATCCTCTTTCAGTGAATAAAGCTTGGTGGTCAAACATTCCAAACCCCCTCTATATAGTAGTTTATAAATGTCTCAGGTCAATACATAATTGTCCTCATCTTCTTCTGCCTTGCTTCATTTATAGGGACCAAACTTCCTGATGAAAATCACCTGAGCCTCCAGTTCTTTGAGCATGTTTCCTGGCCTGCTTAGTTTTTCTTAATGTCTCTCTCTGGGAAACTTTAAGTGTCACTTGGCTCAGTAGAAGGATGATCACTGAATTATTATTTTTTCCTATTTGAATCCTTTCAACAGCAGGTCTGTTTCTTGTGTTGAAGGAGAGCATGTGCTTCCACTCCCAAGGTCTGCACTTGAAACAGGCTGTTCAGTTTACCACAGTAAGGATTCTCCCCATCACCTTCACCAGCCTTCTCTGGCTACTGATGTACACCTCCCAACACCTTTCTCTTTGTACTCTTGTTGTCATCCCTTTCCATTGCTTGTGCATTTTCTGTGTGTTGCCCTTGTCCTTTCAAACTCTGGAGTCAAGATATTTTTACCCATTTCCAGTTCTGTGGCTAGCTTCTTTCTTTCTCTTGCTACTCCATATTTAATTTCTGCCTGTTTATTCTTCTTATTTACTATTTAAGAATTGAGATTTGGTAATATTTCTGCTCCAGCTGCAGTTCTTTTTCTTGTCTTCAAGAACTTTCATGGATGTTACCCTGTGTCTAGTTTTCTCTTCTTTTTTTCATCATATTTTATGATTCACCAACTGCATGTACTTTATCATGTCTCATGAACTACATCTTAAGATAATGACTGAATTTCAGTATCATTTTAAATGTTTATAAAAATATCATATTTTTGCTGTAAAACCTGATGAGACATTTGAAGTTTGTGTAACTCCTGCCAGGTCTTTCTGCTGTCAGGCAATGTACATGCTGAAGACTTTGCAACAACTAGTACTCTGTCAGGTTTATTTCACTCATCCTAGCTACCAAATTCTCTTAATTCTGATTAGCACAGGTTAATGTACAACAACCTGCCCCTACAAAGTACTATGAAACCTTCCTTGCCGGCTGCTCTCTCTTAATAATTGTCTTCCTACTTATTTATATTTAGAAGCGTGGTCCCTGTTAACTGAATTCGGTTCTATGCATGAACTCCAGTTCCCAGGATATTTAACAGATTTTAGGGAGCTGGTTCATGCCAGGTGGTACTTGGGAACCCCCTAGTGGCCACGGCCATTTAAAGAAATCCTACGGCTTTGACCTCGACTCTTATGATGCTGATGGAAAAAACCAGCCAGGCAGTAAAACTATCCTTAATTAAGCAAAAATATCTCTGACATTTCAGGTGTTTCCAGACAGTGACTAGAGACCAAAGCAGCTGCTGCACCATCAGATCTGTACCACCTGCACCTTTGCCCTTGTGTTGAAGAGCCACTGCATTCTGTTGTGAGAAACTGTACAACTAAATAAAGATTTAAGAAATGAACTGCCAATTTTCTGTAAAAAGTATTACCACAAAATAAACCCTAATTTTTGGTCGTTTATAAACTTTTAAAATTCCATTAAGGGTTGATTTTTGCAAAATTCTAGAAAACAAAAGTTAGTTTTCTCCAGAAAGTTTTCATGCCAGACATATCAATAACACATTCTCAATAGTACAGTTTTTATAGATGAACCTATAGATTCCGTGGCTGAATCTTCATCTTCTGCTAAAACAGTCCGTGAGGTTCTGTCTTGTTGGTAGTTGTATCCTTACACGAAAGTCAGTAGAACTGTCCTACTACAAGGAAGGCACTAAAATGCTCTTTCCCTTTAAAAGAGTCCACATATGTTGAATATGTTTTCAAATCTGTGCCTCGGAACAGTAATTTCTCTATCAGCAAGAATAAAATTTTGAAATTTTGATTGACCTCCTACCCCATCCAGCAGAATTAAGACTGTTTGTGTCAAGCATTATAAGGGTAGTCACCGTTAAAATGTTTTATTTATTTGGCCATGTTGATCAGATTAATGTTCAAATGTATTTTTCTTTCTCCAATTTTTCTGCTTATCTAGCCCCTGTTGCCAGTTCACTGTGTGTACAATATACCCATCGGACAGTTGTGATCACTGGAGGACTTCTGGCTTTTTCAGGAATGGCATTGGGATTTTTTGGACTCAACATGGTCTGGTTGTATGCAACAACTGGCTTTCTACAGGGTATGAATTTATGGCTTCATGGCTTTCTTCCACCAGCAACATATTTGAGGGTGCGAGTGGTAGGAGTTTTAAAATCTGCTATCTATTTTGACTTTATGAGCAGCCAGAACAAGCAATGTTCTTTAAAAGTGATTTCCCTCCCATTTCACTCTGGAAATAAGAGTTTGTACAGGAAATCTGCATCAACAAAGAAGGCAAATATTTAGATGCCAATAATTTACACTTGCAAATTATATGCAAGCAGAAAATTAAATGTTTTGTTTTTCATTCAGAGATAAGAAATTTGTGAAGGTTTAAAAAAATTTCATAAAGGGAACTGAAGTAAAAAGACAGGGAGATCCCAAATTCTATACTTTGTATCAGCTTATCTTATGGTTTGAACAGAGTCCCAGGCTTTCATTTTATTCCAATCCTTTCCTTTACTTCAGGCAAAACCAGGCCAGAAAGTTGTCTCCAACAGCTAGAAGATTTTCCTGGAACAGGAAGCAAAGCTAGCAGGGAATAAAATAAACCATTCTGAATTCTGCACTGGATGCCTGAGAAAATGTCTGGAATTTGAACCCTTTAGCAGTCCTGCCAAAGAGTCTAGGGAGCCATCAAAATAACTCTAAGTTAGAGCAGGTTTTAAATTTGCTCAAAGCAGTTGAGCAAGAAAATGAAGAGCAAATAGAGGCAATACACCAACTTCCCTCATGTCCCACCTCACTCATGTCTACCCTGAACACAGCTCAGCTTAACTGGCTGGTCTGACTTAGTACCAGCCGTTAACACACACAGCATGGACAATGGGATCTGCCTAGCTTCAACCCCATGACCATGGGATTTCTCATGCACTGGCAAAGCTGTGAAACCAACTTCTTTTTTTTTTTTTTCTAAGTGAGAATGTAATAATGTATATACTTCATGTTCTGCTTTTTCACTTGAATATATACAATGTACAGAATATAATATAGTCACAAGTATATCCTTACACCTACTCCAGCTAAGCTCATGCTTCTTCTGGGCAAAAATGTTTTCTTTCTAACACTTTTTAACTTTGCAAATGTAGAAGCACTGACTGCTTTAATTTCTACCTTCACAAAATACCTCAATAGTGTCTAACCTCTGCTATTTCTATTGATGTTTTTCAGGTCTTGGCATTTCTTTTTCGTGGACACCAGCCATTAGCATTGTTAGCCACTATTTCTCCAAGAAAAGGGCTTTGGCCAATGCTATTGCCAGTGCTGGAGAATGTGCCTTTGCATTCATCTTTGGGCCATTTTTCCAGTGGTTGATTGGTCAATACGGATGGAAAGGTGCCCTCTTGATCATAGGTGGCATCCAACTCAATATTTGTGTCTGTGGAGTACTGATGCGACCCCTAGCAAGCAGCTGCTTCCTTGAGGCCAGCCATCGTGAAACTGAAACACCACCTGGCAATAGTGCATCCAGGACAGACAAAGAAGATCAGTCTCCCATCAGGCCCAAAACCTTCAACTGGATGCTTGTGAGGCGACCAGAATTTGTACTTTATGCCATTTTTGGTATATTAGCTGCTATGAGTTTTTTTGTTCCTCCATTATTTTTAGTTCCACTTAGCTACAGCCTCGGAATAGATGAATCATGGACTGCATCCCTCCTATCCATTTTGGCTATGGTGGACTTTGGAGGCAGATTGCTGTGTGGCTGGTATGCCAACCTCCACGTTACCAAAAGCATTCATTTGCTGGCAATGGCGATTACATTGATCAGTACTTCCCTGATGCTCTTGCCACTGGCTAACAATTACCTTTCCCTGGCAATATTCACTGGCTTCTATGGATTCTTCTTTGGTACAACAGTCGCCATTCACATTACAGTGCTAGTAGATGTTGTAGGCATGCCAGAATTTGACAGTGCCCTAGGACTTTTCATGCTTATTCGAAGCACTGGAGGTTTTGTGGGGCCTCCTCTTGCGGGTAAGTTAAGACAACTCACTGCCAAATACAGTTTAAAAGAGGAAAGAGGAATGGTAATCTGAACTGAAAAGATCTGGATCTGCACTCAACTTCCCCCCTTTTTTAGCTCAGGGGCATCTGAGCCAAGAAGTACATAAAAACAAATAGTCAGTTTAAATCCTCTTCAAAATACACTGCTCCCTCTCTTCTGTGTGATTTTGGAGATGTCTTTACAACAAGAAAGGAGGGATGAAAGCCAGGGTTCACATGGTGGTCCTGCTTCCTGAATTCCACATAATGCCACTTGATGGCCTCCAACTATCTAGCTAAGAAAGTGCGCCTTTGGGACAAGCAGCAGACACACACTCTCAGAGAAGAAACTGAAATTTGAGAACACTGATGTTGCACAAATGTTGGTATTGTTGGGAGGGTTTCTACAGAAGTTCAAATTGAACAGCCTGAAACATTAGGCTATGCAAACCTCAAGGAAATATTCAGAGAAATGCCTGCTGGTTTTAGACAGCATTTGAGCCAGCTAGTATAATAAACAGGGAAGGCAGCACATAAAAACAGTGGGAAGAGAGAGCAGACAATGAGACAGCACATGGATTTATGGGCTGGCAAAAAGATATAGTCATCTTGGAAAAATGCAAGACAAATGAACCGCAAGCTGTAGACGCTTTGAAAAGTGATATGGCAAAAAAAAAAAAAAAAAAGACCAGTGTGACTTGTACAATGCAGATCTGAGTCCTCATCCAAAACTACAAGTGACTTTTGTGGTAATGACACTGCTAATGGGTTGCAAATGAGTCCAACTGAATACTGAAATATTTTAATTCACTTTTGAAATACAAGAACCAGGAAGATTTGTAGAGGGTTTGAAACAGAACAGTATCAAAAATGTGTTGGAAAGATCTGAATAAAATACAGTTTATAGTGGCTGGTCACTAGTACTCATTATCTGGGAATCAGTGCGACCCCTTTTTGTATATTTAGTGAACTACAAAGAAGATATGGAAGAGCAGGCAACCCTAAGTGCCTCTCAAGCTCTCCTCTCCTCCTTTGAGTGTAAAATCTAAAAGATTTGAGTTCATGGTTCCTGTGCCTATATAGGGCTGATCTTAGTTTAGATTATGGGCAAGGAAGTACCCTAAACATGGACAAACTTCCCAAAAGCAAGCAACCTTCATCAGCCCACAAAGGAATGTGCCATCATACCCACAGGACAGCTGACACACTGCTGCAGTGCTACTACTGTACTACTGTACTGTAGAGATTTTTCAGTATAATACACAATGGCATCATATATTTTGGTTGGCTTCAATGTCCCTGAAAACCAAGGTCTTTTTGTTAGCTTCTGTGACTCTTTGTAAAATGATGGCCTGGAAACCCATAACACATCAGACAAATTCTCCAATTTTGTCTCCAGCAGATGAATCTCCTTCCCTTCTTTAAACTCGCTCATGCTGTAGTTGTGGTCCAAATTACAGCAACTGGTGACAACTACCCCACAGAACATTGAGTTGCTCACAAACACAGCTGCACAGTCTGTCTTTCTGCCAGTACCTGCACTGTCTGCCACACTTTTGGTTGGAAAGTACTTAAAACTGTCTAATATATTGTTTCACTAGCAATTCACAAATGAAAAACAATGAGACATGAATTGTGTTTCAAAACACAAAAATGAAAAATGAAAAATGCTATACTGGGGTGATATTCCTTGTGCTTACGGTGTAGAAATCTGCCAGACAAGTATGTAGCCAGTACACTGCCTTTGTAAGAGGATATATTCACAATGCTGAGCTAATTTACATTCATCTGTTCTCCATCAATCATATTCCTGTCATTTGTTTCTCTCCAGGTCTGATTGTGGACATGGCTGGAAATTACAGAGCAGGCTTCTACATGGCAGGAGCCATTCTTGTCCTATCAGCTGGATTTTTAATTATTTTAGATCGACTCCAACAGAGAAAAATAAGAGGAAGCAAGATTAGAAACAAACCAGAAAAGTCAACGTTACCTTACCCCTCCCTCCATATCCTGAAGCATCAAACCAGAAGGTATGGAGAGCACAATGTAGTGGTGTGACTACATGAGACCTCTGACAGCCTCTCAAGGACACATGGAAGTGTTTTGTTTTTGCCAAACTCGCTATTATTAGCATTTAGAAGAACAGAAATTTTGGGTACGGCTGTTTGAAACAAAGGAAGAAAGTACTTAATTTACATGCAAAGTAGAGCAGTAACCATTACCATATTATTTTGATATTGAAGTTGCATTTTGACTAGGCAAGCCTTCAGTAGAGTCCCAGAGGGCTGTGCTAAATGAAATAGGCAAACCATAGCCTAAATTAAATTGCCGTGAAGCATGTGTGCAGCAGATACAAACTCTACCCTCAATCACAGACTGCAGCTATTGCTAAAAAAAAAGGAAGAGGCATCAGCTCACAAATGCTTACTTGGGGAAGTGGTGCCCAGTATTTTCAGTAAACAAGTTGTATCTGAAAGCACAAGTAAATGAATACAGTTTTGAGCTGAAGGATTTGCAGGTACTCTACAGAGCAGTGCTGGAATAAGATAAGAGTACTAGAATGGGCTAGATGACTTCCTGATGTCCCCTTCAGTCCCACATTCCAATTTTCCTAAGGCAAATACTTTGACTAAAGTCTCTATTTATAAGAATAAAAAAGAGTCTGTATCCAAACAACTGGGTTTTTTTGTAATTTTACTGTATTAGGGAAAGACAGAATTTAAGGGAGAAAAGGCTGAATAACATCTAGAAAGAAACACTGAAAGGAAAAATATGTAGCACTTTAAAGCCTTCAAACTATTATGAATATCATATCTGCCCTACTTAAAAACTTCATAAATTTTCACCATTGAAACACTTCCTCTGTGAAGTTGAATTTACTTAAGTCTCTCATCTGAAAGAATTACTTCTTGTCTCATAAGAACTAAAATTTAATTTAACTTACAGGGAATCAGCTGAACCATTAATAAATCAACTACCTGTGGGGGCTTATTGGAAGGAGAGGAACTGAGTGTGGATTGTCTTGTAGTAAGGCTCTGACACACCTGACAAAAATCCTTTTTTTTTTTTAAACTTATCAGTTGAAAATTTTAGATTTTTCTGAGTATTATTCTACAGTCTTCTGCAGCGTTCCTACTTAAAAAAACTCTTCATTTTATAAAGTGGAGGTGGTATTGCTGGAGGTGGGAAGAATGGGGAAATGTTTAATAGATGCAGTTTCCAGCTCTGGCACTCTGTTAAAATTCTGTATTTTATTTACAAGCCCTGTCACCAATTTATTTTGATATAGGCAGCAAAGAAGGCACTTAGTGGCACACTGTGATGGAAGAACGGGGGCATAAGGAGAAGGTCAAGGGAGGGGATTGCTCCCCGCTGCTCCATGGTTGTGCATGCATTTTGGAGCAGCAAAGCACAGGAAAGAAGTTGACAAAGATGACTGGGTTCAGGAGAGGATCACTGAGAGGCTGTGGAACCTCTGGTTCAGCCTCTGTGAACCTCTGTGGGCTGGTTCAGCCAGGGGAGCAGCAGCTTTGGGGGTAACAAACAGCATTCCTGGCACCAAGGGGAGGAATAGGAGATGCAGCTGGGCTGTTCACAGCAGTGCATGGTATGAGGGTGAGGCAGCAGCAAAGCTGAAACAGAGAGAGCTCAGGCTGAAGCTATGAGGAGAGCCTGGCAGCACGGACATAGTCCGGCATAGTTGAGCTGATAACATCCTTGGGGCTTTCATGGCCCGAATGGCTGAAATCCTGAGCAGCCCAGTCTGAGCTCAGAACTAGCTTTGTCAAGGCTCAGGCTGGAGATTTCCCCTGGTTCCCACCAGGCTGAACAGTATCTGCTGAGAAATACTTTTATTTTCTTTGCTAAATGCACTAAATAATATTAGTCCCTTGGAAACACTGTCAATCTTGTTGCTATGTATCTGTCTAATGGCACAAAAGAAGTCAAATCATAGAATCATGGGATACACTGAATTGGAACGGGTCAATCAGGATCATTGAAGTTCAACTCCTGACCATCCAACGAATCACACCACGTGCCTGAGAACATTGTCCAAATGCTTCTTGAACTCTGTCAGGCTTGGTGCTCTGACCACTTCCTTGGGGAGCCCCTTCCAGTGCCCAACTACCCTCCGGGTGAAGAACCTTTTCCTGAACCTAAACCTCCCCTGACACAGATTCAGGCCATTCCCTCGGGTTCTCTCACTGTCACCACAGAGAAGAGATCAGTGCCTGCCCGTCCTCTTCCCCTCATGAGGATGCTGAAGACCCCAATGAGATCTCCCCTCAGTCAGGCTGAACAGACCAAGTGACCTCAGCCACTGCTCACATGGCTTCCCCTCCAGACACCTCATCCTCCTCATCACCCTCCTTTGGGCAGGAGGCGTCCTCATTACCCTCTTTTACTCTGGCACCCAGAGCTGCCCCCAGCACTCAAGGTGAGGCTGTCCCAGAGCAGAGCATAGCAGGACAATCCCCTCCTTTACCTGGCTGGAGATGCTATCCCTGATGCCCCCAGGACATGGGTGGCCCTCCTGGCTGCCAGGGCACCGCTGACTCATGTTCAACTTTCCACAGACCAGGACCCTGATGTCCCTTCCTGCAGTGCTGCTCTTCAGCCTCATTCCCTAGTCTATACACACATCCAGGGTTGTCTCATCTCAGGGCCAGAATCTGACACCTTCCCTTGTTAAACTTCATTTGTTTGGTGACCTGCAATTTGTCGAGGTAGCCCTGCAAGGCCTCTCTGCCTTCAAAGAAGTGAACATCTCCTCTCAATTTAATGTCTTCAGCAAACTTAGTGTTCAAGTCCTGCATCCAAATCATTAAGATGTTGAAGAGCACCTAAGCCCTAAGGTGGAGCCCTGTGGAACCCCACTAGTGACAGGTCACCAGCCTGATGCCACCCCATTCACTGCAACTCTTTGTGCAGCCCATCAGTCAGTTGATCACCCATCACATGATGTGTTTACCCAGCTGTGGGCTGGACATTTTGTACAATTTCAGGATCATGGGAGCTGATCATTCTCATAGCCAGGGTACTCCAGCTCCAGGCAGTGGGATCCCCTTTGTCCCTTACTGGTGTTGAAAGTAGAGACAAGGAAGTGTTGAACATCTCGGCCTTGTCCATGACGCTGTTTTTGAGATGATCATCCTCATCCTGTAACAGGCTGATGTTATTTCTACACTGCCTTTTGCCATTAATATATTTGAAAAAGCTTTTTACTGTTTCAGCATGACAAATTTTCTCTCTGCAGTGGGGAGCAGCATCTCTGTAATCCTCCCATGTCATCTGACCTTGCTTCTGCTGAGCCTACACCTTCTTTTCTTGCCTCTACCTCCCAAAGAAGATTCCTGCTCAGCCAAGCTGTCTTCTGCCTCCCCTGCTTGACTTCTGGCATTTGGGAATTGCCTCTTCCTATGCCCTTAGAAGATGGTGGTTAAAATGTGACCAGCATTGACAGACTCCAGCACCGGCAAAAGCAGGTATCTTTCCAGGGTATCTAACTCACTAATTCCCTGAGCAGCCTGAAGTCAGCTCCCCTCATATCCAGAGCTCAAGTACTGAGTGTTTGTATTTATTTTGGAACTGCTTTTACTTCAGCTGCAGCTCCAAGTTAAATTAATTAATATTCCAAGTTAAATTTCACTGGACTCTTAATACAGGGATTACTTAGAATCACAGAATCACCAGTGTTGGAAGAGACCTTTAAGATCATCAAGTCCAACCATCCACCCAGCACTGCCACTGTCACCTCTAAATCCAAACCACATTGTCCAGTGCACATGCCTCTGAAACATCTTCAGGGATGGTGACTCTACCACCTCCCTGAGCAACCTATTGCAAAGGACTCTTTTGATCCAAGTTCTAAGAATGTAGTCAGTGTTGACTATACTAACTTTCTTCAATAGATGGCCTCAGAGGCCTAAATCAGCAGCCATCTGTAAGGAGTTTCTCACCCCAAAAGTTAGCAAAGTTAGTTTCAGTGGAAACAGGGTCATGAGGCTTTGGAGAGCACTACCATTCTCTTGAATCCAGGTATGTCCTCCTGAAATTAGATGCAAGGGAAACAATTCAACCTCACCTTGATAGCATCCAACTGCATCCAAAAGTTTTTCCCCTATGGCTGATCATTCTGCATCTCATGAAGAAAGCCCCACAAATCTGAACAATGCCCTTGTCCGGTTTACCACAGACAAAATAGGAGCAAAGGAAAACTGCCAGAAAGCTGTTCAGACATTTTTCTTTAGAAAAACATGGTAGAGTAACAAAGGCACCACTCTAATCATGACATTCTCTTGGCACAGCTTCTACGGGATTAAGACTACCATTCCTTCTTTTACTGTAAGATGTAGAAGTGGAGCAGAGGGAGATGGGTCTGACAGTAAGGACCACAGATTCATTTGGAAATTACTTGAGGAGGAAGTTTCTGTCATGAACCAGGCTTTCAGGATGAACATATTTATGGTGCTTGTGCAAGGCATTTGCACAGGACATGTTGCTCCCTGGAGGGGCCTGCAGTCAAGGTAGAAGCAAGTTGAGGAATAGCTTCTTTTCAAAAAGCTTCAAATCCAGCCTAAAGTGGAGTTCTTCAGTATGGAAGCCAGACAACACCTCCTTCAAAGTAAATCCCCAAACGATGGACAGACAAGGATCCTCAGGACAAACTGAAAGGGATATAATTCCTTATTTTCTCTTACTGTACTGTGTTACTGGTAATGTAGATTTAGCAGTGAAATACCTGTGAGTTTCCCATAAAATTCAAAACTAAATCAGGTTGTACTTGTTTTTCTTTGCTCTGTGTGCTGTAGGAAGCCTCAAATATCAGAGAAAAATAATTATCAATTAAAGGAATTAAATTAATAAAAATCCCAGAATCTTGTCCTAGAAAGATGGGATCATAATGTCAACAGCACAAAACCAACTAACAGCTATTCTTTTTCAAAGGTCAAGCCTGTTATTTTTAGTTACACCAGAAGCATTCATTTCCTACCTTTCACCAAGATTCATCAGAGTGTCCTGGATTTGCCACAGGTTTGGCTGTAAGAAAAAAGCTGGGTTACTCTGGGGTTTCTCCAAAGTACTCCTCTTCCATCCTCTACTCCTGAAAAGTTATCTTTGAAAACAAAACACCTTTGGAATCCATGTGTCAACCCTAGTGACTTTACACTGATGGAGTTAGCAGCACTGTATCAGAGAAATAACATTTTGTAAAAAGATTGAGATCAAAAGCAGGATGTGGTGTTTCATCTCTTCATCCATCCAAATCCTCAATAGCAGCATTCTGCATTTACATTCCAGAGGGCACCACAGATCCATGACAAAACTGTTTGGTTTTTTTTCCCTTTCCTGTTATACTATTAACAAGAGATTCATTCAGAACACATAATACTCAAGCAGTTGACATTTTACCCTACACATCACTTGAGGGAAGTAAGGGTCAGAGACTGGTTTTGCTACATGAAGAAATCACGTGGATTTTCTTTATTAATGTTTTGGTTCTCACAAGATCAAGCAGCTTGATCAAGCAAGCTTTAGTTATCATCCTCTTCCAGAAGTGAAGCTTTTCTTCAGGAAAACACATGATTTGATAAGGAACTTTACAACATCAGAGTGCACAAGGGCTGGCATGTCTCTTAGGAACTTGACAGACTGTAATAGCGTCCACTTACAGTTTTACATACATGGATATTTACAGAAACTTCCCTGCATCTCTTTCACCTTTGAAATTCCTATTGAGTTCATCTGAGTTAACTTGCCCAAATTAGCAAATTTATGCTCCTCACTGTTCATTCTTCCTGTACCCTTTGTTTTCCCCTCTGCAAAAACCGTGTTGCTTCAAACTTTTACCGGGTCCAGCAAAACCAACTAGATCTGGCATTAATAACAGAATGACAGAGTTTGGAAGGCACCTCTGGAGGTCCTGTGGTCTAACCCCTGCTGCAGCAGAGCCATTTTGAGCTGGCTGCCCATGACTGTGCCCAAATGGCTTTTGCAGATCTCCAGTGGGGGAGACTCGACAAACTCTCTGGGCAACCTGTGCCAGTGCCCAGTCATCCTCACAGAAAAAAGGGTTTCCTGATGTTCAGAGAGCACAGCCTGTGTTTCAGACTGTGGTCACTGCCTCTGGTCCGGTCTCTAGGCACTACCATGAAAAAATATATAGACAGGTCAGATTTTTACCATAATTAGGAAAAATACAAGAATCAGCTCCATCCTAGCTAAAAAATACTGATGTTAATACTTTTTATCTGACTTCCTAATGAAATGAATGTTGGTCAATCACACTGTCTGTTCTTTCCTGTGGAAACCTTGGGAATATTTCTCTGTCTGTTCTGGGGTGCCCTGACCCCCAGGGGAGCACTGACTTTGACCCTCATTCATGGAGAAAGCTTCTTAGACTTCAAGATAGACTAGAATCCTCAAAAGTCTGAAATAGATTATAGAAAGTAGTGTACGTGTATTACTTGGTGAGAAATTTAGGTTTTGGGATTTTTAGCATGTTGTGGATGGAAGCAAGATGGAGGGCACAGGGTGTCATCCTGCGTTTCTTCATGCTTCTTCTTCCTTCTTCTCCATGGGTTTGGGTGGCAGGTTGTAATTGGGCAGAAATTATGTGCTGCGGGCTCTTTGGGATCAGTTATTGGGTCAAAAGGGAAAATAATCTAGGTGTCAGTTCTAAATTGGATAGTTTAGTCTTAAAAGACCTTGTAACAAGAGATTGTTAGCCATTTTGTGCCTTCTAATGAAAAGCTGCCAGACTCAGAGTAGTGAGACTGTTTTACTGATAAGAAATAATAAACACTTGAGTCCAAACACAAACTACTGTCTCAAGTGCCTTCAATGCAGACCCAGAAAAACCAATGACTGGTATTCCCACAACTGGTGCCCTGTGTGAGGAATTTTCTCTTGAGTCTGTCAGCCATTTTTACTATATTTAGAGCCCTGTGCACAGCTTCAAAGACAAGTAAAACCTTAAAAAGGTTTAATCCTTCAAACTTAAAAAAAAAATTTAGAGGGACAGAGAGGCTCAGATTAATGATTCATTAGGACAAATGACAAGCAGAAGATGGCTCTTTTATCTCCTTGCTCTTTTGGCAGTAACTAACTGCTGGTATATCACAGTACCCAGACCTTTGAATCAATCACAGGCTGCCATTTCTTGCCTGACCTTGTAAATGGAATTACTACAGCGTTAACAAAGGCAAGAGCCCGGCTTCATTAGTTCTGCAGCCCATGGGATGTACCCTCTTTTTGTTGCAGTATTTGCTTCTCAGTATAGAATTAAACTCTACTTACCTTAATCAAAGACACTTCTGTCACAGGATAATGAGTTTTGGTCTACATATACTATATTGCACAGTGTTAAAATGGTGCAAAAAGACTGCACAAACAAAGCTATAGTAAATACATGCAAAAATACCAGTCCTCTCTAATAATATAAGCAGCCTTAGATGAAAACATGTTTGAATCTAGAAACAGTCTGCCCACTCTAGGAGCTTGTGCTTATTGGGCAGGTAAAAAGGTGTTGGGCTGTCTCTCAGAGCACATGTAATTAATCAAGAAATAACAGATTTTTCTGCTGCTTTTTAAGAGGGAAGGATGCAGAATAAAATGAGAAGTTGTCTCCTTGCCCCTTTCATGCTAATTAATGCATTCAGAAGCTGAACTGAAAGGAATTTAAACTCGTGATAGTCATAAGAGGACAGATCAAAGGAGAAAAAAACAGACCAAGTAAAAGAAAGCTGCATATGCCTTCAGTTAACAGACAGAATACAGGTCTGAAGAAGGTAAGATTTATATTTTTTGTTTTACACAAAGTTTTCAGCTTTGTTTAAAAATTATGCTTTAGAAGAGGCTTGACTGTCTCTAAGTGAACTCAATATGCTTTATTTCCTTGGCTAGAATTATCTTCAGTAAAGTCATTGTGTTTTCTAATTTACTTGTATAGGGTGGGTAGATTAGTGGGATACAATCAAGTAAGGATCTGTTGTTGTGCTCTTCACATTACAGAAACATGATTACGTGAGGATTTCTTCTTCACTATATTTGATGGAATAGATTTTTAACTGTTCAGACAGCTGTGATTACCACCTTAAGATTGGGAATAAAGATTGTAATATAAATTACAATTTTATTTACAAATAAAATTAATTACTACACATCTGAGTTTAGATTGTCAGCAGACATGAATCAGTATTCCCATCTGAAATTCAACAGATCTCTGAGAGCGTCCAGTGACTGAAAGCCTATCCCCTGAGTGTTTACAGGGAATTACAGAACAGAAAAACAACTATTGTTAAGATCAGTATTATTTTTTCTTCTAAATAGTTTTTCTTGTCCAGGAAAATTGCCTTTTTTTCTATAATCTCAATTTCGCTTTAGAAATATGCCATCGCTTGGTACCTAAACAGACCACATCAAATTCTGCAAACTTGTTACACTCAGCTGCAAACACCTTGATGTCAGTGATGATACTAATATGTAGACTTATAGTTATGGTTTTGAGCTTTATCCTAAATTGGAATTTAGTTGTGTGTGTATAGGAATCTACTTGATTCTGAAAATATCAGATTATCCTGCCTCTCTAAAATGCTCACATTAAAACAAAGAAGCTGAAAATATTAAGCTTCAATGGTAACAAATTATTTATCACACTGACACACTGTGTTTCTACCCTGTAGGTTTGAGCAGGACCAATCTCACAAAATGCCCAGAAGATATAACCACCTGGACAGCAACCACTTCAGAGGGAAAGGACATGTCTATTTTGCAGTGGAAGAGTAAGTGTAAATTAAAACCTATGTTAGCATGTAAGCTGGTGAAAAAATTTGTATTGAAAGAAAACCAGAAAATTGTATCAAAAAAATTCACTGTTGTATATAGATGGAGTGCCTTTTAACTATCTTATAGGTCTCTCTAATGTTTGTCAAGGGCCAACCTTAGAGAGCCATCAATGATATGAAAAATCAGAATTGCAGAATTCAAGAATCTAGAGTTAAATAATATGATCACAAGTCATCATCCTTTACCAGGTTTATTGAGGTTTATTTAGAATTTACTTCTACGGCTGTTGCAAGGTGGTCTGTACCCTAAATCTCTAGATTCACAGACCTCTCTTAGGAACCTCAAAGAGACATTGTCTCACCCTAAAGAATGGCAAAAACCCCCCAGAGAAATGGTTAAAAAAAAGAGCAAAATACTTCAGTGCCATACAAACATGACTCCCAAATTGTTTCTGCCAAATATTTTTTATCTTTGAATTACAATAAAATATGTTTGGTCTGGGATTATTAGAGACACCACCCAACTGCTCGTTTTACTACATAAGGCAAGTAATTCCAGTGTGCTTGGAATATCTGTATGTGAATTGTGTTAGTACTGGCTTACTGGGCCCCAAACTACGACTTGTTGCAAACACTCATACTGCAAGATAGCTGCTCTTCCATCAGCCCTGGCAGAAAGAAGAAACAAAGGGGAAAGCTCTCTAATAGTCCATCCAAAGCAGTTCAGTTCTTAAAAAAAAAAAAAGGCTGGCTAGTCATGTTTCAGCACTTGAAACTAGGCATGCTCACCTCTAACTGCTGTGAATTCTTGTGGCTGCATCTGTAAGTAGTTTTTTTAGATATGTGACCCTCTCCTTCCTGTACCAAAAGTGACCTTCTCCTTCCAGTACCAGAAGTATTCTAGATATGAGCCCTAGATTCTTAGCAGCAGAACTTCAGCTTTAACTGGAATGGCAAGAAATTGCATACACATTTTCCATACTAGCCTGTGAGTAGTTAAGGAAGGAGTTAGGTGGCAAATGTGCAGTCAGAAGTACCAGCTCCAGAAACACATCCTGGGTTTTCTCCTAAATTTGCCCTAAACCAGGACAGGGGCATACAGGCTAATGGATGGCTAAAACAACACAACATGTGACAAGCAAGAAGTCTAAAAATGTAGGGAGGGCACCAGTTGCCTGGAGAAGTAGTCCCTCCAAGTTTCAACTGTGCTGGCGAGAGTAGGAAAACCAGTGGAGCCATCTCACAACTTTGGCTGCATCAGAAAGTGACTGCTGTGAACTCTGTGTATGTTAGAATGGGTTTATCCTGATTCACACAGCAGTTTTTCCCCATACTCTTTTCCCCTTAATCATTTCATATATTCTTCTGTTCCTGAACAGGGAAAGAACAAAAAAATGGGGAATGAATTCAGTATTTCTCAACAGGGAGGATATTAAAACTAAAGGAAGGCTTTTTGTGACTAGGAAATTTGAAATTACTTTGTCAGCTTGCTTTTTGATGTAAAGTGGAAATGTGCTGCTTCTGCCAAGTCCTCAGCAAGCAGTGAGGGAAGGGTGTTTTACAGCACAATTTGCAAAATATATTTTCCCTAAAATGACCCAGTGATGCCAAAAATGTGCCTGGTATGTCATGCAAGAACTAAATCCTTATAGAATTCTTTATGAATAATTCAAAGGTTCTTACTCATGTTTTAAGGTTGCAATGTGTTTCATGCATCAAAAAAAAAACAACTTCCTTCATTAGAAGTTGTTGCAATATGATGCAATTATGATACATTTTAAATACTTGCTGCCCAAAGAAATTTAGCAAAGAAACATGAGCTGCATCATTACAGATGTGGCATTTAATTTAATTCACATTCACTTGCAATATCACAATGCTGTGATTTGAGAGACTTACAGACAGGTATGATTTTGGAATTAGTAGTCACTGGTAGATAATTATTTTCAAATAAATATATTTTTAAAATGTTTATAAGAACTTGGTAGAGAAATTAGCTAACAGCTAAATCTACAGAAACTAAATGAGGTTATTGATACTTTGCCTATTTTCTGAAGTAAATTCTGCTCCATGGCTTCCTCTGATAAAAAGTTGCTGACACAAACTTTTGGTGTAACCATACTTGCTCCTGGGAGGATGCATTTAGTTGTGGTGCAAATTTTGTTTTGCTTTCCCAACAGAGCTCTCGGTATTGGACTTTTCATTTTGGTGCTGGCAATTTTACTTGCCTTTGGCTGCTGGTATTACAAAAGACGTAGTGGCTACAAAAGTCTGCAGGTAAGTGTGGCAGCTCATTTTCTCTCATGCTATTATTTTGACAACAAATTACCTTGATTTGCATAACAATAATGCAGAGAACATAAAATCTGTAACAGGACATCACTATCTCAAGCAGTATTTACACTGACATATGTCACAGACAAAACCACATATGAAACACAACCTGCCCCAAAGAACATGCAAGTCAGACAAAGGGGTAAGAAGAACCAGAAGCAAAGGGACATGAAACCAGTTGCCCAACTTTGCACAACATATCAATAAAAAAATGTATCTGTAAATTTTGTAAGATCAGTAAAAAAAATTATTTGTAGAAAGCACTCTATTTATATTTACACAAAATGAAGAGACATTCAGTATCCTTTCATTTAAATAAAAGTAATATATTCACTGTTCATAAGATTTACCCCTAAATAAGGGGTAAATTAGAGTAAATCCAGGAAGAAGAGAAGGTAAATATGCTCACCTATGGGTGATGTGAGATTCATCCATGCAAAATTCGACTTGCAATTTTAAGATTTACAAAAAAGTGGACAGGTTTGAGATTTGTTTTCTAAAGACTACTTAAAAAATATTTTCATCTGTGTCTTCTTAGAAACTATTTTAAATAAAAGGTACAATCTCTCTCATAACAACTGCTGTTAGAAGTTCCAAAACTTTATTTTTTAAGTTTTGCTCCATCTTCTATGCAAGGGAGGTCTTTTTTAATTCTTTCAAGTGAAAGCTTGTTATGGTTTAACCCCAGACAGCAATTAATCACTGTGTAGACACTTGCTTATTTCCCACTGCCACCCTGGTGTGGAGGAGAATAGGAAAGAAAAGGTGAACTTCAGGGGTTAAGTTAGAACAGCTCAGTAATTGAAACAAAATATATTCATCTACTACTAATGATCATCATAAAAAAGGTGAGAAAGAGAGGACTAAAACCCCAAAGGAACAAGTGATGCCCAAAACAGTTTCTCACCACCCCTAACTGATGTCCATCTCATTCCTGAGCAGCAATCAGCTCCTCCCAGCCAAATCCCTTATTTTTACACTGAGCGTGATGTTCTCCAGTGTGGAATGTCCCTTTGACTAGTCCAGGTCAGGTGTCCCAGCCACGAGCCCTCCCTGTTTCTCATGCATCCTCTCAATGGCAAAGCATGAGCGACTGAAAAGTCTCTGACTTAGAGCAAGAGCTACTGAACAAAAACCAAATAATCATTGTGTTACCAGCATTAGTCTCATGATGAATCCAAAACAAAGCACTGTACCAGCTGTTTAAAAGAAAATGAACTCTACTCCAGCTGAAACCAAGACAAAGCTTTAGGCAAATACGTGTTTTACAGTATCTTTTAGTTAACCTAATATTTTGAAGAAGATATAAGTAACTGTTTGTGACTAAAAAACCCAGCAAAGGTCTCATCTAAGTCAGCAACTCCATTTCCTTGCTGTTTCTGGTCACTTTATCTCAGTCTCTTTCTATCCAATTATCCAGTTATCTATCCAATACATATATCAACTGGCAGAATACCTGAAAGCTGAACTTTCTTAGTGAAATGTTGCAAAAAATGAAGGTAATACTCAAAAAACCCCTTCAAAAATCAAACCAAATGTCTGTTTTGCATGTCCTGGCAAAAAGCATAATCTGTTTTTTGATTCCATCTCGTGAGAGATTTCTACTTTCTGGTTTTGAAAATCAATTTTTTCTTAGGCTATTTCTGGCTAGGGGAGAATTGGTACAGAATGTGTACAAAAGAAATGCTGAAAAAATGGAAAACAAAAAGGTTTGGGATTAAGGAAAAAAATAGCTGGCATAAAAAACAGGAGGCATTTGGGTACATGAGATGTCAGTTCCTGCATCAGTCTGAAAAATGCAGTACTTATTTTTCTGTCAATGTAGCTGGATTACACAGGAGAGAGAGCATATGTCTCAGCAGAGACAGCAAAAAGTGTTAGGTGAGGTATCTTTCTTACTTGCATTGTGTCTAATCCCAGATTCCAATACATACTGTATATGTGCTGTCAAGTTTTGCTCCAACTTCACAATCTCTTCTTCCTTTCACCTCCCCCATATTTCTTTATGATCTGTCACAGAGCAAAAGCTCTAGTGTGAGCACAATACGAAACGTGGTAGGTGAGGGAGAAATACTGGACTGCAAAATGGCTCTGCAGGACTACAGAGACTTTAATTCTGTGGTAAGTTGCAAGTCAAGACCTCACTTAAAACTGAGTAAGACATGGTGAGATAATATTGTTAAACAGACACTTGATGATTTCTCCCATGGTGTATTCTCTCCTACTTTAAGTCTTCAGTGCTTCAATATCAACTTAGAAAGTAGTATTTGGAAAAATTTGTACTGTGAAAAACTAAAGAAAAATATTACATCTACTATTTAAAATGCTTACTTTAAAACTATTGTCTTCAATTTGTATTTATTCTTAAGCTGTATGATCATTTTGCAATCTATTAGAATGATGCAACACCTGAATGCTGAAAAATACTGCAAAACCCCAAACATCTCCCTAACTGATTTTCTACCATTCAGACAAACAACAAAATTGTGTCTGTACACACTATACTCTGATAAGCATTATCAGAGTATATTATAAAACTTCAATGTGTTAGCTCTTCTAATTACAGAAAGATGATTGTATTCAAGCTTTCAATTTTCAAAATGGTAAATTAAGTGATAAGTATATATAAATGGGTGTGTTTAAATTGCTTTAGAATTGAGAAGAGGCTAACCTCAAACATTTAAAATAAGCTGCTTAAATTTTTACCACTAGAAATACCACAATATGCCTGCATCAAGACTCTTAAAACCTTCAATATTTGTCTGAATTATCAATCTAAAACCACCCCATATATATCAGAAAATTATTCCTACCTTTTTAACATTGAAAATTCTCTCTTTGGATGAACAATAGCAATAAAGTGAATCTGATGCAAAACCAGAAAACATACTACCAAAAAGTAACCTTAAAAAATAGACACAATGAATGAGCTTGGCTTCTTTAAGTCATAGAACTGTATCTAATATGGTGGTAAATAGCTTGCTGTGTGTTTAAGGTCATTTTCTTGTCATTTTCCTTATAATTCAATTGGGATATTTTTTGATCTTTCATACCCATTTTCCTTACCACAGGTACCTGATGCTCCACCAGCTTATGACAAAATTGCTGCAGATCAGTCACCACCACCTTATTCACCATGAAAAGATGAAATTTGAAACCATCAACATACTGATTCCATTCACTCATGCTCGCTCTTTATTTCCTGCACATGCTTAACATGCTTAAAGCTACAATCATACAAAAGAAAAAAACATGTCTTCATTAGCAGTTGCTGAAAAGTATTCCTGCCTAATTTACAGAACTGGTCCTTGAAATGCCTTAATAAATCTGAATGTGCTTTTGTTTTAAGCTTTTCACTTCTTGCAGTCAGATTAATACATTATGGTCTAGTCATCTTGAATCCTTCACAGGTCTACATAGATCTGTAGTGACACACTGTTCAGTATCAATTAGAGTAAAAAGTGACAGCACCTTTGTCTTCATCTTTCCCTTTCTTTAAAAAAATAACAAAAAGCCCCAAAAAACCAAAACAACAGACACACAAACAAAAAAAAAACCCCACAAAAAAACCCCAAAAAAACCCCAAAAAAACCTCAAACAACTATTCCTTAGAATGTAATGTAAAAGAATCTGTCACAAAATGAACCAAACAATTCTGACTACATGTCCTTTTACAAACTGTTTTCCTCACCAGCAGTTTTAAAATCTACTTCCAAAAAGTGACTATGTTTTACAACACACTTTAACCTCACATTACTTGTTTATGTACCTGTAATGAATTAATTCCTTATAAAACACAATCAATCCAGGCAACTTGGAGTCCATATTATTTCATACTGCAATGGATATAATGACATCCTCTTTCATTTCCTTGTGGCAGTCATGTGAGAGAGCAAAAGAACTTTGTAAATTTAAAGACTTACATGTAATTTCTTTCTAATATGATGAAACTATATAAGAAAATGCACAAAAAACATGTTTCTTGAAGAATACAGAATACAGCAGACTCCTAGATGTTAATTTCCCAAGCTTGTCAGAACACTAGCAGTAATACAAAACTAAGGATTTTGATATGCATAAACTAGCTACATACATTTGATAGTTACTGTTTACTCAGCCTTTTTGTTATTGCTTGCTTGCCAGATTATTACTTAAGATTATATGCAGATCAGTAAATTTATACACAAGGCCTAATATCTCACAGGAGAGAGCTAGAATGGTACAACATTCATTAAAATCAAAAGTAGTTACAGAAGAAAACTGATTTCATAAAGCAATTATTAACTGCTATTAGTAAAGAATCTAGTTCTTTGTCATGAAATACACAAACACAATAAAACAAAATAAGTTTTCAACACAAGGCACAGGTTACTTGCCTAACACAAACTCCATTTATGTTGACAAATAATAAAGATGGGTTTTTTGAATGTTTCGTCTGTAATAAAAATGTTTATATAGATTAAAATTGTTGGAAGGTAATAAATATCAGTAATTGCTGTGAAAGGTTATAATCCATCCATATGTCTTTATAAACTTAGTTTATATATTTATTTAAAAACTTAGAGACGTATTTTTGAATTTTAACCTAAAAAGCTGCTTACCTGTGTCATTTCCAATATCCGCCTGTCAGGAAAAAAATTGTGGAATTATTTAGCAACAGGAAGAAGAATACACAGGAAAACATAAAAAACACCATCTTATAGCTAGTAAGCACTAGAGATGTAGAACACAATGGCCGACTAATTTTCTTGCAGGACTGGCAAGATAAAACTCGGTGCTGATATCTTTAGCAGCTCAGCACTCAGCATTTCTCTACTCTAGGGCAGCTGCCTTTCGAAAGATTGTAGCACTACAGTGGAATAGAACTGACATATGCAGTCATTTTCTCATGTCTGAGAAAAAAACCAATTAAAAAATTAATAGAGATTATTTACTATGAAGAACTGCTTAGAGTTCAAAAAGCTTTACTTGATTGCACACATTTTTAGTAGTGTCAGAATTAAATATATTACCAGATGTTGCAAAAGCTCATGAAGAAGTTAATACTGATGAAGTAGAAATGTGGAACTATGTAAGGCTAAATTGTTAAAACTCTTCAGCAGCCAGAACTGGGACAATTAAACTTTGAGCTGAATTTATAGATACTTAAAGGATAGATAAGCCCTCCTGGTAACGTATCCTTAGTTTTCAGAAAGTCATCTCCTTTTTTCTTCTGGTGAAAGTAGTATTTTTACTTTATAGACACAGTCAAACAGTGGTCTCAGATTTAAGTGCATTAAAATAAGAGCATGAAATAGAGCTTCACAGAGCACTCAAATAGTTGTAAACTTCATTACTCGTGCTGAATGCCATTCTAAGTTCCATTTTTCAAATCTGGCTCTATACCCAGTGATGGTACATGGCAGAGTCTGGCTGCTGACTCATTAAAACAAAGAAACACTGATACAAGACAGGTCAGACCTTGAAAACAAGAGACCTGTAATTGCCAAAGTTGCATGATGCAAGAACTGGTACTTTCTGTATTGCACTCCATACCACTGCACTTTACCAAAGACTAGTTAAAACATTCCAGGACATCTGCTCCTTTAAAGAGAAATGCACAGAAGTGTTTTAACTACTGTACATGGAGAACATGGTATAGGGTGGGTGTTCAACCTTCCTGGAAAGTATTTCAGATTAGACAGTTATATGACCCCAGCAACTGGTCACCAAAATTTAGATTCATAATTTCTTTAGTTTGGTCATGTATGTAATAGAGAGGACATAAAAGTCAAAGACCTTCTGTTCCTCTGGTTTTTACCCGCTTTGCAATCAGGCTGCTATCAGATGCCTTGTATTACAACTATAATTTTGAACAAACATGATATTTGTGCTTCATTTTCTGCCATCAAAAAAAGCTAATGAAGAAATTCATGGGTAATTTGAGTTTTTCCCCAGAATGCTGATGAAGAGGTGGCTGGTCATAGCTGGAGAATGATGCTCTGCTTGCTGCTTATCTGCACTATCAGAGCAGCAGACACACTGTTATTACAGCTTATCTGTACAAGAGGATCTTAGGAACTTCTCCATAGCCATGCATGGAATCCTGACGTAGATGCAGAAACACTTCAAAAACAGACCCCTTACTAATATAGTGTGTTTTGGTTAGATTGGTAAATTAGAACGGCAATAGTAGTTACACTGTCTGTGTTTGGATTCCTGGTATGAGCCTGTTGGAGCATCTACTTTCTAATGCAGTTACAAGCCTTAATGTAGCCTTCAAAGATATTGAAGAAAGGTAAAATGCAGCAAGTCCCAGGAGTTCAATCTTCCTGGCATACTGCACCATGCAGGCAAACACCCTCTTGAGCAAAGAGTTGAAGGGTACAGGGTACCCAACAGTTGAAGGGTACATGTCAGAAAGTTATCATAAAAAAAAGTATCATGAACCTTCCTTAGGAAGTGCTTGCTTTTTTAGAGTCTCACTAGTCTAGTGTAAATGACTGGCATTTGGAGCTGTTTGCTAGGAGAATCCAGTGACATTCACCTCAGCAATGTGCTTTGACTTAACTTCTGCTACAGCTGGGGATGTATGTATATTATCTTGGCTCTAAGAACTGTATTCGTATTAGCCATATTGCTTGTAATTTTTCAGTGATATATTTTGATTCATTTTTATGTCTAACATTGGTAGAATATCCATTACTTTGTTGGTGTTATGTCCATGTACTCACATGACATAAGAGTACATTTTTTTGCCTTTAAAGGAACCTTCTTTTCACTTCTTATGTAAAGGAAAAATGTTAATGAATTTCTTTGTCTTTGAGAAGTAGCATTTATGCACTTGTACTTTTCTGTTGACTATGTACTAAACTGTGCAACAAGGCTGAAAGGTTGTTGTGTGTTCATGCCATTTCATTAAACATATTTTACAGCCCATTAGAGCTGAAAAGTGCTTGAAATTTCCAGTGTTATCTTTTGGACATAGGTCTGCACTGGACTTTACATGCAGTAATAGAGGCAAACGAGCAGCAATACAAAGTTTAAAAGGCTATCTACCAGTATTATCTAAACATCCCATATATGCTGCCAGCTAAAATCCAGCACTTGCGCACTTTTTGGAATTAACTCTCTATATTTTGCATCCTTAGAGAACCTCAAATTTTTACATTACTTCTTTTACACAAAAAGTATTTGACTCAAAGGCAGCAGTCTTAGATTTCTAATGAACAGAATGCTTCCATTGCTGCCAAAATCTAGCTCTTCTAGATGTTTTGTCCACATAGATTTTACTCTTGTGCCAACACAAAAGACATTTTTGGGGATAGTGGTGTTCCGAACTGCCTTGTGCTTACAGCAATATGAAGAAGAAAGGCTCATCCATCTTACCCTCACCCACCATGAACCATCTCTCAAATCCCACTGGGTCGCAACTCACAGTGGAACAGATTGCCCAGAGAGGTTGTGGAGTCTCCCTCACTGGAAATATTCAAGGACCATCTGGAGCAATCCTGGGCAATGCGCTCTGGGATGATCCTGCTTGAGCAGGGAGATTGGATGAGGTTATCTGCTGCGGTGCCTTCCAACCTCACCCATTCTCTGCTTCTGTGATTCTATGACATTTATTCATCAAAAAAGAACCAGAGACTACTGGGCCATATTTAACTAGAGAAAAAAGGACAGAATTTATAATCCATTGTGACAACACTATTGACATTAAATGTCACAGTTACTGCCTCCTCTTGTTTCCCCAGAAAGCTCTTTGCATGGGATAGCTGCAAACTCCAGTCTTGGTGGATTAACATGGATGAAAATCTGAACAATGCTTAAGCAGCACATGTGCTTTCACACTTCCAAACCATTTTAGTACAGCCTCAATTAGATGTTTGGACCACAAGCTTTATTTGCTCCTTTCCTGAGAGATACATCACATGAGTTAAAAAAAAGAGTGATGGCCTAATATAAATACTTCAGTCTTTCAATTACTAGTTTTGTGAAGTTTTTTCAACTCCACTACCTTCCATCTCTGGATGGGAGAAACAGAATTCTCTGCTGCACGTTTGCTATGTTCTCTGCATACACAGAAAAGCAGCCTTCCTTCTTCACAGTTCTTTTTTTTCACTTACCATCATCTTGTAGCTATAAGGGGAAAGATCTGACTCATTTTTGTTGAAAATAAGTTTCTTAAGAAAAAAGTATCATCTTCCAAGTTCTATCAATTTGTCCTTTCCCACCCACCTTGGCAAAAGTAATTGACTTCTATTTCTCCATAGCACCATGTACGCCTCAAGTAACTTACTGCTTCTGACATTCTGGAGCAAAAGAGTGGCCCTTTTTAGACATAGTTCAGTGCTAGATTTGATTCTGCAAGAAGAATTTTAGGATGGTTATCTGGAAACTATAAAAAAGAAAAACCTTAGAACTGCTTCAGAATTTGCATTAAAACAAAAAAAAAAACCATATGGTAAGTGTGACTATTCCCTGACATTAATATCCTGTAGAGAAATCCACGCAAGGATTAAAAGTTGTCAGGTGTCTACCTTGTTATAAATTACTCCTATTTCTCTATCTCCGGGAAACTCAACCTGAACATTTTTGGTATCAACACAGATTTAAGGAGCTTGTCTTTCTTACATTCATAATTCCCAGGATATGCAGCCCACACGATCTTCACTCCCTGGATTTTGGCCCCATTAACAACTTCAGTCAACTCCTCATTCAAACCTTCTGCCATCGAACACAATTCATGCATCGCTCCTTACAATAGATAAGCAGTTTTATGCTTTTATATCGCTATTACTGCTGCTCTGCCTCTCTGAATTACTGCTCACATTTTTGCAGTACCTGATTCTTTGGCTGCAAAATCTGCCTTTTCATGTCATCGACAAGCTCGGGCTGAGTTCACACAATTTTGCTGGAATTATTGTTGGCACTGTGTATACATACTGGGAAAATTAACTCATACTTGATCTATTTCTTAATTCTTTCCACTAAGCATTGCCTACTGGCCACTACAGCAAGTGAAACACCCAGTCCAAGGTGCAGCTAATACAAGGACAGGTGTGCTGCACCAGCCACATCATTTGCATTTCATTTGCCTAACTAAAACATTCACTTTCAGACATGGGCTCTCTTTTAAAAAATGTATTGGTTTTTCATTAATTTCTTAGGCCATGAAGGAGGGAAATACTTCAGATAGGCCTCTCCCACTTTTTGTCCTTCTAAGATCACATTGCAAAAAGCACTCTACTGGCAAGAACAATATTTTGAAGGCATAACGTAGTTGAACTGTAGAATACTGTCCAGGCAAGCCTCAAACAAATTACTGCAATTTTAGTATTGCTGTGTTGCTAATACGAATTGTAAATGTTCTTTAAAAATACATGTACACAATTCCTCCTTCTCGGTAGTAAAAATTTATTATAATTTTAAATTTTTAAATTTATTAAAAATACTAGCTTTTAATATTATGCAAATGAAATCCATCATGATACTACCCTTCCTTAATTATAAGGAAGACATCTTGTGACTACATAGTAATACCCAGTCACTAATTCCTCTGTTATTCAATTTCACTGCTGCATGTGATTAAAAAAAAGAATGAGCAATGATTCCATAAATAGCAACATGTTATGAAGGCAGAGCTCAATGTGTATGTTGGAACCAGATGGCAATGACCAATTGACAGCCAGAATAGTCTGATTTTATCCTTATTTATTCATTCTTGTGTACTTATACTTGAGATGGAATCAATATGAACAACTAGTTAAATAAGTATATTGTCTTCTCTTTATGACATCGGCATTGAAAAGCAAAGTTCTAAAGCCTGAAGACAATCAAAAAAATCACAATTGTTTCTTTACTATCTTACTTCTCTTTGCTGTTTAATTTTTATAAATACTATTTTTCAATGTTCCTCACATTCTTGAAAATAATTGCATTTTCCAAATATTTTCTTCATTGTAAAAAGTGAGAATAGGGGAAGATAAAGCAGTAATCTAGGTGTCTAACCTTTAGTTATGGATGGGATGCTGGAAGGAGTCAGGGGACCAAGGATTCTATTCCCAGTTTCTCCATGTTGCTATGAGAACTCAGAACTTCATTGTCTTCATCTGCAAAAGGTTGGAAATCATATTTATGTATATTTTAATGGACCTTCTGAGTAACAAACAATTTCAAGAAATATTATAAGCAATAAATTACATTTTCTTTGCATTACCTTTACATACCATTTTCATTAAATGTGCTTAGTTCAGCTGAGATTGTAATAAGAGACTGTAAAGACACCAAATTTCTGAAGAATTCCTGGACCAGTCACATATGAAACAATGAACTATCCTGATTTCCAAGTTTACTCAAAACATTCAGGTGTGATTACTGACTAGACAATTCCATAGTTTGAGAAAATAGGAAAATAGACCAAGATTTATCAAGATTTTTAAGTTTGCTTTTATGCCACTGTAGTTTCAAGGAAATTTTTTTAAATAACATTGCTCTTTGTCACATTTAGAAAGTGGCTTCTTCAAGAACTAAAAAATCCTTATCTGGATGCCCATCTGCTATGGTATAAAATGACCATACACCGATTTTATCTTGTATCCTATGCACAAAAACAATGAGATTTAAAAAGCATCATGTTGAAAATCATTACAGCAGTTTGCCTTTTTACATCTTCAAGAGACATAAAATCAAGAAAAATAGGAACAGAGAGTGCCAGACTTGCAGTGGTTTCAATAACCTGTTTTAAAGATCATGTCTTTACAGCTAAAATATTCTGCAAGTGGTATAGATTTATTGGATTAATTAAATGGAGACTGATGTGAAGTTGGTTTACAATTCATATTTCTATGAAAAAGTTAGTAAAAGGCTAAATAATAGTCAGAAACCAACCCACAAAGACTGAAATAATTATTATGAAGAAAACTCATCAACACACTGCTGAATAGCTCATAGGACCTTTAGAACACGCACTCTTCTGATACCACATCTCAAGGATACGGTAAAATTGAAAAGGTATACACAGCAATGACAGCAACTGATTACTTCCATGAAAGAAATAATTGAATTCACAACTTCTCTTTATTCTGGAAAAGAGACAATCAAAATGGCAAAGGTCTACATAGGCCATATGGGAAAATAGCAAAGAGCAAAGGCTCATTTTATCTTACAATATAAATATTATTTGCATCAAATTAAACTAGCAGGTGCCAGGTTTGAATACCAGAAAGGAGATTTATTTACTAACTCTTTACCACTGGATGCTGTGGATGGTCTTTTTACATACTTCCATGAATTCTTGAAAGGATTGGTGTATTTCATCAAGAGAAATACACTGAAAGCTATTAAATAGGAAAAAAAAATCACAGCTGTGTGAGGAATACTCTGGCTCACAGATAAGTGGATACTAAAAGAGTATTCAGACCTGGTTTTGTGCTCTTTTGGAATGCTACTGTCAAGTGCTTCAGGAGACTAGCTGATGCTGGGATTGATAGCCATCATAATAGGATAGATGGATCTTAATTCTGATGCAGTATTATTAATCTTATTTTTCTTACTATTTTGAGTCAGTGAACTCATCTGAGGTGCAGCTTACAGAGAGCAGTCTACATAAGTTAAGTTTTTGTGAGCACCTCTGGCCATTCTATTCAAAGGAAACACTCCTAACATAACAAACATTCATGCGTCAATAAAAATTATTTATTTACTTTAAAATTAATTTGGGCTACTAAAGTTCTGCACTACCACAAAGTATAAGCAAAACCAACTATGAACCACACACACTGTGGCAGCTATGGATGCCCTACAAATGCTACCTTTTAGTATATTTCTGACCTACTCCCATGAGACATATTAGTTTCTCTTCACTCACCAGGAGAATTTTTGCTTCCCTTTTCACATTAAACCCTTTGCCATGTTACACAGTGAAATCAGCACAGGTTTGAATGACTTGGCAGAAACACTTGGTTTGAATAGGTACTTCTATGACCTCTAAGACTTGTCAAATATTAATTGCTTCTACAGTGGCAGAATCCCTATGAGAAAATGGCAGCACACACATGAGAGTTTGAACAATGAAGCAAAATTAATGTAATTTTCTACTCATAGCAAAGCAAGACTATTATGCAGAATATGTCCATTCAGGTAAATAAAAGGATGTCATTCAGAATATTCAAAGTCATTAGTAAAGCTAGAATTTTGCATGTGATATAGTGTTTGAATATTGTATACAATCTCAGAGGGTGTCCAAAAGCAAGGCATTTTACAAGCTCTGAAATGTTGAATAAATTTTCTTAAAAGGCTGATTTATACATCTATGTTTATATGTTTCATTAAATGTCTTTTTAATTTCAAGTCGAGATGCAGGCAGTTTTGCTTTTTCATTGTGCCTGTGAATATAATCTACTTTTTTACAGTTCTTTTTGTGCTACTGGTAGCACTATTCATTTGGTGGTGTGCAAAAGGTACATAGCAAATTGTCAATGGGTATTTAGGTTCGCTTGAAAAAAAGCCTTATCCCTGACTGAAATTCATACTATTCGAAAAGAGTATTGAGAATAGGAATTTTATTCACAAAAATTACTAAAATTTGGTTTTACATAATGAATTTGCAAGCCTATTACATAGCAGTCTCAAGTCTTTCTCCAGTAGGATTTCGAATGTGAACATATGTCTGAGACTAAAAATCCATGAAAACTGTAATCAAACTAATCAAATTTCTCATGTTGTAAAGTTTATGTCTGCCAAATTATAAAATATTTATGAAAATCATAAAATATTGCCATATTAATTCAGAAAATTTCTTCGAAATCATTCAAGCAAGTTACTTGAGTCCTGAGTTCCTAAATTCAGCCTTTCTAACTTTTCTCTTTATTAGAATTATAGCATAAATCTTTCCATTACATTAGCACACAGAAAAATGTCATGCAACAATTTTTTCTCCATCAAGAACAACTTCAATATTAGAACCTTGACTTGAGCTTTCCAAACAATGTAGACAATTCACTCTACAGTAAGCATAAATTAGAAAAAAGGAAAAAACAATCATTGCAAGAGAAAAATCAAAAAAAGCAAATCCCAAGGTTCAACCAGTGAAATGAACTAAAATGAGTTGCTGGTACATATGGGTAAAATGTCCATGAAAAAACTGCCATTCTCTGCCATCTCCCTGTGTTGGAAAAGACACCTGCAGCATTCAACTGTAAAATCAAAAAAAATCAAAAAAAGCAAATCCCAAGGTTCAACCAGTGAAATGAACTAAAATGAGTTGCTGGTACATATGGGTAAAATGTCCATGAAAAAACTGCCATTCTCTGCCATCTCCCTGTGTTGGAAAAGACACCTGCAGCATTCAACTGTAAAATGCAGTCAGACTTAAAAATCCTTAGTACTGTAAACTCTACAAGGGCATGCAGACACCCTTAGTACCAGGTGTCTTTAAAATCAATTACAAAACACCTTCCAAGAGAAGTAGGAAAATTGTAGCAGGTAGCTTTTTCTGAATTTAAACAAACCTTATTTCATTCCAAAACTGACAGCTTCCATCTTTCCCAGCTCTAAGATAAGATGGAGATTTCTGATCCAGAAAGATGCAATTCCCCAATGAAATTCTTTTAATTAGTGCAAAAGGAAAGGTTCCTATGGAAGGCACAAGCCTTTCTTCCCTCCAGTTTCCCAGAACTTCAGCTAAATAGCTATCAGGTTACTTTTCAGAACAATTTAAACAGCAGCTGACAGAGGCAGTAAGATGTGGTCCTATTCTTCAACTCAACATCTGAACTGCAAAACTGTGTACAGCAAAAGGGGAAGGGAAGTAGAAAATTGAACAGGATGAAAGCAAAGGTTGAAACTTCATTTTTATGAAACTCAGTCTACAAACATGGCTAAATACAGATATGTAAGCTTTTATCCCCTTTGTCATAGCTATTTAAAAGGCAACTCTTATTCATAAGCTCTTCTGAAATCCTCCTTTCTAGTTTCTAAAAAAACCCAAACCAACAAACGCCACAAAAAATCCAACACATACAAAGACAACAATTCTAAAATCACCATCTTCCATAAGATAAAATGGGCACCCTCTCTCTATATGCAAAATCACAAAAGATATAAAAAACTTATCTCCATGAGCAGGCAGCTGTTAACTCAGCAGATCTGCAGAAAATAACCCAAAGGTTTTATCAGATCAAATGCTGAAACTAAGCCAATAAATACTGAATACACTGTATAAAAAGGGAAGGTTTATGCAATATGTAAATTATCCCCATTCAAAGTACTAATAAAGCTTCTTTTAATCTTGTATGATGTTTTAGCACTGTCCTTCCAGATAGACCACTTATAAGCTAAAGAAAACATACAGAGCTAGAAAGCATGACCAGTGGGAAAAAAAAATGGGTAGCTGTAATGGCTAGATTGAAGATTAGTGAGTGACCTTCTTACAGTTACCAGATAATGTGGAAATACATACAAGGCTGTAAAACAGAGAACAATGAATTGTTCAACAGATCTTTGAGCTTTAAGACAAAGCATGGCAGTCCTTAAGAGCAATCAGTGTGACTTAGACTGGTGTATAGGAAGCCATTTGTAGCCTTACCATTTCACTCCAGTTATTTAGGCAACATAACCAAACCATTAAGAATGGATGAAGTATGGGTTATCCTGCCCTATATCATGAGGAACAATAAGGAGGCCTTCCTTCCAAAACCTGTCAAATCACGTGAAATGTAAAATCAGAGAAGAACAGAAGAGATTAAACAATTTCATTCTACCATACACCCAAAGAAAGTTATGTATGTATGTATGTATGTATGTATGTATGTATGTATTCTCCCATGGTGTAACAGATACACATATTTTTAACTACTGCCAACACAAAGCAGTACAGCAACTTGATTTATTACCTGCAGATTATTCTGCATTGTTGCTAAACAGTACACTGGTCCAAAGTTACTAAAATACTTAAAAAACTATACATTATGTAAACAAAACATAAATAAGACAGCATAGTTCTTTGTACATATTATTTAGTACAGGTTTTTAGGAGTTCAGGAATATGTACAATTCTATACTGTAGATTGCATTTTTACAATGCATAATTTTTTTTAAAGAAACAAGTCAAAAATAAATTTGACAAATAAAAAGGAGATATGTACTGTCATAAACACACTGGCAAACAGTCCATAGTTTAAGATGGAACATGTGCAAATTGTGAGATTTCTTCAAACTGTTAAATGAATTAATTGGTCATCTCTGAGCCTTTTGCTAGAGAACTTTCTGAAAACTTCTCACAAACTAAAATTTTTCTTTCTCCACATCCCCTCAGGTAAATAGGTAAGAACTGTAACCTTGTTAATATTGAGTAAACCAATTGCTTAAAACATTATAATAAATTTTTCAATAGTTAACAACTTCCAAAGTTTGAAGAATGCCTCAGAATTTCAAAGTGGCTCATTTGTAGTAAATTCAGGGTGCAGCTTTGTCAGGTTTATCAAGGCAAGATGACTGAGATGCAGGGAAGACCGCAGTAGCATTTCTGCTAGTGGAACTAACAACAGGAAGCAGTGATGAACACAGGGAAGGAACTTTTGGTGCTGAAGTGTTTAGAGCATTCAGTATGGCTCCCTCTGGACTGACCAACAGTTTTTTGATAGAACCATCTAGCTGAAACACTGATGTGTTGCTTGGTAAATGAGAGTTCAGAGGATGAACAGCAGAAACAGAAGATGCAGCTACATTAATGGGAGACTTTGTCACTGAAGATACAGACAGAGTTACTGCAGACAGTGGAGTACATGAGCTAGCTGGAGTATCAAATATCTGAGGTGTTGCATGTACGATGGGTAAAGCATCTGCAGCTCCAAAAGAGTTCACAATTTTTGTAGAGCTTTTCAAAGGATGTTTTGGTATTTGCCAACTTAATGAATGACTTGGTGCTAGGATGATTTTTGAGGTTATTGGATTAACAGTTGGTACACCTTGAGGCTCTTGACCATGGTTAATTGTTAAAGGAGTCTGTTTTGTATTACAGGAGAGAAGAAGAACATGGCTGCCAGCTCCAAGGCCTTGCAGTGGAACAACAAAGCGAGTACCATTAATCATTATCTGAGTTCCAGGTGCCAAAGGCATACAAGTGTTAATGACTATTTTCTGTTGAGCGGAAGGTTCATTCAATGGAATTCCTCCTGTTTTGCTTGTTACAGGGGGTGAAGCTTCAGACATCTGAACAGCAGAAGCACAAGCATAATCATGACTTTGTTTCTCTGTACTGGGAGGCACCTGCTGGCATTGTAGGGTGGAAAGACTGGGAAAACTAATTACTTCACCTGTATTTGGTGATGGAGGGGGCAACACACTCTGAGGTTTGTGAATACCTGCATGGCTTGACACAGCAGCCGAAATTCCTGATGACTGAAACTGAACTAGTGTGGGCAACTGTCTTTTTGGTACTGGAAGAGGAGCTGGAACTGCTGCCAATTGAGGAACTGTATGTAACACCTTGTGGGGGGTGGCTGCAGGTCCAGGCAAGCTAATGACTGGAAATTGCAGAGCAGATGCTAAGTTTTGTGGAGATACTGTTGGGTGTGTTGAAATCAGCACAGACGAAGCAAGATGTCCTGTCTTCACAGTTGATATACCCACAGTATTTCCAATATTTGATGTACAAAGTCGATTACCCAGAACTGGCCTTATTCTTGAGGGATCATTGCCACCAATCAAGACAGTAGGCTGTGCCCCAGAGGAAGTTCCACTTGATGTAGAAGTGGAAACAGATTCTACTTGTGCATTTGCTGTTGTCATTGTAAAGGCATTTTCAGCTTTTGTTGCAACACATACAGATTCATTAGCTGACACAGCAAAACTTGGAACAGGAATCACAGTACTACTTGTCAAGGATAGGGCCGAGGCTGTCCTCTTCTTGTCTTCTCCTTTAGAAATGCCAGAGTGCAATATATTAACTGGTACAGCCTCCTGTGCACTGCCTTTAGTATTTACAATAGTCTGACCTATATTTAGTCCAATTTTCACATCTTTTACTTGAGCAATAGTTGGTGATGAATTTATTCTTATTGGTGCTCCTACTGTAGATGGGATCAAAACCAACTGTGGGCGCTCTGTGGCATTAATAAAGGTTTTGGTCAGGGAAGAAGGAAGTTTCTGTTTCAATGACTCTGCAACGAGATTGGTGGTTGATGGGCCATTGGCAATTTGTGTGTTAATGAAAACCAGCTTCTGAGCATTAACAGCAGTGGATGCTGGACAAGGTATAATATTGACCCCTGATGCCCCAGAGGGAGATAAAATTGGTGGATTTGTGATTAATGTAAATTTCTGGACTGGAGTACCACTGATTAACTCTCCATTTGTTGCAGAATTTGACTCAGATTGTGTAACAGATTTTGTTTTCACTTTAGTATCCCCTTGATGCTGCACAGAAGAATTTGGAGTTTTGACAATATTACACTGTCCAGTGCTAGTCACACTAACAAGGCTGTTTGGAGCTGCTGACACCAAATTGCTAGCTAATGGAATGGAGGATAAAGAAGAAGACACATGGCAGGAGTCCTCTCTTACTCGACACAAAGAATCCCCAACAGCTGGCTGCTGTAGTGTGAATTTGGTATTTTTCTCCATTGCCTGGGTAAAATCAGCAGGAGAAGCTGGAATGTTAACAAAAGAAGTTGTTGAGGGGGCAAATCCAGAAGGAGATGATTGTCCACTATGTGGGAGACCAGATGTGGCTGTTGTTACGAATGGAAGACTAGAGCATGATACTGCTGTGGTTTTTGGCACAAGAAAGGCCTGAAGTTGAGACGCGCAAGTGAAAACTGAACTAGGACATAAACTACTAGGTGAAATCTGGTCAGGGTTTGTTTGCACTTTAACAATTCCAGTGTTTCCACCTCGTGTTGTGACCAGGATAGATTGTGATTCTCTTATGCACACTGTCTTTAGCTCTTGCTTAGTTTCAAGGGAGTCAGTTTGCTGCTGTGATGCTACACTGTGAGAGGCAGAATCAGTGTTTGTAGATGCACTTAATGCTGTTGCTGGTGTCAAGGATTGGCTAGCTGTGGAAAGAGTAGGTGAAGCCAAAGACACAGGCAATGTAGCAGCCAAAACTGTAGTCTTGAATTTGCCACTGTCACTTTGGCTTACCTTAATTATTGATAAGCTATCTGCTGAAGTTACACTAGACAATGGTTGTGTAGTGTTCATGGGACCAGCCACTTGTGATGAGGGGGTAGTATTCTTGCTAAAAACTGTAGTGGGTGACTGAGTGCTATTTGCAGGGCTTGTTACCAGAACAGGTGTTAAAGAAACACTGACGCTTGGCATTTTTGTTGAGGTTGTACAGTGGATCTCAAATGACTTTTGTTGTAGTGACTGAATATCCTTGGACACAATTTTTTCTTCCTTCTGCTGAAGAAGAAAATTCTTAGGTAAAATAAGAACTTGTTGCATGACTTTTTCTCCATTTTTAGGGTCAATCATAGCTTGCATTTGAATTTTCACTGAGTTGTTGGGAACGTCTATTGGTACGCAGTGGCCATTTGGCATTTTGTATACCATTTGTAAAGGAGTCTTTGAACTGGCCTGGCAGGGCAATGCTGGTTTGATCAGTGATGATTCCAAAGCTGGTAAAACTGATTTTTCAGAAGTAGATACATTCATGCTTGCAGGAGGCAACAGTCGATTTGTTAAGGTCACTTTGTTCCCAGTATTCTTGGCAAGCAAGGCCTGGATGGGTTTGGTCCCTTTCAGAAAGTTTGATACCGATGTTGCAGGATCTGTCAAGGAAAGCAGCTCTAGAGCTGACCCTTCAAATTGTTTCAGCTCAGTCAAGCAACTATCCAACTGCAGGCTACTTTCTGAACTCTGGACCACAGCATCATTAGTGCTCAGTTTAGCTTTCTTCCTTGGTGAAAGCTCAGTAGTGCTTTGATCCAGACAACTATTTTGCTTGAACTGTCGTTTAATGCATTTAGGCAGTGTCTTCTGTATCTCTTTAGAAGCTGATTCTTTTTTCAGAATTCTGTTTTTTCCTGCAGGTAAATTCATCTCTAATAGTTTCATTTCATCTGCAAGGATATTAAAACAGAAACTGTGTTTTACATGCTTGCAACTGATACCCCTATAAAACAGTTTTACAGTGTCTTGCTAAAGGCAATACACTAGTTTACAAGAGTAAAGTTATGTGGAAGGAAATGTCTAATTTTTTAAGGCATCTGTTCAAGGATCTTTGCTATACAAAAAGGGGGTAATAAGGGAAGGAGGAAGTAATAAACAAGAACATACATGGACTGAAACCTGACCAGCAATGGGAGACAGTTAGGAAAACCAAACCTTGTAAGTTAGGTTAATTGACAACAGTATGTGAAAGCACAAAAATGTATATTCCAGCAAGGTTATCTTGAGGGGAGAAAAGGGAAAAGCCAGGAAAAAATATACAGTGACATAGATCTAACCAAACAAAAATGGAGACAATGTCAAGAAACAACTTCACCAATCACCCCAATTAATGGGCTATCAGGAAACTGCAGAGGCCTCTTGCAGGAAGACAACTTTCTGAACCTAATGTGATTATAAACCAGGGGAAATCCTGGAGACAGAGGCAGGAGGAGTAAGGGAATTGGTACAGCTATACAACCCATGAAGCAATCTGTAGAGATAAGGGGAGCTGCAAGGACAGCTGCAAGACGTTACAGCCTGTGGGCCTAGTGACAGCTGCTGGGGGGTGAGTGTCTGTATCCTCCCCAAATCCAGTGAGTGTGTATTCACTGATAAACTTCAAGCTAGACTAGCTGGTGAACAGGAGGTCCTGGGGGTCTGGGCTGGCCTAACAGTTGGACTTGTGAGTGGGGGATGCCTGTGCGGTGATGTGAATGCCATGTTTCACAGTGAGCATCAAGCTGGACTAGCCAGTGAGCAGGGGATGCATGAAGCGGTAAGAGGGCTGAAGATGCATGCAGGAGGGCCAGGTGGACAGAAGGGCCATGCATTGAGGTTTTGATTGCACGGGGCTGCAGGGGGTCCTCTCCAAGGAGAGAGGCCAGGAATTGCCTTGTGCCAGACACAGCTGACTCCAAAACAAATCCACTGCAGGACATGGCTGAGCCTGTCAACCAAGCTGGTGATGTCTCATGGATAATGCTTTGTAGAAGCATGTGATAGAATGGACCGAGGAAAAAGTGTAGAAACACAATTCTGTAGGCACCAAGGTAAACAAAGAAGGAGGGGTAATAGGTGCTCCAGGCACTGGAATGGAATGGATTCCCCTGCAACCCAGTAAGACCCCTGATCAAGCAAGTTTACCTGCTCCTATGGAGGAACCTGCTGGAACAGGTATGTATATTGAAGATACTTGAGAACCCCACTCTACTGCAGGTGAGGAGAATGCCTTGAAGGAAGTTGCAGCCCATGAAGAGCCCACTGAAGCAGGTTCCTGACAGGAACTGCGGCAAATGGGAGATCCCCACAGTCTTATGCTGAAAAACTCTAGCCTATGGAGAGGACCCACAATGGTGCAGTTTGTGAAGCACTGAATTCCATAGTGGGGACCTCACACTGGAACAGGGATGAGGAAGGAGCAGAAGGGACTAACTGTTAAGAACTGACCTCAATCCCCAGATTCAATCCTTCCTATGATATTTGACAAGGGAGGAGGTGGAAGAATTGGGAATGAAGATAAGCCTTGGAAGAAGGTGGATATGTGAAAGGGAGGGGTTTAGGTTTTGTATTTGTTTCTCACCATTCTACTCTATTCTTAATTGATAACAAATTCAACTTAATTCTCCTGAAGTGAGTCTATTTTGACTGCGACAGTAACCAGTGAATGATCTCTCTTGTCTGTATCTTGACCATTAAGCTTTTCCACATTGTTTTCTCTCCCTAGCCTCTTAAGGAAGGTAGGGGTGACAGTGGTAGGACAGGCATCTGGCAGCTGGCCAAGGTCAACCCACCATAAAATTCCACACAGATCTAACTATGTTATCACAGACATAGTTAAGCACAAAAAATGGCAAAAATTTCAATAAAGCAGAATTTTCATCTTGGTCATGTTTGCCTTCTTCAAATCTACATCTGACAGATATGCACCACAAGCCATTTTCATATTATCAGTGGTAGAGTTAAGGTAAAAAGTAGGACTCAAACTCACATGGAAAAATTAGGTTCCCAAACAAACTCGATTCAGCTCCTGAATCAAGTTCAAGCTACTGAATTCCAGTAAATGCTTACCATTGTCTGCGTGATCTTTTTTGGGAACTTCTATATGTTCTGCAGACTCTGATGATTTACCGCATACTACTGCAAAAGATTCTTTGCCAGAATCAACTTCACTTTCATCATTACTCCACAATTCTCTGGTAAATTTATCATGGTCTGGATGTCTTTTAAAGTCATCATAGTCCTTCTTCAATCTAGACCTTAAAAATAACAAAACTAACTTTACTAAAAAAACATACTTTTAAACATTAATTTTATTTCTATTTGTTGCCAAACAAAAAGTTGGTCTAGATTTAATTGCCTGTACCCTTCAAATAATTACAGTGTAGCCCTGTCTGCAAGTCTCTAAAACCAGAAAATGTGAAATGAGAGCAATGTCCCTTACTTTACCAAAACTGAATTCTATTTCATTAAGTCCTCTAACAACAGCAAAAAGACTGAGTCAAATGACCATTACTGTTTTACTGTATCCATATTCCTTTCCCTCCTTCATCTTTCCTGTGACAAATATACCTGTACGGACTTGAGTATTAACTGTAAAAGTTATAGTTTCTTACTTTGAAGGCAACCCCAAGAAGAGAATTCAGTAAATATAGTTTTTCTTAAACACATCATGCCTCTGGCTCAGTTATGAGACTGTATCATAACTTTCTCCTTAAGAACACTTTCTTATCTCTGGCCCATTAGAACAGCTGCTGCTATGATTTCCATAGGTTCACACTCCACTAAAGAATGTGCATATGACAGAAATACACAGGTACTTCACTCATTTGAACACCATTCATAAGCACATCCACTTACCTTGATACTGCTAACCTGTACGTGTTTTCATTGTCCCTTCTTCTAAACCATTTTTACATCTCCTGTTTACATGGGATGTAGTGGCTATTTTAGTTTACCAATACATTGAACTTCAGGATTCAGCTGGTGCTAACCAACACAATGCCCAGAAGGATTATTTAGGAAATGAATAAATAGATTATAGCAATTAACACCTTGTGTGGAATAGAATCTAGACTATTCTTGACCTAACCCTTATGACAGTAACAGTAAAATCTTAAATTTACTCATTGTTCTGCATTAGTATAACAGTTGTTTGCATTGAATGCAGCAATGGCCAACTGCTCTCTATGAGTTGTAGAGGGAGGAGCCATGAATGATGTCACAGCTGGTAGGGCATGAGCCTCACCAGTCAGCAAGCTATTCCACTCCCACTGAATGTGGCTGCAGGGCAGGTCTAGGGATGGTAACTGGCTTCAACCAAGAGCCCAGATTAACAAGCAAGTTTCTGATGCTGAGGCAGGTCTGAGATCAAACTGGAAAGTCAATTCAAAGTTTAAGATCAGGACCAGGATCCTGCAGTGATGGCTGCCAGGGCCAGGACCCAGTTGAGTGATTTCTGGGCAGCTCCACAGTGATGATGCAGGTAGAAGGTCAGTCTGCAGGTCAGTCCACATGAGTGGGGTCCGCAGCCAGGCACAGTAACTGCTGCAATTGAGCTGGAGACTGGCACACCCCCAGCAGAGACTGAAGACTGCAGAATGACCTGAAATGGGATCATAGACAGGCGGCATAGATGGAGAGCCTGGTGGGGCTTCTAAGGGTCAGTGAGATCTAGTCATTTACTCCCAGCTTTGACATTCTCACTGAGAGCAGACATTGAAGCCTGTATGAAGATGTCGTGTGGACAATACTTCAACTCTGCCATCAGGATTTTGAGCTTGAAGTCTAGGTGTGGAACAACTATAGGAGCACACTGGGAACTACTACTGTACTAAAGTTTGCGGTTTAATTTCCTTTTTTCTTTTGAGGAACCTCTGCTGTGAGGCCAGTGAACAATTGTAATCAGTGGGCACAAGTCACTTTCTCTTTTAAACCTTGCTGCTATTCAAATACAATTCAACATTATACTCTGTCATAATCTTGAAAAGACAGAGGATCTTTCAGAAGGGAAAGAAAAGGATTTTGATCATAAAGTCTGCTCCTCCTAGTTAAAGACAATAATAGAGAGGGAGGGAGAGAGGGAGGGAGAGAGGAAGGGAGGGAGGGAGGGTCAGTCCAGATGTGGCATCTGGAGGAAGAAGTGTTGCCCAGCCCTTCACACCTTGGAAGTTAAACACCGTTATTTAACTAGGAGATGTTAGTACCTCACTGAGACACCCTGTAGATAGAGCAGCTGCAGTGAGACTTATGGGGGAACTGATGTTTACACCACTGTAGCAAATTTTCCTCAATTGCTTTTTCCCTTTTACATGACACCTTTCTTCACCACTGTCACTGGTGCTACACAACTGCTTAGCAGCTGCATAATGAATCAGATCAAGACAGTGACCTAGAATCCTCCATACATCTTTCTTTTCTCCCCATGATTTGTAAACATCGCTCTTGAGATGGACCTGGTCCCTAGTATGCTATGTGTATGTCCAAAAAGTTATGTCACGGAAATACTCAGGCTTTCCTCGTTGAATAAACTAGGGTTACAGCATAAAACACACATACTAAAGACACAAGTTGAATTCAGTTAATTTGGCAAGTTATCTTGCACTCCAAGTGCACGCTTCTCAAGCTACCAGCACACACATACGTAAGATCTCAACTACACTGTTCCAGACTAAAATTTACTCCTATCAATCACAGCTAATATATAGCATTTAACACACTTTGGATGACAGTTCTGTGTTCTATGACCATATTGATGCAACACTGGCAACAAACAGAAGCTGGAAGCCACTGTACTCCAAGAAAGTTATGATCTTCTTGCCATTACTGAAACCTGGTGGGATGTGACTGGAGTGTGACTATTGATGACTACAGGCTCTCCAGAAGAGACAGGTGAGGAAAGAGAGAGGCAGAGGGGTGGCCCTCTACATCAGGAGGTAGACTGAGTGTGAAGAGCTGTCTCTGAAGAGCAGCCATGAGCAGGGCAAATGCCTGTGGCTGAGGATCAGGGACCAAAGCAACAAAGGGAACCTTGTGGGTGGTTTAAGTGCAGACCCCTGATCAAAGGGACTCTATTGATGAAGCCTTCTTGCTCCAGCTACAGGAGGCATCATCATGCTCACAGGCTCTTGTCCTGCAGGGGCACTTCAACCATCCCAAACTCTGCTGGGAAAGCAGCATAGCAAGTGCAGGCAAGCCAAGAGACTCTTGGAAAGCATGAGGGATTCTTTCTGGAGCAAAGGAATAGACAGCAGCCCTACCAGAGGGGATACAATCCTGGATCTGAAGGGCACCAGTGGAAGTGAGCTGATGTTGAACATCAGGGCTGGAAGGAGTCTGGGCTGCAGTGACCACACATTGCTGGAGTCTGCAGTCCTGAGGGGTACGGGCCAGGTGAGGAACAAAGTTAGGCCCCTGAACTTTAGGAAGGCAGACTTCCAGCTCTTCAAGGAGATAGCCAGTGAGATCCACTGGGAGACTTCCCTCAGGGACCAGGGAGTGGAACAGAGCTGGCAGATCTTTAAGGAAGTCTTCCACCAAGTGCAAGAGCTGGCAATCCCCAGGAGCAAGGAACTGGGCAAGGAAGACAAGGGAACAGCAGGGCTGAGTAGGGAACTGCTGGTCAGACTGAAGGGAAAGAAGCAAATGGACAAGCAGTTGGAAGTTAGGATGGGTGGCCCAGGAAGAGCTTGAAGAGACCTGGAATTGATCTTGGCAAAGGACACAAAGAATAACAGGGAGGGCTTCTACAGGCACGTTAACCACAAAAGGAAGGCCAAAGAAGGTGACCCCCTCTGATAAATAAGGGTGGAAACTGCTAACAATGAATAAGGAGAAGGCGGAGGTACTCAACATCATTTTGCTTCAGTCTCCAAGGGCAACATTTCTTCCCAAACCTCTTGAGAGGATGGACAGCAGGATAGGGATTGGGAGAATAAAGTCCCTCCCACTCTAAGTAAATATCAGGTTCATGATCACCTGAAGAATGTGAATGTACCAAAGAGAGGGAATTGGCTGATGTATTCTCCAAGCCACTCTCCATGATATTTGAAAAAATTTTAGTAGTCAGGTGAAGTCCCAGGTGGCAAGACATTGTACACATCTTAAAATAGGTAGAAAGGAGGACCCTCGGACCTGTCAGCCTTTCCTCTGGTGAGGAAGATCACAGAACAGACTCCTAGAACCTATGCTAAGGCACAGGGAGGTCATTTGAGACAGCCAGCACAGCTGCTCCAATGGCAAGTCCTGAGTGACAAGTTCAGTGTTCTTCTAGGATGGACTGACTACATCAGTGGACAAGGGAATGGCTAAAGTTGTCGTTTATCTGGATTTCTGAAGAGCCTTTGACATGGTCCCCTGCAAGATCCTTGTCTCCTAAATCAGACAGATTGGGATTTGACAAGCAGACCATTAGATGGATAAGAAATTAGTTGGATGGTGGCATCCAGAGGGTACTGGTCAATGGCACAGTGATGGACATCAGTGACAAGTGGTGTCCCTCAGGGGTACATACTCAGACCAAAGTTATTTAATATCATCACTAGTTACATAGACAGAGGGATTGAGGGCAAGTTTGCAGATGCCACCAAGCTGAACAGTGTAGCTGACACACCTAGAGGATGGAATGCCATCCAGAGGGACCTGGGCAAGCTTGAAAAAATGGATCCATGGGAAAATCTCATGTATTTTAACAAGGCAAAGTGCAAGGTGCTGCACCTGGGTTGGGGAAACCCCCAGTCTCAGCACAGGCTGGGGATGAACAGATCCCAGCAGCCCTGCCCAGAAGGGCTTGGGGTGCTGGTGGGTGAGAGGCTGGACATGACCCAGCCATGGGCACTCCCAGCCCAGAGAGCCACACGTGTCCTGGGCTGCATCCAGAGCAGTGTGGGCAGCAGGGCCAGGGAGGGGATTCTGCCCCTCTGCCCTGCCCTGCTGAGACCCCACCTGCAGGGCTGCATCAGCTCTGGGGTCCCAGAAAGGACATGGAACTGTTGGAGTGACTCCAGAGGAGGCCACCAAGACGATCAGAGGGATGGAGCACCTCCTGTGCAGAAAGACTGAGAGAGATTGGTCAGTCTGGAAAAGAGGCAGCTCCGGTGAGACCTAATTGCAGCCTTCTAGTATGTGAAGGGAGCCTTCAAAAAAGGAAGGAGAGAGACTTGTTCAAGAGCTGGTAGTGAGAATACAAGGGGCAATGGCTTCAAATTGAAAGAGAGTAGATTTGGATTAGAAATTGGGAAGAAATTCTGAAGTGCAATCATGGTGAGGCACTGGAACAGGCTGTCCAGAAAAGTTGCTGAAGCCCCATCCCTGGAAGGCCAGATTAGTTGGGGTTTCATGGAGCCTCATTTACAAAAGGTGCCCCTGCCCAGGGGGATTGGAATTGGATGATCTTTAAGGTCTCTTCTAATCCAAACCATTCTATGATTCTTTGATTTGACAGACAAGAATACTGAGCACCAAACCATTCCACAACAGAATTTACTAAAAGGGTATGACTATAGACTTCACATACTGGAAAACTAAATTCTTCCTGACAGTAATACTATCTGCCAGGTGTCCAGAAGGATTCTAAATTGTCAAAGACAGGAAGAAATTAACAGCTAAGGAAAATGAACAGGAATGAGAAGAGAAAGGAATAGGAAAAACCCAAAACTTGTATTTGGGTCCATTACTGAAAGCAAAATATTCAACAATATCCCAAATTTTCAAATAAGAATTTTAATTCATGGATGATATTCACAAAATGAGCTACTGAGGAACCAATGTAATATCTTTTGTATTATGTTTTTGTTTTTTTAAACATAACACCTTTTACACTTTCCAGCATTAGCTCTGCACCACAAAACAGTGTAACTTGCTTCCTTCACACCCAACATTTAAGAAGCCTCTCTTCCTATCCTTTGTTACAGAGTTCAAACCTCTAATCATTCCTTGCTTTTTAATTGTCTACATGGCAAAACTAAGGTACAATTATAGCAACAGCTGTACGGTTAACAGGAAAAAATGGCAGAGCTGAAAGATAGTATCTAATCTCTCCATGATTTATAATCACAGTAGTAGTTTCACTGTTACTAATACTTGCACTTTACTAGATTTAAACCTGTCACTATTTCACTCATATTCCTCTGACATACTTCTTTCCAGATGCATTTCTAATTTACTGTGTTACAAAGACCTCAAAACAATGCTTCAAGAATTGCTCTGTGGAGAATTCATTAATAGTTAATATAGGTAGCTTTACATATAGGTAGTTAGAGTATTCTAAGAAGCCCTGATATAGTCCTCTAGAGAAAGGTTTTCAGCACCTCTTAACCAAATAAGCAGAAATACAAATCCTAGCTGTCTTGCAATATACTATTGATCAGCATGCTTAAGGATTCTAGAGTGTTTTAGAGGAAAAAAACACTACCGGGTTAAGCTCAAATTTTTTTGGAGACAGTAAATCTGGAATATAAGATACTTCCTCCTACTAAAGTATTGCCAGTGCCTCACTCCTCTCCTCAAACTATTTTACTTTTATTTATTTAAGAAGCCAACTTATAGATCAGTATTTAAAAGGTGAATTTGGCTCTGTTTTTCATCCCATGCACCACTGTTGAAAAAAAAAAAAAAGCAGGTAATTACCTGTTTCTCTGAAATGCTTTAATTAGCTTTGGTTCCCATGGTAACAGTTCATTAAGCAGTCGTAACAATGTACCATGCAATTCCTTTACTGCTTGCTTCCGGTGGAACCATCTTCCCTGAAAACATAAATTCCATTTATTTATCATTGCATTAGACTTAAATCTTGTTAGATTTTACTAGTACTACAATAATCCTGGTACATGGATATAGCATATGAGGAAGACAACTGGAAGAAAAGATTAGGAACTTCCAGAGTTACATCCACCCTTCCAGAGTTATATCTATCTAGGACATTATAACTTTTATTTTAATACTACAGAAGGATAATGTCATAGTTGGAAAAGTAATACTGCAAGGATGCTCACTTTTCACAGGTCAAAATTAAAATCGAAACAGGATTCTACAAATACTCCATGTGCTTAAAATTACTTAAATGAGTAACCAACATGGGTAGTAATCTATTCAGTTCAGGGAAATCAACCACATTTGTACACTTTTCCAAGTTAAAATTTTTACAGAAAATTGCACCTTAATCTCATTTAAGAAAAGTGGTATAAAGTATAACATTATTATTTGCAAAAGAAACCTTACCACAATTTTTAAGGATAAAAATCACAATGTTTTTCTGTTACATTTTATTTAAAGTTCTAGAAAAAAAGCTTTTTTTAAAAGAGAAGTTTAGCAAATTTGTCTTTTATGAAGCAACAGACTATGCTGCAAAGCCCAGTTTTCCAACATATATCCCTTAAGCTCTTAATTCAAACATATAATTAAAAGTTTTATTTTCAAAACTGATATATGTAATCTTATATTCATGTTTTCATAAATCTAGAAAGTCTGAATAAGGAGAGAAGACATTGGGAAATTACAACCATGCTGGCCATGGTGCTGCAGAACACACCCCTTAACACCAACACATACCCCTTGTACATATTTTTTCCCAAAACTTTATTCTGTAGTTCATTGCACAAAAGACTGAACAATGCATATATATGTAACTGTTATAAAAGAGATGTAGTATAGTTCAACCAACTCTGTGCGTTTTATGTAAATGAAGATTTTAGCTCTCAACTTGTCAAAGAAGATGTAAAACACTAAAGAGACTATGGTTCTGTAAAAAAAAGAAGCAGGACTTGAGAACTTACTTATTTCATATACATATTTAGCTTTTGATAGTGCACATATCCTTCACAGCTTCCTGTGGTCTAGCACACCAAGAAAGCTAAGACAAGAAAATCTGGATAAAGCTTGTCACAGCTGCCTTTCAGCAGTCTACAAGAAAATCTTCCCAAGGACTTTGGACAATTTCTCTCTACACACTTCAGCAGATCTTTTCAATGTACAAGATCACTCAGCTTGAATGCTTGTTTGAAGACCAGGTATCTATTTTTTTATGGATAATCATTTACATGTTACATTACAAAACAAAGTTACCTTCATTCTTCAATTAAAATTACAAAAGCAAAGATTTCAAGTAGGATCATTATGCCACATTACCACATAATGACCAATGCTGAACACACAGACAAGCCAGTAAACTGTATTATAATTTCCTTCACTTGTGGCCAGTCTCATGCATAAAACCTGTCACTAATCACTACACCAAAAAACAGACCTTGTGCATACTGTAGTCTCCCAGAGCATTTGGCATCATCTCTTAAAGTCAGCAATCAACAGAATTAATTGTTAACATACAAAAGAATATTACATGCACAGACATCTTTTTCTTGTAAGGTAAACATTTTGCAGACTGTTTAAAATAACATATTTATGTACTGCAGAGCATTAGTGCATTGTCTCAAAAAAAAAAAATCAAATAGCAAAACTAAACAATGCTACTACTATTGTGAAATAGAAATACTCTACATGCAGTTAACATAGCAAAAAAAAGTGTGAAAATGCAATATTAAAAATACATGAAAAATCACTGCAAAGTAAAAACCCCAAGAAATTATTAATTTCTGAGCCTTATTTATCTTTAAATAAGGCTAAGGTCTTGGCTTTAGGAAAAAAAGAGTATTTATGAGAAAAATAAGTATCAGCTAACCACTGAATAAATTTGAAGCAGCAACTGTTAGGCAGCCAGCACATGTGCAATGTTTAGTCAAGAACAGACTTCAAGACTTTACTGACTTCATTAATACTTCACAGAAAAACAAATATATTACTTTTCTCTCTGCTTACAAAAACAAACATAAAAAGCTAGCCAATTCCTGCCCCCTAATTCTAAAGGATTAGCAGCTCAAGTAGGAGGCCTGTCTCTAGGGCTGTCCCCAAGGGTTCAGTACTGGTCCAGTATTGTTTAACTTGTTCATCAGTGACTTGGATGAAGTGGCAGATGCCTCCTCAGTGAGTTCACCAATGACACAAAGCTGGAAGCAGTGGCCAATACCCCAGAGAGCTGTGCAACCCTTCAGAATGACCTCAACAGGGTGGAGAAACAGGCAAAGAGGAACCATTCTTCCAAGTAATTTCAATGAAAATTTTATAGCAATATCATTTTAAAAAGCATAGATTAATTATTTCTCTTTGTTACAATTACTTATTTTTCTTAGTGGGGTTTTAGAATTGACCAAAAACCTGTTAATAGAAGAATGAACAAATTTTAGCCATGAGAAGAATCTTTTTTCCTCATAAGTAGTCAGGACTGAAGAGTATAGGCCAAAAAAGGCTGGAATAAAAAAAAATCCTTCTCTTTTAAATTATTGTGGTTTACTTGATTTTCTGTGCAAACATATAAATGCTAGATGTTATTATTCCTTAAATATTACACAGTAAAAAGAGACATTAAAAACATTTATATAATCTTAAGACCCATCACAACAAAATTTAACATTTCTTTTCATGTGCAATTTGATTCTCTAACACAGTCCGGTGCTAGTCTTTTATTCAGAGGGGGGAAAGGCAAATCAATAATTGATAAAGCTATGAGTTAACTCCCTATTACATAGCTGCCCACTAATTTCTATAGATAATACACTTGTTTTCACAAATATCTGCATTGTAAATTCTCAAAAATACCAAATGATACATTGTAAGAAATCAGCTACAAACTGAGGCTTAGGAGGTTCAGGCTGGATCTCCAAAGGTATGTTCATCAGAAACATACAGCACTTGTTCCCTGGGAAAAGATGCCAACCCCCACCCGGCTACATACTCCTTCCAGGCAGCTGTGGTCTCTCCTACGCCTCCTTTTCTTCAGGCTCAACACCCTCAGCTGCTTCTTACAATATTTATGTTTCAGACACTTCACCAGCTCCATTGCCCTTCTCTGGTCCCACTTCAGCACCTAAATGTCCTTCTTGTAGTGAGGGACCCAGAACTGAACACAGGATTTGAAGTGTGCCATTGGCCTTCTTGGCCACCTGGGCACTGCTGGCTCCTGTTCAGCTGCTGTCACCAGCACCCCCAGGGCCTTTTCCTGTGGCAGCTTTGCAGCCACTCTGCCCCAGCCTGTGGCACTGCCTGGGCTTGCTGTGACCCAAGGGCAGGACCCAGCACTGGGCCTTGTTGAACCTCACACCACTGGCCTTGGCCCATGGTCCAGCCTGTCCAGATCCCTCTGCAGAGCCTTCCTGCCCTCCAGCAGATCAGCACTCCCACCCAGCTTGGTGTCATCTGCAAACTGACTGAGGGTGCCCTTGATCCCCTTGTCCAGATCACTGAGAATGATATTAAACCAAATTTACATACCATGTTGTTCCAATTAATGACAAACAAGACACTATTTTTTTTCTGGAAACACAATATAAGGTATTAACACAGGAAAATAACAGAGGAAAAAAAAGGACTAGAGAAGTATACAATGTGACTTTAGGCTACGTCAGGTTACAAGTAAATTTCAAAAATGCGAACACAATAAAAATACATTTTACAAATGGGCTGAATGTTTCCGTTTAAATGCAGAGAGACATTCAACACATTCAACTGAAAACTCACCTTTTAAAATAAGGTTTCTGACATCCAGAGCAGCCAGGAAATGCTGACTCCACTCTCTGTGATCGGTGCACCAACATACACTATTCTGGTATACTTATCATGGAACCCCAAAGCAGACTGGAGCCAGGATATTGATACATGGGGTAAGGACTGAACTTTTTATATGAGCTTTTGTTTTGCTTTTAAATAAACACACACACACAACACCACAATATTAAGCAGTTTTATAAGATTGTCTGTAATCTTTACATTATATCCCAGGGACATAAAGTAAAGAAAATTAGTAATCTTATAAAACCATGCAATATTGTTGAAAAGGGGTGGTGGTGGAGGGAGGAAACTTACCCTTAATAGGCCTGCTCCATTCTGCTGCGGGGTTCTGTGGTATGTGTGACATCACCAGTCTAGCGTTTTCTAGTGATGTCACACAGAGAGGGAGTTGGCAATCACCAGCTGCTTTGGACAACAGATACCTAAAGAAAAGACATCAGTAACTTTTTCAAATCATATATGGATAAATGTTGAATATTCTTAATAACTTATTTATGGGCCAAATACTACAATTTCAGTCACTTCCAATTTTGACTGAATAAGAATGCATTACAAGATCATGTTTTCATACTATGCAAACTCACCTGTTATTGAAAGTGTTTAAATTTTGAAAATGCTTAGAGTTATCTTCTACAGTAGAAGTTCCTGAGAGTCAGTATCTTGCATTTTACTTTCAGCAACATCATTCTGAATATTATAAATATATAGCAACAGCTAACCAACCTCTGACTTTGTTTGAAGACAGGGATTAAGTAGAGTCAGGAAGAATGGCTTGTAGTAAGTTATAAAACAAATTCACTTATGACATCTCTTAATCAATTTTATCTTTTAGCATTTACCAGCAACTAATGAGAAGTTCTGACTCCAGCATGCACTTCCATGACCTATATTTCTGATCACACAAAGTTATATCCTAAAATGATCTCATACTCTCTTCTTGCTACTATAGGCAAATAAAGTAAAACAAACAAAAAACAACACCAAAACAAAGTGCAATAAATTTCTTGCTACCAAGACTGTCTTTGTCTCCTGATTCAGTTCATTACTATGAAATGGTTTTCATTCAAATGTTTAGCCACATTCCAATTTTCTTTAGGTACAATTACTACACAATCATCACAGTGTTGATCGATATACCACTTTTTTTAGAAAAAACATAAATATATATAAAATATATAAACCACAAAACCACAAGAGAAAGTTTATTATCAGCATGAGCTTACTGTTGAACCCAGAGCAGTGAAATTATCCACCACTGAATTGTCACGTTTTACTCCTCCATTAGAACTTCAAAGTTATCAACTAACTTACACCTCTGGAACTTACAAAGAAAATGGATGTATGTAGTATCTTAAACTGTTTACAAAACATCTATGTTTTTTAAGTTGTACTTAAGTCCCTCTCATATATCTGAGTATTTTTCTCTTCTTAACTCTGGATATAGGAGTGTTTCTGTATTCTTCAGATGAGTGTCTTAAAAGCAGCTGTTTTGCTAGTACTATGTGCTGACAGGAATGTCTTGAATTATTTCTTCAAAAGAATATACTGATTGACCAATATCTAAAGCATTGTGAAATGTTCTGAATACATAGTAGTATTTCTGTAACAAAAATGTATGAGTACACATTGATCTCTCATGCAGAACCCACACTTCCACATTTGGAACTGTAGAAAGGTATGTGGCAAAAGCGGTTTAAAGAAAGCTTCTCCAATAAATATATTTATTGGAGGTTTAGTCAGTCACACATGGAAAGGCATGAAAGTTCAAGAGAAAATAACTGTGCAAAAAGTAGACAATAAAGACAGAAAACTGGAAAAGCTTAGAAAAACTGAAGACCATGAAAAAAAATATTGAATGTTAGTGAGATGAGCCCAAGTTAAAAATATCACAGAAGATGATCAAGTATTGTGGAGAAGATTTCAAAAACCAAAGCCTAAAATTTGCCTTATTCATTTATATTATACAACTAAATATTACAAATGATCCACATCTTCAATCTGTTCTCAGAGACAGAAGAAGCTGCATGGATGTAAATGTGTAAATCTGTCTCAAAATTCAGTATTTTGGGCTCATATTAGTGTTTTCAAGAGATGCAGGCAAGACATAGAGAAGCAATAACAGAATTTTGAAGTGATTAAAATACAAATCAAGTTTTCAGGATAAGGATGTAAAAAGAGAGCATGTAAGATACATAACAGATGAAGATACATACTAACAGAGAAACTAAGCTTAAATTAAAAGAAAATGTTTCAGCTGCAAGACTTGAAGTCTATCTATTAATACCCTTGAACTCAAGCATTTATTGGGTTTCTCTTTTATTGTAGCTCATTTTACCTGCAGTTTAAACCTGCAAATAGGTGTGCATACACAGATTTCTCAGATTATAATATTTACTGTCTGTGTGCCTATCTATGTAAATACAGTAATGCTGATGAAAACAGCTATAACTGAAAACGCTTTACATGCAAAAGTCCCAAGCATGGCACATATTTCACCAGGGAGGGAGGAAGTGGTCAGGACAAAAGGAGGCAGGGATGGGGAGAGGAAATCAACCTCTGAATAAAAACTGAGTAAGATTTAACCCAATAATAAAAATGTTTTCCTAGGCTGCAAATGAGAAGACACAGTAGGTTTTTCCACTTCATTGTTTGCAAAGTTGAGGTCTGAATGACTATTAGTAAGAGCCCTAAACTATTTTTGATGGTTACATGAGTTTCTGCTGAAGGGAAATTCTTCAGAAGTCCCTTTAGATTTTTGTCAAACAGTTTCCCTGCCAAACATTTTCAAACACATAACAATATTTCCTATTTCCTCACAGAACAGAGAGAGAATATTTTATAAACTTTTAAAATGAACCATTTTGCATTTTTTTCCATGTATTAACATATTTTTAAAAATAAAATGTAGCTAATCAATGAAAAACCTCAGAAAGCGTCTCTGAGTTTAGATACTTACACCTCATGAACGAATTTAACAGCAGCTTATTCAGAATCATAAAAAACAGACAAGGAAAGTATGTTCCAGGCTGCATCAATATATTCCTTTTAATAGCCCCACAAGTTAATTTGTCTGAAGTTCTAACTATTTCTGACCTAAACCAGTGGGTTTTTCACTTTAAATTTTCAGGTGTACTCTGAAATATATATTTTTGCAGGTCACTTAATGCTGCAGAAAACCACAGTTTCCTTTCAGGCCTTTTGACTCACCTGCTAAAACAAATATCCATTTTCAAAGATAGACAAAGGCATTCAACCCCCTGGGACCATCTCATTATAAGCTCCAGGAACAATAGCAGAACACAAAACCTTTAAAAGGGAGGATTTTACTTTTTTAGCTACTTAGTCAAGAACATCAGGGTGTTACAGACCTCTGCAAACAATAACGCCTTTTCTCCAAACCACAATTAGTTGTTACCTTGGTTGGTGTCCTTAGACTAAGCAACCTTTGTCTGACTTTTCTCTCTCTCTAGGGATGATGCAGTCTCCTTTACAGGAAGGTACTGCCCATTATTCGTTTTAACCTTCTCAGGTTGGTGTCCTTAGACTAAGCAACCTTTGTCTGACTTTTCTCTCTCTCTAGGGATGATGCAGTCTCCTTTACAGGAAGGTACTGCCCATTATTCGTTTTAACCTTCTCAGCTTATCTGTGGAAATCCTGGGCTCCATCCTCCCTGTTCACCCTCTACACAGCTATGCATTTAACCATCAGACTTAGAGGGCATGAATCAAATCCAATAGTGCTACCAAAATAAAGTCTTGCACTTAGTAAACAAGACATCTTTCCAGGTTCATGTTAAAAACTCCATTCATTTTACTGCAAATTCGGCTAGCATCTGCAAAAAAGCCCTAAGTTCACTATTATATGCAAGCGCCTGCAGTCCTGTCACTTTCATACTACACAATGTCAAGTAGGGTTTGAAAAAATAATAATAAAAAAAATCTGCTATGATATGCAACAGTTAAGTACATAAAACTGATCAACCAAGCAGCTTAATTAACAGTTTCATACACACACAAAAAAATCCTTCACATCACATCAGAGGCAGATTATCTGAAAGGCAGTAAGAAGATTTTCATTCACACTGCAAGTCCCACTGATTTGACCAGACAGAGAAGACCTAGGGAAAAGTGGGATCCAAAATGCCAGAGACTGATAGTTCTTACCCTGTGTAGTGATCCAACAGAATGCATTACTTTACTGCCTCTTCTCTTACAACAAACTTTCTATATTAGATTGAAGTCTTTATGTGATCCTAAATATACTAGCAAAATGCCTCCCTATCATGTGTGTTTGTCAAAATTATTTTTCCAACAATACCACTTCAAGTGTGGAATTAAGCTACTTTACAAATCTTGGTCAATTTGCTAGTTATAGAAAATTTCTAGGAGCTCACATTCAACAAATGACCATGAATATTATATATACAGACTAAATACTCAAAAAACTTAGAAGAGCTAAAAACTCAACAAAATAGAATTTTTAGCCAGTATGTTCTTCTACTCCTACTTTACTGACTGCATGTAATTTTACCCACACCTTATCTATGCAAGAATTAGCAACAAAAGAGACCTAATTTCTACTAGTATCTAATTTTCATTGCTGTAAATTCTGGGCTTTTTCTATTGATTCAACCTTTAGTCCAGTTTTTAAAATTAAAGGATGCAGTTTCACATGTCCTAAGCAATATATAAGAGCTAGAAGACATTCTAGCTTAGACATTCCTTAGGGTATCAGCCTTTCACTAAGTGCAGATCATTAAACTTTAAGTCCTTTAAGTCCCCTTTCTGCACTTTTAATATTCTTCCTTATATTTATATTTCCTTCACTTATTTCCAAATGTTTAAGTACAATACCAAATCTGATTTCTCCTCTCCCTCTGGATATGTAATATGCAGTAAGGAGAGGAATTAGTAAGTAGCTGAAGGAATAGACTTTTTAGAGCAGCCTGATAATAACATCACATACAACTGCAAAATCAGTCCCATTTTCTTTTGCCTGAAGATGGACATTTCTGTTCTTACAACAACCACTTAACCTGTAGCAGAATACAAGCACAGGGATTTGTGCAACTCCATGATAAATTGCATTAGAAAACTGGTCTGGCTTACAAACAATTCACCAGCACAAATAAGTAGGTAGGTTTACCATAATCTAACTCTCACCATGCAACAGAAAAAAAAATTTTGCTAGCCTCTCACATGGGACAGCACAGAAAACAGAAGCTTCCAGAGACACAGGGAGTAGGAGCTATTTATTTGGCAGTAGTTTTGGCTTATATCAGTTGAAAGCATACGTGAAATTGCAGAATTGCTTCAGAACTGTGTCTAGAGTTCAAGTACAGAGTTGAACTCTTCAAAATTAAAAAACTTAGGTAAAATTTAATTTTCTACTCTAAACAGACACAGCAAACTAGCACAAAGCAAATCTCATCATGGGTATAACAAACTCACCAGGATTCAAGAAAAAGCACAAGGCTTTTTAAAAGGAAAAATACTACTCATAGCTAATCCAAAGACAATACAGGTATAGAAAAGTAAAGAACCAAACTGTTTTAATCAACCAAACAGTAAAAATACTTTCCAACATTTCCAATACTTTCCAACATTTTTGTGAAAGGAACTTGTAGAAATGCCAAAACTTAAAATTATCCATTACTTTCTATTACATAACCCTATTCTAATTTTATTATAACTTGCCAAACAAAAATCTGTCATGTCATTTGTTGTCTCAAGTTGATGTTGTGAAAAGTATCAGATACAACCAGTCCAACTACCTACAAAAAATGAGGGAAAACAGTGTAAGTTTATTCATACTAAAAAGGTCCTGTAGCTCAGCTCTTACATTACAGTCTCCATTACTTCCAAGTTCTGGAGAAGGAATTCCTTTTATGTACTCTAGAATGGTCTTCAAGGTAACAAAAGGGAGATTACAACTGAGAAAAGGTTACACCTGAAAGTCTTAATTTAAAGTTAAATAAGCTGTACTTCTAAAATATGTTATTATTTAACATAACAGTAAAGCTTGCCTTGAAAGTTTTTCTCAGCAGCCTGTGCTAGCAACTTCTACAACTGAAATTACCAAGGAGGTTACTTGTGAAGAAGAAAGATTCCTATGGCTTCACCCAGGTCATTATTGCAAACAAAAATCAATATTAAATTACCATGAAGTAGTAAGAACATCACCATCTTTCACTTAAAACAAGAAAGAAGTCAATGAACAGCATGTAAGTGCCATCATTAAAATAGATTTTCACATTAGGTCAAATTTCCATTATCAAATTAGAAAATTGTTTTACTTAACAGAATATGCACTTAAAAAAACCAGGACAAACTCAATTCTGGATGCTTCTGATACTGCCAGTGTCATTTGGTTAGAGCTGAAGAATGAAAGTCTGCATTTTCTCCAGTTTTTCAGACATCAAACATAATGACACATGGTGTTAGACTTCAAAAATGAAATCCTAAAGATTTTCCTTACAAAGCAAAAGTTCATTTTAACAAGTTCAAATTTATGACTATTCACCTAATTTAACATTTTTCTATTTGAATGTTTAAAAGGTAAATATAATACTTCCCAGATAAATATTTTTTTCAAAACCAGTATCTCGCTTTACTGTTTCCTCATAACCACTTCTTCAGCAATTAATCCTAACCCTTTTTCTCTACATTTCTAACAACACAAGTGTTTAGAGACACAGAATCATTATGTGATAGGTCTATAAAGACACAACAAAAGATTGTCCTTACCTCACAACTACTGAATGCTGAATGAATTGTATCTTAATTCCCCTGTACTTAACTGTTTGAGTTTTTTAAGACGGTGCAATTAGAACTAAACATAGTATTCCTGCTGAAGTCATGCAACTTACTTAGATAATGACATTATCAAATTTCAGTTTAAAGTGCAATTATGACATATTTAGCATTTGTCTACCCTTGAAGAAGTCATGTTCCTACAGTTTTACTAGCAGACTGAAAGTCTCACCTACACTAATATTATTGATATGCTGTAGCATATCAATACAATCTATATGCTATTTTAGCATATATATACTCTAACTTTGGGCTTTTTATCCTATTGCTGATGTAGCTCTTCTGATAACCTCTTGGGATTCTTATGATAAAACCACTTTACAATTTAGCAACTACAAAATAATTTCAAGATTAGGCTGGTATTATTCCTTTGTCTACATTAACAATTATGCTAATTGCACTGATACTTCTCTTTTAGAATCCTAACTTATTTGTCTCTCTTGTACCACAGCTCTCTCCCCTACTGAAATAACTTCAGAATATATTGATTCTTCATGAGACTATAAACTTTCACTTGAATTAGAAGCAGCCTGATTTCTAACATAGAAAAATCAACACTTCTAACTACTACTTTTTCATAGAAATTGCCACCACAGAAGTCCCTACCAAAGGTTCAATAAACAGAACTACAATGAAAAAAGTAGTAAGAGTTCTGTTGAAGGCTGTTTCAACTATTCATGTATTTAAACCCATCTACCATTTTAATAAGAATCACTGCCTTCTACAAAAGGCATGCTGGATTCTCTTGTCTGTTATTCCTTTGAGGTTTTCAGTTGCACAGACTCAGTGATCCGGAGTATATTGGTAAAATTTGTATCTCAATCTGATATCAAAAGCCAGATGGCATGTTTTCTGCTACAAACTCCTTCAATAAATATTAAACAAAGTAAATTTTAATAATACATGCAAAAAAAAAAAAAAATTAAGAATTCTAGCTCAGTAGAAATTCTGATCAAGACTACATAGGCAGATATGAGAATTCTATCCTGTAATTATTTGTTGGTAAGAACTTATCCTCAGGGCAAAAGAGTCACATGTTTAATGGAGATGAACTACTCATTTTAAGGTATTACCACTACCTGTATTTTGTTTTCGCATGGATAAGTGCTAACACAGGTACTGAATTCATAAAAATATCATAAAAACATTGAGAACAGAGCATCACACACAGGAAAGATTAAGATTACAGTCCCCAGGTATCAACCTTAGGAGATTTTCATGCAGTTACTGAAGAGCATAAAAAATTGAGTTGACAGGCCTCAGCAGGTAACTGACACTGTTTCATATCAATACAAGAGAAAGCTTTTAATGTCACATACCGATTTCTTTTTAATGTCCTCCAGATCTTTGAGTTCATTCTCAATCTTTGTGATTAATTCCCTGAGTTCATCAAGATTAGTGCAAATAAGCTAAAAAACAAATGAACACAAACACTTGGTGATGTGGGACTTGGAAAATGTACATTGAAATTAAATAAAATTTAAAAGCACATTATTACTTAGTGCCACCATTTCATTTGTATTTTCTTAGAGTATTTTTAAACATAAAAAAACCCAAAAAAAATCAGGACTTGTTGAGAAAAGAAAAATCTAAGTAGAAAATTCTATTATTCTTCAGACATAAACCATATCTCTACCTGTAAGCTTCCATTTCAAAATGTAGGTATTTTCTTAAAACTTCTGTGAATGACAACTACCAAATTTCTTTCAAGTACAGTGATGACTTAGAACAGCTTTAAGTACCAAAAAATTCCCTGGCAAAATAAGTATACTAGCTTTGTAGTATGCTGTGTTTATAACATATTACACTTGGTACAACTTTTCCTGACCATAACTTTATATGCTTACACAAAGTATTCCATCCCTGGATATATTCAAGAGGCATCTGGATCTGGCGATGTGGTTTAGCGGTTTCAGTGGACAGTGGTAGTGCTGGGTGGGCAGTCAGACTGGATAATCTTGAAAGTCTCTTCCTACCTTGATGATTCTAAGGCAACCTAGTCATCTACCAAATCTACCTACTTAATGTATATTTTGAAAAAGTATTATATTATTCTAATTCTTTTCTTTAGAAATCAGCTTATTATATTTTTTCCTTTCAGAAAATGGATGCTATTTTCTTGAAAAAATTGTCAAACAAAGGTGATCTGTATATTTTGTCTTACCATCATCTAGGGCAAGTTAAGTCTAAAAAAACTAGAAATTATTAAGATGTTAGGTTCTGTTGAATTATGTTATAATAAGACTTGTTTCTTCAGAGCACCCTTAGGTGGACATGTTTTCCTTTCTACTGAAAACATGTAGCAATAATTTAAGAAAATGAAATTAAAAAAAACAATACAAAACTCACCCTCACAAAAATGTTTTTATCAAATAACTGCTAAGTATTTTTCCCAAATCAGTAGTTTATAACAACATATTTTTACTTCAAATTCAAGTGCGGTTTTAGATTTTCAGCAAATTCATGTTAGAAGCAGCACTTTTGCTAGTCACTATTAAAAAACTGAATTAACACTTTTAGCAAAGTAAATTTCAGAAACCTCAAGTGCACACATGCCATTATTTTCATAACATTGTGTACATTTGAAGCATTGAGGAAATTGAGTGACTTAAATCAAAGTTTACCATTTTTACATTTATCAAGTTTAGAATAACAAATTAATAAAGAATTGGCAGTGTCTTGCCACAGACCGTGTATACAAAATTTACTTGTGAAAGGCATCTCTCTTGACCCAGAAAACAGAATGACTATGGGTAACTCTATGGATAATTAGGTTCAAAATGCATGCCCTGCACTTGAAGGAGTCCCAGTTACCTAAATTATAAACTGAAGCCAAATACTGGCTGTGTCTGGCCTGTGAGGAAATCCATGAAACTATATTATTAAGCAAAAAAGTACATCACAAAGTCCTTGACAAAAGTCAATGAAGGCATGGATAAAGGTTTTCCCTACACAACTATAATCAATTTTTTGACTATACACCTGACAATTCAGTTACTAAAGTCTATTTGCTTTTTATTTTCTCCTACGAGACCAATCCAAGCCACATCAATGCGAAAAACAATGCCAATAAATAAAGTTTAATTGCCTTGGGGTTGGGAGTGACAGGCAAGAATAATCAAATCTCTAAGTGACAATTTTCATTAGATGAGAAGTACATATGAGGATCATAACTGTGTGTCAATTACCTACTGATAAAATAAGGAAGGTAACAGCAGCTGAGCTTGGAGGATTTACAGTCAAAATGAGTTTAGCATTTTAAATACTCCAATACTGAACTGAAAAGCACTATAAAAAGGTTCAAGAAAAAACTTTAATTTTTTCATTCCAGTACAATTTGAGATGAGGAAATAAAGATGCACACTGACTGGGAAAAAGATAATTCTGAAACTTCTCTCACATCATCTATCTTAGAGAATGAAGCCAGTGTTTTGAAGGAAGGCTGAAAAGAACAGTGATGAAAATAACAAAGTGTAGTGTACTTTATACATTTTGATATGGACTCTAGATGCTATTTCTCCCAATGAGATTCTTATTTATATTTCAGTGTTCTTTGCTAATGGCTGGTAATTGGTGGAATTTAGCAATTCAATTTTCTGCAAACAACATTCCATTCTAATATGTTTTGTATGTTTTAATGGATAAGTTAACATAAAGGCAAAAAAAAAAGATACTAATGTTACAGTCTAATAATTTTGTCACATTTTGATAGCTTACTGGTAGTTTCACATATGGCTCTTGAAGAACATGCCTTCTAATCATCTGAAGAAAATAAGTGAAAGTGAAGTGAAGTGAAAAAGTGGTTCCATTTTGAATTATCAGAGAGAATGAAAGATTAGTTCCTATTCTGTAGAACACTACATGGTGGCTTAAAGATTTAGCCTGTAAATATTTATATTAATGTAATCTCATTAGTTGTGTACATGTTAACTGCAACAAAAAAACCACCACATGCGGCACAGTACTTACTACATAGAGACTTATTTTTCATAGGCAATAAGCATCCTGGTTTTCAATTGTATACCAATTATACTCCAATTGAAGTGGAAGATTCAGATATTCAGTAAAATTTCAAATTCAGTGTTCAACTTTCATGTTATGATGCAACCTCAGATCTCAGTAATCTCTCAAAGACCTTCATTGACTCCTAAGACTTCAAGGAAGAAAGACAAAAAAAATCTGCCCTGAACTTTCTAAGGGAAGACAGGGGGCTCAAGCTCCATTCTAACTTGGGATTCTCCTGTAATCAACTTACAAATGAACTCTTTAGCATCATAGAACCCAGTGTATTCCCCAGATCATTGATGCTCCTTCCTTGCCCCCTTAACTTCAGACAAACTTTTTGCGGAATTTTAACTCACTTCAACAGGGTCTCACGCTTTATTTCAAGTTATTTGTGTAATGACTGTTAATTATAATTGTATTTCCTATGAAGCTGCCCTTTTATCACTGACATCTATATGTGGAAAAGGTCCAGATAGCCCCCTCTTGGGATCTGCATTTAATATAGACCATAGATGATAAAACTGAAATTGTTAAAGACACACTGAAACAGAGCATGCATGCTCCTTTTCTCCTTAATTATCATACATGTAGGTCTATACAGCTATGTGTGAATGTACATGAGCTGAAAGGAGAAAAGACTAAATGAAACACTGGGTACCAAACCTAAATGTACTCTGTAACTGGGAAAAAGCTGCAAAACACTTCAGTGTCTCTTCTGTACAGCACTATAACTACCATTAATTTCTTTAAAATGTTAATGAGCAACTCAGAACAATAAGCAAGAGACAACTCAATAACAATCTATGAAGCTGTAAACCCACTTCTCCAATAATTCTCAAAATATTAAAACCAAGACTTGGTTTTTGTGCATTTTATTTGGTAAAAAGAATTTAATTTGCATCTCCTTTTGATTTGAGTTTGTTTTGTTGTTTGCAGAGCTTTGGAGATTTTTTTCAAGCAGTCTTGAGCTATATATTATAAAAATGGTATTCTAAATGTTAGATTAAGTAGCACTATTACCTTCTGAATTTTCACTAATAATTGATTTTGATTTGTATCACTGCACATAATCAGACACTTATTAGTACTCTTTTACTCAGCTTTAAAGCCAAGTCATGATTTTCAGAAGATCTATACTCAAGTATAAGAACCTAATCTTATAAACTGAAGTGCCTTCTGGTTGGGTTTGCGGGTTTTTTACATTTGTAGGCTGCAGGCACATGAAACATATTATACTTCTTAATTTATTAACTTTCACTCCAAAAGAACTAATATATAGACATGAATAGCAAAATTCTTGTGGCTATGTCCTCCCATCATATCTCACAGGGCCTGAAAGCTCTAAACTGTTTTACCAAATATTTAAAAAATATACTTGTACCTTCAACTACTTACATAATTTCATAAAGTTTGGCCATTTGTGTATGTGAGGAAAAATATATTGAAGCATAAATTACTAGACTGCCAAAAATCTTAGTATTATTCCAAATATAAAAGGTTTAATACTTGCAAATTCTTCTAGCAGTCATACCTCTTGAATTAGTCAGGTTGTTAAAAAGCTCCCTAGTAAGATTAAAACGCTCAATACTAATCAGTTTGAGCCTCACCTAAAACAGATATATGAGTCCTAGCTTTGATCAAAAGAGTCAGAAGTCTTTTGCCACATTTTAATTAAAGGTTTCACAGAAGATAAGTATACATTTAGATAGATATACATATGTTTTATTTACTAAAGCTAAAAGGTTGGACTACATTTTAGACAGACTACTTAAATGCAGTTGTTTAATCATGCAAGAAATTACTTCTGAACTAACTGTATATATCCATGGCCTGCAGAGAAAGTGCATGGGAAAAAAAATTAGACACCCACCTGTTTTCTGGAGCTATTAGAAAACATTTTAGTCACCACCATTACAATATAGATAAAGTCAGTGTACACTTAAATATCAGTTATCTCTCAACATTGTCTGTTACTACCCAATTTTAACACAAGAAATTCTACTAGCTCCATCTGAAACACATGATCATGATGGAAGCAACTGATTCAGGATGAGGGTATTACAAAATAGCCATGATTCAATGCCTACTGGCCAAACTTGCACAGATTGCTTTCTGAAGGGAAAAAAAAAAAAGATAGCCAAAGGAAAACTTCAATCCAAGCAGCCTTGAATACATAAAGAGCAACTTTGAACTGAAGTACTGTAACACTTCTACTACAGTACCATAAAATGATATTAGCATAACTAATACTCTTGTTACTTTCTATCGCCTAAGAGGTCCTAGAGGCCTAGAAATCACATGCTGATAAGGAATAACAGCTGCAAGCAGGGTAAGCACAGTTGCCTATAAAGTTTTTGCAAGTCCTTCACTTAACCAAGCCAGATTTCAATTCAAGAATCACATTGTCACACCTCATACAAAACCAAGTAATTTTAACCCAAACAGTTATATTTATCATAAAAATGTCTTTAACAAGTCCTAGTTTTTACAGGCTTTTTACTGTAACAGATATCTGGGATCATAAACAATACTAAAAATAGTATTTCAGCTGCACTTCATAAAAATGGTAAAATATTTTCTACCACAAGAAGGTGAAATGTACTTCCAAAAATATCCGTTTAAGCCTTAAAAACTAGAAGCTTCAGTTAGTATTTCCAAGGTCTCTATCAGAAACTAAAGGACTTATTTCATAGATATTCAGATTTCAAGTGCTTGAAACAAAAAATAAATAATTTACCTGAAATTCTGGTATGGTAGACTTTCTGATACCTTTCCTCTTCTTTGTGATTGCTTTTTTAGATAACGATTTTTTTCCTTGTAAGATTAAAAGAGAAAAGCTTCATAATGCTGTTCATTGTACTTTATTAATAAAACTAAATTACATACAGGCTTGTAAGTTAAACTGCAACTAACAGATGGTTTTCAGTCATGTAAACTTGATGAATCAGAACTAGACTCAGCAGAAGTAAGCATTGAACAAATATCTGTGTACTGCAATCTTTTGTGTGGAGTAGAAGGAAAAAAAAGACGAAAAAAGCCTACTACAGTTTCAATAACACAGCACCTAAAAATCTAAGTCACAAAAGTAACATTGACACCACTCTTCTGAAAGAAGTGAAATCCAAAACTTAAGACACAAACATAAGAAATGTAGCATCTTACCTGCAAGATTTGTTTCTTTGACACTCTAAAGAATTACACTTTAGGATCTAGGATATCTGTATCTAATGGTAAAAAGATACCCGGAAAACACTAGAAACCCTAGAAATCCCTGATTGAACATATTGAATTTACCCAAGGAAATTAAATTGATTTGTTTTTTCTGCCTGTGGCAATACCTAAAATTTTTAGAAGGCAAACAACTTCCTATAATGCACTTCACATATAGCTGTGCTATATATAAATGGATGTAAGAAAAAATCTCTGTGAAGATAACGAAGTGCTTTACTGCCTACAGTAAAAGAGTTCACAAATCATATATATTTCTCAAATCAAGTAGTTATGTCACTAAGCAAGACAGCGAAGTTTCTTATATGGTTATTTCTACATTCATATGGTAAATTCAAACAAGATCACCTTTAACCTGTTCACTCAGGCCAAAACCATCATTCTACCATTATCACTTGTTCACATTCAGGAGTCCCAAACAGTAATTTAAAAGCTTAAACATAAAGAGAAGAAAATAATTATTTAATGTGGAATTTGTTGTCAACTAGCATGACTGCAGGCACTTGGTAACAATACAAGCACAGGCAGATTCAATATTTAAATTAATGAAAATATTGCACTGAATCTTCTTCCTAACAGATGCTTTCAGTGTGTGCAAATGTGTATGTGCACATACATACAAATATTCATAGATGCCCATGCATCTATTGTTCCAGTTTCTTACACTGTGAGTTTCCTGTACATCTTACCTGACTCTGAAATAAACACACTTATGGGACAAGGCGCAGGGCTTGAAGAATCTAGATCTGAAGCTCCACATAAAATCAAACTACATTAAAATGAATAAAGCAACCTAGAAACTACTCATACTAAATATATTTAAAAATTTAAAGAGCCCTCAACTACTAAAAATAAATACTTACATATTTCACATTAGAGAACAAGTGATAAAACAGAGAAGCTTATTTACTAGAACAATAACCCAAACATTCTGACAATGGGCAAAAATGTCCACATTTTTGTTATACGCTTTACGAATACAGCTGCATTCTACTACTGAAAACAATGCTGTTCATTGCAAGAACTAAAGTAGACGCTTAGAAGCATTTTTGACAAAATGACTCAAAAAGAAGTCTGGTCATATGGTGGCTCCTTGCTACAGCCCTTTTAAAAAATGTTATCTGGAAAGAAAATGAAAAGACAAAAAAAAAGGCAGCTAGATTTTCTTGCTTCTTTACGAAAAGGAAAATTTTAATGTTTAAAATAGAACTTTCATTTAACTTGAATACTTTCAACATATTTTTCAACAAATATTTACTTGACTATTTTCAGCATACAGTTCTATATGATGTATGATGTAGTGTAATTTAAGAAGTAATAGTTAAACAGAAATATTCTCTTTTCCCTAACATATTCTTATGAAAAGGAGGAAAATTTTTAGAAAGAGTTATAAATTATTAGAAACCCAAATAAAATAAACATTTCTTTCTTCACATCAGCATCTGAAAAGCATGAAGTAGGAAAGATTCAGAGTTACAGACAGACCAAGAATTAAAAGAAACCATCTAGAAGCATAAGAAAATGAGCCTTACTCATTAAATTATAAATAGAGTCTGACATATCATAAAGCATAGCTGTTGGAATACATGCACCAAAAGACCTACAGAACTGCTGGTAACTGCTGTGAGCTAAGCATGTATCTGTATAGAGCAACATCACAGTCTTCTTCCATGTTTATGACACCAAATGTCCTATGGTGTAGGTGTTTTTTGATATCATGTATTAAAAATGTAAAAAAAAACCTTACACATACTTATATTATGGGAGGGAATTCATATATACAGCAAACTACTTACGGCAAATTCATCTTCTACCTCAGTAACACCTTTTTAAAATACAAAATTGATATTAAAAAGAAGTTTTAGTGGTAGTACTGATAATTTCTCCCTTTTAGAAAAGCTTGTATCTGGTTTTCCAAAAATTATTTCTCAGCTTTAAACAATGGTAACAGAAACCAAATGCTTCCCAATTGGCAGTTATCTGTAATTCATATATATTACATAGGTGAAATACATTTTTAGTAAGTACATAAAAATCCAGTTTTGTGATCTGGAGGTGTTATGTTCTGTGGCTATCCCCCTCAGCAGCCAGACTTGCAACTGTGTAATAAACCTAAGTATCTTTTCTATGTAATTGGTTATAAACACCCAGCTACTAATGCCTTGGGATAACAAAATCACTGGTGAGAGGGAACTTCTCAAATCACTCACTGAGGTCTGCTAGAGACCTTTTGTCCATAATACTGCATGAAGAAATTATCTCAAAGACTTATATTAATTCCTGAGCAGATGAAGTAATGTTTCTGACAGTAGTTAGATCACAGTGCATTTTGAAACATGGCACACTGTGTCTTTCAGAGCATACTCAACATACAAATAAACTTAATTATTGACTAAAAGCAATCAATAAGAAAAACCTTAGAACTTTAGCATAACCTTACCAAACCTTAGTTAAATATTTATAAATTAAGAATCTCATATACATAATTTGCTTAGTTCACCTACTCAATTCAACACAGCCTACTTCCTGTCCACATTTAAAGATATTCCAGTGTAACTTTACATTCACTAACAATTTACTGTGCCACAATCATTAATTATGTCTCCACACAGCCTTTTCCAAAAGGCTCCATATCTCAGTTTGGTTTCAGTTTAGAGTGGAAGAGACTATGAGGCATCTCACTCCCAAGAGGAGTTCATAGGAAATCAACATTTTATTAACCAAGAACCCCTTAGCCAGCTCTGTGAAAATTCTTAGACATTAAACTAAAGTTCAGTAGGTCCAGGAGAAATCTGACTGCCACAGGTTTTTCTTTCAGGCTGAAACAAATTCTACAGACACTGTCAGTGAATAGCAATTAAAAAAGTAACATAACTAGGATCTGAACACTAATTAAGACCATCCAAAAACCACACTAGGGAGATTAGATGCAACTAAAACATAAGCCATCTCAAGTTGGTCTTGCCATCTAAAGGTGAAGAAGGGGAAACAAAGAGATAATTCAGATCTGTTCTAGTACTATTTTTGGCATAAAAATGAGACTAATAAAACATGAAGCCCCACAAATGTTCTTGATGCTTGTAAATTACTTCAGCAAGAACAATATCATCTATAACTTCTTCTGCATTGGGATCAATGTGATTTGATTTTTACAGATCTAGTAAAACTTTTTATTATGAACTGTGGTATATGAGTTCTTGTGGCCTCTCCTTGAAGAACAAAAGCAATGTCAATCCATGCTTCAAATTATAATGTGACAACACAGTGGAATTTTGAATAAAAACTTATTTTAATAATTTTCTTTATAAGACTGCAACTTTTTTCTTGGGATATGGAGGAGGGTCTTGTTATCCCAGATGAGGGAACAGATGTTTTTAATATCAAACACTAACTCAGTAGTATTTGTCATGGTAGAATACAGTTAAGTTAGCCCTGTCCAATTGCAAGAATTTCTGGTTTTTTCACTAAATTCTAGCAGTAACTGCAGTGTTCTCAAATTAAACAACAGGCCCTGTTATCTTTCCATTAACAAATTTGTAAGACACACTTTATGTCTTTCAGAGATTTGGCAACTACTGTACGTATCCTGTTTCCTTTTTATCTTCTACGCTTCTATCTCACTCCCAACAGCTCTTCTTTACAAAATATAACATGATACAATCTCGAAAATGAAGCATTATTATCGAGTTTTGAAGCTTCCATATTGACACAGCATAAACTTTTATATAGTCAAATGAGCTAAGTCGGTCTGAACAAGTGCATTAATATTGCTGATTTACAGAACAATGTCCGAAACCCTATAAAACCTGAGTGGTACATGTTTCTGAAGACATGGCACTGAAGCTTAAGCATGGAGTACATTGTTACTTGCTGGAACACCTCACTTAATGTCTTCAACATGATCAACAGGCTGCTCCTTTATCTACAGGTTAGACAACATGACAAAGTTTTTACAACACTAAAAAGTCTCCAGAAGACTTCTGAATAAAAACTCTCAAGGACAGTAAACCAGGCACTACAACATTGCTGCCAGGCTGTTGAATTAATTTTCTTGAATTCATCCAAGCAATGCTTGACTTCATACACAAAACGTAATGGTACTCTAAAGAAATAAAATATATAGTAAAATGGACTTCAAGCAGGTAGACAGCCATGAATTTTCCAGAGCATGAGTATATGGTACAGAATTTACATCCAAGGTTCTTCTAAAATTGTGTGCTGTATTGGTGTTTTCTAGACCAACTGGAATAAAAAGAGATTCAATTTACATTTACTACAACCTCTGCATCAGGCACGTGACAGTTATTTCAAGCAGCCTCTGGTCCCTTCTATTTTCTCAACCCTACAGTTGTTTTGAATTTCATCCAATCCCTGTTTCAAACATGCAATTGTAGGATTCTCATGCTCTTGCAGCGTGCCTTGCACTGAAACTTATCGAACTCCAGTAAGAAAATAACATTTAAGAATTAATACATAGCATGCATTTGTTTACAGAACTGGTCTGACTATCTTTCCATAACATTCAGTACTACTCTGTCAATAATTCTGTCACAGAACACTGCCACAATAATAATCATCACCTTGGTTCAAAAACATAGATTCAGTACAGTGGTCACACCTTTTCATAAATTGTAAGAAAACGCTGTCACTATGGTAAAGGTCTTAACATAGCTGTATTCTCCACTAAGTTCTGCTCACAATATTTCTGTGAAGTTTTCAGATGGAAAAACTGCATGACCAGTCTATATTCACTATGGGTACCACTGCCACAGCAAGTCAGGAATATGCAAATCATCTCAATAGAAACACAAACTGTGGCTCAGTTACATTTAGCTGCCTAAGCGAACCAATAGCAGGAAAAAATAATTTTGTTGAAAAGTACTCACTCTTACATTCCTGATGTTCTCTTCTACTTTCTTTTAAAGAACATTGTAAAGAGTTATTATGACTAGATCAGATTTAAGTCAGGTGTCTTTGGGGACTCAGTACAAGCTTTACTAAACCACTTTTTCTGCTCTATATTGTAAGGGAACCTTTAAACAGAAGGTTTAATTTCAGACAGTCTTTAGGAAATACTACTTAGCCCTTAACATTAGGAAACATTATAAAACAAGTTATTGTAACGAATTGGATCCAATCCTATCCATTTCAGCCTAGCAGCATAGGACCAATGGAGATTTAACAACCATAGGAAGAAAAGCGCTTTCTTGCAATGCTGTAACGTTATTGCAAAATTTTCTCCAGCAAGGTCAAATGAAGAAGCAGTCAAAATAAGATGGGAAATGCATCAACATACCAGGAGATAAAGGACACACTTCTCCAAACTAGAGTCCTTGTTTGCCATTTGGGTTGTTATTCAGTTTGCTTGGTTTTAAGAAGACTGAAAACAGTGACACATTAGGAGAGCTAATTTACAAATGCAAATGTAAAATACATTAGTTTCCCTGAATACTACATATATGAACTTCAACTGCAACTCTTGAAACTTCTGTTTAGATGTGGGCAGAGGAATATTTTGGAAGGAGGAATTTGTGATTTAAATAGTAAGACAGTTCTTTGGCTGTTATGTGCAAATATTTAGGATCTAAATATTACTTAGCTTTAAATTTCTTAGCTTTAACTTTTGACTTCTAGCTACATGCACAGTCATCAGACCTTGGCTAGTTTCTTAATCTTTAGAAGACATTTTTTTGTCACTCAGATTCTTGGTTTTGGCTTTCTGCTTTTCAGATGAAATCCAATATTTATCTCAGTCTACACTGCTCTGAAAAGCACCCTGTCACTTCAAAAAATATAATGTTGGAAAGAATCTGCTAAAATCTAGCACAGATAGCTTAGCTCAGGACTCAAAAGGATAAAGCTTTTACGTTGCTTCACGTGATATCAAAAATACTACAGCTACCTGAACAATTTGAACTTAAGGTTTTTGTACCTTTACAGTTTGCAAATACCTTTGAAACTCTTTTCCAGTGAGTTAACTGAAATCTGGATTGTGTATCACTTACCTGAAACACTTAACCAGATGCTGCCCAATTCTGTAATAAAAATGTCATCAGCATAAATTCTGATGCTGATGCATTCTGATTGTTGGACCCAGGCCCACAGTCAAAGCAGTACTGTCTGGTGCACAGTTTCACTATGAATGACTTTAGATTCATCATCTCATGTAAATACTCTGTGATTTTTCATAATTTGGATAAGATAATATAAACCAGAAAATGGAAAAACATTTCCACAATTGCTATAATAGAAGATACCATAAAATGCCTTCAAGTGACACTCTCTGACGCTAACCAGTCAGCTACATTTATTGTCCTAAATATTTTTTGCAACAAATTAACTCTTGCAATGAATTTTGTTCTCTAAAGATACATTCTGCAAATGAATCACAGTTTGATCAAACAATGTTTTATATGCTTGTGTTATCAGGTAGGTAACTTTGACTCTAAAGTTAATATCCGAATTGTCTAATGCAATAAGACTCTCCTTTTTCACAAAATAAAGACTTATCAACTAGAAAACAACTTTAAAAAACATCTGTATCCTCCTAATTTATACTATAAGTAAAAATGCCAACTTACCAGACTTGTGCTTCTTATGTTTTGCTTTCTTTTTAATTAAAAACAACTTGTTCTGGATCTCAGACTTATAAGATTTGAATGGATGAAGATGAATCTCACGCTTTCTTTGCAAGTCATCAAGTTTTCTCTGTAGATTTTCATTTAGAATATCCTTCAACTTCTTTTTTTTCTTTTTCTTCTTTTTTGCTAGCATCTTATTTAGTTTCTTCTTATTTTGCAGTAAGGTCTCTAGCACCGTTTCTTCAGCAGATTCATGGTAATTTCTGCCTTGGTTTTCATTATAAGTGCCGTTGACATGCATTTGGCAAGCTTTCAGTGTGTTCCCCTGGAATGGACTCAGCTCAGGTCTTATTCTGGACATTTCAGCGCAACCTTGTCCATTCTCCACATCTGTTATTTCTTCTGAGCTAGGATGACCACCCATATCCTCAATCTCTCCTGAAGTAATCAAATTCCTGAAGTTCTCTTTATAACAACCAGATTTTTTGATGTCACAAACTCTTGAGACTTTTATTTCACAGTCAACCTTCATTTCCTCTGTAGTGACTCTGAAGCCACCTAAACATGGTTTTTTTTCTGGACAGATAACAATGTCCATACTTTTCTCTCCTTCTGTCTTGGAATGACACAGCAGCTCTCTCCCAGCAGAACTGACCTCCCCATTGCTTTTGCTTACATATTCATGTTTTACTCTTTCCAATTTAATACGTGGCACTTTTTTAACTTTGATGGGAAGAGATGGGAATTCAGGAGCCTGAAAAGGTTTTTGTTTGTAAATTCGAACATCTGCACCACAGAACTGTGGAAAGTGAACATATGCATTTTCCAAGCAGTCATAACCAAGAATTACTTCTCTGCATTCATGGATAGGCTGACCTAGCACCGCATCCTGAACATCCTTTTGTGTTTCATATACGAAATCACAAAGACCTTTTAGCAGCCATACTTTTTGATAGAATGGTAGCTCATGAAATGGTTTTTCCTCCAAGGGATTAACTTCTCCGAGAACTTTGAAGAACTGGGGACACAATCCAAGTTTTTCTGCAGCAGCATTAGGATTGTCAGTCTGCCCCACAACAGTATACCAGTGTTGCACTTTCTTTCTGAGTGCTGCCTCCCAAGTCCTGTAGGAAAATGTAGGCCTGCGATGTAATGTAGGTCTGCGATGAGGAGGACTTAACAAAGAAGTCATTATTTTAGATAAAAAAACATTACACTGAGGCATCAGAAGACAACGTTCCAATTCATAGAATACTATTTCAGGTAAATTTAAAATCTGTTGGGCCAAGCAAAGAAAATGACCAATAGCTGGAATCTCCCACATTGTCTCCATCCTTGTAGGGGCTGCTTGAGCTAAAAGTGATTTTTCCCATTCTTCTATTTCTTTCTGACTAGCTTCTTCTGCTTCTTTTCTTTCTTGATCTCTCTGCCTATTAAAAGAAATTTCATGAAAATTCAGATAGTAGGTGAACAAAAAGAAATGAGAGAGGAAAAAAACCAGAACTACAGCATGTCAAACATACTTATCTTGAAGTTAAAAAGAGCACAGTAATACTGAAGTTTTACTTCAGTTTGTCTTACTTTGCAGTGCAGAATGCATCAACCAAAATGGGAAATTACTGTCATTTTTTTCTATTACCACTAGTTTTAAACAAAGTCCCAACATAACTCCCTACTCTTCTGATAATTTCCTCTGTTATTTAAGGCAGCCAACACATATTACCAGCAAATTCCTTCTTACTTGCAACAGATTTCTTGGTGGGGAGAGGAGACAATGACTAGATTTTATTTTGTTTTCCCAATTACCACATCTAACCTACTTAGGTGTTGATTCACAGGTAAAAGGTCAGACACTGGAACTCTTAATGACAAGACACAGAGAACTGTTTTAGTTAACAATAACTTGCTTTTACAAACTTACTTTCAAAAATAAAATAGGAAGTTACATACAGATTAACAATATTACACCTTATTCTAAAATAAGCCAAGATACTCCATATTTTTCATTGGATCCAGTTAATTCCATGCTAACACCCTCATAAAAAGCAAAATTGACTATATAAGCAAACTTTATTCCACAATTTCCTTAATTAAATTACTAACTTGTAGCCAGAATTCAGTTATTTAAATGTTTTAATGAACATGTCTGAAACCTATCTGAGGATCATGTTTTCAGAGATGAAAGACACAGAACTGCCTACATAATTTAATTTTTATTTTATTTTTATTTCTATACAATATACATGAAGATATTTATTCATATGTTTGAGTATTTTAAATTTAATTTTATTTTTATTTAAGTCTTACCATAAAATGTCTGTGTCTTATGAAAGTATCTAAATATCTAAAGCAAAGAATTATATATAAACTTGGACTTCAACAGGCAATTTCTTTAGATATGAGGCTAAGTTTTATAGAAAGGCCCTTGCATTTGCAGTCTTACTTTTCTGGGACTGAAAGTATGCAACTCTTAGACATTCTAAACTAAGATGAATTATGGCTACAAGCATAAATCACAGCTACAAGTACTTTGAGTCGCCCACTAGGTAGCGAGAAATTGAGCCCTTTTTTTATGTTCCTGATAACTCATTTTAAAGTTGGGTGAAGAGCAGATGCTGCCTATCCAAATACAACTCATTCACCAGCACTGTGCTCTCCAACTAAAACACCCAAGGCTGCAGTCTTCCACACTGTTTAGAAAGTACCCCTTCTGTGCCAACCTCAGTGTATTAGATTTCTAAAGAAAACAAAAAAAGTAGCAGAATAACCATTTTCTCTTCTTAATAACATTAATATATACTTTAGCGATAAGCCAAAAGTTTAGAAACTTGCAATACATTTTCAAATAAAAATAGTGTTGAAAGTATGTGCATTTATATGTGCACCACTTTGAAAATTTGTACATACTGTAAAATGTGATCCTCACTGGAAATATGCAACTGACTCTATAGGCCTTCCAATTGCCAAGCCCTTTTCATGAAAGTGCTCAGAAAAGGTACTTCCAGAATATTTTTGGTGAGCTGAGAAACCATTGGTACAGAGAGGTCCAAATTACTTTAAAAACATGGCACAATTAAGAAACAAAACTGAGATAAGAAATTTGAAGCAAAATTACTTGGAGAGGTCAATAGATTCAAAGAAATATTAAACCAGCTATCTATTGACAGATTTTTTTTTTACTTAATAAGTGGTACAGTTCAAAATTTTAGGGTGTAAAGAGGCAAGCCAGTTGTGGGTTTTTTCTGTTATTGTGGAACATTCTGTAGAATCAACCATCTTTTGTCCAGGATCTGGGACTTTTGAGTATATCCAGATACATGGACTTAACAGTTAATTAGTACGGTTTTGCAGCAATGTACTTAAAAGAGGTGTATGAAAGCATAATTTTTATCTTGTTTGGTAAACTGTTCTACAGACTCTAGCAATAAATTAAAATCCAATCAAAATACCCTTTATCAAAACATTGTTATCAAGCTCTAGAACACAGAGTTGAGCAAAAATTAAGAGAATTTTACCAAAGAAACAATAACCCTAGTGATCTTTGATTTTTTTTGGCAAAGTGTGATCAGAAGATTAGTGGATTAGAAGAAAGTTCTACAGAGAAAAGTACTGTCTAACAGCTAAGTCAGCCACATAGCTTCAAATCTGCTGAAAATGAAGACAACCTGCAAAATTAAAAGTGAACTGGTCACATATGGGGAAAAGTCTACAAAGCTGTAAACTTTGGAAAAAGCTAGAAATATTTTGCTTCCTGAAGCAAATACTGTCTTACCATTGTGAGCCATGTTTAGACCCAGTCACACAAATTACTGTTAAAATAAACAAACTTCAAAGCTTCATTTTCCTCAAAGTAAAACATATTAACATTAAAGACTGGCTGGAATTATTTAGCTCTTAAATTTAGGAAGACCACAAAATCTCAGAGTTATTTACATGAACAATCTAAAATTATTACCTAACTGACAAGCTGAAATGCTACATCAGTGAGGTAACAGCAGAGGAACTGGCAGACATGATTTGCTTCTGGCTATCAGTGAGAGAAGCAGTGACAAAATCATGGAATTAGACCGTAGTTAAGCATTCTGGTAGTTTTTTATCTAATTATTGCATGAAAAACTGTCCAAGGATACATATCATAAACCATAATGCACTAGCAGGAAATTACTGTGGATGCTTTCAGTTAATATTAGAAGTTTTGCTACACTAAAATAAGAGCAGCTATAATTTAATTCAAAACTTAAATGACCTCAGCAATTTTTCAAGGAAGTGGTACTAAATTTGCTTTGTGGATGCACTGTATTGAAGCCATGAACTTGAGACCACAAGAGCGCCACATTTATTTACCTGAAAAAGCCATAAGGAGCTAGCCTCTTTAGAAAACTAGGAAGACAACTATTTAAAACTAAAACTAAATAATTTTTCTTATTACCTCTTTTCCTCTTTTGCTCTCAGTTGCTCCTCTTGTCTTAGAACCTGAACCATCACAGACTCAAACATGCCTGTTGACAAACCTACTAAATTGCGAGGTGTGGAACGTCGTCTTGTAGAAATGCACGCTGTTGTTTTTTCATCCTCCTGCCCATAGCATCCTCTAGATGTTACAGCTAATGATGTTTTCTCTCTTAAATGCCTAGGAGAAAAAAGCAAGCCAATTCACAACTATGAACTTCTGTACCAGTGGCACCATGCTTACTCAGATAAAAGCAGTTATTTTTTCCATTTTGAAAATTCCTTTATAAAATTTTAAACCAAACACATTAATATGACCTATGTTTTCACACCAGTTAAAACTGCATATTTACCACAAGTTACCAAATATTATTTGGAGATGGAATTCTCTTAGTCCACAAGTATTTGGAAAGAAAAGACTTCCACAAAACCTATGATAAGAAAGTATCCTTTTTAGCAGATACCTAAAAATAGGGGGCAGGGTGGTGGGTCTATTAGGGGAAGGGTTTGGGGATCTATTAGTTGGTTTAGGCTGGGGAAGCATACGTTAAACACCAGTTTCTTCCTATTTTAAACTCCAAAAATTGAAAGACAAAACACTACAAATTTGTCTGCAAAGTTACATTTTTTCTTATGTTGTTTCAAAAGACTCCATTAAAACTTGTATGAGTTTTTCACAACCTGTGAAAACATTTGAGGGACAGAGGAGAAAAATCCAACCTCCATTCAACAGGAACCGCCATTCTAAGGTAATTTTCTGTGGCTTGTAGTATTCAGGAATTATACAACCACTATTAATTGATTCCATTGAATCACTTGAAGGGGATCATTGACCTAAACACTACTCTGTAATAACATAAGAACGACTGTTGCAAGAAGTAGCTCTTCAATTTCATTTTACAAATAAAATTATGTTAAACACTTCAAACAAATTTTTCTAATTAAAAATTGTAAAAGAACTTTGAGACTTCTAGGTTCTGTAATCCTTCATACTTACAGGTCCTAGAAACTTTTATTAAGCTAGTGCACATAGACATAATGAAAAAATCTTTACAAATCTCTGAAGAGTTAATACAAGACAAACTCACTATATACTGAGGCAAGATTATCTTTAGGCAGTTCAATATTTCCTAATATTTATCTGAAAAAGACTGTCCATTAAATGGAAGAAAGACAAAAGCAATTGAATTTATTTTTTAGTAAATACCTATATTGCTATTTGACAACACAAAATCTTCCAAGTTGTATTTGGTTATTTATCTGCCAGCTGTAACTCTATTAAGCCAGGAATTTATTCTTTTTTAAAATCAGGTTTTACTTTAGCAAACTAGGAACATTCATGCCCCACTACGTTCAGCTCCTTCCTTTCTACCATCAGACTGTCCCAAAACTGCCGTTACACAGAAACAGTTTCAAATATACTGTTGCTACAGCAGCACTGAATACATTCACTCTGCTTTCAGGTGACTTCTGCACCACTTTCCTGAAGTGTCCTTCCTACACGAACAACGTTCTTACCAGCTCACAGTTCACAATGTATGTCACTAGCAAACATAATGCTGATGGACACACAGAGCTTTACATATTTCCCAACACTGTTCCTTCTTTACCTTCATCCTTCACCAAAAACACCTCTTGTTTTTTTTTACATCCAGATACTATGTTATTCAGAAGACCAGTGGGCTTTTCACTGTAAGAGGCCACCATGGTTTTCTGATAATGACTAAACTATGACCAGTTCAAGAGAAAGCATGTACTTCAGTTGTGATTAAAATTGCGCTTTCTACCATATATCTCGAGAGCTTTCTGTGTTTCAGCTGCTTTGGCTGCTAAGAAAGCAGTCCCTGCCCGGGACTTACATTTCAACTTACCGCGATTTCCATTTTGCCATTTAAGACTATACTATGGCAAGCATTGTCTCTCATTTTATGATTATGATTACCATTTCAAAGCAGGTAACTTCGGCTTAGTATTTTATTCCTACGTATTTTAAGGGCGGTAAAAATTTCACAGATTGTAAAAATAACAATTTCAAATTATTGCTAAATATTGCTAAATATTCATACAGAGTTTACGCAGTTTTGCGACAAAATAAAATAAAGAAAGAAGCATTTGACGTCTTGACAAGTGTTCCTCCATGCTCACAAAAGGCTTCTTTCAGAAGGAAAATCTTAGTCAGGAAATGCTGTGCTCTATTTGGCATTTTGAGGTTTGGAATTCCAAAGCATTTTGAATTAAGATTTGAATAGCTCCCAGCAGGAAACGTTAATCTTCATCAAAGTACTGAAAGTTCCAGGGTTCTTTCTGTTGGGCGGTTTTGTTCGACGCTTGTTTTCCTTTAACGGAATTTAAAGAAACACACCCTCCTGTTCTACTTTATGTAAAGAACACGCTGCACGGCCCCTATAGTTTCCTACACCTACCGGGATAGCAGCGCCAACTTCTGTTCCAGCATCATCTCCAGCTTCTGGGCCTGTTTGGAGAGCCAGTGATCCACACCGTGCAGCCGATAGCAAGTCTCCAGCATCAGCCGGAAGTCACACACGAAGTCTGCTATCCCTGTGTACTGCCCACTGGAAAATTTCTCTTCCATTTTCAATAGCCATATTCCAGCGGGCATCTGCTGCAAGGACTGGCTGCTCTTACGGCCCAAGAGGGAGCCAGAGCCTTCTTCCCCCAAAAATGCCTGATCCGCGAGGGGCTTCAGGAACGGCGCCGTCAGAGGCCGGTACTTCTCCAGCAGGAACTCGCGCAGGATGCGGTACCCCTGCTGCAGCTCGGGATTCAGGCTCTGCTGCAGGGCAGTGTTCCCTCCCTCATCATCTGCCTCCTTCTCAGGCTCCTCCATCCCACTCTGAGGGGCCGAGGGCCGATCCGCCGGGAGGTCTCCGTCGGATTCCATGTCTCCCGCCCCAGGCTCGTTTTCCGGCACCTGCAGGGGACCGCGGCGCTGCGCCTCGCTCGGCCGCCGCATCCGCACCGGGCTCACCTGCGCAAACAGACACCGCTCAGTGCCCCGCCGGTCCGGGGGGCGGGACGCGGCCGCCGGGGGAGAGGCACCGGCTGGGCTAGCGCGCGGCCCCGCCCGCCCGGGGACAGCGCCCTCGCCCTCGGGGCCCGCCCCCTTCTCCCCCCCCCGCCGCCGGCAGCACCGGCGCATCCCGCCCCCCGCGTGCGCCGTTCTCGCCGGCCTGGCCGGGACCTCCCTCCGCGCCGCGCGCGCGCTCCCGACGGGCAGGCGGCGCGTGCCGGCCCCGCGCGGCGTCCGTCGGGTAACGGGCGGCGCGCGCGGCAGCGCGAGCAGAGGGGAGGGTGGGGGCACGGGTACCCCCCCCCACGACGGGGAAAGGACGCGGACCGTCTCACCCCAGCGCGCATGCGCGCGCCCGGCCCGTGGCGGTACGCCTGCGGTGGTGGCGGGCGCCGGGTGGGATGTGACGTCATCAGAGGGCGCCCACTCGGAGCCGGCGGCGCGACTCAGGGGCGGCCGCTGCTGCGCGCGGGGCTGGGCGGGGCCTCGCGGCGGCGGCGGAGCCTCGCAGCGAACACCCTCGGGGGGGCGGGGGCGGAGCCTCGCAGCGAACACCCTCGGGGGGGCGGCGGCGGAGCCTCGCAGCGAACACCCTCGGGGGGGCGGGGGCGGAGCCTCGCAGCGAACCCCTCAGGGGCGGGGCGGGGCTGGTCCTGGCACCTCCCCCCGGCGCGGGCGGCACCGGTGGCGCGGCCGGGCCCCGCAGAGTGCTGCTGCCGTGCTGCGGCGGCTGAGAGAAAACTGCCACCTAACGGGTCTGTTGTCTCCCGTCAGAGGTGTGCCACAAGCGTTCAGCCGCCGAAGCGAGGTAGCAGCTCACAAAAGCACTCAGTTCTACACTCGGTTCTGCCCGACTTGCCTTAGGAGCTGGTGCGTTGTGAGGGGAGGCTGCTACTAACGACGCTGTCCTAGCCTGGAGTGCACTTGTAGTGCTCTCACGTGTGCCCTCACGTTTCCTGCAGTCCTGCTCACCCCTGTAAGAGATCCTAAGGGACCCCAGGGAGCCCCACAGTTGTAATGGTTTGCACAGCACTGCAAAGCACTTGGAGACACACCTCTGTGCGTGTCTTTGGTTTAGTCCTCTTCACATTCCGAACTGTATGAAAAGCTGAGGGCACCCTGCTGATGGGAATAGAGGGGAAGAGAATGAATGTAAGGGAGCAGGACTCTACTTCTCTACTTCTGCCTCTACTTCTGTAATGGCATTCTTGTTCTTCAGAAATCACTCCAGAGACAGACGTTGCTCATAATGGTGTTCCCTTAATAGGAATAAATGCCTCCACACTGCATGAAGGTGGGCTTGCTTGGAAGGATCATTGTGCGTTAAGACTGTAGTGATCCATGCAATAGCTAACCCAAGTGTAGCAACATACAGGATGGCCTTCAGGTCTGTGTTCTGCTGTGTGTATCGCATGCCCACAGGATAAAATCAAGCAGTACTCTGTTAGAGAGCCATGGGCAGCTCCCACACTGTAGTGGCATCTCTATAACTTGCCTCTATCTAAAACTGCAGCCAGAAATCCTTATGCAAACATTCTCTCTGACAGTAGAAAGGATTAATAAAGTTGGGATTTTTAAAGGAAATCCTCTTATACCTTGAATGACCATCATGGGATAGCCTTTCCACAGACAGAGTCTTCATGATGCACCCTCATTACAGATCCATTTGGTGCTGTGCTGCTTATGGTTTGTGGAATCTGAAATGCTGTAAGATAACCGTTCTCACTTTCCTTATAATATTAACTCTAAGAAATTGCATTTGAAATGATACTTCGCAGAGTCTGAATCCCTTTCTTGTACTGGGACCATAAGGACCAATATGTCCTGTTGCAAAACAGAGGGAATGCTGTGTTGTGTTTTCTTTAATAACTGATCTCAGGAATAGTGTTCTTCTTGTCTAAGTCCCACTCCAAGCTGAAAGTGGAGAATCATCATCTGAGGGGCAAGTGGTGGAAGGATTCCAGCAACATGTGTGGAGGTTAAATCAACTGTACGAAAAACATAACTGAGGAAAGCAACCATTCAAGTAACAGTGGGAATTTCTAGTGTAAATTAAATAAAACTAGATGAGGCTGCAGCTCTTTAAGAAGTTTTGTGCTTGTTGGATATCTGGCTTGTAGCACTCATGTCCTGGCTCATTTATACTCTCTGCAACAATACCCAGTAACTTAATAGACATTTTTGCTTCTTGCTATATATGTGGCCTTGCTTTAAGAATATAAGAACTTGTAGTCATAATTCTGCATAAAATTCATAGGCTGAGTAGCCACAAAATGTGTTCAGAGATTTTGGTGTGATAACATCTCAGCTATATTCAGATCTCCTGTCAAAAATTGAAATTTATGGTGATGAAAGAAATTAAGATATTGAGTCAACACTCTGAAATTAAATTTCAGTGAAGAATGGCCCGCATATGACAAAACAAGATAATATCCTTTATTGGGAGCTCTGACTTGTATCACCAAAGTATTTGAAAGAGGATATTGTTCCTAGGTATGCAATCAAAGTAGGCTAAAAATAATTTTTAAAAAAGGATTAGAGTGCAAAACATCATTGTATCAATCTATAAGAACTTTTTTGTATTTTCTTATGTAATAAGAAAAATACATTTCATTCAAGAAGTTCTGTGATAGATTATCTATGTACTTCCCAAGCCTTGCCACACGAGTGCACTGTTCAATAAATGCCATGTGTGATTCCTGCCTTAAATCTGAGGTAACCAATGTACCAGGGTAGAACTGCTGACGCAGAAGCAAACATTTTGGAAAAGTTGTAATAATGGAGTTTCGTTTTATATATTCAGTGTTAATAGGAGCTATGACTCACATATCATTAAAAAAAAAAAAACCAAAAAAGCAACCAAAACCAAAAAACAACCAAAAAGCCAAAAAACAAAAAGACAAAAAACAAACCAACAAACAAAAAAAAAAAACCCAAAACCCCTCCCAACCCCCCCCAACAATTAAAAAAAAACTCAAAAGTTTTCAAAGAATAAATAGAGCTGATAAATATTCTTACAGTTTCTGTCCATACATCTGAATTGGATATACAATTTTTGCAAAATGGTGTGATAGAGATTTGCATGCATTTTAATCATGTAAGTTTGGATATGCATGATAATTTCAAAGAATATTACACCAAGTGAGCACCTCTGCCTTGATATTATCACAAAGACAGCAAGAAATTTTGTCATTATAATATTACCCACAGTGTCTTAGGTGTGTACAGAACAGTGCAAATGTCAAGTGGATAAGCATACACCATGAGAAAGAAATGTGAGATATGCTTGGGAAAGAGTAATCTTCCATATACGGTTCGCAAAGGATAGGATGATCTAGCAAAGAAAAAGAGACAACTGTCAGAGATGACCAGTATCCTTCACGTCTGATGTAAATTTTGAGTGACAGAGCATCAGCATGTCATGGAGGTCACATTCAGGGGATGTAAAGTAAAGAGAGTATCACAGCCTGACCATGAAAGCATCCATGACTTCTACAGAGACACAATGATGATGTAAATAATTAGTCTCTTCCTAAACTTTGATTTGAGTATAAGTTTTTATCATATGCCCTAACCAGATACTTTGTCTTTACATTTGCTTTCAATCTGAAATCAGTGTTATCAAACTACAAAGAAGTTACAAATACTGTATAGACTAAGATGATGAATAGCTAAGCAAACCTCAGCTGGTTTAAATCCCTGAGTTACTTGTGGCCATTTTTAACACTTACCAAGATTTTATATGTGCATTTTCAGAGATTTATATACAACTCTCAAAAAATGTGTAAAATATATACAAAAAGAATATTTTAGTCTAAAGTTCTTAAATCCAAAGGCCCTCTAGTAGTTTTCTATCTTACAGACAAGAGATCTATAGCATTTTTGTAAAAGATATTACCTCAAAGAATTGTTTAGACTGGCAGAATTATAATGTTCATGTTAGGGCACTGAAGGGTTGTTTTCTAACAGGTCAGAGCTGCCTGTGACAGGATGTAGAATGAAAAAAGAAGGATGGTTTCTGTAGCAGCAGGACAGAATGCTAGAATACTTAGGAAGATAAGTAAAATTGACTGTGAAGGCCTGAATTCTTGTACCTTGAAATCACATTCCCTGCTTCAGGAGTAGTAAAGGGGGATTAAAAAGTACCTTCCACCTTCAACTTTAGGTTACACTTCACAAGTCAGAAAAAAAATCTTTTTTTTATATAATACACTTTCACTCAGTGTATAATGTACTTCTTCTTCTAGCAGTGTCATAAATAGTGACTGAGTGGCTCCCATTTTCCTTCATTCTGCTTCTTCTATTTCATACATTAAAGCCAGGGGTAGAAAGTGCAGGTTTCTGCTCCTGATGACCTCCATGGTGACATAGAATATAGCCCACATTAAGGGTCCTTGAACTCTTCTGTGAGGTGAGTGGATTAACATTGCTACTGGAGCCATTCAAACTGCATGCTCAAGTAGCTACATGTTCCTTCTGCTGACATAAAGTAATGGTAAATAAAATGAACACCAAATTCCAGAAAATGCTAACAATGTCCTTTCCGTTTGCAGGTCTGCCACCTGAAGTTTCCTTTTATGAGATGCACAAAATTCTTGGCAAAGAAACAGGGGGTATGAAGTGTGAAGAAAATAATCAATCTCTGAAATGTTTCAGCTGAGTTATTCTGCTGATCTTTTTCATCCTCTCTCATGTTCCACCACCTTTAATTGCATCTTTCTCCCTTTTAGGGATACGGTGCTACTTTCTAGCACCAGAGATACCATCATTGACAATTAGAATACAAACAGACAGAAAACAATTAAACTGTCTTTGAATTCTGCACTTTAGAGACTTTCCTCCTTTTTTGAGTCCTCAGAGCTGTAAGCTGTTTTGCATTCAAGCTTCTGCACCATGTAGTACTGAAAAAGTACAGTTCTCCTTAAAATAAGTAATTCTTAGCAACTTCAAGAAGAATTAAAATTTTATGATGTGTTACAATGCATAAAAAATCCATTCTCCAACAAAGACCATGACTAAGTATTTTTTAAATTAACATAAAATTATATGATCCAAATTTCTGTCATGATGTCTTTTTAGAACTAGAGAAAGAATAAAGCAATTGAGCACATTCAAATAGTTCTTTCTTGATTCTAGATGGCACGAGAACTGTATGGAGATGAATGCTGTAGGATGCCCAGCATCCACTAATGCCTAACATAGATGGCTGCTGCAGGAAGTGGCACAGCAGGATCAACATGATTTCCTGCCCAACCATGCCAGATGACCAGCAGAGACCTTCCTTTAAAGGGCACACGTTGAGAGCTGGAAATGTGATGAGGGAATGATTCTCCCAGATAATCAAGTAGGGTAAAACATCTAATCTCTCGGTTCAGTAATAAACTCCAGAGTTCAGATCCCTTGTTGTTTGCCATTTACACCTGACGTCTGGACATCCAGTATGTACAAGCTGATAACTAGGTCCTTAGCCAAGCTGGAAGAATAACTGATGAGATCAGGCAGCAGTATTTCATTTAGCAATGTTTGTCAGTCGCCTGCTGCTCAGCTGCTGATGTTCACAGAACTTTAAAAAATGTGTATTTTTTTCATCTAGGCTTCCTCCTTCCACACTCTTGCCAAACTTAGTCAAAATTATCCAGCAGATTAAAAAGTGGCTGGAGAGGACAGACAGACAACACAACTACATATGCCTCAGAAATATGCCTAGTCCCTTAGCAAACTAGTAGCAGGAATTTAGTAATCTCCAACACTGTTTATTTTCACTCTTCTCTCTGTAATTGTGCAACACAGGAAAGGCAAAAAAATGCTTCATACAGACCTAATATTTATTTATGTGAAAGGTTTTGCAATTATACTTTATTGTGTCTAATTGCGTACCTGAGGCTTTTTAAAAATTCTTGTGGTATTATAGGAATGGCAATTATTTCCTCTTCCCAATGCTGGAGAGTGGAGATAAAATACACAGATATAATTTTCATATCTAAGAGAGGTTTTGAGAATGATTAGTGCAGAGATTAAAATGCACAGAGAGCCAATGTTTGGATGACTTAAACATTTGTTCCATTCACTGCCCATTCAGTTCTTCTATAAAAATTAACTGTAAAGACTGTCTTATACAGTATCAGAGAAGATAAATCAGGGCAAGGGCTAAACTGTAGTCACACAGATATGAACGTCCACTTCTGACAGGGGAAAAGAGAACTCCTCCAAATATGTTCATGACATCAACAATTCTAGAGTATGTGTTGTATGTCACTGTTCCTGGTGGATGGTGTGAAAGAATCTGTGGCAACGCATAGTCACCTTACATATAGACACACCTTGCACATACAGCACACCTCAAGACAACTCTTATATGCTATTGTCCATCAATGAGGAGTATTGGAAAGACTGGGCAATATTCAAAAAGCATAAATTAAAAGGATTGTCTGTACAAACACCGACTCTTGTTCTGAAGTGTTGTTGCAAAAGTTACAGGAATCTATCAGCAGAATTTGATTAAAATGTAACAGTCTTTTGTCTCATTCAGCCACATCTCTTCTACATATCTGGTTTTATTATACATTCAAAGAGAAAATATAATTGTTTCAAAATAAGAGATTTATAAAAGTCAAAGTAATTAATTAATCAATATAAACCCCATAATATTTTCTTAATTTTTATTTCACAGAATCACAGTATAGTGGATGTTGAAACAGATCTCTGTGTGTCTGTTGCCTCCATGCCTCCATGCTCAAAGTGGGGGAAAACAGAATTGCTTTCTCAGGGTCTCATTCAGTTGGGTTTTCAGTACCTTCAAGGATGGAGGCTCCACAAAATATTTGCATGCAATAAAGACAAACCACTGTAGTCCAAGAAGATATTCTGACAGCCCCTATATTTTCTTCTATTTGCTGGCTTACAGCACCTCAGGGTGTTAGAATTATAGACCATCCTGAGTTGGATGGGACCCACAGGGATCATTCAGTCCAACTCCTGGCTCTGGTCATACCAAGATCCACATCATGTGCCTGAGAGCATTGTCCAAAAGCTTCTTGAGTTCTGTCAGGCTGATGCTGTGACCACATTCCTAAGGAGCCTTGTCCAATACCCAACCACCCTCTGGGTGAAGAACCTTTTCCTGATATCCAACCTAAACCTCCCCTGACACAACTTCAGGCCATTCTCTTGGATCTTGTTACTGGTCCTGTCACAGTGAAGAGATCAGTGCCCGTCCCTCATCTTCCCCTTGTGAGGAAGTTGTAACTGCAATGAGGTTCTCTCCTCAGTCTCCTTCAGACTGGGAAGAACAAGTGACCTCAGCCAAGTGACTTCAGCCACTCCTTGAATGTCTTCAATATATTACTGTCCAGTGGACACCTTTTGCTGAATGCCTTTTGTGGTCCTGTGTGCTCCCTAGCAAGTGATGAGAGGACATCTTTTGCCATCTCGTGTTCAAGAGGCATCATCCTTTTCTTATTCCAAGAAATACCAAAAATAGTTAACCCTTAATGAGTAAAAAACATTTACAGTAACAGTTGGTATAAGAACTCTAGACTTAGAGAAATGTTAAAAAATAGTAATTTAGCACTGAGCAGAAATAGTTTTCATTTATACACATCACTTTTCCCTTTTGTGTGTATCTTTTTAAGAACAAACTTCCATAAAAGTGTAGATTTTTCAGCAGTGGTCAGCATAGACCTTACTATGTCATAAGTCTTCTGCTGTAAACAGAAACACATGAAGGTTTAAATAAGTCCCCACTCTTTTCAATAGTAGAGGTCTCCACTGCACATAACACAGAATTATTTAATGACAGTTTGGAAGTACTGGGAGCAATAGATAGTCTACAGTAGGCTCTGTTTAGTCATATAAATGTCTTTAGCATGCCATGTTAACAGGATGTGAAGCAAGATTAAGTTGGAAGTCAAATGCTTATTCTACAATGTTCTTAAAATATTCTAAAAACCCAACAGTTTCCAAGAAAATGCATTAATAAATTACCATGTCAGTTTTGGTCAGTTAGAAAATATATTACTGCTAACTATATTTGGGTTGGTTTTTTATACCTTTAGGGGAGAAAGACCTCAGTGTGAAGAAAAACAAGAACTTCTCATTCAAATGTTAATATATATTCTGGACTTTAGAATAGAAACCCTGTACTCTGAACTAGAGCAAGTTTTTTTGAGCTGACATCTCCATCCTATCTCATACAATCTATGTTTTCAATCGCCTGAATTTTCACTGAAAATGTTTAGAAAAGGCTTTCTTCACACTATTACTACTTGCAATTGATCTTTTCCCCAGAAAATCTGTCTATGCCCTGGAGTACAAATTATACATATCTGATCATTTTGTGTAGTACAGTCTATTGGCTATGTTCCAGGTGTTTTTCCAGCCTGAGAGGTTTTGAATTAGATCTCCTGCAAATTGTTGGCAAATTAAATGGCTGATAAAATAGCTAGTATTTACCGTATGCTCAAAATTATTCATGCAGCGGCATGTGGTAACAGGAAACTTTTCTTTCTTCTCTTTTCTGCAAATATTTACTTTTTGCAGATGAATTTCTAAAGCCAAAAAACACAAACCAGTTGTAGGCAGCTGTTTTTCTCGCTACTTCCATGCCAATAGTTACACATAAAATATTTTTTCAATAACTTCATTGATGTTTTTCTCTCTATCACTGTTTTCTAGAGGTTGTTACCTTTCAAGATAATTTAATATGACATATTAATTTGAATTAGAAGATAATTTTGAAAGCCTGTCCTGTAATGGACTGAACCTAATGTTGCAACTGTAGGCAGAGAGTTATTAAGGGGGGTCCGTGATCAATGAAAATCGTTAACTCTAATGGTGGAGCTTGGAGAATAAAGGCAAGCAAGCAAGCAAGCAAGCAAAGAAAGAAAGAGAGAAAGAAAGTGTGAGTTTGAGCAAGAGAAAGGGAGACATAGGTGCCAGGAAGTAGGAGCGGGGCAGGCAATGTTGGAAACAGACAGAGAATGGAAAATGCTTCTCAGTGGCCAACCTAGAAGAGAAGTGTGCAGAGTTGCCCAGATGAATGTCCTCCTCTGTTTCACTTCTAACATGGTAACTTGATAGTTTTCATCAGGATCTGCACAAAATCATCATTAGGTTTTTCTACTATTGGTGCTGTTATTGCTGATGGGACCAATAAAACAAAAAAGTTTAAAAGAAACTGTAAAGGTTAAGATGGAAGGTCAGCTTGACTCAGTATAGCATCTGAACAACTGTATTAAAACAAATAAAAATGTTTTTGCCACATAATAAATTTTTCATTGCATTTCTCCTTATTGTGGTTTAATCTGGAAGGTAACCTAACAGCTGTGGGCCCACTTTCCACCACCACCCTTCCCTGTTTCCCCTCCAGCTTATTGTGCCCCAGATTCCTCACAGCTGTGGCAGTGAGAAGACCTGCAGATTCCTTCAGTTAGTGTCAACACTGCTTAGTAAAATCTAAAACATCAGTATGTCATCAACATTATTCTTATCCTCAATCTGTCACTCAGTCCTATACCGACTACGGCAAAAATTAACTCTGTCCCAAATAAAACCAGAGCAATATCCACCCTTTATTCTGTATCATTTATGTCATGCCCAGGTTCCACTCTTCCCAATGCATCCTTCCCTGTCTTTTGATACATACACAGAGATACCTTTCCCTTAGTCTATGGGTCATCCCTCTAAAATGGAGTAAAATTAATCCATAGCTTTGGGCTTTGTCTCTTGTAGTAGACCTTCAGAGCTGGAGAGATGGTGCATGGTATTGGATAATGTCCATGATAAGTCCATCCCCCATTCAAAAACCCATTTGTACATTGCATCTCTTCTTCAAAGGCCCAACGTGTCAACGTGTCATAGGCCCACTGAGCTACCCATCTTCCCAGCTACCTTGTGATGACCCTGCTTGGAGCAGTCTGCTTCCTGATCCCTCTTAGAGGCAGCTGCTTTATTCCTTATTAAATGTGTCCACTTCTGTACACCACTGTTTCCAACTAACATTCAACTGCAGGTTTCTTTTGTTTATCTTCCTCTTCTTAGTTTCCATGTCAACAACCTTGGCAGAATTCCTTTCAGGGGTAAACACAACTCTTACCAGCTTCTTCTAGCTCACTCTTCCTAGCTCACAGACCAGCTGTCAGCCACTTCCACACACTTCTTCCAGTATTTCTCCTTGCATACAATCTCAGATAAGACCGGCACAGTTTGGTTTTCTGTTTCAGCCTTGGACTCTGTCACTTTGCTTCTAGTTCCAGAGACCTTCCCTCCTGCAGCAGGCACTGAACTCTGCTGAACAGATCTCAGTCAGCCTGGACCAGGCCCCAGCACATTGCAGTGATTTGTGTCTCTCTGGAATTATCAGGTGACAGCTCATCTTGCCCAAATATTTTAATAAATTTTTCTGCATTCCTCACTTTTTTAGAGGTGAAGTCTTAAAACACTGTGAGATGCCCACTGCCCTAGGCACTTGCTCATCCTATCCCACACTCCTTGCCACTCATAACTATCCAGCCTTAGGGCAGACCTGTGGGTGATGTTCTTACATAGTTGCGTAACTTTACACAAGATCTGAGACATATTCATGTGCCATAGCAATGCAAAGGTGCTGGTTTGGACACCCTGGGGATACTTTCCAAGAGGTAATGTAACTCACCTGGAGGAGAAGGGAAGGATGGCAGAGAGTGTCATTCCCACGGATGGACCCCTGGAGGTGTAGTTATGTGTCATTCCCAACAGGCAGCTCCTGCCGTGCAGGCGCAGCAGCGATGCTGGGTGTACACACTGCTTCAGTCCTGACAAGAGGCATCTTATCATATCAAAAACCCATGTTACAAGGCTCAACAGCATCATAACCCTAACCCAGAGCTGAGAAATAACACAGCATGGAACACAGCAAGTAAGGTGTTACCCAATGCAACTCTGAGAACACACAACAACATTGAGATCAAATAAATCAACATTGTGGCCAGTAACTATTAAACCAATGCAACTAATTGCTTATAACGATTTTGTTTTAACATGTCAGAACAGTGGTTATCTTAACTCTTCACACCCATGGGTTGGGTGCCAAAATGGACTCTTGTGGTTTAACCCAGCAGGCAGCTAACACCATACAAAACACTTGCTCACTTCCCTGTCACCACCCCAGGATAAGTAAGAGAACTGGGGGAAAAACCATTAAATTCATCCATTGAGATAAAGACAGCTTAATAGGCCAGAAACAGAAGGGGAAACAAAAATAACTATCATTAAAATTAGAGTATACAAAACAAGTAATTCACAATGTGACTGGTAGCCACCTGCTAGCAGATACACAGCTGTTCCCAAGCCCCCAGCCAGCTTTATCTGCAGCTGATATTACTGAGCTTTACACCATATAGTATGGAATATTCTTCCAGTCAGTCACGGTCAGCTATATCACCTCTGTCTCCTCCCAGCTACTCGTGTCTCGCAGCCTCCTCACTGGTAGTGTGATGTGAGAAACAGAAAAAGTCCTTGTCTTAATGCTTAACACTTCACCCATCAGTCTGCTATCAACATTATTCTCATCCTAAATCTAAATCACAACATTATGCCATATACCAGCATGAAAATTAACTCTATCCCTACAAAATTAGGACAATTGTGTACTGAAAGGACAATCTTACACCATGCCATTTAGAAACTTCCCCACATTTTGCAGACTGTTTGGGTAATAGACAAAGACTTAATTTCAAAGTATCACATTGCTTTGTCACTAAGTATGTGTTTCAATAAAGTTTTTCTGTTGACCCAATACATTACCAGTGTTTGGTGAGGGCTTGGAAAATGAAAAATACTTATCCTAAACCAAACACAGATAAATTGTGTAACCTTCTTTATATAGTAAACAAACTCTAGATAAAAGCAGTAGCTTCTTAATTTTAAGAATGCTTTGGCCAAAAAAGTAAATGTAATTGGTTTTAGGGGATTTTTTCTCATTTCTGTGAGTAAATAAAAATGTTACTTATTCCTGTAAAAATGCAAGGCTTGCTAATTAAAAAAGGGTTAGATAATATGAATAGGAAGGACTCACCAATAGGAGTGAAGGGTTTGAAATGCAAACAGGTAGATAAGGCCAACTGAATGTGCTAAATTTGTTAATGAAAATCTACGTATTACGGGGGCCTCATGGGCAAAGGCAGGAATCACATCCACTTTTAGCAGTCCAAGTATGGGAATTGATGCCATGCAGGCAAAGCCCATTTGATAGCTGGGAAAATGTTTTGAGCTCCCTGAAACAGAGGCTACACTCCTAATTTTAATATGTCTTATTACTATAACCCTAGTATCTGCACATGACTCAGCCCTGGAAGAATGACAGATAACAAGAACAATATTAGTGACATAAAATATAGGAATAGAATACACAAAACTAGTGGCTAAAAATTTGCATGCAGTTCTAGGCAGAAAAGCTTCTGTGGCATCATACAAAAATAGGCATTTAAAAGTTTGCTCCTACAATTTCCAACCCTTTTGTAATTCCAGGAATAGTTAGAACAATTGGAATGTTGATATAAATGAGAGTGTGAGAGATCTAGAAGATTGGATCCACGTCAGACTTTTGTTTTATTCAGAGGTTTGGCTTCCTGCCCTCTGTTCAGACAATAAATTGGCTGTAACAGAGCTGCTTCTAGCATTCTGTTCAGTAGAAGTATCCCAGCAGAGACGAAGTAAGGTAAGCAAGAATGGCAGATTACAGCAGGATTAAATAATTTAAGATTATGTTATCAGACTGTTGAAATTTTATGAAAGAGTGATTATTTCAGTTGATCCTAAAGTTTTCTTAAGAAATCTCTTTCTTCATCTAGTTTATGTTCATTTTTGTGTATTCCTGTGTCTAGTTTAGATAATAGATTTTGTAAACCTCACTTTTTATTAGCTAGAGGATGCCAAAAATTCTTTTTAATCCACTTTAATTGGAATAAACCTGGAGTAGTTACTACCTCTGCTAGCAGGCCTGACAGCTGTGACCCAATATATTCAACTAAAACAGTTCTGACCCTGTAAGGATCTTAAGACTTATCATGTTAGGAATTTGTCAGCATGGTATGAGATAATATTTGGAACATACCACCATATGGATGAATTCCAAAGTTTTAAATATTTTTATGCACTGAATTTGATTTAATTTAATTTTATGATCACATGTATCTTGGGGTTAAATGAAAGAGAGAGCAAACAAGATCACAACGGGAGCAAGAGAGGCAATATAACAGGTTTTCTTTGCTGTCTTCATATCAATGAATTAATATAATCCATGTAGTGGTAAAAAACAAATTTCTTCTGCTTTTAGTATGATCCTGTTGTCTTGGGCCACAAACACACTCATTAGTTTATTAAGAGTAATTAGACTGCTGCTAGTTTCAGCAGTTTAGAGACCTTTAATTCCTTTATACTTAGTTTGGATGCAAAATGAAACTAATCAGATCCAAGTTATGAAAACAGTGGTTGACACATCTGCAGCCAAGAACAATATCCAAGTTTTCTTAGTCCACTTCAATGTATACCTTACAGAAGAGAGAAATTACTGAAGAAATAGGTATGAAAGACATTAGGATAAAGAAATCAACATAGGAAGATATACACAGCATAAAAGACTATGACAAAGGGTGAAAAATGTGGGCATAGGTGACATGTATATAAGAGCATGTAATGACAGGAAAAGTTTCTTGAAATGGGAGCATTTATATGTCACTCAGTCTTAAGGAATATATGGCAATTCAAGGTGTGAACGCTTGTTTTATTTATTTTAGGGAGTTTTAATTGTTCTGGAGAACAACTAATTGGCTTCTGGAGAGCCAACAGAGGTGAAGTTCTACCACAGACTTTTCTATTTTCTACTTGTTTAAACAAGACAAAATAATTAAAATTTAGTACAGTCCTTCAAAACATCAAGGTTACCTGTCCATAGTTCATCATAGAAAGTTACTTCAGAATTTATCCACTTCCTTAACATGTTTCTGAAAATGTCTTTGAACTGGCCTGCCCTCTTCTGGAATTCTTCAGTCCTGACTTGTGGTCATTCTCCTTTTTGTCTTACCGTTGTGAGTGTAAGTTATGCAGGTACAAGACTGAAGATAGATCAAAACCAGGAATTGGGATCTTCAGAACTTATGATCAAGAGCAGCCAAACTAGAATTACACTTGTTTTTAGTAGGAAACTTGAGTAAGTGATTGTGTGGTTTTGAGCCTCGCAGACCCAGCAAAGCCTTGAGGCTTCGTTAATGAACGCCTAGAGACTTACGTCTCTCAAGATCCACAAGGTGGCACTACTGTCCACACACACCATAGAGCCCGATTCAGGTGGAAGTTTCCAGATACCCGTTTCCTAGCGAAAAAACCCACAAAGAATGTTTTCTTTTGTTAAGAATGCTCAGTGATAAAGCAGTTTCAGCAGGATGTGGGAGACCCAGCCTTTTCGTTCTGCCTCTGACTGCAAGTTATCATTAATTATATGAGCCCTATTCACAAGGAAGAGCAATCCCATATAACAAATGTTTCACTTTTCAGTGATCTAACTGAATGTTGTTATAACTAGAGTTGAAGAGACTGAGACAGTCTAGAGTTATAACTAGACTGAAGAGCCGTAGTTATCCCTTTTAGTCTGGTAACAAGAGAACTGCTGGGGCAGAAGTTTTTCATTTCGTGTAGAAAATTTAATACGAAGCTTTGCATCAGGAAAGTGAGTCAAACCAGAAAACAGAACTGCCCTACTCTTCCTTGGGTGAATTTACAAACCATTACACTTGTGTCAGAGCCATAATCTTTCTTGTCTGACAGATATTTAATTTTTCTGTGCAAGGCTGCATGGGGCTAAAATCATACCCATTTTCAGTTGTTTCATTCTCCAGGATACCTGACAGAATTGAAGCTTGTTGTTTTCTTTGGCCTGCACTTGCCATAAACACTTGCCATAAACAAGTGACTTCAGGAGAGCACATAGACTTCAGAATTTCAGCTTTCCTTTCTTTAAACCAAAGTAAGGTCCTTAGCTTTCCTGAAATGCAGTGATTTGAATTGCAACTTTGGGATTACCTTAGTAGCTGCCTGGGTGGTTTCACCATCAAAGCAGTTCACATTCTTAGATATCAAGCTCTCCTCCAGGTATCTAATCTGATATTCCTTAATAATTATAACATATTCCTCAAGTTTCCAAATTCAAGTCCTCATTTCTGAGGCAAGATTTCCTGAACCTTGGTTTAAGATTGCAATATACCTATGTATACCTCTGAAAGTCAGATCATGCTGTTTTGTAGTTAGCATAATTTTCAATCACTTATTAATACTTTGACAATTATCTTATGCTGTATCCACAGAATGGATGTGATTTTTCAATTCAGTTAGCAAAATGTAGGTAGCTTCCTATGATTGACAAACAAAAACTGAAGCCACAAACACGGCTTATATATTATCCAAGGGAAAGTCTTTCAAAACATTCGTTCAACACAACTGTGTTATCCATGTTGGCATGCATCTTAGTGAAAGTTTAGGTAGTTAACTGATTTACCATCGCTGGAAATGCAGTTTTTTTGCAAGACAAAGGCTTGGATCATGCAAGCAGTCAAACAATTTTAGAGTCCATCTACTTCTATTAACTGTCATTTATCAAAATTATATTTGAAAACTTGTTTCTCAATGGAAACACAAAGTCTTGTGACAAATTCTAACTCCTACTTTAGGACTCAAAAAGGAAGTCAAGTGAGATCATCGTCATCGGTATTTCTTCAACGCCTCGACAATGCTGCTCCGCTCAGGCCGTAGTACGCCGTATCAAAGGCCTCTCTGTAGAAGGCTGTCTGTGAAGAAGAAATGTCTTGGAAGTGCGACAGCAGCTCCTGGAAAGTCAGGTAACTCTTCCCTGAGTGACAAATATGTTTGTAATCTTGAAAAGAATATTCCAATCCAAGGCAAAACCCAACAAAATTAGGCATGCGAAACAGCTTTTCTATAATTCTGTCAAAAAGAAAAATATTTGGTGAAAAATAGACACCCCAAAGCTACCTTTAAAATAACCAGAACAGAAATACTCCTTAAAATATGACATTACATTTTTCACCCCACCATGTTCATACCAGTAATTAATAATGTACAAATGTACCTTCCTGGAGAAGGATGAATGATAAGCAGACCTGCCAACCATTCTAGTTTGGGCTAGTACTAGTTCTTTGGGCACTGTAATTCTAGTTATAAGTAGAATTCTTACACTATAGATACTTCAAGATAAAATTTTTAAAAAGTTTGCTGTATTGATTATTGTAGTTGTTCTGTTGCTTTTTAGAACAACACATCTTTTTTTTTGGAAGCCTGATTGTCAGCTGCCTTTGAAGAGAAAATCTTTGTCCAACCACAAATCAGCTATACATATAATCAAAGGTCCAACACAGAACCTGCCACTTCTGGAGTGTGTGATTCAAGCTGTCAGGGTGTGCATCATTCTTCTCCCCCTCTTACTGAGCAGAGGAGTTTCTGCTCAGCCTAAACAGGGTGGAAAGAAAGCTTCTTGAAAAAAATGCAATTTTTTTCAAAATATTTGCCTAAATACAGATGTTTCAGAGGAGGTATCTTATTATAAAATAAGTAAAAAAGTTTTTTGTGAAGTCAAGCATTCCTAAAACATTATGCTACTGCTGATGCATTCTGTGTATCGTGTTGTTTTGTTTGGCTAATTATTCTGGCAAAGGCAGGATTTTTTATCTCACAGCATACCCTGGAGGTCTTTGTCATTTCAGAAATGTCTTAACTGCATTTGAAAGTATCAAATCTCTTCCAGTAAAACAATGTTCAGCTGAACATAATCAAAATTGTGACTTATAGTGTTATTCTGGAGATGTCTCATATCCAGGTGTCCAGACATACATCCTTCTGACATCCAGAACAACACAGTCGCATTTAGGAATGAAAGGGAGCAATTTCCCTCCTGGAAGCTTTTAGTTAGAAAGACCTGGGTTTGTTGGTTTGTGTTTTGGTTTTTTTTTCAGGACAAGATATCTGATCCCCAAACTAAATGCTGCTTTTTAGCTAGCACTCTTACCTAAAAGTCCTATTTATACCCACATCCAATATTCAAAATGCAAAACTGGGAAACAGGCAAGTTTCCTGGTCAGGTCACTGACATAACCTTCTAAGCAAAGAAATATTTATTGTCCTTCTTCACACCAATACCAAGTCCTCAAAACAGCTGCTTAAGCCCACTAGATAATTTCTAGTATGTTGGCTATACTGCTCATAGTTCAAATATACATAGATTATCAAGTAAAGATTGTTAAAAAATGCCCTTGATCTTTTTCTAATGGAATGATGTAATTTCTTTGTTGATAGTAAAATGAATTATAACTCATTTTTTTATTAGGATTTAGCCTGCGACAAACATTGAAATGCTATATACTAACTGAAGATTCAAAAACAGTGCATTTTGATATAGATGAAGATGGTCATCATGAAATATCTACCAAGGATTCACAATCCCATGAAGGTAATACTCCTTACATACCGAAACTCACCAATTGCATGTATAGTACTCAGGAAATTTTCAAATGTACTATTTTGTGTCATGTGTCCCTGGGCCCCTCTCTCCAACAAAGACATTGAGGTGCTGGAGAATGTCCGGAGAAGGGCAGTGGAGCTGGGGAAGGGTTTGGAGCACAAGTCCTGTGAGGAGCAGTGGAGGGAGCTGGGGGTGTTTAGCCTGGAGGAAAACAGGCTCAGGAGGGACCTTATCTCTACAGCTGCCAAACAGGAAGGTGTATCCAGGTGGGGGTCTTGTTACCTTCTCCCAGGCAACAAGAGGCTGGATGAAGGGAAACGGCCTCGGGTTGTCCAGGGGAAATTTAGATTAAATATTAGGAAAAATGTCTCTGTTGCAAGTGCTGCCAAGCTTTGGAACAGGCTGCTCAGGAAAGTGTTTGTGTCTCCACTCTGTAGGGATTTAGGTGTTTGGATGTGGTGATTAGGAACATAGTGTACTTGGCAGTGTCAGATTATGGTTGTATTCAACGATCATAAGGGTCTTTTCCAACCTAAATGATTCTGTGATCCTGTTCTCTGTAGACATAACAATATATTGGATCTGTATGAATATTGATAATGATACAAGAATACTTTTATCCTGATTTGCAGTAGGTTTATTATATATTTAAATGATAAGATATTATTGTTTACACTCATTTGATTAAGTGAGAAGTCTAGACATTTAGCTCAAAAGAGAGACAAAGGAAAGGTAATGCTCAAAAACAAATGCAAAATGGAGAATAGGGCACATTTTGGAATTTGTGGGGTTATTTTGTTTTTAATTGAACTCTTTTGTTTTTAATTGAACTCTTTTGTCTCAAAAAGGGCTTAAGTATTTGACACCAGAGATGTTAACATAGCTATCATCATCCAAAGACTTGTTAGAGGATATGATTTTGGTAGAGAAAAATTAAATAATATCAAATGCAATTATTCTAGAATGATGCAATTATTCTAGAATGGTACCATTCCCAGAGATGTGAAAGTAAGAAAAAAGCTCAATAAAACATATTTTTAACCAAAATAGAGGAAAAAGTTGAAATCTTTTAGTTGGATTAATTGATTAATTAATCTTTAATTGAATTACTAAAACTTTCATTCTATTAAATTGAGAATAATGACAGCTACACTGATAGGGTACTTAAGTGTGTTTTATATATTTTTCACTATCTTTTCCTTGATAACTCCATCAAATTTTGGGGTCACTCAGACAATTATTATTGTTAATTTATGAACTGAACCAAAACCAGTATAGGTATACAATGGAAGCAGTTTGTGAACAGATACATGGTCTGACAAGCCTGATGTAGAAGATACTGATATTCCTAGAACACAAAAATGAAACCAAAATCAAACCAAACAAAAAAGGCCCAAAAACCCCAACAACAATGAAAAAGGAAATGTTGTGTAATATAATTGCACACATAAGCACCAAAGACATATATTCATGACACAGTTGCAACAACATAATATTAGGAAAAAGTTGTATCAAGGACGTTTATGACATTTTTACCAGAAGTGGATGATGGTTTCCTCAGCTGACTGGCTGTGTGATTCAGGCTGATGTTAGAAAAGCCAGAAACAACCTGCTATTGTTACTTGTTGCCTTCCAGTCCCATACATTTAATATTAAGGTACTCACTTTCATGCCAAAGGACTTCAGGCTCCTCTTTAATAGCACAGTAGGCTTTACAGCTGGTTACCAACTCCTTGTTTCTTAGGTGCATTCTCTGTTGCAAAATATAATTAAGCCATCAATACACTTTTTAAGCTCAGTGTTCAGGCTTCAGTGTACCTGTTCACAAGTCGAACTGTACAGCCTTACAGGGTTGAGTGAATTCGGAGACTCTCAAGAAAAGAAATCTGATGTCTGTTGCAATTACACATTTTTTCTCAGATTATGTTTCAAAACAATTCTTGAAACTGTTTCTATTATTTTTAAATCTGAGGAATGCTTAGATCTCTGATTCCACGTATTTGTTAAATACCTTCTATTTTAGATATTGCGTGGTTAAGCGTGTTCACAAGGAATGAAGCAGCAGGTAAGGAAAAACATCTTGTGGGAAAAAAAGGTATCATCTCTTTGTTAGGGTGTGGTTTTGAAGATATATTAGAGCGTAGGAAAAGAAGGTAGTAGTGTTTTACACATAGACTTGCCATTAGAACTAACATATTGTATCAGATTTTTCACTTAGCTCAGTTACTGGACCGGTCTAAAAATAAAAGAGCCTTCCTGTGTTCCATAAGAAAAAATCTTCAAAGCTACAAAATTTGTAAATTAGGAGTAGTGACTTGGACTGAAAACAAATGTATGTAAGGGAATATATTGTATACAAAATTGTTTTTGTAGAAAAGTGTGGATGTTCCATTGCTGGCATATGAGTCAAAGTGGAGACCTGTTTTAGCAGGAGAGGAAAACCAAAGAGAAATTAATATGAAGAAGGAGGAGGCTTTGGGAACTTTCATATTGTACACTTACGAAATTATTGAGAAAATCAAAGGTATATTAGTTCAGGTATTACAGTGGAAGAAAAATGCACTCTAATTCCAATCATCAAGGGCTCCTGTAACAATAAAAACAAATCTGGTCCAGTACCAGATGTACCTTGAAGAAGGGACAAATGAAGATTTCTAAGGAACAGTATAAAAATACTGATAACCTCCCAAATCCCAAAGCTTTACCTTTTAGGGATATCCCTAAGCAAAACTTTTTTTATTTATTTAATTTCAAGGCATTTTCTTTGCATGGATTTTTAAATTGCCCCTTAGACTCTGGTAAGGTTTTAGTGACCAGAGAGACAAGGTAATTAATTCAAAATCCATCAGAGTGGAAGTATCATTGATATACAATCACAAAAAGGTTCCTTGCTTTCCTTGCCATTCTCTGGCTGCTTGATAGACCACTTGTGACATCTTTTAGAGGTGATAAAGTTGGGCTCCTTTGGACTTACTCAGACTAAACAATGTATAAGCAAGTCACAATAAACTCTAGATGGAGAAAGATAAGGATAGTTAGGATATAAGTCATGTTGATGGATGTCCCTGGTGAACTGGATGGACTCCTGCATACCTCCTTTGTTGTCACTCTTGCCTTCAAGAGAGAACACTCTTGACTTTGATAAGAAACCTCTCTTGCCTGTTGATGTGTCTCTTAAATGCTACAACTAAAACTGGACAATTGCCCCTGAGGCAATCTAAGGTGATATCACAAAAAGTAATACAAAATAACAGAATTGTAGACCTGCTATAGTAGCCTACTATATTTATCTAAATACTCATTTAAACCAAATAAGGCATAGTCAGTTTGAGTTTTTCTCAATTTTTAACAAGGATTTTTAATGCTATTTTCATGCTAAAGCGGTCTCAGAAAAATTCCTTCAGAAGAACAATACAAAAGTATTACAGTTAAGGAAAGTTAAGGCAACTAAAATCAGGTCCAAGAGAAGCTAAAATTAGTCAAGTGAGATGAATACATTCAGCTAATTCTGCATATCCTTAAAAAGCTAAAACATGCCTTTGGTAACACATAAAAAACCTCCAAACTCCTTAACTGTAAGTGGTAATGCATAATAATCTAACATTTTTAAATTTGTATTCAGCTGCAGTTAAACATATAGATCAACTGCCACTTTCTTTTATATTTTCCGCCTTAAATGGAACACTTGTCATACTTCTAAAAGCATAAGTGGTGTTTTTTGAAGTAAGTTTGCGAGTCAGTCAGATAAGTATAGCATCATTGAACAATCACAGTAATATGTAATTACAATGTATGTAATACATACGTATTGGGTTTTGCTAGGTAATGCTCTTGTGTGCTGTATGAGTTGGCAAAGGGTTCCTTAATTTATTTACTTTTTGCTGACATCTTGAAGTACCAGAAGGTAACAATGAACATTGTCACTTTAGCAGGCTGAAGAATCTCCCATATTATTGATATCGTCTTACTTCCTGAAGGTAAAAAAACAATATTAGCTCAAAAATGGAATTTATCCAATGTACCCACAATTATAATAGTAAAAGGATTATTATCTAGAAACATGCAAAAAGCAGAGGGGAAAAAATGCTACATTTTGCATATTGACATATGCATAGCCAGGTGTATACAGTAAACGTGTTTACTACACATATGAGTTATCTACCACTACATTTGCCTTTGTAGTTCATATGACATGTAGTAATGTACAACTGATATTTCATACATTGACCATAAAAGTAGAGAAATTAACTATATATATGGGAAATTTAAAGTCTCACAAAGTCACAGGCGTTAAATACTTTAGACAAGAGAATGGTATCAAGAGTGATTGTATTTTTATTCCCATGTCTTAAGTATGTTTTCTCTTTGTAGAGCATATTCAGCTCTTCTTTATTTTATAAAGTGATACTCATATTATTACAATATTCTCTTCTGTGTAAAACAGATTCTAAAAATTTGGTGAGCCTCACACAGAGATCAAAGTTTAATGAATTTGTCTTGTTGTGCAAGGGTAAGAAACATCTCTCCCTGAAGGTAAGTTGTTTATTTTCTTTATAACATGTGGGTGCTCTCTCTTACTGTAAGACAATTTCCCCCACAGAACTTTTCAAATTCATTTTTCTTACCACCTTCCACATTTCATAACTTCTGAGTATGTCCCCTTATTCTTTTTTGTGAAATACTCAGAGAAGATTATTGCAAAAATTTTTGGGTTGGGTAGTTGATTACTGCCACTAGAAGATAGTCAGGGATGTTGGAGTCCAGTCTCTGTGGAGGAAGAGGGAGCTTCTTAGCCAGAAAACATGCAGGAAAATAAGAGAGTAAAAAGCAGAAATCTTGCCTTGGAAAGAGATGAGTTTAAGATGGAAATTATTTTCTTCCAATGAATACACATCACAGAATAAGGAATATGATGAAGAGAACACACAGCTGAACATCCAGTTTCAAACATTTGCCATCTGGTGTCTAAACATTCCCATTTTCTCCAATCTTGTGAAGGTTTGCTTCTGATAGGAAGGGAAGGCAAGGTAGTCTTCCCCAGAGAGGCATTATAATCAGTGCCAAATCTGTCTGAGGAAGAATGCTATGTTGCAATTTACCGTCTACAGCAGAGCAAAGGTCCAAGAAGCTCTGTTTATACAGAGATGTTGAGATAAAGAATAACCCTCTGTCTAATGTCAGGCATGCATGATGGTGGAAATCACCAAATGCTTTCTCAAAAAGTCTTGGATTTTTTCATTTGTTTTTAACTCACAATGACTCTTCATAAAATCTATTTCCTGAATTTTTCTAGGGAAATATATATTGTAAGACGCATAAATCATATTTTACCCTATTACTCACAGAAAGGGATTTTCCTTTCTGTCCCTGAAACAGCAACTATTTTTAAAGGATTTTTCTGGTTCAGAGGTTGCCTTCTCATAAATCAATTTTTTGAGGGGTGTTCCACCAAATCAAGAGAAGAACTGAGTGTTGAGCCTTAATGGATTTATCATAGCATGGGTCCCCAGTGGCGTGATAATTAACATTGACTCCATGATTTCAGAAGGCTGATCAATTGCTTTATTATACCATACCATGCCATGCCGTGCCATTTCTAAGAAACTCATCACCCTCGCAAACAGTCCGACACAGCTTGGACCAGATTGGTCAATTGAATCCAAGGGCCATCACCAGTGGCCAATTAAGAAATCACCCTTTGGTAAACAAATCTCCATAACACATTCCACCTGTGCACAACAACAGGTGCAGCAAGTGAAATAAGAATTGTTTATCATTCTTTTCTTTTTCTTGACACAATAGAAAGCAGTTCTTATCTGAAGACATACTTAGCATCTACTAAATGTGTAAAACCTTGGAAAGATCACAAACCTTTCTTTTTCCAGCACAATACAAATAATTTTCTTAGTCTCAACAGGAATTCTGGTATGGAACAGGACAAGGCTTCTTATCTGGAAAAAGTTTTGGTATCCTGGTACAATATGATTCAATAAGGGCTGCATTTCTAGATAGGACCTGGGCATTACATAGTTTGAAGGACTGTCTTGAGTATTTGCTTTCAGCCCAATTCATTTTGCAGTGCAAATTGTGAAAGAGGAATATATTAATGAATTTTTTTCAATAATTTATCAATTTATTAATCTGGGATTATTTGAATGTAATAATTAATGAACTTTTTAAAAAAAAGATAGGTTTTTTTAGAACTAGCGCCACATTTGACGGGTTTGAAAAGCAAAATATGATGAAAAAATTACCAAATTAAATTACAAAATTAATAAATCTGTTTGTTGTAAACACAGGTCTTAAAAGCATCCTGTTCAGAGCCAGATTGTCCTTCAGTGAAGAGATGTGATATGAAAACTTGCAACCATGAAGATCCTGACTTTAAACAGGTATACAATTATGATCAAACAAATAAAAACCTATGAGTGAGACTGTGTATGCAAATACAGGTGTGTAAAAAGGGCATCTAAATTCATCCTGTTACTCATTAAGTGACGAATTTCTTACTTTGAGTTGATTTTTTTTTCTCAGAAAAGGGAAAATACAATTATGACTACATCCTTCAATCTCCAGGAAAAATATCTGACTTTCTATTGAAACATGAAAGGTGGATATGTTTCCTGTATTATTATGCTTATACAAAATGAAGGGAGACACAAAGTAGATTTTATCTGGTACAAATTCTTTGGCAAGATACAGAAAATCTGGGTGAGTACATTAGCAGAAGGGATCTAGAAGGATCAGATTACAAAAGTTATGATGTTTAAAGAACTAATTAATCCATCGGTCATAAACTTCTGGGAAGTAATAAAACCCTGTCATTTTCAGGGTTTTTTCAGATGAATCAGAAATTCATCTGATGGATTTCATGTCATCAGATGATTATAAATTGGGAGTAATGTGTTGTGGACAGAAATACAGATAACTGGGTGGTTTCTTCACATGTTTTTTTGACAAACGCTTTGTTTTGTTGACTCTTCTCTGTATAGAAATGATAAAACATAGTAGGCACATGAAGGAAATCAGTTGCTCTTTGGGATACCTAAACTTTAGGATAGTAGATGTTATAACCTAGAGAAAATGCAAAACTAAGGAAATATAACTAATAATATTTTTAATTAGGACTGTAGCCCTGTGGCTTTATTATTCAACTGAAAAGCCAATCTTTCCAATTTCACTAGGCAAAATTAGAACTCTCTGGACCCAAGCAGTTTCAGAACTTCATAAGAGGGACTGTGAAACCCTGAAAACCTGAAATTCCCAGCCTAAAATTTCTAAAATGCTGACCTTTCTCCTAAATCAGAAAGCACTGAATTTCCAATTCTGGTAAATTGACATCTATCTGAGATGGTTTTCAACAGGTATGAGCTACACTACTGATAATTAATGAACAAATCTGCTACATTCTGAGCCTGGAAAATCTAAGTGGGTCCTTCAGTTCAAGTTCTGCTGAGTTACTCTTCTGCCAGTAATATTCTTTGGCTCCCCACAGGAGAAAGCAGCAAAGCTTAGGAAATTTTTAATGCAACTTTTAGTCCCCGCCTTGTATGTTATAAATGATCACAGTCATATTGATTTTTGCTAATTATATTTAATACACTTTTTTATTTCATACAGTTTTTAAACTGGAGCTGTTCACAGAGGTTTAGTGTCCTTAGGCCAGCAAGTTTTGGGAGACATCTGGAAAGAGCTGTAACAATTACTGTAGAGATCTATATATCACTTTGGGTTTTTAAACATAGTTAAAATGAAAAATTCTTTTTGGGATCCCATTCATTACGTAGTAAGACAAACCATGATGATCTGCTCATCATGGTTTCTTACTGATACCCTGAAATAGAAGAAAAACAGTCACTCATTTGTATGAGGAGAAATCTAAAGCGTGCACTTGAACCACATCCAGTTGGGTAAAGAGGCAAAATCATAGGCAACTCTGAATCATGAGATTCTTCATAAACCTTCTAAAATGAATGTACCGATCAGTAAATAATTCCTGGTGTGATGAATAATGCCTGCATTGTCCTTAGGATGAGAAAGTGTGGGAGTAGTGCACTGAGATGGAGAAATACTTCTCATGGATAATGACAAAACTACTCAGAGCTGCAATGTGATATTTAATCTACTAGCTTTGAATAGCTAATCTTTAAGACAGGCATTTTCTTTTTTTCTGTTTGAAGACTGCCAGTAGAATTAGCAGAAATGTGAGAATCTACGGACCCTATCGTTATACCAGGAAGAGTTGTATAGCTGTAAACAAGTTGTATGTTGTAAACATTCATTTCTGTAACCAAGGCAATTGAAACATTGAGACATGGTTCACAATCAATATTAATTGAAACATCTTTTATTAAATTAAATTTTAATATATTAATTAGATTGTAATAACAATAAAATAATTATTTAAAATTACAGCAAGTAATAGTTTACAATAACATCTGATTCTGATTGGGGATTAAGTCAGAAAGGCAATACCAATATTTATTGCAATGCTGTTGTGGTAGGAGTGGAAAACTGCACTGTAGGCACAACTATGGCCTCACACAGTTCCCACAGTGGCAGCATCCCAGCCAGAGCAGTAGTGCACAAGTCAACCCCAACAGTTCACTCAGGAGCATTTGCTTATAACTGTGATTATTCTAACTCTATAATAGACCATGCTTATCATAATTAATAATATCATAGAAAAAAATGCAGTTAACTACACAACAGAATGATCTCAGGGCTATAGAACAGTATTTCACTTTAGATTCTCCACTTAAAAGGTTTTCGCTGTTCCCCCACCCATCGCTCATAATTCTCCCAGTAGGTAAGACAGCTCCCATTTTATCATTTGCATTAATTATGTGTGAATTTTTTACTATTTCTCTTTTTTTACTCTTCTGGAAGTGCAGAAATTAGTGAGCATACAATGGTTATCAAAGAAGCACACGTCTTCAGTACATATACACTACTACATCTGTAGTATCTCATTTTAGTGTAATTTCTGTTCTGGTTCAATATTTATATTTATATAATATTTATATAATATTTAATGTATTCTTGACCCATTGCTATACTCAGACCTTTGGTGATGTATTCATCACCCTCTCATCTTTTCTGAAGTACTAGTAGCACTCAATTTTCCCTCTGTTTCAAATCTTCATTAATTAACACATATGCGTAAAAGAATACTAAAGGATAGAATTCAGCAATCTCAATTGCTGGATCAGGCTGTTTTTCTTCAAGTTATTGTCCCTTGCTGGATAATGCAAGATTATTAGATCATTGTATCTGGACAGCATTTGCCAAAATTTTGACTGGAATATCCCAGCCTGGGTGGACTGGGACCTGAAGTACTGCAGCTGTGAAAGTTCTACTAAGAGCTGTAAAAGTTTTTATTCCACAGTCCTCTCTGTTTTACTGAGTAGTTTGATGAAGACAAGAAGGAAGGAGATTATAGCAGAGGCTGTGCAGTCATGAAAGACTTTATTAAGAGACTTATTCTTTACTCCAGTAGGCCAAAATAAACTCCAAACATGTAAAATCTGGTGAGGCCCACTAAGATACCTTGATCCTGAAGTTTTTACCTTGTAAGTACTGACAATGCCATGTTTACTGTGCTTGGCAGCAAGCTGATGGTCTTTTTTGGCACCCAGCATGCAGCCTGAGATTTTTGGGGTTTTTTGCTCCAAAAGTTGATTCATCTATTGAAAAGCCAAGGAGTGATCTGCAAGCCTCACTCACTCTTCAGTGGTCACATATGGCCAGTGTAGAAGTCTGATGGGTGTTGAAAGTGGACTGTTCTGGGCTGAACATTCCTTTCATTCAGGGCTGCTGTATCAGAGATCCTGCACCTTCAGTATGAATGGAATCAAAGGTGGCAGAGTGAATGCCACAGCTGATATTGCCAAAGCATTTTTATTGATCACTTTGGCAGCAGTGTACAGGCCAAAGTTTACTTTCAGTGGAGGGATGTCCAATACACCTGAAGCTGACTGACCCAGGGCTGGAAGCACAGCCCTACTATTTGTCAGGAAGGACCAGCTGTGGTGAAAAAATAGACTGAGGTGTGTTGCTCCAGCCAGCATCCAAGCCCCTGCACCAGACCTACTTTCCTGCCAGGGGACAGAATATGCAAGAAATGACACCTCACTTCTTAACATTTAGAAAGGTTTATTGAACCACAACAAGGGACAGCATAAGGAAAAAGGGGCAGTGCTGGGTGCTTAGCTGCAGCCAGACACACACTGCCCACACCTGCAGTAATCCTTACATATGCTATTGACAAGCCAACCCCCTGGTAAGCCAGCCCTCCCCACACTCATCCATATGTCACTCTTCCGACCCAGCTCTTCCTTTGTCCCACCTTTTGGAGTCTGTGCAGTCCTTCTTGCTTCAACTTTCCAGTGGTCAGAGATTAACTTTCAATATTACAAAATTTATATGAAAAGACACCAGATCTTAACAGAACTTCTTCTAACCTTATAACATACATTTAACATTTGCAAGAGCCAACACCACACTATCAGTTTATTAGAGAACAGCAAGAGCAAAAGTAAGGAAATTTTTGAATTAAGAAAAAAACTCAAAAGTAAAACATATGAAGGTCAGAAAAAACCACAAATGATGCAAAAGCACTTACTCATCTCCTCCCCTGACCAATGCTCAGACAGTGTCTGAGTAGTAGTCTTCTCAGAAGCAGACACCCATCCTCCCAACCCCACATTTCCTATCCTTTACATCCTTTATGACTGGCCGTGACATCACATGACATAGAGTATCCCTCTGGCCACTCTAACACAGCTGTCCTCCCAGCTGTGTTCCATCTCAGCCTCTTGCCCATCCCAGCTTACGCACTGAATCTGAATGGAAAGAAAGAGAAGCTCATGGTGTTGTGCATGCACTGCACAACAGCCAAAATTTTCAGTGGTGTGTCATCAATCCTGTTTTAGCCACAAACCACATAACTAATTTGTAACGCCTTTCAATGTCCATAACTTCTGTGATACAATTGAGGTGGCAGTTCAGTTTTACTAGTTTGCTTATCATCATTGCACACTCATGTCTCTTTGATCACATGCTCTTTGATTCCTTTGATTCTCTTTGATCTGAGGCAAAATGTAGATTGCAGTGTGCCCTACACTCCCTTGTGTAACACATTATAACACCGCAAGATGTTCTGTTTCAGCTGGCCTTCAAATCCGTTCCTTTTTATCTTCTAGTTTCTTCCTAGGTTACAGTGCAGGATTTGAACCTAGCTTGGAGTAATGCTCATTGTGCCATAATTGATCTGACTTTATATAATTTTGAGTCTATTCATTTTAAAACTTGTATACTACTCTCTGACCCATTTTTCTTTAGCCTGTAAGACAATATTTGTGGCATTTTTCTGACATGAGCATATGTGTTCTATTTCAAGTGCATTGTGAACCACCTGTGGGACATGAATAAAGGTGAATTTTTTGTCGTTAAATGTGAAACCTAAGCTGTAAATTGGTTCTTCATTTAATGCAATGGAAAGCAAAATATCAGATTGTATCTAAAAATCAGTAGCTTTTTTCTTGGAACTTGCAAATTGTCTTGAGTCCTACTGTAGAAACCATCCTCAGGAGGAACATTATCTGGCAGTAGTCCACCACATTCTCCAGGTTTTCTCATCATCCTCCTTTACAGGTCATAATAGAAAATCACCTCTTCCATGATTTCTTGCAAAACATTTTGCTCTTTCCAAAGACCTACTGCCCATCCCAGCCCTGATGGTGTTTCATTATACTTCTATTTTGAGTTCTTCCTTCTCCCAGCCAAATAGTGTCATTCTCCAAATCATTTTCCTCTTACAGTTTTCCATCTAATTTTCCATCATTTCATGCAGGTACAGTAGGTATTTTTAAATTTCTGAATCTCAATTTGCCTTTGCGAGCATGTAAATTTTGTTTTACAAAACCCCTTTGGAATCTCCCTTGCTCTAGCGTGAATTTCTGCATTGTACATATGAATCTCCCTCCTTGCTTCTACTGGTTTTCTTTCACCAAACATTCTTATTCCTTTTATGTTTACTTTTTACCATTCTGAGTCCCTAGTAGGTATTTGTTTCCCAAAAGACAAATCTTTTTCAACTTCCTTAACAGTATTTTTTAAAACTTTAATTTTTTTTTGAAGCTGCAGACACTGTTGTTACATTGAATTGATCAGGACAGAATATTCTAGCTGCTTCCCATTATAGCTTTGCTGATAACAGGTGTATTCCCCAAGTTTCCTTGAGGTATTCTGCAATAACTGCAGGACAATTTCTTTCCATCTCCTGTTGTCATACAGGCTAAAAGGACACATTGCTCCTTCTGTCAAAAGGTGGTTATTGCCAACACTGTAATCTCCAGCAAGCTAGTACCTTTACATGCACTCCTGCTTTTCCTCAAGGATTCTGTTTCCTTTTAGAGGTCCCCTTAAGGAATGATAATACACCAGACTAGTCAGAGTTATAGAACTGGGCAGAACATGGGCAGACTTATAGAACATAGGCAGAGCAAGAGTGTTGAACAAGGTCACTCAAAAGGAAAGTTAAAATAATTTGATTTTTATATGTTCAGTCTTTCCCAAAGGATACTCTAAATTCCCTGCCCTCTGGCAGGAAGCTGCGTTGGGGGAAACACAAATCTCAACCTTCTATTAATTAATGTCCCACTATTAGCATCAGGTAACTACTCACACAGTATTGACTCCTTCTCTCAGCGCACAGAGGCAGGAGCAGGGGCTCTCACCCCCAGCCCAGCAGGTTCCAGGCAGCTGTGCACAGTCACACCCAGGGCTGCTGGTTCCCGCAGCTGTGCTCACACACACTGCCCAGTAATCTCTGTCCAGCTACAGCAGCTGCTTGGATGTGATGTGGATTACACGACCTGTGGTAGGTGCTGGAGGAGTGCTGGAGACCATGGGCAGGTTCAGCAGCCCTTTGGAGCCCCAAGCTTAGCAGTTTCTGCAGATTTCAGTACAGACTCTTCCTCTCTCTACCGCAATGGTTTTTTGTAACTCTTTTTCCATCCCCACCCTGAGATGCCCAGTCAGCACAAATATATACACCCACCCACCCACTCACCCACCCACACACACAGAGTAGCTCCTTAGACAATAGCTATTGCTCCAGAGATGGATCTTTTTAAAAAGTGCATTGGAACCTGGAGATATACAGAAAAGCCACAGGAATAGAGCTCAAGTTGTTTAAGAGTAGTTTCTACTGTAACATTCTAATTTTACTTCAAAAGAAGCAAGCAAAACTGTGGATGGACATTTTACTGCTAGTGGCAATTGATAGGGTAGGCCTAAGGTGAGAAAATAACCAAATGAAAAACTTAAGTTATCATAAATACACTGAGGAAACTGTGCTGGTGTTTTTGTGACGCAAAGGAATGCATCACAAAATGCATATTAGTCTGGTATTGCTCAGTCTTTTGAGGGACATGGGTATTACTTTTATTCATAGTTATCAAAGAATCTATCCCAAAATTATTAATTGTTGCCTAAGGTTTATTTAAAAATTGGTAAATATGAGTCACTGGAGAAAAGTATAACAAGCATAAAATATAACAAACCAACAGCATACATGAATTTTTGTCACATTTGACATTATGGAATGGCATTAGAAATACAATGTGTTTTTTACTTTGTGTATTTTCATAGCTGAGTGAAGACAATAACTTTTTCATCATGCATTACCAAGGAGATTCAGTCCAGTTCCAATGCTATGAAGACAGAAGTTACTATCTGTGTGTGAATGATGACTCACTTGATATTCGCAAGCTGGAAAACAAAGAGCCCAATGAGGACAAAAATTTTTACTTCAGGGTGTCATATTTACAGGAAAAGTAACTTGTCTACCTTTTGGTGGCCTAAGTGCCCATACATCTCCTAAGATGATGAGGAAGTTTGACACCAGCTAATTTCTGTTTGGGCTAAATTTTTACATTTTCATAATTTCTAAGCCACCAAAATCCTTTATTTCTGGACATTCAATAGCAAAAGAGGAAGGCCAAGTTTGAAAAGCATACTAATTCATCAGTCTCTGTGTCCTACCTTCCAATTGTGTTTTTAAGGAAACATTATATTCTGGTGTGGGAAAATATACAGGGGATATTTCAAAGATGGCAACAATAAGGAACATATATGAATATGATCATAAAATATGCCATTAGTTTTCCATGCGATAAACATTTTACTTTTTATAAACTGTGTCTTATAAGCTCACCTGAGTGTGACAAGAAAACTTTCAGAAGTTGTTAAATGCATATGTGCATATCCTGACTGACTGACTTGGAGAAAGAGTAAGAATAGGTGTCTTGACTCTATCTGAGAATAAGGGAAGATACTGGAAGCTAGAAGATGTCTCTGCACCTGTAGCTCCAAGCCAGCCCATGTAGTACACTATGCAATTTCAGCATCTCTCCAGCACGGCAGCTCTCTAAGAAAATGTACAAAGAGCATCAGATACACAATGTGCAGGCAGAGGGAGGGAGGCACATTGAACTGATGGGCCATAACAGATGCCTGCAAACACAGCAGAAAATTGCTCTGACACATTGGCTTCCACTTCTGAGTCATAGAGGGAAATACAATTGCATGCTAAATTGCAAAGCAGAGTGCAGAACAGCATCAGAAAAACAGTAATGTTCAAAATTACTGAATAAAATAAACATTAAGTGTTTATGTGAGCTACACTGGAGGACCCTTAAGAGTACTTAACATTGGGCTACAGGGTCTGTCAATGTCAAATGGAAGATGTTGACACTTAAATGTCCATAGACCATGCCCCCCAAACCATAACCTATTTGAAATACATGAGAAAACAACCTGAAAATTATCAGGATCACTAAGGGTTAAAGATCTGGCTCTTCATTGCTGTACATTATCTTCCACTCTGATTTAGTGGCAATTTTCTGTGATGCAAGTAATTTGAGACTGTATGTGTATAAATAGTGCACCTACACCAAGAGACTGCTGCTTAATTGCAGCAAAACAGCCTACAATATAACACACTTGCAGGAGTAATCCTGTGTAAGTATAATAAAAAGTGCACAGCTGAAATAAGAATCCTAACACCAGTCAGTCAATCACACCAATGCACATTGAAATAATGCAATTTTCTGTTGTAAACTAAACTCCAAAGGTCTGTGAGACCTTAAAAGATTTCACAGCTTGCTTGTTGTATTCTTCAAATAGCAAAAATCTTTATGTTAGTTATAATGCTCATTGAAGAGAGCTTTTAAATATTTTCTAAATAATACTTACAAGCTCTGGACCTTCCAAGAGTTCAATAAACTGCCAAGAGTTAGCATGAAGACTCTAAAAACTCTAGATATTAATATAATAAATCAGCATTTATTACTAGAATCAAGTTAACTTAAACTGCTTAAGATGTTGCACAAGAAATAGATTCAGTCATAGTAAGTACATTAATTTCACTATCTGATACACTAATACTTCATAGTCATACATTTATTATTGGTAGTGTAGTGTAGTCACCTCACTAAATTATAGATTGTGCTAGATGGGAAGTTGATGAAAAGACAACAAGTCACCATAAAGCCTGTACAAAGCATATTAATGAAATCAGCATTGCTGATATCACCACAAAAGTAACATTTACCTCAGTTAAATTTTAATCTTTTTTATAGTTAAAATTTAAATTATGGTTATATGCAGAATTTTGTACTTTTACCGTGTGCCATCTTTTTAACAATTCAAGGGAAAATAAACCCTTATGGAATACAGCAGTCATAATTTTGTAAAATTTTGGATTTGATATCTAAGATAGTAATATCATTTGACTTCTTTTCTCATAAAACACAGTAAAATCAGACAACTTCATAATTTTTAATGTATAGAGTAAAACAAGTTTAAAAATTCTCTATCCTAATCTTTGCTGAAGTCTTATTTTTGATCATAAAATCCCTTCAAATTGACATTTTCCAGTTCCCACTAATCTAAGTGTCTTGCGAGTGGCAGAAAAGTTTTTAATATGTGAGGTGGAAATAATTTAGAAATTTTATTTTAAAACAGAAAATGAAAGCCATTTCAGAATGGCTTTCATTTTTAGCCTTTCAGAAAAATATAGTTTCAAACACTTTACAATAGAATCCAATGTGTCTAACATTCAAATATGAAATATAATTAGTATTTTGCTGTTTAAAACAACAATTATATTCTTTAACTTTCATTTAACAGATGTGATAATTATTAAAATAATATATATATATGTCACTCTTGTATTTCTGCCCTTCCAAAGCTGTGCCTTAAATAAAGTACTGCATTTTGTTTGCTTAGACCAATGTAATGCAAGTATTCTTCATATATTACTTGTAGTATTTTGACCATATTTGTGACTTCCTACAATAAAACCTGTGAGAAGAACTACAATAACTGTAAAGCAAGTGATATTTCTCTGTGTTACATACACTTCCTTCATTATAGGGAACCAAAAGAGCTAGAAATTGGAATTAGAAGTTGTCATTTTTCTTGCCTCTACTTGGCATTTTTTCAAGGCTATGTCTGCACGTGATGGTGTGTCCCCACTTCCCCCATTTCTGCTCGAGCAATGGCCACCAGTGATGTTTGTGATTCAGGGCCATAACTCCTGCTCAGCAGCCAAGGGCCATAATCCTTGTTCAACATTCAGTAGACACTGAATGTCTCTACAGTCTAAACAAATTTTTACAATCTCACATAGGTGCAATTACAAAACTGCTAAAACTTGTAAGCAATCCAAATTATGCAGTTTCAGTTAAGGATCTTCAGTAACACAACATCTCGGTAGAAGGACTCATTTATGCCTCTTCCCTGGTGTTAAATGCTCACCGTGCACTCACAGTCTGATGTCAAGGGTTCTTTTTTCTTAGACAGGATGATGTGGTCAGGGTGCCATCCCAGTAAATACAATACATGTGTGTCTTCTAATTCCCAGCTGATTCAAACAGAAAAATACTCTCCCTTGAGTGTTGCTACTTTTACATGTACATGGCATGAATTTTGAATAAACAGACATTATTATATATACATTATATATTATATATGTACATTATATTATATACATATATATACATACATTATTATAAACAGACATTATTTTAGCATCACTTTGGTTGTGATTCTGCTTGTCCATAATTTCTCTAACCAAAGAAATCTGTTTGTGTGCTGTAAGTGTGACTCTCCATATTCCCTGTTTATACAAAGAGACTGCAGAAAAGAAGATACTCTACCAGGCCCTCCCTTCATTGTCTCTGGCCTGACTGGTGCCCAGAAACAAGACACAGTGGCTGCTACTGTACAGCTCCTTGAAGTCGTCCATCTCTAGCACCATCTTGTGGTCTCTTGTAAACTGCTATCCACATTTCATCACGTCATCAACTATAAAAAGTTCTCATTTAGCTGAAAACAAAAAATATATTTCTTTTTCCAAACCTCAGTATTAATTTCCAGATTACATAGAGCCTAGATGTCCTGGATCTAACCTAGTCTGGAATGACTGAAAGGTGCAGACTAAGAGGTCAAGGAAAGAACTTTTCCCTCTATTTGGCATTTTCAAGACTATGTCTGCATGTGATGGTGTGTCCCCACTTCCCCCATTTCTACTCGAGCAATGGCCACCAGTGATGTTTGTGGTGCATCTGACTGACAGATACAATAGTTCAGGGCCATAACTCTTGCTCAACAGCCAAGGTCCATAATTCTTGTTCAGCAAGGCAAGGGCTAGTTGAGCACGTGCCAAGCCCGAGTAGAGCTGGTGCAAGTCAGCCATCCTCCCCCACAAACAAAGGAGAGCCCAGGGCCCATTGATCTCTCCCATGGGACAGCAGGCTGCAGCCAGGACCTCCCCTTGAGCAGGGACACCTCTCAAGGTTACTCCTCAAGGCTGAGAGATTCCTTGTTGTAACAGATCCTTGGTAAGGGATCAATAGGATCCTAAACTTTGAAATCCTGCCTAAGATATAAGGGATTGATTGTGCCCATGTCATCATTCAGACATGGACTAAGTCTGGGACTAAGTCTGGATGCAGCAGCATGTGAGCTCCCCTCATGAAAGAAGTTTGGAAAGCAACAGGGTCCTTTCTGAACCTCTGAGTCAACAGCAAGGTCTCTGAGAGTTCTGCCTGACCCTGTCCTTTATGCAGTAAACACTTAAGAGCTCCTTGCCACCACTTCTGATTTAACAACTCTCACATTTATTATGAAACTTTGGTAAATCACTGGTTTAGACCAAAAAACACATTGCTACATTTCTGTTACAAGTGCAGCACATCAATCCATCCATGACACAGTAGTACTGTGTTCAATTTTGGGCTTTCCACCACCTACTGGAGCAAGGCTGAGCAGAGGCAAGAGAAAGTAAGGAGGACGGAGCACCTGAGGAGGAAGAGCTCAGACAGCAGTTTTTGTTTACACTGGAGATTAGAAGGAAGCTCTTCACCTACCTGCAGGGGGATTGCAGAGAAGATGGAACCAAACTTTCCTTAGAGGTGCACATCAGAAGAACAATAGGCAGAAGTAACAAGTTATGAATTTTCACTGCCTGTAAAGAAAAAGAAAAACACAGATGATTGGAGGAATTGGAGCAGAATACAAAGTATTCATCTTCTAAATTTTTCTAGATTCAGTAGAAGATGACTCTGTGCAACCTCACCTTAGGTAAGCTTCTTTGAACAGGTGGTTTGACAAAATGACCTCCAGCAGCTCTTTCCAACATAAAGTATCTTGTGATCCTATAATTCAAAGGCAGCTTCTGTGTCTTGGAACTCACAGAGCACTTAATCCAAAGAGTGAAAGGATGCAATAGAACGTACATGAACACACAGATGAACAATATAAAAGAAAAAATAAATCCTGTTGATTTAACCTCAAGGCACAATGTTTTCAGGATTACATACAGGCTTGAGGCCAAAGAAAACACATTCAGAGTCAGAAGAAATGTCATCAGAAGTGAAAGATTGCTTCTTGATCTCCAGAAAACTCAAAACACGCAGGCAATTTCAAAGCAGAAAATTGTATAAGGAGAGTAAGAGGTCATTTGGAAGATAAAAAGTAATTGCAATATGATTAACAGTAATATTTAAAAGTTAGTGTCATTTCACCTGATTGTTTCTGACATAGTTCTTGCAATAATTATCTTCCCAATATTTGAATGATCTCAATAAGAGCATTTCACTAGAGTGAACTCAAGCCTATTGTGTAAGGATCTACTCCATTCTCCACTGCAACAGTGAAAATAATGAATAAACTATGATTTTGTTAAAGAAATCAGAATATACATTAGGTATTGTAACATAGAGATCAGATAGACCGAGCTGTAAGTGTTACCTAAATTTCACAAGCTGCAAAAATTACTATCAGAAAAATTCATTTCTGGCAATTAATATATTTTTCTTTTATATATATTGAAGTTGGGGCTAAATATAGGCATGACCGTTTCTTAAACATTAAGATGACCTTTTTGGGCTCTATAACATCAAACTTGACATTTTCACTACTTTCTCATAAAAATATTTACAAAGAGAAAGCCACAAGATTTTCAGTGTTCTGGTGAAGTTGTTTGCATCAAGCCTGGTGTCAAGGCAGGTAATAGAAGCAATTAGCAGGAATTGATAGAAGAAACAAAATTGTTGGTTAATCCAACTTTCCTGCCACTTTATTGACAAAGGGACGTGTTTTACAGAGACTAAATATAAGAAGTACACAAATAATGGGGCAATGAAGTCTAGAAAAAGGATTGACATTTGAGAGAAAAAACACAAAATAATTTTTTCCTGATATCTAATTGAAACCTACTGGTTTTCAATTTGAAACTATTGCCCTTTGTCCTGTCACTATATGTTCTTACAAAAAAAAAAAAAAAAATCTCTCCATGTTTCTTGTAGGCTCCCTTCAGGTACTAGAAGGTTGCAATTAGGTCTCCCTGAAGGTGCATCCTTTCTTGGCCTTTCTTCTTCAATTGTCTCAGCTTCCTCATAGGAGAGGTGCTCCAGCCTTCTGATCATCTTGGTGGCCTCCTCTGGACTCCCTCCAGCAGGTCCATGTCCTTCCTGTGCTGGCACCCAGAGCTGATGCAGCCCTGCAGGTGGGGTCTCAGCAGGGCAGGGCAGAGGGGCAGAATCCCCTCCCTGGCCCTGCTGCCCACCCTGCTCTGGATGCAGCCCAGGACACGTGTGGCTCTCTGGGCTGGGAGTGCCCATGGCTGGGTCATGTCCAGCCTCTCATCACCCAACACATCCAAATCATTTTCAGCAGGGCAGCTCTGATCTGCTCATCCCAGCCTGCGTTTGTACCAGGGGTTGTCCCAATCCAGATGCAGCACCTTGCACTTGGTTTTATATCATAATTTGATCCCAAACAGCAGCCAAACCCCAACAGCCTTTCACTCACTCTCATCAGCAGGGCTGGGGAAAGAATCAGAAGGGTAAAAGCTGAAGAGCTCAGGGGATGAGATAAGAACAGTTTAAAAGGGAGAGCAGAAGCCAAACACAAGTAAAACGGGATTAATTCAGTGCTTCCCATGGACAGGCAGGTGTTCAGCAGGTGTTCAGCCAGCTCTAGGAGAGCTCCATCACACATAACAGTGACTTGGGAAGAAAAACACCATTGTTCCAAAAGCACCCCCCCACCCCATTTCTCCTTCTTCCTCTCACTTTATACACTGAGGATGGATTGTCACAGGGTCTGGATTATCCCTTTGGTCAGTTTGTGTCACCTATTCTGGCTGAGTCTCCTCCTGACCTCCTGAGCACCCCCCACTCTCCTCCCCAGTGTGGCTGTACCAAAAGCAGAAAAGGCCTTAGCTCTGTGCAAGCCCTGCTCAGCAGTAACAAAATTATCTCTATATTATCAACTCTGTGCTCAGCACAAATCAAAACACAGCCCCATACCAGCCACTGTGGAGGTTTACTCTACACCAGCCAAAACCAGTATTCTTTGCTAAACCTTGTGAGGTTCCTAAGGATCCACTTCTCAAGCTTTTCCAGAGCCTTTTGGATGACATCCCATGTTTCAGGTGTGCCAACTGTATCACTCAGCTTGGTGTCACCTGCAAATTTGCTGAGGGTGCATCCAATCCATTTGTCTATGTCATAATGAAAATGTTAAATAGCACTGGTCCCCGTATGGACCTCTGAGGCACACCACTTCATCACATTGGCCACAACCCTTTGGATGCCACCATCCAACCAATTTCTCATCCACCTAACAATCCACTCAACAAATTCATCTTCTTCCATCCTAGAAAGAGGATATTGTGGGAGCCTAAGGCTTTACAGAAGTCCAGATATATGACATCTTTTGCCCTTCCCTTGGCCACCGATGCAGTCACCCACCACAGAAGGTCACTGGCTTGGTCTGGCAGGATCTGTCCTTGGTGCAGCTGTGCTGGCTGTCCCAAATCACCTCTCTGTCCTATGTGTGCCTTAACATAGCTTCTGGGAGGGTCTGTTCCATGATCATCCCAGACACAGAGGTGAGGCTGACAAGCCGGTACTTCCCAGAATCCTCCTTTTTACCTTATTTGAAGATGGGTACAATGTTTTCCTCTTTCCTATTACCCAGGATTTCACCTGACTTCCAAGACATTTTCAAATATCATGGAGAACAGCTTGGTAAATACATCAGCCATTCCCTCAGGACTCTGGTTTGCATCTCATTGGGCCCAACAGACCTCTGTACACTCATGTTCCTTAAGTGGACATGAATCTGATATTTACTTGCAGTGGGAAGGACTTTGTTCCCTCAGTTCCTGTCCTACTGTCCATCGTCTCAGGAGATGTGGGAAGAAATGTTGCCCTTGGAGACTGAAGCAAAATGATGTTGAGTACCTCCGCCTTCTCCTTATTCATTGTTAGCAGTTTCCACCCTTATTTATCAGAGGGGGTCACCTTCTTTGGCCTTCCTTTTGTGGTTAACGTGCCTGTAGAAGCCCTCCCTGTTATTCTTTGTGTCCTTTGCCAAGATCAATTCCAGGTCTCTTCAAGCTCTTCCTGGGCCACCCATCCTAACTTCAACTGCTTGTCCATTTGCTTCTTTCCCTTCAGTCTGACCAGCAGTTCCCTACTCAGCCCTGCTGTTCCCTTGCCTTCCTTGCCCAGTTCCTTGCTCCTGGGGATTGCCAGCTCTTGCACTTGGTGGAAGACTTCCTTAAAGATCTGCCAGCTCTGTTCCACTCCCTGGTCCCTGAGGGAAGTCTCCCAGTGGATCTCACTGGCTATCTCCTTGAAGAGCTGGAAGTCTGCCTTCCTAAAGTTCAGGGGCCTAACTTTGTTCCTCACCTGGCCCGTACCCCTCAGGACTGCAGACTCCAGCAATGTGTGGTCACTGCAGCCCAGACTCCTTCCAGCCCTGATGTTCAACATCAGCTCACTTCCACTGGTGCCCTTCAGATCCAGGATTGTATCCCCTCTGGTAGGGCTGCTGTCTATTCCTTTGCTCCAGAAAGCATCCCTCATGCTTTCCAAGAGTCTCCTGGCTTGCCTGCAGCTTGCTATGCTGCTTTCCCAGCAGAGTTTGGGATGGTTGAAGTGCCCCTGCAGGACAAGAGCCTGTGAGCATGATGATGCCTCCTGTAGCTGGAGCAAGAAGGCTTCATCAATAGAGTCCCTTTGATCAGGGGTCTGCACTTAAACCACCCACAAGGTTCCCTTTGTTGCTTTGGTCCCTGATCCTCAGCCACAGGCATTTGCCCTGCTCATGGCTGCTCTTCAGAGACAGCTCTTCACACTCAGTCTACCTCCTGATGTAGAGGGCCACCCCTCTGCCTCTCTCTTTCCTCACCTGTCTCCTCTGGAGAGCCTGTAGCCATCAGTGGTTAGACTGCAGCCATAAGATTTGTCCCACCAAGTTTCAGTCTGGCACTTGTCACATGAAAAGGGAGATTTTCTCAAACCCCTAATGTTTGATTAGTCTGTCCATGCCCCAGGAAAGCTGAGACCCTTGTGCCTGACCAGTCTGTCAGTGTCTCATTATGGGGACCCTTCACTGAGCCATTCACCAGATTGGAGGGCGGTTCAACTGACTTGTTTAGGGTCACAGATCAAAGAGAGACACCCTGTCCTGGGTCTTCTTACCTTTACCCACTGCAAGTGACTGCCAGTGCCCTTGAAGGACTCATGTTTCTCATTTACAGAATAACTCTATTTATTTATATAATTATGACAGGTTCAAGGGTTCCTGATGATAGCATCTGACTGCAAAAACATAATTAAAGCAATATAGTAATTCAAAACAGTATACTAACAAACTTTAATCCCCAATAAAAGCTAACTTGAGATGATGATTCAGCATGCATTAGAGTACAGCTCTTACCCAATTGGCATCCCTAAGGGGGAGACCACAGGTTTGGCCTATTGACTGAATTTCCAATGGAATCTTCCCTAACTTCTCATTCTTGACTCACTTTTGTACTACTTCTTCAATTTTACATGAAGAGTGACTTTAATCATATGTCTTAATCAGTGCAGGTGGTCTTACCTTGGGGGTGGATATCTCAGTATAGTACCTGAAGCAATTTTGGGATGGGACACGTGCCAGTCCTAGGAGAGTGATTTCACCACAGTTGCTGATTCAATAGCAGGTCATCTCACTTTACCTCACCCACCACCATGCCTGACTGTCTTTGGGGGCTTTCCAGTCCTCATGGGGCTCTGGGATGCTGTTGGGTGTCTGTGAGCTTGGCAATCCCCCAATTTGTCCCTCATACCTAGACTGACCTTGTGTGCCACTGCTGCTGCTCACCAACTAAGAGAAACAGAACAGATGAGACCTAAAAGAAGAAGTATAGAGAAGAAATACACACAAGAAAAGGGAAAAAGGATAGCTAAAAGGTACAAAATATGGGGAAGCAAAGAGAAGTACATTTTTGTTACTAATAAAATTAGGGCAGGATAATGAGAAGTAAAATAAACGCCTTAAAAAAGCCTTCCCCCCTTTGCTCCTTCCCAGCTCTACCTCCTACCCTGCAAGGAGAATGGGAATGGGGGTTATGGTCAGTCCATGACCTGTGGCTTCTCCCACTGCTCAGGGAGAGGAGTCCTTCCCCTGCTGCACTGTGGAGTCCCCTCCCATGGGAGACAGATCTCCATGAACTTCTCCAGAGTGAGTCCATCCCATAGGCAACAGTCCCACACTCATCCCTGGAGTGCTGCAGTGTGGGTCACTCTTCCACGGGGTGCAGTCCTCCAAGGGCAGGGCCCCTCTTTCCATAGGTTTCCCATAGGATTGCAGCCTCCTCCCAGGTATCCATCCACTGCAGCATGGACTCCTCTATGGGCTGCAGGTGGATCCCCATGGATCTCCGTGGGCTGCAGGGGCAGGGCTCTCTCACAAGGGTCTGCACCATGGTCTGCAGAGGAATCTCAGCTCCGGTACTTGGAGCACCTCCTCCCTCTTCTTCTTCACTGATGTCAGTGTCTGTAGAGTTGTTCTCACATGTTCCACTCTACTCTTCTCTGGCTGATATTAAAACCGTGCAACAGTTTTTTGTCTCCATTTCTTCTTAAATCTCTTATCACAGAGGTATTACCACCATTTCTACTTTGCCCAGCCTTGGCTAGGTGCAAGTCAGTCTTCAAGCCACCAGGGATTGGCCTGGCTGGGCATGGAAGAAGCTGCCAGCAGCTTCTCACAGAAGCAAGCCCTGCAATCCACACATACACACATACACACACACACATCCCCCCTGCTACCAAAACCAGGACATGCAAACACAACACAGTTGATGAAACAGGAGTTTTACAAAGTGTAGCCTCACAAACCTCTGTTCTTGCACTAGATGAAAAGAAGAACTCTAAGATTTACTGATGGTCCGATGGATCTCCAAGTCAGCTGTGAATTAGCCAAAAAGTGATGGTGTTCATAACAAGCAAAAAATTGTGTAAAATTTTTTGAGTAAAATTTGTGTTCAGCCTGCCTTGGACAACAGAGCTGACTAAGTGATTTCTGGAGGTCTCTTCCCACCTCAGTTACTCTATGATAACTGCTGGCGGACCTATTCTGTAAGAGGAATTTATACCAGGGAAAAATGCTTTTGGGAGATCCCCCAAGGACATGGAAATGGGATATAAATACTTTGGATGAGAATAGAACTTTTTTTCTTATGGAATTTTCCTTTCAGAAGGACATTGAAATAAATCCTCAAGTATCAGCCTTGAGTGATTTCTTTGTTGGTAGACTAACTTACTGTAAGAGTTCTACAACGTCTTCTTCATTCTGTATCCAGTGTTTTCAGTATTATCTACTTTTTTAGAGGTAACTGAAAAATTCATTCTGACAACAGTCAGAATCTGTGCAAATCAGTGATGACAGCATCACTGTCTGTACTAAAACCATAAATTCAGCTCCTTAACTCTCATTGTATTCATACATGTACACCTTTCCAAGATATAAAATTGAGTATGTATCATGCTCCAAACATACTGATTTGGTGAAAATCCATACCTACTCCTCATGCTAGAATTGTAAAAAAGCAGGATAGCTGACGGTGGGGTATTGTAAACAGTGACATTGCCTGCATTAGTATAGCTTGCAGTAACACTCACAGTCTGTTCTGAATCAGTTTCATAAATGTAGATACAGAGCTCATTGTGTATGTTTTAAATAAACTGCAGACAATTACTTAGCAAATACCAGGCAAATACATAATTCTAACTTATGACTCCCAGATTCCTACACACATTTCCCTGCTTTTTCTAATGCAGAATTGAACTCCATGGTATGTCTGACATCTGTGCACATTCTCACAGCTGAACAGTAAGATTTTAACAGGTTTTCCATATCTATCAGAGAATAAATACTTTAGAGAATGAATTCCAAAGCAAAGCAAAGCAAAGCAAAGCAAAGCAAAGTGTCTTGTGAATGTGTCAACCAGGATTGATTTCGACATTTAAGTTGACTTTTCATTTTAGTTGACTTTTTTTAGTTGACTGTTGACTTTTTGAAATAAAGTAATTTATATGGTTTTTGTTCTAATGAAACATAACAAGTCACTGGCAATAAGCTAGAAAGAACTTCAACCCCAAATAATTTTTGGAACTTAGTTTTAATAGATGAGGTGGTTGGCAATGTTTAGGTATATGTGTACTGTATAAAACTGAATACATTTAGAAGGTTTTAACTGTGGACATAGATAAAGTGTTTGCCAGCATTGTGTTACAAAGTTTCATATATGATCCTAATTGTAAAAAAAAAAGAAGTTTAAAATTAGAAACTTTGTCTGCCTTTTCTGTAATGCAGAAATTATTATTGATAGAAATTCAGACCCCAAAGAATTGGTGAGTTTAACAGCAGGTTCATGCATGCTAGAAGGCAACTGAAATTTGCTATCAAATTAGTAGTTGTCAGTCTTCTAATTGTATACTGTACTTAGGCAAACTCTACTGAAGTAAACCTGATCTTCCCTTTCTAAATGCAGCTTTTTCTTTTCTTCAGAGAAACAGAGAAAAATTATTTACCACAAACCTCTGTCATGAGTCTTCATTAAGCTATTTGTTATACTTAAGAAAATTTGTTCAATTTAAGTTAGTATGACTGTGAAATAGACATAAGAAATGCAGAGAATTTACATTTATTTTTTTTTAAAGTTGAGATACATTTTTGAGGGACTCATTACAGACATTTGGAGTAACAAGTTACAAACTGACATGTTAGTAACTTGTCAAGGTTAGTAAAAAGGGTTGCATTTTTGGCAAGGAAAAGTGATTTAGCCTTAAATAAAAACAGTCAACCACTCAGTGAGGGGAAGAGTTCATACAAAAGGCATAAAGAGAAAGAGGGTTACAGGCTTCTCATGGCAATTAGAACCTGCTGATGCGCTCAAGGCCATGACACAATTTTCCTTAAAGAAACATTAAAAAAAAATTGGTTTGTTATAAAACAACTAGCAGATTAATGTGTTTTGTCTTATTACCCATATTTAACTGTAGTTTTGCTTTAATTTCAGTATTTAAGCTACATATAATTGTCTTAAGTCTGTTACAGTAATTTCTGATATGTGGCAAAGATCAGGAAAATGAGCTCAACTTTACACAGCTTTCATCTTGATTACTCAAAACATATTTAAGGCTTTGATGACTTTGAATTGACAATTTAGTAACACAGTTACACAGTATTCTTACTATAAACTTTCTGCAAACCTAAGTGACAGTATATTTAGCTTTGCACTGAGGTTTGCATCTCTCAGGCTCCAGTCCTGTAGTCTTTATGGAAGGGCATGGTATTTTGGGTACTTCACCAAAGGACAAACAGATGCTATAATTGTGTTTTGTTTTGTCTTTTCATCCTGTTCAATTTTTTAATTTATGATGATGAACTCTTTTTATTTAAAAAGATTAATCTGTATCTTTGTCAGAATTTTCCAGCTTCCGTTTGGCAATACCCTAAACCTAGTAGTATGGCTTGAAGTTGACTATCAAATTGAATTTCATAGGGCCAGGAATTTACCATGCTGGATTGCTGAAGTTTATGAACTACCTGTGCAAATACATAACAACCACGAAAATGGAAGGAATCAGCTGAGCAATAGATTCTGCTTATGATATTAGAGACATAATAGACACTCCCTTTCTAGTAATTTAACAGAAGAACTTTCACTCTTTGTGCTTCCCCTTAAAATTTAAAATGTACTAAAATCCGCAAAAAGTATAATGCTCCACAGGAGAGACCATGCCAGACAAGGAAACGCACTATAAGCCCCATTCTTTCTTGCCTGAAATCTTAGTCTCTCTATCCTTTGTTGTACTTTCCTATAATGTCTGATCTTAAACAAACATCTAAACAAACTCTGTTGGAATAACATTTCAGCGAGGTCCAAGTTCTGATTACAGAACCTTAATCATTCAATAAACACAAGTGAATGTGTTTACTCTTTTAACAGCTCTAATAATTATGTATTTATTAACAAAAAGGATAAGGTAATTTGCTGACAAGTGATTCTCCCACTCCTACCCAAACTAGCTAATCTGTGGGCAGTTTTGTGGCATCATCACCAACAAACAGCGGAGCTGCTGTTTATCTAATGCTGATAGGAGATCAGCAATTATACTAGTATGTATATATATATATATATATATATATATGTATATATATATATATATATATATATATATATATACACACACACATACTAGTATACTATATATACCAGTATACTTGCACTTGCATCACATATATTAGTATAATTGCACTGTTATACCAAATCATACACCTAATCAGAGTGGGATATGCTTTTGGAAAACAAAGAAGGTTATTGGCTCTACACTGAATTGTTAATTTATAAATGGTCAATATTTTTTTACATAACTCTACTATAGGAGTTACTTAACTATCATTGAGAGCAGAAGGCATTCTGATGAAGGTATTTTGGGGGGGATTAAGACAGAGAGATTGCAATATCAGTTATAACCTGAGATATAATAGGGAAGTTAAAATGCTTTTTAGCTAGTCCCCTCCTCCTTGGGGGATACAACACCATCCTTTTCTGTGGTTAGGAAGAATGACCTTATCGCTGGCATTTAGACTGTTTTTGAATTGCACAAAGAAAATAATGATATTAACAAGGTGACTTCTATTAAAAATGTGGTGGTAATGAACTCTGTTGTCCTTAATGGGAGATCTGCCTCACCATCCTCTACATTCTACTGCTGAACTGTAAATTTTAGCTACATTTAAAATGGGTAAATACAACTACTGCTTAAGGTAGTGGTACTGCCACTATCAGTTTCCTTGGGTTTGAATGTTGTGCTTCCACATGCATTAGAACACAAATATTTTAAATTCTGCTCTTACTTCGGTCTTAAATAGGGCAAATCACAAATCACACTTTTACCAAGGTGATGCACACTAGTAATGCCTGACAAAATTGAAAAATAAGGACAATAATTTTCTTGGCCAGATCAACCAGTGTGGGGTAACACAGCTAAGAAGTTGGCATTTGGAAAACAGTGGCTCTGAGGTTTTTCATTTGAAACCTGCTAGTGTTGGCAGAGGCAGACTCAGAAAGGCTTTAGGACTACTGTGAATTACTGTTTCTCAGATCTCCTAGTAACAGTTCTGCTTCTTGATCCCTTGCCACTTTAGCTACACAATGAAGACTGTAGTTGAATTCACTTCTGTTTGAATGGTTTTTAATATAAGAGAATGACCAAAACATGAAAATATGGCACTAAAGACTTGTCGATGCAGGTCAGATGCAATTGTAAAACCTGAAAGAATTTTACCTTATGCTTTGAAAACAATTTACTTTGAAAGTCGGTAGTTAACTGGAATGTGATTTCATAGGCTGAAAATTTAATCTCAAAAATAAAGTGTCTCTTTCTCAGGGTACACTTTGAAAATGTTTTGTATTGGCCAGTAACTGATTAGTTAAGCAAACATGAGTCAAGTATAGCTCGGTGCTGTCTCATAACCAGAAGTCTAAGAAAAGATCAGCTATTTGGCTTTTTTTTTTAGCAGGAGAATGGGAAGATGATAAGAACATTGAAACCTGAGATGGAAAGACCCTTTTTACTGTAGATGCTGGAAGAGGGAACTGCTTGACATTCTCATCTAACAGTTTATATAGTTTTCTCATCTACATTCTCATCTAGTATAGTTTATATAGTGTAGCTGCTCATACAGTAGCTGTGAATCATAAAACATTCCGGTGTATTTCTAGTAGTAAAAATATATTAATGATATATTGTCTATGTCAGAACAGTCATAGTTTGTATATCAGTTTCAGTACTTTATGTTCTTAAATTACCATTTTTAAAACTGTTATTACATTTCAAAAGCAGAATTCATCACCTCCCCCAGACCTTTGCAAAGTGATGCAGGAAGAATACGTTTTGGACTACTTACTTCCTCTCAGTTCTTTTGGGAATCAATACAGAAGGTCTATTTGTTGATCTTTCCTCCCTCAACATACAAAATAGCCCAGCACTGGCAAGGAACTGTATTCCTGTAGCCAAAGCTACTCTCCCCAGCCCGCCTCCTGCCCCTACACACCACCACCCCCCACCCCAGAAAAAAAAAAAAAAGAAACAGAAAACTAGAAAATAATGAGGCTAAGGAATAAAATCACCATGAAAAAGGAGAAACCATTCTACACTTGTTTTGAATTATCAGGAAATGCGTCATGCAGAACATACTATAACAGGTCTGAAAACCTTTTTTCCAAACAGTAGCATGAATTGTGCTGGTCTTGTAAAGAATTGGAGACAAACTGCATTTAAGAACAGCATCCACTCACTTACCAGCCAACCATCCCCAAATTACAAGTCAGTAAAAAGCTGAAAAAGGAGGTTTTCTCCTGAAATTCATTATTTTCAACCACTTTATTCTCAATGAAAATGAATTATTAGTATTAGAATAACTATACAGAGAATTCTCTAATCCACTCTTTCTTTCTCTCTGAAATATAAAATAACTGTATTTTGAATGAAACAACCAGAAAACACATTTTCATAAAATAGGGGAGTTCTTACAAAATAGTCCAACAATCAACTGCTACAGTAAAAAAACCCGGTTGCAACAGTTTTACAGAAAGACAAATTTTAGCAGGGCTTTTATTGTTCCGACAGGCAAATTTGCATAGACATATATGGCAAAATTCACAAGACAAAATTGTTGACAAAAATTAAGTAAGGCTTTGCAATGCTATGTTAATCAGAGGCATCCTTTGTATACTACAGCATTAAGAAATTATATCCTGAGCTACTGGAACTCCTGCCTATGAAGTACCCAAATTTGTATGTGCATTTGTTTCAGGCTTGTAAGAAACTTATGGGCCTTCAGACACAGTAGTAAAAGAAATAAACAAAATTAAAAGAGCGATTAAAACATCCTGAAAGACCTCAAATTTTGTAGCAAATAGACAGTGAAGTAACAAGTATTATAATCTATATTTCATATTGTATTCGTAACACAAGAATATGACTTTTTTGAATATGATTGCAATCTATTTTTTGCTCATTGTGGAACTACATTGATTATTTGATATTCTAACTTAGCTAAACTCAGCAGGTTTTGCATACATACCTAGACTACTTATTAAGATAATTGAAAATTTGATTTGCTTATCATTTATGAAAATGTGAATAAAAACTCTTGATGTTCTTGGAGTTGCCTGAGATAAAAAGTTTAAAACAGGCCTACTTAATAAACTATATTTACAGTTATGTCAGATGAACTTCAACAAAAGATTCTGTGCTAAATTACAGACTTGAGTGGTGATCAGAAGAGAAGCAAGCCTCAGAAATAATACCATACTATTATACTATTATACCATACAAGGAGCAACAAAAATTTGAAATCCGTCTCTGGTATTGTGCATTCTTCTTACTTTTTCAATTGATAGTTGCTCAGCTGCTTCTTTTTTTGTGATTATATCTCATCTTGCAACTATTTAAGACATTCTTTGTCAAGGAACAAAGTCAAGCATTTTTACTGAAGATCGATCCCTGATCAATTTTGGATGAGTTAAATTTTTAGGAAAAAAAGGTACTATGTGCTAGATTATTTGCAATAAAGATAAAAATTAATCTTCCTTGCAATTAGTATTTTCTCCAGGCTTAGAAAGGAGTGGTGATTTCTACTTATTCCTTGAGCTACAATGTAAATTTTTCTGGATTGCAGACCTTCAGTTGCTGTAAGCATTAGAAGTCATAATTTCCATTAATTTTTTAGTTTCCTCTGGTAAGTGAGCATATCATAGAAAAATCATCCATAAATGAGCTGTAAGAATCTTTCAAAAGAATCTAAAGAAATCTTTAATAAGAATTTGGAAATTTAAATTCAGTTAAAATATCATCAAAACCATTAGGATTAAACTGTCTTTCAAATAGATAGCAAAGGATTAATTAAATGTCTTCCAACCTTATTCATTATTTTATTCATCACTTTCTATTATATAAACTGAAAAATACCCCCGAGCTTGGTGTTCAAAGCTTAATTAGAGTATTTAGAATGAGTATTTAGAAAGTGCAGCTCCATACCTGATCTTCAGAGATTTTTACATTTCAAGGCAAATTAGTTATCCACAACAAAGACAAAAAGTAAGACAGAAACTCCCCGGTGATTAGTCAATTTTAATTTCTTATGACTGTGTGTCTCACTAGAGCCCACTGGATGGCTCCCTTACCACTGTCAGGGTGTGTACTTCTTTGAGCACTGTGTATTCCCATATTGCAATGGCATTTGATGACTTCCACTGCCTCAGGAAGCTGCTCACAGTAAATGAAAAAGCATCTCCACTTACAGTCTGTAGGTTTGCAGCTGCAAGGTGCCCCCAAAACATCGAAGAGCAAGTTCTGTAGAAAAGAGTGGCTTCTAATATGTGAGTGTAAAAGATGTCTGAAATATTATAAAAAATGGCTAAAAAAACCCCCAAATCAACCCAAGCCAAAGAAAACCCCAAACCCAGATAATACGCTAGGAAAAAAAATTAAAATAAATAAATAAACAAATAAAAAATGAAAACAAAACCAAAATTGGATTGGATTATTTCATCCTCTAATAATGCACCACAGAAAGAGCTAGGCATAGTCATCCTAACACTGAGTAATCCATCCTCCTCAGAAACCTTGTAAAGGCAACAGGACAAAAAAAACTAAGGAAGAGAGGAGTGTTGAAAATGCTCAGCTTAGGAGAGTCAAGGATAGCAAAAAGGAGAGGTGTCATCAGAGTACACTCTGGTTCCTGCAGCAGTTTGACTTTACAGTTGAGGATTTACATTACTTTTATCAGCAAGTTGATCCTACAACAAATGGTGCTTTCTTTAATTAGATCTAGATATATGCAAGATGTGATATATCAGAGAGTTGATTACACTGAATTTTTCTGATGTAATAGGTTTAAAGCAGATGGTAACATTTGCAACTGTATGATCTCCACAAGTTAACACATGGCAGGGCCTTAAGTTATTAAGGATACCTCATAACTCAGGTCTGCATCTTGTATTGGAAAGCTAAAGCCCTATTTATTTTTGTTTTGCCATTTAGTTAGTAAACTACTACCATTTAGTTAGCAATATTCCTAGAGAGATTTTATTGCAAAGCCTTTTATGTGAAAAAACCAAAAATGTGAATTAAAAGGTTCCTGAATATGTCTGATAAAATTCTACAAATGTTTTCAATTTCTAGTCTATATCCCATAGAGCAGTATGAAATTTCTTAATTCTTCCTTTTTTATTCTCTGCTAATCCCCTTAAATGCAGGTAACTAAAAACCATTTTAAAATAAAGGCATCATGAAAACAATGGAAATAATGGACCAATTCTGTCACCAGACACAGATTCATTCTCTTGCGAAAGAAATCCTCTTAATCCCTTACTCATATGAAATTCTACTGATATCCAAGAATATTTTTACTCAATATTGTAAGGTCATATATCATTCAGCCTTTATTTTTCAGTCTTAGCTTTTTTCTTACATTATCATTTCTATCTGATATGTAGAATATGTCATTCTGTGTACGTTGAACATAACAGATACGTAAGTGTGTGGAGATACAGACTCTTATTTTTTCCCCAGAAATTAAGTTTCACTGTCATGGTGTATAAAGGCTGATAGTTTTATACCACACTGGACACATAAATGCTCAGAATGCCACCACAGCAAACCAAAATCACAATCACTTATACCAAGTCAATTAAGTAGCTGGAAGAATTGACTTACATTACCTTTAGGAGGTGATACCTACCTGTATGTATAGAATATGTCAAATACATATGTTAGTTAAAGAAAATTCCAACCTGTTTATTGCAAACTGACTAAATGGTTATCTAGAACTAGCTATTTGTAGCTGACCATATTAGTTGCAAAACAGAATTTAAGACTTCCCTTAGTGTTTCTGCCCTTCTAAATCAAGACAGATTTAGTAGGGAATCTATTGTCCCTACTGAATTTAAATCGTCCCCTACTCATCATGTTGTCAGTTTTGGACATACTTCTTGGGTATCTCATTTTAGCATATGATGTGCAATTAGCTTAAATGTTTCACTCATAGGTCTACACTTGACACCAGAAGTGTTTGGTGTTGAATTTCTATGAGATTATTCCCACTTAGCCTACCCATCATTGTAAAAGTCTAGATGTTTAACCAGAAAATTTTGTGCTGTTCAGTGATTTCAGCACAACTGTTGGCAGAGGAAAACCCTCTTTCTCACAGGCCCCTAGGATAACCTGGGACAAGAGTGTTCTGCATTTTCTGTGTAATGAGGAGCAAATATGAACTATTTAGAAATGTCTTGCTCGTTGCTGCTTTGTGTTGCACACAATTCATGAACATCTTCTCTGATATTCAGGAACAGAAATATTTCTAAAAAGAAAAATCCTGTTGCCACCAAAAAGTACTTGATGAAATTATAATATAGCTTTCTAGGGGTAAAATTGTTATCTCCTCTACAACTTCATAAAATGTAAATGTTTAGATAAGCAGCATTTGTAATTACAGCTAAGAAAGACCCAGCCCTGAGCTTGGCAAGATATATAAAGTATAATACGTACTTCTGAAGGCATGTCAACCAGAAGCGGAAGAGAAGGAAAAGTAAAGTGTAACCCCCACCCCCTAATCAGCAAAGTGATAAAAACACATGAGGAGAAGGCTCAACAAATTTAAATGCTCAACTAATTTTTTGCCTCATTCCTCTCTCGCAATCTCTCTTTACACACATTGAGTGGATAGACCCAGATATATGACTTTGCGTTTGAATTTGTTGAGTATCATGATGTTTTTGTGGGCCCATTTCTTAAGTCTGTCAAAGTCCGTCTGTATGGCATCCTCTCTCAGGTTTGTCAGCTGTACCACTCAGCTTGGTGTTGTCAATAAACTTGCTGAGACTGCACTCAATCCCTTTGTCTATGACAGAGATAAAGGTAGGAAACAGTAGTGATCCCAGGAAGGACCCCTGAGGAACACCACTTCTTACTGATGTACCTTTGGACGTTGACCACTATTCTCTGGATGAGATCCCCCAGTCAATTCCCTATAGAATCAACCATCCATCTATCTAGCCATGTATTTCCACTTTAGAGGGAAGGCTGTTCTAGGGCACCATGTAAAAGACCTTACAGAAACTCAGACACATTTCATCCATAGCTCTTCCTTTTCCACTGATGGAGACACTCCATTGTAAGAGACCAATACATTATTCTGTCAAGACTTGTACTTGTTGAAGCAGTGCTGATTTTTTCAAATCATCTCCCTGTCCTCCATGTGCCTTAGCACAGCTTGTAGGAAGATCAGTTCCATGATCTTCCCAGGCACAGAGCTGGGGCTGACAGGCTGGTACTTCCCAGTGTGCTCTTTTCTACGCTTTTAAAAAATGGATACAATGTCTCCTCTTTCCCAGTCACCTGGGACTTCACCTAACTGCCACGCCTGTTCGAGTGGTTTGGCTGCTGCATCAGCCAGTTTCTTCAGGTCTGTGGGATGCATCTTATCTGGTCTCATATACTTATGTACATTCAGGTTCATCAGGTGGTCACAAGCACCTGATATTCTCTTATGGTGGGAGAGGGTTTTCTTCCCCACTGACCTTATATTACTTACATATTTGTGACACCTAGTCATTTTTAGTATGCATCATCTTGATTTCTATTATAATTTATTTTCTCATGCTTCTTTTTCTGCATTTAAGCAAAATACAGTAGTGACCATTTGATTATGAATTATATTCTTCCTCCTTTACTTGTATTTTCTGGAGCTTATGATGTTGAGAAGAAAAAAAAATCTGCCTTTGGTACACACAGTTTCAGCTTTGAAATACTTTTCTAGCTGGCCTTTAATTAATAATCTGATCACTATATAAGAAAAGATACACGCTTACAGATGAATACATTTTCAGCAGATCAAACTTCATATATTATGCAAATAAAGCCCAGTAAAGTTTGGCATGCATGTATTCCTTAATTGATGACTCATTGCTTCAGCCTTCATAAGTAAATATTTTTGTAATTAAGAAATAATTACTGGAAATGTTTCTCCTATTTGTTTCTTTCGTATTTTTAAGCAAATATTGAAAATCTTGTTTGAGAAGTACCAACTTTATTCTTGGTTTTTAATGGGGTCAAGCAGATAGAGGGGTTTTTTACTAATTTTCAGAGGTCAGCTTATATACTAACACAATTGCAAACCCAGAACCTTTACTCCTAGGTTAACAGACACAAAAGAAGCAATTGTCTTTAATTAGACAGTAAAATGAGGTTAGCATTTCAGTTTGGAAGGGTAGCAAAGGATGATGTTATACAGTAAAGGCTAGATCTGCTATAAGTGAAAAGCTAGATCAGTCTGGAAGGTGGGTCTGCTGAGCTAGCATTTCAGGGAGAATTAGCTGACATTGTTGAGCCAGTGAAAGAGCTAGACTGCTGTAACCCATACTAATACTTATAAACTATGGAGACGTCATTGCATCGAGGTTTAGACTTGAAACTATTGTCCTGACGTGCTATTTCTAGTCTTTACGCTTGCAGATTTTGATGTAATAGGATTATAGTTTTATTAATCTGGGCATAATCTTTAGGAATTATGAGCTACTCTTAGTGCTGTTTTACCGGGAGCTGTTCTAAGAATTAGAGTAAATGCTGTTGCTTTTGCTGATGAGACACTGTTAACCTACAGTCATACCAGGATCCACAAGAAATTGCTGTGTTTGGTTAAACATGATGCAATGCATCTTATTGAGTTTGAAGAAGAACTGGAACTTGAAATGACCTTGTTGATGAGGTAAGTTTACAGAATCGTTTAGGTTGGAAAGGACCTGTAAAATTATTGAGTCCAGCTGTTAACCTAGCCCTGCCATGTTCACCACTAAACAATGTCCCTAATTGTCACATCCACACATTTCCTAATAGCCAATCTAAATCTCCCCTGGTGCAACCTGAGGCTGTTTTCTTTTATCCAGTCACTTATTACCTGGGAGAAGAAAGTGATCCCCACCTTCATTTCAGGAAGTTGTAGAAAGTGATAACATTCCCCCTTAGCCTTCTATTCTTCATGCTAAGCAACTCTGGCTCCTTCAGTCACTCCTCATAGGAATTGCCCTCCAGATACCTCACCAGCTTTGTTGCCCTTCTCTGGAAACACTTCAGCACCTCAATGCCTTTGCAGTAAGGAGGGGACAAAAACTGGACAGAGGACTTGGGGTGTGGGCTCACCAGTGCTGAGTGCAGAAGGAATATGACTGCCCTGGTTCTGCTGGCCACAAGCCAGGATGCCACTGGCCTTCTTGGCCACCTGGGCACAGTGCTGGCTCATGTGGTGAGATCATGGGACAGTTTCAGTCCTACAATGATGACTTGTGTCTTGGCTTAGAGAGAAAAAATATTTTTTCTTTAAAGAGAAGGGCTCCAATAATCCCCTTTTGCCAATGAGAATAATGAATATTAGTCTGAAAGTGGGGGAAAAAAAAGGTTAAAAAAAATTGAACCTTATATCCCACCCCCACCTCACTGAGTGACCAGGAGGCAAAAGTGGCGGCTGGCTCTTTGTCTCAGGGGAAGGGAGAGAAAAAATGTTTACTCAGCAGCTGGGAACCTGTTGCATTTCTGGCATTGGTCTTCTCCTCACAGCAGGTGAAATTGGTAGATTTTAGTGTCATTTCTCGTGTTGGTTCAGCTTCTATGAGGTCTTGGGTTGGGTGCAGCCCTCCACCAGTTCCCTGGACGGACTGAAAAAAAAGTCAACAAAGCAAAAGCCGAAACATGTCAAGAAAAAACCCAAAAACAGCGGAGAGGATTCCCGGTACAGCGTCCAGGCTAGGGGGAAGGGAGAGAAACCCCAACTTTTTGCTTCAAACAGGCAAAAATTTATCCAACAAAAGCAACAATGTAGCATCCGAGTCGACACCCGGTGCGCTCCGGAGAGCAAAGGCTGGAACCAAACCGAGCAGGAGCCAAAGGCTCCCCACCACAGCCCAGGACCCATCTTAAAGCTGCAGCAGCCATTTCTTGGCATAATGCAGATGATTAGGGCATAAAGTATCATCATAAAATCACCCCAAGACAACTTAGTAAAGAAATGGTGGTATCTTACGTAGTAAGGCTCCAAACTACCTGGAAATTTTTAGAAGGAATTTGGTTTGTACTCCTGATTAAGACAAATTTTGAGGACTGAATACAGCTCTATGTTAAGATTGTGTTTACACCATTCTGTGTTTTACACAGAAACACCAACATGCATAAAAGCCAATGGTATGGTGGAAAGCTCTGAATGGCCTCATATATATAATCCTTTCATATAATTTCCAGAATAACAGAGGCTCAGATTTACAGAGACTACCATTTGTGAGTCAGAGAAAGAATGGACAACAACACAGCAAGTAGATATGCCCCCTTCCTTTTACATAACAGTGTGAGAAATAATAAGTTTTACTCTCAATTTTCTAACTTCTATGCTTACATGATGAGTTGTGTGTTCATCCCCTAATACCTCAAAATGCCAATTGACCAACTAAGCATTAATAGCACTCCTTGCCATTTAAATTTCTCAAGTAATTATTAAATACTTTAACATTCATCTGCCTTGCTAGAGAAGACTGGTTTTATGATACACATAAAATATTTATTTATATTAAAACAATAAACTACGTAACTATGAACACTATACTCAACAATTGTTTTGCTCTTTAGCATCTTTTCAGAAAGATGAATGTAGAGAATGCAATATGATTAGATGTGGCAAAAACATCACAGAATTAATAAACAAAAACTTGAAAGAAAATGTAATGTCTCAGCCATTTCAATGATGTCAAAATTGAAACACAATTAAAAACCATAATTCTTTAAAAAATCACTACATTTCCATTAAAAATGAAATATTCCAATATGCTGCAATATATCATATTGATACCTAAACTGACAAGAACAATCCAAACCAAGAAAAAGGTTCTAAATCATATATAGAGCAGAAATTACTATCTCATGAAATGTTAGTTTTCACTACAAAGATTAGTGACATCTGAAATAATTAAGGTCAACAACTTCACTATCAGGAATTAACAAGCTTTTAACAGACAAAAGTATATAAGGAGTTAAATTCTTAAAGCAAGTTTGCTAGAAGGAGCAGAGATATGTAAAAAAGCATGTGAAATTCTGAATCAGTTCTGGAAAGGACTAATTAGAATGATGTAGTCTCCTTACTTCTTTTTACCTTTTTCACCTTTTTCTCATTTCAGAAAAAATGTTATGCAAATATATAAAAGCAGATTGTAGAAAGACTTCCCTGAGCTTTAAGTACATCACTCCATGAGCAGGTACAATGGTCCCTAGCACTGGGACTCTTCTCAATGTAAATAAAAAGAACTTTTATTACTTCTAATCAAGGCAAAACATTCACTTCTCTGTTGCCTTTAACTGTTAGACTGCTTACTGTAAGCTTCTCAATCCAGCTGTCACAGAGCCCACATCAATGATAACAACTTTTGCCTCAACCCTTCTGGCAGAAGAATCATTGCTACAGTTATTGTTTTTAATGAGGCAGAGTTGTTAGCAGTTCTGTTCCCATTATAATCAAAAAGAAATATTTATGTTATGAACGCTGTCACAATTTTTCTGTATTTCATAACTTCCCTGATGGAAAGCACAGCCAACTCTACATATAGGATACCATGCTTATGCACTCTGCATTATTTGTAACAATTATACTTCATTTGCTTCTGTTTTTTTCATCAAGTTTAAATTAGTTTAATGAAGTGAGCCATCCTGTTTTTCTCTCTTCTTTCCATGCTGAAATAGTCACATTGACTTCATGGGAGTTAAGAGACACATTTCTGTTCAGCTCAGCAGAAGGATAGTTTCAATTTTCTTCTTCTCTTCCCAGAAGACACATCTGATAAAAGTGAAATATCCACAGGGATTGGGGGTATTGTCTGCAAGTCATTACAAGACTGTCCAGAAAAAAAAGTCCTTAAAAAGTCCTTTCTTTTCCTTCTTCTGCTCCCCTTGCATAGCTCCTTCTTAAAACTGTGGCTCATACTTCCCTCTTCCAGTGGCTTCTTTCTACTTTCTTTGCTTGGCACGATGCTTCCATTCTTCCACCCCTCCTCACACGTCCTGCACATTTGTCTCTTTGTCAAGTTAATTGCTCGCTTCTTCTGCTACCACCATTACTCTATCCACATTAAGGTCATTACAGAGGTCTCCTACAGGCAAATATAAAGTTTGCAAAAGGATTTACAGTATTCTTAAAAATTCAGGCAGCATTTCAAATACCAGTACAAACATAATCCTAAGTGACCAATTATCTTTATTTTCATGCTAAAGCAACCTGCCCATGGAAAACTATGAAAACTCCTACATATGCAAAGGTCCCTTTCTAATAGTTCCCACTTTTCAACCCATATTTTTAAATTTTTGATATTTTATCTCAAAAAACAAACCAAAAAAAGCATAATGGTTTTCTCTTGAATACTCCATCTTAAAAAGAACTCCATTTTAAAATAAAATAATGTTTATCATTGTGTCATTCTCAATTTATTTGTTTCATTTTGTTTCACTCTTGTTCTATAGATTTTTCTAAGAGAACTAGCTTTGTCTTATCTCATAAAATACCATGTCAATTTTTTCTTTTCTATTCAACTCTGTGCTTTTTTGTCACTAATTTATTAAGTTTGCTCCCAATTAGATCTTAGCACTTTTCTCACTTCACCCGTGTTTTACCTTCTTATTCTTGACTCCTTTCCTTGCTGTAATAATTCCAATAATTTTTGAGCTACTGTCACCTCCATCCCACCCTACACACTGTGCTACTCACTCAGTTTGCCCTTTAGCATTACCTACTTTTCTCATCAGTACCACCATTGACCAAAGAGGACATTATTGCTTTCTAAATAATTTTTCTTTTTTTTCCTCCTTTTTTTTGTAGCCATCTGGGTTATATTCTGGAAAGTGTAAAAGGGGATGAGATATGTTGGTGCCATGTATTGAGGAGGAAAACCAGCAAGTATGTTGTGGAGGGGAGGAACTGAAATATCTGTGAGCATTAGTTTCCTCCTTTCCACCACATATAACATTGGGGCAGGGATGGATAAAGAGAACATATATCAAAATAAAAAGTATATGAAAGGTAGTGCAGATTTTAGTCCTACTGTGGACCAGACTCAGGCCAGACTCCCTCCCAGCCAGTGAAACAGTCACCTTGCAATCAAGCAAAGGAAGCAGAGGGTCTGCTAGTCTTTCATACATGTCCCTTTTAATACTTCAGATTTGTTGAACTGCAAATGATCATTGGTTCCTACCAAGAGAATCTTAAAGGAAGTTTTTGGAAATTATGGTGCCGACTTTCAACTCCAATAGAGGGGATATGTAAGCTATACTGAATACCTTTTTACTGTGGAAGAAAATAGAATGGTATTAGAAAAGGTGAAACAGGAGCAATTAGGCAGAGGTCTGAAAGAGGCTTCTTTGCCTCGCCTTTGCCCTAAATCCTTGCATTATTTACAGTCAGGATGGGTTAATCAGAAGATGTAGTTATTGTGATATTGGAGGATTTTTTGACAATGAGTAAATGTGACCAGGGGAAAATATCAACGCATGTCCGGAAGTAAAACCAGGGAATTAAACAAGAGATATTTGATTTGTAGAGGGCTCTCATGTTTAGTAATAACTATCTGTAAGACTCTGTTAAGCAAAGTTAAAATAGCAATTGCTGGGACAGTGGAAGAAGAGCTTTGCAGCCATTCCTATAACTCATAAAGTGTACAATTGGAGATACTAAACTGACTAATTAGTTTCTACATATGCTAGAATATCCTCTTCCCTTGTTAAGATGAGATTTACTAATGCAAGTTAAATGCTCAAATGACTTTTTTTTTTGAAAACTCTCTATAGCTATATAATTCACAAGTAAAGTCATGGAAGGCTTGAACCTGTTTACTAATGACTCAGACCTCAGAAGAGCCTGAGAATGACACCCAGGAGACAATATTTAATGCGGTAATCCCTCCTTTATGAGATTCAAAGAAACCAGCTAAAGCAAACACCATGACTCCACTTAAAAGTAGAACTCAAACCAGGAGCAGACCTGGTGACAATAAAACAATGCCTGATCAAACTGGAAGCACACGAAGATCTGAGCCTTTTACAGAATCAGAGAATGGGTGAGGTTGGAAGGGAGCACACTGGGACATCTGGTCCAACCTCCCTGTTGAAGCAGACTATCCTAGAGCACATGGCACAGGAGTGTGTGTGTACAGAGGGTTCTTGAATATTGCCAGTGAGGGAGACTACAAAACCTTTCTTGGCAATCTTCTATAGTGAATGGACAATCACACAGTACAGAAGATCTTCCTTGTATTCAGATGGAACTTTCTGTGCATCAGTTCCTGCACATTATCTCTTGTTCTCTTCCTTGGCATCACTGAGAAAAGCCTGGCTCCCTCAACCTGCTGGCAATGTTCTTCCTAATGCACCCCAGGATAGCATTGTCTTTCATGTCTTTCTTTCTTCAACACTGCTTGCTCGTGGACAGAAACTCAGAAACTCTTGACTCATGGACGGGTTGATGTGTTGACAGATGAAAAATCATTTGCACCTAGTGGGTTATACAAGACGTTTTTTCACAAGACATTGGCTCAAAACGGCTGCTCACTTGGCTGAGTATTGTAATAACTGGTGGCTGAAGTATACTTCAGCAGTTTGTAAAGAAAGGGGGCATTGGAAAAGGGAGGGGTCCCAGGCCAGGGGAAATCAGACAGGAAACCTAAACCTAGCTCTTCAAATCATCAAGCTCATAACCATAAATGAAGAATTTCCCTGAAGGGGACCATCCTCAGGGATGGTCCCCCCCGAAGGGGACCGGGGAATCATCCTCAGCTGAAGCCCTGGTTACATTATTCCTGGAGAATGAACAGGTAATTTTAAAACAGGTAATTTTAAAAAATTATATTGGAGCACCTTATTTGGTACTGAATACATGCAGAAGAAAACTTAGCTTGGAACCAGTAAGTGTTGTGGGTGTGGGAGAGAGGAAAGAGAAAAGGCCTTTTTTTTCTACAACAGTTACCATTTAAATTAAGAAAACAGTGGGGGACACATCAGTTTTTGTATAAGCCTGAATGCTCAATTCCCTTGTTGAGGAGAGATTTTTTGGGAAAATTGAATAATCATAAAATTTCCTGGATGAGGAAATATAAATTCAAATACCTGAATGAAAAGCCATTGAGACAAAGATTTTTATGTTACAGCAATCCAATGAGGTAGAAGAAACCCCAGAGGAAGTAGAGAGTGCTGTAACCCCAGTGGTACAGGTAACTGAGATGCCTGGATGATCAAAACTGGAGAGTTCAATTTTGAATGGGAGAATTCAAAATTTGGGTGGAAGGTTCAGCTAACATGGACTCTGCTATCCCAGGGCTTCAAAACAGTCCCGTGTGTCCGGCAATTAGCTGGCAAAAGAAAGCGGAAAGTTGGAAAAGAAAAATCTGCACCGAGTTTTACTACAACATATAGATTATATTCTACCAGCAATCAATGAAGGAAGTGCCTCAGTCCTTCTAGAAGTCTGTTAAATTTCTTACACAATCTGGATACAGGGTATCAAAGAAAACGGCACAAACAGGAAAAAAAGTGAAGCAGTAATATAACTTGGTTTTGTTATGTTGCAAGGAAAAAGCAGCCAAAAAGCCTTGGGAAGCAGCCAAAAGGAAGCCATTTGTCAGACTCTGGAGCCAAGAACTGTACAAGATCTATGACCCTTCTTAGCAGGATGCTAAAATACCAAGTTGCCTTACTGGAGCAGGGAAATGTTGAACTTAAGACTTCACCTCAATAGTGATTCTATCCAGGACCCAGAACTGGAGCTGGTGGGAGCAGCATGGTACGAAATGGAAGACGTGTAGCTGGGTATGCAATTGTAACCTTGACCCAGGTGATAGAAATCCAGACTTTACTTAAGAACTCATCAGCACAAAAAGCAGAATTAATGGCTTTACACTTAGTGCTGGCAAAGGGTCAACATATGGACTGACTTAAAAATGGTTTTGGGATAATACATGCCCATGAAATCATATGAAAGGATAGTGGATTGTTACCAGAGTCTCCTAGGAAGTATAAAAAAGAAAATAGTTAACTACTACAGAGTGTGTAAAGGCCAAAAGAAGTGGCTGTAATGAACTTGTGAAGCCCATCAACTGTCGCAGTCAATCTTACTGCAAACCCTAGTCTGGCTCAGTCAGGGGAGCATGGCACAAAATAGAGGAAGGGGTGTGATGAACTTGCCCAAAATAAAGATCTTTAGTAGCAAAATAACAAACGCAGAAACCACACTGTCTGAGGAGCAAGATCAAAAGATGTGGAGAGTGGTGAACATAACAAGATATAGGGATATTCTGAGGGTAAGCTTCCAATCACGAACGCAAACTCAGAATGTGACCTTACATGTGACAGGTTCCAAACCAACTGACAACAAGAACCAGAAACATGACTTAATATAGAATAGTTCCATTAACATATTGACCCATGACCACACTCTTCTTGCCATGACCTGACTAGATATTTCCCTTTCAATACCCTGCTTCCCATGGCCTCAGGTTGATGCCTCCCATATATGCTACTGAGGCAAAACCACTATTTATCCCAGATGGCTGTGTTCCCACAATCAACCAGTTTGGAAACTCCCCAGTTAATGCAGGGAATCAATTAGCTGATAAAACAGCCAAAGAAGTAGCTGAAAAATACCTAGCAAAAAGCTGAAAAAGCTAGAACAAAAACCAAATTATAAAAATCAGGACAGGCAGTTAGCTCAATCCTTAAAAGTTATGAAAAATCCCAGCAGCTGATTGGTAACCTCGTGTGGGCAGATAATTGTACCTCCACAATTTAAGTATAAGATAAAACGTCAGGAAAAACTTTGGGAAATAGAGAAATAGAAAGGAAAAGTCGAATTGCCTCAAATATCTGTGTGCATCAGTAGGATCCTCAGGTAAAGAAGATCATATCTGTGGCCCAGGTTCTAAGGTTGGGATGTGTTTGTAGAAATTATTCTGCCTTTCTTAATGACACCTGGTCTGGCCCAAAAAACAATGAGACTTGGAGAGATATAGACTGTCAGCAGGACATTGTAAAATCATTAGGACCTACAGCACAGGTAGGAAGTAATGGAATTTGGACCACACATTAACCATCAGGAGAATCAAGAAAACAGTGGACATTAGGAGTACTAATGTTCTGTCCCTTGTGGAAGGAGTCACCACTGGGAACCCAGCTAAGGGGAGAAGTTAAACATTACAAAACTTGGAAACATCCCAATATGCAGACTATAGTGAGATGGCCTTCAGAGTCTATCTTACTCCTCTATCTACCTTTAGGAATAGACCAGCCACACACAATTTGACTCTACAAATGGAAACTCTAGCAAATGCAACTCACTTGAGCTTTGCAGAAATAAATGAAAAGTTGCAAGCCACAGCTAAAACAACCCTACAAAACAGATTGGCTTTAGATCTATTGCTCTTACATGAAGTACGTGCTTGCTTGAATTTAAACAATAGTTGTGTGCACATTCCAGATGTGACTGTTTAACTGGATGATCAGATAAATATATTGCTGCATCTCAAAGAGAATTAAGGGCAGGATTAGAAAGTGACTGGTTAAATAACCTATTTAAAGGACTTGGATTTTCTCTGACTGGTTGGTGGGCCTCCCTTTTGCAAAGTATAATTGTGATCATATTAATAATTGTGATTACGATGCTTGCTGTGAGCTGCTGAAAAAACATGATTTCTCATTCAACACAAGGAAGTTACATGGTGTTAGTAAAAAAGCAAGGTGGGGCTTATGAAGGAGAAGACAAGCTTCACAAGCCTCAAAGGGTGAGAAAGTTGCCAGAAGAAAAATCGTTTGTACCTAGTGGGTTAATACAATGCTTATTCTTCAAAAACCACTGGCCTATGGAACTGCACAATACTTATCCTGTAGGAAGAAGAACTGGAATGCAACCAACCCAGTTGTGCCAACTTTTTACCAGTTCACCAGGTGGCCAGGTATGACTTAGGGGTCAGTGACCATCAGGGACCACCAAAGAGACCCCCAGGACAGAAGAACACAAGTGCAAAGGGGAGGGAACATATATCAATGATTTTAGGGAAATTATTATCATATGTATGTTTATTCTAGGAAAATCAATGAATATTATTGGAGTTTTTTCTGTACTTAGCTTGCCCAGTGTTTCAGAGGAAACAACCCTTTGTGCATCTGGCTGAATAAAGAATGCCTCTTTCTTAATGCTATAGTGGTGTTAACGATTTTTAATTTTGCAAATTTTTGTTAAAAATCGTTGAGCAGGATCCCCAGCTCCTCCTGAAAGATACTTTCCAGAAGGTCAGCCCTCAGCAATGATGCATAGGGTTATTTCTTCCTGGGTTCAGGACCCCCGCATTTGGCTTTATTGAGTTTCAGAAGGTTTGCCAAACTCTCCAGTTAAGTTGAGAATTAAAGGAACTTTCCCAGCAGCGGGAATGAAAGTGAAGGGATCTTTCCCAGCAGAGAGATGTGTAAGGTCTGTAAATTGCATGAACAGCTATAAACATCTCGCCAGCTTCCTGGTGCTCTGTAATATAAAAGAAGAGGTCAGCTCTGCAAAGGCACATGCGGCTCTCTACCCTTCTGATGGTTTTTGATATGTGACCACAGAGCTTATTTGTACATCTTGGCAAATGTCACAGGCAACCTATGCATTTATGCCATCAAAGGCTGATTTTGGTGAAGAATTTAAAAAGGAACTGTCTAGACCAAGGAGAGAGATAGATCTGAACTGTGACCTGGAAGTTGTTCTTTTTAGCCTGCAGACCTGAATGCAGTGCCCTTTTTGATCACAGGAGCAGGGGTGGCAATGAGTTACTACACTCTTTAAATGACTCACATGTAATATGGTAAAAAGCATGGTTACCAAATAAAGGATATCTGAAACAACTGTGTTGATGATTTATCCTTTTACTAGTGGTACTTATTGTTTATTGTGTCTTAAGTGTATGCATGTATTATGGAAGCATGTAAAAGTGTACTTTCTAGAACATACCCAATAATGATGATGGCTAATATCAATGCTAAATGATTCTCAAATTTCATTAATACAAAGAACAGTAAGAGTGGTGCTAACAAAAAGAGGAAAGATACAGTGGGACTTGCTGGTGTGAGGAAATCCCTTGGAATTTGAGAGAAAACAAGAGGAGATATTTTTTGATAAAACAAATGAAGCTCAAATGGTCTCATATTCAGATTGAGAAATTTAGGTCTCAAAGGGGAGAATCATGAATGGTGAATGACTTAAGGAAAAGATTTTGCAGAGTGAATAACTGAGAACAACAAATAAGTAGAAAACTGTCTGGCAGTATATAATAAATTTTACTCAAGTTAGCAAAATCAGCTACACCTGTGTCCTTTAGCTTAACTTAGCTCATTATTGCATGAAAACCACACCTCTAAAGTTTAGGCTACTCACCTCCAGCTGAAGTCCCTCACACACTGAACATGAGCAATAAATTTAAAATATATCCTGCCTTTACATCAAAATGGGCAAAAGATCATAGAATCATAAAATGGTTTGGTTTGGAAGGGACTTTAAAAAACATCTAGTTTCAGTCTCCTTGTGATGGGCAAAGGCACCTCCACTAGCCCAGTTCCTCAATGCCCCATCCAAACTGGCTTTGAACACTTCCAGGGATGAAGTATCCACAACTTCTCTGGACAACCTGTATTTCTGTCTCATCACCCCCACAGTAAAGAATTTCTTCTATATATCTAACCTAAATTTCCTTTATTTGGGTTCAATGGCTATTAAATAGGCATCTAATTAGAAATTAGGTATGCTTGTACTTCTGTGTTATGAAAATAGAAATTTTCAGCCTGACTGTAGCTGGTTTTGTGCATTCACCTCTGCACAAACATGAAAGAAACAAGTATCTTGTATAGGTCAGCTTCTTACACAACAGACAGAAGAATCTGTATTTGGGACAACACTGCCAGCGAGTAGGCTGGAGGAGTTCACCAGGAAGGGACCTGTAGCCCCACATTTCTCTTCACAGAGAAAAGCAAGGTACAATTCTTCCCAAGAATATTTCTGGGATTCACAATCTCTGAACCTCAGAGAAAGAAAACACAATTCTTATCATTTGCCGTGCCTGTGCTTGTGCAAAAGTAGAATGCAATATGGAGATTGTTTACCCAAAGTGATGGTGTTTTGTTTCCTTGGCCTATCAGAGCCAAGAGTGTGTGTGTGTCAGGACTGTTGGCTGACAATCACGAGATTCTGTGCAGTTGGAGTGCAGTGTGTGCAGGGTTGAGGGCTTGGCAGATTCAGTTTAGATGTATAGAATAATACAGTATAATAAAGTAGTTAATTAGCCTTCTGATATCAGTGGAGTCAGATGCATCATTTCTCTCTCCCCTTGTCGGAGTTGCCTGAAAATACAATAGGGACCCAGTGGGGAAGGCTGGTGACACCACAGACCACCTCGTGTCACACTCAGCAATGAGAGCTGGAATAAGAAGGAGAAAGAGCAGGGTATTATTAGGAGTTAAGGTGCTTGTCTTCCTAAGCAACCTTTAAACATGACAAGGCTCTGGTTTTGTAGAAATGGATAAATGCACAGGTGCCTGTCAATTTTACATACTCAAATACTTCCTCATTTTGCTTTGTGCGCACAACTTTTGTTTATAACTAAATTTTAACCGTTTTAATTAAATTGTTGCTATTTAGATGCCCATTTTCTCACTTTCAACCTTCTTTCTTTGTTCTCCACCTCCCTGTGACAGAGTGACCAAAGGAATGTGTGGCGCCCAGCTGCCCAACAGGGCTAGCCCACAACAGCTCTGTAATTCCAGATTTGCCTGGTGGTTAATTCGCAGAATTACTCGATGAAGAAAAATACAGAGATCCAAACGTACACCAGATTCGCGGCGTAAACGAAGCTTCTTTCCTTTTCTAGTCTCGCCCCGTATTTGTATCGACCGCCAGTATTAATCTGTATCTTTGGGGCAGGGTTACATGTAGCTTTATATCCTGGGAAGCGCTGCTCCCGGTTGCCCACGTACGCCGGGGATTGCCCTGCCGCCAGCTCCGGGCGCAGGGCCCTCACAGCCCTCGGCGCCGCGCGTGCTGCCATGGAGACGCCAACGGCCGCCTCCGCTCCCCCCGCGGGCCCCGCGCCGGCCGGGCACAGCGCGCGGGGCGGAGCGGGCGGGGCCGGGGCGCGCGGCGGGAGGGGGCGTGGTGGTGCCGCGTGCCCGCCTCGCTGCCCCCGCCCCCACCCCGCCGTGTTGTCTGCACGGCAGCGGCCGGGCGCTCTCGCGAGATCGGCGTTGGCGCCGTGACCTCCATGTGAGCGCGGCGGCGCTCCCCGGTAAACAGTGCCCGGGCCGGGAGATGGCTTCCGGCGCATCCCCGTAGCCCTGCCCGCCGCCGACCCGCCGGGATCCGCCGCGGTCTGCGCTGCCTTGGCAGGATCGGGGAGCGCCGTGGGATCTGCTCGGCTCCCTTTCCTTCTCCCGCACCCCGCCGAGCGGGACGGGCGGCCCGTATTGCGGGCAGGAGGGTCGCGCCCGCTGCGCGGGGTTTGAAATTCCTGCCCCGCCGAGCCAAACAAAGAGCGGGGTAGCGTCCAGACCGCTCTCCGGCACCTCCCACGCCGTGGGCGCTCGCCCGCGGAGCGGACCCCGTTCCCACCCCTTGCCTGTGTCTCCCATCCTTCGCCCGCGGCCGGCCGAGCGAGCGGGCGGCAGAGCGCGCACCATGTGGATCCAGGTCCGCACCATCGACGGCACGGAGACCCAGACCATCGACGACCTGAGCCGCCTCACCAAGATCGAGTGCCTGCGGGAGAAGATCGAGGAGACCTTCCGCGTGAGCCCCGACCGCCAGCGGCTCTTCTACCGGGGCAAGCAGGTGAGGCGGGAGCTCCCCTATGCTGGCGGACCCTCGGGGGTCTCCCCTAATCCCGAGCCCGGCTCTTTGTGCGGCTCAGGGGTCCCCGTCTCCACCCATGTGCTGTTCTGTGAGCTCTCGCTTTTGTTTACTCCTGGGTCTGGGAGGAAGGGAGGGCAGCGGGAAGCCCACCCTGATAGAATGCTCCAGGACCCCCGTTTTCCCGATGAAGTAAAAACCGCAGTAAAACCCCTCACGGGGTCTTGGTGAGAGCCCTTTGTGTGTTTGTTTTCCCACCTGAGCGGCGAGAGGCTCCTCCCTCGGCTCCCGCCTTCATCCTGTCCAAGTGACAGTAGCCGGAGGGATGCGGGGGGATGGAGGGAGCTACCCCGCTCTCCTCCGCCCCGCCGCATCCAGGCCGGGCAGGGCGGGAAGCGGGCCGACCGCAAGCGGTTTCCCGGGAAAACGCCACCCCGGGTCCGCGCGTGGCGGGGCCGGCAGAGGAGGCGGCGCGGGGTTAATTTGCTCGGGCAGAAGTTGTGATGCCACGGTGTCCTCGACTTGTGAGTCCCGGCATGTCCCGGGCGGGATAAGGGCGATTTTTGGTAGTCCTGCGAGGCGCTTCGTCCCCACCACGGGAAGCCGCTATGGCAGGGGTGACTGGAAGTCTTCCATGAGGTGGAGCCTCCCCTCCCCTGGGGTGATGGAAAGATTTTGCTCCGAATAGGTGGCCTCAGGCTGTAACTTCGCTGATGGGTGTAACCTTTGAAGCCGCGTTGCGTAAACTACGAGGTGTGCGCAGTGCTCGAGTAGTGAAAGTGAAGCATAGCTATTACCTGACGGGGAAGGCACCGAGTGTGTGGTACAGTTCAGGGAAAGTGACTCCGAAGATGCATCTTCTTACAGCGGATGAGTTTTGAGTAATGCACAGCAGTGAGATTTCTGCCTCAAAAGACATAAAGTGTGTATCTTTACAAACATGTAGAGAAAACTTAAAAAAGATAAATTTAACTGTTAACCAGGAGGCAAGCATTAGTGGCTAGGATTTTGAACCAATAGCAAATGACTAGATTTTTGTGTTCTACAGATTGGTGACAGTCAGCACTTGTGAGGGCTGGTCTCTAAGGAACATTGTGTACAAATATATGTTTTTCTGAAGGGGCCGAATTAAGGAACATGAGTCTTGGAGCTGTATAACTTAGCTTTGTTCTGTGCTAGCACACTTCTTTGGGTACAGATGTCTATGTGGGGCAAACCCGAGGTTTCTACCCTAAATTCTTTATCTGAGAAGCAGGGAAGATGAGCCTGTAATGAGTTGTGCTTTCCTGTGTAATCTGCCAGTGGCCAGTCCAATTAGCGTGAACGTTTTACTTAACAAATGTCTTGCTTGAGAAAACGTATTAGTGAAATATTATAGCTGAAGTTGCCTACATGAGCAGCATGTGTGAGTTTGGTACTTAGTATATCCAGTTTAGGGCACAGTTGGGATCGTGTTAGTGAAGAGTTAGGGAACTGGGTTTTTATAGTTTCACTCCCCATAATGTTAATTTTCTTGTAATTACCATGATTAATTCAGAAGTTTCCTTCTTTATTATGGGTTGTTTTTCTGTTTCCATGGTGCTCATAAGAAAAAAGATCAGAAGGGTTGCTATTGCACAAGTAAAACTGGATGTTGAGAACATGAAGCTAAATAACTTAATTCTTTTAGGGCTGTGATAAAATAAAACAATATTCGTTTTATTATTAAGAATACTAAAAGGTCACTTTAGTTAAATATGATATAAACAGAAAGGAGTATACTGAGGTGAAAACTTAAACACCCCCTGAAGATTGCTGTTTGTGTTGTTAAAAATATTATCTAGGTGAAATCCTTTTCTTATTTTATCTGTTTAGAGCTCAGTATGGTTAAATCTGTACAGTCTGCTAGTAGAACCACGATCCTGCTACTGAATGTTGCTTACTGTAGTCTACCTGGGAACTTCTAGAAATCCCTGGATCTTACAAGTGGTGGGAAGCCTGTCTAAGTAATGCCCTCCTAAAAATGGGAGGTATATGAGGTTATAAGGATGTAGAAACCTAAGTGAGTCATTGTTTGTGGGCTGAATTTCAACAGCATCATGTTCTTAGCTTGCAGTAGAGAACAATTTCAACTGAGATTTTGAGCTGGAGCCATAATTTTGCAGGAGTCTCTGTATCCAGTTAATATGCTATTCTGTAGTTTGCTGTTGTCTGATTTTCAAAGGCAAATGTAAGAACTTAAGTGGTCAGTACTTCTCGTGTCTGTTTTTAAGGGTTAAAATACTCTAGAACTACTGGAGGAAACCTAGTGTTGTCATTAATGTAGTACTTTGTGTTTCTGTTGTGTTGTGGTTTGTTTTTTTTTCTTGTAAATGCCAGGAATAGCACTACTTTGTTGAATAGGTTCGCATCCTTTACTGTCAGAAGATTGTTGTTTGTGTTGTTAAGTGTTGTTAATGGTAGGTCAGAAGAACCTAACATTCACATGACCAAGATAGTATTACTCTATAATGTGTACAGGACATCCTGTGCTCTCTGGGGCTCCACGTTTCTGCCAAGCTGAATGACTCTACTAGCCACAGAAGTAAAGGCATATTCTAGATTGAGGTGGAACTTTGCCTGAAAGTTTTTTTTATTCCTAACTCTGCACTTAGCCAGAGAAGTCTACTGAACATAGAAACCTGCAGTGATGTCTCTTACTTTCCCTCTTGAAGCTGGTGGATCATTATCTGGAAGGATTTTCCTATGGGGCCACAAATATTTCCTTATGCTGGAATAAAACATATTTTAACCTTGCCCCACTACAGACTATTTGCATCTAATATTTTTCTGTGTTATGTGTTAACTTTGAGTAAACTTGTTCTTAGAGAAATTCAGAAAAGCAAGACAACAATCTGATTTCCAGCAGTATATTTTTTCTCCTAATTGGAAAGCATGTGAAGCTCTTCTTGAGAATAGAAATTCTTAGTTTACTTATGAAAGCAAAGGAGATATCTTTCCATTTTGACCTATGAGAGCAGATTTTCTGTAGAGCCAAGCAGTCATTGTGGGATTTCTAGTTTCTTTCAGTTACAATACTGGAAAAATAGAGCAGTAAAAGTACATGGAAGTTTAAATTTGAAAATGCACCAGAGAGCTTGAGGTTTTCTATAATACTGTAAGAGTATTAATATCTACTTATGTTTTGCATATAACTAAACATGCACACTCTTGTATTTCAGCAATATCTACTATTTGTGGAAGATAAGAACTAATGTCTTTTGTTGGTTTCTCTCATCATCCCATCCCACCCTGTTGCAATTTGAATTTGGTGAAAATTTGTAGACGACTACTGTTAAAAAACCCCATTACCTCAGTATCTTTTCCATAGTGCTTATCAAAATAGGGGAAAAAAGACATTGGAGCCCAAAGGCTTCTTTGCTGATATTTGTAGGAGTCAGTGACTGAAACAAGTTTTGAAGTCATTAATCTTGTTGGTGAGGAAACCACTCCTAAGCTGTTTCATGGGGGACTGAAGTCAGCAGGAGGAGGTGAGAATATTGAAGCTGTTTATTTATGTGAGGTGAAAATTGCTGCAAATCAGGCCTACTTCGCTATAAGAAATTCAGCTCTGCTTTTGTGCTCGAACTGTGGTAGTATGCATTGTGTTACTTAGCCATGCAAGTTGAATATTTAAAGTCTAGTTTGTCAGACTAGTTTGTCCAAGTATTTGAGTTTTGTTTCTGTAAAATGTAACTGAAACAATAGAGGGGTAAGAGGAATGGAGGAGCTTTAGCTTTGCATGAGAACATGCTTGTGGTAAAGTAGCTTCAGTAAAACACACAGTTAAAAATCTGGCAATAGGGCATGCCTTTATTATACGAGAGCTCTATAACCTGGGCTGGTACATGAATAGTGGGTAGAATCTCATGTGAGGTGGGGCTTCCAAACTTCAGGTTTGTATACTGTATGTTTAAGTTTTTCTTGATACTTACAACTTGGGTGAATTTCCCAAAAGCTTGAAAAGCAATACTTGTGAAGTCTTTCCCTCAAGAATGGGAGTGCTAAGCCTATTCATAGAACAATTGAGTTTCTTAGCACAGACTCTTCCCAGCTTCATTTTGCTTGGAAAATTGTAAATATTTTCAGCTGAAGCTGTCCAAACCCCGTCTGCTTCAGGCAGAAATCTGGGGTGAGAAATCTTCAGCTGGAGCAGTTAAGTTTTTTTGTTTTAGAGAATCAGTTTGAAGAAACCTTAGAAGGGAAGTAATTGCCATTCTTTGATGAAGCTGGTAACAAGTAGCTCTGGTGAGGACAGTCATCTGGAGTCTTCAGTTCAGATATGATCAGACTGCATGCCAAAATTCCCAACATAGTGAATTAATGGTGTATATTCAAAACTTACCTGATAGTAGGTTTGTTGGGCCTGTGAGTGAGTTTTTATTATATGATTGCAGAAGTTTACTAAAATTATCTGTTTGTTAAATTGTTACTGTAAAGCTACTAATGCAATTTACCATTCTTGGATCTGATTGTCCTTATTATTTAAAGCACCTAAACAAACTGAAGGCAAAGCAAAGAAACATAGGTGAAAACAGTATACTTTATGCTGTTTTGTATGTCTTATTTAAGTATTGGGAACCTGAAAGAGCATTATGTAACCTCTAAGAAATTGCAGCCAACTTTAGGGCGGTATTTTATGACATCTATATATTTACTCCCAGAATCACAGAATACGCTGAGTTGGAAGGGACACACAGGTATCATCTAATCCAGCTCTTCATCCTGTGCAGGACATCCCCAAAAGTCACACTGCACACTTGAGTCACACATTAATGTAATTTAGTTAGGATAGTTTAGTACATGTACTTTTTAAAATTAGTCTGGAAGCTCTTAGAAAAGGAATATGTTTTTTATATTATAAAGAACTCTACAAACCCTTAGATGAAGAATGCAAGGTCTACACTGACACTAGATTATGATGATTTTCCACAATAATATGTAATCAAATGTTAATATCAATAACACAGATAGTTATGAGGGGATTCTATTCTTTAAAAGCTATTAATTAAATCTCTGTTCTTAATGATTTAACTGTAAAATTATGTAAAAATGTACTTTGTTATTGGGGTTTTTTTGGTGTGGTTTTTAGATTTTTGCTGTTGACTATGGAAGCTTGAGATAATAACCAGTTCTTCATTACAGGTGTCCTCACAAGCTGCAGATAGCTCTTTGCTCTCACTGGCACCACTGTTGCTGAACTTCAGTTGCCTTTGCTATAGAGGCCCATACCATCATACAGGAGGTACTTGACCCTTCTCATCTAATCAGCGCAGGGATGGATGATTCTTTCCATGCTGCTGAGGGTCTCTATGCAGCTATATATTTTGACATGCTTGCTTTTTTTTTTTTTTTCTTTTTTTTTTTTTTTTTTAAATTTTTTTTAATTTTTATTTTTCAAGGACAGTATCAAATAACATCCAAGAGCATCCAGAAGGCACCATGAACTTCTATTTACTTAATAATTAGAGGGCTCCTTAGAATGGCAGAAGAAGAGAAACCTTGCTGCTCTGACTTCCAGCTAGAAGTTAATGAGCAAATGTTCCTTTAATGGGACTTAGAGTTTCATCCAAGAAGAAACTAGCATATCTAAATTAACTTTTTTTCTCTGTATCTCAGCAACAAAGGAATAAATAATCTTCAAAACATAATCTGCTTTAGAAAAAATTTAATTTGGAAGAGGTGCAGACTTGAACCCTCTGAAGTCATTAGTTGAGACTGAACATAGCTGCATTTACTGTGATTTTCTGATAAAGTCAGGAAATCTTGCAGCTCTTGACTTTCAGCTGTTTTTGTGTCAGTACTAATCTTGTACACTGGAATCTGTTTTGGATTGTATTTATTTCAGACCAAAAGGTAAAATACCTTGATACCACTTACACACTCTGCAAATAGTTTTGTAGAAAAGGTGTAAAACCCTCTTGTTTATTGGAGAATGAACGCTTTTGTTCTTAATTTTAGGTACAGAGCTTCATGAAAAGTGTCAATGTCTTCTCAGAGAAAGTTAGTCTTGTTGATTGAGTATGAAGATGACTAATGTACATTTATCATTATGTTTATACCGAGATTGATGTGTAATTGCCGACAGTATCAGCAACAAGATTCTGTAATTTGTTTCTATGTTGTGTGGCTTTTTATAGCATGACAGACTTCCTCTTTGTGGGGAGAGTTGAACAAACACAGTATATTTACACTGTGGTACAATCAAACTCTTTGGTTGTAACTGCAGTTGTAGAAAAGCCCTTGTTAAATTAGGAAAGCTTCCATATTCTTGTTACCTAGGAATTATTTTCACTGTATGCTTTCTGTGGGAATCTCTCTGAGACTATGATACCTACTTAAAATACACTTAATTGATAGACAGTCATTTGATACTATCCAGTTTTATGGCTGTCTTTTTCCTGCTGTCCAGGGCAGGTCCTTAGCTGTTGTATAACACATATAAGCAGTCAAAAGGGAGCATATTCTCTCATATAAAGGCTAGCTTGTGTTGCCTACTTGGAGCTTTCGGTGGCATCACATATTCAAACGTTCTTGTAGGCTGCTTTGAAATGTGAGTCTTGTGGCAAAAAATTGACAGAACTGAGTCTAATTTAGACCATATTCTCCAGACACTAATAACTTCTTTGGTTACTGTGTTACGAAATGTTGTGGTCTGTCTGTATTCTGTTTTGGAGGAATAGGGATCTAAAGCCTGTCAGAGAGCTTGATTGTCCAGATAATTCACCTACTTGTGTGTTTCTCTAAAAGAGAGAGCAAAGACACAGCAATGATTTTATCTTTTTTAAAAATCTTTTTAATTGATGAATTCATTCTCCTTGAAATTAGGGAATGATCTGCCATTTGCATTTATTTTTTAACAGCAAGCCATGAAATCCAAATCAGGACAAAAAGCACTAGTAAGTCTAACCTGGGATTTCTTTTTGTATTTCTGAGGGTGACCCATGTTTCTTTTGTATAGATTGAAGTTATTTCCTATTTAGAAAAGTAAATCTGTATTGTAGTTAGATTTTGTGTAAGATTAGTAGGCGTAGCTATTTGGTTTGTATTAGGATCTCCGCTAAAAATAGGAGGGGAGAGTTAGGAGAAAACTTGCAGGAGTACCAGAGAAAAAACAGTATGAACAGAGTGTGTTTATGTCTTGCAGAGTATATATGTAAAAACCTCAGTTAAATGTGGAGGAAGTATAGTGAAGCCCAAGCCCACACTTCAGAACTGGTCTGCTGTAGACATGTGAAAAGGAGCCTGTAAACCTCATAGATATGCAGTCTCTGCTTAGAGATGTTTGCCTTCTTATCCTCTTGATATAATGGATTGTTTGAGGAGTTGCATTGTTCAGGGCTGGAAATACCTTGGGCATTCAACAGTTACTGATACATGTCTAAAACACTTCACTGATGGCATAAAAAAAATTGCCCCATGTGACAGAAGAACATGGGATGTTTTAGTAGAATGATCAGACAAAATATTTTTTGACAGAGCAGACTGTATGGAACCTGTAACAAATATTGTTAAAACTACAGTTGCTTGAGGAGGAAGTGGATGTCTTGGAGTTTTGTACACTTGAAGTCAGCCTATATTAAATCTGTAAAGACATTAACTTTCTTAGATGGTTGGCTACTAGATTCTCCCTTTATTTTGCTTTTGTCTCTGTTGTAGCTGAGACAACTGCACTTACATGTGAAACAGTGTCACTACACAGTTACTGTAAAAAACTGACTATGTGCCTGCTACTCTGAATGTGGTTAATACATGTATTTAAAGATATCAGAGTCCTTAAGCATTCTTTTGAATAGAATCCAGGTGGAGATACAGTTTTTTCATGTGAAATTAAAAATACTGATCAGGTTCTCTTTCAGCTTTGAAAATGTAAGCAAACTGAGCACACTCTGAGAATGGCTGAAGTCCATAATGAAGGGTCCAGTGTTGGACAGTAAAGGTTATTGCATTGTTTTTCTCCTGAGCTGATCCCATTACCCAAAATTCACTGTTACATGCTGACAAGTTGATTTTGAGTTTTCTGTTACTAGGCGCTTGTTAGAGGTATGTTTGAATGATTCTGTGGAATTTAATTCCAACAGCCTATTTCAGGCAGGAAAAGTTATGTTTGTACACCAATCTTAAGATGGAAAATACATGAAGTTCTGGAAGTCCACTTTGCTTGCTTCCAGTGAGCACCCAGCTGGAAGTTACAGATTCTTGATTTCTTCAGACTAATACCCTCTGGATAACTTCTAACAAACTCCTAACCAAGTTTTTTACTGAACTTGAAGATCTTTACTCTTACACATTTCCTGTTAAATTTGCCTGGTGCATGTAATGCCTATGCAGAATTAAGATTGATGTCACTTAATTTTTCATCCTACATTGTTAATTAAAGAACTCATCTGCATTATTGTAGTTTATTTCATCTTTATTGCTAGATACAGGCACATTTCTTGGAAAAGAAAACCTCAGAAGATGCTTAAAGGCACACTTTCATAGGTGATTAAAGATCTTTATTGTCAAGTGCAGTGGCTGGATTAAGGTCATCCTGCTCCTGGATCACTCATTAAGATATAACCATTACTATGTGCTTTCTTGGGAGGTCTCTTCACCTGCTGTAGAAGCCATAATGAGCTGTCCTTCTGCTGGGACTTGTAGTTAGTGTGATAGTAATTGGTAAATTACTTGTCAGGCAATTTTTTTTACCCAAGTAATGCAGTATCATACCACATTCTGCATGATTATTCATGCTCATGCAAGTGCAGCTTCTACATGCTTTTAAAGTAATCTGTGGCTTGATATTTCAGGACAGTTCTTCTAACAGTGATAGTAGGTAGGTATCAATTCCACTATTGCATTTCTGTGGCTGCTCTTGTGTAGTAGTGTAAGCACAGTGCTGTGTTACCTTTAAGTATTTATAAAAACCTTCTCTAGGACTCTTTTGAAATTGATAGTGTCTATAACAGACACTGTTACATCTTACATTATGATGAAAATACATTTGGAAGATGTAATCTTTTTATCAACTTATATGTATTTAGAATAGTGATAGAGTGCTAGATACAGTAAAGCTAGTTGCTCTTTAGTGTTGTTTTATTCAGAATATGTTAATGAAGCCATAAAGGCTTTTGAAGCATGCCAGTCTTTAAGAGGAATTGAAACTGAAAGTGAAATCTACTACTAAGGAAAAAAAATCTATGTTTTTCTTAAGGCAGTAGAATCAGAAGAGCTGGTAAAATTTCATAAATGAAATTGCCTGTTCAGTTATTTTTGCTCTTGGACATGTTCTAATCACACATTAAGAAATCATAGCTGAATTGAAGGAGATTGATTATCTGATACTTGTGTGATTACTTTTGTTTCTCATTTGCATATATGAACTTGTGATTGACGAGTGACTTTAAATGCTTATTAAACATGTAATGTTTGTTTCTTTTCTTTTAATGTGCTGTCCGGGCAAACATATTTTTAGGGCATCTTCTTAGTGTCTTTATGCAGCAGAATGGGATAAAATTGTCTACTGTAATTCAAGAAAAACCATCAAAAAACCATCAGAAAAACCATCTGCTCTCCTGTGTGAAATTTCTCTAAACACTGTTTTTGAAATTTGTTACTCCAAGTTTTTTTTTCGAAATTTGTTACTCCAAGATTTCAGTTGTCAGTGATGAAGTGATGGCTAAGCATAGGTATACCTGCAGATTCACATATCGGTTCTTGCAAGTCAAAAACCACGTGGTTAGTTCTGCTGGTTGAGTTTCTGTGGTACTCTGCTTTGTTTCTAGAAGCGGACACTGTTGCAGTGTATCAACTTGGTCTAAAGTTACACAGTTGCTCATACTCAGGAACGTACTTCTTGCTCATAGAGGAGCTGTTTCCCTATCGCAGTAGGAGGAGACATGTGAAGTGTGCTTATGTCTGTTACTGTGCTTTGAGACTTAAGTGTGACCTCACTAGTCACAGAATAATCTGGTGTCATAAAATATTCCTGCAGAGAGTATAAGTGATAAAAACAGAGGGGAAAAAACAAGCCACAATCACTTTGGCAGATCATAGAATAATAGAATGGCTTGGGTTTGAACGGACTGTAAAGATCATCTTGTTACAATTGCACTGCTGTGGGCAGGGACACCTTTCACAGACCAGATTGCTTAGGGCCCCATCCAATCTCTCCCTGAACACTTTGAGGAATGAGGCATCAACAGATTCTCCAGGCAACCTGTTTCAGTGTCTTACTACCCTCTGTAAAGAATTTCTTCCTTAATATCTAATCTGAACCAGTTCTCTTTCAGGTTTGAAGCGATTGCCTCTTGTTTTGTTACTACATGCCCTTATTAAAGATTCCTCTCCATCTTGTAGGCTCCCTTTGGGAACTGGAAGTTTGCAATTAGGTGACCCTTAAGCCTTCTCTTCTCCAGGCTGAAAAAAAATCTCAATTTCCTTGTAGGAGAGATGCTCCATCTCTGTCCCTCCAATCATGCTTTTGGCCTCCTCTGGACTCACTCCAACAGTTCCATGTCCTTCCTGTGCTGGGAATGCAGCCCTGCAGGTGGGGTCTCAGCAGGGCAGGGCAGAGGGGCAGAATCCCCTCCCTGGCCCTGCTGCCCACCCTGCTCTGGATGCAGCCCAGGACACGTGTGGCTCACTGGGCTGGGAGTGCCCATGGCTGGGTCGGGTCCAGCCTCTCAGCCACCAGCACCCTAAGCCCTTCTGGGCAGGGCTGCTGGGATCTGTTCATCCCCAGCCTGTGCTGGTATCAGGGGATTGCTCTGACCCAGATGCAGTACCTTACACTTGATCTTATTAAACCTCATGAGATTCCCACAGACATACTTCTCCAGCCTGTCCAGGTCCCTCTGCATATCCCAGCCTTCAAGTCCGTTAACAGCACCACTCAGCCTGGTGTCATCAGACTTGCTGAGAGTGCACTCAATTCCATTGTTTGTGTCATTAACGAAGATTAATTAATAATATTTGGACTTTGAGCCATTGACCGCTACCCTCTGGATGCCACCATCCAACCACTTTCTCAACCATTTAATAGTCTAATTTTTTTATACATTTATTCTGTAAATTAGACGACTTTGCAGTCATCAGTTTGTTTGGCCAATCATTTAGTTCATGTTCATCAAAGCTGAATAAATAACAGATTATTTAGGGTTGGAAGGGGCCTCTGGAGGTCATTTAGTGCAACCCACACCCACCAAGGCAGGGCAACTTCGAACAGGTCAGTAGGAACATTTCCAGGTGGATTTTGAATGCCTACAAAGAGGAGACTTGTCTTACTGTTATGCAGGAATAGGTAGTTTGGGTATGCTGGTTTGTGCGCCTGCTGTTAGAGAAGGCAGCTTGTTACTCAAGGCCTAGCCTTGTTAAGTCTTTGTTTCTGCGTATGTTAAATATAACCATTCCTGGACACATTCCTTTTTCCCCCCTCGTTTATTTGAAGTTGGGGTTTCTTTTACCTTTTATGCTAATAGAGAGGACTTACTTGTGGATTAGTTATATAACTTAATCTGCATTCATGACTGAAGAATAGATTGCAAGGACTAGACACAAGACATTTACCTACCTATTGCAGATAATTCAGGTTGTTCAGATTTACATCTTTACTGAACTTTAAATTTTAAACTGCTCTACCCCAAAATATTTTTCTGTCAATCTGCACAGGACCTGTCCTGAGAGAGCAGGAACAAAGGCAGAGGAGCAAAGCTCTCATCTGCATGCTGCTTACATACTTTTGGTCTACTAGGAGCAAAGTTACCATTTTTTCTCCAGTGCATTAGCTTTCAGAAGATTTCCTTATTCCTTCCTTATATATAGGATTCTAGGAACTACACTGTAATCTCTGCCACAGTTTGTGCAATCCAGTTGGAACAGAAAAATGGAGCAGTTATGTGTCTCCAATAACATCCAATTTATTCATTATTTCAGAATTGGTCTCTTTTGCAGATGTACTGCTGAACTTTTTAACCATTTTGCAACCAAGAAAAATCACTTGGGAGGGGTTCAATCTTAAATATGGCCTGGAGTAGTGATCAGAAGCTGTAGCAAGGTGGATATCCCCTCCAGTGCAGTTTTGCAATGTCATTATTAGTCTTTGTTTTGGGTTTCTTTGTACTTTGAATATAAGAATAGTGCTTTAAACTTATTAACAGTGAAAATACTTGTGGTATGAACACCCAAAAATCCTGGAGTGTAGTAGGACTGCAAGAATACTTCTATGCCCTTTGTGAAAGAGTTGTTAAAAGTGTAGGCAGTTATGACATGGTGGGATGGAAAAGGTTACTTAAGCACCTTACTTCTCAGTATGAAGAAGGCCCAGGCATATGAGGCAGTGTTGGTAGTCCACCTGAACAATCACAGCTACTGGAGATTTCTGCTTTAAGACTTGTATTCCTTTAATAGTTACAGCATGAAAATCTTCAGTATGGTTTTGTGTGCTGTGTGTTGAACTGGTTTGAAAATGGGCAGCTGAGTGAGATTCTTTCCTGTACCTGTTGACCAGACAGCTGTGTCAGCTTCAACTCAAACTATGAATACTCCTGTTTACAGGTCCCAGCTGTGGGTACAGTAATTATCAGCAGTAAGGAAAGTTAATTTTTTTGCAAGATTTTAAGTTCATGGAAGAAGAACTGGTTCATTGATTGACTGTCAGCTTCTGTTCATAACAGTCCCCTGCCTTTCAGAGTTGTTTTGAAAAAGCAGAGGGGATGGAGAAAGAAATATGGATGCCGGTTTTGTCTATCCTGAAATCCTTTGAATGTTAGAGAAAACTATTAGTGAGGAACTGGAGAGGTGCTCCTTTTTTTTTCTTTCCTGTTCCTTTTTTTCCCCCCTTTTTCTTGTTGTATGGATACTGCCCACAAGCTGATGAAACCTGTTCAGTTTGAAAAAATTTATAAAATATCAATTGGTGTTGAAAATAACACCTGTTCTTGAGAAAAGGGGTAGATAACTTTTTTGTTAGAATAGTTTGGAAAGATGTCCGTTTTTTAGTGCATGTTTTTCAGTCATGCATGTTTTTCTCCCACTGCAGTGTGAAGTAAAGTGTAGCTAATACTAATTTTGCTGTCTCAAAGCAATACATTGTACTTTCAGGTGAATCAAATCTCTGCTTCAAAGATGCCCTAGGTCATTAATGGTATTTAACTGAGCAAAGCAGCAGTACTGCTTCTTGTATTTCCTAACTTGTCATTTTTTGTGTTTCTTAGCTTATTTGTAGGTAGGTGACATGATTTTGTAGAGATGTCTGTTCCTAGTTTTAAGTCTTCCAGTGATTTTTAATCAATGAAATTATGGTTGCAGTTAGCTTGAGGAGTTCGCGTTTTCATATACTCAAGACATAGGTTTTTATTTATCAGTAAGGTCTGCATAATTCTGGTCTGCATAATTATTGTCTATAAAAAGAAGATTTAAAAACTACTTGGGTACCTTAAGGTAGAGTTTTACAAGTACACGTTTCTTTTGACAGCTTGAAGATGGACACACTTTATTTGACTACAATGTTGGACTAAATGACATAGTTCAGCTTTTGATACGTTCTGATTCTGAAGCTCCTACCGCTGCATCTGTGACAGATCAGGATGGAGAAGTCAATCCCTGTGCTGCTTCCAACTGCAAGAACAAAGTCAAAAAAACAAACAGTGGATCACCAAGTCAGCCATCTACATCGTCTCGCTCGTTTCTCATTGATCCTGGCATTGGATTGTACAAGGTACGTACAAACTTCACTCCTGAGGATTTAATTTTATTTTTAGAAAAGTATTGTTTTATTGTTTCAAAGACTGTATCCTCATTGTGTTCTTTTATTATTTAATTCCCCAATTTGGCTTAAATGAAATTCACATAATTTAAACTCACTCTTGGAGAGTCATGAGCATGTCCCTTGGACCAATCTCACTTTTCAGGAGAGTTCTCAAACTCTGACACACTGTGTTCTTCAAAACAGATTATTGAAAAACTTAGAATAGCTCTGAAACAAATACTTTCTTGTGAACAAAAGAAGCTAATAAAGAAAATGTGTTAAAGTGTAGCTTTTACCCTTCTTTTTTCTTCAAGCTTTCCAAATAATTGTTTTAGTACTAATGATTCAATGCTGCATTAGAACTAGATAAATTGTAGAAAAACACAATTTCTTTAAGCTATATGTTATGTAGTGATACCTTTTTTAATGTAGATTTTTTAGGAATTGCATACCTAGTATTCATTTAGTTTTGTGCCTTGTTGAATTTTTCAGTATTGTTAGAAGGATTACATCAGAGTACCAAGAGTTTGATTTAAACAGAAAAGGCGCAGTTTCCAGATTGCTAGTTTATTGAAAATTTAGTAGAATGTGTGTATATTAATACATCTATGTATATGTATCTGTAAGGAATGATAGTATTTCACCTCCTCTTTGGGTGTTTCTCTTAGATAAGACATAGCAGTAACAGTAATTATTTTGCTAGAAAATGTCCACAATTACAGAGAAGGAAAAGAAAGTTGAAGTTGCCGTAAATGCAGCGTGCTACAGTGTTGCCTTAAGTCTTTGAAGAATTAACAAATCTGGCTGAGAAAACCATGAGCTGGGCCACTCTCTGGCTGTTCTTGCACCTGGCTCAAGCAAAGTCTAAAAATGGAGCAATGTCTGGAGTGAAGCAGAGGGCTCATGGCCCTGTGTTGTTCCAGTGAGGTACAGAGGAACAGCTGCACCAGGCGTTTGCCTCACTCCTCCTACACCATGTATGACAAGCCTTGCTGAAAGTCTGTTTTCTTTATGGAGATAAGGATGTGCACAAAGACTATCAGGCAGAGAGGTCAGAGAGCCTTTACTGCCACCTCAGCAGATGGGCTAAAGTGTTTATTTTACCTTTTGTATCAATTGTAAATTCTCACCCAAATTTATTAAGATCTTCATTAAGTCCAATTTGCATAGTAATTTTCACACACCTAGGAATGCAGATGAAAAAAGAACATGTCTGTGTAAGACCACAGTCACCACAACCCCACCTGTAACATGAAGTTGTTCCTTTTGGGTAGGACCAAAAATTATAATATAGAAGGGGTATTTTTAAGACAAAAGACAGAGGGGGAAGACACCTCTGCTTGCTTGGTATAGGCTGACACTGTCTCTCCTCCTTCTCTGAAGGGGCACATTTAGCATTTAGGTGGGCTTTGTACCTCTCAGTTGCATTGGAGCAGACCCAGGAGTATTTATTCATACACATATGAATACTTATTTATGTTTGGGAATATTTATTATTATAACTGAATACACACACACACACACACACACACACACACACACATATATATATATATATATATATAAACATTTTTTAGTTTACATGAGTATTAACATATAGGTGTTTATAGTGCTAACAGATCTCTGTTACTGTTACCTTCTGTCATGAGACATATTAACGCTCTGTGGTTAGTGCGTTGCTCACTGGCGATCCTGAACCCGCCACCTGGTGCTTCAATGAGCCGCACTATTGATGAATCTGGATTGTGAACACAATCTGAACACAACCAAACATAGTGCTGAATTGATTAGGAATCAAGCCCAGTGGCACCCAGCCCTCTGATCTCTGAAGTCCAGCTGGAACACCAGGGGGTTCATTCTCTGCCAAATTTCTGTAGCCTTAATGCAACAGAGGCTGCCACACGTATACAAGGTAATTTCAGTTAGACTTCTGTTTGTTCTCTGAGAAATCAGGAAGTCACAAAATCAGTAGCTTAAGTATGGAGGCTCACGCTTATTTGCTTCTTTTTCTTTTATATCCATTTATTACAATGGGAAGAGCTCCAGTTCTTCAGTTCTTAAGCTTTACAATTAATCAAGGAGTGTCAAAGGTAATATGAGAAAGACTGATCTGAGGAAAAGAGTGCTAAAATGTTTATTTTTCAAGAATATTACATTTCAATGTGTTAAATATCAAGTAGTCTCTTAGTTGCTTAGTTCAGGATTAAATCAGAAAATATCACAGAGAATGGTGGTATCAGCAAGCATACTCAAGGAGACCTATTTTGTCAAGTCAGCTGAAATTTTTGTTATGTCTCATTCCAGAGAGCTAAGACTTTCTCCTTCATTACTTGTGAAGTATTACTTCTTCAGTAAACAATGTGTTTTCAATATATCTAGAGAAAATTAAGGGTATAGTAATTTCACTGTTTGCTATTTATAGGTAACAGTACAAATGGACACAAATTTCTAATTACAGTATTTGAAAACTTTGAAGAATGTATTTTTACCCAGTATTGTAGTTCAAAGGTTGCAAACTTACTTAATACAAGTCAGTAGAAAAGGCCTAGTGCCTAATAAATTGAGGTACATTAGGTGGCTAAATATGTGGATATATTTAGTGATTTTTGCATTTCATTGTCAAACAATAAGGAGTAGTTTAGTTACTTGAAGAAATGTTTTAACTTACTCTGTCTGCGCAAAGTCCTGTGTCTCGCTGGATCTTCATCCAGAGCTAGACTCAACAAGATACCTATTACTTACTCTATGCTGTGGGTATTCCAAACCTCTGTGCTCTGCTCTCTCTTTCTGATTTCAGTTACCAGAAGGAAAGTTAGTTGGTATGGAACCTGCAATTCAAAAAACTATAAAAAAATAATGGTAGAGCTGGTATTGGAACTAAAAGTTAATAATAAATTATTGGTAGATGGTTAAAATACTAATTTAAACAGAGTTTCTCTGTGCGGTCATTGTATATTATATAAATCAGAATATTGTAGCTTGTTTTATAGTCTGGTTGTACTGACATCTGATACAGTTCTGTGGGCTCTGAAGGACTAGTAGTGGATGGATTTATGTGCAACTCTTGTTCCTTGTTACTAAGAATTGTTAGTGGTATCTGGTCTAAGAACTGGGAGACCATCCCAAGATGGACCTGATATTACTGAACAACACTACCTTGGCTAAGCAATGGCCAAAAAGAGGAATAACAGGATAAATTGCAAGAGAGCAGTTACAGTGATTTGGGCATGCAGGAATGATGTTAGAAAAAACAAAGCTCTTTCAGAAGTGTATGTGTGTTTCATTTTCTGATTCTAACGTGGTCAGTTTTTCTTTCAAAAAAACACTGACTGCAGTAAAAACATTTTAGCCAAGAACACTAGCTTGGAAAAAAACCACACAAATGGAATCTGTAATTAAATTCAGTGTTTGTTTAATACTGTTCACAAATAGCTACTAATAAAACAGTTCTTAAACCAAACTCCACTTGCACAAAATTGTTGTATTATGCTCCTCAGGAGTCTGTGGTAATAATTATTTGCTCTTACTCTTTGCAAGCATGGGAAGTATGTTGTGTAATTATTCACATGTAATTACATATGCATGTATTTTAAAGGAATGATTAAGGGAGTTTACATTGATGTATTGTTTGACTACTATTTTTTGTTGTTCTGTATCTGGATATGATGGATTTTAACTTGGCTACCGTGGCTTCTTTGGCACTTGCATAACTGGTTGCATGAAGTAGCAGTAGATGGGGAATCCTTAATAGTGTGTATCTCATTCAGCTGTATTTTGGAGAAGAGGAAGTAAAGCACCACTGAGCTGCAGCTAGTTCAAACATGTAAGATTACATAGGGATGCCTACATAAAGGTTCCTTTTAGAAGTGTCAGAATTCACTGTTCATATTTAAAATAGATTGTTAGATTTAAAATATGGCTCTCCTTCTCTGATTTGTTTGTCATGTGGCTTAAATTGTCATCCTGGTAATAAGTAGTTGTACTTTGAATACTGTAAATTCTAAGAAAGTAAAAATAAAAATACATGTTGGTATTTTACATATGCGGAAGAACAAACATAAGGTTTGGGAACTTATCTGAAGAAGAGGAATGGCAAGAGTAAACCAGGAATTCCTTTAATGGGATAAACTTGTTAGTTCAAACTGCTGTCAGTTGTGCTTTCAGATACTAAAGGATTGCTTTAATCTAAATACTAAAACCTATTGAATTTTGCTCCTGTGAAAATACAATAAGATTATTCATATCTTAGAAATTAGCCTTTGGAGTCTGTGAGAGTAAGTATCTGAATGGCACAATTTTGGTACCTGACAAAGACTGTCGCTTAAACCAAATGTGTATTTATGTATATGCATATCTGCATGTGTCTCATATTGATAATTAAAGATTTTTAATCTGCAGTAATTCTGTTGTTATAATTTTTTATAGTTGATGTACTGTTGAAGTGTTTTTTAAATATTTTATTTCAGCATTCTCAATATTATTAAGGGAACATCTGTTTACTATCTGAAGACTTGAGAAAATGCAACAAGATTTAGAATAGTAAAATGGTTCGGTTGCTTAATACCAGTAGTAATACTGTGGGTACAGAAGGGAGAAATTCTGGAGATGAGTTCCATTTCTTACAGTCATAACATTCTGGCTGACTCTGGTGGCAATCTAGTTAGATTTCTTCCTATCTATCCTTGAGTCTTTAATGATTAAAAAAATCTTGCTGGACAGAAAGGTAGAAAGCTAAATAAAAATTCCAGGTTGGAGGCTCAGGAAGGTCTGTAACTCTTTGGTTTTGAGCTAGTATTTTAATACTGTGTGTGCTTATCATAGCCATAAAGAACAGTGGGTGAAACAAGAGAAAAGGACAATGGAAGAGAACAGGCAAATTTTTGGATTTGAAGGGAAAAAAAAGTTAGCATTGCTTTTTAAAATGACATATAATTTATATTTATACTAGATTTTAATGAAGGAAGAATAATAAAATACTAGAAGTGCAAATAAAAGTATTTATGACTGCATATTACTTGAACTTGCAAGTAGTTATTATAGTTTATTGTTTTACTGATAACAAAGTTAAGCAGTAGCACAGTAAGTTGTCTGATTTATTTTTTTCTTAATAATTGGTGTTTTATAAAATGAGCATAAACTTATTATTGAATTTTCCTTTTAGATAAATGAATTGGTGGATGCCCGTGATATCAACATTGGAGCCTGGTTTGAAGCTCATATAGAAAATGTTACCCGAGCAACAAAGGGACATAAGAATGGTAAAGCTCAAGGGAAGAGTGGTAGCACTTACAAAAGGACTAATGGAAACTTAAATCAAGATCATTCTAGAGAAAATGCAAATAATTTGGACAGTACACCTTCCACATCTTATTCAGACTGTATGGACACTGATGAAGAAGCTATTTATCATATCAAGTATGATGAGTAAGTGCTCCTGATACTATTTTGAGGACATCACATGTTGTTATTTGGTTTGTATAAACCAAGAATTTCTTGAAGAAGCTTGGAATCAAAGAAAGCAAGTTCAATATTGCAACCAAGAAAAGAAAAAGTAAAAAAAAATATAACACTTTTCAGTTGGATATAGCAAATCCATTGGCAGCAATGATGTCTTTCATGCCTAAATATTTGTGAAGTATTAGTATCTTCTCCTTATAAGAATATCTTTCTATATAAGAATATGCATCCTTTCTACATAAGAAAAAGAACTATATAACCAAATTTTTACAGTTGTTTTTTTCAAGTAAGGTTTTTTAAAAATTTTTTAAAAAAATATTTCTGGTATATATGGAATTCCTCTAAATAGAACTGAAGGAGAGCTCCCATTGAAGCAAATTTGTGTTACTTAATTTGGATTTATTTTATTCCAAATAGAGTAATTGTGCACAAAATTTTGGATCTGCACTTATAGTAGAGATTTGTTATTGAGAACTTTGTGACTGAGGGCTTGAAACTGATCCTGAACTGGAGGAAGAGGGCATTAAGGGTAGAGTTTTATCAAGTTTAGTTTAGGGTTTTTTCTCCCTTCTCTAGTCATAACAAATTCTAGAGCCTGCAATGTGTGGGTGGGAAACCTTGAGTTTGAAAGGATTTTTTATTTATGAGCAGGCTTTGCACAGCTTCATTTGCTTGGGAAATTGTTCTGCAAGTTTTTTGGTAATAATGTGTTAAAGCAGTAAGTTAAGCTTTGAAACAAATAAAATTTTTAATTAGTTGAGTATTTTAAATTTTTGATACTGAGATTAGTAAAAATACTGTAGTCAGTGAAATATAAGGTTGAGGTAGAAGGATGCAGAGTATATTAAATATTAACTAAATGTAGATTTCCATAACACTTTTTTACAGTAGCTATTTCTACTCTACATATTTTATTACATAACTGCATCTGAATTACAGAGAGGACTTATTGTTTCTTGTACTAGTAATAGATACAACTTAATGCACTTTTTTGACTCTATGCTAAGTTTGGATTCCATATCTGCAACTCTAAGCATTTTACTTAAAAAGTTAGAGAATTAAAAATTTGAAAATTACATAGTCAACTATTATGATCAAAACAAAAATATTTTTCTGTGCAATTACTGTCCTCGGTGGTGTGATTTCAGACTTGTCTTTAATATTGTCTGATTTTACATTACTGTGGATATCTGTAAGTTAGTAATTGGCATACATTTCTGAGAAAGTGTTTGTAACTATTGCTGTGAAATTATGGGTTTTTTTTTTTTTTTTTTTTTTTTTTTTTTTTTTTTAAGATGTATTATTTTTTTATGAGTTGGAATTACAGAAGTAGAAAAGTTTCACAACAGTTCTAATTTTTCTTTGGTATAGTCTTACTAAACTAAAAGATTGACCTCTATTTATGTGTACTTCCCTTTCAGCAAGTGAAGACAGTCTTTTTACTCCTACAAGGTGCTTATGTATAGCAGCTCCATACATTTAGCCAATAATATTAAGTAAGGCACAGAAGCATAATGTAGCAAGATGGTCACAGTTAAACTGATCAGTCTTAAGATACTGGAAGTTAGAGCTTTTGGAAAGAAATATTATTGGATAGTGCAACTTGTAAATTTATGAGTGAAAGTTCTTGGTGGATGTTCCTGATACAATTCTTTTGGGGGCTCACTTTTTTTCTTTTAGCATTATCCAACATGCACATTCCTATTTTAACTACATTTGTACTTCTACCACTTTGTTTTCATACATTAGTGTTTACCTCTGATGTCTGTAGACAACACTTTTATTCTGCCACCTCTTTGCTTGATGTGGATAAGTAGGAAGATCATGGTGTACTTTGACACACAGTTGTTTTCTGCTACAGAAACATATTAATTTATCTCTACACTCCTGTTCTTCAAGCATCATATCTTACTGTGAGTACTATGCCCTGCACAGTTACTTGTGTGTGGGTGTTTTGTTTTTCAGGTTTGGATTAAGCATTTTGCTGCCAGATGTACTTGGCATTTTCTAGTCTGTCCTTGTGGTGCTGTTTTGGAGAAGCTTTTTTCTTTTTTATCTCTGATAGATGGTGGCTCTCATGGGTGACATAGTTTTAGCTCCATCTTTCCTACAACAGGTGTTCTTACATGACACAGACATGACACACTCTCCATTATAGATAGAGTAAAAATATAGAGCAAAAATTACTTAAAAATGAAAGACATAAACCCGGTGCCAGCAAAGCCATCAAAATTACTTTAATACATTGGAGAAACTGTATGTCAGAGATGGGCACAAATGCACACACACAAATCATAACTGATGCTTTTCCAATTTGAAAAAAAAAATCACCACGAAGATTACAGTTGATAGGATTATAGGGATAGGTCAGGTCACCTGTTATGCATTGAATTGGTCTACTCTACCCCTTAGATCACTACATTCTCCTAGAGCAGTTTTTCTTAAGGGGTGAAGAAGGACTTGTCCTTTTCTTAAGTGAGAAAGCTGGCTTTAGCACCAGGTGCTGCTAGACTTACATATCACAAGTCCTGTACAAAACCTAAATGCTTTAATATGCAGTTTTAGATTTCATAAAAGTGTTCCTCCTCGGAGGGGTTCAGTGTTCGTTTGTTCCTCTTTCTGTTTCTTGTTTAAGTAGTGTAGTTAGAGGGAATGTGAAAGGAAAAAATATGAGAGAGCTCTTTTTGCAAAGAGTATAGTTAAGGGAAATTTCCCTTTCTGGGCAAGAATTAATTATAGTAATCTCAAAGGAGTAACCACCTTCTGACTAAACAGAGCTTTCCTACCAGCTGTGACTGCTGCAGATAGGAGGTACTACGCATTCGTCGGTGATTTTGTAGATAACAGCACTGGTGAGTGAGTTGTTTCTGTAGTAGTTTTCTCCCACCACTTCCACCACCATGCCCCACCCCAGCTATGTGTCTAGTATTTAACTAAATTGCTGCAATAGTTATAAGGCCCACTTATTTCTGCAGAGAGAAAACCTTGGGCCGTTGGGAGGAAAAGAACTCAGTTTCAGATTGCACTTATCAAGAATTTTGACTCCAGTTCAAAGATTTATACTTGTTTGAGAGCCCTAATTTCACCAGTGAGCAAGACACCAAAATACCAGTTTTATTACCAATGCTGACCTTCAGGCAGTATCAAATTTCCTCACATCCCTTTCTGGCTATATAACTTCTGCGTGACAGTCCATCTTCTGCTTTCAATTTCTGAATGCAGGTTTTTCCCTGATGTCAGCAGTTTGAAGGTGTGTTCCTGTTTTTGTCAGTGTTTCTTCCTCCCCTTAGACTTTATTCCCTGTATTTCCATTTCACGTTTGCATTTGTGGGTATCACAAGGAGCCATTAAACACTTTGAAGTGAGGATGTGCTATCAGGGTTCATACAAAATCATCATAAATTTCTTTCTTCTGCTCCCAGCAACTGACTTTAAATACAGAAGAAATTAACCTGTCTTGAACATAAAAAAGCTGAATCAGGATTTGAAAGGACTTGTGTGGAAGCCAGCACTTGCTGAGGTCCTAAAATTAGCTGAGATAACTGTAGGTGATCTCCACCACATTCTTAAGCTTGCTTAAGAATCACTTCCAAATCAGAAACAGGACATTTCAGTAGCAGAGCGGCACCATAAGGACATGCCTACAATGCTGTGTTATATCAGCATTTGCCCTTTCCTCTTACCTTATTGTATTTCATATTTGTTACGGGTGTAGCACTGGTTATCGTGTACTTAGTTTCAGGGAGAAAGTTCTCATTCTGCAAGTATTGGCTTCTTGATCATCCCCAAAGCAGCAGGAAGACTTAGGGTTTACCCTAAGTATTTGGATTGCAATCAAGTAATGTCTTGTCCTTTCTTTTCTTGTTCCAGTCATTTGTAATAAAGTCTTTCCATTTAAGAAGGCCCTCAGCAGAAGCCACAGGGAGGCTGGATGTTTCTGCAGCATGAGAAATTTCAGTATGCCAACTTACATGCAAGTACAGATTAAGTATGGCTCAAGTGTAGGTAACTTCTTACAAGGCCGTTGTTCTGGCTGATGATATTCCCCTCACGTTTTATAACAATCAGAGAATTTTATTTTAAACCATGAGGTAATATCTGCGTCATATGCCATATAAAGTATGCTGTAGTTATTTCTTCTAGGGACTAATTGCTTCTCTTTACTTCATGCTTAATGTAAGCTGTGGAGTAATGCCCTCAGATTTTAAAGATGGACACACATGCACATATTAAGAAAATTAGGATTTCACTGTGGTGCCACAGAGGTCAAGAAAGTGTAGTCTTCCTGTGTGGCTGTTAAAGCAATATGCAAGACACAGTCTTATAACTGGAGAGCACAGACTATACTGAGGGCAATGAGGAGAAAAGTTCTAAGTACTGCCTGGTCAAAAAAACCCACTTTCTACTTGAAAGTGTAATTCACAGCTGAAGAGATTATCGAGAGAATAATAGTATTAAGCTTGCTATTATTTTCTCAAGGAATGGTTTGAAGACTAGACTTCCTTAGTTGGGTCTATTTTCTGAATGTTTTTTATGTGAAATTTTCACATACAGGGAGTAGGCTGGGATTTAATCTGAGAATTCACTTAGATCACACTACTGATAAATTGATTTTTGGACACCAAAAGACATTATGGGCTGTTCTCAGTTGAGGTAGCTTCTACTTCTTTCTTATACTTTGCTTTCCAGCTGTGTATATCTGATAGTGAAGTTGCATTGAATTTTGTAGTTATGTGACTGTACAATGAAGTGCTCTTGTTTCCTAATATATCTAAAAACTAGGTTTACTAGGTGAATGTTACTGGGTTTTTCATTCATCAGTCAAATAAATTAATCCTATATCCAGTGGGGCCTCATATAGGAAAGATTCCCTGCTTCTTTGAGAGGTAGCTGCTTTCTGCAGCATTAGTGATAGTGCATGATGCAAACTGCTCTGTTTTGTCTTCTGTGAAGAAATGTCAAAATACATTCCTTTGCATGCTATGTGTTTCTCAATTAACCCTTGTAAATGTTTAGTTGAGTTATCTGGCTTTTTTCTTTTTAAACACTTAACACAGAAAGGAGTGCAAATCAGGAGGATACATATTACGAGATTCCTGACTCTAGTCTGAGACACTGAAGTGAGGAAAGGGATTCCTTTTGAAGGACATGAAGTTAATGGCTAGAAACATAACAAACTTATGGGAGCTACAGACTGTAGTTTTCTTTATAGCACTTACATCCTTTTGTTTATGTTGGAGAGTTTAGAATTTCAGAAGAGAAAGAGGAATGAAAGCTATATTGTCTGCTAAGTAGAATGTTAAGACAATCTGTTCCTATGGGTACCACATGTTCTTTCTGACCTTATGTCAGTCACAAAATATATATAATTATATTTGTAAGTAGTCTGAGTGACTACTTTGGAGCACCTCTCCTAGCAATGTAATTTTGTTTTCCACTTCCTAGTATCAGTGATTAGTTTGTTTACTCATTCAAAATTTTTACCTCATACAGATTATTAGACAATCTTAAAGTAATCAAAGAGCTGATATGTCAGATGTCTTTTTTTCTATATATCCTCACTAGAAAGCATGCCACCAGAATCATTGATAATTGAAAGTATTTTATGGGAGTAGCTACACACTGCTGCTCTTCATTTTCAGAAGTTAGTTCCTTGTAAGGTTATTTGTCCCATTTGCATTGGGTTTCTGACTGCTTATTCTGTGTTTTATAAGGTCTGAGTATTTGTATTGTAGTCAGGGTTTTGGCAACAGCCATTAACTGTAAGACTCTGATTTCTGACGTGGTAGGTACCTTGTGCAAACTGAATAGGAAAAAGCTTGAGGAGACAATCTAGGTGCTTCTTATGTCTCTTTAGAAAGGATTTGAGCTAAGGGAGGGAAGCTTTGTTGTCCTAGCAAGTGTTTGAGAGAACAACTAAAATAATAACAGTTAAAGTTGTTTTTTTTTTGTTTAAAACTGATTCTTCGCTTAAAAAAATTGTGTAAACAGTGAGAGTAAGATTGAATGTTACCACATATTAATATATCTTGAATTAGCTGTAAGTGTTCTCCTTGCATTTCTGAGGAAAGTTTTTTGAAAAAATGCATGACTTGTCTGCTATCCAGGGAAGTAAACCTGTTTTTCATGATATTCACATTACTTAAACTTGTAATACAAAATTATTGTATTAAAAATTGAATGTTCTGTGTATTTCTTACACTTATTTCCAGGTTGTCTCCTTTCAGAGTATCCATGTTGTCCACACAGCGTAGTCGTGTAAGACTAGAAGTTACATTTTTGGAAACTCAGAATTAAAGTAATTGGGAAACTAAGATCATTCTCTTCAGGCTATTGATACAGTTTCTGAGTGTTTAAGCTGCTTAATTCTGTTATTAGTTGTTAGGTTGAGTTCTCAAAATCTTGTTTATGTTCCATGTGACTGATTTTTTTATCTTTATTGATATTCAGTATCCCTTCAAGTCTGTCTTTTGAAATATATTACTTGTTTTTCTTGTAATAACAAATTATCAGACCTACTGGTTTTTTGGAAGTGCACAGTTTGACTACCCCAATGATTTTTTTTTTTCCATTCATAATTGTGGCTTACAGTGTAGTGCTTTTTGTAACACTGTGTTGGCTTTCTCAAACAGTACAGCAAAACTGGGCTGATTATTTTCTCAGGTTAGAAGGGAGTGGGGTGGTAGCAACCTAGTTTTTAACCAGTTCTGCCTTCTTAGTCAGATTTACCTCTTCCAAGAGTTAATTCCTTTCTGTTTCTTTTTTTGTTTTTGCCCTTCTCTTCCTTCATTCCAGAGTTGGGATGACTCATTTCTGAATTTTATGATTGAGAAAATAAATGATACTTCAATTTTTTTAGTATTGGAAAATAATTTTTAAAATTGTGCATCTGCACTATCATTCCTCGCTGTACTAGTGTGGACAGTGGTTGGGGAAGTCTTTACTTTTGTTTTTATATTTCCAGTTCTATTTGTTCTAGTAACAGCTGGGAAAAATGTGAGAGGATATGTTGCAAGGTCTCAGTAAACTGAGTAGGCTTGGGTTTATTCTGACATGGAAATACTATGTGTCCTAGCATTGGAGCATTTTAGGAACCACTGCCAACCATCTGGCCATAACTAAGAAATACTGGAATTTTTGCTTGATGAATAATTCTTTGCTATGGAGACTGTCTACGAAGATAGGAATTCTCAAGAAGTCCTTGCTATGCTAGTGTTGGAAATGCTACAGGGAAGAATTAAATTAAAGATAGATAGAGACTCCTATGGGAAATATTCATTAAATTCTTATGATTATGCTTGCTGTTATAGCTCTTTTTTTCAGTATTAGTTGCCAAATGTCCTAAAAACATGGAAAACCAAGAAATTGTCCACAGCGGTTTTAAATTTAAAGGTTTAATTTTGCCATATAATCTTCATTTCAACTGTACAAATTTATGCTAGGCTAATTAAAACATTGCTGTGAAAATTTTTGTTTTCTCTTGAGTGTGATCTTAGGATTTTAAAAGTAACTCAATAAATGAGAAAACACTTTCAGCATATGTTCATGTCTCACAGTAGTCCTTTATTAAAGCTTCCCGGAATGGGCAAGAATTAATTTTCAGGTAATTCTTGAGGTTACAATACCATATTTATTCTCTTTATATTTTGATTTATCTACATCCGTATCTTGTGATCTATGCTAAATATTATTCTTCCATATTTAAGAGATTAGATTTTAAATTAATGTGATTTTTACAAATGGCATGTTAAATTTTAGGAAAATGAATGTGAGGTAGTAGAATTTTCTAATGTGACTGTCATTTTTTTCTTATTTAAATAAATTGTGGCATTAGACACATTTGAGGGCACAAGTTTACTGTGAAAGTACTCGATAGTACTTAATAGTATAATAATGAATACTGGTACTGAGCTTAACATACAGAGTTTAACTCTGCAGTTTTTAGCCTAACTCAAAAACTTGTGGCAAGCTTCTGCTGTTTTGCCTGAGGTATCAGTTATGGACCAATATGAAGGGTTAAATAGCTAGTAGCATTCATCAGCAACCATGAAAATATTTCTCTGTGTGCACAGCAGTTAAAACATTCAATATCTGTAACCCTTTGCACAAGAAAGGTAAAATGTGGCAAAAGACATCTCATTTGTTTTTTTCTAAAGTTTGTTAGTTTGCGTTTTTGACCAGCTGATTAGAGGGAAAATGCACTCAGTGGAGAGTCAGCCTTCCTTTTCTTCCTTTGGAAAACAGTTTCTGTTTATAAAAGGGGACTGGGGAGGGAAGTGTCTTTTGATAACTGATAGGCAATATTTTTACTTGGGTTTTTTCATGAACTACTTCTAAGAACAAAGGTGGAGACATTGTTAATGATGACAGTCTTTGAAATTCCTCATCAGTACAATAGGAAGGATCTGTTCTGAGTTCTATAGAGGTGAGAAAGACATTAAGATATTCATTCATATTAAGATATGAATCTTAATTTAGGGAAAAACCCTTGTCCAAAGCTCGCCCAGGAAAAACAGAAGCTAAAGACATTTTACTTTCAGAAGAGAATAGATTTTTCAGATCAAGGTTAAGTTTTTATGAATGTTAACTCTTGTAAGTCAATTTTTTTTAATAGTGACATAGGAACTTCTAAAATGTTTATTTGTTATATTTATGATTCCATATGTATTTCTTATTTGATTATTTCACTACATAAATGGTGTCTGGTTTTGATCTATCTTCTCTAGTTTCCTGATGTTTAGGCAATATTTTGGTTTCAGAGTTCAAGTAAACTGAGTATTTGCTATGTTCTACTTGCTGTCTTCTACAACCTTTAGGAAGGTTTTACTGTAAAACTTGAAACTGATTAGTAGGTCAAACATAGCTGTCTTAAGATTTCAGTAGCCTGTTGTACAATAATGTGATGTTATTTAGGCATTCAATAAAGTAGGCATGATCTCTATAGCTGTTTTTTTACTTTTTCTTATTATGTGTAGGTGAATCAATCATGGTTTTTGTGGCTATAACAGTTAAAATATTAATAATTAATATGGTAGAACATTATGGTAATTCTTTAGGTGAAAGTTGCATGGCATAAAGGCAAAACCTCAAATGTTAGCTTTTCAGTATGCGCTGAATTTGGAAACAATATGGGCAAAAAAACCTCAGGAAATGTGGAGAGTTGCATTGTATGAAACTATTGTTTTGATAATGACTTGATCACAGTCTTTGTATGATGTAACTTCTGTTGTGAGGAATTTTATAATTAGGGTCATAAAAATGTTGGTGCAAAAACAGGCTTTGTATTTAACTTTTTAAGTACTTAGAGATATGTTCTTTTACTTAGCCATTAGTTTATTGGAAGGTACACCCACTCTTAAACTGTTGCCATTCATGCTTCATTAAACAAAACTATCAGTAAATCTCCCCTGTTCCCCCAGCCCCCCACATCAGTAGTAGCAAACTGGTGTGTTAGATTCAAGAGAAGGCATAAAACAAGCAAAATGAACCAGTTTAAAATGTGTCCAGTTTCATTGATGGGCTTTCAGTCAACTGTTCAGGAGTAGACATCCTGATTTCAGGCTATAGTCTGTCGTTCTCATGCTCTTAATGACGGTTGTTTTAGTACCACTTACTACTAGTACAACTTACTACTAGTAAGTTGCAATGTGCAATTTTCCCAAGACCTTGAAATATTCTTGTTTACTATAAGGGGAAGTATGTTATAAAGTGGTAGAGCCAGACTTTTATTAGTAAGAGCTGGATGTTGCCATTAATATTTAACAATGTGTTTTGATAAAGATATATTAATTTAACTGTGAGCGCTCTTGTTAAAGTGCCAGTAATTTCATGATGAAAATATAATTTTAGATACATCATCCTCAGCGTTGTTTGTTAAGAAGGGATAATTTTAATAGCACCTGTTTATTTGCAATAGACTAATTTCATTTTCCCTGTTAAATTTTTCCATGAACTCATGTAGTACTAGCTAAGTGGTGGGAGATTATCTGCCTACACACAGTATGAAAAAGGAACTTCACTTTAGCGTCTTTTAACTTCTTGTTGAAGGCTAGCTTTTTTTTTTTTTGGCAATTAGTATTTTGATCCTGTCTATATTCTGCTATTTTTCTAGCACACGTGCAAATACAGGCTCTAGTATCAAGTAATAGTTGCCTTATTCAGAGGAATATAAGAAAACTGTAGTTTTCATGAAAACATGTAATGAAAACTACTAACTGTAGTTGAAATGAAAAGTATCTCAAATTTAAAAAGCATCTCAAATTTCCTTCCTGCATTGGGATTTTAGTTAGAGTCCTGTCAAATAACACTAAATTATTGAGAAGTGCATATAGATTTACTGATTTTTTTTTTTTTTTTAAACTCATGGAAGCTATTTTTCCCATCTGAGATTAAACAAATTCTTAGTCTGTATTTAGAGGAAAGCCATATTTTTAAAAGGATAATAAGTCAGATTTTATGGTTTTTGTGTGCCCAAAGAACATTTAAAAACTTTTACTTCTGAATAAAGTTGTCTGTGACTTTTTTTTTACTGTTCCCATAGTCATAATCATTGGTGTTGTTGGTTTTGCTTTTCAAGGTACCCAGAAAATGGCATAATAGAAATGGACACAGTTAATCTTCGGCCCCGAGCAAGAACCATTCTGAAGTGGAGTGAGCTAAAAGTGGGTGATGTGGTGATGGTTAACTACAATGTTGAGACACCAGAAGAAAGAGGATTTTGGTTTGATGCAGAAATTACCTCTTTGAGAGAAATCTCAAGGACTAACAAAGAGGTTCATGCTAAAATTCTGCTGGGGTAAGATTTGCTTGACCAACTCAGAAAATCTCTACATATAATATGAAATGTATTTGGTTTGTTTTTTTTATCTGCTAGTCACCACTAGATTAATTTTAATGTGGTTCTTTGATTCCACAGCTGTGTGAATTACAAAATTACAGTGCATGGTTTTTACAATGTGCAGACTTAACTGTAAGTCAGCATTTTTAATTTTCAGGAGATTGCCAGAGGCAACCATAAAGGTTTTTATGTATTATGTGTGATTCAGATTGATCAGAGCATGTTCCAGTAATTTTTTAGATAATTGGGAACCCCTAGGTCTCACTGAATATGAGTAATCTCTGACAGTTTGAATAAGTCTGTAAACTGGCTAAATAAATTTTTAAAGAATAAAATTTTTATTTCGTATTATAACCTCTGATAAGTAGAGTGTGGTGCTGCTGTTAAGTTTTCATTGTGACTGAGATCACCTGAATATCTTTGTTTTGTTTTACTATTTCATTTTAAAACTTCTGTACAGTTCTTTAGGAGTAGTGTTTAGTGCAGATATCCTTAAGATATTGATGTCAGTAAGTTGTGTTGTTGCCTTCTTAGGGAAGGAACAGATGACCAGTGGATGATTTAATGTTGGCACATCCCACATTTACTCATGAGTGTTACCATTGTTCTGGGAATGTATTCCTGAAAATGAATTGGACTACTAGCATACCTTGTAGTTTTCTTTACAAGAAAAGAGGACGCTGTATCTGTAGGAAGGCTTAGTGTGAGACAGGGTTACTTGGGAGAGACACACAGAAGTTGCTGTGAATCTGGTCTAATTCAGTATTTTGCGTAAAAGTGCAATCTTATCTAGTACCGGGAAATAGCAAAGATATTGGCTCAATAAAGCATGCAAGTAAATGAAATGTTTTGGGGGTGAGTTTTAAATTTAGAATTATAGTAGTTTCCTAGACATTCTCAGTGCATTATAGTCATCTTTTATTAAGTAGAGCAGGCACATGGACGTGTTTTGTAGGCAAAGCAAAAAAAACCCAGACTTGAAATACAAACCTAGAAAAAAATGAGAAGATATTTTGAATTATTAACTTGAAAGAGAGAAGAGATTAAGAAATGGAGGACAGGATCAATGGAGAGATGCAGATTTTCATTGTAGTGCATTTAGTGCTAGTGGCATTTGGTGAGTCAGGGATGGGTTTCATGGCCTTCTAAACATAGAACTGCCCAGAGTACAGTTTACATCAAGTTCAAATGTCAATTGATAACATTATTTAAAACTGCCTGCATGGATTCTTTCAGAGTTTTCCCCATCCGTTAAAAATATGATGATCAAAATATGTTTTTGTCTTGATTTGACAAGACAGGTGTCTGCTAAGGAAGGCAGAAACCTCCCCTGAAATGGAAAATGTAAACCCCCTCCCTCCGAATTACTATAATTTTGAAATGAAAAGGCTCTCAGGCAAAGATATGGGACTAGGAATAACAGTTCTTTACTAGGAAAACTAAAAATGCAAATGTAATAGTACAAACAAAAAAAACAAAACTACTGACAGAGTCAGAATACAACCTGGCACCCTGTTGGTCAGGATGTCGGTAGCAGTCTGATAAAATGGTGGCTGCAGTCCTGCAGTGACAGGTGTGGTTCTGTAGAAGCAGTGATCCTGTAGAAGGGTGCAGTTTTCCTCTGAAGGTCCCGTGGTGGTGTCAATGGGCCTGGTCTTCATCTGGGAATCCAGTGGGGAAGACACCTATACACCTCTGGGAATCCAGTGGGAAAAGCTGCCTGTGGTGTTCCAAGTCTCAGATCATATCCAGGTAGGAATGCTTGGCTCTTCCCCCTGGACAGAGCATCTCCCAATGGGATGATGCAGTTTTATCAGTCATGCAGTGACACTCAATGGCTCCTTAACAGAAGATTTCTCCCTGAGGGAGGATTGGTTGTGGAACAGATAAAGAAAGCTGCCCAATTAACAGAAGGTAACTGCCTCACCTCTAACAAATAGGAATAGAATACCCCATATTTCCAAACTAAGACAGTTTTATATTGGCAAAAGGAAGCTCCTGGTGTCTAGTAAAAAATTCTGCTTGGAACTCTGTAGGGTAGTCTTTTCTACATCTAAATAAACTGATAGTTATGCTTCAGACTAGAAGATGCTAAGTTCAAATACTGTCAGTACTGTGGCTGGTACAATAGGGTTCCCCCTGATAATAACACTTATATCTTCTGAAAGGAGTTGGGAGGAAAACAACACAGTGGACATATTTGAAGGTTTAATTTATTGATCTTGCCATTTTTGACAATGATTTCCTGAAGCTATTGGTATAATCACCGGAAATAACAAGAATATTCTGTTTGTGGTCATGCTTTGAAGCTAGTAGAACATATGCTGAATACTATTTTTTGGTGCACATTTTGACATGTGTATTTGTTTTGTATTACTGTTACTCATATCTTAGTCATAACCAAAAGAAAAATTCCTGTGCAGTCTGTCATCATTAGCTCATCTTTTGGAAAATATATATGAAATAGCGAATTTTACCAAATAGAGGATGAGACTGAATAGGGGAGGCAAACATCATTATGCAGAATAACTGACCAGCTATTATTAATTTTCATTTCTATAGTATTCATATTGCAGCTGAAATTTGTAATTTTAGGATGTCTAAAACATATAGAACAGGATTTTCTGTGTCTCAGATACAAATATTAGGGAAATAGCAGTGCTTTGGGCATGGAATAGGACTTAAGGTTTCTCATGACTCTGTGTACATGATTGCAGTTCAGGATCTCTGAATGTGAGTTTCTTATTTTGGAGTATCTGTCTCTCTGAATTTATTTTAACTGGCAAGGTGTTCCATCTCTGGTTTTAAATATCCTCTGTTTTTCCCTTTGGGGAGAGTGTTTTATTTCCAAACGACAACACTTGTTTGTAGTCCAGAATAATATGACGTGTTGTCTTTGAGGCTAACTGTTCAGAATTTAGCCTTGGAGCCAGCAGATTTGTTTAAATTCACCATACCAAATCAAACCAAAGTAGATCAAATGATGCTCTGCAGTCGCTCCTTCCTAGAATTGAAAATAGAGACAAAATTAGATCTTAGTTTTCCTCACTAAACACTTGAAAGTCTGAGGACAAGCAAGGACTCTGTCAATACCAAAACTCTTTTTTTTGCTTAAGCCTTTGGAGGTGTGTAAGAATGTAGATATAAATTATACAGAGTGAACATAATTTTCTTCTTTAGGTGAGTGAATGTTTAGTCTTCTTTAGGTGAATAAATTTCATGTCTTCACCTATGCAGCTGTAAAGGAATGTAATAGAATGGTCTTAAATTTTCATGTTCATATATGTCATCTTTAGTTCTGCAGGGTTTTGTATGAGCATTCCTGCTCCCAAAAAGGAATTTTTTTTCAGATTACTTTCTCTTAATTTTAAAATATTTTTGTTGTATTTTTCTTGTAACATGCCAGATCTGCTGTTTGTCTTCCTCTTTTTTTTTTTTCATGGTGTGCATTCATATTTATCATCCTACTACTCCTTTTATTCTTTTCTAGCATGTTTTATTCTCAGAATGCAATATGATATTTTAAAATTATCTTTATGCTACCTGTACAGATTTTACTTTTAACTTCTCCCTTTACTTCTTTTGGACAAGATTTTCCATTTATATTTAACTTCTGATTTTTAAAAAATCATACATATATTTGTTTTTACAGCTTTGCAAAGGCACAGAAATTAAATGCTTTACCGAATAGTGAGGTATTCTGTAATAGTGAGTGAAACAAGCTGTGCATGGGGTTTTTTGTTTATAATTAAACAAATGCCTCTTAGAATTTCTATCTAGTTAAAAAGAAAGTTATTGGTAGTTGTACCTTGTTTTGACACTTTGGAAAATAACAGTACCATACTTCCTATCACTCTCAGTATATATTGTGATAATCATCATGTTAGAGTTGTTGTCATGATTTGGTAGATGCCCAATAGTACAGTTCTCACAGTGCTTCTTCTTTAGGTCTGGAATTTTCATTAATGTGGTTTATATCTTACTAATGCTTGCATAATTTTCTACCCAAAGTAGCATTCCTTGTTTATTTATTTTATTTTGTAGTGTCTTTGACTATTGCTGGTTGATGTGGGAGGACATTGTTTTGATGCTGTGTGAAATAATAACAGTATTTACTTGGACCCATTTTCTCAAATAACTTTCATGCTATATCAGCAGGTATCCTAGTAATAAGAATTTTAATTGCTGAAGACATTACCTACAGGTTTTTTGCACAGATGTAAAAGTGGCATATTTCTTCTAGGCAACAAAACTAGTAAAAAGGTGAATTTATATGTCTCACTTTCCTCTTCTTGTGACCTCAGTGGAGCTGGTCACCTCCTTTGAAGAAGAGAACACCTCTTAAATCAACAAGACTGTTTCAAATCAAGATAGATTCTGAGTGGCCAAGAATCCTGCTGGGATTTTTGATGATGATTCTGTAGAGGTGATGCCTAGAGCTTTTTAAGCATTTCTTTGTACTGCTTTTACTAGTGTCTATGGCTAGAGATTGCTCTTTTTTGCTACACAGCCTTAGGGAATAATCTCACAACTCATAACAGGAATGACTCTTGACACCCAGAATATTTTGCATACTACTTAATTACCTCATTGGACAAAAGAAATCATGTTAGCTGAAGTGGTATGTGAGTGTAATTCTCTATTTGAACTTAGAAGTGAAGTTTACTGTACATTAAGCTGTTCACTTCTAAATTCAAGATTAGATTTTTAACCCTTCTTCAGTTGTGGTTTCAGTTTTGAGGAAAAGTCAAGAATTAAAAGATTCAATAGGCCTAAGTACAGAATATTATTAAAGAGACTTCTGAGTAGTGTGAAGTGCCTTTGGTTAAGGATTCAGGTGTACAGGACAAATATCCCAGGAGATATTGGGACATCCTGGATTCTAGAGAAATGTTGTTATTCAGGCTGTATTGTTTCTGTCAAATGTCAAACAAAAACATTATCTGACAGAGAATTACTCATTAAGAGATCATGAGCAGAGTGAATCCTGTAACCATTCAGTGTAGGACTTGTCCTCTTTGCAAGATATTTATGAGATACAGTACCTTGATTCAGCAACTATGGCGTTAAACTCGTGGTTTTGATACCAGCTAAGGAGAGACTCATGGACCTCAGCCTTGAAAAGGACTTGGGGTGCTGGTGAATGAGAGGCTGGATGTGACCCAGCCATGGGCACTCCCAGCCCAGAAAGCCAAATGTCCTGGGCTGCATCCAGAGCAGTGTGGGGAGCAGGGCCAGGGAGGGGATTCTCACCCTCTGCTCTGCTCTGCTGAGACCCCACCTGCAGGGCTGCATCCAGGTTCCTGGCAGGGGATGGAAAGGACATGGACCAATTGAAGCAAGTCCAGAAGAGGCCAAGATAGTTGGGGGGAATGGAACACCTCTTCTATTAGGAAAGGCTGGGAGAAGGAGACTTGCTCCACCTGGAGAAGAGAAGGCCTCAGTGTGACCTAATTACAACCTTCCAGTACCTGAAGAGAGTCTTCAAAAAAGCCAGAGAGACTTTTTACAACAGCCTGTAGAGACAGAACAAAGGTCAATGGCTTCAAATTGAAATATTTGTTTTAGAGTAGATATTGGGAAGAAATTTTGTAGTATGAGGGTGGTGAGGCATAGGAACAGGTTGCCCAGGGAAGATGTGGATACCCCATCCCTGTTAGTGTTCAAGACCAGGTTGGGTGGAGCTCTAAGCAGTCTGGGCTAGTGGAAAGTGTCCCTGGCCAGGGATTGGAACTAGATGATCTTTAGGGTCCCTTTCAACCCAACCGTTCTATGATTCTATGAAAGAGTACATTTTGAGAAGTATTTGGCTGACTTACAGATATCCTTCTCTTATTTCTTTCTCCTTTCCCTTTGGACAGAAGTTTCTATTTTACAAACACTCACTAGTTGTGATGGACATGTTCTACACAGATCATAGCTATTCCTTCACACTCCTTATCTGCATGCTTCATTGTTCTACATCAAAGAGGACAAATCTTCAGGAGGTTCCCAAGACTAGAAAGGATTTGAAGGATTACTGTTTTAAGATTTGCTTGTCCCTAATTATTTTCTGATATGGAACATATATTTGATCTGCATACTTCCTTTTCTTAAAAAGAGAACATAAAAAGTAACTGATTTGTCCTTTGTGTCATTTCCCTGCATATTAGCTGATCTTAAGTAGCAATATGGGGAAACTGATTGTTTCAGGTTGGTTTCCTAAAATGGAGGGAAAGTAGACTAGATGCTTGTAATTTGTGTTAAGTCTTTTGGACTGTGAATATACTGTTTTTTTAAATTCCAGGATTTTATTGGCAAACCACATCTGCCTTTCAGAGAGAGCCAAAAGAGTAAGCCAAATTATTTAAGATCCTTTTAGTCCTGCTGGTGAAAAGGGTAAGACTTTGCAGGGCAAATCATCCCAAGGAAAAGGAGCGAGTAAATCCTGTGCATCAAAACCTGGTTAAATGCACTACTTATGTCAACAAACATTTTACTTTTAATAATACCACTTTGACTTTTGTCCCTGACAACTGCAGAAAGGCAAATCCTGCATCTGTTTTAAAAGAGGGCTAGTCAGCCTTATTTCAGTCTTTGGGAGAAAGGGGACTGTTTTCATGAAGTGCTGGTGAAATTGTGATGATTAGGAATAGCCAAGGTGAAATTTTTTATAAGAGCAAATTGTGCCTTACTAAGTCATCTGCCTACTCTGATAAAATTATTTTCTCTGTAGCCAAGTGCCTTGGTTTGAAAAACAGGTGTCTGCTAAGGGAGGGCAGGAGCCTCTCTTGGAATGGAAAATGTAAACCCCTTCACTCCAAATTATTGAAATTAAGGGGTTCTTAGGCAAAGATATGAGAGCAGTAATAACAGTTCTTTCCTAGTATGCACGACAGAGCAAACAGCAGCAGCAGCTGCGGCGCTGACACCGAGCAGAGCCCAAACCCGGTCCCAGCCCTCCCTGGGCCGCAGGCGCCTTCCCCGCTGGTGCAGTTCCGCTCGCAGCCAGCAGGGGCGCTGCTGGCTCCCGGCGGGCAGGGCGGGTGCGGTGACTCCCCGCGGCTGCAGGGGGCGCTGTGGCGCGGCTCGGGCAGCGCGCGGTAACGGCGGCTCGGCCCGGACGGGCAGGGATGGTGGGGAGGCTGTGGTGCACAAACCCTGGGGCAGCCGATCCCTGTGCTCCAGCAGGACTTACGGAAACAGCAAGCTTGATCGGCAGGATATCCTGGCGGACAGGGAGTGCGGGGCTACAGTGCAGCGAAAGCTCGGAGCGCTGCTGAAGAAGTGGCAGGGGCAGGACAGGGGCAGCCCGGCTCCCTGCAGGGCAGAGAGGGGCGAGTCAAGATCCCGGGCACCCGAGCAGATGGTGATAGGTCTCTCTCTTAGTGAGGTAGGTGATAATAAGGTCTCAGTTCAGTGGCTGCTCTCCTGAGCAGAGGCTCACCCCACAGCAGAAGAAGCAGGGCAGCTCTGACTGTCCTCATCCGAAGCCTAGAGGGAAAGAAAGAGAGGGAAAGCAGTTGCCCCAGCCCTATCTTTTGTCATCCCAGTTCTTCCAGATAAGAGAAGTTCGACAAGATGCCCTCCTCCCCTGAGCTTGGCCACATCTTTTGTTTTTCTTAAGTACCCAGTTGTTAGTGTTTCCTAGCAACTAGCAGGGAAAAAAATCCCTAAGTTAAATGGAACAGAGAGAAACCTAACCCCCACCACCAAGGACGGAGCAAAAGTTGTGATTTAATTCAATGTCAAGTGTCCTATTATCCTGTCTCAGTCTGGTGATTCCTGTAGTAAACTGGAGGATGGACAGCCAGGTGGGTTTAGAAAAAGAAAACATTGAATGATTGGCCTCAGAGGATAGTGGTTAGTAAGTTACATGCTACTTGGGAAGTGATGACAGGCAAGGAACTGCAAGGATGTGTCCTAAGGACCTGTACTGTTCGGTATCTTGTGGCAAAACAGTGGACTCTTGCCAAGTTTGCAGACACAGTAAATTGATGGAAATTCAGGGGTAGTACTTCCAAGCAGAGAGACATGAACAAGCAGAGGAGGAATGGGTGGCAGGAGACTCAAGAAAGTCAAGATGGATAAATACAGAGATTTCTTCCACCTGGGAAGGCACAACCCAGGTTGAAGCAGGTTGAACTTGAAGCAGTACTCACCGGGAAGGAGGTCTGATGAGAGGGGTCTGTGGGTCTTGGTAGAAAGCAAGGTGAATATGAACCAGCAGTGTGTAATGAAGATTAGCAGTATTTGGGCTGTATTAAAAGAAGAGTAAGTAGAAGACTGGGGAAAGGCATTTCCTGTCCTTTACTAAGCACTAATTAAAATGCATCAAGAATATTCCACCTACTATTCCACTCAGCTCAAAACAAACACCCTCTCATCTAAATGGACAAAAGAGAGATATATAAAATGCAGTGAATTTCAGCAGAGGGGCAGAAAATGGATTCTTTGGATTGCATTTAAAAGGTTAACATTTCAATTAATTATGTGTTGAAACATTAATTGCTTTAACAAAAACAAAAAAGCATAAGTAAAAAGTGTTAAAATTTCAAATGTTTTGGGTGTCCTAGCCATAACTGTAAAAGTATATTTTGAAGGTGAAGAATGGACTGACTTGGATCTTGAGGGTTTTGTTTGGTTTTCCAGAACATAAACTATATCTTCAGTATTTGTAAGTGTCCTTTCTTTAATAAACATGCAGACTTGGAACTACAGAGTCTTTTGACTTGCTTTTTAGGGGTATTTAGAAGTATTCTGAAGTTTATTTCTTCCTACTGAGGAAAGTAAGTCCAAACAGAAGAGGAAGAACAGAAGAAAACAAATTTAAGTGCAAAAAGGCAAGCAGTTGGGTGGGTATAGTGGTGGAAAGTGGGTGGGAAGAACTGATGAGCAATATTGGGCAAAGCATTATGAAAATTAAAAGAATAAAGGAGTGGTGTTGAAATATATGCATACATTTAAGAGAAACTTCAAAGATGGAAAGGAACTCTTGATATTGTTCAAGCAGGATCAGCCAGAGCACTTTGTCTGGGACTAAGCGTAGTGGGGCTTTTAATAATGTTATGGGTGGTTACTCAACAAGCTTTCTGAACAATCCACTGTAAAAAGAAAATTCACTCTTGCCACATAAAATGCATTTTTTGTGTATTTGTGTCTTTTACCTCTTATCTTGAGAGGACTACTTAGAGCAGTCTGGCTCCCTGTTTATACACATAGGTAAGAAACATCGTCACATAACCCTTCTGTTCTCTAGACTAAACACTTCTGTATCAAGCCTATTAATCATTTTTGTATCCCTTTTCTGGAACCACTCCTGTAAACCCATGTCTGTGTTCTCTGGGGAGCCTACACCTGGCCTAACTAATGCTGAGTCATGATTGGCAATTGCTTTCCCTCTACCCCTCTACTTGCTGGCAGTGCTGCTCTTAATGTAGTCCAAGAAGCTGTGGACCTTCTTTGCTTGCAAGGGCAAATAACTGGTTTATGGTCAGCTTGGTTTTTTTTGGTTTTTTTTGGTTTCTTAATGTTCCTCTGGGTCTGTCTCTACCAAGCTGCTCTCCAGGCAGGTGGAGACACTCAGCAGGTACTGGTATTCCCTCTGTGCAGGACTTGAATTTTTCTTTGTTTAACATGATGAAATTCCTTTCTGTCCAAATCTAAATGGTGGCAGAGGCATTTAATATTCACTTTCCCAGGAAGTGAGTTGAAGCTGATCAATCTGTCATCAACCTTCCTTCTTGAAGATAGGTGTGATATTTGCTCTCTCCTATTTAACAGGAAGGTGTCATCACTTTTTAGTAACAGGACAAGAGTACACACGTCCAAACATCAGGCAGCTCCCTCAGAGCTCATAAGTATGACCTGTTAGAGCCAATGGACTTTCATATGTCCTGTCTAAATGCTCCATAACCTAATTTTCCACTGAGGCTAAGTCTTCCTTGCTTCAGCCACTCCTTCTACTCTTGGGGACCTCAGGTACTTAAACACTGGTCTTAGTAGTAAATACTTGAGGCAAAGAAAGTGCAGAGTACCTTGAGTTTTCTGTGTTTATTATTATTAGGGGCCCTTCTATATTGAGCAGTGCCCCTGAATTTTCTCTATTTTCCTTTCCTGCCATAGAATAAAATTCTAATCAGTAGATTAGAATTCAAATCAGTAACAGTAACCTTGGCTTTCCCAGCCCTTCACCTACACAATAGGATACCTCTTCCTGCCCCAGATTAGCCATCCCAGCTTCCATCTCTTACACATTTCCTTTTTATATCTAAGCTCTTTATTAATTTCTGCCAGCTTCCTGTTGCCTTTGATGTCCTGCACATGATGATAGACCATGTTTGAGTTTGGGATGATGCTTAAATATCAATTAGCTTTACTGGGTCCATCTCTACAGGGTATCTTGTAGAATTTTTCCAAGTAGATCTCTTCAGAGATTACATTTTACTGTCCTGAAATCCACGGTTGTCTTGTACTTTACCATTCCTCCAAGGATTCTGAACTCCATCATCTCATCATCATTGCAGACAAATTTAATGTCCCATGACAAGTTCTTCACAGTTTGTATGTATCAGTCTAGCAATTTGCTTCTCCATGATCAGGAAGTTGTTACCACTGCATTCCAGAAATTCCCTCTATTGTTTGTGTTCTGCTTTGTTGACCTTCCAGCAGATGCCATGGTGCTTCAATTTCCCTGTGAGAACAGGGCCTGTAAACATTTTCCAGTTGAGAAAATATCCCTGTGAGAACAGGGCCTAGAAACTTTTTCCAGTTGTCTGAAGGAGTCTTTGTAGATTTACTCTCTATATCAGGCACCCATTACAGCATCACTAATGCTCTGTCTGCTAACCTTGATCTGTAAGCTCTGGACTAGTTTCTCATCTGCCCTCATATAAGGGACAGCTGCTCTTACTCTTCCTAGCCTCTTCTTCCTTTAGAGCCCTTACTGATTAGCCACAGCATTCCAGTCATGTGAGCTATCCCATCAAGTCTCCATGATCTCAGTGTGGTCATGGAGCTGCATTAATTACACAGACCTCTGTAATCCCCTTTGTTCATTGCCCATGCATTAATCTATAGGTGTTTCAGGGAGGCACAAAAGCGTGCTTTTCTCACTTGTTTGTTGGGGAATCTCTTCAACAGTCAAACCCACAAGTATATGGGCATTTGGATTTATCAATATAAAAATTAATAATTACAGGATTATCAGAGATTCCAGACAAACACAGAAGACCAGAAAGGCTGTATTACCATTATGTAATGGCTGTTGGACACTTGAATGGAGGATTTAATATCATGCACTAATGAAATTGGAAATCATGGTGGAAGCATTTGCTGTGATTTTCCTGAAGACAGTTGGGCAATATAAGGAATGAAGACATTCCAAGATAAGCAGCTGCCCTCTAAATGCTAAATTAGTTAGGATGTCTTTTTCTCTCTAGGATTTTCTGACTTTCAGGAGTTCTTATTGAATCAGATTCATCATGTTCTGAGGAGGAGAATCCCCGGATTCCAAGCTTTTTCATTACAGTAATGCTATCATATGCATTCAAGCCATCATAATAAACTTTCATCATTACAAACTTTCTAGGCTAGAAACGTGGGTTTCTCCTTCTTTGCAAGCAGTTCTGCTTTTGGTTTGACATGACCATTCTTTGGAAGCATCTTTGTGATTCTTTGATTCTGTGCTATTGTATTCTCTTATGATTTCTGAAAGTGGATACCTTCAGAAGTTTTCATGGCTTGCTTTTTTTTTTCTTTTTTGTGTGATTGGTTTGGTTTGTTTGATTTTGGTTGGTTGATTAGTTGCTTGGTTTTAAAGCACCTTAAATTTTGGGGGTTTGTTGTCGTTGTTAATTTATTCACTTAGGTTTTGGGGATATTTGGGGAGTTTGTGGTTTTTGTGTTTGTGGTTTGTTTGTTAACTTGTTTTGGTTTTTGCTTTGTATTTTGTTTGTTTGTTTTTTCCAGAATGCTAATGTGTTTCTGTGCTTCCAGGACTCTTCTAATCTTTGTTTTTTGGAAGGTCTTCTCATCCTGGCAGTATCTCTCTGAGTTTTTTATGAAGGGAAGTTCTTCTTCTCATGTCTTTGTTTTTGAGTTGAGGTTCTCATTCAGTCTGGCAGGGTTCACAGATTGGTCTCTTGTAACTTTATCTTAGCTCATGATGAGTGTGTGCTGCATCTACTCACTGAATTGCAATATAATTCAAAATCTGGATAGGAGTATTTAACCTCTTATAGTAAGAATCACCTGTTTGTATCTTTGCTTCTTCCTAGCATGAAGAAACTTGTTGACTAGCCCAGACCCTTGGAATGATGTCTTGAGCAGACCCTTAGTATTGTTTCTGGGCACTGCAGTTCAGTCTGCAAACACACAAAGGCAACTGAGCTTAGACTGTGTCCTGTGATGCCAAACACAACTCTTGTATCTTTGTTTTTCACATATGAAGCCTTTGGTGTGTTGCCTTTATGGGTCATTGATCTACTTTTTAACTTGGTTTTTCATGGACATTTGGGTGTTAACATCTGTGTGTTTAAACTTGGATTTGGAAGCTGTAGATGCCTTCTGAGCATTTGTGATAGTGCCAGTTACAGACTTAGTCCTGGCTACAGGAAGGGAGCAACTGGGGTGGTGGCAGTGGATTCCTCTCCCCATCAGGGGCGTTCCTGCAGCACCATGGATGGGGCTGGGTTTGGGGCAGGATCAGGACCTCCTGCAGGCTCCACTCCTTGGTGTGGTCTGAGTGGTGGGGCAGGGATGTGTGCAGAGTCATGAGCCTCTGACATGGTTGCTGGCTGTTCTCTCAAGCCAGTTCTTTCCCCAGGTATTCTAATGTCCACCTGCCTACAGCTCCCCGGCTAAGGAGGAGAGTGAGTCTCTGTGTCCAAGTCTCTGCTCTCAGAATCTGGAATCATGAGCTATAATACATTGTTTTGTAAATGCATCAAGCACGTCACCTATGGCTGACATTAGAAAAAGTAATATCCTGCCTGACTTGTATGTGTGTCCACAGTATGAATTTGTAGGTTTGGGAGTATGTGTGTTTTGTTTTCAAAGGCATTAAAGATTCATATTAGAATATGGTCCTCAACATAGCCTAGAAAATGTTAATTTAATTTTTTTGCAATTGTTTAAATACTAGTGTTATAGAAAGAGAGTAATAAAATCTTTGCTTAGTGTGGAAGTTGCCACATGTCTTTATAATACTTGTGTAATAAATGAAAAGTTGAATTAAAAGCAGAGCTAATACTGTCCTATTTTGTAACTGTGTATTTTTATTTTGATGATTAAACAAATGTGTGTGGAATATTCTGAAAAAAAAATCTTGTAAATGCTCTCTGCTTTTTTGCTTGCATGCAATAAAAACCCAAATTTTACATAGAACCTCTATGTAATTCAGTACAACCTAGCAGAATTTGGTGAGATTATCAATGTCATATGCTGTCTAAATGTGGGAAGATTTTAAAGTCACCTTTGAAACAAGTCTGTTTAAAATAAAATCTCCAGTCAGCTGCTTCTAAGGAGATGATATTAAAAGTTCTAATAAGCATTTTGAATTGTAATATTGAAAGATTGTGTGCTTTTTAAGAAGTTGTTTAACTATGATTTGTTGATGCAGAACAGAAAGTGTTGCTGTCTGAAAGCTTTACAAAAGCAGAATAAAGGCTGATTGATGTAAGGCATGTAAACAAAGTGTTGCATATGAAAAAATAGATACAGAAAGTATAGTAAATCTGGTTTTGTTTTGATTTGTATATTGTTTGTTAAGAGAATTTGTGTATTTGGAGAGCATAGCCAACATTATATTCTGTTAGGTTTTATTATGATTGTGGCTGTTTCTCTACTGACTTGGACAGTACCTTTTGACATTAGCCATAGAGACTGACTGTGAATTAGTTGTTTGTGGTAAGCATGACAGTGTGAGTAAGGTTTTGCTCTTAGCAGGCTTAAATATAAATCATCATTAGACACTTTTCATTATTATTCTTAGTATGAATATGAAGTCTGTGTGTATTTTTCAGGTAGTTTTTTCCCCCATTTTTATTCAGCATTGTATTTTGACTTTAGAGTGTGTTAAAATACTATACTTTTGATTTCAGTGTGCTAAAGTGATAAACCAAGAAATTTCCAGACAGAGATCTGACAATTGTCACTGAATCTCTCAGATTGTAAGAAGTTATGAAGTTCTCTGAGCATGGTAACTGTCCACCAGCTTTTCTTTTCTGTGAAGCTGACCTTTGAAATATCCAGGATAATGACCACTTGTCGCATGTCTAGTCAACTGTGATTTCGAATGTCTAAAGTGTTTTGCTACCTGAAGGTTAAAAAAAAAGGAAATATGCAGGGGGAAAATGCAAATAAAAGAAGGTTCAGCTGAAGGTTTCTCTCTGGCTTTAGCTAACCTATCTCAAAGGAAAGCTTGCATTAGGAATTCTGCTGTGTTGAAGGATCTGGCTTTGTTTTGGGATTTAATTATTTCAGAAGATTTAGAGTTCTTGCTTGAAATACAAACATCCCATTTATATTGCATAATCTCATTTTTGGTATGGTAGGATGAAGAAATGAAGAAAGTTTATACACTTGAAAGCATAATATAGCCACAGTTTTGCTAGATAACCATAATTTAAAAATCACATGATCATTATTAAAGCACTGAATGTGTACTGTGGCAGAGGAATTACTCTTTTATGAGCAAATAGCTGAGCAGATTTTTTTAGCTTTGGTAAGGCCTAACCATTTAGTATTAGCCATCGTTTTCACAATGTTAGTTGATCTTCCTCTGTAGTTCCAGATATGCCGCCATGACATTAGTTGGAACATACTAGCTTTGTAATGTTATTTGATAGTATTTGCTTACTTATGCAACTCATAGCAGAAAATAAAATGTTTTCTCTGGTTAAAATGCTGAATAGACTTTAGGAAAAACTTAGCCTGGAAGTTGCTTTCTGTGTGTTCTTATCTCAAAGGAAAAATACAGGGCAAAAAGAGAAGGAATGTCTACCATAATCTAGTGTGTGTGATAGAGAAACTACGAATTCCATCACTTTAATAAATACTGCCTAGATATAGGGAATAATATTGCTAGTAAGTAGGATTGCAGTGCTATGAGAGAAAAGCATGCCATGCAGCTGTACTAATTTTTTATTATTATTTCAAGAGTTCTTTGTTTTACAGTGTTAATTAGAGGAGTTTTTCATTTAGCTAACTAAACTAAAAAAGTTTGTTGCACTTCAACACTTTGAGGTGGAAATAACATTTTTTGAGATGATACTTTGTAATGAAGTTGATGATAAAAGTCTGTGCTTCTGCATACTTTGCAAAAGCTTTGCTGTTACCGTTTGGAACACTTACATCATTGAACCAACTTATAAATCTTTTCATGGTATCTTTTAAGGAAACAATGTCATAATCATTGTAGTTATAAGTAATTTTATAGTTCAAATTGGCACCATTGGAATTTACTCCTAATTAATATTCTACTGAACTCAAGTTTGACTTGTTTCCCAAAGATATAAATAGCAAGTGTCTAGATTTCTGGGTAAAGCTGTATGGTGGTTTACCACCTTCCTTCTTGACCATAGACTGTATGCAGAGAATACAGAGAATAAAAAGCTATTTTTTTAACAGCAGCTTTTTAGTTTTCTGGGGAAAATGCAGGGGTTGGGGGGAAAGGTAAGTTAAATAACTCTAAACCATAACACACTGTGGAGGGGAGGGGAGAGGAGAGGCAAAAGTCAATGTAAAATATACTTAAATTTGTCTGAAACTTACTAGAATTTGAGAATATCAGTCATTAAGTATAAAATTTAACTATGTGAAAAAAGTAATAGTTCTGTATTTTTGTTTTAAATTAGATTCACAACTTTGAGTTCTGTAAGAAATAAGTCCTAGGGGAATAACATTGCATAGGCAGTTAAGCAGTGCTAAAAGTAAGAAAGATTCTAATATAGATTTATGGCATTAAAGAATGTCAATAGGTGTGTTTTGTTTTGTTTTTAACTTTAAATAATCTAGGAAAAACAAGACATATAGGACAGTTGATAACAGACTCTCCAAAGTCCACAAAATAACCTGGGAGATATTGGTGCTTGTAAGAGTTTGTTGATTCAGTTTTCCTGCCAAAGATTATGTTTACATCTTGTAATTTCTATATTTGAATGTATTGTGCCATTGTGATTGTGAATTGCTCAGTCTTGTGGATAATTCAAAGCGTCTTTGCATGCTAACCTGAGGTGTTACTCACAATGGCCAAAACTGCTTTAAAGTATGATCCCCTTAGGGTGCAAATGTAGTTAACTCTAAATACATTCTTTTCCTGATCAGGAAATCAAACAGTTATTTTTCTGATGGATGTATTTGCATTGATGAAGCATTTGCATATTCTGTTCAAATAGCCTAAATATTTGAAAATTGCTAGCATTTACTGTTTATGCATGTGACTAACAATGGGGAATGTTTTTTCTCCAAAAACTGCTGGGAAAGAAAAAGGTCAAAATAAATACAGGTGCCTAAGTAAACAGCTGTTAGTACACTTAAAAGGCAATTAGAGTCAATCAAGACACTGATGGAGTCCTCTCTACCCCAGTTCCATGGAGACCTGAATACTGCAGTGTTAGGGGCTTGAAAAAGTGATTTGTCACCCATGGTTTTTCCCTGGCTTAGTTTTTTTCTGTCTTAGTTAGGTCATCATATGTCGGAGTTCAAGAACTGGTAGTCAGCACAAAGGAAGTGGTGAGAACAGGCCAAGAGGTAGGGCAGAGAACCACAGATTCCAGACTGAAGCCTGATGTTTCTGGAGATTTTCTGTTGTTGCAGTTATCATTACTGAATATGAATCTTATATCTTCTTTCCCTGGGTGTCTGTCGTCTAATTACATTTTGCAGACTAGATCTTTTTATAGGGATCTGCTACCTGGCTGGCTTTCTTCAAACCTGTTTTCAAGTCACCTGTGTCATAGGTTCTCACAGATACGCATCAGTATTTTATTATACTGAAAATTCCTGCTTACTTCTAGATCAGGTAGTAAATTGAATGTGGTTAGAGAACAGGCAGTTGAAGAGAGCACTGTATCATCCTAAGGAGGAAGGAAAAGGGAGTGCTTTACAACTGTTTGTGTTATTATGGCCATTTCTTCCTAGATATGTTTCCATTTGAATTACAATCTGTGTAGATACAAATATATTTTAATAAGAGTAGATGAAAACCCTTACATTTAATATTTTCTAGAAGTCTTGTGGCATTATTGTTGTGGAGTCTTGGATTATTTGTTATTACTAATCACTAAGGATTTGCGCTGAAACCTGACATAGCAGTACTATTTATAATTCAATACAGTATTGTATGTGGCTTTCCAGAGTTGAGAAACAGTTAAAAGTCATAGAAGGAGATTTGAAATTTTCTGCTGCTTTTCTTGCTCTATAGGTTCCAACTATTTTTCTGTCTTTCAGGTCACATTTCTGGTTTGTTTTTAGTACTATACTTTTATAATAATGTTTGAGATGCTGTATTCCAGAAGATATGGTTTTGCTGGTCTGTTGTGTTCAGCCAATAAAAACATTTTGAGGTTTTAGAAGGAAATTAAGCCATGTTGGATTACTGTCAATAAAGACATACTGAAGTGCCAGACAATCTGAGGATAATGGAGTAGTCTTTTCTTTAAGCGAGCCCTAAATATGTGTTTTATTTTTTTCTTAGAAGTTACCGTGATAGACTGATTTTTGTAGTGAATTGAAATAAAGTATCCTATCAGGGATAAAAAAAGGCTTCTTTATCTTATTGCTTAGGATTCAAAAAGTACAGAATCTAGGTCTGAGGAACTAAGTTGAATGTATTTTTTATTCTTTTTGTTTTTCAGAGGTCCAGAAGACACAATAAATGATTGTAAAATCCTTTTTATAGAGGAAATGTACAAGATTGAAAAGCCAGGAGCCTATCCATTGACATTTGGGGATGGAGATTTCAAAAGTATGCACTTTTTAAATTACTTGAATATAAGTACAAATTGAGTGATGTTTCTTCAGAAAATATCAGCATGCAGAGGTAGTAGTAATAATTGGTTTGTGTTTAAGAAAGTAATTGCATTGAAAAGTTTTTAGATTTCTGTTCTGAAAAGTATAGTTATTGTAAGATGGCTGTATTACTTTATATATTCAGAAACTAGTAACAGCTTAATGCTATCAGTCATAAATGGTGAAAAAAGGAAGCAGTTGGTAATGCTCTAAATGAACAGTGACGAATGGATTTGCAGTCTCATTTAAGTTCCTAGAGAGATGTTCAGGCCACCAAAACTGCTGTTGCAATTGACATGTAATTTAAGCTTTTAATAAATTATGAAATGCTAGAAATAGAATTAGTTGGTAGTGATACACTTTAACTCTGTCATTCTGTCAAGACAAAAAAAAAATGTAAGGAACTTTGCACTAAAGCTGCTTGTAGCATTAAAAAAAGGGGATAATTCATGTTTGGATTAGTTGACCCTGCATGACCTTCTAGAAAAGTTACTATGCCAGACCTCCTTACAACCACAATAAGGAGCTAGTGGCAGTTTATCTAAAAAGTAATGTGACATTTTATCCTAAGTTTGAAAATAGATTAAAATTATGAGTGCTAAGTGTTTGTGACAGCAACACTGAATATTGAACTGCAGGTCTACAAGTAGGTATTATATATAATTACATATTACATTCCTGACTCAATGCAATTTTTCAGAACCTTTGTAGGTGGCTCTGAGTGCACAACAATGAGTCTGATTAATGTTTATTTGTTGTCTAAAAAAAAAAACCCACTGTTTTTCAGAGGAGCAAATACCATTCTCTGTGGTATTCCTAAAAGTAAAAATGTCAATTTCTCAACTCATTATTCATTTTCATTATTTGAGAATTACTTCCCTTAGATTACTAAAAAAAGAAAATTATCGACTCTGTTTTATTTTTTCTTGGTCACATTAAAAGATTTTTGAAATATCTTAAAGCATGTTTTGATTTAAAAAGATTACAGTGTGAGAAAATTGAAAATCAAGAAATACTGGTTTGTGTTTACATACTGTTTATTTTGCAAGTATGCAACATTTTAAATGGCATAAAAAATTATTGCAGTTCATTTAGTTCTTCCCTGCAGCTACTGTGTAATGAATTAACTTTTAAAATTATGTGTCAAGGAAATGAGTGATTACTGTATTGCTGACTATACAAAATTCTCTACAATGGTGCTATTTGATCCCCAATGAGTATTTACTTATCATAGAATCACTTAGATGGCAAAAGACCCTTAAGGCCATTAAGTCCACCACTAAACCATGTCCCTAAGTGCCTCATCTGCGTGTTTTTTGAACACTTCCAGGGGTGGTAATTCCATCACTTCTCTCGGCAACATCTTCCAGTGCTTGACCATTCTTTCTGTGAAGCAGGTTTCCTAATAACCAATCTAAATCTTCCCTAGCCCAGCTTCAGGCCATTTCCTTTTGACTGACCCTCACCTGGCTACAAACTCAGGTAGTTGCAGAGAGCAGTAAGGTCTCAGGCCAGCTGAGCCTTCTTTTCTCCAGGGTAAACAACCCCAGCTCCCTGAGCTGCTCCTCACAGGACGTGTGCTCCAGGGCCTTCATGAGCTTCACTGGCCTACTCTGGGCACACTTCAACACCTCAGTGTCCTTCTTGGAATGAGGGAACCAAAGCTGAACACAGGATTTGAGGGGTGCCTCACCAGTCTATACTTCATTCACTGATTGCCACTCCAATTGTTTCAGAGACAATACCTTCATTGTCTATTACAGCTTCTTCCCTCCAATGTTGATAGTTGTTTCTTTATTTGTAACCTCTTTGCATAAACTACCCAAATATTGACATCTGTGTAGAGATTTGCACCTCTGTGTATGTTTTATTTCATTTTGTTCCTGGTCCTAATCTTATTAATTTCAGTATATTGTTTATAATCGTCATAAATAAATATAATTTATAAATATAATATTTTAAAGTGTACTAATGAAAAATAAATTGATGTGGGAATTCAGCCTTATTTCTTGAACTGCTCTTTTTCCTGAAGACAACACTCACCATACAACCCTGTTCATGTGATTCTGGTTTTCTAGCCAGGTCAGCTGTTTTGCCTCTGTTCAGGTATGCACAGTGCACATCAGTTGAGCTGTATGCTATCACCACCAGTGTAGCCTTTCCTTCTGGACTGTACTTACAATCCCATTTGTGCTGTGTATTAAAAAATGTTAAATATATATACACCTATCTATAAACACACATCTCCCTTAGCTTATGTACTATGGAGAGATGCAGAATTTTATTACTTTTATTATTATTATTTAAATGTAATATTATTATTTTATTTTATTTTATTTTAATTTCAGATTAAATTAAAATAATTATTTGGCCTTAAATATTCTATGAGATTGTTGTAAGCACAAGCAGCAAATGCACTGATTATATTTTTGTCCATGTTAAGCTACTCTCCATGCCCATATCAAAAGATAGAATGCCTACTATGGAAATAATCTTTATCAGATAAACAGTGTAGAAGCTCTTATTTCTTGAGCATGGTCACATAATAATTAGGTTTTGTATGTGTAAAGTGATGTTAATATACATTTAGCAATTACAATTAAAAATAAAGTAGTCATATTCTAATTAATTAAAGGAAGTAAAATTCTATGACTGAGAAAAGGAGGAAGGCTAAGCCTTTTAGAAAATTATATTAGAAATAAAAAATCTAAGAAGCAACATATTTACAAATATATTACAAATATTTAAATGCAACATGCAAATAACCCCTAGATATCAATATCTATTACTTCCATCAGAATCCAAAGTTGTGCTAACTCCTTCTACAAAAAAAGTTAATATGAAATTATTTATGCAACTAAACTCTGCATTCTTGGTTGAGGTGAACAGACCTGTCTTCACGTGACCAATAGTGCAGCTATAGTTAGTGCATATGACTTATAACATGGTTAAAACAGAAATGTGAAAAATTAGTCATATCATGAAAATGACAGTTTGTAGTTTGTCTGTATATTGAAGAAAGTAGAGAACTTCACCTATTGTTTTACTGAACTAAAATATGTAGGTATTTTTTGCTCTTTTACTATTAAAAAAAAAATTACTAACCTTTTACCTAAGAAACTGATTTTGTAACTGAAACCAGTTCATTACATAGGCCTAAACAATGTGTGGTGCTCAGAGCTGCAGAAAAATATGCCATTTCATGTTGTCTATTATTAGCTAGATGAAATAGACTATAGTGTTTCCATAGGGAATGCTCAGTCATGACTTATAAAATTTTTCAAAGGAGTTAACAGTCATCTGGGATTTCTTAGCCTGACTTGGTGTTTCCACCTTGCACAGACTGTGAGTTTATTCTAGCTATGCTGGAAAACCATCAGATTTGTTCATCAGCACACATAAAATTTGTCTTTCTCTTCTAATGAACCTTTGGAGAGAAGTCTGAAATTAATAGATTACCTCCATTTGGAAAGCATGATGTCTTCTAGGCTATACTTTACTAGAAACAATATTCTAATAGATTTTGGAGGCTTTCTTAGACGTGTATATTTAAGTGTACTTTTGCCTTTAAGACTTTGAAAATAGTCACTGCTGGTGGCTTTACATGTTTATTTCTCAGGTTTTTGAGTCAGTAAATCTTACTAAACCTTCTATCTGCAGCTGGTAATCTTCCCTCCTCAGTGATTCTTTTATATTTTTCAATTATAAAGTTTTTTATCTTAAAAACAATTATTCAAACAGCATTGTTTTAGCACTTCTTATCATGGAATGTTTTTAGTTGGAAGGGACCTTTAAAGATATTTTAGTCCAACACCCCTGCCATGGGCAGGGGTATTTTTCATTAAATCAGATTGCTCATTCAGCCCCATTCAACCTGACTTTGAAAGGCTCCAGGGGTGGGGCATCCATACCTTCTCAGGGTAACCTGTGCCAGTGTCTCATCACCCTTACAATAAAAGAAATGTCTTCCTTGTATCCAGTCTAAATCACATTTCTTTCAATTTAAAATTCCTCCTAGTTTTCATTATTGTTGCTCCCTTTCATTACTGATCTTTGTAAATAATCTTTCCCTATCTTTCTGATAAACTTCGTTTAAGTATTGAAAGGCCACACAAAGGTATCCCTAATGCCTTCTCTTGCTCAGGCTGAACAAATCCATCTCTCTGAGCCTTTCTTTACAGAAGACATGCTCTAGCCCTCTGATCATTTTCATGGCCCTCCTCTGGACCTGTCCTAACAGTGGTTGGAAGGAGTATTCAGGGCCCTACAGCCTGTCAGCCTGACCTCAGTGCTGGGGAATGTCATGGAGCAGATCATCCAGAGTGTCCTCACACTGTGCAGGACAGCCAGGGGGTCAGGCCCAGCCAGCAGGGGTTTGTGAAAGGCAAGTTCAGCTTGACCAACCTGATCTCCTCCTAGACAGTGACTCACCCAGTGGTTGAGCAAAAGGCTGTGGCTGTAGTCCAGTCTACCTGGACTTTAGTAAAGCTTTTGATACTGTTTCCCCCAGCATTCTACTGGAAAAACTCTCCTCATGGCTCAGACAGGCACCCTGTTCACAGGGTAAAACCTGGCTGTATGGCTGGGCCCAGAGATTAGTGGGGCATGGAGATACATCCAGCTGGTGGCCAGTGACCAGTGGTGCTCCCCAGGGCTCAGTACTGGGGCCAGTTCTGTTTTATGTTCTTTATGGATGATCTAGATGAGGAGATTGAGTGCACCCTCAGTTTGCAGATGACACCAAGCTGGGTGGGAGTGCTGATCTGCTGCAGGGCAGGAAGGCTCTGCAGAGGGATCTGGACAGGCTGGACCATGGGCCAAGGCCAGTGGTGTGAGGTTCAACAAGGCCCAGTGCTGGGTCCTGCCCTTGGGTCACAGCAAGCCCAGGCAGTGCCACAGGCTGGGGCAGAGTGGCTGCAAAGCTGCCACAGGAAAAGGCCCTGGGGGTGCTGGTGACAGCAGCTGAACAGGAGCCAGCAGTGCCCAGGTGGCCAAGAAGGCCAATGGCATCCTGGCCTGTGCCAGCAATGGTGTGGCCAGCAGGAGCAGGGCAGGGATTGGCCCCTGTACTCAGCACTGGGGAAGCCACACTTGAATCCTTTGTTCACTTCACCCCTCACTCCAAGAAGGACACTGAGGTTCTGAAGCAAGTCATACCATGTGCCTGAGAGTATTGATTAGATATTAGGAAAATTTTCTTGATTGAAGGGGTTGTTAAGCATTAGACCAAGTTCTCTAATCATCATCATGGTGACATCACCATCCCTGGTAGTGTTCTAAAGGTGAATGGAGATGGCACTTGAGGACATGGTTTACTGCTGAACATGATGGTGATGCTAGGTTGGTAGTTAGACTTGATGATCTTAAAGGTATTTTCAAACTTTAATGATTCTTTGATCCTGTGATGAACTGAACCGCTCAGTTTGGTGTCATCTACAACATTGTTGAGGGTGTACTCAATTCCAGTGGGTATGTCATTAATGTGGATAGAAAACAATAGTGTTGTCAGTATGACCTTTGAAGAACACCGCTCCTTAATGGTTTTCAGTTTTATGTTGAACCATTGGATATGGACCATTCACTCTTTGAATGTGGCTGTCCAATTAAGTCCTTATCCATTTAATATTTCATTAATCAAACCCATCTCTCTTCAGTTTAGCAGGAAGAATGTAAGGCAGCTATAAAGCTAGAGAGTGTCACAAAGGAGGGCCACAAAGAAGGGAAGGGCCTTGAATTGAAGCCTTGTAAGGACAACAGCTGAGGTTGCCTGGTTGTTTAGCCTGGAGAAGAAGAGACTGAGGACAGTCATCACAGTCTACAACTTCCTCATGAGGGGAAGACGAGGGGCAGACACCAATGTCTTCTCTGTGTGACCAGTGACAGGAGCTGAGGGAATAGCCTAAAACTGTGTCAGGGGAGGATTAGGTTTGGATGTCAGGAAAAGGTTCTTCACCCAGAGGGTACATGGACACTTGAACAGGCTTCTCAGGGAAATGGTCACATCACTGAGCCTGGCAGGGATTCAAGGAGCTTCTGGACAGTGTTCTCATTTACAGAGGGATTTTTGGGATGTCCTCTGCAGAGCCAAGAATTGGATGTGAGTGATTCTTGTGGATCCCTGCCCCCTCATGATATTCTATAAATCTATGATTTTTTATTAAGAATATTGTGAGGGTCCAAATCAAAGGCCTTACAGACAGGTAAATGACATCTATAGTTCTCCTTTGACAATTGAGGCATTCTTTCCATGGTGGAGGGCCACTGTGCCAATCAGGTACTATTTGCCTTTGGTGAAGCCATTTTGGCAGTCTTTAACCAGTCCTCTGTCTTCCACATCTTGACATGTCTTCCAGAAGTCTCTGCTCTGTGATCTTACTGGGCACTGAGATGAGGCTGACTAGTTAGTAATTCCTGGGTGAAGCTTTTAAAAAAAAGGTTCTTTAAAAAAGCTTTTTTAAAAGCTTTCCTGGTTTTTACTGTTTTTTAAAAAGGTTGAAATAGCTTTTTCTCCAGTCACTAAGATCTTACCCTGACTGCCGTGAATTTTCAGATATGATGTGACTGCTGTGATTTTTTATATATGATGAAGAGTGGCTTAACAACTACATTAAACAATTCTCTCAGGACCCTGGGATGCATCTCCTTGGGTCCCATGGTCTCGTCTATGTTCAGGTTCTCAGATGATCTTGAACCTGATCTGCTCTTACACCAGGAGTGACTTCAATTCCCCAGCTCCTGTCTTGTGGGCACTTGACAGATGTGGGAAGAGTGATTACTAATGAAAACTGAGGCAAACAAAATTGCTGCATACCTCAACCTTCTCCATGTCAATTGTGATTAGTTCTGTCCCACTTTGGGGTACAGAGCAGAGGAGGGGGTTGTGTGTGTATGTTTTCTTTAATCTTCCATTTCTTACCAATGTGCCTATAGAAGCCATCTTTACTATTCTTTGTATCCCTTGCCAAATTCAGCTCCAGCTATACCGTAGCTTTTCTAATTTCTTAATTATCCCTCCACAACCAGACAGCACTTCTCTTTTCTTCCCAGGATGCCGTCCCTGATTCCATGTCCAGTGCTTTTCCTTCTTGTATTTCACTTTGTCCAGGAAGTCTTTACTGAGCTATGCTGGTCCCCTGCCTTCCCTGCCTGAATGCTCAGTGGTGGAAATGGAGAGATCTCGGGCTCTAAGAAAGATGTCCTTAAAGATCTGACAGTTCTGTTCTGCTCCCTTTTCCCTAAGTGCAGTTTTCCAGAGGGTCCCATCCCATTGTTTCACTTCCTAAAATAACTAAAAGTTCAGGCTTCTAAAGTTCAGAGTAGTGACTTTAACCTTTCTTTGGCCCAAAATCCCGAGATCATGAATTCCACCAGGGCATGACCACTTGAGCCCAGGCTGCCACTGATCCTGACCTCTCCAGTTAGTTAATCTGTGTCAGTAAGTAGCAGGTGCAGTAGCACTTCTCTGTCACCTGGGGTAAGAAATTATCCTTGATGCTGTCCAGGAGTCTCCTGAACTGCTTGCATCTTGCCGAGCTGCTTTTCCAGCAGATGTCAGGGACTGTCCTGACAAGTCCCTGCAGCTGGATCAGAACCTGCCAGAATGATGCTTCATGCAGGTGAAGTAGGAAAGTTTTGTCACCAGGGTTTCCCTCAATTGAGTGATGGGTAATAAACACAAACCATGAGATTTTATATATTGGCTTGGCTTCTGATTTTCAACCACAAGCTCTTGATCTGTTCATCACTGTTTTTCAAGGATGAGTTTGTGCAATCAAGTCCTTGGAGAAGGCAAATTGCCTGCCCCCCCCCCCCCCCCCGGTTCCTTGCCTGTCCCTTCTGAACAGTTTGTAGTTGTTAATTGGAATGCTCCAGTCATGTGATTTGTCTCACCAAATTTCAGCATTTGTGATTAGATCATAGCTTTCCATTTGCACAGTCACTTCCAATTCTTCTGATGCACCCATGCTACATATGCTAATGTACAGGCATTTCAGCTGGTCTATCAACTGTGTAAGCATTTTAGATCAAAAACCTCTAGTTCTTTTGAGGCATTTCACAAGTGTTCCCCTGTCAGTTTTTAATTCATCAGCAGCCCCTGACTCTTCTTTTTTAATCAAAACTCCATCCCCTTCCCACTCTAAGTCTACTTGGTTCTGCCCTTGAAGAAAAAAGTACTGTTCAAGGTCCTCCAGAAAGACTGCAGATACAGCACAATGCTTTGCATTCCAGTCCTCCTTTCTTAATAAACTTTCAGTTTGGAGTTTCTCTCCACAGAGGTTTACACTGATAACCTACAACTGCATGGATCAATTTCTCTGTAAAGTCTATTCACTTGGGAGGGCATGCTCTTCTTCAGTAGAAAGGGGCTTGGATTTCTGCAAATTCTTTAGTCATTAATTTCCTTCTCAGTATACTTAGGAAAAACATTAAAGCATCCAGAACTCCTCTGGATACATCAATGATCCACCTCATATTTCTATTCAAGAATAAACTCCTGAAAGAAATATTTATTTTTATTGCTTATTTTATCCAAGCTAACTTACAAGGAACTGATAAGCTGTACAGCTTCAAAAGACAGTTAAGCTTCATCTTTAGGGAGAATGTGCAGGTACATCTTGGGAGCAGGAGATTAGTCATGTTTTTTATGTCTTGTTTATACAGCAGAAGAAATCTTATTAAGCCTATATAAACACCTCATTGTAAGAAAAAAAAGCATTTTCAAGAGACCAGTGTTCATGTTCAGAAATAATGATTCCTTTAGATAGAGTAATTCACTTTGCAGAGATACATGGCATTTGACATTTCTTTGTTTTTGACAGGAAAAAGTGGCCCTGAATGCAAGCACTGTAGGGCTGATCCAGATAAGGAGTGCCGGTTTTGTTCGTGTTTCTTGTGTGGTGGCAAACAGGATGCTCACATGCAACTCCTGTGTGATGAATGTAATATGGCTTATCATATATACTGCCTGAACCCTCCTTTAAGCAAGATACCAGAAGATGAAGACTGGTAAATATGCAAGGATGATTTACTTACCTATATTGACATTCCATACATGGTACCTTTTTGATATTTGCACCTCATGAAAGAAAATACTGAAGATGTTTTTAAATCCTGAGGTGTTTCCATCCATCTACTTAATATAAGATTTATGTTTTCTTTAAGATAATTCTTTTAAATCATTCACAATGGATTAGTAGTAAGCTTTAAGGCCATTACAAGATTTCAAGACTGGTATGTTCATTTTATTCATTATGGTCATTATGATCTTCTGGGATATTACCTGATCTGATTGTATTTATCAACAGTTGTTGTTCCTCAGCCTTTTCATTTTTTAAAAGCTTCACTGCTTGAGCAATTCTTTTATGCTCATGCTTCTCTGTCCCTTCATCCTCTGTCCCTGCTGCTGCCCCTGTGCTCTACTACATTCATTTTTCATGCTATGGAAGGACCACCACATTGCTACTCTTCATTTCTTACGTAATTAGTCTTATGTCTTTATTAGCTGTCTACAATTTACACTGTTCATATTTATCACCTGCCTATGATTTATTTGAGATGTTAATCCTTTATAAATGAGTAATAAATAGAACTTTATTCTAATAAAGTTTTCCATAGACTTCATTAAATGTCTAAGATGTCTATTCCATTACATGGAATCTCTTTGAACCTTGTGATTATATTTTTTGCAAAAATCTATGTAAATCTTTTGGAAGTTTTAACATTCTCTGGAAATTAATAACTCAATCTCTTACACCTTATTGGCTTCCATAATGTTTATTTATAATGCCTGATGGTCTGCCTGTTTTCTGGGGCAACTATCCTCACAGGAAAGAATTTCTTACTAAAATCTAAACTAGGTAAAAGGTGCCTGAACCTTTCCTCCAGACTGAACCGCTCCAGCTCTCTCAGCCTGTCTTCATAGCAGAGGTGCTCCAGCACTCTGGTCAATTTGGTGGCCCTTCTCTGGGCTCTTGGCAGCAGGTCCATATCTTTCTTGTGTTGGGTGCCCCAGAGCCAGATGCAGCACTGCAGGTGGGATCTCACAAGACAGAGTAGAGGGGTGGAATCATCTCCCTTGCCTGCTGCCCACCCTGATTTGGATGCAGCCCAGGATGAGGGTTGGCTTTCTGGGCTGTGAGTGCCCATGGCTGGATCCTGGTGAGCCTTTTGATCACAAACACCTTCTCCTCTCCAGAGCTAGTCATGGTCCATTCTCCAAATTATGAATTTCCAGTAGTTCAATTCGTATAATTAAAATTCATTGGAAAATGGCTGTCAAGCTTTTTAGCTTGTTTTTGTTTACTGTGCAACTAAGAATAGGAGCCTTAAGATTTATATATCTAAGTAGATAGCTGCATCTGTGAATGAAGGCACAGGGTGGTAGAGGTACAATTGTGGACCTGGCTTATGTGAGCTAGTTTAGAGATGCTTAGTGTCACCAGCCCTGTACTGTCTTAACGTTTGTCATTATGTAGAAGTACATTTGCACTGGGCAGAGCAGCATCTCCTACCAAAGAAGTTTGTGCCCTCCCTTCTTCCTGCATACTAGCAAAGAATCATGGTTGTCTGATTCTTAATTTAGGAGCAGTTTGCTTTAGAATTGGGAATACTTCAATTTTGTGTTTTTAGAGTGTAAAATCTGGCAAACTCTATTCAGGGGTTAAGTCTTCAATTTGGGAAAGCATAAGTTTATCTTGTGGAGGTGAAGTCTATATGTGAAACAGTATTTAATACTCCCTATGAGATTCAGTTTAAAAGATATTAAGGTAATATTGTTATACTATCAAGAAACATGGAATTCACCATGTGACTTCACCTGGTTAATTCACTTTGTGAATTTGCATTATGTCATATTTGTTCTTTTAATTGGTCTTACATGCTTTTTCTTTAGGCAGTTGTAATACCTATCAAAGTAATGGTATCATAATTTCAGCATCTTATATTATTATTTTTTAATCTACATGGCTTCATTGCTTTCATGGTCAAGCACCTTTATTGAGATAGTGAAATCTATTCCTGTGGACCTTAATCATTAATTCTTCTATTCATATCCACATAAAAAACTTAATAAATCCAAACCAGTAGTAGTAGTAGTAGTAGTAGTAGTAGTTTTTGTTTCCTGAATGAATTTATCAATGTTAATGTAGATCAGGCTTCCTCTTCTAATTGTGTGTGGACCAAATCCAGCCTATGGGAGCCAGAAAAAAGGACATGTCTGTATTGTTACTCCTGGACTGGGATAAGAATGTTGCTGGAAACAGCAGAATGACCACTGTTCTGCTTTTCTCTCTCTGCTGTGGTTAGTGTATACTAATATCTCTGCTTTCCTACCAGAATGGATTTGTGTTAGTGTGAGTGAGCCCCAACATTATATTCCAAATGGCTTCAGTGTTGTGGAGAAGTGAGTGTGTGTTGGTGTGTTTCTATATACATTATGTGATACCTTGGCTCTGTTTGACATTCAGCAATCTGCAGTGAAATTTCTTGCACAACCAGCAAAAATAAGAGTAGACTGGGCAGGACACAGAAACAGACCATGAGTACTGGTTAGCAGCATATTTTAACCTCAGCTATCTTCTCCTTTACATGATGTAAATGAAGGAGGACTAAATGAAGAGACATTACAGGAGCCATGGGCACCTCTCATATATCATGTGAGAAAAAATAGTTCTATGTTTTGCAACTAGCACTCTAAAGATACTGAAAGCCCTTTTTTTAAAAAGTTGAAAGTATTTGTTCATGTTAAGTTAATTTTTTAAGCTGTAGACTTCAGCTTCTTAAACCTGGTATATGCTTGCTAGCTTGAAACATTCAGTCAAAATAACCAAATAGACACTATTTTGGCTACCAGAAATGTATTGCCATTATTCTGAAGTTAATTGAGAATTTACTAAAACCTTTTTTTAGGTATTGTCCTTCCTGCAAAAATGATTCTAATGAAGTTGTAAAGGCTGGAGAAAAGCTCAAACAGAGTAAAAAGAAAGCAAAGATGCCATCTGCCAGTACTGAAAGCCAGAGAGACTGGGGAAAGGTAGAGTGTGTTTTAGAAATAGCTGTTACTCTGATTGTTCATGTATGTGCTACATCTATAATTTTGCTTACATATGCACTACACAAAATTCAGTACTGGGTTGCACAAACAACAAGACAATGTTTAATCCTGCCTGCTGTCTACTGGCAGTTGAAGCAGTGGAAGGATTATTAAGGTGACTAGAGGTAAAAACAACAACAAAAAAAAAAAAAAGAAAACCCCTAACTCCCCTCCCAAACCCATAACCACATATTACTTATTTAACATTCCTTTTAACAATTGTTAACATATTTTGAAACACGTGTTTGTTATAATAGACAGATTTCATGATCTCTGCATTGAATTTAAAAATATTCTTCAATATTGCAATTCATTTGTCTGATTACTTTTGTCTGATGTATTTTTAGGGCATGGCCTGTGTTGGTCGCACTAAAGAATGCACTATTGTTCCTTCAAATCATTATGGACCTATACCTGGTGTTCCTGTTGGGACAACCTGGAAATTCAGAGTTCAGGTATGTTGTTTCAGTATTAGCTGTAGTTGAAGGAAGTAGGAATAATAATGAATGGGTTGGGCACTAAAATAAATTCCAATTGACAATTGCCATTTTCACCAGGACTAAGTAACGTAAATACATTATGATTCCAATACCGGAAGTGAATATTGAAGGTTGAACTATACTGATTTTATCATACAACTTTTTAATACATCTTTTTACATACAACTTAGTAAAAAGTCTGTTGGAATTATGATAAACATATTTCACATGTTAAAATCTTAAGTCAGATATTTAATGAATAGAGTTAAATAATTTCTGAAGAGTTTTCTTCACATTAACTGATTATCCCATGAATGGGGTGTAGACTGCAGATTTTGAGAACATTATGTGTTATCACTGTGAATTGACTGTAGGTCAAATTGGTTTTGGTCATATGTAATGGATGTCCAAATCTTCTTTTAGGCTGATGAACAGCTTAAGCCTGTGCAAGTCTGTAGTGCTACTGAAATTCACTATCTTTCATTTTTTCATTGTTGTTTCTAGTCATGAAACTACATACTTCTTTGTTTTCTAAATCAGTTAGTTCTTTGTCTCTTGCATGTGTAAATGATTGGAACTGAATGTTTTCTGTCGTATTTGGAAGAATAAAACCAAGGGGTTTTAAACTGCTTGAGGAGGGGCAAGCCAAAAATCAAGTACCTCTTCTGATTTGTGTCATGAACTTTTCATCACTTGCTTTCTTTTTGTTGGGTGCCAGATTATGTAAAGTCTAATAAGTAAGAGAGCTTTCTAAAATCACTTGGGTAAACTCAAAGTAGCAAAATCAATTTTTATTTTCACTGCTTCAATAGTAATTGGAATTACTAGTTTACCTTTTTTTTATGAATTCTGTTGGTAAGACAAAAGCTAATGCTTTTCAAGTATTTCTAGTACTGGTAGGAAAAACCAACAGAATTAGAGTGCTGCTTTCATCAGAAAATCCATCAAAAATATTTCATTTATATCTAGTATATATATGTGTATATATGTGTGCATATATATATATATATATACTAAACATCAAAAGACAATTACCATTTATGCATAATTAATTTATTTTGAGTACAAATTAAACACCTTGTCATTAAAAAAAATTGAAATTCTTTCTACGTAAAAAGTTAAATTACACTTTTGTTTCTTATATGAACTATTTTTTTAATGACAAAATGAGATTGTCTCAGCAAATCTGTGAGAATTTAGTGACTGTATGAAAATTTAAAGACTTCTTTATTTCTGATTTGCATAGTTTTTTTATTACACAAACTCTCTTTTTCCCTAGAAGGAAATTGACTAAACAATACTTCTGGAGAGAGCATCTGAAGAGCATTTTTGGCATGAATTATTTATCAGTGTTCATCCTTGGGGTTAATCACCTACCAGAAACCTAAATTTAATTGATGAAACCTGAAAATGAAAAGAAGGGAGGGAGGAATGAATTAAAGAATGCTTGATACAACAGGAAAGAGGAATGCAGTAATGGGAACTTTTTATTCAGCATACTCATAAATGGTCTGGAAAAATTGGCAAAGAGCTGATAAAGTTAAGTGAAAGTGCTAAGTTGTGGATAGCAAACATGGGCCAGAGAAGAGTTCTAAGTGTGTAATTTGTAATTGGCTTTCAGCTACTTATACTTCTTGTTATTTAGCAAAGAGATATTCTAATAGCTAAGTTTGAAAAATATGTCATTTTAATACTGATCACAAAAATAAATCAAATACTAAATTATCATGAAATGAAGAGTCAGGAAAATAAAGTACCTTATTATGAAAAGCAACCAGGAAGTATTGTGCAAGGAAGTATTATTGTGTCTTTGCATGGTCTTCATACTGTGTACAGCTCTTATCTGATGTTTAAAAGTGCACTTTTGACTAGCTGGATCTTTGATGTATTGTGTTACGAAATTTCAAGACTATAACAGAAGAATATAGACTCCCATGAAAGTTGCTTAGAACTGTAGGTTGGGAAAAGGAGATAGGAGTGCAAGAAGCAGAACAAGAAAAAGATGAAAAATCAAGGTCTGGAAGAAGATATGAAGGTAGAAAGTAGTGTGATTGGTTTTATGCTGGAAGCCTTCATTCTACCAACACTATTTTTATCACAACATACTAAGAAAATGCATAATTTAATATATAATCTCATTTTATTTGTAAAGGTTGTTTGTGGGGCTTTTCTATTAATCAGTAGTTTGAAACCATTATTAAATAAATTTTTGTGGGAGAGATGCTCCAGCAGACTCTAATGATGTTGCCAGATTAGGCTACAGCTGCAGCTTTCAGGTGGTCAAGCTTCAGATAACTTGAACCTTTATTACCATAGAGTTATCCTGGTTGGAGAACTAGTCTATGATCCATTGGTGTTGCAATGGCTTCTTCCGTTTTCTTGGGCAGACTGATAATATTCCTCTCCACTGGTTACATTTTCATTGTGTTACCTTACAAGTCCCTGACAAAATGATCTTTACACTGGGATCTTCCTAGGTTAAAAATTGTAAAATGCTTCCAAACTGGTAAATCTCCTTCTCCTTTGAATTGTTCTAAATGACTGTGCAAGTGGAGTGTACCACTGAGTACAATCTTATGTAGTGCTTATGGAAAAAATCTTGGAGAGTTTCCCCAAAGAAGAAAGAGTCCATTACCTCTTCCAGTGTCACCACTGTCCTACATTGTCTGCGGTTTTCTGGGTGCTCTTACTTTTAGCTTTTCTTCCTGAAGAAACAGTGGAATTCTCACCTTTAATAGCAGTCTTGCATTAACTGTTGACACAAAAATGTCTGTACAATATTTTGAGCAGAAAATTGATTGTTGAAAGTGGTTGTAGGTGGCTGGGTCTTTTAAAAAAATTGCTATAAACTGGCATTTTTTCTGTTTCCAGGTGAGTGAAGCAGGTGTTCACAGGCCCCATGTTGGTGGAATCCATGGACGCAGTAATGACGGAGCTTATTCACTCGTACTAGCTGGGGGATTTGAAGATGAAGTGGTATGTCATTCATGCAAGCAATGGTCTTGCTGTTCTAATGCATCAAATGTCTGTACATATAGAGTTGTATTTGGTGTTTAATCTAAAACTAATGTTTAGGCAGATATGACTGTGGAAAAAAATATCTACCCCTGATAAATTAAGTAGTTCTTAGTGTTTTGGAGAAAAAATTCTTACCAAATCTTAAAGAATGCTTATGCTCAGATCTACATGAAAGCAAAATGTCAGTTAATGGGTTTGACATTGTTTAGGGTAGCTACATTTCAGTATACTTTTGGAGTCTGAATTGAGTGTGATATAAAATCTGATAGTGCATGTGTGCAAATAATGTATGTTCTGCTTTTGTCACAATTTAATTACATAATTTAATTACATTCTAAACAGTATTTCTAATTACGTGATAAATTTAATTTAATGAAGCAAGACTAAAAGATATCTGTTAATTGATACTATGAAGTTCTGAAGTTTCTTGGCTCCTGCTAATAAGCACTTTCAGAACTTCTTAGCTCCCTCAGATTCTTTCTCGAATCTTGATCCATAAAGGTGCTGGAAAAAATTCTACTTTGGTGTTAACATTTAAGTAGAGCAACAAAAGCAGTTATGCTGCTAAATAGAAGAGTAAATGCTTTCAATTTTCATCTTGTGGTGCTGTCCAACATTTATTTATGAAGAGATTACAGTTTTTTCAATTAAATAATATTTACACAAGGTACCTCCCTTCCTGCAGTTCCAATCCATCAGGTGGAATTTTGAATCTTGGATGAGGTGAAGGATAATGCAGTAAGCAACCTGTTTTTTTTTTAAATGCCCATAGCTGTCAACCACAAAGAAAAGGGCACTGAAGAAAAACAAAAGCATATGAATGAAATAGCATCAGAACATAGTATATTCTATGCCAACAGCATCTACGAGGTGCTGCTGCTGCTGCTGCTGCAGAGTATTGCTTTCTGAAGGAATGTGTGTCTCTATTTGAACAAGTGGCATAAGGAGGTACTTGGAGTTTGGATATGGTGTCCTTAGTGTCTATCCCAGCCCAGACTCTCAGACCCTAAGAACACTGTTTCACAGGAGTTGTATCTGCTATGCTGGGATGCTGCAGACTCCTCTTTATATTCTTTTCGGTGATACTGATGTCCCCTTATTTCTGAGGTGGTAATTATTGAATTCAAAATATTTGGTAAATTTAATTGGATCCTTTGCATGCCTTTTCAATTCACCTAAGTGGTGTTGTGACTATGTGGTTTTGTAGACACCTAAGCAATGTCATAGTCTGAAAGACATAAATACTTTTGAAAAGGCATAGTAGAAGAGAAAGGTTGCAGACAATACTCTAAAACCACTTTTTTTCTCTTTTCTAAACTAATAATACAAGGGGGTTTTTTTTCAGTTACATTATTGAGGTTAGTTTTTCTTCTTTCGTGTGGCAGGTTTGTCTTCCAATTACTTTCATTTTCCCTGGTTTTTTTGAAAAAGACTGAGATTAAACTCCTGTAAGAACATGCACAGAAGAATTAACTCCTGTAATTAAAAGTGTCCTAAGTACAGTATCTAATTAATTTGAGATGTGAAATTTGAGATTTATTTATTTGAAATAAAATATACACACAAAAACCTCTGCTCACATCTATTCATTTTATTGTATGAGTACCAAAAAAGAGAGGTGACTCTTAATTGAATTTCAGTCGTGCAACAAAGATGCTTGTGTGTAAACTTTTATAAAATTGAGAAATAAATTCATTTTGGAGGTGTATTACACTGTTAATAAACTTTATGTAGTATTTAGGCAGACTGATAATGTGTGCCATCTTAATGCACTTCCTATTGCTTTAAATCAACAAAGCCACTCTGGGGTAAAGTAATTACAATATATAGTGCAGGAAACTGAGTTAATTGTCTAGCTTTCAGATCACGACATTTATATGCCATGCCTGTAGAAACTTATAATCCTAGAGACCCAGAATTTTTTCCAGTTTTACTGAAGTTCGGATGTTCTGGATGTATTGGAGTGCTCATTAATAACAAGTTTTATCAGTTCTGTCAGATCTACCCTCAAGATTGAGAACAGGTATAGTCATAGCTTATAAAATGAGCATTGGGTGAAATTGTTTTGTACATGACGTTTTATCTTCATTTCTAACTACATGCACATAAAATATTTGCACATTAATCTCTCTCCTGAAAATGGGTAACTTTGAATTCTAGTGACAAGTTACATGGCTTACTTATAGTTAGCTATTATTTTGAATATGTTAATGTTGCTAATCTCTTTGATAGTATTCCTTTGATAGTAATCATAATTGGAGCACTACCTGAAGAAATTGAGAAGTCGTTTAGTAATTTATACTCTAAGAACAGATTAACATTTACACACTAGATACTGGAAATTTGCACTGATTGTGCAATCACAGTGTTCGTGATCAATGTATTCTGATTTGTCTGTTCATCAGATCAAGCAACTGAAGAAGGTTAACTTTTGTTTTGCAAACTTGCCCTCTTATTTTGTGTCATTGTTTTTATGTATCAAGTTGAAACTGCTTTTTATTGTCAAAAGTCTCAGGATTCATATTTCTGCTGGGTTGAGGTAGTGTTGTAAAGATGGTAAATTAATTGTGTGGTGTGCTCTAGTTTAATCCAAACAAAAATTGTTTCTTCTCTAAGTGTTGTTTTGCATAGGATCATATGGGAGATCTCTGAACTGAGATTTGGGATCTCTTGGAGAATAGTACCTGATGTGAGCAGTCACATCTTCTTGTAAAAGATTCTGAGACTACAGAAGATAATGACTGTAATGACTCAAAAGGGACCCCAGGCAATATACTCATTGTTTAGGTTTGTTGATATTTTATACCAAACCCATTCACTGCCTAGAATGTACCATTCATAATCCACTTAATGAAATGAATGTCTAATATGAAATGCATGTCTTTTAGATTTTAAATGTGTTGCTTTAACTAGAATTATAGTAGGCTTATTAAATTAGTCATACAGATTGCAGGATTTTTTTCCCTCAAAAAACAAATGGATTTTGGATCTTCAGCTGATAGCCAAACATAACTGTAATTTAAAAATGCTGTCTCTAAAAGCTGTTATATCTCCTAAGTAAACTCCCTCTACAGGAAAGTGTCTTTGACCTGAAAAGACTGTCTTTGGCGAACCTGGTTCCGAGTCAGAACGGAGTTTTAGTGGAACAAAAGATAATGACACTTGGAAGCCTGAATTGTTTACCTATTAATGTTCAGTTTAAAAGCCTGGTAATCCACCATTTTTGGACACTGCATGGAAAGGAGTAAGAAAAACCTCAGAAAGGAATTTACATACAGTAGTTAACTCAGACTTTGATATTTTAAAATGTTGCCCTACTTCCATCATCAGTTAGCCACCTTCTGCTGTTTCCTGCTTTGAAGCTGTCTTTCTTTCTGTTCAGACATTTAGTGAACACTAAAATGGTGAAATGTTTTCTTTGTGGTGGAATGTGCTGTGAAACTGCCAGGTTCTTGCTATCAGGGGCAATTGTGGGGAAGACTCAGCAAGAGCAATTATGATGTATTCAGGCTCTGCACTTAACGCAAGGGATTCTTATTGATTTACAAATGAAATTTGTACTTTAGCCCTTCCTTTTCAATTGGCACCTTTTACTGCAGTGTTAAACCATGAAATTACCAAAAATAAATCACAAAATGGGCACATAGGCCAATTCTGTCAGCACTTTATGGGTATAGAGCTTAATGAAGATGAATGATGACATGATTCAGTTTCAGATATCCCTACTACTAGGGAAAGAAAATGCTCTCAAATGTAATTGCTTGATAGTTAATAATTGACTTGGATTTAAAAACCTCATTTAAAGAGGCTTAGTGCACTTTTATTTTACTTTATCATATAATCAAACTCACCTTATATTCATTACACTTTACTGAGGTCAAACTGATAAGGAATTGATGAATTGATGATATTTGGGAATTTCTTGTACCAAGAAAGCCAATAAACATTTTTTGTTGTTCAAACTGAAGGTTGGAACTCATCTAGAAAAACTGATTGTATTTGTAATAGCCTATTACTGATAAATACAATTTTTGCATTATCTGTTGGAACCAAACTTTGAAATCTGAGCATAAAAGCTCAGATTTAACAGAGATGTTAAGGGAGAGAGAAAATAATTGAGAGCACTCTAGAGATAGTTAATATTCTAGTAACTTTAAGTAGCTAATGTCCCTGTCAGATGGTGCATACAAGTAATCCACAGAAGTAATGCGGTCAAATGATTCAATGGAATTCAAAATCTTACTTTCTTCATTCTACATTATTTCTCTGTTAGACTTACAACTGATTATATAACAATGTTGAACAGTGGAGTATGATTTAATACAACAGACTGATTGCTTGTACTGGCTGTCTGAGCCTGACTGGCTTGTAGTACTAGAGCGTCAGGCTTGTCTTCCACTCACGTGCCTCAGTATGAGATGCTGGGTCAGTGCTACTGTGGCTGAAGTTCACTTGCTCTATAATGTCATCAAACTTTACAAACAGGACGGTTAAGAAATAACTATGGACACAACATAAGAAAAAGGGACATACAGGAGGTATTAAGAGAAGACACAGTAGCAAAGTACTTAATAGCTGTTGAAAGACAGTTTTGGTGCAAGGAAGTGGAATTAAGCTGTGGAAAACAGAAGAGAAGTGGCAGAATTATGTATTTTAATGTAAGAAAATGGGAAGAATGTAGGAAGAAGGGAAGGGAAAAGATATGACTGTTTTGATGGGCTCTTTGACAGCTATTTTTTTGTTCAATGAGAACATATAGACATAAATAACTCCTTTTGCCATATGTTTTCTTTAACTGTTGACCCATTGTCTTCAGTTCTGCTTTTTGATCCTCTTCAGACAAAAATAGCTTTACCAATCTCTTACTGGCTCTCAGTTAAAAGTTGTTGTAGGTGATTGGGAGATCCTGTATTATCTATAGATAGAACTCAAAGCTGTTGAGAGATTGTTTTGATGAGTCATTACTCTCTAATAGTCCCAAATAATAAGCTGTGAATATTCCTGTAATACTTCACTTTAAAAGTAAAACACCATAAGCCAAATGAAAGGAGGTACTGTAGGTGTCGAAGTATGTCTCTGGAGTACCAGTGTCCCTATTTCACTCCTGCTTGTCATAGGCACATTCATATCCACATTTTATAGGCACATTTAATCCACACTTTAGATACTGGGTCTGTGCATCACTTACTTTTGCCATTTTTGATTTTCATTCTCTACAAGCACTTATATTTTCATTCTCTACAAGCACTCAGTTCTTCTGAGCTTTCTTCCTCTCTTGTTTGAGAGTTGTTGCTATATTAGTGGTTCAAATGTCCTCCAATTTCTCTTCATCCAGCCCAGATCAATGGCAAGATCTCTGACATTTTCCTTCAATTCTAGAAACTGTCTTTATTGCCTGAAATCCTTTTTTGTTTTTTTTTTTTCCCTAATATATCTGATATGAAAAAAAGGAGTATAGTTTAGCTAGACAATAATACATAAGGCAGCAGTGACTCTTCCTTACATTGGAGGATGTTGAAAGATCCTTGTACCTTGACCTGTAACATTTATGCTACATAATTGTTCCTCCATTTTCCTTCCTATAGAGAAGAAAATGTAACCCATGAAGTGTGGGATATGCTCAGGAGGTGAGCATGTATGCATAGACCTTCTATCCACAGTATCTCTTCAAGCACAATGTTTTCAGTTTGCCTGTGGTTAGACTACCACTAGAGAACCGCTTAGTCTTTCTTTGAAGATGCTGGAAGTTTGTTGGGTTTAGGCCATTTACATTTAACCCATTTTCCATAGAAGTATGTGCAAGCAGGAATACTGCTGCATTTCTGCATTGTCTCTTGAAGTTTTTTTGGCTAAAATCTCTAGCAATTTTTCCTTGATTTATGTTTTTCTGTTACACCAAAAAATAAGTCTATTGCATACTTTCTTCTCATGAAGACTTATCAACAACCTAGTAGCTGATAAACAAAAGTTTGTCAGGAACCTGTCCTGTTTTATAAATAATTTTCCCCATCTTGCTTTCATATGAACTGTTTCTGTCTTTCATATATTTTTTCCGCATGCTTATATATATGTTATATCAGTATTTATCTCAAAATTATGTTTTAAGTAGAGGGAAAAGAAATCACCTTCTGGTTTGTTTAGTTCTGCTTGTATATCAAAAACTGCCTTAACAGTCCTCCCACCCTGCCACATCATGAAGATTGAAGATGTCCATGTTTCTTTCGTTGTTACAAAACCCAGGCCATGCTGGATTCATGACATTCCAAGATATGTTTTCCCATTTTTCTGAACTTGTCACAGGCTTCTTATTCATTGTCAAAATGCAATTTGCTTGAATGATTGTGATACATGAACCAAATCCATCCTTTTTTATATTATTATCAGGATCATCCTTGTGTGATTTGTGCGTTGTGTTTGCCTTGACAATCACAGAAAAATGAAACATACTCTGTGATTAATTCCAATCCTGTGATATTTTATTTTCTACAATTTATTTTACATCCTTTCTTAGGAAATGGTTCTTGTCTGGTTGGTCTTTTCAAGTTGTCTCATATACTGTCTTTAATAGAACTACATTCTGTTTCTGTTGGTTTTAAAGATTTATTCAGTAGACTAAGTAGCCTGTTTTAAGAAAGCATATACCAGAATTTATACATGACTTTGCTAGGTTTTGAGTATACTTTTAACTTCATAGCACTTGTATTTTATTATGTACAGATAACTGCAGCTGAATTTCTGCTAGGTTTTCCCTACACAAAATAAAATGAACCTAATTTCTATAATTTATCTATGGCCTTGTTCAACCAGTGTTTCTCTTTCTAACCTTCTCTTTTTCTGCTGTTGTCAGTCATGAAATATGTGTAACAGTCTTGCACTGGATCCTAAATAATGTCAGACTTTTAATAGTGGTAAGAAATTGACTGAATTTTATTACTGCATAGATGTTCAGAATTTTGCTATTAAAATACATTTAAACATTGTTTTTTGTATTAAATTGCTATATGCTTTATACCAAATATACATCTCCAAAGAAGTAACATATTAATTATAGATGTAGTCTATATATTTATGTATTTCTGGAAATACATTCATTTCTCAGGAGTAATATGAAATTCTAGGACAAACTTTGTACAGAAAATAGAAATACAGCCTTTTCTTGAGAGTATTTAGATTCTGACAGTTTTCATAGCTCATGGTAAAAGATTTTATCAACCTTCCTTCAATTTCATGAAAATTCTATATCAGAACTATAGTACAGAATTATTTTAGCTTACAAAATATGAATCTAAATTATTTTAAACTCTTACTGAGTCAGAAGAGCTGGGATTACTATTTCATTAAAGCACCTGCTTTGTACATAAGGCAGCACTCTATGTACTTACTAGCCCTGAGCTCCTTGCACAAGCTGAAGTTACTGCCATGATCCATCCAAGGTAATTATTCTGTACTTTACAAACATGATACTCTTGTAAACACAATGAAAGCTCAAGAGCAAGTAGAATATGTTCCTCAGATTTTTTTTCTCAAAGTAGCTTTATAAAAAATGCCAAAGTAGCATTTTTTAATACAGGCATTTTTTTAATCAGAATTTTTTGGTGAAGTGGTTACATCTAGACCAGGACTTTTGTGCTGGTGCAGCTGCTGTAAATGAAATTGAAAACATGTCTTTCATGCCCTTGACTACAGTTTTTCTCTGAGTAAATAGAACAAATGAAGTTGCTTTTTTTTTTTTTTCTTTTAATTGAGTTACTTTACTTTAGACCGTTAAACCAAAGGATAATCTTCTTGCACAGGATCGAGGAGATGAGTTCACTTACACTGGGAGTGGAGGTAGAGATCTTTCTGGCAATAAAAGAATCGGAGAACATTCATTTGATCAGACATTAACACACATGAATAGGTAAGTTTTGAAAATAAAATTTAAAGGTATTCCAATACAAAGAGTTGGGTTGTACGGCTTTAATTTAAAACTAACATTTTGCTGTATTTTTTCTCTTCTGTACATGCTGGGTCATAAACAGCAATGCCTTTTAAGGGCTTGTTTTATGCTTTAAGGGCTTTTTAATGCTTGTTTTATCAAGCATTATGATTTGTTGCTTTAAAGGAATCACTCACCTCAGTGAAATACATTGCTTGCAGCTTGCAGTCATGCCTCTGGTTGAAATTGTTCTATAGTCACACTGAGAGGACTCTGTTTTAATTAAACAAGAAGTTAGTCAAAACTCTTGAGCAGAAGTTTTCTGATTCTGGATGTTTCTTTTTTTAAGTTTCTTCTCTTGTGGGTAAATCAGATATAAATTTAAGGAGAAAGAAAGCATGTTCCTTTTCCCATGATAAAAGAAATATTTTCTATTTTGCTAGCCCTTTCTTTCATATAAAAAGCAAGGAATTAGGGTGCAGCTTTATCGAAACAGGTACTTGAAAGAGAACATATATCCAGAGGAAGAATTAGACATCTGCCTGAAGTGTTTTTCCATCCTCCAAAAGCTGGCCTGAACAAAGAGTACTCCATCCTTTTCTGTTACACAACTGACCTCTGAATGCCTGTGAGATGCTGAGAGTCACTGAGAACTTTTGTTTGCCAGGGCCGCCTTTAGATATGTTCTGCTGCTCTCAGACAGGCTGGAGAGGGATTTTTTTCAAGCTGTCTAGAGAAGAAAGAGGAAAAGCCTGAATTGGCTCCCTTGAGAAAGGGGGGAGGAGGGGACACGTGATGTGAAAATGAACAAGATCAAGGAGGGAAGAAAGATGGAAGTAGGTTTAAGCAATAGCTTTACAAGCATATTTAGTGAATAGAACAAAGTTGTTTTGGGACACAGAATTAAAGCCGGACCCTTTAATGTCAGTATCTCTCTCCTCTCAGGAAATGAAAATTCCACAGGCAAAACTACTTAGCTATGAAGGCACTAGTGCATATGGAGTAACAATGTGCTGCTCTCATTTTCTAAGCTTGATACAAGTTTTCAAGCACTTTGATACAGAAGATTATGATGATTCTATGTAGTTGAATCTGTATGGGTTTTGCTTGTCCAGAGAGTTTTACAAGTTTTGTTTTTATATGGAAAAAATTTTTAATGTTGGCATAGTATCCCTGTCTCTTACTGTTCTCTACAATGTGGGTTCCATACTTGCACCATGTCTGTTTATAACCCATATTATTTCTTCTGTTTTGAGATCCATCATTTGTGTTGTGGCTGACACACACGTTTTGAAGGGTTTTCAATCCCTTCAAGTCAGGCTGTGGTAGTAGAAATACTGTTTCTTATAGCAGCTTGGTCATACTCTCTTGCTCCAGGTTTCTAGAAAAGGGTCTCTATGGGTAAATTAAAGCTTTTAATTAAAGCTAATTAAAGGTCTAATTGGCTACTATGATTCTTAGTTCTTCTCTGAGGTATTTTATGTATCATGGGAGAGAGGTATGGTATTTAGAGCTTTTTTGAACGGTTATTATGTACTTTTTGCTCCGTATGTTTTTCATCATATTCATTACTTTTGTGTGCACAGTTAAAGAGCCTTAAAATCTGTTGATCAGGAATAGCAGCACAGAAAGCTTGCCTTTTATTATAATTTTAATTTCATCAATTCTATTTAGGAAGGGATTAATTTTAAAAATTAAGAATACTAAGTCTGAAAGGATTGGTTTGTTTTCTAGCAATTTCACATGAGTTTTCACTGGAACCTAGACAACATATTTAGTGTTCCCATCTTTTTTTCTTGTCATTCATTTCAGTGTGGATCTCATTTTTTTTTCATCAATTCTGCTAAACAACATACTGAAAGGTCTATGCTGCTTGATAAAGCAAAATTAGACAAGGGAAACACATATGACTTAATTATGTTAACTCTCAAAACTCTGCTGGGTGAAGCAATCTAGCTTATGAAGAATTTAAATGTCTTTCTAGGGCACTGGCCCTTAACTGTGATGCCCCACTGGATGACAAAAATGGAGCAGAGTCAAAGAATTGGAGAGCTGGTAAGCCAGTTAGGGTGGTACGCAGTTCAAAAGGACGGCGGATCAGCAAATATGCCCCAGAGGAAGGCAACAGATATGATGGCATTTACAAGGTACTCTGATCTCTACAACATAAAATTTCTTGTATTCTGTTTTTAAAAGCCTCATATGTGTTAGTCTGCAAAATTTTCATTATTACTTGAAAGAAACAGTTCCTTTTTTCTTCACTAGAGCTTTTTAGCTTTAGTTTGCTCTGCAAAGTGAAACAAAATGAAATTACTCAAAACGGTGATAATAGAACATAATCTGTAATAGGATGCCTAAGATTGAATATGTAAATTGCTTTGTGTGTGCTTATTGAGTTAAATTCATCCCTGAAATCGGATAATTTCATTATTTCTTCAGTCCTTCCAGCTGTATCCTAGCCTTTTGTTTATTTAAAGACTTCTTAGTTTCTGAAACAAAGGAGTGTGCCTTTTAAGACTACTGTATTTATAAGAAATACAAAAATTTCACAGCTGAGGAAAGAACTTTTGTATATAATAATAATAATAATATATAAATCAGTCTTGTCATTTCTTCTTGAACAATTAAAGTATGACAATGTGCATATGTTTGACTTGTGATAAAAATAATATCAGTAATTTTGTACTGTTCTTTAGGTGGTGAAATACTGGCCAGAAATTGGAAAATGTGGATTTTTAGTTTGGCGCTATCTTCTGAGGAGAGATGATGTTGAGCCTGCACCTTGGACTTCAGAAGGAATGGAGCGGTCAAAAAAGCTCGGTCTAAGCGTACAGGTTTGCATCAGGACTCGACAGTTGTTTTTATTCTTAGTTCTAGTAAACAAAATCCTGAGAACGAAATCAGTTAAATTAAAGCTCCCTTTTTTCTTTGTACTTCACTGTGGCAGCTTTTGATACTAAAAACCAGTACAGATTGATTATAAGGAAATTGACAGAATCCTGTAATAGTGACACAGCAGATGGAACTGCAAATGAAGCTTTCTCCCCTAGCAGTAAATTGGTTTGTCTATATGGATTGGAAAATCAGAATTTGTGTCCAGTTTTGTGATTCTTAGGCAGGAACAAATTTTTCTACAGATGACTAGTCTGTCTGAGAAACCAAAAAAAACGGTGCATTTTTAAGTATTTTTGTCATGTGACTGAGTAGTTTGTATAAATAGTGCATTTTAAGCACAGATATAGGCTGAGCCATGAAAATTTTGGCATTGCAGAATCCATGAAAGATGGAAAAAAGGAAAGAATTAATATATATTCTTGGCAATGCAATGATACATTGCATTTTACAGCATACCATCATCTCCCCAATTTATATAGTTTGTAAACACACAGGTACAGATATACTGTTTAATACAGCTGAGGATTACGTTCTTTGACTTGACTGTGCTTTCTTCATGATAGGTACTAATTTAAATGTTTTCTCTATCATATAAGATTTTAAAATTATTGTGTAATTATTTTACTACGTAGTCATAGGGATCTAAACTCTATTAGAAGTTATTCTTTTTGGTATTTGGTTATTCCTGTATGTCTGTGATTCTTGTTTTAAATCTATGCTTTTTAATTTTAGTATCCAGAAGGTTATTTGGAAGCCATGGCTAGTAAGGAGAAGAAAGATAAGGTTAAAAAGCAAACTGTGAAACAGGAGCCAAGCAGCCAAAGTAATGGAAACCAGAAAAGGACAATTGATGATGGTATTTTTTTTACTTCTTTAGCATTTGTCAGCAAAGTCTGTCACGTTACAATTGCTATGAACTAAGCCATGAAATCTTCGTGGAAGTCTAAAGCAGTTTGTAGTGGTTTTATATTGGAGGCACTCACGGAAGGGACTTTCTGAGAGAAGCTGCTAGCAGTTTCCTCCGTCTCTGACAAAAAAGACCAATCAGTAATTAGCCGTGAAAATTAACAATCTGTTGAACCACTAAGAAAACTGTACACGCCGCTGTGAAGACACATGTTAGAACAAGACGAAAAAGCCCAGGAGGGTCTCTTTCCCTTCCGGCAAACAAGTAACACAGCCAGTCCGGCCCTGTCTCGGCCGGGCCGGGCCGGGCCGGGCCAGGCCGGGCCGGGCAGGGCGGCCCCAGCCGGGGAGCAGGGGAGCCCTTCCCGGGGCGCCCCCGGGCCCGGTCAGCCGCCAGGCACGGGGAGGGGAGGCCGCGGGGCCGGGCCGCTGCTGCCGTGTTGGCCTCTTGCCGCTACGGAACCCTGCCCCCGCCAGCCCGGGCCCCGAGAGCGGCTCTGGGCCACGCCAGTCCGGCCCAGATTCTACTACCATTAAAGTTCGTCCACAACCACCAGGCGGGAGGAGGGGAAGCCATCGGCCCCCAGCTAGCTGCTAAAATCCTAGCGGCTCCCCCAGCAAGTACGGCCGCTGAAGAAAGCCTTACCACAAACAACTCTAGCACCGCCCAGCAGAAATCACATAACAATCTGCAGGCCCTGGGCGCCGGTTTGTGTACGCAAATAAAACCTACAAACATCAATTCTCTCTCTCTCTCGTGAAAGAAAAGGAACGATTGAAGAGAGAACAACATCAAACATGAAAGTCAGTAAAAAGAAGTCAAGTCCCCGATGGGAGGGATTTAAATAGGTGCCTTAATTCTAGGCTAAAATCATCTTATAAGGCTATGAAGAAGATATAATTGATACATTAGACTCTTTTTTCCCTATAACCCATCAAAAAATATGAGGAGATGAATTGTTCAAATTGTAGATAGCTAACAAAAGCCTCCATGCTAAAGTAAGCAGATGTTTAAATAGCTGTAGTCCCATGAGAAGTTTAAACAAAAAGAAAGAGAAAAGCGATAATGACCCTGTGCTCCGAGGGAGAGAAGAAGAAGACCTCTGTTCCCAGGAATTAAGATAGAGAAAGATAAAGAAAACCTTTGCTCTTAAACAGCTCATCTTTAAAATCATACCCCATAAATTAACATTGCCCATAAATACAGTTTTGGGAAAAGCTGTAAAAATGGGAGGGACTTCATGATTACAGATTTTCCAGGCAACTGCTATTTGTAAAAATTAAAAGCCAGAAGAGAACAGTTTTCTTATAAAGAAGTCTCCATAAATTAACAAGAAGAGCTCCTCTCCCAAAGTAGACAAAATAAAGTCTTCTAGATTAACTGACTGAATTATTTCTGTACGTTGTAAGAAAAAAAGTTGTAGGGAGAGAAGAAGTGTTCTAAAGGTTTTATTCTAATTCTTATTATTCTTTCTTTTAGTTACTGTTAATAAACTTTTCTTCATACCTTTTTCAAGTTTTGACCCTAATTTGCCTTCCTCCTAATCCTGTCTCACAGCAAGAAATAAATAAGTATATTCTAGTGGGTGCACTGGCATTTGGCCTACACTAAACTCACCATGCAGTTTGGAATACTTATGGAAATTCATAAGCACATGGTCTTTAATCAAGTGGTAGTGTAGGGGTCCTAATTCTTTTTACTGCTCCTACTGTGTTTTTTGCTCTCAAGCTCTGCAAAAAAATGAAAATTCTTCTGTGCAACTCTTTGCTGCAATCCAAAACAATGATGTATAGTATGAGTTGGAGTAGGAATTTGCTTGCTGCATTTCTTGCATGTAATCCATATTAATCCATTTTTCCTTCTAGAAATAGTTTTGTCTTTCCCTTCTATTAGTTCAGACTAACACTGCTGTTACTGGGTCTGATGGTCACCATCTTAAGCAGGTACAGAGGAGCCTACAAATACACCCAAAGCCATGAGGATGGGAGATGGAGGGAAAGGAGAAGCTTTCCAGCTGACCCAAGAGCAGCAATGGCTGATCAGAGAAGACTGCATGAACCAGAAGCTGTGGGATGAAGTACTTGCTTCTCTTAAGGAAGGACCAGTATGTTTGTTGCATGCGTAATTTTTATTCTTTGCATTTTCTTTATATTGTTAGGAGAAATCTTGAGTCCCTCTTAAAACCTCCTTTGTTTGTTGAACTTTTGCTAAATATAGACTGTCTAGCATCAGTTTTATTTGTAAGACTTCTGTTTCAAGAAAATATCTAGTTTGTGCAATTTGCTCTTGAGAGATGGGCTAATGCCTCAGCAATAGAGACCTTTCTTGCTCAAGAACCATCCTGAAGTTAAAAGTGCATTTTTATTTACTTTCATTCTTGAAGCAAGCATGTTTTTTCTCTGATATAATAAATGTATTTTTATGTTGTGCTAATGTCAGAAATCAGACATGAAGAAAGATGGTTTTAGTCACTAGGTTTTGTTTAGACAGAAAATAATTTTATGACAGGTTCCGCAGAAACATATGCCCCATCCCTCAAAGTGCTCAAGGCCAGGCTGGATGGGGCCATGAGCAACCTGGTCTAGTGGAATATTCCCTGCCCATGGCATGGGGGTTGAAACAGGTGTAGTTTAAGGTCCTTTCCAACCCAAACCATTCTCTGATTATATGGTTCTGCAATTTGTAGAAGAGCAAGGAAATAAAGCCATTAAAGACCTACTTCCTGATAACTTCTAGAAAGCTGTGCTCAGAGATGTGACGGACTTAAAAACTTCTGGAAGTACATAATCTTTATGTAGTAAGTGGCATTTGTGAGAACTGTAATAGAGTTTGTCTCTTTTATTCCTGTGCCCTACATAAGAATTTTCTGAAGAAACTGGAACAATCCTTTATGTGTGTCTGCTGCCAGGAGTTGGTTTACCAGCCAGTGACAACAGAGTGCCTCCACAACGTCTGTAAAGTAAGAATGAACTGCCTTGCTCTGGGCTGTTTTCTTGACTCTGAGACACCGGTCACCAAAGCCATATGCATTTTAGAAAGACAATAATAATTGTATAACATTCTGAGCAAAAACAGACAACAAGTTTCCATTCAGTGTTTGCTGTGTAGCAAACCTTAATTTTGTGTAATAAGGAGTGGAAGTACATGCCATATAGTTTCTGATAGACAATGAGTGAGGTTTACCATTGTGGTCATGCCTTTTTGGTCACTGGAGGTGCGCTAGGGTTTGGTTAGTTCCCCTGGTTAGATTTTGGCACAATAACACAATAATGTGATTTAATTTTACATAATTTTACAAGAAATAATACCAGATTTTATAATTTTATAATGCTTTATTAAAAGTTGTGAAAGGGTGGAGGATAAGTACTCTAGAAACTTATTTGGGCTAATTCAGAGAAAGTTATATTATCCTGTTAATCTTGGCATTGCTCATGTTTGGTAGGACACCATGAATATCAGTGCATTACTTGTGTGTCTCAAAATCTTGATCAGTTGGAGATAAGCCCAAGAAGCGTGGAATCAAATCTGGACTAGAGTTAATTTTGTAGCACTGGTATGTACAGAATCATACACTGAATTGTGCATATTTGAATGGTGCCTGCCATACATAGTATTTCTGCCCAAGGCTGTAAAAGGACTCAAACTATTATCATCCTAGTACAGTATTTGGTAATGCAACATTGCTGTTTAAGAAGATACCACTCCAGTAAAAATCGGGATGTTGTTATGTGTGGCCTGCACACATGGAACAATTATGTCTCTTTGAAAAACACAAGAAATGTTGTGGAGGTAAAATTTAGAATTGTAGAAATTGAAAAACCATGAAAAAAAGAAAGAGAAAACTGAATGGCAACAAACTCAGAAAGCACAGTATTTGAAGAGATCAGTACATATTTGAGAATACAGTATAATATCCAGTTAAAGTTGTAAGGAAGTTTGATAGTAAGCTGCTGTTGCTGTTTAGATGGAGATCTGCCCTGCCCTAAAAATTTTTAATCAATCTGCAGTAATGTAGTAAGGATGATAGCACAGATGCTAATGTGTTACAGATTGTATTATTCTACATATATCTGTACGGTTAAACTGGCTCTATTTTGATGAGTTAGATGGAGATTGCTACATAAACAGTATATGTGGTATAGTCATTTTCCTCTGGATATGAAGGTCTGGAAAAGTATAGCAATCTGTGAAGCTGTAAGGAGGCTAAGGATTGGCTGTGACTTACAGGAAGGCATTAGTGAAAAAGAAGGGGAAACCTCACTAGTGATTTAGTTCCTCCCAAGCACGGAGAAGAGTTCCTTGGCTAGGACATTTTAGTCAGGGGCGGAGTCAGGCACCAGAGGGCTTGGCAAAGACTTTTTTTTTCTGGTAGTACAGCAGATTGTAAGCAGATCTTATAAGCAGATCTTATAGTGATTCCTCACTTTTCACTGGTTAAGCTGTCAGTCTATGAGGAAGTTGTCGCAATTTACTTCTCTGTCTTTTTGTGTCCTAGAGTTGTTTACAGCGCTCCTTCAGAGCCGAAGTGTTCACCTGCCCTGCCTGCCGCTATGACTTGGGGAAGGGCTACACCATGACTCCCAACAAGATCCTGCAGGCACTACTGGACCAGTTCTTTCCAGGTTACAGTAAAGGACGATGATGTGCTCAGTCCCTTCTGTACTTCTCCCAGTGACTTTCTAGACAGTAAAGGGGAATAAACATGGGAAATTCAGCAGTGGACCAGCCACCTTGATGGGACTCAATATACTGTCACTTTTTGAAGCACCTAACCCTCTTCCTTCATAGCCATCTCTTGGTGTTTTGAGAACTCTAATTCTCAGCTGTATTTTAACATCAAGGGTAGTTTTGGCCAGTTAACTAACAGTTTTTAAAGAAGGAAAAAAAAAAAAAAATAGAAAAGCCTCAGCTCTTACTGGCCTAGCTGATGCTTAATTTATGATTTGTTTTTTGTGACTACCTCAGGACAGAGGAAAGTAAATTGTGTCAAACAATGAAACAATGTTGGGGATAAAAAATAGTTAGTGATGTTTTTAGCTACACACTGCCTCCTGAATATTAGTTGTGCCTGGTCCATGTGGTTTGATTTACAAAGAAAAAAGAACCCAATAATGAAACCCAAGAAAAACCAAACCAAAAGAAAAACCCACAAAAAACCAGGAAAAAGAAATAGATTCAGCACTTAAGCCATTTGGATTAAACAGTAAATTCTGTGGTGTGCATAATCCCTTTTTTGTCTTTTTCTTCTATTATGCTGTATTTTTTTGCAAGAACGGGCTGATTTTTAGTCTATTTTTGTGAGCTTCATTGTGCTTTTCTTGTATCTTATGCAAGTTGACTACTAATGACTAATGAGAACAATATGAATGCATTGTTGCTGCATTAGTGTAAAGTGATCTGTGTTTTTTGCACTTAAAGAGGGTATTCAAGACACTCTAATTGTGTAAAAAATAGTTCATATAAAAAAAGCCACTTCTGTATTAGTTAAACTGTATGCTTTTAGTAGGTCTTGTATCAGTGACAATACATCTACACAGCATTAAAGGCAGTGCTAGCTTGGAGAAGGTTCAAATCGCTTCATATTGTGATCTGAAATTTTATATACAATATATCCCCCCCAAAATATACCTTATTAAATATTTTATGATTCAGAAAATTTGCTAATTTTGTTTTTACTATTATCCACTTAATTAAGTCATGAGATTTTTACAGAATTTATTTTTCAGATTACTAAATGCTTTCCTTAGGTGGCCTTATTTTACAGGTGTGAGGCTTTATATTCCTTCACTCATTTCTCAATGAAAACAACACTTAATTTTAAAAAAGGCTGAACTCCAAACCAAGATCCAGTGGTAACATAGATACCCATGAATTCGCTCACAGTCTGTAGCAGTGCTCTGTCCATTTCCCAGAGTGGGAGCTGTGACATTCCTGCACAGTGGTTGGTGAGGTGCATGAGTCAGATTCCCTCTGCAGGCACTGAGGTTGCAGTGACAGCCTGTGGCCCACAGTGCTACAGGTAGCTCAGTATTTCTGGAGAGAGTGATGTGATTTCACCTTTGTAACAGCCAACTTGAGTACTGTAAAATATTTTAATGCTTTGTTTTCCACTGGATAGATTTTACCAATTAATTCACAAGCTAAACTTTGTCAGTTTGAGATCAACAATGGGAAGTTATCTGCTTTATACAAAAATTTGTGAACCAATTTTTAATGTATTTTTTCAGTGACATAATCAAACGTGAAACTGGTTTTAGCAAACATTAAAGCAGCTTGTCAAGACTGGGAAATTAGACTGGCAACAGAGAAAGACTGTCCTTTCCTCACATTATAAATTTGCCGTGGCTTTTCATGATATTTTGCATCCTTAGTACTATATCAATAGCTACTGAAAGATAACCTTTCCAATAGTTTGTGAATGCTAGAGTAAATAAAATCTGATTTTCTTCACTATGTATTAAGGTGATTTAGCATGTAGGTGCAGCTATTCACATAAACACTGGTATCTGGCTTGACTTTCCTTCCGTGAAAGCCATTCCTGTCTCCTATCATCTGTAGTCTCTTTGTGTAAAGCCCCTCATGAAGTCATAAGGTAGGTAATGAAAAAGTTGCAGTCCCAAAACTTTCACCTCATGAAGTCATAAGGTAGGTAATGAAAAAGTTGCAGTCCCAAAACTTTCACTGTAAAAGACACAAAATTTACAGTACGTAAAATATTGCTGTAAACAGCAGCCTCATTTGTGTCACTTCAGAGTTCCCAGGCTGAGTGTGCATGTAGATCTTCAAGAAGTGGTTGAGTAGTGGGTGGTTGTAAGGTGCAGAACTGTATGGTCCTTTTCTGTGGTCCCAGTGTTGCTGAGTGCCTGTGTCCTAATTCACCAAAATTGTGCTTTGAGTGGCTGAATGAGTTGGTCTTTTCAGGGGTGTTTATGTACATCAGACAGCTCTGCATATATCTGGGCAGGTTCCTTTCAAATGTGCTCATAGCACAGAGATCTGACTGTGTAACTTGTGAGAGGATTAGTTTTATGTAAATTTGATCTGGAACATGCTGGAAAAGGCTCCTGTTTAAGGTGTAAGCTTTGGTTACTGAATGATTTAATGTAGCACTGTGTGTTGCAGGAGGGCTCTGGTCTCCTTAATCTCTTGGAGCTTAAACTGTGAATCAGTTTTTACACAAGCTGTAGATAAAGTAGGGCAAACTGAGGGCTTTGTATAAAAAAGTGCCAGAGAGTGACTCGAGAAACTGTGGAAAGAGAACACTTTTTTACCCAAGATTCAAGTAATACTAAGCAGTTCACAGTCTTTTATGCCTTCATGGTCTTTTATACCTTCTCCAGAATAAGAGAGAATTAGATGGAACCTACTAAGAAAAAAATGATGTGATGCTGAACCAGATTAAGTTTGTTACTGCTTGGTAAAATTAATTATTTTGGCTCATTTAAAAAAAACCAGAGATTTATTTACATATTAATCTCTGACAGTATTTTCCTTTGTGTAAATTTATTGCTGCTGTGGCAATTGTCAGAAATCAGAGCTTAAGTTTCATAATTTCATACTGTCTCTTGAAAAAATACAGCTGAAAAGTTTAAATCCAAAACATGACAACAATTAAAATTCTGACCAATTTTATTAGACTACTAACACTGATAGGTAAAAAAATCAGTATGAAATATTAATACTAGCAATGCTAGTTAGTGGTAATATGTGAAGTAAATTAAAAAATCTACTTCATCATTTTTTTACAAAATGTAAACAATTAATCCTGCAGTTGATATTTATTAGTATCGCCTTATGTATCTGCATCTTTTCTACTTTTTTAACTGTATCTCCCATGCCACCTTGCAAGCTGGGTGTTAATTGTTAAAACAGACAAAATGATAAATCAAGGCAACTTCCAACACCAACTGCTGTGGAACAATCACATTTTGTTTACACCTAACATACTGATTGTATTTACATTTTAACTGAGCAGTGTTCAATGAACAAACATGGTGACTATTCAAAATATACACAATATAAATATCCCCAGGAAATCAGGAAAGGGCCATTCTGATGGAGTCAAAAATGTAGGTAGCTCGAAGCAATCTTAGGAAGATGCTCTCTTCTGTTCAGAAAATGGAGATTCATAGGCTTCCATCGGTGGGCAGGTACAAACCAGATGTTGATCTCCATATATGTCATCAATGCGAGCAATTGTGGGCCAAAACTTGCTTTCAGGCTTCACAAATGGCTAAGAGAGATAAAAGAATCCAACCATCTTAATTTTTCCACCAGATAAAGCTACAAAATTATGACAGACATTAGGAGCCTGAAGAATTACAAGGGCTGTGAAAGTGGATTTTTTGGGTGAAGTCATCCTTCAAGTCTGTTTTCAGAGCCTGAAAGTTAACAAGCATGCGTAATAGAAGTCACAGTTAAAAGAATGCTTAGATTTTAAAAAAGTCTGGTCATGTCCTCTAACACATGCTTGCAAAGAAGCAGTTTTCACAAGATGAAAGAAAACTTTATTATGCTTTGAACAACTGGCTTACACATAGGAATGAAGAAAAAGCAGAGGAAAAGAAAATTGAATTGTGCTGTTCAATCTAGTTAAAGTATCATACTTTAAGGAAAGTGGAATGGTGGTGTAGTTGAATTCTTACTCTTTGAAACAGTACATATCACTAAAATACTTGCAATTAAGTTTCCAAGCAGAAAGGTTGGTCACACGTACATTTAGCTGCTATGACTGCAAAAGCAATTAAGAAGTTTGATATCAGAGTCCAGCTCGAATCTGACCTTTATTTGTAGCAGGTCCACATTGGTGTCACTTTCCCCATGCTGACTTTGGAGAACCTAGTCACACCTTATGCAAGTTCTTTTGAGCAAAGCTTTGAATGTCAGCATGTGGGACTCTGTTTTGGGAGCCCTTGGTGCAGTTTGTCAGAACTAAACAGGTTGTTTCCAATAGGAATGAATATTCAGTGTTGAAGTGCTAGGATTTAGAAATTCAGGTCTGCACCAATGTGTAGAGACTTTTTTTTTTTTTGAGCACTTCTTTCCTTGTCTTTAAAAGCTAAACTAATGAAACTGTGGTAGAGAGAGCTCACACGCTTAAAAACTGAGCAACAATATAATGGCTCTGAAGTTTTCATTCGTACCACATTACTTCATCTCCAACTGACTAAGAAACTACAGAGCACAAAGCATATTTATATATTACCACACCAGAAAGTTCCCATTATGTACTCACCAGTGGGAATGCTGCCACTTCTCTGGAGTAGGGACGATCCCACTTGGAAGAAGTGACACAGTTCAGAGTATGTGGTGACATCTACAAGGAACAAGACATGTTGAGAACAAGAAATTACTGATTTCTGTTGAACAAATCAGTGTGAAGCCTTCTTCAAGTTTCCATTACCACATATAAATAATTACTGTCTAGAGAACACTGTTTATCTGGGGAGGAAAAAGGCAGATTTAAACCAGGAGGCAAATCAGTATTTGGATTTTTTTCCAGTTTGCCTAAAGATGCTACCCAAGGCTTGAATATGCTTTTGGCTTTTCACTAAACTTAAAAGTCAGTATAGCATTAAAAGAGTTGAACAGAACTTGAGCTGATACTGGTTCTGTGCTGCATTGCTAAAATAATTCAATCTTTATTTTATTATTAATGTTAAAGTCATTCCACTTTCCATCTTCAGACAGTGAAATAAGCATCTCTCCTTTGTTACTTTGAGATGGCCTTGAAATATAAATTAAGTGCTTGTGGAAATAACTTTCTTCTGCTCTGTCAGCAAGACTTCTCACTTGAAAAAGTCAAAATTCAAATTTTGAAAATGTTAAAGTTTTCTCAAGAAAGTCTTGTGCTCACTGTTGTGCCCCATTACTTTTGAGAGTACTGAAAGACCAGGAATGGGCATCTGCAGACTCAAGGGTTAGACTGATGCTGGTACCTTGCTCTACATGCCATCTTACCTTTAGTGGGTTAATTTGGGGGTCCATCCTGCCCTCCTCTATTTCAGCAATTTCCTGCCGAATACTGATCATGGCATCACAAAATCTGTCCAGCTCTGCTTTGTCTTCAGACTCTGTAGGTTCAATCATAAGTGTCCCTGCCACTGGCCAGGACATGGTTGGAGCATGAAAACCTGGTGACAATAGCAGAAATCAGTCACAGATAACAGGGTATGAGATAATACATGCATTAGCTATCAGCAGATTAACAAATTCAGTCCTTTCTCTACAAAAATCTATAGAGATTGAGTTCACTGGTAGTGTTGGCTCTGTACTTCAGAGGCAAGATAAACTTTTCAAGTATCTTAATTTTCAGCACTGAAGGGTAACACCACTGTTTTACCATACAGCTACACACAGATTTACTTTATTAAAAAGGAACTTTAATATACTTATCTAACTCACCTCTATACCTGCTGAAAAGTCAGTTTAAAGTGGTGCACAATATTTAAGGCTTACTTACAAAGAGCAGGAAGGGTGGGTTTTTTAGTATCACAATTAGGCTTTGGGTTATTTCACTGAAGAGGTAGTACTGGTTAGGGTTTTAACAGCTTTCATGCATATTCATTAGAAGCACAGTTCTATAGGATCAAGTAGTTCAATGGATCCTCTTGTCTGGCAGCCAAAAAGCATCCACAATCAGATCCTCAAGAGCATGTGTACAAAACTGCATAAACTATATCAAGATGGAACTGTTCAAATCCTATTATCGTACTTTAAAATTTTTTTTTCTTCCTATTTTGTTTTGTTTTGCTTTGTTGGAGTCTTATTAAGCTTTTGGCTCCGATCCACTTGCTCCAAACAGTTGAGAGTCATGTAATCAGTATTTGATGGGACAGTTTACAAACTGTGAAGTAGCAGCAGAGTCAGAAGTACCTACTACAATTTAGTATATGCAAATATCTTTCCAAGCCCCATAAAGAAAATGAGGAAGGCTGAAATAATTGTGACAGATTCACCATCCATAAGCACAGAACTCCAATGTTTGTGTCTCCCTTTAGAAGAGATTTGGAAAATTTCCACTTGCACTGCTATTTTAAAGAATAGACATTTGACTTACCATAATCCTGAAGCCTTTTAGCAAGATCTACAGCTTCAATGTTTGCCGTTTTTTTGAAAGGTCTTGTATCCAAAATGAATTCATGGGCTACATAACCTGTAAATAAAAAATGACATCTCCTATTAAGTAAGACTAGTGAGAACACTAGTCTTACTTAATAGAAGAACAATGCAATTTACCAAGCTGTCTATTCTGATTGGTTTTGTGGAGATCATGGCAAAAAGACAAACTCAAAAATATCCACTTGGGCAAAACCTCAAATGTGAGAAATTATCACGTAAGAGATATACGACTCAGTTTTTGAAGACTGACTCTTTAAGTCCCACATCACATGCCTCATTTACAAGATCAGAACTAGGAATGAGTGATCAAAGTAGCTCCTACAATTTACAAGTTCTCTGAAAAAATTATTAGATTTGTCAATGGCCCAACACCATTTGGGGTTTAGGCTATTTTAAATTAATCACGATAATCAGTTTTATCTTAAGCCAGAGCAAAGCTCAAATCTTCTGTTATAGAGAGGCTAAAGACAGAAGTTGTCTATATTTATATTCATGATTCTGGAGAACCTTCCATTACATTGTTAAATCCTTGAAAATTTCCAATTTTTATTCACTTCTATTAAAGTACAACTTTCAGGTTTTACCAAGGTGTATGTCATTAAATTTAAGATACATATTTTAGAGAACATATATATTGTACTCAAATGTTCTTCGGTGCTGTTCAGCTTAGACAAGCAAAATAAGTTCTCTGATTGTTACACTACTCCCACAATAATTTTTTCATCTCTTCTTCATTACTTCTGTCCTGTTGCAAGACTGGAGAGCCAAAACAGGGAACCAGAATGTAGATGAAATATCATGCATTGCCAAAGGAATTCTATCTCATCTCACAAAAGTGAACAAGGAGCAGAAATGAGGGAAACTTGGTGGGATTTTTTTTCAGAGGAAGTGTGCAAGAGGAAGTACAGGTCAAAAAATTACTTTCAGTTCTTAAATTGTTGCATCATTGGTTATGGAGATTTGGAAGTCTCAACTTGGTTGCTTTTTCTTTTTCTGCTGTTCATCAATCTGCCACTAAATTTCAAGAAGAACAATCTAATAGTTTACTCTATCTTTTGGCATCATCTTTTTCTAATTACAAACAGATATTACTTTTCTTCTACATGAAAGTATCTCAGTTTCATTGCATCCATTGAAGTGTGGCTGGTTATTTCTCTTCTTGTGAACAAGAGAAGTTTGAAATCAGCAGTCACATAGCATTAAAAAAAAACAAAAAACAAACAACTGTGTTGCAAGCCAACTTCTACATGAGGCAGAAAAAAACGTGGTAGAAGAAAAAAAATTGTCCAATACTTGCCTTTTGCTCCTCTGAAAAGGATTTTGTAATGCTTCTCTAGCCTTTTTGCCATGTAATTTGCATTTAGTATAGCAATCTCAGAAGCATGCTTCAGACCCTTTGCTCCCATTGTCTGAAAGAAAAATAACATGAAGAAACAGATCTAAAACAGGTCCAAAACAAGCAAAGTATGCTCCTGCATGACAGAGAGCAGCACCTCAATGCACCTGGCCAGTTCTGGCAGTCACTCTGCTGTTACACTTCTCCACACAACACTCACAGAGAAGCACTGGATATTGATTGAGGCCACCTTTGGTGAATGTAGTTTATGAGAGTGTCTACTGTTTAAGAGATGTAGCTTCAAGTTCACAAGTGAATGACCCAAACCTTTGCTCAAACTGAGAAGCTCTGAACTGAACAGAAAAAAGTGAGAACACAAACAATGTCAAAAGGCACAGGCTGCCTGTCCCCATCCCACAGCAAGACTGTCCAGGAAGTTTAGGTGGGACAATGTAAATAGATGGCATTTTGCACTGTGAGGAAAGAGCTCTCCTTAAAAATTTCTAATGGATTAAATATTCTGTAATGGGAACCAGCTTAGAGTCACAAGTGATTTTTACCCACAGCTGTAAATGGAAATGGTACCAGTTCATATTTGCTCATTTGGAATTCCAGGAGAGCTGGTTTCCCCAGCAGATGAAGTTTCCATGGTTAGAGTATCATACTGATGATAAAGTACTCTGAATGACACCACCCCTAGGTTCACTCTTCCCCAACTCTGTCACTGTAAGCATTAAATGTGGCTCAAAAGTCCCAGCACACCCTTCTAGCAATTAGAATTTGAATCTACAGTCATGTCTGTTGGCTAAATATTGCCATACATGTAGCCAAATATTTGCTGGCTTATCACTAAATTACAAGGGATTAACAAATTACATAGATCATGATCAAGTTGATTCACATGTAAAACCAAAACTAAGTTCAGTTTTCAAATCCTCTGTAATTCAGGATATTGCAAAATTCCATGTTCTGTAGATGTCAAGTATAACAATACTGAACCATACAATTATAAATACTCTTGGCAGAACAGTAATTTAAACATGAAAACTTCAGCGTCACAAAAGTGGAAGCCTGACTGTAGTTTTCTGCCTATTGTCCTCTTATCTCAAGACCTATTACAAACAAAAGGTAGAAGAGTTAGATACAGCCGTTGTGCTGATGTCCTTTCTTGTGGCAACATTGTCCTACTATAAATCAAGTGGGCTTGATGGATGTAAATAACCTGTGACTGGATTGTCATCACTTCATTTTGCTGCATTTCAGTCTGTACAAACATCAAAAAAAAATGAGCTGCTCTTTAAACCTGTTCATGTGGTGCCAGTGGTCACTGGACTTGAAAGAGAAAGAGAACCTCAGCTGATACTCCTTATAAAAGTCTACACACCTTGATATACACCCAGGAAATTGGCAATATAGCACTGGAACCCCAAGGTGCAGCACTGACAGTACCCAAAGGACATGCATCCTTATCCGTCTGTATTTTGACCACAGGGTGGGTAGGCAAGTAGGGAGCCAAATGTTTCTTCCTAAAACAAAAACATTGATTTTAGAGATTAAATACGTGTTCCTATGTTACCATATCTGGACATTTTCAGCAGTAAACTGAAGTTTCTCTTCACTTTGCTTCCAGTCACAGTCCTCTAGGAAGTCTGATCTGTGCCTTCTTCAAAAGAAAGTTTATTAACACAACTGGTGCCAGTGGAGGATGGCACTCAGTTTTTCAACCTATCACAAGATATTAATGGAGTTATCAAAATAAAAATTACTTTTTAAACAAGTAAGATTATCTTCCTTTAAGGAAATAAGAATGCTCCATAGGATAGATTCACACAGCTTGTGTAGCAGTTCTGTGTTCTGGACTACATGCAGTATTATCAGCCCTCAAACTCCATTTCTTACTCAGGAAACAGATTGCTGAGCGAGGTTTATCATGCACACTAGAAGGCCAGCCCAGGAAGCCAGGGTTTGGGGATACAGGTGAACACACCACCACTGAGCACAAGACTGTGCTGGAGAAGGACAGATGCTTGCAACCAGCATCACAGCTCTCCCAGCCACGGCTCTGTACTGAAGTGAACACCCAACCAAGATTCATTAAGGTGTGTATATATATATATATATATATATATATATTTTTTTTTTTTTTTTTTTTTTTTTTTTTTTAAGAAAAGGCTAATATAGAGATACCCACACTCCAATTGGTCCCATTCCAGGTCCTCCTCCTCCATGGGGAATGCAAAAGGTTTTGTGAAGATTTAAGTGAGAGACATCAGAGCCATAATCTCCAGGACGACACAAACCAACCTGTAAAGGGAATACTCTGTTTCAAAACATTCTCCATATGCCATTTCGGACCTATTTCTGAATGCAAGGAGAACAGGTTGAAAAAGATGGTGTATGTTTTTATGTTTTTCTTTATCACAATGCATCATAAACAAGAACTTGATGCAAATAATATTTTGCTTTAGGAATTCTTAATTACATCTGTATAAAGAATGTCTTTGATAAAGGGTAGGCAGACTAAGCAAATTTCAGTGAACAACTTATAAATCTTACAACACATTTCAGGGGAAAAATCAAGTAAAAGAGAATTACTTTCACCATCTAATTTTAATTACTGTTCTTGGAAATCTCACATCCTCCCACAAACACTGTGGCATCTTGCATGGAAGCTGGGTTACAGTCTGAACTGAGTACTGCTTTGCTATTTTTATTCCAAGGATTCCCAGTAGTAAAAAATCTGCCCAGTTTTTGTACCTGAGCGTTCATATTTGCTCCATCTAAGTAAACTTGGCCTCCATGTTTGTGAATGAGGTCACACACATCTCCAATCTCCTCCTCAAACACACCATTGGTGGAAGGGTACGTGATCATGATGGCTGCCAAGTTCTCCTTGTGCTTGTCCACCTGGTGGCAGGGAGGGGAGAGAAAAAACGGTCACCGAGGCTCCTAAAGCTTCTCTAGATTTTATTAAAAAAATACAAGTAAAGTCAGAGTGTTTTACAGATGGGAAGCAGGCCTATCAGCAGATAGTCAAAGTTACTTATAGTCAGCAAAGGATACTGGGCTCCCTTCTTCAGCCACACCTATTGAAAAAGAGTGATTTCTGAATAAATCAGAATTTTAAATCAGGGAAAAAAGCAGGTATTAAAAGGTGCATATACACACACACACACACACACATATATACACACATATACATACACAAATACATACACATAGATGTGTATATACATATATGTACATATGCACATATATGTGTAAAACACTCTCTTCTGGGACCTTCAGACAACCCAATGAAAACCTGGCCTTCAAGTTAATGTGAAATAATGACCATTCCCCCTACTTTCAGCAATAGAGTTCTATGACTGCCTTAAAAGTTTGTCCAAATGTGGAAATGTGTCCTGCTAATCCCTTGCATTGCAAGATTCACCTGCAGTCAATATACTTAAAAAAGAGAAAAAAAGTAGTTGCCTGGCAACAATTTCTCCAGCAGAGATGGACTTGAACTTTGCTGAAAGAAGGCTGAAATGCAGTTTCAAACGCTTCACATTCATGAACATGGCTTGTTCATTTCCAGTACTAGCTGTGGACCAAAAGGGTCTGCTATAAAAGAGTCTACTGTGTACAAAGACTCTTTGAGCAAATCCTGCACTAAAGATCCTCAAATTAAAAGGAATCTTACAATTGTCACATAGTTAGTGTCTGAGTGAGGAAAAAAAATTACCTAATCCTTTCAAAGCACATATTCAGTATTATTGCTTTATTTTTTCTTGTAGAAAAATGTGATTCAGCTGCCAACACTATTACCTTCAGAGAAGAAGTGTTCCTTGAAAATCAAAGATATTTAAATACTCACCATTGCTTTTAAATGAGAAATATCAATGCTCCCATTTTTATCCACTTCAATGGGCTGAATCTTCATCCCTGCCATTTGTGCACTTGCTGGATTAGTACCATGAGCAGATTTAGGAATAAGGCAAACCTTGGAAGGGAAAGAAAAAAAGAGCCTAAAGTATAACTAGTTTAAAAAATCTTAATGTTTTATGATCTACATGCAGCTACAATTCATTATCAAAGTTTTGAAAAGAAATCGTGATGGTACCAGCAAATTGCCTCTTTTGCAGAACAATGCAACTAAATTTTTTAGGAAAATCCATTCAGGTATCAGCATTTAAATACTCATTACCAAAGTTTCATTTGCTGCACAATCATATTTAGGGATGCAGTTCCAGAATATTATTTCAGATACTTATATTTAATTTTTTTTTTGCCTCACCCCACCTTTTTTTAAAACACTAATTTTTTTTTACAGTTATCTCTGTAAAAAAAAAAAAAAATTACAGTTATCTCTGTATTACTGTCTCCATATGTACAATTACTTGAAAGGAAAAACTGCCTAATTCCAAATTTCTACTACAACTTCTTGACTATAGATGAGAAACTCAGAGCTACTTGCATGCTTTGTACAGTTAACTTCAAAAGAAAAAAAAAAAGAGAAGCACTTCTAATTAAATAAAAAGTTGAAATTGTCAGTCATAGGAAAATTGTGCACGTGTCAGGATATTTTCAGACATTTCTTAGGAACTCCACCTCTAAAGACAATAAATATTTCTCAAAAATCCCCAAACAAAACCCCCAAAAACAACCAAACAAAACAAAACAAAAAAAAAAAAAGAAAACCAAAACCAAATGAACCAACCAATCAACCAAAAAACACGCACACAAAAGAAACCTAACAAAAACCAAACAACAAAAAACTAGCAAATGAACAAAAAAAGAAAAAAAAGAAACAAAAAAAAAAAAAAACCACCAAAAAAACCTCAAAAAAACTAACCAAAAAAAAAAAAACCCAAAAAGCCAAAAATAATTTTTTTCTACAGAAACTGCATGGTGGCTCATGGAACTCTATTGTCCACAGTGATGCTGAGACAAATGTGAATACTTCAAAACCCCAGAAACACAGGGATCCCAGTGCCCGTGCCAGGAAGAGCTGTGCCACATCTGTAGCCATTTATCCGCATAGCTGAAATGCAAAGTGCCTCCAGATGGCCACCAAGGCCTGCTGGGTACAGACATTATTGCTCGCACAGAACAGCAGGGATGCGAGCGTCAGTTCCGTGTCCATCCTTTTTTCCCACCAGAGGGCACCAAATCCAAACGCGGCCAACTAAGAGAACCTTGAGCTGCTGGTGCAATTGCTTTCTCCAGCCTAGGAGAAAAAGGCACTGCAGCTGAAAGGCCAGCATTCTGCTTTCTTATTTTCTTACTCCTTTTTACTCTTTCCCAAGAGTACCATGGTTTTCCTGTAACATTTGAAATCTATAAAGTGTGAGTAAAGTGCAAGCAGCCCCCAGGCTCTTGCAGTTCACCTCCGGGTACTTTCAGAGAAGCCTAAGGGTCTTGCACAGAAAAAGAGGAATGACAGATGACACATAGGCAATCAGAAGACAACTCTCCAAGGAATAAAGTTTTAACCTAATTCCACTTCCCACTGAGTAAAACTACTCATAAAACAAAGTTTGTAACTGTAAAGAGTGGTTGCCTCCTAGTAAGTTTGATGTGATGTGGATGCAACAAAGAAACAGAGAGAGGAAGACAACACTGATATTCAGTTTTAGATGGTTTCCTCACACAGAGGCTATAGTTCTCGGGAGGCCAGGACAGTGATGCTTCCATTTTGAGAAGATAAATGAGTCCCAAAGCCAAGGATAAAATCAGGTTCAAAGGATATGCATACTATTGCACTAAGGACTTTTTCCCTTCTCTTTAAAGCTAACTGTATGGGTGTGTAAAAAAAGACCTAAGAAATCTCAGATTTTCAAAGAGATTTTTTATGTAGTCCCAAATAATGTTCCTAAACTAACTTCCAGTGGCTTAAGTGGGAAGGTACATATGGATAAATATTTAATGAAAGCATGTTAAAGAAAAGAAAAATAATGTTCACTGTATGGAAAGGTCATCCTAATAGAATATTATAAATATCTGTGCTGGTTCTCTAACATTTAAAATTACTCATAATTGTGGTTCTAATGGAGACACACAGTGAAATGCTAAATATCCTTTAATACAAAACCCCCCAGATCATTAAAAGAACTGATTCCAGAGTTCAGAAAAGGACCCACAGTACTGTGGGGCAGCATTCCAAGCAGTACATGTATACTGGAGGCAGACAGATCTAAAGTATGACACAAGAAAATGCATCTTAACCCACAACTGTGATCCTTTAGCTTTGAACTTACTGCTACTAAACAATCTCACCATTTTGGTGGGAAAGAAAGCAACTGCATCAAAAACTATAAAGGGAGTAAGCAAAAAAAAGTAAAAGGAACACAAAAGCTTTTAAGGTAACTGAAGTTTAAAAATGGCTTTTTTGAGAAGGATGGACAAATAACTAGAATCCAGCTAGGAAATGAGGATGGATAATAATATAATAAATAATCCCAGAATTAACACATATGTCAACTGTTCATTATCTTTCAAGAGTGAGAGGGTGTCAGATGAAATTGTACATATATCTCAATTTCCTTCCTTCCAGCCTTCCCAGCTTCCCATGGCTGACCACAAAGCATGTTGCTTGGGAATTAAAATGCCATAAGCATGACCTTTTCTGCTTTGCTCTCTTTCCCCTGAGCTTTTGTTGTTGAGCATGCCATTATGTGACACCAGCAACCCTTTGGCCAGCCAGGGTCAGCTGTCCTGGCTGTGTCTCTCCCAGCACCTTGCTGACACCCAGCCTCCTTGCTGGGAAAGGACAGGGTCAGGACAGGGCAGTGGCATAGAGACAAAGCCTTGACACTGTGAAAGCACTGTTCACCATTTGCCAAGAGATCCCTGTGTTTCCCTGAACAGTGCTTCCTCCACAATTCATGTGAAGAAGGTTAAGTCAAACCTAGTCAGACTCAGTACAATCACCCTTCCCTGGGTCATTCTCAGGTCTGTAAAAACTTTTAAGATGTTTGTTACCAAGGATCCTGGTGGGAAGCACAGAGTACTGAAAGCTTATCAGAAGTGACAATACATGAACTAGTTTCTCTCTAGGTGAGTCCCAGCAGCTGAATCAACTCTCCACTTCCCACTGAACCCTGTTCCTCACATGAGTATTGACACTTACAGTTCTATGACGTTCTCCTTTGGCATTTAAATAAGCTTTGATTGCAGCCAAGCCTGCGTACTCTCCTTGGGCTCCGCTGCAAGAAGAACACAAACACTGTTACACAGCACACAAAGCAGGAAGGGCCACCTCTCTGACAGAACTTCAAAACTGTCCAGCCCTAACCCTTACCCATGACTTCAGGCAAGTGTCAGCAAATTAAACAGGGCACATTCCTAAGATAAATTACAAATGGCCGTGCTGAAATTAACAGCTAGATGTAAATGAAAAGAGTAGATTACAGGTGATGCCATTTTATAAGTTTATACTACAATGTTAAATGCTTCTGGTGGCTGAGAGGGTCCACATTTCTGCACCTAGCAGGGGACTCTGTGCTTGATTACATTGAGGCAAACTAATCTTGAAATGCGTAGCAAAGTTTATATCATGAAACATAAAAGGTCTTTAAGTGATACACTTAGTGTAGAGTAAGTTCTTGATGTTTATTTTGTATGAAAACTAATAGAGAACACTAACAGGCTTCAGCAGTACTCATTAAATGCTGCTTTTAGTGAGCACAGAGATCTCAGGCATTCTTCAGTCAAACCTAGTGCACTACCTACCAGTTTCAACAATTAAACACCCAGCAGGTCACACATCTTATTCCTATTCCAAATCTTTATTTTCAGTTCATGGGGGGAAATATTAAAAGAAATAAAAATACCAAATCATTAAACTTTCAGAAGAGATGAGACAAAATAAGATACCATAGTTTTTAAAAAATTACTACTTAGTAATTTAATAATCCAACATTCAAGAAAAATTTGATTTTGGAAAATTCTTCCATGTTTGGCTTGCACATCTTCTTTGGAGATAAGGTTTTGGTATCATGTCTCAAGGTGCAAACACTCAGGAAAAAAGTTCCTACCTATTTGGCTGGAAGGAGATTCTGTCATAGCCTGTAATCTCACATAGGTCCTTCTCTAAATCCTTGAAAAGCTGATGATACCCTTGAGCTTGATCCAGAGGAACAAAAGGGTGGATGTTGGCAAATTCTCTCCATGTAATAGGCTATAAAAACAAACCAAACAAATATATAAAGAATGCTGTAACAAAATACTCTACAGACAACTCTTTCTGTTAAACTCTGTGAAGGAATGAAGTTGCCTTGTGGTCAATTAAATATCAAACACCAAGTATGTTGATCTGCTGGAGGCTTGGAAGGCTTTACAGAGGGATCTGGACAGGCTGGATTGGATGAGGCTAAGGTTAGTCATGTGAGGTTCAGTAAGGTCTAATGTTAACTGATTTAATGTTAACCTTTTAGCTTTTTATTTTTGTAATCAGGTTACACATAAAGATTTGGGGTATTATAAAGCGATCACCCCCAAAGCTTAGAAGTAGCTTATAGAACACATTTGCCCCTTTCTCTCTTGCTCTTTTTTCTCTTCCCCACAGATCACCATGTCCATGTTGATGTTTAAGCCATGGGATGGTGCAAAAGCCTAGAAGATAACGGGCTAATGTGTATGTCTCAAACACTGATGGACAGATAGCTATGAAGCCAGACAAGGATTGTTGATAAGAGCAGACTGTGTAAATGGGCAAGAAAGAACAGGATGCAGGTGGAGAAGGGGGCCACGTGGAGCTGGAGGTAGAACCAGGTAGTTTCCTGGGACAACAGTCTTTGTTCTGGCTTCTGGATATACTCAGCACAACACAGTACACCCCAAGTGCAGCAATGAGGTTGAGAAGAGAGCATGGACTGTTCACCAAAGGTTGATCCAGTGGGGGGAATCAAGATCACCAAAGACCTCCAAAGCCCTCTGACCCATTTCCAGAGAGGTCTAGAAGAACTGTGCATTGACTATGCATGATAATTAATTTGCATAGAGAGCAAGAAACTTATCTCCAGGGTTGGGAAAACTCATCTACAGAAAGGTAGGAGCCTCAGTGCACATGTGCCTAGGACCCTGGACACAACATCAACAGCCCTACAACTGCCTGAAAAGAGGCTGTAGCCAGGTGGGGATTGGTCTCTTCCAGGTAGTAACTGGTAAGACAAGACTGGATATAAAGAAAAATGTACTCACACAAGGGGTTAACAAGCATTTGAACAGCCTCCCTAAAGAACTGCTGAAGTCAACACCCCTGAAAGTGTTTTTGAGATATGTAGATATGGTGATCAGGAACAAGGTTTAGTGATGGACTTGGAAGTGCCAGGTCAACAGCTGGACTTAATCTAAAAGGTGTTTTCTAACATAAATGATTCTATAATTCTCAGATTTTCTAACATTAAGAATATGCGTAAAAATTCTTAATTTCTCCTACTACTTAGTTGCACTTACCCTTACATAGAGCTGTGGTATCTACAAGGCAAACAAAGAGGAGTTGCCGAGAATAGTATTAGTTTTGCTTAGAGGAAATATACAAGACATAAAACAGTGAAAGGAAAGAGAGAAAGCAGTGAGAGAAAGGGGACAAAGGAAACTACTGAAAGATGAAAGTGGGAAGACAACAGGAAGAGAGCAAAGGAAGCACATTCCAAGTCAAAAAGTCATTTGGTAATCAAATAGCCTGGCTAAAGCTCTGCTCCATATGCTATCAGCTAAAAAAATGAAGATATGTGGGGACTCTTCAGCTGGGGAAAAGGGAATTATCCTAAGAAATTGCAAACTGAAAAAGAAGCATGAATTGTCTGTCCCATCTGACTCTTTCCATATTTCTGAGGATTTGTGAAGTATTAGACCAAGAACAGGCTTTACTTCACTGGAATGACACTGGCTAGATAGTTTACTCATGTGGATATCAAGTGAGACAGTATTATTGCAACTTACTGTGAGTTCAGCTGAACTATTGAGCTTCATTGTGCAGGACCCCTAAAAATACAAACACACATCAGTATTTATTGAAATACATAAACACATAGGTAAGTACATAATTTTTTGTCTTTTCTTTTTGGTAAATACCTACCAAGGGAATCATGCTGTGAACAAGGGAAATATCTTTGTTTTCTAATCTTTTCATGTACCGCACAATATTTGTCTCAGAGTGATAGCTGGAGAACACAAAACACAATGTTAAGGCAAATAGATCAGCTGTACCAGCTGCTACGTAGGAAAAGAACACAAAAAAGAAGTAAGACTGAGGATAGTTATTAGTATATACCAAGTAGTTCTTTTCAGACTGGCGCTTTAAGCTTGCCAATAGCAACACAGATTAAAAATGCTTATTATTATCTCAGTAACACTATCAGTAAATATGGAATACAAGGATGCCATGTCCTCAAATGGTAGGTTGTACAATGCAGCAGATTAATGGAAAGATACATTCCCTCAGTGGTCATGAGCATCGCTCTGCTCATTTAAAATGAGAGGATAGCTAAAAATGCTACAAAATATCTTATTTTAGAGTACTGAGTTACTGTATGAATCTAGGTACAAAACTGTCCTCAACTGACTCCACTGCTGGTTTCGAAAGGAGATATTTCAGATTCCCTAAAAATAGCAAACATACATTCAGATTCCCTAAAGGTAGGAATCAGACATTCACAAACCTGTTGAAAACCTGGTGTGTCAAGAATTTGGAAGTTCTCTTAAATGGGGAGCTAAAGATGCCTTTGGTTTCTTCACCCATACCTTCAGCAATTAGCTCCTTCAACAAAAAGAACAAAAAGAAACAGAGTCAAATATTTTAGTGGATTTTTTTTTTGTAGTCAACTTCCATTAGAACTAGCTTATGAACCAGTTTGCCTCAGGATTTAGTCAGCTTTTAAGGTAAAACCCCCACCTTTAATATCATATATATCTGTATTTACCTAGCATGACAACAGCGATATATTAAAACTGGGTACCTTTAATGTCTCAGTAGTCCTTATCTTGTAGGTATTGCTGCTAAATGCTAATGACATGCAACAAAAATTCCAGTGGGGAAAGAAATAACTGACCCATGTCTTAACCATCACAGAAGAAGTAATACCCTAAATGCAAGGTGTCCAAGCTGACCGAAAGAACTGAGTGTCGCAACCAGAAAACGGCATATAAATCCTTTATTTAACACTACCTTTTTATTTGAGAGAGGATCTGAAATTCTTAATATTTAACAAATGGTGATCATAGAGAAACCCACTATACAAGACCAGTTTTGGTTTTCAATAAACTCTGGAAACATTCAGATGATTTAACTCACATGACCTATTATGTACTTACAGCAGAAGACTCGCAACCAAAAATCCATAATATGTCATCTAGATCTTTCTCATTTACAGTTTCATCAAGTGATACTCCAAGCTATGGATAAAAGCACCAGTAATTACTTAAAGCTGTTTATTCTAGAGACATAGTACATTTGTTTTGGTCAAGAAAACATTTCCAGAAACACAAGAGGAAAAAAAAAGCAATCTACCCAACAATATGTAAACACACATATTTATAGGTATTTATGATACATAAATTTATTTTATTTATATAACATGTTCCAGTTCCTTCCTTTACCCTCCTAAACCATCCAAGCCAGATGGTTCAGAAACTTTGATACTCGTGACCTCCTTTCTACTGTTTCTAAGTGTTTTCTATTTAATAAGAAAATTGCCCATTTTCATGTAACACCCCTTCCCCCATTCCAATTTACAGAACATACTACACTTTGTGAAGAGCCCTTTAGTGCCAACCAAGATGTGGTTTAGATTTCAGTCTGCCTTCAAACACTGCCACAGGACCTGAATTCTGGGTGTCACCTTGTATTTCATCATTAAATTTTAGAGTGTCTCCACTCTACCCCTTAGTGGCATATTTAACATGAAAAGATTAGATAATCCTTTTAATTGGCATAAAATGAAAACACAATCGTTATTTCTGGAAGTTCAGTGCATCACAAGTTCATTCTTTATATTATCTTTATAATTGATGGATATATTTGAGCAAATTACAAGATCTTAAATAATTTTGTTCTGTTTAGCACAGATTGTTATGTAATGATTGGAAACTTAATGAAGAAAATGTTGTACTACAAAATTTCTGAATTTATCAAAGGTTTAGAAAGTTGCTTACTTTGCCATCACTATAAATCCGAAAATTTATCTTTCTAAGAGCTGCCCTGTCCAAAACCTCTTTGACTGAGCATCCACACGTGATCGTCAAGGTGTCAAAGAACAGATCATGATGTAGCTTATGACCAGCTCTCCTGAGACCTATAAAAAACAGTAAGTTAATTCTATTATATATGCACAGTTTATTGCTTGCTAAGGTGCCAGTTACAGAGCAATACTATGTATCTCATAAATAAATGCTTTTACATAATAAAGCAAAATATGGCCCTTGTGTAAAAAGCAGCAAAATCACCATCTTTTTATTGAAATGTTACTGTGTATGAAATGCAACTAAATCAGATTCAAACCTAAGTAATAATGCAGAGTGTAGGGAAGGTAATTCTGATACATCAAATCTGACATATATACAGCAGCAGAGTTGGTATATGAATGTAATAAAGACAAAATAATAAGATTGGAAAGATATTAATGGATGTGAATTGCCACAGAGCTTGCCATAACAATGCTTAGAGTCTTAGGGTTTTTTCCAGTAGCAAGAGGTCTTCTGGCTATCTGGCAAATAAAGTATGGATGTTTCTTACAGCAATCCCTTGGTTCCAAATATTCCAGTTTTGTATAGCTCCTTCTGACAGCCATGGTAGTATTATCAGTGAAAAAAAACCCTACCAGACCACATAGTCCAGGTGCAATCATTATGTTCTGCTACAGATTGTGTGCTTTTCTTCAGCTATTAAGCTTTGGGATTTCAATGTTTGTAGCAGATATGATACTCCACCCAATTTAACTGAAATGTTTCTATTGCTTTAATATAATTTATTACCTTCCTTTGCTATATTATTTATACTCTGTGCAGATTTCTGTGTGTAAGCTAGGATGGTCCATCAAAAGAAGAAGATGCTGGAAAACAGCAGTTCGACAGTACCATCCAGGGATGCACTCTGCAGACTTCTGTTAGTTTCCCAAGAAAACAGAAGCAATGCCTGCAAGTTCTTATCACACAGACATCTTATTCTTGGATGTCATTGCCAGAACTACACAAAAACCATCAGCTGAGAATTTTGTATTAAAATGGTGCCTCTTAAGTTGAGAGAGCACACATCAGATGGACACCCCTGCTCTGCCCTGTAAGTTTATTTAAGATGTGTTTTTTAAGGGGTAAGGGTTTTAGAACAGTTTCTGTAAACATTAAGTACGCACCTTCAGCCAAGATTAGAGCAGCATTGTGTACTCGTCTTGCAATATGCCTTAGTCCATCAGACCCATGGTATATACCAAACATGGCTGACATGTTAGCCAGAAGAGCCTAGGATCCAAATACAGTTCAGGATATTGTTATTGTGAGCAAAGACTACTTCATGTAAGTTCAGTGGAAAGTTTCTTTAGCACCCAGAGACAACCACATATCCTCAGCTGATGTTATAGCTACTCATCTCCTGCCTACAAAATAAAAGGAGGGAAAGGCAACATACTTTTATGAAACTGTAAGGACTGATTATGAATTCAATGCTGTTTGAAATGTAATTGTTTTAGCAATTAACATGTACTTAAATTCAACTACTGCAACAAAGATCCTTAAAGACTTTAAAGTCAAGGATCAGTATAAAAAAATATAGAGTATCTCCTTAATACAAATCTATAAACCTGTGTCAATAATAATTTCTTCTCAAAATCTGTCACAACATAAGAGCAGGAGGAAGGCAATGCTAGGAGCAAAAAAAGTTATGACCCTGGCTGGCTGGAGGTCTGTGGAATTATTTTCAAAATAACTATTTTGGATACTGTTGGAACTCTGATAATTACTCACTTAATCATGGTATTTTCTTGTAAAGATATTGCTTGGATGATGTAACATTCTTGCATCAAATTGCATAGACAAAAAATATAAGTTGTGACAATTTGAGTAATTAGTTTAACAAATTATAAGTTTATTTCTTCTGCCTTGAGTTGGCAGAAGAAATTCCAATTCAGACCATTGGAATTCTCTTCTACTTTATGAACAGTTCTGTCTTGCTTATAACAATCATGCCACTACTCAGTGGTGTTTATGCTACAAGACAGACAGATTCATGACACTGCAAGAATGCAGGACTACAGTAAGGAAACAGATAGTAAAACTCTCTTTTCAAGCAGACCCCATCATTCAAAACAAATGAACAAAGACCAGAATATTTCTATGTCCTTCATTTTTCTACTAAAATCTCTCTAAAGTATAGGTAACTCATGTTCAACTTGTTCCTTTCTAGCCCTGAAAATAAAGTGTAAGTTACCTGTGCTGTGCAGATGTTGCTGGTAGCTTTATCCCTCCTGATATGCTGCTCTCGTGTTTGTAAAGCAAGCCGGTACACTTCCTTCCCACTTGCATCTCTAAGCCACAAGTGAAAATGTTGCTTCTGTTACTTTAAAATTACAGTTATTTATGACACAGAACTTTATGCATGCTAACCTGAAACTAATTATCTATCCTCAGAGACAGAAGGGTGCTAGAGAGAACAAAGCATACATCAGGACAGCTGCAATATCAAACAAAGCAAGACTAAAGCACATCTAGATTTCTGTTTAACTAGAGGAAATTTGGCATTTGCCTTAAAATGACACAGATTATTGCAGCTATTTGAACTGAAAAATAATATAAATTAAATATTCCTAATTTTATTGATAATTGTGAGTGTTTTAGTTATTTTGGTTACTGGAGTACTTCTGGATAGCCTCTGTGCACAAAGATGTGCAGTGTTCCAAGTGACAATTACTTTGCATTTCAATTATTACTAGTTTGACATCTTGTCAAAATACACAGTACATCACTATAAGCAACTATTAGAAGCAGGTTTTGCACACTGTTTCTCTGCATAACTATAATTTGAACTAGATTAAGTTCCTTCTAGATTATTTTGGAGGTTCACTAAATTTTCTACTTCTTTCCATTTATGTTTTATAAGATTGGATGACAAAGCAAAAGTCAGTACAGAATATGTGGAGTAAGTTAGCTTGCAAAGCCTCCTGCCATCACAATGAATCCCCTCTGCTTTTGGTAATCTCTTCATCCCACAATGCCACAAGAATTACAGACAGTTCCACACAAATGGAATTCTTGAAGCTTGCTTCCTCAAAACTGAAAGGAACTTTTAGTCTCACCATTTTTTAAAAAAATAGGGTGCTCAGTACAACACCATGGTCACTTATTGTTCACAAAGGCTGCACAAGATGGTCATAGGGTGTTTTTTATGGTTTCTTATTTGTTACTAGGATCTCTGAGGGAAGACTTTAGACAGGATATCAGGTAAAAGATTTTCAAAGGGTTCTAAAGCATTGGAACACGCTGCCCAGGAAGTGACAGCATCACCATCCCTGGAAGTGTTCAAAAAATGTGTGGATATGGCACTAGAGGACATGGTTTAGTGGTGAACATTGTGGTAGGCTGATAGTTGGACTTGATGATCTTGAAGGTTTTTCTAACCTTACAGATTCTAAGACTCTATGACTTCAATCTTCACTTACTGGCCGAGGGAGCCCTTACCTTGTGACACCCACCATTCTGCCCGGCATCATTCTCACTAGATTTTCCTTCACAGCAAAGAATGCTGCGTGGGGTCCCCCATAGCACAGTGGGACGCCAAACCTCTGGGAGTTACCCAGGACAACATCTACCCCAAACTCTCCAGGAGGCTTCAGAATACAGAGGGCCAGAAGGTCAGTAGCACAGCAGGCGAGAGTCTGAGAACAGAAATACACAAAGCAGTCAGCCTCTGTTCTAAAGGAATGGTGTCTACATGGGAGCTAGGTTTTTAAATTTAGTTTCAAAGAGTTCCACATCACTTGCATGGAGCTGAAGTGCAATGGTTGTAATGGTTATGAATTGCATGTAGCTGAGATGGTATCTCATTAACACTTAGTTTCTATCAATATGGCTGACAGATTGATATCTGTGTGACCAATAAAATTTACCCCATTCTGATGAGCTCTTTCAACAAGTTCAGAGAAGTCTTCAATCTTCCCTTCAGTGTCTGGATATTGAAATAACACTCCACTGACATCCTTTCCACTGAAATCCATCTCATGGGGTAATTTGAGCTCCGTAATAACACCTGTATAACTGGTAAAATAAACATGCAGAAGGTAAAATATTCAAACCACCTCCAACCTTGGAGTGATACTTAATAAGATGTTTTCATGGAGTCATATATGACTCTTTTCTTTAACATACAAAGAGAGCTGAACGTCTTTGCAGCAGTAAGCACTGAGAAAGTTTCACATCATGGTATATAGTACTGAAGAAGAGTTACATTTGATATCATCATCAGAAATACAGAGCAAAGCAAACAGAGAATGCTTAAGATACTTGCTTCCTAGTAAAAGAAAAAAATGACTAGGCTGAATTCAACAGTCAAATGTATGCAGTTGTGCAACAATTTAAAGGAAAAATTAAATATTTTCTTTTTATGATATGTTTAGTCTCTTTTTAAACAGCTTTAATTTCTTTGCAGTTGAATTTGAACTAGAAGTAATGCCAAGTGTTAACAGACTTCTGCTTTTAGTTTGCAAAGAAAGCACAGGCCAGAAATGTTAGTTATACAGCAAAAAGGCACAGATGGAAAATGGTTCAGTGTAAGGGAAAAGATATGGTGGAAAATGGAGGAAAACATTACTTTGCTCTAGTTTGGACCACTGCTATAGTTTGAGGGTGGCATCGGGCATCTACATAGAACTTTCTCCTTTTGTTGTGTCTGTTAAAAAAAGAAAAAGAAGGTTTACACATCAATAATATATTGTTTTCCATGGAAATAAATTAGCTTATTTTCCAGAAGTGAGTTTTTCTATGTAAAAAGGCAGCTGAAAATATTGGTTATTATAACCAGATTAAGTGTAAGATTGAGGAATGTTTCTGGCACATTTACATTAAGAAAGTTCATTTCAGACACTCAAGTGAGAATCATACATGGCAAAAATTGAAACAGAACAGGGAGCTAATTTCAAAAGACATGGGAATGGCTCCACACACTCTTTTAAAGGAATACAACCGTGGTCTTTAATACAGACTTTTCAATGTTGCCCTGGATAAAAAAAAAAAAGAGCCATTAAAGTAGGGAGATGAAGAAGATGGGTCCCTGCTCACAGCAGTGGGGATAGAACTAGGCGATCTTTAAGGCCCCTTCCAACCCAAACCATTCTGTGATTCTGCTAAGTGGAATTTTATGTCACACTGAGGCTTTGAACTAGTGAGTAATTAGAAAACTATTTTTACACATATGAAACTATGATTACCCAGTCTCTGCTGTGTAATCACCTTCCTAATACCCAGTTCTGAGTGACCTTCAATAATTTCTCATACTTATTTGATTTGCAAATTGCTTTCATGTGGCCCTACAACAGGCATCCATGAAAGTAGATTTGTATATACCAATAACAGTTTCACTTTTAACAACTTAGAATTATGCACTTCACACTTTTTTAAAGCTTAATTTAATCACTGATGGAAAAAGATAATGCACATCTTCAACTTTCATGGCCGCAAAAGACTCAGGCCACAGTCCATTAGATCATGTGATAAAAGGTCCTGTGCATCCCCCAGAAAGGCAATGGCAGGTGAGGGAGCCCAGATAACAAAATGTATAAGTAAATGTCCCTGCTGCTTCCAGGTGCTTCTCAGGGAAAATCAGCCCAACAGAGCCCCATCTCCACAAGTGCAGAGGAGCAAAGAGCCCACCGGGCAGGTGGGAACTCCAATTCATTGATTATCACAGGCACACCATCTGCGTGCCTGCCCCCACTTGGCAAGTAGACATTATGGGATGCACAAGAAAAGCATCTGGGGATCACAAACATGTCTTATTATGACATGTTTAGGGGGGAAATAGTACAGTTAAGTGATTCTGCGAGCAATAATTGTAGCAAAATAGGGGAGTAAGGGGATAGACTGGGACAGTCACATATAAATAGTTCATTGCTGAAGTTCTTGCACCTAACTAGTGAAGTCTGTCCTCTCTTCTTGTTAAATGCCTTTCTGATTCCTTTCATGGATAAGGGGACTCCATATTCCCTGTGTGTGCATGTGTGTGTGAGTGAGTGCCACTGGAGTCAGACCACAAAGGATCCACATTTCCATAGTGCAGCAATTGAAATGAGTGGAGGGAGTGGAATGGAGTGAGTGCCAGCAACTGGAGCAGCACATCAGCCAGTAGGAGCTCTTGTGTCTGTGGAGGTATCAGTGGGAGCAGGTGTGTGTCTGCCAGGAGCTGGGCTGGTATCCCAGGTGGGGTGACTAGACTCTTTCCAGTATGTCCATGTCTCTGTTGTACAGGGGCAGTGGGCACAGCATTGTGGGATGTGGGCCCATCAGGGTGAGAGGGAGGGATCCCCCCCTGGCATCCTGGTAGAACTCCTCCTCCCAGTGCAGCCCAGGAGATTGTTTGCCTATTGGCCACACACTGCTGGATTGTGTTCAATCTGATGTCACTCAAACCCCCCAAAGGCCTTTTCAGAAAAGCTGCTTTCCTGCCTGCCAGACCCCATCATGTACCCCATATGCCAGGGGTTGCTTCTCCCCCATCTGCAGGACTTTGCACTTCCCCTTGTTGACCTCACAAGCTTCCTGTCAACCCATTTACTCCAGCCTGTCCAATTCCCCCTAGAAGGCGTCATAACTGACTTGTCCATCATCTGATCCTTGAAGATCTGCACCATCAGCAAGTTTGCTGAGGATACAGTCTGCTCCATCACACAGATCATTGACAGGACCCAGTGTTGCCCCTGGCTTATAATTGTCCTCCACCTAAAGTTCATGTCAATGACAAAGCATCCCCTGGGCCGACATTCTGACAGTTTTCCATCTATCTCTCTCCCACCTCATCCAGCCCATAATTTTTGGTTTCTCAGTGGAGATTAAAGGAAGAGCCACTGCTCTCCCCTCCCAAGCCAGTCACTCAACTGTAGAAAGTCATCAGGCTGGGCAAACATGACTTGCCCCTGTGTTAATTCATGACTCCTTATCCCCTTCTTGTCCTTTACATGTCTGGAAATGGTTTCCAGGGCTAGGAGTTGTCCCATCATCCCACTGAGGGATCAAGGTGAGGCTGACTGGCTGGTAGCTCCCTGCATATTCATTCCTCCCTTCCTGGGGACAGGAGTGTCATTTGCTTTGCTCCACTGCTGAGGCACCTGTCCCAGTCACTGTGGTTGTTCAGACACAATCAAGGGTGGCCTTGTATCGGTGTCAGGAGGCTCCCTGAGCAGCCACGGGTGCAGCACATCAGGACCTGTGTAAGTCCAGTTTGCTTAAGTGTTCTCTAGCCCAACCTTCCTCCAACAAGGCTGAGTCTTCCTTCCTCTAGAATTTCTCCTATGCCCTTAGTTTTCTGAAGGCCTTAAATGTCTGAATTAAACATTTACATCAAGGCTAGGAAGTTCTCTGGGGGCATGGCAACATGGACTCCAGCTGTTTAGTGAACTGCTCACAGTAAGAAGGCCACACTCAACGTCAATCCATTGCCTACACATGGATAAATGCCTTTAAATTCCAAAATTACTTCCTGCTGTGATTTAACCACACTTTTAAACACAGTACCTGTGACATAATTGCATGGCCTCTGCAGCAGCTGTCCCTTCATCCAGCAAAGATGCGTTAGCCACATCCATTCCTGTGATATCACACACCATCGTCTGGTAATTTAGGAGGCTCTCCAGCCTGCCCTGGGACACCTCTGGCTGGTAAGGAGTATACTGGGTAACCCTGTTGGAAAAAAGTTCTCCGTTTGGGTCTAAGAAAATACATGTGTAACAAAGTTATGGCAATATATAACTGAACTGTATCACATAAAAAATAAATAATATTTAATTAATGTGGAAATTTGTTAGAATACAGTTATCATTGTAATTTTTACCTTTTGGTGTTGACTTAACTTTTTACAGGAAAAGAATTCTGTTTCTCCATTTTGAAAAGAGAAATTACTTTTAAAGCAGAGGTGTGAGGACATTATGGAGAAGGACAGAGTAAGTATACACTGAGTGTGGAAGAATTAAATCAAGTCACAATATACAAAGGAGAATGTGTTGCTCAAGCATACCTAGATATTGCCACAATTTTTCAATACTGTTTCTGAAGACCTTTATTTATCAAGTCTTCTCCACCCTTTTAAGAAAAAAAGCATTTGATATTTCTCAGAATCAAGCTCAGAAGTACGCAATCCTTGTGCAATGACAGTTTCCATATGTGTTAGTGGAGGGAAGTCAGACTGATGTAAGTTTTATCTGTTGTCATTTGGTGAAAAAAAAAAAACAGTAGTGCAATATAAGCAACTCCTTCAAAAATGCAACAATCTAAGGGACACGGTCTATTGCAACAGTCCAGAAAACAAAGCAGCATGGGTCCAGGAATAAAAGGCAAAAACAGAGGTCAGACTCTCCTCTCTACTGGAAATTTGGGCACTGGATTACACAGTAGTTCAGGACAGACTTTATGCCAGGTTGAATTTAGAGTAGCAGCCAGAAATAAGTGGTAAGTGCAAACACTTGTGACCTCTGTTTTCTCGTGATGGAAGAAAACAGCAGTTTGTTTCCCTAAAAGGGCAGTAGCAAGTCCTAGACTTTTGAAAAATGAAGTGAAGGTATAAACTTTCCAGAAAGACCCCAGTATCTGGAAGCTCAAGTTGTGTAAAGTCAATAGAAGATAAAAACCAAAGATCTTTTAAAAACAAGCTGGAGAACTTGGTATTGAGCAGGATAAGAGTAGCAATGAAATGGTAAGGTGAGAGAGAAAGCAGGAGAAAGTCCTGAAGAGAATAAAAAAGCTAGAAGAAGGGCATATTCAGTAAGTGAACTCAAAGTGAAAAATATTATGCTAATACATTAGTCATCTAATTTAATGAAACATCTGCTTGAATTATTCACATACACTATTCAGTATAGCAACAGAAAGCAATAGCTATGTATAGAGTACATAAATCTTGATGATTTTCCCAAAACCTGTAGGGTTTTTTTCTCAGGTTTGGCCAGTTCTAGCACTAAATTAATTATCATCATATGACTGCAGAGTTCACAAGTGAGACCAAGTCCCAGACTGCATGTAGCCTTGCTAATCCCAATAGTAGGGCTTTTTTCTCCACAGCAGCTAAACCCAGAGTTCAGTTTGCCAGATAAACTTTCACTCTAGTAGTATTAAGATTTCTTTTCTGTATGGTCCCCCGGCCCACTCAGTTCTCACCAATAAAAAGAATCATTCCAAATGCCTTTGCATGAGCAATGACTTTTATTGATTAGTAGAAATTTCTCTGTACCTAAAGTTTTACAACTGTGTTTTCTCATTTTATTTCACCTAAGGACCATTTCTTGTATTTTAATTTGCAGAAGGAACTAGAATTAGACTAACAACAAGAATTAAAACATTGTGATTAACTGAAATGCATTAGAGAACTCCTGCTCCACATAGCTGGGAAAGTACACTATATTATAAAACAAAATTAATGAAGCCTTATGACTTTGATATTATGGTTTTGAATGGTCAACACAGTTGAACTAAAACAAATCAATTTCAGAAAGATGGGAAAAAATCAACCAAGAAATCTTGAATTCCAGTACTGCCACAAACTACTATGAAGCTTAACAGTTCCACAAATAAAGACACCTTTTATAACATAAGCACACTAAGTTAAGCACTCCTTTTAAAAGGGTTTTTTGGCATTTTTTAAGCATCTACATATTTTAATTGATTCTACTTGTCTACAAGTTCTTCAAATAAAATATCTGGCTTTAGTCTGCATTCTGTGTTCTGCCTGAATCTATACTACATGGTAAGTGACTTTTTAAAGTAATTTAAAAGCAAACTCTCTAAAAGTAATTATTGCACAGTATGTAGCTATTTTCAGAATGCAATGCTTTCATTACATAATGAGTGTTACTAACTAACAAGTTTAATAATTTACATTAGAGATGTGAAAGACTCTCAAGAATGTACCATGCTTTACAAGTTTGTGTTTTTACACATTTAATGTCTGGGGGCAAAGGAATCAAGTTGAACTTAGGGAGACTTCTAGTTGCTCTAACAAATGCCAAGCCAAGCAAACACAAGTTATGTAAGGGAGACAGAATAGATCAGAAGCAATAAGCCTGAGCTTGTAGTATTTCCCTTGGAGCTGCAATGTGAAGTGTGTCAGCATGGAAATTCTTACACACACAGCAGAAATAAGAAGTCTGATTTCTTAAACAGCTTCCATGAAGCCTGCATAGTTGTTTCAGCACACATGCATGCACACATATATGCTTTCTCTCCAACAAACATTTTAGCCTTCACTTCAGCCATCTAATAGTTTAACTTTTAGCCATTTAGTTTGGCTTTACTGGACAGTGTAAAGATCAGATTTCTGGACAAACTTGTTTCATTAACACTATATAAATTTTTAGGATTGAAATGTCTGAAGTTCATTTTGTTCCACTTACTTTCTAGCTATTCTTGTCTTTGCTTCTACCAACCAATAATTTGGTTTCCTGGTACTGTATTGAAATATTTAGATTGCGTATGTGGCAAAAGTGAACAAGGATAAAATAAATAAAACCTTGCATAGATGTATTTCATAGATTCCTTGACTTCAAATGCTGCAACTTTTCCACCAGTGATGCAAATAGAGCCAACAAATCTAAAAATAAATAAGACTTAGAGGTCTACAGATATGTAGACCCATTTAGGGCAACCCAAAGTATAAAAAACACATAACATCTAAGTAACAATGACTTTTTGCACTCAGTAATATGATCCTTTGGTTCATTGTGGGGTTTTTTGTTGTTTGGGCCTTTTAAAATATATATAAAACCCTTAAATACTGATTTTACTAAAATAAAAATTACTCAGGAATAAAGTAATTTAAGTAAGGTAACTCATTTTAATACAGTATAAAAGAAGCATTTTAGTGACTGGTGATAGGGGAACTTGTAAACTAAATGAGAAAATGCAGGATGACATTCAGGCTGCTGGAGAGTCCACATGAAATTTAGCTTTTCCTGTTGCATCATTCCCGACTTAAAATTCTTTAGAAACTGAATTGTCAACTGGATGATCCGAACCAAGTACAATATTCTCAGCCTTTTCACAAATGAATTATCTTATTATGATAGTTCAATGTCATTGCTGTTCACCAAAGAATTATTTGATCAGACAAGACGACAACTCACTTTATGGGTAAACATTCAAAAAAAAAAAACAACCAAGAAAGATATCCAAGGAGAAGAGACTTTAGAATTTTCTACTTCCTTTGAAGTTTCTCACTTCCTCATCACAAAACCATGATCATAGTATTGCATAGTATTTAACTACCTCCACCCAAATTGCATACACCAGTGGAGGAGGGAGCTGGTTTGAAGTTAGGAAAAAGTTAGGAAAGAATTGCTTTTGTTTAAGAGGTAAGTCTCTATAATTCCTTAAAGCAAACATGTAATCTTGTATTAGTTCATAATATATAGGAGCTGTAAATAGAAGCCACAAAACTAGTGGCACATTTTACAAAAAAGAGCATCTTCTAAAGTAAATTTTAAGCTTTAGCATGAACAACACAGTTCCTACACAGTAGGATACACATCATTACCACATATATGAAAGCTTTAGTAAAAAAAATAGGTTTGTGGGACAAATGTGTACTTATACATATGCATTTAACAATAACATGTGTTACATTACCATCCTGCATTCTCCAACAAGTTGCGTGCGATGGGCTGAGGCACTGAGCAGTTGTAATAACCCATGCCTATATAGGACCGCCATATCTTGTTCTTCTTTGCAATATTGTGTAGCGTTTCAAGGATTTCATTTTCACCTAATTGGAAAGACAATACGTCAGAATGCTACAGCTACATGTAACAGTAACAGTTTTTAACCTAAATGTCTTCTACCCCAGTGTAAAAAAACACATTGGTGGTGCAAGTACAAACAGTAGCAGAATGAAGCGCAAGTCAAGAAAAGCAAAGATAAAACAGTAAACGGGTAAAATATTCTAGGGAAGTTTAAATTCTGCCAGAATTTTGAAAATGCAACACCTGAATAATAACAGAGTTCCAAAGCAAGTGGAAAGAATAGTGGGAGAAACAGCTGTAGGCGGAAGGAGCTCTTTCTGTACTGATACAATGTACATTCAACCCAGAAGAGCCCTATCTTGCACATGCATTAAAAAGTACCTCAGGAAACATTTTCTGTTAGCTGAATCTTTCAGAATCTACACTGTTTAAAGCTATTGCCATCCACAGCTATCATTTAGTGTTTCTATTGGAGTCATATTTGCACAAAGTGAGCTTACACCAAGCACCTAAGAATAACTTCTTAGTATCACAGAACTTATTTCCTAACATTTTCCCTAAATTGTTGATAAAACAGAACAGTTCTTTTAATTCAATTTATAGCATATTTCACCAGTTTATTTAGAAAAAAATTATAAGAATATTTATAGTTAATCTCATTCCAAATGAGATTAACTTTCAAATGAGTCTGTCAATCTAGTTTGAAGACATTACAAAAGAATGATTTTGAAATATATAGAATGAAAGCATTTGCATTCCCTCTCTCCCCCAACCATAGTTTACTCTTTGGTCTTGCTTCTCAGTGTCCTGAAAGCAGTGCAAAAATCACACTGAGTCACCCTGTTCCTAGCAGTCAGTGAATAATGCTACAAACATCTGCCAAACAGTCGTATTTTAAAAATATATTAGTAGCTGAGGATGCAAAAAGGTCGTCAGTAGACAATCTTAAGATCACACAGACAGGTCAGCCCAACCTAACAGACCTGGGTGGAACTGGAAACCAACCCTCCTGGGTGAGGGAAGCAGATGTTTTTTAATTCTTCCCCCAAATCTGACCTCAGAGTTTGCTGTAATGGGACAGTTACACCAAGTCCTGCTCCCTTTGCACCACAACTTGAAGATGTCACTTTGTAATATAATGCTACAAATCACAGAATTAGAATATCTCAGGCCCTGTATGTCTCAAAATCTATTTTCTCTCTGTAAGTTACTCCAGCAAGAGATATCAAGTCAGAATAGTTAATTTTCTAGAATGCGATGGCAAATCATTATCTAGGTTTTGAATTAATTTCTAGAGCAACCACAAACAAGGATTTTAGAACTTCAGCTCTGATTTCAAAACTCCGTTTTTTCCTTTCACTCAAGTTGCTACTATTGCATTTCATGCAGAAAGATTTTTTTTTTTCAAAAATACCCAGGTTTTCAATTAATTCCTTCCACAGTCACATTACACCTTTCACAGAGTTTTTTAACTGACATTCAGTTCTCATTTCAAAGTTCATTTCTTCTCTGCCTTTTACTCAGTGTTACCATTAGATCTAATGTATGAAGACTGATTTCTTAGTTTCAGTAAACTGCAATTTTTTTTTTCTGGAGACTTGGTATATGCTTATTAGGTTTGAAGTCAGCAATGTCCAGGGCAAAGTTTCTAAAGTATAGTGAAAAACTTCACTCCCCAAAACTCTTCCCACAGAGTTTTTCATAAGAGAGAGGCAATTGTTTAAGTAAGCTTTAACATTGTAGAGGCCTTCCTCTACCACTTGCAAAAAGTTTGATGAAAGACAGCTTGGTTGCAATTTCAGACAGAGGCTTGTGATCTTGCATAATTCAAACATCAATGATTTCTTGGAAATGGTAATGAATTTCCTTGTTTAATTCCAAACTGCAGTTGAAGGCAGAAATTGGCTATCATTTAACTTGCTTGCTAGCTCAATATCACACACAAAAATGCACTGAGTGCGGTTTCTGCAGTAAACACATACCACAAATACTGCACAATGTGAAAACATTTCCTTTGTTTGGAAATGGGCTTTTCTTCTTGAGTTATTTCTCTGCAATTGTAGCTAACAACAACTAGTTGTTAGTAGCATTTATCTTATGCTGGAGATCTCTGAAATAAACCTGCTTCCAAACTGATTGAAGGCACAAAACCAAAAGCCTAGAGAGGCTGCAAGCAGCTTAGGTAGAGATTGTGATTAAGAGTAGAACCACACTCCATCTAGAATACCTACAGAGGTACAGAATACCTACCTGAGAGGTTTCAAGACTGAATATATTTTTAATTATCACATTTTAATGAGCTACCTGCAAAGACGGCTACACAGTTGATTTTAAGCAGGGTGGCAAAATATGGGAGGCCATACTCCTTCCACTCCTGCTTCACCTTACTTCCCTGCTCCTTTGGTCACTATAAGAGCAATGACAGCAGTACAGCTCAAAATATATCTCCCACATTTAACACACCTCTTTGAAAAGATCAGGAATAAAGACTCCTTATCCTTTGCCTTCCACTGCCTTGAAGCACTTCATTACAGTATATCTTTAGGAAGACAGCTCATAAATATACTTGAAGTCCTGAATAATGGAAATCAATAGCCCCTGATTTATCTATTAGGCTGGCTCACCTATGACCAAACATAAATCCATGAAGATTTCATTAATTCAGCATTTACTTTACACTGATAGGGTTCTGAATTAAAGTAAGAGTGATGCAGGTAATGGTGAGAGAAGTTAATACAGAAGTTAATACAAAGACCAGAGAGCAAGGCAATGAAACAAACCACGCTTACCATTACCCCCAGCACCAACAGGAGGGGATGGAGGAGATGCAGCCAGGCTCTTAAAAGCTCTGTATGCATAGCAGGAGGGCCAGAGCCTCAGGCTGGAGATAAGGACAGCTGGGCCCAGGAGGACAGTCCAGCAGTGGGACAGGGACTCCACCTTTTGAGGTTTTATGTTCTGACTGGGTAAAGCCCTGAGCAATCTGCTCTGACCCCACAGCAAAGCTTTGGGTAGAGACTGAGCTGGGTCTGTCTCCATCAGTAGCCTTATTTCCCATTCTGTTGAGCCTAGGTTTCAACAGTGTATTCTCATGGTGTTATTTGTGAAAGGGGCCTAACTCTTCATTGATCAATTTGTAAATAACTATGCTAATACAAAGGCAGATGAATGTGAAATATAAGAGTGATCTTATGTATGGTTAAAAATTGATTTTTAAATTAATAATGAAGTTGTTACATTTCCAGTTTGGTCCCCAAGACTGTCACCAACTCTGAAAATAGCAGACTTTTCCCACTGTATAAAGTATATAACTTGGAGCATATGCAGCGGAAATGTTGTATTATTCTAAATATCTATTAATTTCTTTAAAACTAAAACATACAAGATTCTTAAAAATTTTAATTACATAGTTCAAAAAACATAGCTTGAAATATTTTTTGGTTGTGTTACTAATTTCTTCTTAATTCTCCCAGCAATGAGATTAAGAACTAATATGTAAAATGGGGAAATAAAACAGAAAGAAAAATTTACTATATTTAAGTAATGGTTGGACCCTGGCCACTGTCACACTCAGCTGTTTGTTTCCAGTGTTCTAAGAAAAAGTGATTGAAATGGCTTTACTATAGACTCATTTTATTGGATGTACAATAAAAATTCTTTAAGAACCTTGTTCAGCAAAAAAAATTGCCAGCAAAGTCACTGCAGTTGATCTTTATTCCCCTCATCAACTCATTAGAAATTATGATCAAAGGCAGGACTCAGAATAATGTCCACTGCTTTTGCTGTATTCCTTTCCTATAACTGGAGAAAACTTACTGAGGATCTGAGAGATTCTGCAAGGGCAGTTCCAGATTGCTATATCTACAGATAGGAAAGGCAGAATATATCACAAAAATAGTAAGAGGGACTGAATTATCAGATCACCAAGCGATGTACTGTTATTTTTGCTAGTGTTTTTGTAATTAGCACAGTAGACTTGCCTTGAACTTGTGAGATACCTGCAAAGTATGGCACTTGAGCATGAGAGTGAAATGAAGAAAATACAAAAGGAGCAGTTCAAGTTATACAATTTTAACCAGGCAATACTAAAAGAAGGTTACTATTTGTCTGATATATTTTTATTCACTTTATGTCAGATCTTTAAAAAAATCTAGTCTCTGAGATCAAGGAAGCAAGATCCCTAGAACCACTGATAAAAGGGGGATTAATTTATTTCCCTTAATTAATTATTTAATTCAATCTCTTTAAAAAAAACAACCCAAAACCAGATTATATTGAAGAAAAACAGTTCCAAAGCACAATCAGGCACACAGTAATAAAGCCGTAGGACAGACAAGGAAAGTGCATGCTCCAGGTGCTGTGTGCCCAGCTTCAAGATAAGGGCAGAAAGCCATGGTGCCCTGCCCTCCCTCCCTCCTTTCACTCAGGCTACCTGTGCTCACCCAGCCAGCCTGGGCAGCACCTGAGGCTGCCAGGAGCCGAAAGCAGGGGCAGGCTGTGCAAAACAGGATGCCTTTCCCTGCTCGGCCCACAAGGGCTGCTGCCTGTGAAACAAAGAGCAGCAGCCTGAAAGTGTGTGAGGAGCTAAGTGCCCTGGGTGGTAATGCAGATTCTGCTGTATGTGTGGCAACACTCTGGAGGGTAACAATTACCCCTGCCACAGGCATCTGAATCATACTGCCTGGACACCAGCAGCAGGGAACCTGAAATTACTAAACTAGCTCTAAAAACCTGTCTGACATTAGGGGATGATTATAAATTCATCCAGAATTAATTTTTAACTGGCATTTAAAATACAAAATCCTATTAAAGAAGATTCACTGCAAAAGGAGCTGCTAATTTGGAGACACAAATAGTCATTATTACATTGTAACTGCTTCTGAACAGTATTGCTTCTAATAATGTTTAGACTGGAGACCCGATTGCATTCTTGAGATTTTAGGAACTAATGCTGATAAATTCTAAAATTTGAGAATGTACTTGAGAATGTTTGAGAAAAAAAACTGGTGGAGTTCACAGAAGTATTTGTTTAATTCAACCTTTTAAAAAATTCAACTCCTGAACTAAAAAGCAGAAATAACAAGCATATGCACAAGACCTATCCATTACATATAAAGATGGATGTACCATGGCAGCATTGCAAGGATAACTAAGACTGACATAGACAGTAGGTTTGTAGGGATAAAATATAGATTAGTCATACAAGATAGTATGTTCCTTTACTTCAAATAGGTTAATCACAACATATGTGCTAAAGTACCTTTAATACCTAAAGAAAAGCTGATTGTTCAAGTTTCCTTACTGTAACCCTGGGAATAAAGCTCTGTAATACCAGCTGATCCCAATTAAGAATCAAACAGATGTCTAGCCTTGTAGTAAATATTGACTGAACAGAAGTTACATGCCAAAATTAAGTTTTTCCTTAACTATATCTGCAGAAAAATCTGACTGTAAAAAAGCCCTTCTTCAAGAATTAGTTGAGGTACAGGACTGAAATTTACTGTTAGCTGAAATCAGACATCTTGCTATTTCACTCCTACTGGAATTCAGTGGCATGTTCAGATGGTTTTACAACACAGTCAGCAGACTCATGGCAAGAGACACTTTTAAAATGTTTTTTGGGGTTTTTTTGGTCCCAAAATGGACATAGCTAGTGCTTTCATCTTTCATACCAAAGAAAGGATTTTATTTCAGAAACGTCTTAGCACAAGCTACAGTCCTTCTCTCCTCCATCACTGACAATGGCAGTACAAGTCAAAAATCTGCCAATACAGATAACACTAAAAATTATTGAAAAAGCATTTTGAGTGTAGATGCACTTGTACCATCAAAGCTCAGCATTTATCAGAATGGCTAGTCATTCAGATTTAAGAAAAACAGATCATGGAATCATTTAGGTCAAAAAACATCTCCAAGATCATCAACTCCAACCTCTGACTGATTACCATGCTATCATTATCATGTAAACCATGACACTAAGTGCCACATCCAGTTGTTCCTTGAACACCTCCAAGAATGATTCCTCCCTGCACAGTCCATTCCAATGCCTGACCACTCTTTCAGTGAAGAAATTCTTACGGATTTCCAAGCTGAACCTCCTCTGCCACAGCTTGAGGCCATTTCCTCTTGTTCTGTCACTTGTTCCTGAGAGAAGAGGCCAAACCCCACCCAGCTATACCCTCCTTTCAGGCAGTTGTAGAGAGTGATAATGTGCCCCTGAGCCTCCTTTTCACCAGCCTGAACAACCCCAACTCAATCAGCTGCTCCTCACAGAACTTGTGCTCCACTGCTTCACCAGCTTTGTAGACTTTCTCTGAACACTTTCCAGCACGTCAGTGTCTTTCTTGTAGTGAGGGGACCAAAACAACACACGATTCAAATTCTGGCCTCACAACTTAAGTGCCAAGAACAGGGGGACAATCCCTGCCCTGCTCCTGCTGGCCACACCATTGCTGGCACAGGCCAGGATGCCATTGGCCTTCTTGGCCACCTGGGCACTGCTGGCTCCTGTTCAGCTGCTGTCACCAGCACCCCCAGGGCCTTTTCCTGTGGCAGCTTTGCAGCCACTCTGCCCCAGCCTGTGGCACTGCCTGGGCTTGCTGTGAGCCAAGGGCAGGACCCAGCACTGGGCCTTGTTGAACCTCACACCACTGGCCTGGGCCCATGGTCCAGCCTGTCCAGATCCCTCTGCAGAGCTTTCCAGCCGACCTGCCCCCAGGAAATGTCCAGGTAAATAAGGTTAAAGACTTTCTCCCTATATGTATGTTATGTCCTTCAGGGAAGTAATGAAGCTTCATTCTTCCACTGAAGAGTAGGTCTGTGCTAAAATGTCTAGGAGAGACAACACAAAAAGAGTGTGCTTCTACTGTAATCAGAGGTTTTATTTATCATCAGTGGAATATGCAATGCCATATAAACAAGCTCTTTAACACAAGCTCCATCCACAGGAGCCTCTCTTTTCTTTTCTTTACTCTTGTTGCATACACACATTTGATTAATTTTCCTTATTTTGGACAACTTGTGAGATTATCAATAGAAGGATCTGTAATGTGATCTTTTCTAGTGACACACACTGAATCAAAACTTGAAGATTATATATCAAATGTACACACCTGAGATGAGGTCTACAGCTATGAAAGCTTTCCAAAACACCCAAATGTAATTGCAGAGACCCATGATACACAGCCATGCTTCTTATTGTGAGCGTGTGGTTTTCTTGAACTACGTGTCTAATTCTATCTGTAAGGATTGACTTCAATGAGACTTCAATGTAAGCTCAGCTGTGTTTGTTACTATAAAGGAGTAGCTCTAGCACAGCTCATTTGTTCAGCTGCACTCCAATTTGTAGAGTCACTATGATTACATTTTTGAATTATAAAGACAAGTGGAAATTGCTGTATTTGTAATATAAATTTTATAAATGCTGAAGCTCATTGAATAATATGTTTTGCATTGCCTTGTTTTGTTCTCTCTTTCCATGTGTGAGAGCATTCATGCAAATAAAAACAAATGTTTAAGTTAAAATATAATACAGTTACTGCCCAATTTTGCTAATTCCCTTTAGTAAAAGGTATATGATAGAGAAGTAATGCCCCATCCTTACATAATAAATACCATCCTGGTAATTAGAAAGTGTTCTAACAGTATATTAAGGCAAACTTCACTCAGATTACAACGTGATGGGTACAAGATGTGCATGTGTTCAAGGTGATGTTGCACAACTTTAAGCTGAGGCTTTAAACTTTTCTTTTAAAAGCTGTGAAGTTTTCTGCTACCAGTTCAGGGAAAAACTAGTGACAAACAACTTCACATTAAGCTATAAAAGGCAGCCAGCACACTGGCTGCAGAAGAAAAACACAGTCATGTACAGAAAAAAGGTTTTCTGTACCTCATGCAAGCATCTCTTTTGAAAACTCACTGTAGCATGCTGTGCAATGTGAGACTCTGCATCACAGTCACATTCTTTCAAAGTTTACTCTAAGGGAACAAGAACAGCATAGCAAGTGGAGCAAAATGCCAGTGAACTAAATACACTGTTAACTAACGAGGTCCTGTTACACAGTGAGAACTTGCCTACAACAGGACATCAACTAACGCACCACTGCGTAGGAGACATACACTCAAAATTACTAAGAATCAGTATTTGAGCACTGCATCAAGATTGTGACTTAGGCTGATGCCGCCAGTTTAGTTTTTTAGTGCCCACTACCCTGTAAAAATTTTGTAAGAGTATCACATTAATTAACAATAAAAACTAATTATTAAAAAAAATTGGAAGGGCTTCTAAGGCATAATTATTAGTGACAAACTGCATTTCACTCCCTCTACTAACCTAAAAATATAGTTACGTAAAAAGTTTTTGTCTTTGAGGTCAGTGAAAATCACTTAGTCAGGGAATACCTTGATTAAAACACATTAGCCATAAGGAAAATGCCAAGCACTACTTACAGCAGTTATACAGACACAAGAAGGCTGTTAAATTCTGCTTCTCTACTTAGCCTCTTACCCTTTTAATAAGACAGAAAGTTCCAAAAGACTAAAACACCATTGCACTAATAAAACTTTTTAGAGGTAGAAACTATCATTCCCTGTTGTATCCCTCCTGGCTAGACTCTGCCTTTTCAGGGTCTAGTTTTCCTGGCTGCTCATTGTGGTGCTGCCTCTTATGCGTGATGTCATCTCAGAGTAACCAGATTGAACTGGCCAGGAACCTCACCGGAGCGGCAGGCCTGAAGTTTACACTCAAATTACAGCACACTGATGAGCAATGAGAAAATGCCAGCAAGTTTTCTACAAATCAGGCAAAGGATTGTGACACAAAAATGAAGTTAATACTGATGTAACTGGATCCCATATCTGAATGGCCATTGAGCTTTGTTAGTTTTAGTGCAATTGTTTAGCATTGGGGATTTTAAAGTGTTTCTTTTACTTACAGGACTTCCAGCATCATTGTCACAGATTTTGTGCAAAAGTGCAGTTATGCAGATAAAAATTTTGTACTGTGCTTGCTAACTCTTAAAAATGTTAATATCTGAAGCTTCATGAAATCACATCAAGTTTTCTACAGCAATTTGCTGAATTACTGTAGCGGCACAATAGCTGACTCAGATGTTTAATATTCCTGCAGTTTACCCATTACACTCAATTAGACAGATTTTAAATTCTGGCCATTAGTCTACTGTGTATCCATACTACGGAGACAAAGACTTTTCATGTTATTAAGATATGCAGGTTATTATGGGGGGGGGGGGGGGGGGTGTCGGGGAGGAGGAATAACAAAGAAATCCTGCAGATACACAAGAACCACAAAAAGACAGTGGCTCAGTCCACATTAAGGGGACGATTTTTAGTAATACTTTTCCCTACACATTAGGCTCTTAGGACAAAGTAAAGTCAATGGCGCACTTGACCTCCAAAGCGAGTTTTCGAGCAGCCCCTGTCTGCTATCTGCTACACATATTTTCCTACCGAGAGGACAGCTATAAACGCAGCAGCCAAATTAATCTACGGAGTTGTTCGGAGATGAATGAAGTGTCGGTGATTGTGCTGCTTTTAAGTCTTACCCTGCACTTCTACTCGGGCGGTAAGACCAGACCGCTACAAGGGTCAGGAGGACATGGGGAGCAGGGGGCGCGCACCCCGAGTGCCCCCCGCTCCCGCGGGCGCTGGCGGCCGGAAGGGGCCGCGGGAGAGGAGTCCGGGAGCATCCCGGGCCATGCGGTCACTTACAGACGTGGTCATCCATCCTCAGCGGCCTCCGGAGGCGGATGCTGGCCGGGATGGTTTTGTCCATCAGCTCCTCGACGCTCTGCAAGAAGCGCCCGCACGCCGTGGTTAGCTCCCGCGGGGCGGCACAGCCCGCACCGGGAGGGTCCGGCCGCGCAGCTCCCGCCCCGCACGGCGCCTACCTGCACCCCGACGGTTCGCAGCATCTCCCGCTTCTCCTGCTCCCGGGGCCCGATGTGCCGCCGGGAGAAGTCATCGTGCCGCGGCAGGAGCTGCTCGATGCACCGCGCCGCCTCCCCGCCGCCCCAGCGCCGCTGCCCCGCCGCCGCCGCCGCCCACAGGTGCGGCGCCCCGCGGGCCGCCAGCCGCCCCCACCAGCGCCCGCAGCTCTGCATGCCCACAGCACCACACCGCACAGCACCGCCACCGCCGGGAACTCGCACTTGTGAGCGGGGGCGGCGCGGTGCGGCCCCCACCGCCCGCGCCAATGGGGCCCGGGGGCGGCGCCGCGCTCGGCCCGCCCGCCGCCACCTGCCCGCCCGCCCCCGGCCCTGACCCCGCGGGCCGGCCGCGCCGAGCATCCCCCGCCGCGCTGACCCGGCTCTGCCCTGGCCTACGGGCACAGCCCGGAGCACATTTTCCCAGTAGAGAGAGTTTTCGTTCACAAAACGAATAGGAGAAAAAGGTTTTTGTGTTTCCTTAACCGAGCGTGGAGTTGCTTTCTAGCGGCGAGCTGTAGGATGAGCAACACACTGTCCACAGCTGTTACCGGGGCGTGTGTCTGTGTTTATTACTGCTTTAACTTCTGGTGATGTTAGTCTTGGGGAGCAGAGAGGTAACTGGAAGCTACTTTCCCGCATTTTTCAGTTCTGTGTCTCTCTGAGGATGATGTGATCATAGTTACAAACTTGTATGTTTGATTATAAACACATGCCCACATTTCTTCATCTTCCGGAACTAACCCCAGAGTGGCCAGATTGAGGATATATATTTAAATCAACATTTAAATAAAATAACAATAAAAGAAAAAATTCCAAGATGTTTCCTTAATTTCATCTTAATTGTATCACAGATCTATTGCCTCCTGACTTTAGAAAGATAACTGATCGCTACGTTGGAACGTAAAAGTGAGTTTACTTTGCACCAAAGATCACTGATTCATGCAAGCTCTCCACTCCTGTAGTAAACATGAAATTACTTCTCTGATATAATCTGAGCTATCATAAATACTGTATTATAAAGGAAAAGGCCCTCACAAATTTATGCTGGTATGTATTTATGCTGGAGTAATGATTTGAGTTCCTGGTTTCAGAATCAGAGATTCCCAAATTAAGTGAGATGGAGCTTGCTTTGAACAGCAAAGCTGTTTGCTGCAAGGGTTCATGATACAAATCCAGTCTTGACTTTACTAATAGCTATTAAAATACAAATATATGTTGCTTTTCTCCTCTATTTATATATATTGCTTCTCTACAAATATGATAGTAGCAGGAAGGACATTAAAACTTTGCTATGGTTTTATCTTGAAATCATATAAGTGAAATAGAAATATTAGGGAAATGCATTAAAACCATGATAGTAACAAATTAATTCCCATTATGACTTTGTACCTACATAATTAATTTTTAAATTGAGTCTAAAGCTTTTTTTTTTTTTTGGAAAAAAAATGGACATTGTGTTGAAATATTCTTTCAGACTATGTTCAAATAATAAATGTTCTGAAAAATTTATCCCTTTTCTCTGTCAGGTAGTATCAGGATGATATTTCACACAAGACATTACAGTCAGCTCACTCAAAATTATAACTTTGCCAGAATTGTTTCTTCAGTGTGAGGTCAGAGTTTTATAGCTATCTGTAGTGCTTTAGAAGTAAAGTCTGAGGAAATAGAGAAGCATCCCAAACAATATCTTTTCTATCCATATTTCTTCATTTTCCAGAGCTAATCCAGATTTAGTTCAACTTGAAAACTATGCATTGGAGCAGGAAGACTGGAGAGATGTGCCACAAGTAACTTCAAGGTATGCCCACTTCACCTTGGAAAGCACCACGTCTGAAGTGCTTGTTAAGCCACTCTATGGATAATGCTTTTTTCATTCAGAACCTCAGCACAGACTTCCGCTTAGCATGGGCTATGTGTAATCACTGTGATAGAGATACAAGCCTGGTTTATGTGCTTGATCAGTTAGACAGCCCTTTAGCACCTTTTTAAAAACTATTATTTATTGCCTTAGCTAGCAAAATAGGAATCTTGAACAGAAGATGCAATAGAAAGTGAAGCTTGGATATCAAAGGTGACTAGTGTTTTTATATCAAATCAAGAAAAGCTAGCTAGTTTCGTAGCTTTGACTAAATGTATCACTTCAAAATACATAGCCAACAAAACTAGCTGTTTTCTTCATGTATATCAGCAGAAGAAAGGAGGTTTCTCGGAAGAGAAGAAAGGATTGGGAAACCGCATCTTGCTATTATCACAGCTATTTGCACAAAGCTCAGAGGTGCAAATGTCTTTGCCTGTTGAGCTGACCATGTGAGCTGCTATGTAGCTTTTTGGGACATCAGTTTTGTTAGACTTTAAAAGGCGTGCCCTATACCCTTTAAATCAAAGTGACGTGTTATAAGTACTTTCTCTAACATTGATATCTTTAAGCTTTCTCTGAATGCCTTGACACCAGTTGCGATTTAGATAAAAGATCTATTGCAGTTCTAATACTGCAAGTTTCATGGGTGGTGATGGAACTATCCTTCTGTGCTCTTTTAAGATAATGAATTATCAAAATAAGAAAATTGTGTTGTATTCTTTTAAGATTCACTCCAGTTCCCTCCTATAGCCCATAGAGGAAAATCTATGCCAGCTGATGTGCCTCTGCACCACTGTACCACAGAACACAGAGACTGGGTCAGATTACAGTGTTATCTGTAGTCATAACCAATTTCTGATTCTGGCCAGTGACAGCTACCTAAGGAGAAACACAAGACTAGGGAAAAAGATGTACTTATATCAATCTGCAGTATTTTGGTTACCATCCTGGTGACTGAATCCTTCTGCATTTAGTAGTCCTTAATGTACTTTTTTTCCCAAATGTGTTCAGTTATAATCCTTTCTTCCTTTATCTACAATTCCTTAAAGTAGTGAAAAGTACTCATGATATTAAGGACATTTCAACAAGTAAAGCAAAAGAAAAAAATGTGGGTAAAGACAGTCAGTCCAACACATGCTGACTTCTGATGCAAGATTTGTTCTGTAGAAATTCCTCAAAAGAAAGAAAGTCTTTAGCAGTTTAAATTACTATCTCCATGGTTGCTCCTGCTTATGGATTTTAGTGTAACTGTAAATGAGTTTGGGTTTGTGCTGTATTGCTGCTTTTTAATTTGAGACATCTTTAAAACAGATTTTTTTTATCTTCTGGAAATATATCTGTTACATGATTCTTTGTTTAAAATAATATTTGAAAAGTACTATGGCTGTCAATACATAAAGAACAACGCAGCTTCTTGTCCACCAACACCTTCAAGTCATTCTCTTCAGGGCTAATCTCAATCTGTTTCTGCCCAGACAGTATTTGTGTTCAAGATTCCCCTCATCCAAGTGCAGGACTTTACACTTGACCTTATTGAACTTCCAGAGGTTTACACAGGCACACCTCTCAAGCCTGTCTAGGTCACTGTGGATGGCATCCCTGCCCTCCAGCATGCTGACTGAACCACACAGATTGGTGGTGTCATCACTGGTCTCTACATGGACATTGAGCAGTTGACCACAACTCTTTGAGCACAGCCATCCAGCCAATTCCTTCACCCACTGAGTGATTCATCCACCAAGTCCATGTGTCTCCAGTCCTGAGACAAGGATGGTGGGCAGGACACTGTCCAATGCTTTGCACAAGTCCAGGTATATGATGTCAGTTGTTCCTCCCTCATCCACCAATGCTTTAATCCTTCATAGAAGGCCTCCAAACAGGCACAATTTGCCCTTAGTGAAGCCATGCTGGCTGTCACAAATCACCTCCCTGTCCTCCACATAGCCTAGCATGGTTTCTACAAGGATCTGCTCCATGGACTTGCTGAGACCATGAGATGACACTGACCGGCCTGTAGTTCACTGCGTCTTCCTTATTTTCATATTTTCCAAAATGGTTATACTTCCTATTTTCTAGTCACCAGGAACTCCAACAGACTGGGGATATTCACTGAATATACAAGTAAATATCCATGAATATTAAACTTGGAGTAAAGCCATTCCAATTCCATTTAATGTGTTGACAAATGCTGAAGAAAGCAAGTGTCAGAAGGTTTTTAAGGTACTAGGTATTAGTTTGTTTTTTGCATTTCCCCTGTCAGAGAGCACCACAGTCCTGCTTTTCCCTCCAACTAGGTGTTCCAGGAGTAAAGAGCAACTCCAGGGCATGGTCCCCCAGGTATAGTCATATCAGGGTGAGCCAGGTGTTGGTAGTAGGGTCTATTGATAGTCCCAGGCAAGAGATGAACCAGGTCCAGGCAAGAGCAAAAGGAGATGAGACTACAGGTAGGACAACAGACCAAGTTTCATCTTCAATCTGAAATCCATGCAGCAGACAGGAATAAAGACAGTGGCGATGGACATCTGAGAGCTACATTCAGGAGGAAAACTAGCTACCAAGTGGGTTTGAGGTCTGCCCAGCTCGGCGGGCCAGACAAGGCTGGAGACCAGCACATGGCAGGACAGCTGAGGGTCCAGGGCTGTGGTGAAATGGAGACCTTGGTTCACAAGCAGTGTGTGCATGCCCTGGGTGAGCCTGGTCAGGGTCAGTAGATTCCAGAGGTGGACTTGGTGTCTGGACTTTCTCCTGTAACAATCACATGTTAAGGTAGGGACCCTCTGTAGGCTTTGCCCTAGAATAATTTAAAAAGCCAGGCTTTTAAATTATTCTAAACCCCCCTTAATAATCCAGTCCTCTGGCAAAAAAAAATCTCTTAATCCTTCAACCTTTTAAACCTCTTTTAAATCTTTTTCATACTTTAAGTCCTTTTATATTTGGAGTTGGGGATTTCCACAGAAGAGATAAAGAGCATTAACTCCAACCATCACTGTTTTGATCTCCATCTGCCACTTAGCTCACTCATGCTGTGCCTAACTGAACTGCCAGACACTTTCTTGACACATAGCCAAGCAGGGCAGCTGCTGCTCAGTCTATGGCAAAACTTCTCCTTCCTAAAAACTCAAATTACAATAAAATACATGGGTTTTTTTCCCTGTTACCACTGTCAATCCTTACAAAAGCCCACTAATGTCCTCTATAAACCTTCCCACGATGGGCAGGAGGAGCTGCACTGGATTTCTTACAAAGGCAGAATTATTTGCTGCTGCGTAGGTGATTTTCTAGTCTCTCTCTTTTGCCATTTGCTCTTTTTTAAGTTGGTTCAAAGGTAAGCTTGATAGACCTTGAATGCAAATTCAGTTACTTAATACTGGGTATGTTAACCCTTTTATCATGTTATTTGTGTCCATTGGCTTTTCAATACTGAATATGACTATACGATAAGAGCAATGCTTATGTAATTATATCAGGAAGCGTTATCTATTATGAATACCTTTGTAATAGACATTGCATGACAAGAATTTCTCTTGCCTAATCTAGTTTTATTAGGCAATAAAAAAGTTCTCCCTGGCACAGAGAGACCTGTATACTTCTGACCCTAATAGGTGTACCATGATGACAAGGTACCGAGATATTCTTTCAGAAATAAACATCTGACCTCTTATTCTTATCTAGGAGTTAAAGGTATTACACAACAGAATATGCAGATTTTGAAAATTCAGGAAGTCTAAAAGTTGGGACTTGTTTTTTCAGAAGACTAGATTTTGTATATGCATAGAATTCTTTTGTTATTTTTAGAGTAGAAAGGGAATTGTCTTTACCTTTGTTTGTTCTTCAGCTAGCACACTTATACAAACTGCTGAGATGACATGTTCAGCAAAAACTTTTCTTTCAAAAAAAATCTCAAATCCTAGATGTCTATCTAGATTATCAGTCCAAGAGATATTAGTGAAACAATCACTCATCTTGAAAAACACCGAATAAAAATCCTCCTCCTGTTGTAAGATTGGATCACAGCTGTTTGTCTTTGAAGGTTTGAACAAGATCCCTTAGTAAAAGGAAATCCATTACGAAGCCATTTTCCTTGTCATTGTTTGTCATGATCCATCCTGGTGAACGGATGTTGTGATGGTTCGTAGGAGGTGATCTCAGGGTGCAAAAGAACCGACATGGTACAAGGGGGTTTGCAGTAATAATCAAAACAAATGCACCTTTATTGAATGACCACAGCAAAATGCAATGGAGGGATTAAGGGAGAGAAAAAGATAGAGAAAGAGAGAGAAGAGAGAGGGGGGTATAGCTACCAACGTGAGACAAAATCCTTTGGTCTAGTCCAGCCGAGGATCTGCCTGTTACGCTGGGGAGGTCTCAAAATCTCTAGCTAACTCAGAGGTTTTTTATTATTGAAAATTGTGAGAGGGGGGGAAACAGATACTATAGGGAATAGATGTAACAGGTAGTCCATGTTCTCAGCAGTAAATGACAGCCATTGTTTTCTTGCTCCAGTGGTCACAACCTGCAGGCAAACATCTCGGTTTGGTCAGATTGCCTCCCCCACACACCTCCCCCGGGTTAGGGGTTTCAGTCCCAGTCCTTGGAAGGAGGAGAGGGGCCTTTTCACATGAGGGTTTCATGTCTCAGTCTTTAATGGAGAGGCTTCTTACATCTCAGTCTGTCTGTCACGGTGGTTGTAAAACAGTGAGGGTCTTCTGTGGGAGACCACCCGAAACTCAGGAGAAGTCCAGCCAGGCTGAGAGGTGGGACAGCTTCCAAGGCTATTGCTGCAAACAGGGCACAGTGCCCCCTTCTTAGCATATACAGCAAACAACACATGTGAAAACAAATAGCTTAACACTGTGCTTTCAGGTCTCAGGGCCTTTGGCGTGTGACTTTCTCCTTCAGAGCCAGAGATTCTAGACAGGGTGCGTCTTCTCTTCAGTGGTCCCCCAACGACAATTGTGAGGTAGATGAGGGAAAATTTGGACAGACTCTCACACTGTTTGAGTTAAAATTCTATGAATTTCTCTCTATAAATCAGAGAAGTTCCAATATGGCAAATCTCTTTCATCTTTGTATCTTTGTATCAAGAAGAAATCCTGAAGTTCCTTGGGGGAACTTCCCTTTCTGGGGAATTTCTGAGTCCTCATCTGCTTAAAGAAAGCTGTTGCTTTCAGAACTGTAATGATTGATGATTTTAAGGGATTATTTAAACCAGTTCTGCAGATGCAGCAAGTGATTCCGTCAAAAGATACTTTCTATCTGGCTCTAGGTGGCCTACAATCAGTCATGGCACTGTGTTTGATCATAGTCTGACTATGCCTACATATACATAAATTTGTCCATATAAATGCCAGTTAAGTTCCTGAATGAATCAACATAAGATTTCATTATATGGTGCCCATCCTAAAAAGAGGGGTGATTTTTTTTTGATGAATAAGTTTTTCTAACCTACCAAATGATTACAGCAGATGAATATCACAGGCAGTACAAGCTAGGAAGTGGCACTGCATGGTGACGATAGGGGAATGAAAGAAATGGGACTGATTCTTCTGATAACAAACTAGAAGCTGCAAAGATTGGCTCAGCTATCTTCTTGACCATTTGCAGTTGGTTAGAGTATGTGATATTTTTCAAACTCCTAGTGAACATATCTACATGAACTTGTAAATATAAATCAAGACTGAACCATTACTGAAGAATTTGTCTCTGAAATCAAAAGTGAATAAATACTTTAATGTTACATAATATCTTAGTTAACATATAACTTAGAAAAAGAGTAAGATGTTGCAATGTCCTGGTTGTGGTATTAGATATCTTTTTGCTGTTTCTGCTAAAAAAAAAGAAAAAAAAGAAAGTAAAAATTATCAAACATAGCTATAATATAAGCTCCTTAAAAAGACTGGTTCACACACACTCACTAGACTTAGGATGCAGCCATACTTCCTGTAAACATGCCAAGTGCAGTAAGCCTGCTTTACCTGACCATGACTTGCCATTCATTTATGGTCCCCCAGAGATTGCACATGATTTGTACAGCCATGATTCTGCAGTTCTGGCCACAGAACATGCATTAATGTTGATTCAGTGCAGTACTGTATTAACATACTTTGACGCTCTTCAGGATTTAAACTCATGATAATGAGCTTCAACTAATCCAGAATTTTGTTTTTTAGTGCAGTGTGGTAAGGCAATATCCTGATTCATACGGAGAAAGAAAAATGCTCAGACTCTGGGGAGCAATTGAGAAGACAGACTGCAACAAGAAAATGAAAAATGCAGCTTGGAATATCTACTTGACAGATTGACAGGAAATGCTGGTCATTGTCAATATGGTTTATGTGGAAGAAGGGTGATGGAATAAGAAGCTGGTTATTCCATCAGAATAGAAACTGCAACAGGACTGGTCAGTGGCAAAGAATAAGAGAAAAAACTGAGAGTGAGTTAGGAGTAACAGGGAATCTAATGCTGAAAAAATAGTCAAATATCTACCTATTTACTAAATAAAGTAGGCATCCTAGGGAGGAAACAGCAATCTTAAATATTTTAAAAATATATTCTAATGCATATGTCTAGAGACTAGATAAAACCTGCAGAGCAAATCCTAAAATTAAGATTTAGGATTTTCAGTACTTCAGTTGATTTGGATGTAAAGATAGCCAACAGGTAATTAAATTAGCATGGTCATATACAATGATGTGGGAAGCTGAGAAATCTCAGATGCTACTAAAAATTAATTTGCTCTTTTTCAACATAATTATGATAAAGAAAGAACACACCATCTCATATAATTTTCTCATTACAGCCACTCTCATCAAAGGATGACATGGCAAAATGCTAAGTAACAGATGAACAGAAGCAAGAAGTCAGAATTTCCATAGCACTATTTTCTGAAAATAGTAGTTTCATACTACATCTGATTTTATAGCACTCTATACCCATTACCCATGGATTGATCTATCTATCTTCACTTTCCTATGTACACCTGGTTAATTAAGGCTAGCCTGTTAATTTACTACTGCTGTATGAGAACATTAAAGATCACTATCATCTAACAGTGCTAATATATTAGCCTCCCTAAGTGCAAATATTTAAAATGTATCATCTCTGTGCTTACGTTAACCAATTGCAAAATGGCATTATGCAATTCTGTCTTTGGTAATCTTTTAAAAAAGTTGAAATAAATAATAGGATCAAATCACATCTGTTTTTTACTTGATTAAGGTTTCCATGAACTAGAAATACAGCCTCTGAAAATTTTGCAGAAGGTAAGAGCACAATCACACTTCCTTGTCTGAATGACAGCTGCTTTTTAAAACATAATACCATGTAATTATAAGGAGCCTCCAGAAACAAAATCACATAATTCTCCTTACTGTTCCAACAGAAGTTTTGTATTCTGTAGAAAAAAATTAAAAGCCAGAAATATGTCTTTCCAAAGAAACAGTCTAGACACATTGGTAGGGAAAACACTGGGCGAGGAGTACTAGCTAATACAGTCTGTACCTCCTTGTCTAAGCAATTCTTAATCAAGGTAAGCAATATGCACTTGCACTCTAAAATGGGACTTAGCACTCAGAAACACCTAAAGTAATAAAAAGCAGTAGTGGCATTGAAATCAAAATAATAGAATAATTTTACTCTCCTGTACATATCTCATTAACCCATTCAGTCATATGTGAAGTAAACAAATAATTAAACTCAGGTCAGCATTACTAAGAAGTAGACAATAAAACCTGGAAATGTATTACCTTACATTTTAAATTTATGACCAGTATCAAGGAGTATGTGTCATGTTTCTCTAAGAACATTTATTTATAAATTAGCCCGAGCATTTTAGCAATTATTTAGCAGGAAATAACAGAAGAAATGAAAAATGGATGAAGAGATGCAAAAAAAACCTGCATGGTAGTAAGAGAATTTAAAGAAGTATAAAACTCTGCAATTTTAATGTATATGGAAATGTATATGAATACTAGTATTTGTCAACAAAACAATTAAATGTTCAGTGAAATAGTCTGTCCAAAAATTGGAGAATTTCCAACAGCCTGTTTAAATAAAGCAATCTGAGAATCACAGCTTTAAGGGTTCTATTTCCTTGTAAAATAATTTTACTTATCTGAAGTTTTAGTCCTGTTCAGAAAACCACGCAGATATAAAAGATTGACAGCTTTCCCTCTGGGTACTGTGAGCCATCTGCCTGTTTTTTATTGGCTGCCCAATAAAATATGAAGTAAATTACCTGGTATCAAGTAATATAAAAATGGTATTTTTTTCCTGTTCTCATTAATAAGATTCTTCATAATCCTTTTCTTAAGGAAGACCCTACAGTGTCAGTCATATGATTATACTTACCAGGGAATTTATCACAAACTCTTAGCAAGTAAAAAGTTAATGTAAAATCTAATCTTCTTTGTGCCCCCCATCCCTGTCCCTCAGTGTCTGTCTGTTCCTACTCCCACCCATCCAATCACCCAGTCATATTTCACTACATGCTCCTCTGCCCTGCAGAACCTGGTGAACTTGTTCTGACAGAGGATCTAGATGTAGGATATGTTGGGATGTGAACTATGTCCTGCTTACTTGCTATGGGTTGAGTAAATCCTCATGCTCCTCAAAATCCTTGCTTTCCAAAAAATCAGAGTGATCCCCTTTGCCAGTTTTCAAGAGCTTGGGGAGATGAAGGATCATAGAAAAGACATTTGGATGGAGCAAAGGAGGCTTTTGGTGGGGGGGGATCTGCCAGCTTCCCTCTAAGTAAATATTATCAATGTGTGCTTGGGCTTGTGAAAGTACAAAATGTTACATCTGAGTGTCACTTTGCATTGACTTAGAGAAAGATACAAATAATACACAAAGCTATAATAAATAACATGTCAGTTTTAAAAATAACAATGAACAGTGTGACAAACATTTTTTATAGCTTTTCTTAGAAAAAACAATAATGAAAAGCACTATTTTAATGCTAACCATCTTCCAAAATTGGTCAATTCTGTTCTGAAATGCGGCCAATATTTTGTGGTTTTTGATTATCCACGACTGTCAAATGACTTATATTTTTAGTTAAATAAATACAGAATAGGTCTTTGGTAGAGAGTACAAATATATTTCTATTTATTAGAAAAATGCCTTTATTTTATTTCTTTACTTCACAAAAATTTCTTGAAATGAAATTATTACCATAATTTCTTGCATAGTTCAGATGCTTTTCCAGTAATTAATATTCTAACAGTCATTTCACTCCCATATTAACTAGAGCTTGCACTTTGGCTGCTTTTTATTTTATATGGAATATAATGTTTTTCTCTTTCTAAATAGCTATTTTTTTTTTTTATATTTTTTCTCATAGATAAAAAGTAAGAAGTTGAGTCTCTCCTTTCCCACAATGGTCTTATGTGCAAAGTGCAACTTGTTTCTGATGTTTTTGTAGCTTTATATTCTTCTGTGATGGTCATGGTTATATTGTCCCACATCTCTTTAGCTTGAAAAATCAGTTAAGCAGTCCAAGGGTTGTTGCTAGAGCCCAATGAAAAAAAATTATTCCAGCTTCTCACAGCTCAGGAGAGGGTGCTAAGAGGGTGTACACTTGTGTGACTGTGCAAGATCAAACTTTTTAAATTTTTTCCTAAGTGTGGATTTTTTTCTATCAGTGAACATATTTTTTGTACATGTATCAGATATAAATGACTTGACTATACTTCATTAAGCTTCAGATGACAAAAAAAGGGGGGAAAAAGGGCCAGAAAAAATATTAAAAATTACTATGAGTTACAAATGGAAGAGCTAAAAAAATTAACCAGGCAAGATGGAATTTATCTGTACATTTCTACTCAGGACAACAGGAATACTGAAAAAAAAATTGAATGTTTTTTCCTTTTGGCATCTACTCTGCCCAAAGGGGAATAAAGCTACTTGCTGCAATGGCAACCTCTTCCTACAATTCGTGTTTTTGTGAAGGAATAGCAGATTGATGTTCCAACTTCCAACAGGACCGCAATCAGCACCTAGACTGTGTGTCAGAAAGCAGGACTCTAGAAATCCAATTCTTGCAAAAACTTGCGTCCATACTTGATCTGGGAAAATAAACATATCAGCGTATTTCAGGGAGTCTTGCTTTGACTAATTATAATCATCCTTTTCTCAGTTATGTCATTTTTTTGTCCATACACACCTATTCTTTTCCTGCTTCTTTTGGGTTTTTGTGTTTTGTTTTTGGTTTGTTTTTTTATTTTGGTGGTGGTTTTTTGGGTTTTTTGTTTGTTTGGGTTTGTTGTTTGGTTTTTTTTTTTTTGGTTCTGCTCTACTGTTCCTGTTTGCTTTTCGTTTTGTTCAATGTCTTTTATTCAGAGTAGTGTCTTGGTTTAGGAATGGTATTCTCCAATTTAGGGCTACTAGTGAAACCATGTGCCACTTGCTCACTCCCCTGCTTTCCCTTTGCCCTTCCTTAGGGTGTGTTGGAGAGAAGAACTGGAGACGCAAAAGGCTGAGATAAGGACAATTTACTGGAAGCAGCAATGAGATAAGAAAATGGTTGGTGGTCTCAAATGCTAACTCTGAATGTAGAAAGGCACTGCATGCATTGCCCTCTGACCCCAAGCCCACCATTGCTCAAATGATCAGGGCATGCAGCCACACAGCAACTCCGGAGCACTCTGCTGTGCTCCAGGCACAAGTCCTTGCTAATGCACAAACATCTGCTCAGGAGGACAACAGGAACAGCAAGAATAAACTGCTATGATCCAAATGCAAGTATTAGCAGAGGCTCTCACAGCCTTTAAGGAGACCATTAAAAACCAGCAATGACAAAAACTAAGGCCTTGCCAAAATTGTGTCAAGTAAGGATGTTTCACAAAAGAGACGTAATAAATCAAAAACAAAGTTGTCACAAAAGCATTGTGGGTGTAAAAAGCATTGTCAAGACACAAAAACTCTCGCCAAGTACATGGATGCTGTTGTCACCAGGCACGAAACTGCCAGCAGAGCACAGGACAGCAGCGTGTGATGACACAAACATCCCTGTCAAGCATGCCTGAGACCACCAGCTGCCCACAAATCAACAGCTACGGTGCATAATCACCAACCTCCCAGCTGCAGTGCCCCCAGGCACCAGACCAGAGCTGCTGACTGCGCAGCCAGTACTTACAGCAGATATCGTGCATCATACTATTTCCACAGGACAGTTAGGCCCGGAACAACAGCCATGTAAGTTCTTAATCACAGGAATCATCAGTAGGACCCACTCAGAAGGATTTTATGTGACACCTTCTGTTCTAATAGTCACCTCAAGCCAAGAAATCACAGTCCTTGCTAGGTGTCCTGATCCCCCATGTTCCATTCCTCAAGGAATAATAATTGCACAAACTTTTCTCTTACCTGAACCACACTGTAGTACCTCCTTCACCACTTGGACTAGGAGGATCAGTCATGGACACCCAGAGATCAGCTGTGTTGCAAACCACATGGGGAAAACCATTGTCCTCAAGAGGCTCGTTGACACCAGAGCCAACATAACACTAATCTTCAAACGCCATTGACCACCAGAGTGAACCACAACTCCATCATTAGACACTTTGTCAGGTATTACTGTGCCAGCTTTTGTAGCCTACATTCTATCAGTTTTAAGGGCCCTGATGGATGTATTTACCACTACCAAGCCATTTGTGGTTCAGGATAATGTAGTCTTGTGGGGAAAGGACTTACCCTTACAGTGGGAAGTAAGGCTGGAAACAAATTTTTAACATGGGCTGCTAATGAGCCTGACACCCTAAAATTAACTGGGACATCAAAGTGGCCCCTCTGGGTTGATCAGTGGCCCTTGTCATCTGAGAAAGTGGTTGTGCTTGAACAAGTAGTTAAACAACAGTTAGACAAAGGTCATCTTGTCCAACTACCAGCCCTTGGAATATCCCCATATTTGTGATTAAAAAACTGCATAGTGAGAAACAACGCCTCCTCCAAGACCTGAGGAGGTTAATACTCTTACTGAGGAAATGGAACATCTACAGCCTGGTTTACCCTTGCCAACTATGATTCCCAAGAACTGGAACTTAATTATTACTGATTTAAAGGACTGTTTTTTTAATATTCATTTGCACCCAGACGATGCACCACAATTTGCTTTCTCAGTTCCTTCTATCAATCGGAAAGCACCCTTAAAAAGATATCACTGGTTGTGCTACCACAAGGAATGAAAATTTCTCCCAGAATATGTCAGTGGTACATGGCTAAAATTTTGTCTCCCAGTTGGGAGAAACATCCACACTCCCATTAATTTTCACTATATGGATGATATCCTGATAGCAGTTGAAAACCATCCAGCCCTCCTGGAAACTTCCCAAGACGTCATCTCAGCAGAGCAGAACGCTGGATTCAGTGTAACCAAGGGAAAGATTCAACAGCTTCCTCCTTGGAAATACCTTGGATACAAAATCACATAGCAGATAATTACAACTCAGACTTTGCAACTAAAAGACCAATCTAAGACCCTCAATGAGATGCAACAACTCCTGTGAACAATCAATTGGATTCAATCATTATTAGGAATTACAAATCAGGATTTAGCCCCCCTATTTGATTTACTGAGAGGGGACACAGCTTTGAATTTCCCCAGGATGTTCAGCAAGGAAGCTGAGGAAGCCTTGGATAAAGTGCTGCAAGCCATTGAGTTGTGTCAAGCCCATTAACTCAACCCAATTTACCCTTTTTATTTGCAGTTCTGGCATACTTTCATTTATATGGTTTAATTTTTCAGTGGGATTTAAAAATACAGGACCCCTTATTAATTTTAGAATGGGTCTTTTTATCATACCAACAGAGCAAAACAATTGCCACTTGCCCCGAAATCATATCTCAACTAATTATAAAGGCTAGATCCTGACTCCTCTCCTTTTTGGGGAAGGATTTTTCAGTTATCTTTGTATCTCTTCTAATCATTTTGACTGATTATTTCAGCAATCTGAATGTTTTCAATTTTCTTTCGCAGATTTCATGGGCCAAATTTCAATTCATATCCTGAACCTAAGTTATTGCATTCTGTGGAGGCCAGAAAACCAGCCACGGAAAGGCTTGCTGCACTCCCCTGGAGAACCAACCCCTAAACTATAACCTCCTTGGTTGTGGTGAGCTAAAAGATTCCCCCCAAAATGCTTTGCTTCTGTATGTTGAGTCTTTGTACCCCATCAGTCCTTCCCCTTTGCTCCGCCCCTGTGCCCTCATCCCATTCATCCCAATGTTCTACCCTGCCCCTCACTATTCCTGTATAAACACCTGTTTCCCCTGCCTGTGTGGTCTCTTTGTCCCTGGACTCCCTTCAAGGCAGAAGCAATAAAGGCTCTCCTTGGAACTCCATGAAGACCCTGTCTCCTTCTTCTACATCACCGGGATTCTAAAAGACCTAGATCGCTGCCCCCAGGACATCCTTCTAAGGATGCTTCTTGGCAAGGACGTGGCACTCTGACCAATGCTTGCCTGCTGCAACAGCATTCTTCTGTTAAATTAATTTTAAAACCCTTGCAAAGCCCTACCCTTCTTATTGTGATTACATTTTTACAGATGGTTCAAGAAAATCCGAGAAATCTGTGATTACCAGACAGAATCCAAATACAAAGGAATGGGAATCAGATATTGAACCGGTGGAAGACTCACCACAAATTGTGGAGCTCACAGCAGTCATCTGTTTTTTCAAAATCTGTGTTTCCTTTTAATTCAGTTACTGATTCTTTTTGTGTTACAGGAGTGGTCAGGAGAGCTGAAGCAGTGTTACTTAAAAGCCTCCAACAATAAGCTATGTAATTTACTTAATAAGTAAATTATAAGTTTCAGGGGCCTTTCCCCTTGTCACCTGGGGAAGGGGATTTGCCCGTGTGTGTCCATAGGTGTGGGACTGAAGTGGATACCAGCCAAGAATATCAAACCTCAGTTACAGCCATTTCAGGAGCTCACGGAACCATCAGAAGCTCCAACAGGGGACCTAGTGAAGAACCAGAGAGCAATTCCAGGACAAGACCAGGACTCACCAAGGACTCCTAAAAAGACTGAGAATGACATATTCCTTGCTCACAGTTTGTAGCCTTCTCTATTTCCTTCCTCCAAGTAACACCTGGATAGTGTTCCAACCAAGTCAAAATGTATGGGTCACCCTTGCTAACCTCAACAAACAGGAGAGACTATGTGTCTCTCAGTAGCCAGCCCGAGTAACCCTTTTTCCACCTCTGTGGTAGGGTTACTTATGTATGTGTGGCCAATACCAGAGGATACCATCTGAGCTCTGCAGATCTGGGATCATAGCTCTAAAAATGAGAAGTTTAACTCCGTGGACTACTGGACCAGAAAACTACCACATGCACCAACTGAGTCCCAGGAACCGGAACTATTTGGGTCAGTAAAAATGCACCCTCCCCTAGATCTGCCCCTGTATAGAAGTCCCTGCACACCAGGGCTTGTAGTCTTTCATCCCTGGACTCTCCTTGGTAATAGACCACCTTGGAATCAATAAGATTCCCTCATTCTTGTCTCTGCCTTCAGCGCTTTTGCCCACCACTGTGCTGCAGAGAGCAAGCTGTGCTCTACTGTTGCTCAGATCGCATTGAATCTGGGAACAGCCACTCCTGGCACTTTGTTGGGAGCTAGTGGGTATTCTGGCACTGCATCAATATACTTTTCTACTGGATGCATTTCTCTTAAAAAAATTTACATCATATTTATTATCCTGCAGTTAGGATCACTGATTTTAGTTTTTTCAATTTACCAAAGTCACGTTTTAAATAGAGTCAAGATCATCATCATTCAAGATAAGTATACTACTCCACACATGTCAGAAATTTCATTGTTTTAATCCTTTTCTGATTCCAGTACTGCAGATGCTATTCTTCACTGTTTTAAAGCTAGAAGAAAAAAAAAAGGAAAAAAAAGGGGGAAAAAAAGTGTCAGGTGATGTTAAGAATATTTTTGGACTTCCTCTGGTGCTCTGATGTTGTAGGTTTTTTTAAAGTAATATTAATGGGATGGATAGCCATATCTAAGGACAATAATGGCTACGTCAAATCAAATAATGAGTGAGACCAAAAATGTACCAATCTTCAAGAGTTTCTTGGTTGATAAATTCCAAAATCTTTAATGGTTCTGAATTCATGTTCTTCTTAGAACCATAATAGCATTGCTTTGAATTTAACCAATTTTTTTTAATCCTTTGAAATAAGTGTGTAAACTACCATGCTGAAAATAAAGGAAACACATTGTGGACTATCAAATGAAAAGTCAAAATTTATTTCAATATTTAGTTACATTAACTCTCAAAATGATGAATTGTTAAAACTTCAAATATAACAATTCACAGAATCACAGAATCACTAGGTTGGAAGAGACCTTAAAGATCATTGAGTCCAACCCATGCCCTAACACCTCAACTAAACTATGGTATCAAGTGTCATATCCAGTCTTTCTTTAAACACATCCAGGAATGGTGACTCCACCACGCCCCTGGAAGGCCATTCCAGAACTTTATCACTCTTTTTGTGAAAAACTTTTTCCTAATATCCAACCTATATTTCCCTTGGTGGTGCTTGAGACTCTGTCCTCTGGTTCTGTCAGTTGTTCCCTGGAGAAAGAGACCAACCCTACCTGACTTAAGCCACCCTTCAAGGAGTTCTAGAGAGTGATAAGGGCACCCCTGAGTCTCCTTTTCTCCAGGCTAAACACCCCCAGCTCCCTCAGTTGTTCCTCACAGGGTTTGTGTTCCCAACCCCTCTCCAGCCTCGCTGCCTCCTCTGGACGCGCTCAAGCGTCTCAAGGTCCTTCCCAAACTGAGGGCCCAGAACTGGACACAGCACTCGAGGTGTGGCCTCACCAGTGCCGAGTACAGGGGAGAATGACCTCCCTGCTCCTGCTGGCCACACTGCTCCTGACACAGGCCAGGATGCCTTTGGCCTTCTTGGCCACCAGGGCACACTGCTGGCTCATGTCCACTCAGTTGTCACCAGTACCCCCAGGTCCCTTTCCAGCCACACCGTCCCCAGCCTGTAACACTGCAGGGAGTTATTGTGGCCAAAATGCAGGACTCGGCCCTTGGATTTATTAAACTACATCCCACTGGACTCTGCCCACCCACCCAACAATTCCAGGTCTCCCTGCAGAGCCCTTCTACCCTCCAACAGATCAACACGTGATCCCAGCTTAGTGTTGTCCGCAAACTTACTAATGAAGGACTCAGTACCCTCATCCATGTCATCAATGAAGACACTGAACAAAACAGGCCCCAGCACAGACGCCTGAGGGACACCACTGCTGACTGGCCCCAGCTGGATGTGGCACCGTTCACCTCCACCCTCTGGGCCCGGCCATCCAGCCAGTTCCTAACCCAGCACAGAGTGCTCCTGTCCAAGCCACTCCTGGGCTGCCAGCTTGTCCAGGAGTGTGCTGTGGGAGACAGTGTCAAAGGCCTTGCTGAAGTCCAAACAGACAACATCCACAGCCTTTCCTGCATCCACCAGGTGGGCCACTTAGTCATAAAATGAGATCAGGTTAGTCAAAGAAGATTCATACATTTCATGTTCATTATGACTACTGACAAATCACAACTTATTTACTAAAAGATTCTGCCTATGTAACCTGTAGTCAGCTAAAATTTTTTCTTAACTTTTATATTAACTTTGTACTTTTTTCCTCTACCTTTTATATCTTGCTGTTAGATACTACAATGTAGAACATAAATGAAAATTTTAAGTGTGGAAACTTCCAGCTAGAAAAATTTGCATTCAATTTCCAGTTTCTGAAGAAGTTTAAACAGTGCAAGTTCTAGAAAATAGTACTCTGATTCAATATTTTGGGTTGTATACACTTGGTTACTTTCTTCCTTTATACTTGTTCAGCGACCTGAAGGTAGAGCTATTCCAAATACCTTCCATATTATCACATAAAGGGGTTTTAAAGACAAAAAGACAAAGAATAAACACAGCAGGTGATGGAAGCAATTCTTTTTAAATTTTTTTTTTTTGCTAAAGAAACTTTCCTAATTTCCACCTATGAACATGGGTGCAGCAGACTTTCTTGTTAGTCAATTTGTGGCAGAGTCCACATCCATCTCTTTTAGAGTGGAAAAAGTTGCCAAAGTAGTTCATACAAACCAATTTATTTTCATGGTTTCAAATTACTTCAGGAAGTCTTGCAGACTAAACTGGGCTTTCAGCTCTTTCCATAGTATCTTTGAGCCAGTACTTACTTGGTTGCTGTCTACTGCTTCCTCTCTTCTCCTTCATGACTCTTCTTGGGCAGAGACACACACACACACACTCTTCAAGACAACAGGGAAAAAAACCTCTCATATTCACCTTCTTAGTAAGAAAGGACAGAATATATTTCTGGATGAGGGCTTTACAAAGAGATGTAATAATTTTCTCTCAATTCAGCCCTCAAATCACACAAATGCAGAAAAATGACAGTAATGATTAAATGCCACTTGTTTTCAGGCTCATATTTATCAGATTCTGTGTGGACTTCACTTTAGAGAAGTTGAATTTTTAGCTTGTTTAGTTTGATTACTGACATAGCCAAGCCTTACTTTCTGCTATCGCTGCCTAAGCATATTAGCTATTTTTTGTAGAAGAAAGACACCTTAACTACTTGGAGATGAGACAAGCAGAAGATAAAGACTGCCACCTATTGTTCCAAAATAAAGCACAGTTTCTGCATACAGCAAGAGACCATGAACATCCTGAGTTCAGTGCTCCAGCCATCTCTACCACTTTCCCAATGCAAATATTTTGGTTCCCCTAACATATGAACTTTTATAAATTGAAAGACTTTTCCACATTTCAGTGAATGGCATCAACAAACCAAATTCACAGGAAGTATAAAGTACCTGTGTGAGGTATTTAATGACAAGATGTATTTGCTTTCTTTTCAGTTAAACCTATGTACGTGAATTCTATTATTTATTTACAGTGCAGGCAAGAAAAAGTTCTATTTTTTTTGTCCTCCTCTGAATATTCATCTTCACCTTGTCATTATCATGGAATAGGCTTTTATACATGTAAAACTACTGAAGCCCATTAAAGTCACATAGATACTGCAGACAAAATGGACAGATACTCTGAAAATTTTGATTAAAATCATTAAATATATGTCAGAAAACAGTGTACTGAAAAGAAGACAAATTAGTTGACACAGAGGGGAGACAAGGTGACCCGATTATATATTGTTAAGTTTTTATCCCTTTCACACTACAGTACAATTAAGACTCTTGACCATCTGTCCAGTACTACTGGAAGTCAGAACTACATTTTTCATAAATCTGGCAGCAAGAACATGACCAAAGAAAAATCTACTGTCACCAAATTATCAGCCTTTGACTGCTTGGCTGAACTGGCTGGGAGACCAAAATCCAGGGCTCAGAGACTTAATGCCTATGTAGACTATTCTAGCACTACAGCCCTGCAGAGACAATATGGAGTAGTCTCTCTATTTTATCCTGACATTTTTTGAGAAAAAGAGCTGTCAGCTGAAACATTGTTTCTAATGAAAGTGATTAATGTTAAATACATTAAGGTTCCCTCTATGTTTAAAACAAAATGTCACAAGTACATATAACAGAAATAAGTATTTAATGTGAATCCTCAACTTGGAAATTATCTAGTCTGGCCTTTGTAAGAGGTGCATAGATATTCTGGGAATTTCTACATAAAGCAAAAAGATTCTGAGACAGAGAACTCAAAACACTTTTCATTTGGATAGAATGACATTATTGGAAGAAGGGTAGCTACCGACTGTGGATAAACTTACTCCCTATTTGTCCTGCTAGTGTTTTTACTGTTCATCATTCCCAGTTAAAATGTGCCTAACTTTATCTTCCTGTCACAGAAATGTTTAACTGCTACAGAGTTCCATGAATGAAATCAGAATGAATGAATTTTCAGAACACTACGAGTTAGAAGCTTATATATTGCTGTCAATATTTTAAAAACATGATGAAAAAGATGCAAAACTGACAGAAGACATACAGTTTAAAAAAAAAAAAGTTGTTTCTTCTGTTATATAACATTACGAAACTGCATACTCTTAATGAAACATACAGGCCACAGAAATTTTCAGTGACTATTGAGAAGAAAGATGTGTGTTAATGTCTTTACAAATAACGTGATGAGTGAAGGTATGGGTTGAAATGGGGCTTAATGTCTGTACTAAGTTTGGGCAACCAGTTGTTGCAGAGCCCAAACAAGGGTCTGCACAAGCCTGAACTTCTGAACTTAGGGGTGAAATATTAGGTTCAAGGGGGGAATATGTGGCAGGTGATTTTGGAGGGAAATATGTGGTAGGCAGTTCAGGAAAGTTGTACCTTCCTAGTACCTCAGCCAATGGGGAAAGGAAGAGAACAAGATGTGGCAGGGAGTTTAGGATAAAAAGAGGCTGTGCTCTCTGAAACCCTGAGAGAGAAAACCCCGTGGGTGTGTGCCCCAGAGGACTTTTTCACTTCATTTGAATAAAGCTGAAGGACTCCTCTGTCTCCTTTTTGGACATAAACCTCTGGCATTTGTGACTATTTATCATACTGTTACATTTAAACAGCCAGTACTCACACCGCAATTTGTAACTCAATGCAGCGTAACAGAAGTTGCAGCAACCCACACAGTCTAGACAACTGTATCAGGAGCAGGGCAAAACCTGTCCCACTGGCATTAGCTTCTCTGCTTTGGGCCAGCAGTGCTTTGTTTGTGATATTTGCTGCCACCTCATGTGTTTCAAGAAGTATTGCAGTGGGATTTTAGAAGCCAGCATTCCGTACTTCTAAAATAATTTTAGATAGCTATGTGACTGCAATGTGAAGCAAATACATTACTTAAAATTCTGAAACAATATTTTAGTACTGCTGCTATGTGATATGGAAATGACCTACATTTAAAACCAAAATGAAATATTCTGCTCCAATTTGGGTGAAATAGCATGCTGTGACCAGTTTTCAACTCTCAGTATAATGAAGGACATTGACATACTTCCAGACTTTCAGCAAAAGGCCACAAAGTTGTCAGGGAGTCGAGAATATGAGAAGCAACTGAGGGAGCTAGGTTTGTTCAGCCTTAAGAGGATGAGGCCTCAGGGCAACCTTATTGGTGTCCACCATTAGCCAGTGGGTAGCATAGAAAAGATGTGTGAGAAACAACCCCTCACTTCTAAAATTTTCAAGGCTTATTAAACCTTTGCAAATACAACAAAAGACTGAATAAGGAAAAAGAGCAGAGCTCTGTGAGCACATGACCAACAACCACGTGCTCATCTACAAAATGGCTGCTCTGTCTTTTATACCCCTGCTGGCGCATCAGGCAACCCTGGCCCCAAAGCTGTCAGTCAACTTCTTCGTTGCCGCCCATTGGTGAAGACTTCATCCTTGCTACTTGATTGGAGGCCAGGTGTTGTCACGCCCCGCCTCCCTGTAACAAGCCTTCCCCGATAGCCGAGGCTGTCCAGTGACAGCGAGGCAGAGGGGGAAGGCGACTCTGGGGAGAACAGTGGATGTCCAAACTACAAACAACGACCTCATTGGAACTTCTCTTAACATATACAAAATATTAACCTCTTAACTGCGAGAGTCAATCATCATATTACCCATCTATAACAGATAGAGCTTCCTTGGAAAAACACAGTGATCAGATAAGACAAGCACATTCATTTCAACACAGGAAATTCAGGGCATATTGCGGAAAAATTTTTCACCATGAGTGGTACCACACTGAAACAGGGATCCAGAGGTGTCATGGAAGACAAATTTGTAACTCAAACAGATGTCAACTCCTCAAATCAGGAGTGGTTCCTGACCACTGTGAAACAGAGAAAATACACTATCACACAGCAAAAAGACTTTTTTGTTGTTGTTGTTCAGAGGTTTGTGCTGCCTAGATATTGCATCAGCAACTTAAAACACAAGTAAGTGTACTTACAGGTTATCTTTTTCTCTTAGAGGTCGTTGTTATGGTACCAGGGTTTTTGTTACTAGCTAACACTAACCTTAAGACATAGCCCAAAATATGAAAGGCAGGAAGAAAGTGCAGAAAAGCCTACTTATACCTCAGTAATGAAAAGATTCTTCCTCCCAGGTAGAACATGCCAGCAAATTCACAGGTGCTTTGAGATGCACCCATGCCAGATAAGCATGTACTGGAAATACTGTGCCAGAGCAGTCTAATAAAGCCAAAATGTTGATTTATTGATCACACATTGCTACATAACTATTTTGAAAAAGGCCCCTGTCCTTACTTCCATCTATCAAAACAGAAGTTCTTAGCTACTGGCTTTGAAAAATGATGTCAAGGCATAGCTTTGCATAGCCACAGCACCATGAAGATTAATGCTCTCACACTACCCATGTGCACCCTTAGTCCATAAGTTGGGGCTGATTGAGCCAGTGGCTGTGGGAAGTGAATGCTTTGGCAACACTTTAACACATACCAGGGCACTTCGTGGCCTCACAGAGAGTTGTAACCTGAAAGAACAGATGAGGAGATTGATTTGTTGATTCAATACTTTCAAGAGTTATTGGTGTACTTTCTCTTCAACAAATACTCTGCATGAGTCTTAGAGATCACATTTGAAAACAATGTAAAGTCATCAATCTTTTCTGCTTCATAGCGAACTAGCAAGCAGGTAACAATGAGAAACTGCGCTCAGCTGCACTTTTTTTCTTGTAAGCATTAAACAAGTATTTTATTAACCCCACCAAAGGTTTAAGGAAGAAGGCAAACGACTCCCTCTGTTTCTTCTACTCATGTTAAGTGATATGAAATTTGTTTCCATAGGCAGATTCATTTTAGACACTGCTAGACACAGTAGTGCTCTACAAAGATATTTGTAGATAGAGCTGCACAAATTTTGTTAGTGCATAATACTGTGTTCAAATGAAGAAATAACATAACAGCAAAATTATAGCAGTAGGTATGCTCCCCTCCAAAAAACAACAACAACAACAAAAAAACAAAAACAAAAAAAAAACCAAAACCAAAAAGAAAAAAAAAAAAAACAACCCCCCAAAAAAGCCCCCAAAAAACAAAACCAAAAAAAGCCCAGAAAGTCCTGGGGCTTTTTCAGGCTTCTTTAGTACTAAAAAATGTCATCAACTCTCAAAGATGAATATAACTATAACTTCTTTTAACATAATAGGTATATTTGAGGAAGGACTGAAGTGGTCTTGTCCTTCAGTCATATTCTGGTTGTTTTTCACTACTTTCTAGAACAAAGAAGCAAAAAGCATAGATTACTGATGAGTAAGAAAAGTCAAAGCATATCATACAGTGATTAAACCACAGTCTGATTCATTTTAGCAGCATCTGAACAGTCAAAATTATACTGTACCATGGCACTTCAGAAAGGAAAGACACCACATTGAGCACTATGAGCTTTTGCCACCAAAAGCAACATTAAACTTTTGCAAACAAAATCACATTTGTACAGCAGTACTGATTGATAGGGGACACTATGGCATACAGATTGATTAGGATAACCATTTCGACCTCGCAGCTTGCTCTGAGAGATCCACCATTCCTACGGACCTGAAAGGTCCTGCCAATTCTGAGGTTACGAGCCTAAGTAGAGGGACTTCTTCACAAAAAGGGTTATTAGTGGAATCGGTTGCCGAGGAAGGTGATGGAGTCACCGCTCCCGGAGGTGATTAAGAAAACATCTGGCACTCAGTGCCATGCTCTGGCTGACTTGGTGGTGTTCGGTCATGGGTTGGACTCGACGGCCTCAAAAAGTTTTTTCCAACCTAGCTGATCCTGTGATTCTCTAAAAGACCGACTATGCTCTAAGCTTTGCGCTGGCATTTTCCCCGGGTGCGTCCGGGTGGGTGCACCGGCTGCTCACGGGCCGGGCCCGGAGAAGCGGGCAGGCGCCTTCCAGCCCGCAGGAGCGGTGGATCCGCCCGAGAAGGCTGCCAGGCCGCCCTGACCCGCGCTGCCTGCTCCGCCTTCCCACAGCGCCGCTGCCCCGCCCGGAAGCGCCGCCTCCCGCTCCCGGCACGTGACGCGCCGGGTGCCTCTCCCTTGGTCACGTGCGCTGCCCCCCGCGAGCGCGCGTGCGCATCCAGCAGCTGTCATCCGAAATCCGGGAGCGAGGTGCCTGCCGTGCGGGCAGGGCAGCGGCAGCCTCGAGGGGGGACCCGGCGGCGGCAGGGAACAGGCCTGTCCCTGTCCCTGTCCCTGTCCCTGTCCCTGTCCCTGCCCCTGTCCCTGTCCCTGCCCCTGCCGTGCTCTGCTCTGCTCTGCCCAGTCCCGCCCAGCCCCGTCCCGTCCTGTCCCCTCCTGTCCCCTCCCGTCCCACGCCGCCCCGCCCCGCCCCTCATCCCTTCCTCCTGCCGCGCCTGCCTGCTGGAGCCTCTCCCGGACAGGTGCGGAGGGAGCGCCTAGCTGGCCCTGGCGGCGGCCGCGGGTGTGCGGCGCGGAGGTATGGGGCTGGGGGCGAGCGGGGGAGGCGGCGGGGCGGCCGAAGTGGGTCGGGCCAGGTCGGAGCGGGGGTGCGCGGCGGGTCCCGGCGGCGGGGCATCGCCGGGCGGGCCCGGTTCCGGGCCGCGGGGCGGAGCGGCCGAAGTGCCGCCGGGCAGCTCCCGCAGGCGCGATGGGTCCCGCGGCAGCCCCCGCGCCGGCAGGGGATGGGTGCGGGGACTCCGAGCCGCGGACGAGAGGGTGGCGGCTGCGACCGAGGTGGGGAAGCGAAACCGGCGGCAGTGGGAAAAGTGGATCTGGCGTTCCTGCCTCCCGCTGGCAGTTCTGGGTCGGGGCTGCCGTGGGAGCTCTCCGGGAGGTCGGGCGGGTTCTCCGCGTGGTCGAAATGCGTGGACGGAGTGAAATAGACCTTTTTCTCTCTCCGTGTCTGTCAGGGATTTGATGAAATTGTTGCGGGCTTTCCAGATAGTCTCTTTTTGGTGCAGCTCGTTCGTTCCTGCATGTAGCTAAGACTTCAGGATTGTGTGCTGAGTGAAGAACCGAATTAAGCGCCTGTTCCACATCTGTCCGTGGTTGTAAAACGCTTTTGAAGCAGGTTTTGGGATCAGGTCTCTCTGTCATGGTAGTAGTCTTCTCTTGGTGAGGTTACTCTCCTCTGATTTTAGCTGAGAAAGTCAGTGGGAAGTGTGTGCAAAGTATTATTTCTGATAGGTTAACTATGTTAGGAAAAATACTCGTGTGTCCGTGTGTTGGTTAAAACAATGATACTAGCTCAGAGAATAAACGGCATTTATATTTTGCTTTTTGAAGTGCAGCTTTATGATTCTTTGCCGAGAATTACCAACTATAGGAACTGAAGTTACTATTTAGTGGCTACTAAACCAGCACCTTTTAAGCGGAATCACTTTTTCCACAAGAAAGAAACTTAGTGACACCTCATGCAGTGGGGGGTTTTTTGTGTCTATGGGATAAAATTTGACTTGGGCTTTACCTTTATTTTTGCTGGTACTGTCATAAGTAGCTGGTGGCACTGCTTCACAGAAGTATTTTCCAAACACGAGAAGATGGAAAACACAAACATGATTCCTGTTTCAGTAGTTGAAATGAGAGTAAGTTGAACTACTGATCCTCATGCTGTTTTTTTTTCTCCAGCTTAGGTTTGGAGTGGTGTTGGTGTTAGCATTTTCCTTTCTAGGGACTGACCCCGGAAACAATATGTATCACCCAGATATGTAGACATAGTTAAATAGCTGTTGGATCAGAGTTGCAATAAAGTATATGAGAGAAAAGTCTTCGGTCAGTGCTGTTTTAAAAAAACCTAATCTGATTTTGTCTCTGATGTCTTCTTTTTTTTCTTAATGGTAAATACCATAAAATAGGGGAAAAAAAATAAAATCCTGTAAGTTTTACTCTTTAATTATTGCTGAGTATTGCATGGAGTACTTTGTATCTCTTGAGCTAATTTCTAAACAAATCAAATAAATAGTTCTGCACTAAATCTGAGTGCACAATCAGTATTACATTCAAATAATAAAATTCTGTTGTCAACTGCTCATTATTAGAATATTCCTCAGGTAATATTAGCAAACATAGTAATTTTTAAAAAATGCAATTTTATGCTTAAGTGTATTATAAAATACTGGGTCAAATAGGTTATAGATTAAGGACTTCCTGGGTTTAAACAGCTCTTAGTTGGTCTAATTCTTAGTTCTGCAGGTAATTCACTTTGATATTCAATTTTTTTATTAGTTTTCTTTTAGTGAGATATATTTCATATCAACATTATGCTGAACAGAATGTGAATAGGGTTGTGGTGCTGTTAAAGGTGGATTTCCATCCTACCACCTCCAATATAAATGAGAAAAGCTTCACCCTAACAACTTTTGAAACGTGAATTCAGTATACATGGAGCTTCAAAGGGAAGATGTATTACCTGTTAATATAAGGTATTTGCAAGATATCTGAATGATCACAGGGATTGTTCAAAAAGTGATTTTCTGAAATGTTAAGATTTTAATACTTCTCTAGTAAAAATCTCCGTAGTCACTTGATAGTTTGATAATTCATATCTCAAAATCAGCAAGTGATGTAGTGAGTTTTTCTCTTGATTTTTGTTTAGAATCACAGAAGACGTAGGATATTTTGAAGATACACAATATTTTATACTTGGAGGGTAGTAATTGTTGTGTAATCAAATCATATAATGAAGATGTTAATAAAAATTTGCTGGTCCAAAGTCCCAATATCTGTTATAAATGAAGATTTATTGTAGTTTTGTTATATGAAGACTTACAGTTTACTTCAGGTTTCATAAGTGACGTTGTATGTCGTAATTAATTCTGCTGTAGTCTTACCCTTTCCTCCAACCTAATTTCACTTGTTTACAGTTGTGGAATTGCACATAGCAGTTGAGTTGTTGGCTTTGTCTCTGTTAGTAGTTGTACAACTGAGCTATGCAAAAAAATCACTTTTATCCGTAATTTTGTTTGTGTCCAACATTTGTGGGACAGAATATTTGGGACACTATATTTAGGACAGTATACCTTGAAAACTGAGGACCATCTATAGTATCATTATAATCTATATAAACAAAGATTAGAAAACATGTCAGAATTTTAAATTTAAGGTATTAAAGTTGCCAGAGTTAAGGTTCAAAACACATCTCTTAATGAAAACTGAATACTGAAAAAAATCCAGTGTCTAGTCAGTTTCTGATTCTCAGACAAGCTGGGATGATTCATTGACTGATGCAGATATTTTAGGGAACTTTTACAAACAAAATATGCTCCAGGTCCTTTGTGACATTCCAGTAAAATGTAGAGTGACTTGATTGGATTGTTGGGATTTACCTCATTACACCTGCGATACCCTGCTGGATTTTGTCTAATAAAATTAAGACTAGTGATTAGCAGGTAACTTGTCTCTAAGAAGACCTAGATAAATACTTATATTCAGGGTAGATGTTGTATGACAGACATGACTGTGCTCAGTCAGGTTTTGTTTCACTTTCACAGTTTATTTCTTTGATGAAAAAAGTATATAAGTTGCCAAAATGGTAAATGAGCCTATGGCTTTGTAGCTGGATAAATTGTCTCTAGTCATAACTGTTTTGAAAAACAGTAATTTCCATTTAAAAATAAATTGGGGAAAAGTGTAGAAGTCTGTAATCTAAGCTACAAATAAAGACATAGAAAAAAAGTTTTAGAAATCAAACTCTTCATATCTGGGTTTGACTTGATGGAATTATTTGGAGTATGTGATTTGAATAAATTATGGTAAATATTTCAAAGCTGAGATAAGTAAAAGATTTAAAACTTGAAAAAACAATTAATTAATAATAGAGGAAAAACATTTTCTTAACTGATTTGTTGCCTTCAGAGGTGTAGTACAGTTTATACTTAGGTGAGTTGGTGAAACTTGTAAACTCACAGTGTTGTGGAAATCTCCTTTATATTTATTGTGATGCAGCTCTGTGCAGAGTCATAGAATATTGGAAGGAACACACAAGGACCCCTGAGTTCATCTCCTGGTTTTGCACACAACCACTCCAAAAATCATACCATGTGCCTGAGAGCATTGTCCAAATGCTTGTTGGACTCTGTCAGGCTTAGAGCGGTGACCGCTTTCCTGGAGAACTCATTCCAGTGCCCAGCCACCCTCTGGGTGAAGAGCCTTTTCCTGATATCCGACGTAAATCTCCCCTGACACAGATTCAGGCCATTCCCTTGGGTCCTCTCACTGTCACCACAGAGAAGAGCTCAGTGCCTGCCCCTCCTCTTCCCCTCATGAGGAAGTTGTAACTGCAATGAGGTCTCTCCTCGTCTCCAGATTGAGCAGAGGCCTTAGCTGCTCCTCATGTGGCTTCCCCTTAAGGCCCTTTACAGTTGAACTTGCTCCTTTTGTCAGATAAAATATTGTGGGTAAGAACCATGTAGATAGCATTATGTGAGTTCATTGGGTGGTCTGCCACCCTGTTAAATAGTATGTCATTTCAGGGGCCTGGGATCAGTCTGGAGTGAGGAGCTTTTGGTCATGCAAGCTGACCGTATGTGTGCTTTCAGTCATAACAACAGAAAGGCATGACGTTGCTGGATGTGGCTTGGCCACTAGGTATTTGGTCTGTGGTAAATTAGGCCAAAATGTGAGGGCAGGGGAATTGGAACTAGTCTTTGAATTAGGAAACCCTTTATGAGGATGGAAGTGCTCACACTGAAGGTAAACTTTTTTAGTAGTGCAGAAATGCAGTTTCAGGTGTTCCATAAGTAAGCAGGTTTAGAGAGACAAGTACATCTTTCTGTTTCTCAGGTTATAGAGCCTCATTTATGTGTTTGGTGTTTTTTGTTTATTCTTTTTCTTCCCCTTTCATGCTGTCCTCATTCAGCTTCTAATAAAGGATTTGCTATATAGTGGTTCCTTGGGAAAATTATTATCACAGTTGCTGTGGCATATCCCTGAAAAAAAATATATGTTTTGATTTTAAGGACTTGTAAAGTCGTAGAGTTTGGAGTTGGAAGGGACACACAGCGACACCTGAGTTCATCTCCTGGTTCTGCACACAACCTATAAGGACTCCTATAAGAGCTGTAAGGGTATCTTTTGGGAGGAGACTTGTTAGAGGAGTTAATTAAATGCTATATAGGCAGAAATGACAGACCTACTAAAACTGTGCTTTAAAAAGTGCTTAATTAGGAAGGAGTTCACATCTACCACCTGTGATTTCTATCCCTAGCAATATTATAGGCTGCATTAGCAATGAATATTTTTCTGAAATTTCAGGTACTTGTAACTTAGCTTTTTGAAAACTGAGAGTTAGGCCAAACCACTGTCTGGACTCTTTGAGGACTACACCCAAGTTTGAAAACGTTACACCATTGTGTGAGTTGCTGGTTTACTTGCATCTTAAATAGTGCTTTCAGCTTGGATATTCTTTTCCCTTGACTAAAAGTAATTTACTGGAATGGTAGAGATCCAGATGATCAGAAATATGGAATGAATTTTCTTTGGTGAGACTAGAAGTTTTCAGCTTAGGAGGAAGACAGACAGTGTGAGACCATGGTGAAGACAGTGTAAGACCTGTATGGTCTGAAGGTAGATAAGAGCAGTTAGATAGTTGTTCTCAGAATTCACATGAGCTATGAGATGAAACTAAAATGTGAAATATTCAACATACACAGAGGAAGATATATCACTTAGCATGTTGTTGATTGTAGAGTGCTTCATCATGAAATGTTTTCAATATTAAAGGCTGACAAAAGTTCAAAATCATGGGGAAAAATCATCACACTCTGCAAAATGTAGTAATATCCTCTATGTTTAAGGATTCCTTGGTATATACATTGCTGAAGAATGAGATAGTATTCTGAAAATGTGTATTATAAGCTATCCCAACACTTACGTATATCTAGATACCTGCTATTAAGAATTGTGAAGATGTGGAGACTAGTTAGTTCTTGATAACTTGCTTTTGCCATTACTGGAGGCTGTTACATGCTGCTTTTATTTAGGACTATGGATTTCATACCTGTGTTTTAATAATAAAAAGTAGTAACTCTTGAGTCATGAGTAGCAGATAAAAATGAGAAAAATACGTTTTCTGTATTTTTTTTCCCTTGCCCTTTGTCCCAGATCACTTATTTCAAGATGTTTTTCATGCTGTGTGCCTGGTGTGAGAGAAGAATATCTAGGAATGAATTCAAGTAATTTTTCAGTTCAAAATTTATGGGCTCAAGTTAAACCAATTTATAATTTTGAAACATTGTTGCTGTAGGGTAGTACCAGACATAGAAATTTAAGCTTGTAATGAAGCTTGCAAACTATTCAGAGCTTTGTGGTAAAATAGGGGTGGTTTCAGGATCTTCAGAATATGGTTGTCTACCCAGATTCTTGGTTTTTTAAGTTTGTAGAATCTATTAAAATCTTCAGTACTTTTAACATTTATAAACTTGAGTCTTTCTGATGATGGTGAATATCTGAGGAATACATACCTAACCATGAGATTTGGCCTCATACCACAAATACAAAGCATTATGTTCCATATATTTATTTTCACTGTTAATACAGTCAAATAACCTAAGTAGCAGATTTGGAATTCCTGATGGATAGGATCTCTTTTGAAGCCGGAAACATAAAGTAGGCAGACATAATTGCTTGCACATTTACCATTATTAAAGGAACAATTCAAACATAACTATGCAAACTCAAATTACACTGAGAATTAACTATTTGCATGCCCAGTAACTGTTGAACATGCAAACTGTGCTTTTGTGTTTCCAGTTGCCTGAAAGTGCACCAGTGCAATATTTTGGATATTTGAATTTGCTTTGCTGAACAGTACAAGGGGTTGGATGGTACCTGCTTACAGAATGCTAACAACTTCTTAAAACTGATGAATCTACTCACAGAGTTTTTACTTTTAAGTAAAATTGCTGCTGAAACTAATATAGATTAAGGCACAATTTTCTACTACTTGTTTCCTTTCCTGCTTATGCAGAGCTGGTGGTTCAAACATGGTTATTTTGCAAAACAGCCTCAAAAAAAAAAGCTGGGCCTTCCTGTACATGTCTTTCTCTGGACAAGTTTTTCTTGTTGCTATCTACTGAAAAAAAGTTATCAGAATGAATTCTTGTCAAATGTTTGTTTCCCCATATTTAGTGTGTGTGAAAATTTGGAAGAAAAGTTAAAAAATGTGTGTTTTAATTTATCTGTGAGAAGTGGTGACCTTAAGAGATTTGATTTTTTCCCATCTTCCTTCATACTTTTTTTCTTCTGCTGGAGTTTGTTTTATGTAATTTGTTTAATTTTGGTAGTAGAGTAAAGCTTGTGTACATTGCAATGTTATGTATTAGAACACAGAGATTAAAATAATCTTATCTTTTAAAATATGAACACATTTATTTTATGATGCAGTGGCCTATTGTTATTTATTGCTTTTCCATGTTAGCTAATAATTTTGTGAATAGCAGAGTAGATGTATTGGTCTGTGCTTTTTTGTTTTTTTTCAACAGTGCTTTCAGTAGAGGGGACTGCCCTAAGTAGGCAGTCAAGAGATGCGTTCCAGAAAGCATCTTTGGAAGAATTATTTTGTAAAGTCTTTTGTAGTCTGGAGCCAGAAAGTTTGGATTCCCCGCTGATGGTGAGCGGAATTCACAGTACTGGTTAGTTTATTTTTGGCTAGAAGCAAAAAGAAGTGTATAGCCTTCAGAGCATAATATTAAGGTGGAGAGAGAATATTGTAATACTAAAAGTTGGTTTAATGTAGTGAAGGCTACAGGTTTTTGTGCCTTTTAACTAACTGCAAATTAACACATGCTGTTTTTCTAGTATGTGGACATTACAAAGAAGCAGTTCAATGTTTTGGCACTGGAGGCTGGAAATTGTAGCTGCTTAGTACTAATTTGTAAAGGCTGTGATGGGGTATAGAGGTCCTTCCCTTTTCTTAGGATACAGAAGAAACAATTATGTAGATTTTGCAATTACCAAAAAACATGTGGACTAAAATGTGTTATCAAGCATGTAACATGAACACTTCTGTTCTTTAGTATCTGTTATGTCTGTACAAGCTGTGCACTTTAGATTTTGCGTGATTTGTTTAAAAAGCAAGATTTGTTTTCCTGTCATCATAACTAGTGAAATATGTTTGCATCTTGGATTATGTAAATCATTGTAGCATTATTGAGATTTCATCTTGCTCTGTGTGAGCTTTTCTAGTGTTGGACTCTGGCGTTTTTAGTTCATCAGATTTCTTGGGCTACATACTGGCATAGATGTGGATGATTGAACTTTGCTGACCTCATGTTTTCACTTCTGCAGTATTAAGACTAATGTAGCATTAATATTCTCCTAGCTGATGATTTGAGGATTTTAACAGGGCCTTGCAATGGCTATAAACTTTTCAAAAGAAGGATCAGGTTCTTGAACCTAGTTCCTGGCTAGACAACTTAGCTGTTTAGCTGGCAACTTTGGACAAACTACATGCTTATATTTTATTTACATTCTGAGTTGTTTAATCAGACACTTTTAAGACATAGGCAGACTACTTGGTCACTAAGAAATTGAAGGTTTATGGACAGGCTGTGGAGTTTATTGGATCAGGTTCATAGCTTGGGCTTGTTTGACTAAAGCTTTCCCATGATTAGCTAAAAAGCTTCTTTCAATGTTATGTAAAGTACTAATGCATGATAATTTGAGTGAGGTTTTTTCACATTTTTTCACATTACCCTTTGTTTTTCTAGGTAATTATGGGCATCTTTTTCAGTGTGCAGTAGTGTCATACAAGGGGACAGAAAATGTCTGATTACATGCTGATATGAGGGACTTAGAATACCTGTAAAATTTTCCTGTATACATATTACTTGTCTCTCTGTTTCATAAAGTACATCCTGGGCATGTTGGCCTTCTTTTTATAACTTTGTATTTACTAATAATTTGCACATTTTCATTGTGTAGTAGTCAATAAAAGCTCTGGAAGTTTTATTTCTTAGATTGTACAGCTTATCACAAAATAAGTAGTTACATATACACTTAAGTGCAATAATTAAGTCAGCAATAATATGATTGCAGTGCAGATTTTGTGTTAGAATGGTCTTCTAGTAGTTGTGATTTTTGTCTGCCTCTGAAGCCTCTTAACTATGACACTGGAGTATATATTATGCTCTCTTGTCTTAATGATTTGGCTAGGGTATAACTGAATTTTTTGCGTGTGAGAAAAATACCAAAAGTAGGCATTGTTTGGAGAAAGAATGTAGGACTCCAGAGAATTCTTTCAAAGTCCTTGAAAGAATTATATATTGTGTTAGAAGTTAATAGAACTGAATTGGAAGGCCAACATTTTCTGATTAGTTCGCAGCATAGCGTTATTTTTTGTGTTAAATTTAGACATTGTAACTCAGTACTTACCTCTTGCCTACTGTTTCAGATTGGTGTTTGTAACGAAGAAATGCAATAATGAAATTTTAAAACAGATTTAAGAAGTTACAACTGATAGATCATAGTTATAAAGAAGATGATGAGTTACTAAGAAACCATAAAATTAATAGAAACATCTAATGGACTTCTAGCATAGCAAATTCTTCATAGCCTTTATGATCTTTGTGCCACCTGATTGAAAAATGTTATATGGTTGAATCTTCTTAAGGAGTTCTTGCAAACATTGTGCTTATCAAGGAGCAGCTTTACCCAGTAAGTTAATGAGAAGGTGTTTTTAACTGAGGAAGAAGGGTTACACAAGAGCATGGATTGAATAGTTTATTTCTACTGAAAGTAACACAGCTGTCTGGTCTGTATGCTCATTGTTTAGGGGTCTGGACCCTAAGATAGATGGAAGCTGGTAGAAACGAGATCTGTGAAGGGCAGGATTTGTATTTTTTACATTGCAATGAAGCTGGGCAAAAATTCAGCATTTCTAACACTCTACACATGTGTTCATAATTAGTTGAAATTTATTAATTCTGCTTGTGATACAGATTGAGGTTCCTCACAGTGCAATATGTTACATACTTGAGTGTGTACTTAGTTACAGAGAGAAAAGGGAATAATCTTGTGAGTATCTTCACAAACAGGATTTTAAGAGTCTGGTAGCCAGGCAAGAATGCTGAGGTGCGGTTGTGACAGCGTGAGTTAATCATAGTTTATTAACTCAATTAACAACCCTTAATTTAATTGAATTTCTTCATTGTGTCAAAGCACCAGGGTAAGTATATTCAGTTGATTTGTTATGTGGCTGTTTTCAGAGCAGCTTATCTATTAAAACTGGTGTATTTTGCTGAGATGTTTTGGTTAAGAGAAATTTTTATCATGGTACTTTATGCAATGATAACTTTGTTATTATTGCATAAGTTGTCGTGCCTGGTGCTTGAAATCAGACATTGGCAAAAATAATCCTGCAGCTTTTCTCATAGCTGAACCACTTAGATATCAATTTTTCTTGTCTCCTTACCCTTTTGCATAAGGAATTTATGAAATATTTCAAACTTTTACCCTTTCACATTAAAAAATTAATTCCAAAGAAGAGAGAGCTTGAAGGCTATAGGAATGAATACAGGCACTGTGATTTCTTATGCTCTTCACCCACAGAGAAAATGAAGATTAAATAGCTGGTAAGAGGTTTCCTTTTGACACTCACTTTCCATATATACAATTTTATTTCATGTGTTTACATAGTAACTGCAAGTTAATTGGTAAATCAAGTTATGCTTTTGGAAATGGGCTTCATCTGTGATGTAGGGAAAGGTGATGTAGGTGACATCTGACACTGTGTGCTCGTATGAGTTGGCAGAATTAATACTAACTTGTGTGTTTAGCTGGTACAGGGCTATGTTTGGGATTCAGTATGAGAATAATGCTGATAAGACAATGATATTTTGGTTGTTGTCAGATAGTGCTTAATCTTAATCAGGACTTTTCAGTGTTTTGCACTCTTCCAGTAAGGAGATGCACAAAAACCTGTGAGGGAGTTGACCCAGACTGGCCGAAGGGCTGTTCAAAACCGCAGAATGGCATGCCCAGGATATAACATGGATGAGTTACCCAGAAAGGTGGCTGATGACCACCAGTTTGTATTGTGTATCACCTGGGCTTTTTTTCTCTCTCTCTCTATGATAATAATAAACAAAAATAATTTTTACTTAGTTTTAATTATTAAGCTGTTTTTAACTTGTGAATTTTTACTTTTTCACTTATTCTCCTTCCAATCTCATTATGAATGGGGGAAATGTGATCAGATGGGTGGTATTTAATTGCCAGTTTGGCACCCAGTGTTTGACATGAAGGGTTGAGGTAACCACAGATCTGATCAGAGCATGTTAGAAGAAATTTTTTACAAGCAGTTTTTCGTAAGGTTAGTGAAGAATTTTGTGAACGGCAGATGGCACATGGTGATTTATACTTGGGAATTGCAGCACCTTCTGATCTGAAGGTAATGTTTATCTGTCACTTGCCTAAAGTTCAATCCTTTCATGATTACTATATCCTGGTGAATGAAATGGAAATAACTTTTGCTTTTAGTCAGTCTTAATGTATAAATGGAAATCAGAGGAAATGCTGATTTTATGTGTATAGCTTACTTGCTTTTTTTCTCTGTTGAAGTTTTCAGAGAATGAGCAGGAATATAGTCTTGTTGTTAAACTGCTGATAGTGAGAGCTAGAAAATCCAAGTGCTCTTCCTCTGTATTTGCAGTGTGAGTGGGAAGTGAATAATTGGTTGTCATGGTTTAATGTAGTTTAGTTCTTAGTTAAGGAAAAAAAAAATCATGAGCTACGGAAGTGATTCCCTGTAAGGACCTTAGGAGCTTCCTTTGGACCTGGCAGAACCAATCAGCTGGCTAGTTTTGAATATTGACACCCTGTTAAACCACTTAAGAGAGCTGAATATGCCTTTGTGAAATCACACTTAAAGACGAACAAGCCCCGGGAAAAACTCTCTTGCTTCCGGCCTTCGAACAGGTAACTAGATGCTGGTCAGGCCAGGCCCTGCTCTGCTGTGGGCCCCACATGGCCTGGCTGGGCCGGGCCCTGCTTTGCTGCAGCGCTGGCCGGGCTGGGACCTGCTCATGGCCAGGTTGGCCTGCAGCATGGCTCAGCTGAGATTTTGCTACTACTGCCAAGTTCCAACCATGGCTGGTGGGCCAGGCCTGCTCTGCTCAGCTTCAGGTGGAGCCCAGTCAGACTCTGCTCCAGCCATGAGCTGCCTAGCCATCCTTCTGGCACTGCGGAAAATCATGCAGCTGAGAACAGAGGTGGCTCTGCAGCCCTGTGCAAAAAAGCAGCCCCACAGCTGGAGTTGAATGTGGCAGGGGCCAGGAAACAGCCATGCTGCCAGAATGGCTGCTGCCCGGCAGAGGTCACATAACCATCTATAGGCCAGGGCGAGATATTAACTGTTTTAGTGCACAGATGAAACTTGCAGACATCAATCCTCTCTCAAATGAGAGAAAAAGGAAAGGGTGAAGACACATAAAGAAAATAACATGGAGACACCAAGGTCAGTGAAGAAGGAGTCAAATCCCACATGGGAGGATAATGAGGAGATGCCTTAGTCTTGGGCTGAAATTCTCTTGTAAGGCTATGGTGAAGATATAATTGATAAACCAGACTTTTTTTCCCTGTAACTCATGGAATGCATTTGGGAGGATGTAGTATTCTAGCTACAGCCGTGAGCAGAAGCACCAGTGTTGAAGCAAGCAGATGTTGAAGTAGCTGTGATCTAGTGAGAAGCTTGAACAGAGATATGAGAGAGATGAGAAACATGGCCCCAGGGATGAGAGAAGAAAACCTTTGTTCCCAGAGATAAAAGAACTTTTGTTTCTATACTAGAACAGCTTATGCTTAAAATTGCACCCCAAGTAAACTGAGGTGACCCATGGTGGTAGCTGTGGGAAGACTACCAAACCATGGGAAGAACTTCACGATTTCGGATTTCTGGGTGGCTGCAATTCATGAAAATTGAAAGCATGAGAGAACTGTTTCTTGTGGAGAAGTCTCCATAGCATGGCAGGAGAGACTTCTCTCCCTAAGTGAACTGAAGAAAGATTATTTTAAAAGCAGTAAATTGACTGAAAATACCAGATTTGTCTCTTTATGTTGGAAGCAGGAAAAGAAAGAAGAGTTAGGGGAAGGAGAAGTGTTCTGAAGGTTTTTTCTAATTTCTTACTGTTTTTTCTTTTACTTCTGTTAATAAAGTTTTCTTTATACCCTTTAAAGTTTTGAGCCTGCTTTGCTCTACTCCTTATCTTGCAGCAAAAAATGAGTAAATTATTCTAATGGGTGCTCTGGCATTTGGCCACTGCTAGATCCAGTACATTGTTTTTCTCCATTTCTTGAATGGAAATAGTGATATTCTATTAAACATGTAGCTTTGTTATTCTGGGTTATGCCTATGTAATGTAACTCTCTAGACAGAGAATGTGCAGATGGATCTGCACAGGAAGATCCTAGATTAACTTGGAAACATGCTGTAAAAGCAGAGGTATGGACTGGACTGTGTGCTTGTCATTTACAAGTGTTTGTGCTGGATAAAGGCTGAGTATTCTCAAAAGAGTAAGGATAAAACATAAGCATTTCTTTTGTGCCTTTTATATTAGCCTGGGCAGATAATTGTAGATAATTTTTTTCTGTTTGAAACCATGTATGTTGAAAGTCAGAATTGGTTTTACAGATTATTCTCTACAGTGTATGATTTTTTTTTTTTTAACAGGTAGATTGAAATTGAACCAGAATGGCTGCTGTTACCTCAGATAGTCCTCCAAACCCAAGCTGCAAAATCATGACTTTTAGGCCTTCGATGGATGAATTCCGGGAATTCAACAAATACTTAGCACACATGGAATCACAAGGTGCTCATAGGGCTGGAGTTGCAAAGGTAAACATGTATAACATAGAAGAAAATGCTCCTAATACCTGATCTCCCATTACTTGTATTTTGCTGATTACAAACTTGACCTTTTTATTTTTTTTTTCTAAATTATTTTCAAGGAGTAGTTAATGATTTGTTACTATTTTAAGAAAGAGCCTTTCAGTGTCTGATACTTCATGCAGACTAATGAAGGTGTTGTGTTGTGTTTCTTCTGTAACTGTAAGTTGTTTACAAGTTTACAATAGCAAAAAAGGATCTCTTTCCAAGTAGATTCAAACTATATTTGGTCAAATCAGAACAAAGCAGGGAGTTGATAGTATAAATGAAAGTAGTCCTGATATACCAGGTGTTGAACTTGATGTTTTAGGGTCGTGTAAAGCTTTCCTGGAGCAAATAATCCCACTTCATTATGGCGAACATAAAGATGTTAAGGCAGCATTTGAATGGAAATAGTTTTCTTGTTCTTGTTAGTGAGAACTTCAGGCACACTAACTGCAGCTGTATTGCTCTTTGAGCAATGGCGCATCCAAGATCTTAGAGCAGGAGTTTCTCCCCTATCAGAGAGGGATTGTCAGAGGTTCAGTCTGACATAATTTAGTGATACATCATATAATTGTTTATGCTGTGTTCGTTTTGCCACTTTTCAAACGAGCAGAAATCAGTGCAAATCTAGAATTACCAGCTTAGTTATTTTAAGTACTCTGTGGGAGCAGCTATCTCCATCACTGGGTTTTGAAGCTAATGTTGCATGGTCAAGGCATTTAGAATTTGAGTGAGGAGGAACAAAACTTGAAATCCTTCGTTTCCCCCCTGCCCATTCCTGCCTCCTGCTTCCTGTGAAACAAAGCAAAACTGAACTCCTCACTCTTTGAAAACCTTGTACATTGTTTTTTTTTTTTTTAATTTGATCTGATAGAGTACATAGGTTATATTCTCAAAATTTTCTCTGCCAAAAGAAGTAGAAATGTGATAAATAGACAACAGTGGAAGGCCTGTGCTGAATTTTCCTATGTTCAGCTATATTCTGGAACTTGTTTGTCTGTATGGGGATGACGCATTGCAGTCCTTTAATCTTGAGTAGTGACCTTCACTGTAGTGGTATCTTCTTGCTTGGTTGAACAGCATTAAAGCATCTCTTGCTGTTTTCAGTCTGTCAGGTACTTTCAACACATTACTGGGTTGTCTTGAGAATTTTATATTCTGTTTTTCACTATATTTTGATAATATCTCAAAAATTTATAAATAAAATTTAACCAACTAAGTGTTTTTTAAAACAAATCTTATCATGTGAATAATTAATGCTGCAAAAGTTTAAGGGACATTTTCTAAGTTTTTGATATTAGCTTTAAAATAACAGGAAAAAAATCAGTTTTGATAGTAATCAAAAATTAACTTAATTAAGGAACCTCATTTTTTTTAAGTCCAGGATGTACTGTCTCAGGTATGAATGCAAGAAGAATAATGACTACCAGAAGAACTATATGTATTTGCAGAAACAGTAATTTAAGTTCTAAACAGAGAACACAATCAGGGTAGGCATACACAACACTTTAGGTTAAATGTGAATGTGTAAAGGGAGAAGACCTGTTACCTGTGTAGAAGAGCATGTGTGTGTAAATGGGGATGAAATGACTATAAGACTTGCAGATATTGAAGGAAGGAGTATAGGAAATGTTAAAAAACCTGCAACCGCCATTGAAGTTCCTAATACTATGTCTGAAACAAGTAATTAAGGTACCAGACAAACAATATCAAACCATTGCCAAAGCAGATAATGTACTGTGGCATCCCTTGAGCAAATTGGCAAAAAAATTGCCATTAGGCTTTTGAAAGTCTGAAATGAGCTTAGGGAACAGAAAATCTATTTTAGTCTTACTGTTACAGAGGATTCCATACTTAAAAAGAAAGACAAAGGCTGAAAGCAGTAGGACAAAGGATAAGGGACACTGATAGATTAGTTTTTAGCAGAGTCTTTAGCAGAGAATGAGGTGTTTAGAAAACTCAAACTGCATTGATAAAGAGCAAAAGAGTTAAATTAATTTGCAGTCACACTGGCAAGTAGAGAATTTCAGAACACTATGCTGAAAATAGATACCAGCAAGTGCAAGAAAAACAACTTTCAAATGAGCCGGGGAGTAATAGTTACATAGAAGTAGTAGCCAGTGCCATTCAAAATCAGATCTATGGGAGATTACCAGTATATGAAAGAGGATTTAACAGAAATGTATGGGTTGATAGCACTCTGCTATCAGTACTGACGTGCAGTCTTCATGCAGGAGACTGACTGGTATAATAAGACATCCCTATCTAAAACTGCATGTTTATTGCACTAAACGATACTAGACTATATTAATATGCTTAGGATCTTTGATAAATAAATAAATATGCAAATGGAAAAGTCTTGCCTTAGGTTTTTCCTTTTTCATATTTGAGCATTCAACAATGCGATTGATGAATTTGATCAAGGTTGCTCCCGTTGAATAAATCTAACTTGCTTGACTTAGAAGACACTATTTTTACTAAAGGAAATATGAAGAGTCTTCAGTGGGACAGGTCAGTGGTAAGACTACAGAGACTTAGTCATTATTTCCAGCTCTTATACTGGCTAGCTGTGTGTTGCTTTGAACATGATATATTAACATCTTCAGTCTTTGTCTTTGTCTTCCTTAGAAAATGCAAATTTTTTGGGGCAGAAAGTTTATTTTTATCTTCTTTTAAACTTCTTTTTGTGTATCAGTCCCCACAGAATTCACTTCTCTAACCAGCACTCCAATTATAACAGTAATAAACATACTCCAGTTAGCTGGAAGGGGATATTTTGAACCCGTATTTATAAAAATATTTTTATTGCTTAAAGCGCATTGACCTTGAACTAAATAAGATAATGCAAATTTTGCTTTTCAGTATTCATGTATTTGAGCCAAACCTCTGACTTCATGCTTAATAATCATGAAAATGGAAATCTCTATGCACATATTTGATTTGTATGCATATTTTCTGAATGCATGACTTCTCTTCTTCCAAACTAACATTTCATATTTTGTTAATGTGAGTATAATTTAAGTGTTCTGTGAAAGAAATAAGTAGGAATCACAAGATGATTGGATTATTTTTTTTCTCTAAAAGCAAACAACACTGAAACTTGCTAAATAGTTATTGTACAGCAGAAGTCCTGTGGAAGCTGAGAAGGAAAAGAGAAAAGAGGGAGTTGCATTTGTGTAAAAACTAGATAAAAACTGTTTATGTGTAAAATAAAAACATTAGCTATGAAAGTAGGTTACTATTAGATAAATTTACTTTGGCTTGATGTTTGTCTTTCACTGTGTGCTTTTTGCCCTGATGGTCTTGACTGGACTTCTTAGGATTGTTTGAATACATTAACATTAAAATATGCCTATTTGTGATTGTTTTCCAAAGCTAGCAAATGATCTTAGGATCTATCTGTTTTAGAATTTTATTACTTTCGTGGAGAGATGAAATAGTGAAATTTCTAATGGACTCTTATAGATGGAATCCTAAAATGTTTGTAAGAAAACAGTCTAGCTGTGTAGCTTAAGGACTGCCTCCTTGTGATCCCTTTATTAAAAGTATTACAGAGATACCTCTGCCTGAATTAAGGTGCAAACAAGAGCGTATGCTGAAGTCAGAGTATGGATTTTGTTTAACAGTAAATATGAGAGAGAGAGATAGAAAGAAATAGAAAAGGAGAGGAGAGAAAAGGGGGAGAGAAAAAAAGGGGGAGAGAAAGAGAGTGACAGAGAGACAGGTTAAGTAGAAATATGACCACTGTGGTTTCCATCTTCACCACCTTATTCTGGTCTTCTTGGTGGTGACGGTTGCCCAAAACCCACGGAATTCAGTAGATTAATACACATTTGGACCAGGTGTGAATGCCTAGGTAGCTGACCTCAGTGTTGGGGGTGAGTTTGATACTGTCTCTTGGAACAGACTCTGGATCTGTTGCATCCCTTTCCCTCAGTGAGGAGTCTGGGAGTGCTTCAGGGTTTTTGGTGGCTTATGACGCCTCCTCAGCTGCCTCTCACATGAATGCCCGGTGGATATGGCAATCCAGGGGTGGGAGGGATTTGCAACTGAGCCAGCTGAGTGTATGGGAGAATGGGTGTTCACTCCCCATTCTCATGCCACTCATGCCTAGAGGTTATTACCCCCAAAACTTCTCCTCTTCCCCATGGGGGAGTGTGAGCAAACCTGGCCTCAGCAGATGGGCCTGTGGGCTACGGTCTCCCCCACCCCAAATCTAACCAGAGCTGATTTTCAGGACAGCTGCTGGGTTTGGCTTTCTTGTGGATGCCTTCTTCTCCCTCAGCCTTGCTTGCTTCTCCCTAGACCAGAGATAATTGAACAATCATGTCAGATGAAGTATATTATCTTATCTTTCTGCAGGTGCTTAAACTCACAGTTCAAAGTTCCAGGCATATTCAGGGAAGGGTGTGCTTAGGTGGGCACAGTTTCTTTATACAGTTTTACCATAATGGGGAAGAAGTCCTTGAGGACAATGTTTAAGCCTTTAACCTTAAAATTTCAGTCTCTCACACCTACCTCTAAATTTTGAATTAATTATTCAAATACTATCAATCACTTGTTGCATGTTTATAAGAGCTGTCCTACTTTGTTGTAAGATACTTTAAAAGTTTCCAAGCCATGGTTCATGGAAATTTGCTTTGAACTTAGCAGAAGAATGAAAGTAATGAGTGGATAAAAGACATGTCATTAAGCCTTTGGGCAAGTAGAAGTTCAAAAACGAAACCAAGTCAAAAAATTTCTATATAAAATTTTTTGTTGCTCTATTTTAGAAGTGATACATCTAGAGTTATTTGTTTTCTGCTGAAATAATATATGCAAGAAATGTTCAAAATTACTCAGCCAGTTTAAGAATACTGGTACGACTACAGGCTTCTTTGAAATTCTTAATGATTTCTTCTGCTAACATTTCAGAATCTGCTGAGGAGTTTTCATAGACTGTGGGTAGTTCTGTGGTATTTGAAATAAATGCATTAACTTTACAACTGGTTAATCTGCACATAGCTTTAATCTTCAATTATGAGGATTAAATCATGTAATTATAAAAGCTAATGTATTTAAATTAGTGCATATGCTTACTGTAATAGAGCTGTACCCTGTGGTTTATGGCGAGTAAATTGAACAGATTTGGAAATCTAAAACAGCTGTATTTTTCCATTCTTCATTAAAAAATAGAGTTATAAATACTGTTTATACCAAATAATGTTTAGACAGCAGGCTGACAGGTTTTTTTAGGAACTTTTATTTTAATTGAGGATAAAAATTTTATATCTTTGAAATTTTAGGTGTGGAAAAGACATCTAAGATCCTTCAGCCCAACTTTTGACTTAGCACCTGCATGTTCACCTCTAAACTGTATCTCCAAATGCAACATCCATACATTTTTTTAACGCTAAATGTATATGATGTTATGGATTGCAAACCATTTGTCAGTTATAAGGCTTTCTGATTAGAAAAAATTTATCAACTCTGTTATTATAAATGTGTATTTTTGCACAATTGCCTAAGAATTGCTGTAGATTGGTGAGTTGCTAGTTGTGCTTTGAGGAGATACTGGGCATGTTCTGAATGGGTTTTTACAGTGTTTAGGAGCACTTACAGTATCAGTTAATGTGAAACAGCTGGTACGCAAATGTTCCTTTGATCATGTGGGCATATTCAACTGTTCCTTCAATTTTTTTCCAGGATGTTTTGAATTGTTACTGCAACTGTGCTGTTCTGCTTTGTTTCCTGTATATAAAGGTTATCCCACCAAAAGAATGGAAGCCGAGAAAGCATTATGATGATATTGAAGATTTGGTGATTCCTGCTCCAATTCAACAGATGGTCACTGGCCAGTCTGGACTTTTCACACAATACAATATTCAGAAAAAGCCCATGACAGTGAAGGAGTTCAGGGATCTAGCCAACAGTGACAAGTATGTACTCTTGCTTATTTAGACTAATTTATTAGTCTTAATTTATCTTCACATGTTATAATTTATCTTCACATGTTGTGGTTTCTTTGAATTGTACAAGGCTGCTGGTGATTTCTTTTACTTTTTTCCCTGTCTCTCAAGGTATGGAAGGGTACCACAGTGTAAGTATTGCTTGTGTTTGTTATTGAAAGCATCCGATGCCATGACAGCAATAAAGCATCTGAAAAACCTGAGACGTAATGCTTTCTGTCTACCTTTTTTCCTTTATCTTCCAGAAGATACAGAAAATAGTGAAGATGATACAGATATGTATCTGAGTTTTAATTTAATTACACCTATTAATGTTTAATTCCTAGATACTAGAATGGCCTATCACCATGTAAGTCTGAAAACTCCAATATCTTTTATAACCAATCCAGAAGCTTTTGCATTAATTGAAGACAACTCAGTGGTACCTAGTGAATGTCAGTGTTATGGTTATGGCAAGATGAATATTATGGAAGGGGAAAAAAAGTTTGTGAAGGGCTGGGCACTGTACTGCAATGTTTCAAATTGTTGAGCATTCCAAGAAGAGGGAATTGAAAGAAGGAATTCTTGCCTGTCATTTTGGCCACATAACAAGAACATATTTTACTTGACTATCTCCTCAAAACTGAGTGGAAGTGGTTTCTGGAAGATGAGTCAAAGGATCTTAGAAAGAAAAGATACTTGAATGAGAAAGGTAATACTGCCTTAGTTTGAAGGCAAGTTTCTATTATAGGTTAATTAAGAAATTAGGTATAAGAATAGAAGCTGTTATCAAGATCAAGAAAAACCAGGACATCTAAAGCTTTTAAAGAGGCTCCTTACTGAATGTTCCATGGGAACCTATTATGTAGTTCTTGAAATTATTTGTTTAGTAAATATTAGAGATGAGAGTAAATCATATGATCTATATGGTATTTGATGTGATTTTCAATAATACTTTTTAATTGATGTTAAAGTTTACCTTTTTTTAACCCCTAATAACTTGAAGTACACTAATTTCTTAATTGATTAATGTAGAAATGCTGGGAAGTTTTTCATATGTATCATAGTGTTAAGTTTATTATATTCACCATGGAATATTATATTCACCAACGTCTCTGATTTCAATTTTTATGGTTTTTACTGAAATCAGATGGCAACTTAATTTTGCATGCAAATGTAGAACAGTTGGGAGGACTTCCTGTCTATTACTAGCTGTAGGTCTTTCCAAATACTTGTCACTGCTCTTGAGCAAATGTATCACATAACATTCTATGATACACTTACTGCAGTCGATATTTCTTAAACTATCAAGTATCTGAGAGCCTCTGTAGTCCCATAAAAATAATTTTGTTCCTTAAAGGAGAAGACTTCTCTGTTAAAGACTTTTTTCTTGAGTATTAGGGTGTAGCCTATTTCCTTTGGGTAAGAGAGAAGGGCCATGAGCATCTAAATTAAATCCCAGTTGCTTTTAAAAGGATCAAGTGTACTCAGTCTAATGCATTTAATCTTTTATTTGTTTAGACATTTGCAGCTCTCCATTGAACCAAAATGCTTCTCTACTTGACCCCTGGGAAATAGGAGCATATCCACATTCTGTAATCAAGGAGTTCATGTGTGCATATTACTCACGGCCCAACAGAAATACAATCTGATTTCTGGAGCTATCATTAGAAATAATAAAACAATTCTGTTGCTGAGAATGCTTTGGTTAAGATGTGTTTAGCTTTGTTTTTTTCTTTTTTTTTTTGTCTCTGTTCAGAGTTATTACATGATGTAAAATGTGATGTAATATGTAATAATGTACTTGGTCTCAGTGTTGTATGTTTGGATTTTCTTTCCAGTTGTTCAGGTGTAGCATACTGGCAATTCTACAATGAAACTGTAGTTTTTAGAGTTGCAATAATAGGGGAGTATGTTTTCTTTTCTGAAGACTTACATATGGAAGTACAGAGGTCTGACAAAGGATCCTGAGGCACAGCTGTTGATAGATGTTTCCATGGTAGTGTGTTTTTCTTGTTCCCACAAGATTTTGAAAGGCTACATGAGTAACCTTTCAAAAGTATTTACTTAGGGATATTTAAGCATGTAAGCGTGTGTTACGTATCTTGTGCTGTTATAAATGAATAAAAAAGAAAAGTTCTCCTAAATATTTATTTTCTCTGTATTGTAGAATTTCTTTGGGATCAGCTGTTTGAAACACAGCTTTTCTTGAAAGGGTTTTCTGGGGCGGGAAGAAGACAAGAAAGTATTGGTTTTGCCTGTGATGGCTGCATGGCTGAGTTAGTTTACATTGTTCTGAGACAAGATTGTACAGGACCTATATCTGAGTCTTTGCAGAGCTGGTAGTGAGGTAGGAAAAAAATAAACACTTGTTGTGTTTTCCATATGTGTCTTTTTTTACAGAAGAGAAATAAAAGGGAGGCGCTCAGGCTAAGGATGGTTGGTAAATGGGCTGATTTGCTGCTGGAGACTGAACCAAATATTGTGTGGGTTGGTGGATGAGTTTAGTTACTGTAGCTATCAGGTAGGAGGTTTCCATCATATGGTTAACCATGAAACTAAGAATTCAGGACATCTGGTAATTCTTCCGTTTCAGAGAATTTGAAATAAAGTGACTTCATCTAGAAGGTTCATAGCATAGTCTATTGTCCACGCCATAGAAGCGTAGTCCATTGTAGAGGCAGTTGTTGAAAGATGGTGATGAACCTTTGCCTAACTCTTTCTCTGCAGATACCGCACTCCAAGATATGTAGACTATGAAGATCTGGAGCGTAAATACTGGAAGAACTTGACTTTTGTGGCACCAATTTATGGAGCAGATATCAATGGGAGCATTTATGATGAAGTATGCATAGTTTTTTATGAAGTTTATCCCTTCCAGCCCTCTTTCAAAGGGTACTCTACTTAGAGGATACACTCTTGCTTTGTGACTGAGAATCTGTCTTTTGAAATCTTTGTGTTACTCCTTAAAGTCTCCAACCAAGGTTGAAATTAACTCTACATCTGCAAGAGTCAGACCGTTCTGTCCTTAGACAGTAGAATATTGCTGCTCTTCCTGATCATGACTCTTCCATTTCTTCACTTCAAACTCTCCAGAACTTTGAGATATCTTCCTACTTATTTGTTTATTAACGTTCTAGTATGTATGTTTCCTGTGTGTATCTGTGGACACTTAGAGATATTTTAACTAAGTTTTATTTTAAAATTAAAAGATGGATACTTTTATATCTCTTTACTGAGGAGTATTGGTAGCTGTACTTCATGCTTGGAATGTCTGCAGTTTCCTGGAAATGTACTTACTCATATTGTTTACCTCTCAATTAGAAATTAATTTTGCTGGTAACTTGCCAAGATCTCCATGGATGATGAAAGGACTTTTAAAACAGATCTCATTATCCAAAGAATAACAGATATCCATTGATATCAATTAGGCTATGTAAGTAAAACAGGAACTAGATTTCTAAAGCATTATTTAAGAAATGAGACTGAGAGAAGATATATTAGCATTTCAGAAAATATTTGAGGATTTAAAAAATATAGGACAAACATACATGAAAAGAAAGTACCATATGTGAAGTTCTTGGGTTATTTCATGTTCTATGTAACTGCCTTTTCCAATCATTAGGAAAAAAAAGTATGATTTTGCTGTGGCAGATGGTCTGGGGCTCTCCTGGTGTTTCACAGTTCTTCACAGAAGACAAATTGAAGACTGTCCAGAGATAAATACAGTCAGCCAATATGGCTGAATGCAGTTCAGTTCTTGCACTGAGTTATGTGATCTTTGAAAGACAGCTAAGAATGTCCAATGGTATGTTGTTTAGAGAAAGCAAGTTCAAATTCCCTTGTGTGTCCACATAGCTGCTTCAAGAAATTGTTTAGAAAATAATTGAAGATACTAATTCGGAATGTTTCTGTGGAGAGACATTCTAGGTGGCTGTTGCTTTGTGAAGATCAACACAAGACACAGAAAAAGTGTTTCAAGAAATAGAAGCTTTCCCTTTTTCTTCTCTGATCTTTGTGTCTTTTTTGTTGGCAGATAATGCCTTATGGTATAACTTTTTACAAAGGTATGCTTTTTTTGGATTGTGGTTTTTTTTTTGTCTTGAGTATCTTAGTTTACTCTTGCATGAGCAACATTTCCAAAGAAAAGAGGTTGAATGCAATAATACCCAATGTGAAAGTGCTGATTGGTCAAAGAGAAGGTCAGAGATCTCCTTCTTACAGAATTACACTCTTGGAAAGACGAGGAAGGGAGGTCAAATAAAAGCAAAGAGGAAAGTGAGAAAAGCAGCATTCAGGGATCCTAACTCAGATGTTAAGTGCGTAGGAGAAGGAAACAAAGCACTAAAGGTTGCAGTGACTGGGGAAGAAAGCAATAAAAGTTAAAATAAAGAAACCTTGATGCCTATAATAAAATGGGTAACATTTAAAAATAAATAACAAAGGAGAAATATTAGTGAAAGGAGTTGACATTAAGGAATGTGACAGATTGAGCACTTAATGTGACAGCCAGGTGTTGGTGTACAACCCACTTCGTGTATAGAGGACAAGAAGGAATATACTCTGGTACCAAAGTGTTGGTGAGAAAGTTATGGTGCTGCTGATCAATATGTTGTCTCTCAGAATAATTTTGCTGCAGTTAGTTTTTGGCCAGCAGATGGTGTACTTGCACAACTAATATTTTTCATGTCGTAGTGCTTGAAGATAGTCTTAAGAAGGATCTTTTCTATTTTGTTTGACATTGGAGATTGTTCTCATGTCTTCATTCAATTTCCTTCAGGATTGTGATTATTTGGGAAAAGGAGATGAACACAACTCATTGACCTTTTGGGCAGCATTCAGGAGAAAGCGTATGGTGGGATTAGTTTGTCATGGCAGCTTATTTGCAAGAAACAAAACAAATGCTTACTTTTTACGAAATACATATTGTAGAAAATAGTGTGTTACAGATGTTACACTTAAGGTAAATATCTGGCAGAATTCCAGGTAAAATCTACTAGGAACCTAAGGAAAATGTGACACATACGTGTATGTGGGCCATCAAAACTAGTGAGAAATACTGCTGTGCTCTGTAAATCAGTTTAACAGTTTACCGATTACATTTTCTTTTCCACTTAGTGACAATCAGTTTTTTATTGAGACGTATCTGAAGCATGATGGAACCTTGATTTTACTATTTAGATAATTTAAGAAATATTACTGTAGTTTGTGAAAACCAGCACCTTGTTGGCATTGTGCCAGAGAAATGATAGCTTTTGTAGTATTTGCTTTTTTAGACCACAGGATAAGTTCTGAGGGATTTGGAAGATGGGGCAAAATTTTCTAAAGGCTGTGTTACATGAAACAGAAAAAGACCCCACCAAAAAAGCCAAAAAAATCCCCCAAAAACCCAAATCCAAGTGAAAACAATGAAATAAAGAAACAAAGCTGTAAGTACATGCTTTGGAGTTTTAACAGCTGCCATCAATGGTTCCGTTTTATCCTTGTAGTATTGGATTATTCCAGAATCTGTTTAAAATATCTGAATTATTATTTGATGGCTTTGTACTCAGATTAAGTCTTTACGAATAAGGAAATAATCTGTGAAAACAAGTGTTCTTTGCACTCTATAGAGCTTTATAGAAAATAAATTCTATAATTTCAGAAGGTTGAAGGTTTGCCGCAAATACTATTCTGTTATTTACATTCTAATTGCTGTTACATTTAATAGCAGTATTTTGTAGGAGAGTGTCTGTGTAGGTAACTCTAGAAAAGACATGATCCCTATGTGGACTTATCTAGCTACAGTGGAGGGGTGGAAATCTTGGTTTCAAAAGTAGTTCCAAAGAAAAGTGGCCGATTTGAAGTTTATAATGAGTCATAAAACATGTATGACTTCAGTGCTGACAATGGCATCTGCTGTTCTGCAGAGAAAAACCATGTTTGGAAGAAGCATGTATAAATACTGTTTTGTGTCTCTCTCACCACTCTCCTCAGCTGCTGTCTGAAAGACACACTTTAATTTCATTTTTCTCCTCTTAGTTTTATTTCTCCTAACAGGACAATTCCTAATTCCTACCTTGTCCCATGTATAAGTTGGGGGTATCATACGTATGAGTGCACCCTCAGTCAATTTCCAGAGGATGCCAAATTGGGTGGGATGTCGCTCTCTTGGAGGGCAGGAAGGCTCTGCAGGGGGAGGGATGGATCTGTGGGCTAAGGACATCTGCATGAGGCTCAACAAGGCCCAGTGCTGGGTCCTGCCCTTGGGTCACAGCAAGCCCAGGCAGTGCCACAGGCTGGGGCAGAGTGGCTGCAAAGCTGCCACAGGAAAAGGCCCTGGGGGTGCTGGTGACAGCAGCTGAACAGGAGCCAGCAGTGCCCAGGTGGCCAAGAAGGCCAATGGCATCCTGGCCTGTGCCAGCAATGGTGTGGTCAGCAGGAGCAGGGCAGGGATTGTCCCCCTGTACTCAGCACTGGTGAGGCCACACCTTGAATGCTATGTCCAGTTCTGGGCCTCAAAATTTGGGAAGGATGTTGAGGTGCTGGAGCATGTCCAGAGAAGGGCCATGGAGCTGGTGAAAGGTCTGGAGTTAAAGTCCTATAAGGAGCAGCTGAGGGAGCTGGGGTTCTTTAGCGTAGAGGAAAGGAGGCTGGGGGAGGGAGGGACCTTATCACTGTCTACAACTGCTTGAAAGAAGGTTGTAGCCAGATGGGGGTTGGCCTTTTCTCCTAGGTAGCAAGCAGCATGATTAAACTGCCTCAAGTTGTGTCAATGGGGAGATGTACTTTGGATTTTAGGGAAAGCTTTTCCATGGAGAGAAAGTAGTACCAGTCACTGGGGCAGGCTTGCCCAGGGAAGTACCTTTGTCACCATCCCTGAGCATATTTAAAAGACGTGTAGGTATGGCGCTTGGGAACATGGTTTAGCCTTGGCAGAGCCAAGTTAATGGTGCTTTTTGATGATTTAAATGTCTTTTCCAACTTAAATGATTATATTCCTTCTATTTATTATGTTCTTTTCTGTGATCTACTCATCATTGAGATCAATGTGAGCAGTAATTTAGGTTCTAGTGTGATTTCCAAAGAAACTACTTGCCCACCCTTCAAAAGGGGGCTTAAAAAGCAATGACTATATCCTTAGAAATGATGAGAAGTAAAAACAATCTAATGAGGGAGATTGTTTGTATTTCCCAATCTGTGTGTTTATGGTGTAGAGATTTTGTTTGTAGCATTTTTCTTCCTCTTTTTTAATGACTTCCAAGGCACAGTAAAAGCCTGGCAGTAGCTTTATTGTATTCATTGATGTGAGTGAATGGTTATGTGGAGAGAGGAGTGGGTTACCAAGCACAAATTTTTCTCTAATGTTTGTTTTGTTCCTTTTCACTCTGTCTCTTAATTAGGTTTTTTTACACCTCTTTAGTTTGGGGGTTGTTACAATCAGCCATAAGGGCTCTTCAGTCTTAGTTGTGCAACTGAGATCTTGTTCACCAGATTAATATTGAGATGAAGCTGTGAGATAATCAAAGGAAAACACTGAAAAAGGATTGTGTGTAATAATGTATGCATACAGAAATCATGTTCATGATAGTGTTGACTGGTTTAAGTAAAGGGAAAAGACTAACATAACTTTTATAAGTACTTAAAAATTAATAAAACATTGTTGCACTTGAAGCTTTTTTTTATTCTTATTTGCAAAGAGGTTAGACCTTTGAACTGTGAATTTCACTTTCTACCAATGCGCTGAGATAAACATTATTTTCTGTGTTTTTGGGGAAACAGTGGGTCAACTCCTTCCAAAGTGTGCAGGCGTTCAGATGAGAGCTGCTTGTCAAGTGTCCCACTTTTTCTCCACATTGCATTAAAAACAGATGCAAAGGCTGTTAAAATAAAGAGTAATAAAAACTCTTTATAGTAATTTACAGTACGTTTGAATCACCTTCAAAATGAATGAACGTTGGAATAGTAGTCTTCTATATAAATACTATGTACCTTATAGTATTTCTCTAAGGAAGTACAAGGTAAGTGTAATGTGTGTAGCAATGATTGTAATTGGTAAGGTGTTTCAAGCCTGTTTGATATCTTATAGAAGGAAAACTGCTAAAAAGTGAAATTTTTCTAGGTATTTGATTGTGTGGTACAGTTGTCACTGATGACAGGTATTCTTTAAAGAATTTACCATCAGAAATGTGGATAAATTAGAAATAGTATCTTGATATATTCCTTTGAAATTATTATAATATTCTGGTAGTATTGTGATATTTTGAGGAGAATAAATATTTTGTATTTTCATGACATTGAATAGATTACAATGTCTAAATGTATTTTCAAGAAACTACCAGATATATGTCATGGTCAAATAATATATGTACTGCTGTTCTAACAATTGTTATTAAATATAGCATAACCTGCAAAAATATACTTAAAATTTGAGAAGTATGGCTATGTATTGACCTATTAAAATACACTTTACAGCTGGGATCTTTTTAGTGTGCATACTGGTTATACAACTACTGTAAAAATAGAATCAATATTTTGTGTTAAAATCATATAAGCATTTTACTTCATGTTTTTGAATATTAAAAAATTATTTCTGAGGTAAAGTGACATCTTTAATAAAAATTTGTAATAATTACTTATAACAGTCTGGGCATAAATATGAAACTGATTTATTGTTTTAAGTCTAAGGAACATAGGAGGAATTGAAATTAATCAGTGTGATTTTAGTGTTTTGGCCAGTTTAGTGAACATTTCCTTTTGGGCTAAGAGTACTTGTCCAAAATAGTCTTTAGGAAAAAGAAGTAGCTCATCTGTCTTGAGTGTAGAAGTTGTTACTGTTTGTTCGGTATTTGAAGCAAGTTATTTGTTCTAGGATTGATCTCCATGATAGGAATTGCTTTTGTTTGAGGGCAGATCACCAGCAGGTTGCTTGTGACTAGTTGTGATATGATTTGACATAGTGTGCAAGGATGAGATGTATTGTTAAAGAAAAGAAATTCTCTTAGCTATTACTTAATTCTTAGTAGAAGAGTAAGATTTCAAGGTGTTAGGGTTACTAGAAACTTACATGGGTGAAATGTTGTGATGGGATGAATAATGGGTAAAAAAGCCCATGGAATACTGTTAAATAGAAAGATAACACATCTTCTGTCTGAAGAAACTTTCAAGTGAAAATTGCTACAGTACTTACTCTGTTTGGCCACTGTCAGAGTAGCTACCTAGGTTAACAGTTGATTTTTCCAAGTATTTCTTGTTTTCTTCTAATCCACTATATGTATCTGTGGTTAAATTATTGCTCTTTGCTGTATTAATTTGTTCCCCCCAAATGAACTGCAAAATTGTAAACAGAGTGAAATTTCCTCTGATTTAAAAAAATAAATTTTAAAATTAATTTGAGGACTTATTAAAAATTATTACTTCAATTTTTTTATTTTACAGCTGTTTTAACTTGCTGCTGCGAGTTTTTATATTTGAAAGGTGCAGATTTTACAAGTGTCTACTCTTTTGAATTCAGATTGGTGTTTTTTCTTTTATTAGGATATAAATTTTTTTTTTTTACTTTTTAAATTTCAAGTGCCTTTTTGTTTCACAAATGCATCAAGCCCAAGGCTTCCATTTTAAAAGAAGAAAAAATACTGTTTGAAATTAAATAATTCTATAAACATTGTCCTCATTTTTAAAATTCCAAGTAACCTAGTATTTCTCAATAAATGAAATAGCCAAAGCAGGCGGTTAGAAGTGCTTATTCAGTGAGAAGTCAAAAATTCATACAGAGTTTACCTTCTTGTCTGTCAATTCTAGCTGCTTCATAAATAACATGCTTGACATAAAAATCTCAGAAACCAGATCAAAACTGAGAATATTAAATTTTCCTGACTTCTTGCTTTAACCTGTATTGTTACTATTCCAGCTGTCTAGTTATTAAATATCATCATCTTAATCAGCTGCATCAGGACTGCAGTCTGCCATCGATTCGTACCCCAGTAAGATTACCAGAACTGTAGATGCAGTGACTGAGCAGAGCAGCTCATGCTTAAGAGTGTCCTTAGAGGCTGTCTTCCCAATAAAACTTGTCTGAATTGAGTTTTTAATAGTTTTGATTATATTTCTTGGTTTTCTGAGTGCTTGAGCACCAGCTAATGTCTTCCCTGGAGGTGCTAATAATTGCTCTTATAATGAAGTCTAATTTTTTCTCTTCAATTTTGTAGCTTTGATCTTCCTTATACTGTCTCTTACATGCTGTATTACCTGAAATTAGAATTGCAGTTTGCAGTTGAATCTGAAGTGCAACAAAAGCTACATGTATTGCTTTATTAATGACTTTTAATACATGAATTTTATGGGGAATAACATAGGAAAACAGCTTAAATCCCCTGAAATCAATAGATTTCTTCTGTTGTATATTTCTTATGCAGTACATCATTATGATTAGAAATACATCTGAAGTAAAGTGATCATTTTGGTTTTTATACTTTCCAGAGAAATGGTAAATTTATGCATGTAAAATTATTTTTTAAATGATTTTTTCATACTATCTGGTATTACTTTGTAAGTAACAAAAAAGCATAGATAGGTCCTGTAAAACTTAATGACTTCCAGCTATCAACTCATTGAAGGTTTTGTCTGCAGCTATTACTTCTATTTTTTATGTACCTTTTTGTATGTAGTATGGTGTTTCAATCCATGTTAGATTTGATTTAAAATTGTGAACCAGATAGGGACTTTTTTTATTCTCTCTCTGCTCTGAACATCTCAGACTCATAACCTGATCTAATACTGATTAAGGCCAAGAGAATTTTTCAAGTAATTTCAGCTGTCTTGTAAAATGCTTACAATCTTTTGAAAGGCTACGTCAAGTGTATATCTTTTGACTGGGACTGTTATATAAAATTGCATTGCTTTATAAGTTTAGTAATATTTTTATTATGTATCTTTTTCAGGGTATTGAGGAATGGAATATTGCCCATCTTAATACAATATTGGATGTTGTAGGAGAAGAGTGTGGAATTTCTATTGAGGGTGTAAATACACCATATCTTTATTTTGGCATGTGGAAAACAACATTTGCATGGCACACTGAAGACATGGATCTCTACAGTATTAATTATCTCCATTTCGGGGAGCCAAAGTCATGGCAAGTTTTTGTCTTTTTTTTTTTTTTTTTTAAGATGACTTCTGTTTATTTCAGCTGACTAAACCAAACAGATGGGTTATGATTGATTCACAGTGGCAAGCTTTACTAAAAAGCTAAGATAGTAATTCAGTGAGGGGTTTTTTAAACTCATAATGCTGTGAAATCACACTGATATATTCTTTTATTTTAAAGGGAAAAACAGATGAGTACATAAGACTTAATTGAGTTCAACAGAAAAATATTTGAAAGATACAATATGAGAAGTTTAATATTTTGGGAACCCCAAGTGTATTTGAGGAACTTCTGAAAGAGCTCTTTAAAATCAGTTTTTGCTTCTGTTGCCTTTTGGGGCTACCTACCATATTTTGTATTTAACATGTATTTAATTGCTGTTTTGAATCAGAGTCATATTCTGTACAGTTAACTCAGCTGGACCAGTAGGAGATAAGATTCAGAGCTAAAGGTACTTCCTGTATGTGAAACTTCTACTGTCCTTTCTCTGTAATCTTAGATATTTGGTTGAACAGCTTTAACAGGCAGTTTGGTTTAATACACTGTGATATACATGCATCCCAAGTATATAAGACAAATAAATTCCTTTTGTTCGTAAAATCTTTTTTTGTTTTTTAGAATACCTGTGAAGAGAGTGTAGAATGATTAGAAAGATATGCAAAAGATAAGTTATGCATAGTTCAATTCTTGGAATTTCTAGTCATCTGAACATGGACAGAAAATATATAGCTTGTAATTCCATAAAACATCACTGTTTTTTTTTTTTAATACCCATACAAAATTCAAATACCTATAATGTATTTATTCTGTGAGTGTGGTAAATTGGTCAGATGCTCACTCTTAGATCATTGCCTTATGTTTACCTGCTTTGCTTATGTAATGGATCTCTTGAGTTAAGGCAGAGACAGGGAATACCACCTATTGTGCAGTAAAACTGGTCAATGTCTGAAATGGATAAATTTTATACTTAGGTATGTGAGGTTGCTTCTTTGAATTAAACATACAGAAAGTCTTGTTAACCATATCATCAATATCTTTAAAAAAATGGATGTAAAGATAGGCAATTCCAGAATGTTCCAAGATGATAAGACAATTGTAAATAATATGATGATTCCATAAAGTTGTGTTCTGCTTCTTAGGAATTTAAAAAGTGCTGTTTGAAGAAAAACTCACTGCATATTGTGAAATTCCAATCAGTAGAGAACTTAAACTCTCAATTCCTTAGATACAATGGGAAAAAGTTAGGAAAGCTTCTTTAATTATTTTTGAAGGAAGTATGAGTCGGTAACAGGATAAATGCTTTTCTAGTTTACCAATACTTTTTATGCTTGTAATGAACAAAATCATTAAACACCGTCTCTTCATATTTTGAAGAAATAGTGGTGGATACAAATTCATTTTCTGTACCACATTGGCCCATATTTTTAAGAAATGCAGCATTATAAAAAAGTTGAACAAAAACCAGCTAAAGATTTATTTACACATGTTACATATGTCTCTGTTACTGGAGGAATGCTGTAATAATTCATGCAAAGTTCATTTATCAGTAAAATGTGTTGTGTTAATGTGATATTAGTATAGTATTTTTTTCAAGAAAGTGGGGTAGGAGCTGAATCTTATGATACTTATGGAAGATATTTTCTGCTCTTTAATTGAACTGATTTGATGATCCTTAGTGGAGCAATATAACTTGACATACATAGTAGTAATACATATTTTTTGATTTTACTGGTTGTACATGTGGTTCTTCAAGACAGATGCACTGGTCTTTCAGAGAGCTAACATGCAATGTATTTTCTCTGAATTGTGAAAGAACTGCCATTTCCATCTGAGAGTCACAATTAGAACTTGTGGCTAGCAGCTGAGTCTATCTGCTGTAGCAGTCTTTATAGAATTTGAAGCTTTCTGCAGTGTTTAGGCATAGGCTAACTTGCATCGCATCTTATCATTCACACTTTTACTTCAAGTGTTACAGAGAGAAGGCTGTAGTTCTATGTTATGTATACCAATTCCTTCATTGACTGCCTCATATGAAACATGGGAGGAAGTTGTGTCTGATAACTTACAAAATAAGGATTACAGCTGTTTAGATGTTTATGTATATATTTATGTAGCACATAATATCTGTAACATAATACATACATTAATTTTATAGATTTTTCTTAACTTGCTAGAGAAGAAATATCTTAAAAGAGAAGAAGGAACCTAAAAGCCCTGAAATAGAATAATACAAGGTCAGAATAGATTTGAGTATGGCAGGGAAATATTTACTGGAAAGAGATTTAAATTTACTTGCTATTAGGCAAGAATTTTTACTGCAGTTTTCTCTTTGCATTCTGAGGGGAAAGGTACCTTGAAAATGCTACCTCATTTTATATCTCAGTTTCTCAGAAAAAGTTATTATTAGAAAAAGTTCTATTATTAGCAAGACAAACCATTGGTGTGATTGGTAGTGTGACTTATTAATTCAGTTATCTCTTGATATTGGTGTTTTTTGTAATGGGATTTATAAACCTCTTACTAATACTAAAAATTCCTTCACTCTGGCATTTGTTGTTAAATTTTTTTTCTATTGTAATTATTGTTTCAGGAGTATAGGTCTTAAGATAATTTATTTTTGTTTTGTGTAATACTTCTAAGAATTTTGTCATGTTAAGTTATTAAAGTGCTCTTGAAAATTAATGCTTAGCAGAGATCAGATTTTTGTTACTAGAAGAAATATTATACTATTAATATATGTACTATATCCTTGGGTAAAATATGGATAATGCTTCAATTTACATTATAAGTTTATAAATAAAAAATCTGAGCAATACATTCCCATTTTTTGAAAATAATTCTGGGTTTATTAAGTATCTGAAAGCAAGGCTTACTCTTTGTTCTGGTTTCCTGACTTGTGAAAAACAGTCTGTTGAATTTTTTTTAAGTGTTGAGATTATATAAATCTTCTTGAAGAAGAATAATAATGAATATAAGGAAGATTTTCTTAATCAGGCAGAAGGTAATTATTTTCATGGCACTGTGGGTATTTAAAATATAATAATAATTGGACAGTTTTTTCCTATTTTATTTTAAAGAAGAAAATATGTATAGAGAATAAATTGTTTTACTTTAGAAACTAATATTTTAAAGTATTGTACTCAGTTCGTTCACCTTTTATGTCTGATGGTGAAGGCCTGAATTCTCTTCTGCACGAAGAACTAGGTTTTTACTTTCCCTTGTGAGGGGCACAGTTAAAACTTGCAGTGTGATACAAACAATAATTTACGTATCAATTTGTATGTTTTCTGTGACATTCCATCTGGTTTTTGCTTCCTAGCTTTTCTGAAGACTAAAAATGACAAGAGACAATACATTATGTTAAAAAAACTCTCCTGTTTGGTAATGTCTTTCATAAATCACAAAATGCCTTGCAGGGTTGGTCAGTCATAAAGTAAATAGGAATAAATGCTACAGAAAGATGAGATAGTTCCATCTTTGTGACTATATCAAGAAAAAGAGACCAGATTGTTAAAGAGAGAATGCTTAGACAGCCAAATTTAGATGGATTAGAAGAGTGAGACTCAACCTGACAGTTTATTTAGGTTGTAAGAGGAAATAAATCTATTGTGACAGTCAAACTAAATCAGGGATTTAGGTTCAGGAGCTCTATTTGTGATTTCAGTGGATATAGGAGGGGAAGGAATCTGATCTCTAGGTTGCATAAAATTTATACTTTTAGCAACCTTATAGTTACCTCTTGATTGCTGTGACTAGAATATTTTTTTATGGATTTGCCAGTATAGAATGTGTATCAATACCTTTTCATCCTGCTTAATGAGATGGAAAAATCAGGAAGGATACAGAGTTACACAGCAGGGGTTGTGGATGTCTTTGAAACATTTTGTGTGAAGGCTTTCAGATTTTGAATCGCAATAGCAGGGGAAATAGTAATGGGGTTATGAGTATGATGGGATAAAAATGGATGGCATTCTGATACTAGTTTTAGACAAAATTATAGACAAAAAAGGGGAAGAAGGAAAAGCATACTCAGACTGATGCTAACATTGTATGATTTAAGAAGAAATATGGTGATAAGGTAAATGGATTTAGAAAGGCTCAGCTAGGTCCTTACAGGGCCTTCTGAGGAAGGATTAATAGAACTTTCAGTGTGATCAGCAGCTGACAAAAAGTAGTCAAAATCTGGCCAGGTGATGCAAAGTTCAGCATAAGTGGGAAAGTCTTTGTACCTTTGCAGGAGTTGTGCATCCCACTGATGGTATGGACATGTTTCCTAGTTATGTTCTATGTCTAGAAAACAAAATAAACACAGAAAACTACAGGGAAGTCAAGCCTGTATGGCAGAAATGGGACTAAAGTATAAAGCTTCCATTAGGATTAGTCAGACTTCTTGCTGAAAACTGTTATAAAAATTAGAAATACTGTGAGTCACAGAGATTACTGTAATCAAATAGAGATTCTGGTTGTGAAAAGTTATCTGTAATCAAATAATATAGCGGTTTGTCAGCAGATCCAGATGAACTATCGTGCTTGAAACAGAGCAATCATTTGCTAGTTTCATTGTTCTTCACAAAGTGGAAGAACTTTGGTCAGGGATTAGAAGAAAAGGAGAAGTTTTATTTGTTTATTTGTTTTGTTTTCCCTTGTGGAAGAGGATTTTGTTTCTTAAAATATTTAGATTAAATAGGAGCATTTTTAGGTGGCAACAGACTTTTGCATTTCCCATCTCAAAACAAAAAAAAAGTATTAACTTCCTAAATTAAGTTTATGAAATTTAAATCTGTTCATAATTTAAAAAGTTATGTATCAGGTTTATGTATAATAAAGATGAACCACCTAAATAGATAATAAAGTAAATCAGTAGCTTATAAAAGGGATTCTGAGCTCAATGCCTGGAGTTAGATAGCATTATTTTGATGTACCGTGAATGTTCGCAAGTTGTCTGTTGCCAATTATAAAACCAATTAATATAGTTCATTTTGAAAAAACTGATGATATTTACTTATAACAACATTTTATGGGTTTGCAGCTTTTGAATTTTAAAAATACCAATCTGCAGGAAAAATCATCAGCTGTTTTTACCTTGTCAATCTATAACATGGGACTTGGAGAAGTAGCTTGGTTAAATATTAAGCATAGTTTGATTAAGTATTAAGCATCACACTAAATTTGCTTGAAATTTATGCTATTAACCATTATCTGCATACACCTGACTTTGGAAGAATGGAACTCAAATTGTTTCACATTCTGTTTCTGGTCACTGACATGAGAATGATTGATTGGGTGGATAGAAAAGGCTGCTTGTCTGATAATCATCTTGGTTGGCTAAGCGGTTTTTGCACAGTAAAGCAACAATTTGTTGGTTTTGATGCGACTGAGAAGAAGCATTAATCTTGAAAACATATATATAAAAATTATTTACAAGTTAATGACATAAATTTAAGATTTATTACTTATTTGTAGTTAAACTTGTTGCCAGTACTCTTGATCTGCTGAACTAAGACATATTTCAGAAGATGTTTATAAACAATACTTGGTAAATATGTACTATATTTTTTCTGTCCTTGTAGTATGAGTATCAATGAATGGTGACTCTTTATGCGTTACCAGGTATGCCTTTGTGAACTAATAAAATGAAAATCTACTTAGCTGTCGGCAATAGAAAGAGACAGGGAGGCTGACTTGGTGATCAGAATCTGATTTTATTGTGGGATACAAATGCTTATATACTATTTCAGGGAGACTAGTAATGTGTACTACAATGGTTAGGTTGAAATCACATACACAAAATTATGCATTTAACAACATCTCTTGCTTGCAGAGTTTAATGGGATTTTCTTTTTCCAGTAAACCCGTTTGATTTAATCTTCTTGCAATCCAGGTCTAATTTTCAAAGTTCCAGTTTTCTTTTGCCAAGGCATTGTGTTATCAAACCTCTTATGTTAACCAGGTCCAAAGTTCATAATCTATCTTGTATCCCCTAACATTCCAATACTCAGCATCATCATTTCCCCTTTTGTCTTTTCTTAACTTTTTGTCTGTTTATTTGCTTGTTATCCAAGAAACACTCTTTTTGCCTCTTAGTGATTTACCATTGCATTTGCTTTGGAGGTCGCTGGACTTAACCTTATTATATGAGAAGTCAAGCAAATGTTAATGGCTGTTTAGTAATGTGGCTAAAAGAAAGATGAACAAAAGATTAAGATATTTTTCTATGAGCTTTTAACTGTTCAATTCTCATATAAGCTAGCTGTTGAGATTAAGGATGAATAATTTTTATTTCTCTGACTAGGTCATTTGGATTGAGGAGCTTTTTGTTTAATGCAGAGTAGACCAAGAATCCAGCAAGATTCATGTCTTTCATCATGAAAGGCAGGTGCACATGTGCTAAGCTCAGTTTTCTAATAAATGGTGTTAGGAATCAAGCCTGAACGGTTCTCGAGAGTGACTTTGGGACTCATAATGTGTCATAGTACCAAGGGTTGTCTGTCTCCATTCCTTTGTCCGTGTCTTAGCTGTGAGGAACAAGCAATTTCAGCAGAAAGTAAAGAAGTAAAGGATTGAGTAGCAGATGTTACCGTACAACTCAAGTGAAGACTATGATGAAAATACATTTTCATCATACATTTGCATTTAATGTATTATATTTCTTTGTAATTTTGGATTAGCTAAATAAATAGCTGTAGGTCCAGTTAAGCATGCACTGTCTTTCCAGAAGACTTACGGAGAGCTTAATTGACTTCTGTATTTTTGTAATATTTACATGTTTATATGTACAAATGGAAGCATGTGGATCCATATTATTATTGAATTGTATAATGTGTTCTTTTGAAGGAGCAACATTTTAGGAGGAACATCAGTTCACGTAGAGTCAAAGCAAAGTACAGTATCTAGTTTTGAGGTTTTTTGTTAGACTTAAACACTATCTGTTCATGTTTTGCTTTCTGGAGTTGTGTATTTAAAGACATACAGTACAGTATATTATGTGAATACACAGCATTTTTCTCTGATGGAGTGTGAAGGATGGCAAACATATAGTTTAGATTGCTATGGATACACTGGGCCGTTTGTAATATGGAGTGAAAAACACTTTGGAAGTACAAATGGAGAGAAACAAAGTGCATTTTTGTGAGACAGCAAAATTCTGATTAAAACTGCAAACATTGAGCATAGTAAACTGAAAGTCTGTTTGCTGAATACCATTTGGAATGGGTTGTCAGTGGGCATGTGTTTATCTTACAGAGCACTGACTTATGCACTGGTCTTCCTTCTATGCAGGTATTTCAGTTGTAATAGAGCAAAACTGTAGAATTTTAGTGTGTATGCAAATAACTTGAGGTAGTTGGATGTTTAATGCTTGTTTTTCTGAGTGATTTTTCAAGGCTGATGAATGAAATGTGTTCACAGTGTAGTAAAAGGCTACATTTTTACTTAGTTTAATAATGTACAGCTGAATATACATTTCCTTCTTTTCTGAATCATATTTTTTTAATAGAGAAGACTCAATCCAGTGTTATTGCAACATATAACTGAAACAAAATCCTATTATATCACAAATTAAAGCAGGTAAAGTCAATAATAAATCCTAATTAAAATATTCAGTAAGTCCATGAAGTGCAGTAAATATGTTAATAACAAAGAGAAGCAGAAATAAAACAACTTTTCAGTAGTTTTCTATTTTTTGGCTGCAGTAAACATTAAAAATAATATGTTCCTTGGTTTTTTTTGCTGAATTGTTGCAGACAGCATGTGGAGTTAAAAAAAAAATTAGATTATTGTAAGAACAGTGGGTTTCTAAGATATGTACAATTCTGTAAATTAAAGAAAGTCTATTTCTATAATGTTTTAAAACTCTAATTGTAATGATTCTACATGGGCAAGTTTTATTCCACAGCTTTTGCTGTAGGAATATGAGATTTTTAATGCTCATATTTTTCTGTTGAACCCTAGTTTCTTGTAAAGCATGCTGAGATTCAGAGAAATTAAACTTGGAGAAATTTTATTGATGACATGGATGAGGGTTTAGAGTCTTTCATTAGCAAATTTGCAGATGACACTAAGCTGGGAGCGTGTGTCAATCTGTTAGAGGGACGGAGGGCTTTGCAGAGGGACTTGGAACAGTTGGATGGATGGGCAGAATCCAATGGGATGAAGTTCAATAAGTCCAAGTGCCGAGTTCTGCACTTTGGCCACAATAACCCCCTGCAGCATTATAGGCTGGGGACAGTGTGGCTGGACAGTGCTCAGGAGGAAAGGGACCTGGGCGTGCTGGTTGACAGTCGGCTGAACATGAGCCAGCAGTGTGCCCAGGTGGCCAAGAAGGCCAAAGGCATCCTGGCCTGTGTCAGGAGCAGTGTGGCCAGCAGGAGCAGGGAGGTCATTCTTCCCCTGTACTCGGCACTGGTGAGGCCACACCTTGAGTGCTGTGTCCACTTCTGGGCCCCTCAGTTTAGGAGGGACGTTGAGATGCTTGAGCGTGTCCAAAGGAGAGCAACGAGGCTGGAGAGGGGCTTGGAACACAAGCCGTATGAAGAACGACTAAGGGAGCTGGGGGTGTTTAACCTGGAGAAAAGGAGACTCAGAGGTGACCTTATCACTCTCTGCAACTTCCTGAAGGGTGACTGTGGTGAACTGGGGGTTGGTCTCTTTCTCCGGGCAACAACAGACAGAACAAGAGGACACAGTCTCAAGCTGCGCCAAGGGAGATACAGGCTAGAATTAAGGATGAAGTTTTTCACAGAAAGAGTGGTCAAATACTGGAATCATCTACCCAGGGAGGTGGTGGAGTCACCATCCCTCGATGTGTTTAAAAAAAGACTGGATGTGGCACTTGGTGCCATGATCTAGTTGAGGTGTTAGAACATGGGTTGGACTCGATGATCTTAAAGGTCTCTTCCAATCTAGAAATTCTGTGATTCTGTGAAATTAGACTTATTTTACATTTTTTCATCTTATTAAGAAAAATAAAAGTGTGTGTTTCTTTTAAAATTGTGGTGATGTAATAATATTTAAATATTGTCAATGTATGTGACTTTAAATAGTGAATGTAACATTTTGGAACTACATAATACAATATTTAAACTAGAACTAAGCTAAGTTTTCCTCAAACCTCTGTACCCCCAAAACTCAATGTCTGTATTTTTTCCTTAGATGTTAGTATATTTTTTTCTGTACAATTTTTCAGCCTTCAATCTTTTTGACTCCTGTATACTTAGATATTTATCATACATGAATGATGACTTTTAGTCATTATGTAGTAATTATGTCTTTAAGCATTTCATCCTTTTCTTTATGTCAATTTTAGGTATGCTATTCCTCCAGAGCATGGGAAACGGCTTGAAAGACTAGCTCAAGGTAGGATTTCCAATATTTTCATATGTATGGTGTTTGAAGGACAGCCCTTGAGGGTTGAGGAAAGTGAGAAAAATTGTTCTTGACTCACCTAGTGTTTTATTACTTAATACTGTAGACACATAAAAGTCACACAAGATTATTGCCCTGAGGAATTAAGAATTGAAGTGATTCTTTGGTGTGTGTTTTTTTTTTTTTTTTTTTTACTGCCACTTATAGCTTGGTGAAACTTATGAAAATGAGGCTTAATATTTTGTTATTCGTTAGCTTTTCATTGCTAATATTTTTGTCTCCTCTGTGCCCTTGCTCTTTCTTGTTCTAGCTTCTTTTCATCAGCAACTTTTTGAATCTTTTTACCCAAATTTGATACAGAGAAAGAATTATTGAAGACAGATGAGTCTCCAAAAGTTTCATCAAAGTTGATGGTTGGGTAGAGGGATAGAGTCCTGGTTATTGCCTCTGTGAAGGGGTAAGCAGACAAAGTGTAGAAACACTAAGTCTTATTTGTTTACAGCTTGCTGACTATTGAGCAGGCATATAGATCCACTTTAGCTGAAGCATTTTGGCTTTTGCCGTTTAGAGGTGTGTCATGGTTTGACACTGACACAATGCCAGTGCCCCCATGAGGATACCTTCTCCCTGGTTTCTGCTGTGAGATGTGACCAGGAATAAACAAAGCAGGCTCTCTCTTAGGAAGAAAAGAAAACAAAACTTTATTAACGACACTACAGCTATAGATAAAAGGAACACACAGGGAAAATGAAAACCTTACAAATACATTTCCTCCTCCCCCCACCAAATTTCCAATACAATACATCTATTCCCCAAATCACCAACTCTTGTTCCAAAACCACCCTTCAGACAATCAATCCTCAGTTCATCAAGAGGAGAGGAGTCCTTCTTGCACCATGGGCTTCCCCTGGAAACACAGCTGAAGCCTCGCGTGTTTCCGTGTCACTTGTGGCACTGCCCGGAGTACATCTGCCGTTGTGACCTCTTCCTTTCATGTCCAGTGCTCTCACCACTGAACATGGACCAGAGCTGCTTCTAGGGTTGTCTTCTTAAGGATGCCTTGTCCCGATCCCAAAAAGGCACAGTCTCTCTTTTGGGACACCTGTCCCCACAATCTCTCCTTTGGGACACCTGTCTCCCCCATATTTTTTCACCCCCTGGGGCCGAGGGGCACCGACACTGAACCCTCTTGGTTCTGTGGCCATTGCCTCCCCCTAGAATGCAGTCTCTGTGTCACAAGGAACATGGTTCTGTCCATGGCTGTACAAAAAGAGTCCAGCAAAAGCCACTCCATCATCTCTTCCCGCTAGGATTCTTCTCTATTCTTCCACTATCTCTCGCTTGCCCAGACCTCTCTCACACTTGCACATTTCCTTCCTCATCTTCCACTCTATCTTTCTTCTAGGAAAGGTCAATGGTCTGTAAAGTTCTCATTCTCCGAAAAAGGGGTTAAAAGCTCCTACAAGCGGCCGGCTGCACCCCCCCTTCTTCTCCGTCCCAGCCGTGCTGCCGGCACAGGCCCATGTTTATCCAGTCTCAAGGTTACAGTCCCAGGCAGCGGCTCTCTCTCTCTCTCTCTCTCTCTCTCTCTCTCTCTCTCTCTCTCTCTCTCTCTCTCTCTCTCTCTCTCCCTCTCCCTCTCTCTCTCTCTCTCTGTGTCTCTCAGCTGGGGCTGCTCGATGGCTCCCAGTCTCTCTGCTCCACCCTTCCACCCCCAGGCTCAGGCCTACCTCTCCCGGCCTCATGGCTTTCCCCTCCCCCTGCCCAGCCAGCAGCTGGGCCGGGGGAGAGACCCGAACTCTTTCCCACCGAAACCCAAAAGGACCCTCCCAGGGGAGAGCTCTGCTTTTAACCCCGTGTTCTCAGAGGCGTGTCCATGTCCTAAATGGCCAGGTTAAATGCCAATATTAAAGTCTGAATATCCATTGGCCCAAACACAGCATCCCAAAAAACACATTTCCTGTCAAACAAGGTGGCAGAAATGTTCGGGAGAAGGAGCAGAGATATGGTTGTAAGGTTGAGGACTAAGGGATAAAAACCACTAGTCTGTAGAACGATTCTAAGTCAGTAATTTATTTTCTCTTCAGTAATACTACACCTTTATTTTTGTTTCTGAATTAAGAGTGCAAATTATGAACAAGGGAATAACTAGGGATGTTTCTTGGCCTGGCTGCCCATGTTTTATAGCTTGCTAAGAACTATTAAAGGAATTATGGAATGGAGTGCTTAATGAAATGGAATGACAGGAAAGGAATGCTATTGAAAGTTCATAATTAGATCTTGTGTATCAGGACAAAATTCTGAAAGTTTGTGTACATTTTGTTTTCATACTAATTTTTTTCTTCAGTATATGGGTATATGATTCTTTTTCTGAGCTATTATAGAACTATTACAGTTAAAGATATGAAAGTAAAGACCTGTGAACTTCCAGTCTTAAAAGTATGTCTCAGGAAAACGTTTCAACCTGAATAATTACATTTCCTATTCCTAAATTTTGTCATAGCTTCATTTGAAAAAGTTATCAGTTGTTTTCTTTGCTTTCCAGTTTCTTTTCCCAATGCAAAGTATAGAAATCTAAACACTGTTTGTTTTTCACTGGTAAACTAATTGGAACTTGTAGGCTCGGCAATAGATGCTGACTTAAGATGATTCAATAATTTAATTTTACAAGAAATGATAAAACAGTAAAAGAAGTAGAGAATTGGAAAATTTTCAGAGAGAGACACTAAGACTGTTGAAAAAATTGCCTTTTTCTTTTCATACTTGATAGTAAACTCTTAACTTTTCAATTAGTAGAAGTGTAAATAAAGGGAAGGGAATATGGTAAAGACTTGTGATGACTGACATGGGCAACATGAAAAGTTGTTCATTGAGTCTTCCAGTGTATGTAGAGACTCCAAATGAAGTATCTTGTCAGGTTCAAAGTTTGCCTAAAGTTTATTTCACAGCATGCATTCCTTACTCTCCCTGGTTGATTCTAAAATTTTCATGGAATCCTGAGCAAGATTGGAGCTCAGTGGCACAGAAATATGTTAGAGGAGCATAGGAACTGCCTCTGGCCTTCAGAATCTTGGAGCAGCAACTATTTGCTACTAAATCAGTCAGAGGAAGCCGACTTTTCCTGCTGTATGTAAACACTTCTCTATACACAGTTCTACATTTGATGGGAGTAAGATCTTTGGGTCGATGGACTTTGCATGTTATATTTTTTGGCTGCTTTGTCATTTACAGTAAATTTCATATTGCTTGTTAACAGCTGTGCAGTGTTCTAAAACCATTCAAGTTTCGATGTACTGTAATGAGTGCATTGAATGCATCAAATTTTTCTTTATTTTCAGAGTGAGGGAAAAGGATGGGCAGTTAAAGCAACCCTTGTTCACTCATTTCTAAAAATGAAGTGGTACTGAGGCATGGTATTATTATCTGTTTTAGACAAAAAAAAAGCTTCTTCTTTCCTTGAAATACCCTGATTTCTGTAGATATTGGAGTAACCTATACAAATTCAGGAAGTAGGTAACTTTTGGAGATACATGAAAAAAGAAACTGGCCTGAAGGTGCAGACAGCCCTCTTACTGCTGATGGTGACCTAATACTGTTATAGAAATCAAACATTAAGTGTCAGAGAAATGGAAATCTCCAAGACCACTCTTTCCAGAAAGAGAGAGGTTTTACTGGGGGAACAGTGTCTTGATGTCCGGGTGCTAGTCAGCATAGGATGCATCTCCACAGAAGTAAGAATTAACCTGCTCTTAATTTTATTTTAGTATAAGTTGCAAAGAACTGTGGGGTGAGTGGAAAACTTCCTTAATGAGTCATGCTTATGATCATAACTTAATTCTTTTTATTTCAGTGTTTTGAATAGCAAATAACAAATCATAGAATCAGATACTGAACAGAGATGATAAAATTTCAAATAGTGTCTATTCTATTACATTTACTGAATGAAACTAGATTTGTGTAGGAAAACTATGTACTCATCAGGAGATTATTATTGTAGCAGCAATGTAAGATAGGTGAGTTAGGTAATGTTGAAGAATGTATTCTGTGAAACTAAGTTTTCAGTATTTAATTTTAATGTAGTCTGGGATATTTTTCTGTGAGTAGATTGTTTCCATATTTTCGGTCCAGCTAATAGCTGAGAATGGAATGTAGAAGATACTACAATGATGAACAATAAAAACAATGGATTTTTTTTTTTAACTGAAAATTACCATTTCTTATTGTTTCCATGCTGTGATCTACTTTGCAGCTGGTGCCTTCTAAAATACAGTTTCATATAAGGTATCTTACAAAGATGAAAGTATAAAGTAAGCTGCATGGCTGCAAGTCACTTAAAAGAAAACATTAATAAAACATAGTGTAATTGAGACCTTTGTACGTAATACCACGTGAAGGGAAAATATTTTTGCATGAGTGCAACATTTGGAGGAAAAGGAAAGTAGTTTCTTCAGGAAGTTTAGCTCTGATGACCAGATGCCTACTGAATTAATTGAAAGCTCCTAAATAATTAAAATAATAAAATAATACATTAAAAGTGACAGATTGTGTAAGTCAAGGCAGGAGTTGATACATAAAATTAAAGGAAGGTTAGAATATTTTCCATTATCTTGTCTGCATATCACAATTACAACGCATGCCTTTTGTGCATGAATGCTTTCATTTTTGCTTTCTATTGAAATCTTGATTGACTGTGGCGGCTACAAATGCTTTGTCTGAAAGACATTAGACTTGCATCTAATAAAGACAACAGTTTGATTTTGCCCTTCAGCTGCTTTCTCATTTATGTAGATTTTTTTTTCAATTTTATGTAGACATAAATGTAATAAAAATCTCAAGTGAGCTGTTAACTGCAATTTTTATACGTGTTGTTATGTTAATCTGCAATACCATGGTATTCTTAAATGATTTTTTGTTTCACAAAAGGGGTTAGAAAATAAAGAGAATAGAGGCAGAGTGGCAAATGAGAAATGCTGTATTGAAAGATTTTGGAGATCTTTTAATAGACTGTTTGAATGCAGAAACTGTTTTAGAAAGGAGATGACATCAATCTGTGATGTTCAATTATGTTAAAGAAGAAACTAAAGTAAAGTTTAATATATTGTAAGTATGTATGGTTGTTGTACAAAGCTTTTTATGGTGTATTAATTACTTTTTTTAATGCAGGTCACTACCTTTTATATATGAAAGCAAATTAAAATAATTGTTGAAATGAGACTTGAAGTAGAACTTGCATAACTTCTAAGGATCTTGAATGTGAGAACTTTAGGAGTTGAAGAATTGAACTTTTCCTCAGACAAATAATTAGTCAAGTTAGAAAAGTCTTATTTAAGAGATAATAAAGGTTTGAACATGTTAATCTCGGCATACCTACAGTTGTGTTTCATACCACTTGAAAGCCTCTTTGTGGCTTTTGTATTCAGCTTTGTATAGAATACAAATTGCCATTGTTCCTTTGTGATGGTTGTTGTTATGCAGACTTACCCTCCAAATTTCTTTCATGTTCACACAGAAAGTTAAATCAAATTAGTTCAGATCATGGCAAAATAATTTAAATAAATTATATAAAGTTTATACCTATCAAAGTAAAATCTAAAAAGAGAACTACTAGGAAACTTAGTATTTCTGTAATCTCTGCCATTGTTTTGATAGTACTGATCTGCAAATTATTAATATTTTGTATAAGTCATTTAAATGTAGGCCTGCATAAATAATAAATAATCATAACTTGAGATTATTTATGTTAATTTGATTTGTATTTACTTTCATTAACATTAAACAACATTAAATAAATTTGCAATTTAGGGTTTTTTTCCTTATATTGTGAGTTTTATGATTATACATTATTTTGAATAATATTAAAGAGAAATACAGCGCCTTTAAATTTCAGGTGAAGTCTTGAGTAAGGAAGTGTTGAAAATTATAGGGTGTGTAGCTTCATTAATTGCATTGGTCAGGATTTGATTTGAAAGTTCCCTAAGAATATGATTTTATGTGGATGTCATTAAATAATGACTATTAGTGACCAAGTTATTATTTCCTTGATCATTCAAGGTAAAATACAGCAAACCAATCTGCTCAGTCCAATGGAGTTTAGAATTACACTTCTGAGAATGGTATTGTAATTTGTGCATATGTGATTTTAGCTGGACAATGTAATTGAAAACATTATGGGCATATTCTTAGAAGCAGAGAGGAGCATTCCAAATATCTTGAAAATGCTAATCAACCAGGGAGTGGAGCGCAATCCACTTCAGTTTGCCTGAGTGATAGGTATGATATTGATGTGGTCATCTGATATGAGCTGTGTGTGATATGTTGGAAAGACACTCTCACGGTGGAAAGGAAAAATGAGACTGCCAGGTAGCAATGCTCACTGTCCCTCAATAATTTAAAGATTTGAACTTATTTTTAAAACTATGTTCTATATCCTTCCATGGCTAAGAAGGTGAGTGCTCACTGCTTCTACCTTTGCCCAAAGATGAGAAGGCCTTGACTTCTCTCTAGAATGTATTTGGATTATAAATTCTGTGGAAGGATCATGCTGAGGTGGAATAGCATTGACAAAGGATGTGTCTTCTCTAGTCCAGTGATGTTGCTGTTACTGAAGTAGTTTAATTTTGTTTGCACAAATAACATTGGTAAGATTTTAGGCTATGTTATCTGTTAGAGTATGTATATAGAGTCTTGCAAGGGCATGTTTTTGTTTGTTGACACAGTCTGAAGCCTATGCTTTCACATACTCTTTGCTGTTGCTGCTTGGGCTAACTAAATAAGGGTTTTAAAAAGCTGAGAGGAACCTTGAGTTTGGATAAAGGTTCTCTCCTTGTAGTTGTTTATACCCAAACATTTGGCCAGCAGGTATTGAATCACATACTTACCATGTAGGCTTCCAATTCTGCTCTAGCTGTTAAGGATGTCAGTATTTCTGTAAATCATGCATTGGAGAATTTTCAATTTGATGGTCTTTTTCTTATTGACATAAATCAATGAGCAACCTTATTCAGTTTTACCCTGCACTCTGATTATTTCTCATTGGCTTCTATGAAGTAATTGTTTTGAATTCTTATTTTGTTTCTTTGTAGTAGTTTCCAAGGAATGAATAGGATATAGGTCTGCCATGTCTCAAGAGACCATCCAAGAAACTGGGGTTGCATGTGAATTCCTACAAAATACCTGCTCTTGCAGAACTGATTTAGAGTTAATGGATTAGTGTTAGTGGTTAAATTAAAATTTCATGTGTCCCTTAAAAGCTGAATGTGCTACAGAAGTTGAAAAGTATTTACAGTCTAGATAGGTTTCAGAATTTTTTCTTTTGAAAGTGGGATTTCACTAAACATACAGGATTGCATGGTAATTCTTTTAATTTGCAATTTTAACATCAGCTTGGTATTTCAGAATGATTCTTAATGTTGTGGACATATCTTGAATAGGCCTGCATTTAATGTTTTTGTAAGAGTCTTATAATATTTCTAATGCAAAGTCCTTTATTCAGCATTTTTTACATCCATTAGCCAGTTCTCCCACAGAGATTTTATTTTCTGGAAGAAAAGCTTGTGTGACTTACATTTAGCCTGGCAGATAAAAGATCTGATAAAGAGAGTCTTGTAATGAGGAAATATAATACTTAATACTAAAATACTACCTTCCTTTCTTACCTTGTTTATTGAAGGGGAGTTCCTTTGAGAAAATGAGATGAATGAGGCTGAAAATTTTGTGTGCAGAAGTGTAGACTTTGACAAGTGAAAAGATATTTTATAACAGTACAGAATGTGTAGGCTGCACTTCGATTTCACTATGAGGGCTCTGTAACCACAGCAAATGTTCTCTTGTAAATTTCTAGTAGTGGATTTTGAGCAGGTTGTGTTCTGATGCTCTGTGTTATCTGCAACTTTCTTGGAATTCAGCAACAAGCCTGCCTTCTGGTTGGACTTGTCACAGCTATGTCTGGTCTCTTGGAGCTGGAATGGTACAACTTAACTTTTGGATGTCTGCCCATCATTTGCTTTGTATCATCTTGTGTTGAACTAATTAAGCATATTGCAGTAACATAATTTGATACAAAATTTGTTTTCTCAAGGAAAATTCAGTTAAACTCTCTGCTTTTAGCAATTAAGCCTTTAGCTACTTTTCATACCAGCTCTTCCTGCAAATCTCAAGTATCATTTGCAATCATGTTTTTCACAGTAAGTTCCCGTGTATTTCTGTTATTATACTGCTCAGGACTCAGGTTTCTTGATGCTCAGAAACTGTAGATTCTAAGTTTTGACTGCTATCATTTATGTTATAGGCATTAATTGTGAAAAAATTAGTTGAATTTTTTTTGCTGGAGTCCTCTAATTGTGGGCTAGTTTCTTTTTAACTGTCTTTTGGTCAGTGAAGCCACATATATATAACTGTACCTATCAAATAGTACTTTTTGAAACTTAAAACATTATTTGCAATTCAAAGAAAGAGTAAAGAATTCCATGCTTCTTGTTGGTGAGAGAAAAAAATATAAGAATGATGAATTTTAGTAAAATTTGATCTCGGGGCAGCTTAACAGGCTTCTTAGTACATTGACCAGCACAAGTCTGCATTATACTTTTGCTCTTTAAGTGCTGCTTAACCTAATTTCTGAGAAATCAGAAAAATATTGTTCTTCCAGTACTGGTGAGTGTGCTAGATTGAATGTACATAGAATGTAATAACTATAATAGGATAACTTTTAGATTGTTCTGAAGTTTTAGGGTGATTAGTGGACATAATATATAATTCACCAGAGTGAAGAAATTAAATCTAACATTAGAGAGAAAGCTACATATTATTATTAAATGTAATTAAATGAAAATTATTGTTAATTTCTTTTTCTCAAGGCATTAAAAAATTCAGATGGTTGTTTGAAAATGATTTTTTTTTTAGTAAATGAGTAAGCATGTTTTTCTAAGAATTAAAGTGCTTCTGTGAATGATGAACTACCATTTATGTGAGAGGAATACAACAGATTGTACAAAGTTAGGAAGTTGTATTTCTTTACTGTAGGGATAGTTTGTAAGTGCAAGGTAAACCTAGTCTTCATGGAATCCTTCTAAAGTTATTTACTGCAATTGATTTTCATGTGTGCAGAATGAGCATTAACATAAAAAAAAGCTTCCGGAAACAATGTATTTCTCTAAAGGGTAAGAAAGTATGCCTACATGTACAGGTCTGCATTTATTCTATTACTTCACGTCTTAACAAACAAGGAAGACCCTGTAGCCCCTCCCCCTGGAAAGCAGTTGAAAAACTTAGGTGGTGCATTTGATTTTTGTGAAATCTCTCAGAACCTAAGAGTGACATGGTAAAAAATTCTAAAGCAAGTTTAAACAATATTAAATATTGAAAAATATTACAAAGATTTCTTATTTGATTTAATGAAAAGATGTACAGCTTTGCTTTTCTTGCCTTATTAGGGTTCTTTCCGAGCAGCTCTCAAGGATGTGATGCTTTTCTGCGCCACAAGATGACTCTGATTTCTCCCTCAATATTGAAAAAGTATGGAATTCCTTTTGACAAGGTACATTAATGTTTCTTTTTAAACTCTACTTTTATGAATTGGGTTACATTGTGTTTAGTATAAACATTGTTATAGTAAAGGTGAGAAAATTTTAATTTGTTTTTAGATAGTGGCTGCATGAAAATGTGTTAAAACTTCTAATAGTTTTAGTTTTAGCGTTAAACACTTGTAGCCATGACAGCATTTCTGTGATTTTTTTTTCTAAGACATTGCCAAAATTTCTTATTTTTAATTTATTTCCATGGTAACTTGGATGTGATTTTCTGTTGACTGAAACACTTCTTAACTCACTTTGTTAAGTTGTATACGTAATATTTTAACACGAGTATTTCTTTGTCTGTATGTTGCTTTTCTGAGGCAGTTAAATGTAACTTTATCATTATAAGGGTCTGAAAGGTTTAAGGTGGAATAAAGCCAAAAGGACTGTTACTTAATTTAAAATATATTTTAATTGGCAGAATAAATGTTTGATAAGCACATTATACAAACAGAAACTGAGAAGAATACCTCTCTTTCTTCTTTGTGGATGAATTTAAGACATAGCTGCTTTTAAAAACATCTGAAATATTCAGTTTCTTTTGCTTTCTCCAAGATTTTCTGTATTAATTGTTTTTCACTTTGAACTTCATGTAGGTGCCAGCTAATAAAATATTTTCAATGCATTGCTTTTATTTTTAAGTGCACTTATTTATACATTTTGTAAATTCTAAAGTTTTAAATTCTGGAGTTCTGTAAACCTACTAAGAAGACTAGAACTTGATTCGGAAAGTCCCCTGCCAGAATATCTCTTTATTTTAATACTGAGTTTTCAAAAGGCTTTTGATCATTAAAGGGCTATGATTCCTGGTTTCCCGTTGTTCAGATTGTTTTAACTTATTCAGAAAAACCAGGCAATATACATTTTTTCTCAGTTTATTCCCACTGCAATGTGGTCGTGTAAACTATCCTTGCCACACACCTTGCTTATTATTGTGTTTTCTGTTTTTGTATATGTGCTATTTATTTATTGATATGATGTGGGTGTGTGTGTACAAACTTTGCTTAACTTGTTCCCTGGCCAAAAATACAGGAGAATACAGTGCATCTTGTCTGGTTTAGTTGATGTTTTTCCAATAGTATTAAAAAAAGGAAATAAAAAAAGAAAATACTATTTTATGTCCATTTTTGCCCATCTGGAAGCTAGACGCCTGACAGGTGCTTACTCACTCCTCCTTGGTGGCATGGGGTGAGAACTGGAAGGATAAAAGGTAGAAAACTTGTATTTTGAGATTGAGACAGAGACAGTTTAATAGGGAAAGGGAAAGCTGTTCACAGAAGCCAAGCAAAACGAGGAATTAATTCAGTGCTTCCCATGGGCAGGCAGGTGTTCAGCCATTCCCAGGAAAGCAGAGCCCTGTCACGCATAACAGTGACTTGGCAGGACAAATGTCACCACTCCAAACCATTGCCCTGCCTTCTTTTTCTCCCAGCGTCATGTACTGAGCAGGATACCATGGTCTCAGCTGTCCTGGCTGTGTCCCTTCCCAACTTCTTGTGCACCCCCATTCTCCTCACCGGTGGAATGATGAGGGGAGCAGAGAAGGCTGTGTAAGACATGCCCAGCAAGAACTGGGACATCTCTGTTATCAATCCTATTGGCAACATAGATGGGATAAAGACGCAGATGTGTTTATGCCTTTTTGGAACATCACTTCACTTTTCATGCTTAAGTCAACCTATGTGTAAAATTGAAGAAATGGAGGCATTTAGAATGATATTGCCTGCCTCGGAAAGCAAGCTTTTTTGAATAAATTACTGATAAAAGAAGTAGTTTGTTTTATAAATGATTTATTATCATATGGAAATGTAGCTGCATTCAGTTTTTGTAATATATAGGTAAATATTCCCTTCATAGCCTTGTGCTTTATCATGAATTGTCAGGTGAAACTTTCCAAGCTGGATGGTTTTATAACCATATTTATAGTTTTGAATTTACAGAACATTACTCTGAACAGTATAATTTTCAGTGGTTGGTGTTTAAAGTAGCATATTGCAGATTGTCAGCATACTTTTTTTCAGTATGACACATTTGAGGTGGGGTAAGGCAGTTGATCTTTGTATTTTGGTGTCTTGATTATTACTGTATTTCAATGTAGATGATAATAATCCTCTAAAAGGTAGGAGGGGGAAAGAAAAAAAAGTGCTACAAACAGTTAAATATTTAAGTTTGGTTCTATCACCTAGTCTTCGGAGGAAGCAGACTGTACCCAAATGTAATTGTAATTAATGGGATTCAGTGAGAAAGTGAATATAGAGAACCAGGCTGTGATCTCTCATGGCTCAAAGTGATAGGAGTGGAAATGTGCTGAATGCTGATAAGTCAGCCTACGCCTACCAGGTGGCAGCTGAACTGCTGCTTGTTGTAATAGAACACCTGCTAAACTGTCAGCAGTGGGAGGGTATATTGAGATAAATTTTGGAATCGTTAGCGTTGAGAATAATCTTTCTTAAACATTCCCACAGTGATTGTTGAAGTGCTACAGTAACAGTTACAATATATGCAACTATATGTGCATTTGCATGTATATACTAAATATGGATCCACAAAAAATTTAACCATGCAAAATGTTTGATCCAGTTTTTTCCTCTAGCCTTGATGGCTATTTTTCTTGTTTTCCTGTCTTTCCTTCATCCCTTAACGCAATCAGAAATAGGCCTCTTTGAAGTGCTTACCCTGTGTGTTCTTGCACTGGGCAAAAAAGCACAAAAAGAATTTATAAAATTATAAAATAACAATTTTGAAGAAGATTGTAAAAGCAGAAATTGAATGTAAGATGCCTATACCAGTAGAAAGCTGAGGTTTACGATATGACATGAAAAAGAAAAATGTTTGAAGTTGTAAATTTTAATTTTGGTGACTGTTTAAAATTTAACCCTTCCTTTTTGTGATTTTAAGTCATAAGGATATGCCCCTAAAAAGAGTAATTTTTGTCCTTCCAGTTTTTCTCACTGTATTGCTTATGCAAAGCATTGCCACACACTCAACACAATCTATTTAGACTCTGAGAAGTCTCCTTATTTTCCTGTAATAAACAAGTGCATATGTTGAATAGTCATCAGTCACTGCTCAGATTATTTGCTTCATTTAAATAGATCTGTTTGCTTTTCAGTGGGTCTGTTGTCTGATGTGTTTTTCACATAAAATGTGTATCAAACAGAGCATGGAGAATCTCTTTTAACTATTTACTTCTGTATAATCTACTTTATTCATTAACTCTTATCAGATAATTTGGAAGACAGTGTGCTGTTTCAAGTCTTTGACTGGCCTGTCCTTGATAAAGTCTCTGGTGGTCTCACTTAAAAGATTAAAGCTGTCACTGTGTGGAGAGAATACTAGTGACTGACAAGAAGTGCTGTCTCCTCTTTTCTCCATATAGGAGAGCAGCAGTCCATCCTAGTGTAGGAAGATGAGATTTCTCTCTTGAAAGAGAGTAACCTGACTAGTGATTTGTTTATGTTAACACACATTTTTTTTGTAGTTTACTCTAAAAGCTTTTCAAGTCTTGTAACACTAGTTGGGATTTTGGTTATTTTTGTATATACAAAATATAATTACTGTGCAGTGAGTTTTAGGGTGGCTTTTTCTTTTCATTTTTTTGTTTTCTGCTTTCTATAATATCTTGTTGATCCAGTGGTCTTTACATGTTTTCTTTTGGTTGTAGTCCTTTGAAGTTATCCTTGCTCAATCTTTAAAACAATGTCAGAATTCAACTGTAGTTCAGCTTTTCGTCTTTTAGAACTGCCTTCTATCCCCCTTGTCCTTTAGCTATTTGGAATTCCTACCAATAGTGCCAGAGTGCTCCTGCTCACTAAAATTTTGCCTAAAGAGAAAAAGGGGAAGGACAGCGGCAGCTTAAAATTTGTGTTTTAATAGCTTTATCTTGGGACATTCTGCACAACTTTTAGTCATGGCACTTGTGGCTATTTTGATCCAGCCTGTCTTTGCTTCCTCTCAGCCAATGAGAATGATATCTCCTTCATACTGGGTTTTCTAGTTATTTCCAAGTTTTATTACCAGTCAGTCTCCGTTCCAAGATAACCTTGAGTTCTTTCTGAATTTGTTAAGTATTGCACCTAGCTATGTATTTTAGAATAAAGAACATTGTCTCAAATATACTGTTTCTGTTTAAATTAAATGTCATCTCTCTGCAAGGTAAAAGAAAAAAACTATTTGTTTTAGTTAGTTATAAAGGAGTATATAGTTTTCATTGCTATAGGTCTAGAAATGCTTTGTAATGTGGTTCACGTTGAGGTTTTTTTTGAAGTTTATTTTTTCTGGCCTTTAAAAATTTTTTTTGTTACAGGTTACCCAAGAGGCAGGAGAATTTATGATCACTTTCCCATATGGATACCATGCAGGGTTTAACCATGGATTTAATTGTGCAGAGTCAACAAACTTTGCCACTGTTCGATGGATTGATTATGGAAAAGCAGCAAAACTGGTAAGTAAGCAGAAAATTCATGTGTAAGGAAATATTTCGTGTGGTTATTTCTTTGTGAGAATCTCAGGAAGGTGATGGAAAAGGGATAACTATTTGATAGTACATCAAGCTGCCATTCAAATTTAATTTAGAGTTGTTATTTTGATAGTAGGTATTCCAGCAATATATATTCCTCTCAGTAGTCAGTTTTGTTTGCAGCTTAATGTATTTATTATTCTTCAAACTAATTCTGTTTGTGGATGTTTTTAAGCTGAAGCTACATACACTGAGGTTAATGTTGTGAAGACAACAGACTTCTGCTCTTAAATCTTCTTTGGCTTTACTGTTTGTGGAAGCACTTTAGTTTAACTAGGAATTTTGATACCTAGAAAGAAACATAAATAGTGAAACTTCAAATAAAGTTTAGAGAAACAATTTCCATTTGTCTCATTGTAAATCTGATCAGAAAACTTGTAGTAAAAGATAATAAATCATCTGTTTGAGGTGTGTGAAACTGAAGATATTTTAGATTGAAATCTTGTTCTGTGGTGTGCATATCTTCCTTTTTTTTTGTGTACAGCATAGAATCATAGAATCTGTAATATTAGAAAAAAATTCCAAGATCTGTCTGTCCAACCTTTGACTGAAGACCAATGTATCAACTAAACCATAGTGCTAAGTGCCACATCCAGTTGTTTCTTGAACGCATCAAGGGATGGTGACTCCACTGCTTCCCTGAGCTATCTTTCCAATGCCTGACCACCTTTTCAGTGAAAAATTCTTCCTGATGTCTAGCCTGAACCTCCCCTGGTGTGGCTTGAGCCTGTATTTTCTCATCCTGTCATTTGTTGAGTGGGAAAAGAAACTAAGCCCCAGCTCACTACAACATCCTTTCAGGTAGTTGTGGAGATTGACAAGGTCCCCGTTGAGCCTCATTTTCTCGAGGCTAAACCCTCAGCACTCTCAAGCACTCCTCACAGGACTTGTACTTGAAAGCCTTCACCAACTTCATTGCCCTTCTCTGGTATCACTCCCGTGCTTCAATGTCTTTCCTGTAGTGAGGGGCCCAGAATTGGATACAGGATTTGAAATGTGGCCTCATGGGAGCAATCCCTGCCCTGCTTCTGCTGGCCACACTATTGCTGGCACAGGCCAGGATGTCATTGGCCTTCTTGGCCACCTGGGCACTGCTGGCTCCTGTTCAGCTGCTGTCACCAGCACCCCCAGGGCCTTTTCCTGTGGCAGCTTTGCAGCCGCTCTGCCCCAGCCTGTGGCACTGCCTGGGCTTGCTGTGACCCAAGGGCAGGACCCAGCACTGGGCCTTGTTGAACCTCACACCACTGGCCTTGGCCCATGGTCCAGCCTGCCCAGATCCCTCTGCAGAGCCTTCCTGCCCTCCAGCAGATCAGCACTCCCACCCAGCTTGGTGTCATCTGCAAACTGACTGAGGGTGCATGCACTCAATCCCCTTGTCTGGATAATTGATAAAGCTATTAAAACAGAACTGGCCCCAGACTGTGCTCTGGTGAACACCAGTTGTTAATGACCATCATCTGGATGTAACTGCACCTATTACCAGTCTTTGTTCCAGCCATACAGATGATTTTTTACACAGTGAACAGTGTGTCTGTCCAAGCCATGAACTCCTAGTTTCTCCAGAAGAATGTTGTGAGAGGCAATATGAAAGGCTTTGCTGAAGTCCAGGCAGACAACTTCAACAGCTTTTGCCATGTCCAGTCCATGCTATACCAACAGTATCTCATTAAATGAGCATACAGCAGGACCTGTCTACTACAAACCTCTGCTGGCTGGGCCCGATCTCCTGGCTGTCCTGTATGTGCTGTGTGATCATAATTACGATAATCTGTCCAATAACCTTTCATGGCACCGAGGTCAGGCTGACAGGCCTGTATTTCCCTTGACAGTTCTTTTTGATGGGCATGACACTGACCAACCTCTGGGCCTCTGGGACCTCGCCAGTTAACCAGGACTGGTGAAAAATGATGGAGAGCAGCCTGGTGAGCTCTTCCTCTGGCTCCCTCACCCTCCTGTGGGTGAATCCCATCTGGCTCCATAGACTGAGTGAATGTCTAAGTGGCATACCAAGCCACTAACTATTTTCTCCTCGATTATAGGGGATCTGTTCTCCTCCCTGTCTACCAGGTCAGAGGCTTGTTGCTGTGGGGAAGCTTTCTGAGTCAAAGAAGGCATTAAGTCTCAGTCTTTTCTTTAGCCTGGGTGACCATGTTCTCCCCTGCCTCCAGCAGAGTGTGGAGATTTTCCTTGGCTGTCCTCTTGTTGTTGATGTATTTATAAAAACAATTTCTATTGTCTTTCACAGCAGTGGCCAGTTGTAGGTTTCTCTCTACATGACCTCATTACATCCTTTTACTCTTCAAGAGGTGCCTGCCACCTTTTCCAAAGATCATAAACTCTTTTCCTTTTCACTGAGTTCCTGTGAAAACTCCCTGCTCCCTGTTCAGCCAGGCCACCTTCTTCCCCACCATCTGGTCTTTCAATCCGTAGGGATGCTCCTGAGCCTTCAGGACTGTGAAGGAGACTCTCCAAACCAGTGTCCTGAATAGGCCAGAGTTGGCCCTCTGAAGTCGAGGGTGGAGGTTCTGTTGACCCCCTTCCTTACTTTACCAAGAATTAAAAACTCTTATCATTGTGCCCAAGACAATCCCCTTCCACCACATCTCCCACCAGCCTTTCTCTGTTTGTAAACTGCAGGTCTACCAGGACCTCATTCCTGGTAGGCTCTTACCAGTTATGTCAGGAAGTTACTTTCCATGCTTTCCAGGAACTTCATAGAGTGCCTTCTTTCTGCTGTATTGAGTTTCCAGGAGACATCTGGCAAGTTAAAGCTTCTCATAAGAACAAGGTGCAGTAGTGATGAGATTACTTCTCCGACCTTCTTGGACAGAATATTTTGTCCAGCTCTTCATCCTGGTTGGGTCTAGGATGGACCTGGTCTTGGGTTCCTGGTTGGAACTCCTGTAAAGTTCCACCATGATGTTTGTGCTGTTAGCCCCCTGAGTCTTACCCATAGTTGTTCAATCCTATCCTAACCTTGAGCTCTATGCTGTCAAAATACTCCCTAATCAGAAAGTCATTGCCTCTACTTCCTCCCTTGTACATTCTGAAAGCTTGTAGCCTGATGGATGTACAAGTAATGAAGTAAATGCAGAAAATAAAAAAAAGTGGACAATTTATTCAGCAGAAGTTTTTACAGTTTTTCAGTATTCTCTGATTTTAATGATAAGGCTTATATAAGCCTTGGCTTGTATGACTCAGAAAAGGTTTCAATCAGAGTCATTTTCTTCACTGACTTGTTATCAGTTGGAAAAAACCTTTCCAGTAGACATCTCCTTAATATATTAGTTAATACAATGATATGGAGTAAAGGGCAAAATCAGCTGTGCTGGTTTAAGTCTAGTAAAGAGAGCGAACTCTTAGTAGACACTGAAGACTGAGAAACACCTTCATGATTTGGTCTTTTGAGTAGAATCATGCCAAAAAAGGGGTTCCTATTAGAGCGAGGTTGCTGATGGTGAGGCATGCAGTGGTTGTGGGTAGTATTTTTTGGAGTCCTCCTGTTTTTCGGATATCTTGTTCTCCAGTTAGGCTGTAAATGATGGAGCTTGAACGTAGGAAGAGCATGTATTGTAAAAAAGTATTGAAAAATCTCTAAGCACATCTAATATTCAGACTGGTGTCTCCCTTTAGTAGGAAAGTTGTGTTTAATAGCCAACAGGTAAGGTTGCAACTATAAATACGTTTTAAACTCTAAAACGTATTTAACAACCTAGGTATTTGATAACTTGAAATTTCTTGAAAACTTAATAGGAGTAGTGCAATGAAACAAAATCAAGAGATCCATACCTGCACAAGAGTTGAATGTGGCAGGTAGAACTGACTTGGGTTTTAGAAGATTAGAACATCACGGCAGCTCTAAAATTAATTCAGCTGAATTTCAAGAATAGCAGACTGCATCTTCAGATGTAGCAAAGGTAAGGTGGTGCTCCCTGCAGGTATCTTCCTTTCAGTGTACTGGCTTCATATTTCTTACATTTTTAAAAAGTAGTCTACTATTTGGTGGACAGCTTCCCCCAGTACAAACTGTTAAATGTTTTATGCCTCCAGTATGCATCTCTATTATTGTATTATACTGTAAATTTAATGTCATCTTTAAATTCAGCAGAATTAGATAATTTTAAAGCTAATGTAATTGTGTTTCTTTACGCCACCCCAAAAGTGCTACTGAAATTTTGAAATTTTAGCTAGGAAGTCTTTGCATTTGCACTCTAAATATTTTGTCAAAATTCTCTAGTGTATGGATGAAACCTTTATCTTAGGACACTGAGTTATATGATTGGTGGCTGTTGCATGCAGGGGCAGTATTGTGCATATGTAATACAAGAAATCAAAGTATTTCTCTGGTGTCTACAGTTAAATTGAAATGCCTACAGGTTTCAAAGGTGTCGAAGCAATAATAACTAATCTCCCTCTGCAGAGAAATCTTAGATACCATTGTCAAATATGAAGTGCAGTTTATTTGGCAAATGGTCAGTGTCCTTAAAGTTATTTGCTTAATTCTTACCACTTACTACCACAAGAATGAGAATGGAAGTTTACTTTTCTTCTCTTTTCTAAATGAAAAAGAACATGCTAGAATGTACTGATGGTAAGATTTTTTAAAAATAGAAATGTGTATGAAGAAGAGAACTAAAGGAAGTGTGGTGAACTAATTATCCCTAAAAACTTACAGTTATTTGTTAATGGCATAGAAATAGGGTAAACAAGAGAAAGGAAATATTAGAAAATCATAAAATTATTTACATTGGAAAAGACCTTTAGTCTTTTCAGCTGGACAGCTGGACTCAATGCTCTTAAGCTCAGCTTTGCCAAGGTCCCCACTAAAGCATTCCTAAAGGGTCAAATCCACAGGTCTTTTAAATACCTTCAGGATGGTGACACATCTGTGTCCTTGGGAAGGCTGGCCAATACCTGACAACACCTTCCATGAGGAAATGTGTGATAATACCTTATCTAAAGCTCCCCTGGTGCAACTTGAGACCATTTCCTCTTGTCCCATCACTTGTGACTTAGAGAAAAGCCCAACCCTCACCTCACTTTCAGGTGCTTTCAGGCAATGAATGGTAGAGAGGGAGAAGGTCTTCCCTTATGACAAATTATCTGACAGAATTTACTTGGTACCACTGCATTACCAGTAGCTGAAATAGTTACTTTGAACAAAAAAGACTTAAGTGAGACAACATCAGATCAATCTTTCTGAATGAGTTCAGGTAAACTAAATGTTAAAGTTCAAAACCTGGTGTTTAAGGCTACCACTTAGAAAGTTTTGGTTTGCACAAGCCTTTGCAAAGACTTAACATCCACACTCACATAAAAATGCATGTATATCACCATGACTTGAACTTAAACTCTTTTCAAACTGCTAATAGTCCTAACAAAGAGAGGGGAAGAAACCAAAGTAATAGCAATAAATCTTAGCACAGCATTTATGGCCTCAGTTGATACAGCCAACCTTTCATTCTGGATTGCTCTCGACACAGGCAGTTCTATCAGTGGGCAACTCGCTTGCCAGAAAATGATTATGTGAGCATTCGAGTTTGAGACTGTTTCAGTGCTGCACAGATGCTAGCTCACAGGGAGAAGCTCCACAGCAAGTTACAGGATGCCCAAGAAAGTTACAGGGTCCTGCTGCGCTTTAGGAACCATCCCATCAGCTTCAGAAGGTAACGTTGGCAGCTTCTGAGGCAAGTGGAGCGAAAAAGTACCCACACTGTTTGGGGGCTATATGAGGGCTATTCAGGTTGCATTTGCTAAGGGGACAAAGATAAATTCAAGTAAAATTGAGTTGTTTTCTGTAAATACTTAATATTCCATAATAATAATAATTAAAAAAATATAATTTAATTTTGTATAACTGTACTCTGTTTCTTGGTTGCAGTGTTTCTCTAGAAAACCATGAGTATATCTACAATTAGTTTTTTTATCACAACATTAGAAAACTTCCTGGAGGTGTTAATTAAAAAGGTAAAAAGTTGGTGTCTCCAAAGAATACCAATATTTTAGTAAGTTTTATTTTCAGGTCCAGTAATTTCATTTAAAAGAAAAAGCAGATAATCCCAAACCAAAACCCAGACAATCTTGCAGTCCCATTTGTCATTCTTTGGACTACTGATTCTGCAGCTGACTTGTGTTTTCTTTATTTGTAAAGTGCAAGAATTTTAATTAAAAATAATGTTTTGTATCCTGTAGTTCCTCTGTATTGTACTGCAGAAATTGTGTGCATCAGCAAAATGCAGCATTATCTAGGTCAGTTCATTGCTGTATTCTCCTTAGAGGATATTCTGTACTGATGACTGATTATTTGTCTTCCTACAGGAACACTCTAATTTTTTTATAGAGTAATTTCTAATTGCTTACAGCCGGATTTCTGTCTAAGAAAAAGAAAAAAGTCCTGAAATACAATCAATATTCTTCATTGATTTTGTGGGAAAAAAAATCCAACAAAGATTTTTGTTAAAGTGGTAGTAAATATTTAGGCTATGTGATGATGCTGCTTTCCAGCATGAAATGAGATGTTGCTAAACATCACATGCAAATGTTAAATAAGAGATATTTTTGACCCTTGGTATTGGACACCTGGATTAAACAAAGACTATGAATGCAATTTCCAACGATGGTTTTCTGTCTTTAAAAATGCTGAACTTATGGTCTTGGTTTCACTGTGTGTCTCCTAACTACCTGTAATAGTTGAACCCTGAGAGCAGGGATGTATCCTCCAGCTTGTTTTCTAGAGTTTGTGCACGAATGTCATGGTTTTAAGCCCAGCTGGACATGAAAAAGCGTGCAGTCAGTCATCAACTCCACTTGTCTTCCTCCCCAACCCAGTGGAATGAGGAAAAGCATCAAAGTAAAACTTGCATGTTGAGTTAAAAATAGTTTAATAATTCAAAATAAAATAAAATACAGTAATAATGGTTAATTATAATAAAAGGGGAAAAAACAGGTGGTGCACAATGCAATTCCTTACCACTCACTGACTGATGCCAGACCCCTCTTGCTTTAGCGGAGGGGTCTGGCATCAGCAGAACCCAGACCAGCCCTTTCCAGGTAACTCTCCCCAATTTATGCCCTGGGCATGATGCTCTGTGGTGTGGAATATCCTTTTGATCAGTTCTGGTCACCTGTCCCAGCTGTGCTCCCTCACAGTTTCTTTTGCTCACCTCCTCACTGATGAAGCACCAGAAAAGAAAAAAAAGTTTGTTGACATGGGATAAACACAACTTAGAAAAACCCCAGACATCAGTGTGTTACAAGGATCCTCATTCTGAATCCAAAAACACAACAGTGGAACAGCTACTGAGAATAGATAAACTCTATCCTAGCTGAAACCAGAACAAAGCCCTGGGACAACATCCTAAAAGAAATACTAGGTGGCACCTCCATTGTGCTGTTTGCTACAGCTCAGCTACTGGTTTTAGCTTGCTTTTGGACAAAATCAAGTTGTACAGAATGGAGTAGAAGTAAAAAATCAAGAATCCAAACAACCTTCCAAACCTCCCAGCTCCAGAGAATAAACGGTGTAGTTCTTGCTGTCTTTTTCCATAGGCAAGAACACACAGGAAGAGAAATAGGAGATCCTGGTGGAAAGAACAAATCAGTCACCCTCTCCTTAAGATGCTTGGCAAAAGGATGTGGTGCAGAGGGATGTTGGTGAAGTGCTGGTGAGTGGATATGTCAGAGTTTAGTGAAACAAAGGGAGGTAGTGTTTGTGCTAGATACAAGTGTAGGTGTGTTGTTCTGTCAGGATGAGAGGTACTCTAAGCTTTAGATACTCTTAATCATTTTAATAATCCTATAACTTTCATTTGCTGAATGCTGTTTATTGTTGAAAAAGATAATTGAGTGGTATGAAATAGGGGCAGCTAGCAGGTTCCTTCAGGCTTCTGTGAATTTTCTTGTTTTCCTACATTTATTTGAGTAGGCTGGAAATGTGTGGCTTCATGAAGTGCATTTTTGAGTTTCCTTACTCCAGTGGATTTTGCTACTGCTGATAAAGCAGATGAATCAGTGGCTATTAGCTTGTATGTTTTCTAGGTATCTGCTTTGATTTGTGCTGAGTAGGTATCTTGGGAAAATAGGTGGGTGTTAGTTATCAGTATTGGTGATGGTGAATAGAAATATTTGCACATCATTCTTCTGTGTGTACAGGAGGCTGGTGATATTAGCAGTTTTGTTTAGGGGTCTCTAATTCTTCTCTATACGGTTATGGTTATTTTAGTTGATTTACTTTCATTTTCCTCTGGTTACTGTTTTAGCCCCCTTCAGTCCCCTGTGTCTTGGTTTAACCCCATCCTGAAACGAAGCGCTTGCTCCCCTCACCCCCTGGTAGGATGTGGGGGAGAATTGGGGAAAAAAAAGTTTCTATGGACTGAGATAAGAACAGCTGAATAATTGAAATGAACTACTATGATAATATAGTAAGAATTAAATGTGGGACAGGAAGAGAGAAAGGAATAAACCCCAAGAGAAAGTTGTTGACTGATGCCAGATTCTTCTCACAGTCATGACTGGCCCCTCCTGGCCAATTCCCATCAGTTTATACTCTGGGCATGACATTCTATGGTGTGGAGCATCCCTTTGTCCAGTTTAGGTGAGATGTTCTGGCCATGCTCTGTCCCAGCTTCTTGTGAATCCTCTTGTTGTCAGAGTATGGGAAACTGTAAACTCCTTGATGTTTAGAATAAGTGCTACTGAGCAAAAATCAAAACACATTGGTATGTTACCAACATTATTCTCATACTGAATCCAAAACACAACACTGTACTGGCTACTAGGAAGAAGCTATTCTATCCCAGCTGAATAAAGGACCCCTGTCTGTTGCTTTTCCTGATTCTTGTCAGGGTCTCTCAACACTCAGACACCCCTTGTTCATGCTTTCACAAGCTTTCAGAAAAAGTCCTGTTATTTCTGAATACTGCTCTTGTTGCTTACTATGTCTGTTTTGTGGGACCACTTGGTGACTTTCACTCAGTATAAATGTATGTAAATTTTACTGCCTGCGCTCAGGGGTAGTGTCACACTAGGTGATTTTACTAGTCAGTGTAATGATTCTTTTGTACTGCAGCTCCTTTTAAGACGTGATTTGTTTTCAGATGTTGGTGCTGGGAAGCTTTTTGTTGTTTAGCTGATATGTAGAACCTGAGAAGTCTACCAACCTTTTCTACTTGAAAATAGGGGTACTTAAGTATTATTGCTCTCTTTCATAAAATTAAGTCAGTAATTACTCATGCATTCTTCAGTGGTAGCTGCTTAGCAACGTGTTTTCTGTGGATAGGTTGGATCAAAGTGCTGGCCTGCAGGTTGTATTTTTCCCTTTGGTGGGATGAAGTGCAGTTGTTTTGATGTTAGGTTTGATGGATTTGTTTGCCACTGCATTCATTAGCTTCACATCAAAAAACTGACAGGCTGTTAAATGAAACTTTGGCTTAGATTTTCAGCTTGACTGTTTCAAGACCTATGTGAAGATATTTTGTTTTTGTGCTGCAGCAGCCTCAAGCAGTTATGACTGTTTCAAAAGGAAGAAAATTTAATATCTTGATTTCTTTGGGTACAAGACTCATTGTCTTGAAGATAGCTATATCCAGCTTATGTTATCCAAACAGTATATTTATTTGGAAATATATATTGAGACACAATATATGTGATTTAACTGATTTTATCAGAGGAGAAATTATATTTACTGCACAAAAATGCTTCCACCTCTCAAAATTTATTGAGGTTTTTTTTTTTCAATGAGGATTATGTTTAGGTTGCTTTTGTACAATAAATTCTGTTCAAAAGGAAAAAAAAATCCAACTCAGGTGGACCATTTTATTTTTCAAATGTGGGTGAGTAAAATTTAAAGATACAGGTTTAAAAACCTATCTCCCTATCCCAGTTGCAGTGTTTTAGTACTGAATGTCAGAAATAGCTATGTGCATATGGTCATGAGTTATTATTCTATCAACTTATTTTATTTTTTTGGTTTTCAAAACTTTTTTTAAACACTACATGTATATACATTTGATAGCAGTCTGCAACAATACCAGCATCATTCATGCTGTACAAATCAATGTTTTTACTTGCTAGATCATAATTAGCCACCTTATATCTTTGACTTGTCTGCTAATGACATTTTACAGGTTTTCTGGAACCAGACATGCTTTCCATTTCTGGTCTGGATTGTTAGTACACTACTTCAGAGCAAATCCTGTTCATTCTGCATTTTTACATATCACTTCATAATCACAGTGCCTCTCTCAGCTTTGCAGTTGTCACAAAATTTTATCTTCTATCTTTTCTTTATTTCTTTGACATTGATCTCTTGCTTATCTTATTTTTTTTTGCACCTTACTGCCATCATTTAGTACCTCTGTTTAATTCTTACATCACAAACTCATAATTTCCACAGAACAGCAGCTATTAAAATTTCCCACTCTAAAATTTATTGCTGAAATGGAGATTATCAGTCTCCCACAGGGCTGTAACTTGCATAGTCGTGGATTTCTAGTACTGTGACATTTTGAATTAAGAATTAGGGTTTAGAAGTCGAAAGGGATAGTAATAATCACAATACTTTTTACCTGTTCTAGTAGAATAATATTCTACTGTTTTTTTGAACCGTCCTCTTTAGGCAGAACATTTAATTATAAAATCGTATGAAATCTCGTATGGTGTTGTTCCTGTGTTCCCACAGTCTGAGCTATGTTATGTGCAAGTACTGATGTTGTCTGTGATGAGTAGTGTATTCTGTGGTTCTGAAATTCTACTGTATTCTTGTGAATCTTTTTCAGCTGTATAGCACAACTTTTTTTCTGTGTGATGTAAAGTACATGTAAGCAGCACTATGCATGTATATTTCTGGCACAGGGCTCTCATGCAAGCTGCTGCAACTATTTATTAAATAAAAGTTGACCAAGAAAACTACCACTTCTTTCTCTTATGCAGTTTTTGATGAAGTAAGGAGAGGAGAATTCTGTAAACATCTTAAATGTTGGAGTACATTCTGACAACTGTGAGTGAGTGGAAATGATGGAATCTAATCTTCCTTATTTCCCCCTAAGTGTTATCCAAGAGGTTCCATTTATCAAAGTAAAAAATGTACCAAGCTGGCATACTTGGTGGATGTTTAGAAGATTTTGTTTTATAGCAACTTGCACTCAAGAAGGTGATATTTTTAAAGAAAAAGTCAGTCATTTACCATAAACTTGCCTTTTCAGAGTATAATTTATTTAAAATTTTGAGTAAATCAATACAGTTTGCTTTTCCTTACTTTTTGTGAGAATGCAGATTATATTTATCCTCAATTTGCTGAGGAAGAAGTTTTGCCACTATGTAAATTTCTGTCTCTATATTAATGTCATAGCCTTTAGAGAGATATTATTTTAATTCCAGGTTTTTAAAAAAAGTAGAATTTAACTAAGAAATTATTTTCATAAATATGAGCTTCACAAAAAGGCTCTTTGGGCTTGAATCAGCTGCTGAAACACAGGTGTCTGACACCATCTCAGATATTTTTCCTTCCTCTGTCTAGACAGTAGAGTACAAATCTCAGGAATACAGTATAATATTTAGAGCTCAGTCAGACATCGTATATACCAGGGTGTGGTTCAGGTGTCAGTGCATGCCTGGGCAATTAGACTGAGTCACCTGTTATTGTATTCCTTTTATTTACACCCTTTGCAAATGTAAAACTCATTCTTGTATTCTGAGAGGAAGTCAGTTCTCTAGCCTTGCTAGATTAATTTAGCATTTTGGCACTGGGCGGTGACCTATTGTGACAGGCAAAAAGTGACTTAAGTGTTAGGGTTAAGTTCTCTTAAAACCACCAGCTGCCAACCTTTCTTCTTATAAAGCAAAACCTTCAAATACTGCTACTAGGCTAGTTAGTTATATACTTTCCTTAATTTATTTAATTTGGAACCATTTTAAGTCTGCATTTGAACCATCAGGGAGTTCAAGATACTAGAAACCATTCTGCTGTGTTTGTCCATGCAATTTCAATTGTCTTTGACAGTTTGGAACTCAAATGTATATTTTATTGTTTTGTTTGTTAGTGGGTTATGTTTGATTGCTTTTTCTTTGATACTGTTTTCCTTTTTCATCTCTTCTGTATATACAGATAAAACTTTGTATAAGGATGATTTTCATTTGGTTAACTAATGTGTCTACTAGGAACTTCTGCACCTCTGCTGGTCCTGCAGTTGGTACTGTAGTAGTACCAACTATAGGAATTGCTAGTTTTGCTCAGGCCAAACATTGTAGAGATAAGCATGTACTTGCAATTTTCCCTCTGTTTTTCTTAGAGTCTCGGGAATATTATCTAAAAACTAAGAAGAGTAGCAGTAGCGTAGATTTGAAACATGTGATTTGTTTATTTCCTGCTTTTGAAAGAAAACACTGTAAATATAAATACACAGTTCAAAATCCTTGAATTAGAGTAGTAGAGAAGACATCTATAACTGAAGAGAAATAAATTATATACTCACATCCTGCGGTAACTACACCAGGGTAAATAAAGTGTAGGCATTACTTCTAGTACCAGTGAGTTTGTGTAGCCTAGCAGATACATGAAGCAGCAGCTGAATACAGGCAAATGCCTCAGCTGCATGTTTAGTCTCCCCACTGTGCTTGCTAGTTGAATTAATAGACCTTGTTCATATGCTGTTAGAAATTATAAATCTTTGAAAGTCTTGAAAAGGGTCTTAAATGAACTGTCCAACTTGCCCTTGGTTTGATTTTGGATAAAACCCACAACAAAACATACCACTATTCTTTACAAAAGGAGGAGAAATAATTTTCTGAAATGTTTTATAGCAAAAAAATGGATTAAGATCACAGTGCTAGTGTGGTTGTATTCAGTTTTTAAGGTTTGTTTTGCTGCCTGAAGTGTGAACAACTTTTATGTTGTTGTGAAAAAAGGTAAAATTAATCACCTTGGAGGTATCATCTTTTTCTGATAATATATGGAGTCACCCCTTAATTCAGACAAAATATTAACACAAAAAAAGCCACATTAAAGTTTTAGAGAAGGTGCACTTCTACATGTTTCTAGACCTTGCATTCATCCTGAGAGTGAAATAAGTTGCTTCAGTCTTTTGTAACGAATATAATCAAATAAGTGCAGTTAAGACTGACTCTCTGTTCTCTTTATGTAATATGTTGTCATATGTTCAACAATGTTATCAGATAAATTACTATCTTTCAGGTCTTAAAAAAATCACCTGATCTCACCTTTGCCATGTCACATCCCATGTACTTGCAATTCTGAGGGAAAATTTTGAACTGAAGTTTCATATATTTCAATGTATTTAAATGTAAAAAAACATAGTTTGCCCCAGAAGCTAGAACTGTGCCTGCTTCTAGAAGGCAGTCCAGTTTGAAATATCCAGCAAACATCTGAATGAAAAATTATCTTGTTCTCCTTGTGCTTATATCTGAATTTTCCAAATTATTCCAATGAAGTTACTTCAGTTACTTATGCTGAGTATGTTAATACAGTTCAGTAAATGCAGTGTTTCAGTGGTTTTTTCAAGGTTTTTTGAGAACAATCACAATATACAAGAAAGACATAGAGGTCTGGATATTTTGATGCATTAGTATGAATGCTGTGGGATGAACCTATGATACATGTAGAGGAGAAATGTAACCTTTATCCATTTTTGTTTCCAGTGGATTGAGGAAGACTAAAAATCTACTCTTACAGGGGAAAGTTACAATAAAGTAACATCACAAAATCCCCTTCTCTGTGTTCTTCTCCCCTTTTTATGTGGGTGATTACAGGGTATTGATATGCTGGGATTAGTGTATCAGCCATTAAGTTGTTATTTAGATTATAAGAATCTGTCTTATAGTCTAAGATTGTACAGGATTTTACTAAAAAATCCAGGTAGGTGGCATTTAGTAAGTCTGTTGAATGCCTTTGAAACAGACTGTAAGTTAATAATTTGGCAGATGTTTCTGAAGTTAAAAATTATTCCAGTACTTTCTTGTTAATCAGGTTACTTGTGGGTTTCTGTTTTTACCTGTATGAATGAAATATTTCAACTCAGATGATTTAAATTAATTTTAATACTGGAATTTAAAATTATGCTGTGATATGAAACAATGTTCTGGGTGATGCTGATGTTCTGTGAGCCTTATTGGATAGCTGTTTGAGTGGGTAGGGGGTTTTGAGTGACTCCACATACAATAAATTCTGGAAAAATCTCCACAAAATTATTCATAGTTACATTCCTTTTTTGTGTGGATGAGATATATAAGTAGAGGTGACTTCATGTTTTGTTGAAGTTTTGCTGGAGAAATTCCATGGACTTAGAAACTGTAGAGAATTCTACCTTGGCCAGACGTGAGTCTTAAATCTGTTCTTATATCATGTCTGATTCCCTTTAAGTGTAAGTATAGTTTCAAAGAGGTGATAAAACAAGGATAAAGAAATAATGTGTTAGATCTTGCTGTGAATAAAGTAAAGAGAGACTGTTTTCAGTCAGTCACATTGGACAAAAGAATGAGGTGTGGCTGTCAGGGTTACTATATTTTATACAAGTTTCATGATGGGTAAAGAAAAGACACTCTTGTTTACTTCTGGGAGGCAAAATCTTACCATAAATAGAAAACCCTCAAGAAAGACAGTATAACAAATACGGATATAATGTCTGTTTTATCTGTGATTATAAAGCAAACTACTTGAAAGTGGTGGAATTACTAAAGTGCTTTTGTCCTGAAAAAGGCTGTTAAAAATACAAGAACATTGTGATAAAGGTCAGATTTTTGAAAAAATACTGAATATTTCTAAAAATAAATGTTTGGTGACATTTTTATTATTTTATGTAGCATCAGGATGACAATAACAAAAAGTAAAAAAATGTAAGTGTTGAAGTGGGATTGCCCTACATGGAATATAGCTGCAAAAATATAATAATGATGTTAAAGATATTATGTGCTAGAGTTTGCAGGAGTAAGAGCATGATCATTTTCATTTTGCTTGATTTGATTACAGGTGTTTACAGTTTTAGTTGACTTCATTGTTACACTGGTTTAACTGAAAGCTGACTTGCTCAAGTAATGTTGTGAACAAATTACACAGGATTTTATTTTTGGGTTTTTATTCAAATGAATGGATTTTTGTTCAAATGAACCCATAAATTGTGGGTTTGGCTAAATTTCAAATTTTGAGATAGGGAATATACCCTTCACTTAAGATAGAGAAGTTATCTTGAAGTGAATAAAGATGAAACCAATTGTAAGCTACATCATATGACTAGATCTGCATAGTAGCAGCTATCTTCAACTCAATTTCAGACAATCCTCTACCCCAAAACAGAGGAAGAGTGTATATGGAAAAGATACGGGACCTATGAAATTGAAGAGAGAAAAAGCAGAGAAGGAAACAGACATGAGGCATTGAAAGTGTGGTCTTGAGGAAAGTGAGACATCTAAAGGACTGAGGGAGGTGTACATAGAATTTCTGTCCTTGCTGTTTCAGTGCTCTTTCTATTTGATCACGGTTGTCTATACAAGAAAAATAATTTTTACCTGTGTTCTGACAAATTAGTCTCAAAGAAATACCTGCTTGCATCATGAATTTAATTTCATACAAGGAGTGGTGTCAAGTTTGTTGAATACCCTGAACAAGAATAAGTAGGGTATTAAAAGTGAAATAGTTAAATTTATGCAAAAATCAGAAGTGTTTTGTTGAGTTGCTTGGGTTTTTTTTTTTTAATTTTAGATTGGACTTCAGCACAGTAACCAGATATTGGACTTTTTTCTTAATGCAGAAATGCTATCAGAGTTTGGGATGTTTGTGCCTTTAAGATCTGACTGTCTTGGTCTTGGTTCAAATCTGGAGGTTTTGAGGTTTTCTCTGAAGCTGTAGCAGACACATTTAAAATCAAGTTTTCATAGAGTTTGGCTAGAAATGAGTAAGTTAGAATTAAGTTGTCAGTAAAGTCCTTGTTTTTAGTAAAGGTTTGCATTCTGCATAATTAAATAGAGTGTAATTGCTGGTGCCTTAATAAGGCAGTGATTGGATATGGGCCCTTGTATATTTTTATTGCTAATCACAGCCACTTGTTCCCCACACATCTACACCCTATAATCCTTGTTAAGCTTATGTCAAATTCTGGACAGGGCAGTTTGTTTTCTGATAGTTTCATACACAATCCTGCAGGTTTGGTATTTGAAGGTAAGAATTAGGAACTCAGCAGAGGTATGTTTGTTTACAGGGCTTTCTTCTTGTAATTCGCTTTGTAGTAGCAGTTAAAAATTGTATGTGTTTTACTTGCCACTATTTAAAGTTTATATTATATTTCTATTATAGTTTATATTATAAAATAGTCTAAGATTGTACAAGATTTGTGTTTCAAGAGCATTCTAATTGAATTCTTCCTTATAAAAGTAGTTTTATTTACAAAATCATTGGTTTATTTGTAATTGTTATAAAGCAGTCCTCTGACCATCTGTTTAAAAAAAGGAAATGCCAAATTAATGTAAAAATGTTATGTGTATTTAAAGGTAGAACAATCACCAGCAACTCCTTGTATATGACTCAACTGAATAGTTGATAGTATTTTTGAAACAGGACAGCTTCATAGTTTTTCTGTTTATGATCTCTAAGTCCTGAATGTCCCATGAAACAAACCAAACCAAACAGTTGAGAGTATACCATAAAAGACAGTATCACTGGTGTGTTTTTAGGAAATAATTTGAATATTTCAATTCCCTTGTCCCCTGCTTGCAAAGTTATCAGAAAGAGTTAGCACTAATGAGTAAATCTAAACCAAGAGGTGATGCAGTCTTAATTTAGGGGATTTCAGTAAAGCATTTCTAAATACAGTATTTGCAATATTAGCAGCATGCTGAGCAGGTAGATGGTTTACCTTGCCATATTTGTCCCCTTTCTCTCACATACTTTGCTTTGATTACAACAAAAAAAGGTTCTAAACTCAAAAGGTAGAAGCTTGTTAGCAATATTTATTAGTTTCTGATGGCCAGATCATTGAAAGGAAGAACCTATGCAAAGTTTTCTAATCTTTACCATTGTAGATCTTTGGTGTCTGAAATACAGCACGTCCCCACATATTGCTGGAGGGAAGCAGATAGACAAACTTTTAACCAGTTAGTTATTATCACTGTGGCATATATCTATGTCTATATCTATATCTATGTCTATAGCTATATCTATGTCTATGTCTATATCTATGTCTCTCTGTCTCTCTGTCTCTCTGTCTCTCTGTCTCTCTGTCTCTCTGTCTCTCTGTCTCTCTGTCTCTCTGTCTCTCTGTCTCTCTGTCTCTCTGTCTCTATGTCTCTCTGTCTCTATATCTCTGTATCTCTATATCTCTGTATCTCTATATCTCTGTATCTCTATATCTCTGTATCTCTATATCTCTATCTCTATATCTCTATCTCTATATCTCTATCTCTATATCTCTATCTCTATATCTCTATCTCTATCATATTCAATCATTTCAATATTTGTTTCTTAAGCTTAGAAACAAATCATAGATGTACCAAGGTACACATTTTAGATAGAAATATTAAATCGGTCTTCACTTTGTCTTCATTATTATAGGATCTTCTGCCAGAAAAGATGAAGCTCTCTTACAGTTCTCTGGTGGCTGTAGCTGAAAGATTCTTGGTCTTTCTTTAATGGTGTTGGCAAGTTTTGTTGCTTGATCTTGCAACCTAGTCTGTCAGACTTCTTAAAAGAAACTGCCCCTCAGTCTTAAAAAGGCTGCAGCTATTGAATCTGATATTCAGAATTATGAAGTCCTTGCTTTAATTGTTTAATTAGGGTTTAATTCAGAGGGTTTTTTAGATTATTAGAACTTGGAAACATTGTCATGCCTGTGAATTTTGTGGTCTTGTGAGGGGTAGAATGTGGAAATAAATTTAATAAAATCTAATAAATTTAATAAAATATGTGTTCTTTCAGCACATAAATGAAATGCTAACTTTGTAAAAAATAAGGATTTTAAAAATTTTTATTTTTTGAGCTACCTTGACGGAAATATATTTTGACAAGATTCTATAGCAAACCAGTTTTTCTGTTTCTGACTTTTGGAAGCTGCTGAGCATGTTCATGCCCTATTGATAGCTAGTGTAATTCACCATCTCTAAAAAGCAAATTATATTTCATTTCAAACAGAATTTTAGTGTTAATAATGACTATCACTGGGTCCTGGTAGTCTCCTGCATTTTTTTGAGTCTACACCTTGTATGAGAAATGCTACTTGTGTTTTTGTAGGCAGATTCTTATTTTCTGTGAGCCAGGTATTCTGCCATGTACTCATCGAGTACTTGCCTTGCGAGTGGAAAGAGTTGTTAACTTGAACAGAACTGTTCAATTGCTTGTGAACATGGGTTCATTGTGAACTGCACAATCAAATACAGTGATAGTCTATTAACTTCATATGGAATAAGTCTAGAGAGTCAAGTGGATTTTACTTACTCTGACTTTGTTTATGAACTCCAGTACTTTGTTTCTTAAAAATGATGTGTCTAGTATGTAATGGCTAATTTAGAGTAATGTGGAATTTTACTGACTGCTGTGCTGCTTACAAAATTGTTACAAAACAGTTTGACTTGGAAAAGCTTTGAATCCAACTAGAATAAATTTAATGCGACTGCCTTTAATTAAATTTGCTTAATTTAAATAATGTAATTTGTATTGATTATGCTTCTGCAGTACATTTGGATTTTTGTTTTTAATTAAGGTTCAGTAATCTTGTTTTACCTTCCAGAGCTATTCATAAAATGACTGTGAATAAAAAACATGTTAATTAAGTTAACGCTTTCATAAATTTATTAAACCAAAAGCATGTAATGTTTTTTTTCCCTATGAAGGTATCGTATACAGAGGAATTGTTATTAGAAGGACAACAACTCAATTTTACTTGAATTTATCTTTGTCCCCTTAGCAAATGCAACCTGAATAGCCCTCATATAGCCCCCAAACAGTGTGGGTACTTTTTCACTCCACTTGCCTCAGAAGCTGCCAACGTTACCTTCTGAAGCTGATGGGATGGTTCCTAAAGCGCAGCAGGACCCTGTAACTTTCTTGGGCATCCTGTAACTTGCTGTGGAGCTTCTCCCTGTGAGCTAGCATCTGTGCAGCACTGAAACAGTCTCAAACTCGAATGCTCACATAATCATTTTCTGGCAAGGGAGTTGCCCACTGATAGAACTGCCTGTGTCGAGAGCAATCCAGAATGAAAGGTTGGCTGTATCAACTGAGGCCATAAATGCTGTGCTAAGATTTATTGCTATTACTTTGGTTTCTTCCCCTCTCTTTGTTAGGACTATTAGCAGTTTGAAAAGAGTTTAAGTTCAAGTCATGGTGATATACATGCATTTTTATGTGAGTGTGGATGTAAGTCTTTGCAAAGGCTTGTGCAAACCAAAACTTTCTAAGTGGTAGCCTTAAACACCAGGTTTTGAACTTTAACATTTAGTTTACCTGAACTCATTCAGAAAGATTGATCTGATGTTGTCTCACTTAAGTCTTTTTTGTTCAAAGTAACTATTTCAGCTACTGGTAATGCAGTGGTACCAAGTAAATTCTGTCAGATAATTTGTCATAAGGGAAGACCTTCTCCCTCTCTACCATTCATTGCCTGAAAGCACCTGAAAGTGAGGTGAGGGTTGGGCTTTTCTCTAAGTCACAAGTGATGGGACAAGAGGAAATGGTCTCAAGTTGCACCAGGGGAGCTTTAGATAAGGTATTATCACACATTTCCTCATGGAAGGTGTTGTCAGGTATTGGCCAGCCTTCCCAGGAGCCTTGGCAATGCTGAGTTAATGGTTGGACTTGATTATTCTAAGGCTTATTCAAAAGTAAATGATTTTATGTCAGAGGAACTGCTCAAAAAACAGTGAGCAAATTACAGTTCAGTGTTATAGCTGGGATCAAAATTATATGGGATTTTGACTAACTAGGCAGAAATCTCCAGCAGTTTGTGTCCTGAGGTGCTTTCTGGGCTCTGATTTATATCTCCTCAGATTTCATTTGTAAATGGATTGTTGGTACATTCTGTTGTTCTTTATAATAAAATTATAGCAGAAAGTAAGTCTGGGAATTTTTCCATGAGTTCTTTCTGCAGTTACCATTATTCCTGCCTTTATTCATAGGTTTGAAAGATAGTTAACAGTAAAATAATCTTGCTTTCTAAATTGTTTCTTCAGTGGCTTTGTATGTGGGCACCGATCTGTGTTTGCCTAGCCTGTGGTTATGCTTGCCTTTCAAATTTATGTGTGATTAAGCATTTTCAACGTAATTAAAAATCATGTTGAGTTAAAGCATTTTGATGCAGCATAGTTGCTTATTTACCATATTTATTCATCTCTAACTTCCCTAAGATAATGCACAGTGGGTCTCCCTGTCATTAGTGTAAACTGCTAATTGTACTTATTTGTTATCCTTGAGTGTCCTGCTAACCAAGATGATACAGCAAGAAGTAAAGTACAAAAATCTGTGTTTAAAGTATAATATAGATGCACTATTTGCAATTTGCAACTATTAATGAGTCTATTTTTATTAAACAATAGTGAATTTAGAACTTTTCCTTAAACGATCAGCAAACATGTATGTTAGAAATACAATTAATAATGAAAATCCTTGCTTTGATTTTTGCCCTTATGTAACTCATATGTGAATTAGTTGGTTACTTAAAATAATGCTTAAACTGTATAACATCGCTGTCTCTGTTCTGTTTTGTCACCAGTAGTAAGCAACTGAAAATATATGAATGTGTGCTAAAAAAAAGCAGAGGATTATTCAGATGATCACACTGAACTCTGTTGATACTCTGAATCTTATGAAACGAGGTACAAGAAGTTTACTAATAATGTAGGACTTTTGAAAGCAAGTTATAATTGATACAGTTTTCTCTAAACTGGTCATTAATGAGAATGATCAATTAACTGTTCTCTGCAAAGTCTGAAATACTGGTAATTTTCAGAAGAAAAGTGTAAAGTCAGGTAACATACAGCAGTTCTTTTTGAGGACTTCCCTAGTGTGTAAAATATACATAATTTCTTGACATTTTAAATGTAGTGAAATGAGGAAAAAATTTTTTTAAAGACTTTTATCTTTTTTTCTTTTTCTCCCCCTCCTTCTCTTTTTAAAAGTAAATCTTCAGTCTATTACAGTAGTTCTCAGGATTTTGTTGCCCTAAGAAATATTTTCTATTGGTATGTTACGATGGTTTACTATAGGCAGAAACTCAATACAAGTTGTTTGCTGGACGTGAATGCATTATTTAAAGTTATAACAAGTGAGAATAAGAATTGTTTTAGTGGTATTAAAGCATTTACTCTTAGAAGGAACATTCCTTTATGAGGAATAAAGGAATATTCCTTTATTCCTTTACAAACTAGGCTGTGTTTATAAGCAATCATAATGGTGAAGGAATTGAAATTATATTCTAGAGAAACTTCATTTGCCTTTATTTGTATTTAGAACTCATTGAAGAACTTTTATTCTTCACCATACTATGGCATGGTGAGTTAGCCTGCAAGGTCTCAGTACAGAGGAAAGTTACTCACATTAACTGGTGTTTGAAATTTGGGATGTGTTCAGGTGGAAGATAAATCTCTGCTACCTTTCTTACGAAAGGTTGAACCATATGAGCTTCTAAGTCCCTTCCCTGAAAGACTAGACTTGAAATTTTACCTTATAGCATATTTATAGAAACCATATGAAATATAAACAAAATAATAATAAATTATATTACATAATTATATAATGATTGCATTGTATAAATATATCATATCTTTTGGATAATATATTTAATAATATGGAGATAAATGCACATATAGTACATTTATAGTGCATTTGCTTTTTAGGATAGTTATTTAAGGGGTTTTTTTGGGAAAATAGCGGTCAGGAGTATAGTAACACAATTAAAAAGGTGTTCACATTGGCAATTTGATTTGCTAATTGACTTTTATTTACGACTTTGATGTATCATTTTGACAGCTGAATATTTTTGTCTAGTCACATCACTTATAAATGTTAGTTGATATACTGTCTGCTACTTAAGAAAGTTAAAGAAATACTAGTATTCTCATGGTACCTATTCTTTTTTCCTTTTCAAATGGTTCTTGTAGTTCTCTGGTATATAAATAAAATATATGTAGGGACAACACAGAAGTTAGAGAAAATCACAACTTAATGTTCTGTTTTATATTGTCTTAAGCTTGCCAAATGTTGATGAAAGAGGCTTTTAAAATGGGAATAATGAAGAAAACTTGATGTTAAGATGAATACAATTCCCTTTTACTTAGAGTACATTGTAGGTACTATTTCTTTTTGTTTGTTCCATTTTACCTCGGTCCTGAGCCCTTCTGTGGTTTAAACAAAATGAAAAGGATATTATTAAAACATCCTGTTGAAGAAATGCAATATTGTTTATGTGCTGAGAGAACATACTGCCTTGTTTCCAAGGTGATCTTATGCTGTGTGTGCTGCCAATCATACCTCAAGCAGCATAGAAAGGAATCAGAGGCCTGTGTAGATACATGCTAAAATAATGTGAATTGAGATGAAATTACTTAGTGTGATCTAATGGACACATCATAAAACTGCAGGTAATGTAAAGAATTTCTGTTTTAGCAGGACTAGGAGGTTTAATGCTGGAATGAAATTTAGACTGTCATATGATCTAGCTGAGCCTTTCATAGTATGTCTAACTGTATGTGCACTGCTGTTAATTTGAACTGTTGGTGGCTTACAGTTCTCTCTGGCTCCAGCAGATGTTAATGACATATTAGCATTACCAGCAGTAAGCTGTACTATTTATAAAAAAAAAGTTTAAAAGGCAGCAAGAATTTATTTTAACTAATGATTAAAATATTTATAAATGTGAATCTGTTTAACCAATATAATATCTGTAGGCTAAATAAGAGCATACTGGTTGATCTGTAGTTTAAGTAACTATGTTTTGTCATCAAACAGTCTGTACAGAATGAAAATAGGGTTCTTTCCTAACTGCTTATATATTGTTCCTTTTTAAAATCAGCCTTCTCAGTGTGGAGAAGATTGGTTTTTCTTATTGATAAATTAAATATAATTTCTTAATCATTTCGAGGAAAAAATGGTGAAAAAATTGAATGGAATTACTGTTTTCATATAGTAATTAATTTAAAGTGAGATCATGCAGGTCAATCTATCTTACAGTAACATGAAATCAGCAACGTTTATTTTTCAACTCTTTCTAACATCTGCATCTTTTCTTGTCTTTGGATCTCTTTTATATTGGGGTTTTTTTGACAAGTCTTTGTAAAACAAAAATGTGGGATGTCTTGGAATTATATAATAACAAAAATATTTGAGTTTCAGTAACTCATATTCATAGTGGAGCACAAGCTCTGATTTTATATCCAGTTTTAGCTATTCATCAGCAGAGGGCAATATAACTTCATTCATTTCCTTGAAAGGATTTAATTTGTTGATCTTTTTATTTCTAATTTTAACTAATGTAGCACCATGTTCTAAATACTGAGAAAATATGTGAACTCATGATGAAAAAGCAATGAGCTGTAGTATTAGTATTCCTTATGCACTTTCAGAAGCCTATATAAACTTCCTGGTAGCTGTACTCTGTGGGATGTGTTCCCTGAGTTCAGAAGCAGGCAGAAAATGTCCCGACTTTGTGGAGAAAGCAAAATGTATTTTTACTTTTCCACTGGATTAGCTGATACACCCTCAGCAATTAGCTCATATGCTGTTTCAGTGGTCTGTTTGTTTTCTTTTTTGTTTGTGGACTTCTGTTTGTTTGTTCTGGGACATATGTATTTTTTCCCTTAGGACAGTCTCATGCAAAGCTTGGCATGCTTTTTACATCTATTTCAGTTTTATTGTAGGAATAAATCCCTTATGAAGGGAGAACTTGTAGTACTTGTAGAACTTATAGTACTAGTCTCAGTACATGTGTTGTAAATTAGGTGTAGTGATAAGCTGTGCTGTAATAAGAAAAACTAGATTTAGGCCTTCATTTCAACTCATTCATTCCACATATTAGAAGAAGAGTCTTGTTTTATGGCTAGAGTGGTAAAATGAGCCTTTGCACTCCTTAGGAAGCATGTGTACAATAACCTTTTAGTATACACTGTATTAATACTAATATATTGTGATAGTTCTTTGATTTTTATATTGCCATTTAAATTTCCATTTAGTTCTTCTTTCAGGACATGTCAGGAATCCTAAAATGGATGTTCCCGTGTGGCAATTTTTTTTTTTTTGAAAATCTGCTTTCCTATTTCTAATGCTCTTGAGGCATATTCAGAAAGACTTCAGACATATGGTTTCTTGTTTTTCATCTTCTCCTTTGGGCATCAAACATTCCATGAGTCTACTTTACTGTCAGAGCATAAATACAGTTCCTGCTAACAGCCTGGGATAGGCAGCATTTACCAGTGTTAAAACACAAGGCTAGGATTGAAATATTTTGTTGTTCAGCTTGGCTCACTGAATGACCTTAGGTAGTAGCATCCCTCTCTTTACTTTTGTTTGAAATGCATTGGATAATGCTGGCCTACCTCTATTACTAAAATTGTTTTGAAGATTAATTTGCCTCTCTTTAAGCTGTAATACTTAAATTGCAAATAACAATAGAACTCCTTTAGGTATTGCATGTAGATAAAAATGGTAAAACAGATCATAAAGAATATATACAGCATTTGCATTCAGTTTATTTTTGCACAGGTATTTGTGCTTGTGTTCCAGTTCGAGATCTGCCCCTAATTATAGGATTTGATTAAATCATTCAGTCTTTTACACTATCACACTGATGCAAAATGGGAATAAATTCAAATCAACTTCAGCAGGTATTGAAGTCTTAGGCTAGGATACATAAATGCTAATAATAATTGTTATGGCTTTAAAAATTTATTTAGAAAAAACCTACAGGATTTTCATCCATAAATACAGTGCTGATTATATTGTTATATCTTGCAACATACACTAATGGTTAATAAAATAAAGCATTGTTAGATGGCTGAAAAGAACACAGTATCTATGCAACTGTAACTGGCAACATGTAAATTAGCTAAGTAGTTTAAAAGTCACTGTTCTAAAGCATCTTAGGCTTTTCCTTTATTCTAAAAAGATTAATTTAAAAAATCATTAGTTGCAGGGAATGTAAAGACACTTTCACAGAAATCTTCAATTGATTATTTTGTTTTCCATTCCAACTGGGTTAAGTGGGAAAGAAGAAGAAGCTAGCACAATAAATCGGATGCCTTTCAGACCTAAACTGTTGTCAGCCTTGGTAATATATCCAAGCATGTGTATGTGAAAATTTCCTGTGTCTCCGTAGAGAATAATGTCTTGAAATGTAGTAAATAGATAAGTTACCATATTACCGTAGCTTTAGACACTTGGCATTGTGCCATGCTCTAAGACAAAGGACAATTCCGTAAAAATTTTCATGTTTAAAGCATCCTTGTTATTAAAATGTTAATAACCAAATATGTATGATGCCACTTTTTATAATTAAGTTATAAGTGATACTGAACAAATCAGAAAAGCTTTATCTTGAGGACTGTAGAACAGGTTGAGATGTGACTAATTTTATTAGGCACATTTTCATTAAAATATAAAGTACCCAGATAGCTTATTTAACATGGTGATTGATGGCTAATGAGTTTAGTGTAGATGTTCTTCAGTTATAATGTACTAGGTAAATTTTCAAAACATATTGCCTTAGTTCCCCCTGTCTCAGCAGCAGACATTTTATTGTGTTGAAAAATATGGTTTGTGAAGGAAGTTAGTAAACTAGTAATGAAAAAATGTATCTGTAGCATTTTTCTCTGATTGTTTGTTAGAACCTACTTTTAAACTGAAGTAATGATGTGGTAAGCTTGTTGTCAGAGATAGATATATTTTGATCTGGTTATTGCATAAGAGTTTATTTTAGATAGTTCTACCTAAACTAGTCTGTCTAAATTAATAAGAGGTTTGTTGTTTTTTTTTTTTTTAACTTCATGTCTCGAACTTTATTTAGCTATTTGTATAATCAAACACATCTTCAAGTATGGGGTTTTTTGTGGTGGTCTTTTTTTGTTGTTTTTTTCAGTAATTTCTGTGGCTTTGGCTATAACTGGAGGTATATATTGTCACTTCTCGTATTCTGTGTGTTCATGGAATGGCATAGATTGTTATGATAAAATCATTCATGCCCAAAATATGCAATATCTCTGTTTAGAACTGTTGGATAACAAAGGAAACAACAGGGATTCTGTTGGGACTTTTTTTTGTTCTTTTTCTTCTTCTTCTTTTTCTTCTTCTGCTGCTGCCTCTGCTTCTGCTGCCTCTGCTTCTGCTGCTTCTGCTTCTTCTTCTGCTTATTTTCTTCTTCTGCTTCTTCTTCTGCTGCTTCTGCTGCTTCTTCTTCTTCTAGTTCTGCTTCTGCTTCTTCTGGTTCTTCTTCTTCTGCTTCTCCTCCGCTTGTCTCCTTTGTTTCCTTTCCCCATACCCTATTTTTTTTTGTTGGTGTTCTTGAGAACAGTATTGTTTTAGATTTTTTGCGTATGGAAGTAATGGGGGAATTTTAAATTAACTTGTTCTCCATTGAGTTTTCTGATCTCAAAACTGCTAAATCAATTTTTATTGTCTTGATTATGTAACTCAAAAGGCTGTTCATTTGTCCATTGGGAATAGAGCTTTTTTAGGTGACAAGAGTTGTGCCACCTGCCTCTTATGAAGTGGATTGCAATTTGAACCCAGCACTTGTTCAGCTATGCTTTTGGACACAGAAATGAGAAGATAAAAATTCAGTACACTTTCCCTTCACCCGTTCAGGTGCAGAATTTACATGTTGAGAAACATGGTTTCCTAGAAGTGTTAAGGTGCTTGAATACCTCCTTTTGGTTACCATCCTAAATGATACATCCCTTCTTGTCTTGAAACAAGCTGGGATAGGAGGTAATCTTAAAGAAAATAACCATTTAGTTCTCACATGATTGACAGTCTTGATTCATCTTGTTCCTAGTTTGCATTTCTTTGCTCATACTCATTTGCACATCTGTGCTCCTTTTGTACTTTACTGAATATATGTGCAAGCTGAGGCATACTACATGTATGACATATTTGCAGATTTTGGTGTTTAATGATTCCATATTAAGTAATTTCTTGAAGGAAGGTGAAACTTGAATTGAATTCTGTATATGTTGCTGAGAAGAAAGGGAAGGTTTTTGAAAAGAAGCCTGTACAAAATAGGGTGAGGGAAGTACCTTTCCCTATTTTCTGCATAGAGAAGAAGAGGTGCTTGGGCCTGAAGTATGAGTTCTCCTACTGCACTTTGGTCTTGGGAATCCTGTGTCAAAAAGCTACATTTTCTGCATTGCATGCTTTTGGATACCTATTATATTCTACTGTCCTTAATGCTGTTTTCAGGTCTGATACATACTGAGTAATTTGGTATATGGATTTTTGACATGCACTTGAATAGAATGAAAGGCTGACCTGTAGCTACGTATCTATATTGTACAGATTCCCAGAAGGGGGCATTATGGTGACTAATGAGGGGAATACAGCACTCCATTTCCAGTTTCCTGCCAGTTGGCAGCATGAAGGTGTTGTGATATGAATAAGGATGTTTAATCCAGAATGCCTCCTAAAAATTAAATAAAATCTTATGCCTCACATAAGGAAAAGAATGAAGTCCTGTGCAAAGTCCATTTTCATTGAGTTTGAACATAGTATTCCCAAAGTCAGGAAGAGACAATAGATTTTTTTTTTTTTGTAGTAGGATTTCACGTTTGGTTTTGCATCAGGGTTTATGCTTTCTATACAATATCTTTGGCATAGCAGTTTTCAGATTGGACTTCCATTATATATTTTTTTTAATGGGTTTTTATGTGGACTTTATATTCTTAAAGCGCAGTTGTGTAATAGGTTTCAAACTTTGTCTGTTACCAGAAGTTTAGCTGTTGGAAATTGCAGGACAAAAGTGAGTATGAATTTGGTTTTTTTTCATATTCGTAATTGTAGGACTGTTAAAAAAAGGTTTATATTTGAACTTTTATCTTGACATAATTTTAACTGTTTTTTTACTATTAATTTGGTACTATTTTAGATTTAAGCTTAAAAAAGGATAGGCTGTATCATGTTTGCCATATTTTCTCCTTTTAATGATGTCCATGTTTTGTGACAGCTGATAATTCATTTCCAAATCAAATTCTCTTCTCTGCCTGAATCTATTAGAGCATGTTAAGAAAATGCTATTTGGTGCATGTTCTCTGAGGCTATAGTCAGATGTCTCTTTTTTTCCTTCAGTTTTGCTGTCTTAATGGGAGTAATCTCAGCGCTGCTGGGTTCCTTGGCATTTTTTAATAAAATCCTTGCTCTTATAGAAGCAGATACTTGGCAGAAAATAGACAGTCTTTTTATTTTGCTATGATAATGCATAAGAGGGATGAGGCCAACTAAATTTGTTTGAAACAAACAAAGGAAGTGTTGGAAGAAAAATCTGAACAAAGTTTCATGTTCATTGAAACCAGACTTTGCTATAAGTCTTGATAACTTTTTCAATATTACTTTAAACATTTGTTCATATGGAAAGAGAATTCAAATGTTGGGGAAAAATCACTGCAGTGACCTTTAGCCCATTGCTGTGTTTAAGATTAATCAAAAGGAGATGCTAGTATCCTGTATTTATTTTTTTTTTAATTAGGGACTTCGTTAGGTATCAGCCAAGCTTAACTTCAAATGTATATTATGCACACCCCTAATCAATAATGGTTGAAAAAGTTCACTGAGTAGAAACTACTTGTATCATTTTTTTGCTGTCTTGCTGAAGGTAAGATGTATTAAAAAAATGAAGATACACTTTTGAGAATGTAAGATCTTCCACATACAACTGTATTTCAAGGAACAGTTTTAAACTTTTTTCCAACAATACATATCAAAATGTTGATCACTTTCTAGAAACTGTTTAGGGAATATGGTTATTCCTTAAGAGCATGTCCCAAGTGGCAGAAAAATGGTGTTGATGGTTTGCTATTCATCTTTGAATTTCATGTGCTTGGTGCTGTGTGCCAGCATACTGTCTTTACTTTTTAATTCTAGGTGTTTAGGTAAAATTTATATGGGAAGTCTGCAATACAGGGAAACTGTGTTAGAGTTCAGTCAGTTCTGTATGATTTGTGTCTTGACCGTATATGTTCTATTTTGGAGTTTCCTAGACTAATTGTGGTTAGATATTTTACTTAGGAATGATTTTGAGACAGAGATAGCACCTTTTTTGTGATTTTATATTATGTATGAAACTGTCCTACCAAATCTCAGTCATCTTCCAAAGACTCTGTGAACCCTCATTTAATTCTTTGCAATGTAGACTAGAATTAGCTTGTATACATGTAATTTTTAGCCTTTGTGTGTTAAAAATGAAGGAAGTTCCTGATGGGGGCTTTTAACGGCTTAAGTTATGGAAACTCTTATTTCAGTTAAAAAATATCCATGTCCAATATATTTTTTTCAGTAAAAGCTCTCAAGAGGGGTTGAGAGGAGAAGAAGTAGGTCGTTCAAACTGATCAAACTGATCGAATGCACTTTCTCTCTTTTCTGAGACACCTGATGCCTGTGACACAGCTCGTTCAAGTTTATTCATGAACTTCTGACACCTATATAAGAAGAGCAGAAATACTGAATAAAAGCATTATTCAGCATTTCTTTGGCATAGCCCTTTAATTAGTTAATTACAGTGTACTTATTTTAATTATGTCCCTTGGGCAGCTCTACCAGCCTTGATTGACAGGGACATCTTGGTTTACGTGACCTGTTGGATTTCTGGACATAATTTTCATCTTTGCTTTAAGTTCAGGTGGGTCTTACATTGGTTATAGGATGTTGGAAGTAAGATTCCTCCTGTTGTTTTTTTATGGAAGGTGTGCCTGCTACAGCCTCCTTCTGGGTTTTGCTGGCGATGTCTGAGCTTGTAAGCATGAGCTTGTGTGTTTTAAACAAAGTGTCCTTGTGTGGGGCTGTAGCCTGGTGAGATGAGCATGGAGAAAGGGGCTCATTGCTTGTACCTTGCTGGTGAGTGACCATACTTAGAAATGGGTCACACAGTGATATTTGGCACAGAATTTCCATGTGTTTATCTCTGTGGCTGTAGGATACCTAGCTTTCGACCAGGCTGAGAATTATGTGGATACACAGTGTGTCTGTTAAATTGCCCATGCAGTTTGACATCCTGTGTGCAAAAGTGTTCTGGGATTGAGACGTTGTGCACAGCAGAAGGTGACACTCAGATTGGTGAATGGCACTGTACCTGGTGCCCTCTTTACTGCATGAAGTTCCCTGAGCCATTACATAGTTTTTCCTCTTTGGAACATAGCTTTAACAGCAGTAGAAAAAAGATAAAAGAACAAAAAAGAAAACAACTGTAAAGCAATAGATGGAAAAGGTAGGGGAATAGAGATAATGAGAAAAATGTAGGAAACAATGGATACAGAGGAAATAACAAGAGGGAAAGTGGTCTGGGAAGAATTCTGTCTTTAAAAGTACATAATTGTGGGAAAGGAGGTTGGGATTTTTATTTTATTCTGTATCTTTCTGTGACAGAAGTGTTTATGTGTATGGATAACTTCAATTTTAATAAATGCTTAATGAAATTTGTGTGCTCTGTTTAAATGACAGTGTTAGTGGCTTAGGCTGGAATTCTGCATACTTTTCTCTGTCCATTTTGCTTTGTGCACTGTATAGACTACAAGCTTGTTGAAGCTCATTACACTACTGTGTTTGAAAGTCTTGTTCTTTTGTTTTCTCCATGACTGCTCCTCGATCATAAAGAAGCACATTATGTCTCTGTGAATAATTGAAAGCATTTTTACTTTATTCTGGCACTGTGCTCCTTTCTTTACTCGCTCTGCTTATTCTTATTTTGTCATTCATGCTGTGAAGAGGTGAGTGAGACCTTTATACAAATGATTATTGGCCATCAAGCAATAAGATAAGTTCTATTTGCAATTTGCCAAATCAGCTATTATCTTAGCTGCTAAGGCTTAGTATGTATTTTAGATTAAAATAATTTTTTGAACTGCTTGTTTGTATTTATTAAAAAAAGAAATCAGTTTCTTCAATTTCACCCATAATTTCTTAAATAGACACCCAGTTAAAACTGGGAAATTTTCTTTAGTGTAACTTAAAACAATGAGAAAATACTTCCTTTTTATCAGTAACATTTAATAAATTAATCCTAAGTAACAGAAACAACTATTTAATGTAACAATGAAGAAGACCTAACAAATCATACCTACTTTTATAGGGATGAGTATTTTAATCCTAAGTGTCACATTTGTAATGAGTAGCTTTGTTTAGTCCAACTTTACTTATATAAAAATTTTTGTGGAAAACATTATTCGCTGAGTCATGAAGCAACCAGTAAAACTATCGCTTGCATGTTTTTGTGTGAATTTTTACAGAGGAATTGTAAGAGCTATAATTTCCACAGAGAGAGCTCTACATTGGTAAAAAAAAGGGACATATTTGCTGATTTCTTAAGAGAAATTTCTGGAATGAGTAATTTTTGAAAAAGACTCACAAATATGAGCATGTTGACAAGCCCTAGTGATGCTTCTGGTAATAAAAATGCATTTCGAGGAATTAATGATGCAGCATCTAAGAAAGGAGATGTTTACTAGAAGGCAAACAAAATGAAAAGCAATGCTAAAGAGGTGAGAGAAGTGGAAAGTAGGTGTCTTTCCTAAGGTACATTTCTTAGTCATTGCTGGGTTGTAGTATGCTTTTGTTTTGCATTTAACAGAATTAACTTACTTTGTAGATGCAACCAGTGAGAGGTTCTAAGTTATAAAATGATAATAGAATGTAAAGTATGTCTTTAGTGAAGCTGTTTTTTTTTCCTGGAAAGGTTACTTAAACTATCAGACCAAAAATAACATTTATTAAATGTGAATAAAAATATTAGCAGAGAAGGGAAATTAAGGGTTCAAACATATTTGACCAACAGGATTAAATGCAGCCTAATTGGAGTTCATTTGAACTAGTAGATTCCTTGAATTCATTTTTGTTTCATTTAATTCCTATGATAATTGCTTAAATTATATGTGAAGTGATTCACTAAGACTTCACAAGCCACTTAGTATTAAAAGAATTTTCATACTTCACTTTGAAATCCAGGTCCTGTGTTTGACTTCACAAGTTCTAGGAAAGATGTGAGCAATCCATTTCACTTTTCTTTGAAAGCAAAAGTGCTGTGGATCATTCAGCTTCATTTGTAACAACTTTCAGGTATTAAAAAGCAGCAGTATCTGACCATTTATGTATGCAGTCTTCTTTTTGTTACTTATTTGAGAAATACATGTGATCAGAAAGAGCAGGCTGCTAGGCAGAATATTTTCTCATTAACAGTGTAAAATATGTTGCAAAAAGGAAAATTAAGCTCAGTTAATTTTAAATGTTTATAAATATTTACCATATTTTACTTTCTATTGTAGTAAATTTCTAATAGTATTGTGGTAGATTTAAATGTTGATTTTTATGTAAATAACTTGTATAAAAATTTAACAGGAGTAAATTCACTGTGCTTTTTTAAAGGCGTTTTATTGTTATCATTGGAGTGCTAAAGGGAAAGGTTCTTGAGGGCGTGTAGGATGAGAAAAATCATCCTACCTGATATTGTTAGAAATTTCTTGCTGCTATTTTTAACATTATCAGTGTGTCACTAGGGAAACTAGTGTTTACATTTCATAAAGCTCTGATGTGATAGTCCGGTCATCTTTCTACTGTCTAGTGGATTTGCTGTGCAAAGCAAATGCAATCTCTTGTATTATGGGAAAAGATATTATTTGTTAATGGGGTGGTGAGGTCTTCTTTTGGCCAATGACAGCAGAGAACTTTTGTGAATTAGGCTTATGTACACTTCTAGAAACTCCAGAACATACCTGCCTGCATATTTAGGTGTACAAGTACTTCTAAAAATTACTCTTCAGGAAGATTTTTTTTACTTCAGATCATGCATTAGATTTAAATCACCTCCTGTATTTTAGCACATTCCAATTGCTAAAAATACCTACACATGAGGAAGAAAATATGTTTGGAAACAAAGATACTAAATCTCTCCTTTAAAAAGACACTGAAATATAAGTTAATTAGATAAGCCTTTCTAGTGCCAAACCTGTGACACAAGTGCATAAATGAATAAACTGCATTGTCTATAGGGACAGTATAATCTCTAGGGTGCAGTTTAGACTATTTAGGTGCAAACATTTTCAATTTGTTTACATAAATGAGATAAGTAAAGCCTGTAAGGATATCTCTCAAGGCTGTTTTAAAAAATAGGGGCAGGGCTTTTCATGATGTGTAGACCACACATTTGACAGTATTTGTATTGTAAAATTTCTTACACTCATCCTATGTAATTTTCCAGCAAAAAGAAAGTTTGGCACATGTTCTTCTTCAACATATGGTTTATTAGCATGTAAAAATTGTTTTGTTTTCAATTCTTTACTCATTCTCTGCTGTTGCTTTTGTGTATTGTTTGTGAGCATAAATTCCTCCTGTGCATGTCTAAGCTGCTCCAGTGCTGAGAGGTAGTGATATTACAGCCTTGGAGATTTTAGGAATACATTTGTCATCTTCACCATTCTCTTTTGCATTTTGGTTTTCCGTTCAAATGTTTTATCCAGGTAGACTTAGAAGCTTCCAGAAAGCTTCAAAATTCTTATGCTTGAGCTGCAAAACCTTCTTGTAGAAATTTGGTGTGACCTGAGGGTCAAACTGTCTGGTTGACAAGAGGAGTGATAGAGTGGCTCTGGTGGGGCCCTGGCATCCTGCCAAAGTCAAAGCAACAGAACTACACATTTCTGTTTGAGCAATTGCAATTAGAAATGTAAAAAAAAAAAAGTTATTTTACAGTACACTAAAATTAAGATGCCTAGAATTCATTCAGTTGAGTGAAATACTGCTTGGTGTGAATTCAAGAGGTCTTTTTCAGTCAGCTGTGATTACATCTGTAATCATCTTGTACAGATGCTTTTTAAAAAGGTTGTGTGCAGAAACGGTTAAATTTCTTCAAAATTCATTGCTAAGATATTTCAAAATAATTATTTTAGCAAACATTACACAGTTCAGCTGCTGTAAGATGTTACATTTTCATTGAGGTGCTTTACTGTAAGATTTGCTACTTAATTTGCATGTTTAAAAAATTTTTGTGCTTTTTTTCTGTAAGTAGGTATTTTCACGAAGAACCTATCATACTGATAAAAACAAACCAAACATACTTTTACATAGTGTTTCACAGACAAGTGCTTGTAAAATGTCAGCCTAAGATTTTCAGACAATTAATGTATTTTGACATGATTGCATAAAAGCAAGATGTTGAGTATGTTTTGTTATTTAGAGAAATCTAAAATTGAACAGTTAACATCTTAGTAGGCTATTTTTACACTCATCAAGAAACTCAGTGTGAAAGAACAGCAAAGATTACAAAATCAAGTATTGAAAAGTTAGACTGTCAAAACTAGGGTTTCAGTTCAACTTCAGTTCACCCTTGTTATGTTAATATGTAATCTTTAAGTTTATGAACAGAAGAATTTTTTTCCCACAGACAGTGGTCCATTGGAAAGATTAATTTATTTCATATTTCTTTATCAGAGTATATAATATGCAGACATACTGTTCACTATTAAAACTAGCTACCAGTAAAAAAAATTCCTTCTAGACATTTTTTGTAATACTTCCACTGTTGCATCAGTAAACTTGATAAAAATGACTTAAAAATTACAGTACTCCTGTGGATTAGTTTGTATTACTATCTGTATTTTACAGCTGTGGAACATTAAATTAAAAATGCATAAAGGCTGAAATACTTGTAGATTTAAAATATCCAGTTGAAGATGCCAGTAACTTGAGTTTTAAATTTCAGTATTTTCTTGTAGCACTTTGAGCCACACTTAGCTGACTTTAACTGTGAATATAGTAGCTCGATGCTTTTACAGCTTCCTTTTGTAATATTTTATTGGCTACTGCTCATGAAAAATTGGAGTTTGTGGTTTGCATGCCATCACACAGGAACTCTGTAACTGAGTAAAGAAAAGAATTGATTTCTTCTGATAGGTGTGCCCTTTTCTTAAAATGATATTTCCCATTTGCCTAGAATATTCTTCACTGTGCTGTCTTTACATTTTGAAGTGTCTGCAAAGATGTGCAGAACTAATGGTTACAAAATTCTTGTTCTGTCCCATGTTGTATCTGTTCTGAAGATTTAGTGAAAAATACATTGATTTTTTTTTGAGAAAAAAAAGTGCTGAGAATACAATATTCCAATGGTTACAGACCAGTCTGTCACTGGTCTCCTCTCTGTGTGTGCTGTATACCACCCTGCCTTGCCCACTTGTCTGTTTCATCAGTCACCTCTCTTTCCATTGTAACTCCCAGGTCCTGGTTTCAGAGGTAGTTTTTTATTTCCCCCCAGTTTGTTTCTCTGACACAGGTTTTTCCACCTTCTCTCTGCCTTTATCCAGATCTCTTTTCCAGCTGGTTTCCACTCCTTCTGGCTTTTGTAGCAGTGTTGTGCAGCTGTGTGCTTCTCAGCCTGCTGTGCCTTTCCATCCTCTCCAACTCAGTGTTCTGTCTGGATAGCTTTGCCCCCGTTGGCTGTGCTCTTGTTTTTAGCAGTGTCCGAGATATTTAGTTCAAATCTCAAGGAATAGTTCTATGCAACATGTGTGGCATTGCCAACAAGTGGAGCATATGTTTGTTACAAAGTTCATGGAACAATACTTACATTAAAAAGGTGAATGATATAGAAAAATAATCAGTAGAAGTAGTGGAAATTAATTTTTTGTAGATTATGTTTCCTTCTGAGTATTTTAAACAGAATGGAAATTCTAATGATGATCTTTAAGTTGGATTCCACCAGAATCTTGTAGCTATGTCATTTTATAGAGGTTCTTGTTAGATTAGATTGTGATCAGTTTTTTTTTTTTTTGTTTGTTTGTTTGTTTTTTCTCCCCTTCACTTTTGTGGAAGTTCTTAAAATCTTTGTGGGTCATAAACTTCCCAAAGCTTTCCTTTTTTAAATTTATTGCCCCTCCCCCCATTTAAAAATCCCTCCTTTTGGAATTGTGCTAAGACCTTTTCAAGCAGACTTAAGGTGTTGCTCCCTTTGCAGCCAGTTACTGTCGAGAGCCATGTACCTTGTAGGAGCTGTTTTTGAACAGTCTCTGTGCCTTCCCAGTGCACAACGTGCTGGGATTAATTAGGCTTTTTGGGACACTTTCTCTCATCTAGGAGTTTGAGGAATGAAATACTAAATTTGAAACTCCAGTCCTCTAGTGATTTTTTGCTTTGTCTACAAAATAAGTTTAGTAGGGGCTTTCGGCCCAGAAAAAAAAAAAAAGCGGTTCTTTTCTTTACCTTTGCTGTGATTCCCTCTGGAAAGCATAGCTTAAAATATCAATTGAGCTGAGAGGTGAAACAAACTAGACTTCACGGACGTGTTATTAGAAGCAGAATCCAGGAAAACCGAAAACCCAGAAATGAACTGAATATGCTAAAAATGGCCCGTTCTGCCCGTGTGTAGTACTCAGTGCTGACAGCAATAGTAGATACAAAATAATTGTATTTCATACCATTCTCATGACAGAAAAGCTCAGTGGAAGACTCTATAGGAGGGGAAGGTGATTAAAAAAAATTAAGCAGAATTGTTTTTGTGTTCATGTCTTTGTAGATTGAACGACTGACTTCGTTACAGCCATTCTCCAACCTTAACATATGCATATTTCCTGACGTGTTCAAGTAGTCTGACTAGGAATAGTTGTTGAGATATGACAGACAAGGGGACATGAATTTCAAGCTCTCATCTCAGATTTTTCTTCTTGAATTCTCTGTGATTTATGCAGATGCTTTGCTCAGGTGAGGTTATGTTCTGTGGTGCCACTGCTGCCTTCTTAGCTGTGGTGTGGCCTGGCTTTGGTCAGTACTCCAGTCAGCACCTGCCTCTTTCCTGTTACCCTGGGCTTCTTCCTAGGATTTACAGCTGTGCTATTCAATATGACTTGCTCCACATACAGCATTCTTCTACAGCCTCACCTGCTGTTTTGCCCAGTGCCTTTTTGCAGTATTGCTGTCTGTGTACAACAGTGTAGCTAGCAGTAGTGCCACTTCTTAACATTCTGTCCAGAAGAGAAGGCTGAGCATTAAATACAGAAGTGACAATCACATAAATGTATATTGAGACATGGGAGACATACTTAATGGTTTATAATGTAAGACAAATACATATCTTAAAACGCAGCTCAAGGAAACGTCAAAGATTTTTTTAAGAAAGAGTATCTTTTAATAAAGCCACCTGTGTGTGTTACAAAATATGAATGAGTTCTTTTCCTTTAGTTTGTCAAGCTACTTATGAATAACAGACAATGACTGATCTTATTAAGAAATTACTTAAAGGCACCTGAGAGGGAAAAGCTTATATTTGGTTGCCTGTATTTATATTTAAAATTTGTAATTTTTTTTATGTTTAAAGGATTTTTTTATTTATTGTTTTCTCCCATTCCACAGCTCTGCAAACAGTGATATTTTAGCAGGTCATTTCACTTTCTCTGCATCTATAAGTTTTTATCTGAATTCTGTTAAAAATCCAGGATATGTCTGTGGGGTCTAGATGGTAAAATCAGAAGCATCACATATGTTAGACACTGTGAATGTGAGATGGTGTTGTAGTAGATACACAGGGTGTCATTAAGGAGTAGCATCAGAGGCAGGACAGTTTTGAATGATGACTACTGTACTTGGCCTATAAAAATCCTTTTTTAGCTGTGATTTAAAAAAAACAAAACCAAAACAACTTAGTATTTACTTAAATAAGAGAATATTAGAGAATAGGTTCCAGTGTTGGACGTACCAGAAGAATGTGATTTTCTATAGAAATTAAAAATTGCCTTCAAATTGTATGACAAGGTAATTTATTTAGGGAGTATAATATGTTAATATGTAGCAAGTCCCTTTTTCTCTAAGCAGCCCTACTGATCAACTTAGAATTACATTGATGGAATCACCCTGTGACTTCAGTAGTCACTAAGAAAATAGTGGCTTTACCTAAAAAGTCTATAAATACATTTGTTAACCAAAAAAATAAAGGTGCAAGTATTAAATATTTATTAAAATACATGTAGGATTTTCAGAAATTCCTGACTTTATTAAAAACTGCTTGTCTCATGACTGTATCTGACATTTTTAGTAGAAGTTATGACACAACTGGAAACAGAGCATTGTGACAGCAAATGAAAAGATGGTGATCAGCTAGTCAAGATTAATGAGTTAAAATGATGTCTTTTCAAGCAGAGATATGTAAGTTCTGTCTCACGTGGTAAAGTATCACATATTTGAAGTCAGAAAAAAAATTAGTAAGTTAATGTATTAAATAGCCAGATAAAGTAGTAGTAAATTATTAGTTTTATATTTCAGTTTCCGACTCTTCTGTGAATTTTAAACCAAGGAACATAAGCACAGATACAAATGTGTGATGTGAGGTGCTCTTCAGGAAAGTATAGAAAGCAGAAGTTCCTAATGTCATGGAACATTCACTGGTACAACTACAGTGTAAGACATTGTAAAACTACTATGCTTTAAAAGTGTGTTTATGATATTTTCTTGTGAAGTGTGCATAAAACTTGTGAAATTTTCCTTTTGCTTGTGAACATCTTAAAAAGCAGCATTCCTGAGCACTGTTTTCCTCCTGCTGCAAGTAAGTATGAGTTACATACATTACATTCATGGTATTAATTATATGGCAGATTTGATTTTGAGAATTGCAGGAAAGATGAGTAAAAAAAGCTACTCCTGCAGCATCTTTGGTTAGTGAATTTGATACGCAGTGCAAGAGATAATGATGATTCCTCCATCCTGTTTAACACGATTCTTGTCCTACATTTTTAAAAAGAAAACTAAAACAAAGGCTGAAACCTCTTCATATCTGAGCAGGTAGATAAAGGGATTTTTTTAGCCATTTTGCAAAGGAGATTTTGAAGTACACAGAACTAGCTGTGAGTAGACAGTGTGAAATTAAACTTGCAATGTGTTTGTTTCACTAGCAGGTTTCAAGGAAATGTGGTAGGACTTACACACTAAAATGTGGCATCAGCATTTCACTACAACATTTTAAAAAACTCCAGTTGTATGATTTTCCTGCTTGTGATTAAACTGCTGCCCTTTATATTCTGATACATGCTGTACCTTTTGTTGGGAATTGTTTTACTAGTGATACTTAGAAGTATATAAAAGTTCTTTTGCCATGTGAGCTTTCTCTGGGAACAAGCAAAGTTCAACAATTTTTAAAGACTAGGTAATTGCATAGGTATGTTATAAAAAGTCTGACACTCTCATTCTGACTTGTGTTTTATCCACTGAAGTTTTGTATTTATATGCATTAAGCTGCACATCTGATTCAAAAAGATTTATGCCATAACATGAATGTAGTCAATAAAGTGATATGTTGTAGACACAGTAAATACAATTTCTGTGCATAAAGAGGAGTTTTTTTCTACAGTGTAAATAGGTTCCAAGATTTAAAATTGACCCAGTAAGTTAATGGTATTAGCAAACAAAGCCTGCTGTAATTTGAGATAAAGACTGTAAGTAATCCTTTTCCCCCTAGCTTTTCTCTTGCACTGTTTCATTATGGATGCCTTATACCTGTGTCATGAGTAAGCCCCTGTGCTGTTCTCCTATATAAAATCAACTCTTAATTACTCCAGTGTGTGATAGGGCTCATTATAAGATATGAGAACTGGCTGGATAAGAGAGGAGTTCTTCAGTCTGTGTTGGGACTTAGACCCACTGGAGACAAATTTATACTCTATGGCTATGTTTGCTTTTAGAGAATTGGACAATCGTAATCATGATTGTAAACACACTAGCTCAGTTGGGGTTTGCTTCTGAAAATCATTTCTAGGTCAGATGCTTAGCTCAGGCAGCCATTAAATATTTTGTTTCTAAATAGTGCATTTTAAAAAGTTTGCAATTAAATTTTCTATAGCTAAGAAAAGAAGAAGCTTTTTTTACCTTTATAATTACATTTTAGAAAACCCTTGAGAGACACTGTATTTTTAATCTGTTTGAATTATGACTCCATTATTTTGCTAGTTTGATCCCCACTCGCAGCAAGGTGACCTTATATTTGGCACTTTGTACAGTTCAGCACTTCTTGAAGAGACGTGGGATAAAATGTTTCTCCTTCCAAGAGCAGAATCACAGAAAGGAGAGGATTAGAAATTTGTTTTCATGTTTACATTGTAGACCTTGAACTCCATTTAGTATTTTTTCATTTATAAGTCTCCAGGTATTGTTCTCTTCCTTCTTACAGATTTAGGCTGTTTAAATGCAGATTGTTTCAGAGTAGAGCAGCTCTGTAAAGAAAGGGATTGAGATTTTAGCAGTACTTTATTGAGATATCACTTGTCTGGCTTTTTTGCGATATGACCACAATTTGTATCTGATGGTGCAGTCTCCTTTTCTGCCACCCTAAGGTGGGAGTGCTCAAAGCTGATCTCTTGTTCTCTTACAATGACTTGTGAAAGGCTGGGAGATGAAGTTAACACATACCTCTGGACCTTCACTTCAAGCTCATGTGTCCTGTCAAGAGGAGGATGATGCACACTTCATGGGTCTAAGCTTAGAAACATGCCAGGGAGTCTGATTTTGTTGGGGGGAACTGCATTGTGAAGGCATCCTGTCATAGCCACTGTGAAGATGATGAATAACCATGTGCCCATGTGTTGGGTTTCTTGTCTTTACTCCATCAGCACTCCCTATGCTGCTTTTTTGAATTCAAAGGTTGTAGAAGTCCTTTCTGGCACTCCAGATAACTTCAGTGTCTTTCCCGGATGTCACAACTCCATGGAACATTCTTCTCAATTTCAGAGTTAGTTTTTAGTTTGTTCTCTTGAAAGGGGAAAGAATTACTTGCAGTACAGAATATTCATTATGTTAAAACTTTTGAAAACTGTTCTATTGTGTCAGTATCTTTATAGTAAGCATTGTATTGAATTCTTCAATATATTGGCATGGTATATAGGGAGAAAGTTTCTTTTTGATTTTTTTTTTCATTCAGAGCTTCAGATATAAATTCTTTTCATTACTACAGACTTTTGCCCTTTGTTTATGGGTATTGTTATCACATTAACTAGACATACAATGGTGTGACTTTGTTTGGAATTTCCATCTATATCCATAAACCCCATTGCCTGTATAGAAATTAGACTTGTATTAATTAATCTTAAAAACAACATTAGTTTTCTTTGAGGAGTGTGTTTACATCCTTTGTACTTCAGTACTACAAAGTATCATAGAAGTGATAACATCAGCATTACAAAATAAAACCTTATCTAGGCTTCTGGGTTTTGTTTGAGTTCTTCTGGTTACCAGTATAGGATACTTGTTTAAATTCAGATCTATTTCTACATACTACTAAATGGTATCCATCCAGTTTTGAATATGGTAGCACAGTGTAAGAGTCAAGCTGTAGGGCGAGTTATAGTTCTAGTGGATAATAAAGTGGTTTACTTTATATTGTCTGTGAATTTGATGCCACTGTTAGACAATCTTTTAATGGCTGCTGGGCAATTTCACTTTTGCCTTATTTAGGTGTTAACATTCTAAAATAAAGCTGTAACCTTTTAAGTGTTTTTAAGTATTCCTAAACAATGTACTTTCAATTACAAAAAGATGTGTTGAAGAAAAATAGTAAAGCAACTGCAATTTCACTTTATTATCTGAAATAAAATTCAGTGCCATGTGGCACTAATTAATGACTGAAATGTTAATATTCAAACAGAATGCATGACGTAGAGGTTTTTGTTTTACTGCTTTCTTTTATATAAATGGGATAGATATGGTAGGTTTTTTCCTTTTTTCCTCCCCCCCCCCCCCCCTTGTTTCCCCCCCTGCATTTGTTTATGTTGCTTTTATTGCCTAAGGAATGTGTTTAAATATTTGAGGAAAGACAATCAGCAAGACCTTTAAAATTGGGTCCTGGCAGTTATGTGTTAGTGTTTTGGGATTGTCTTTTTTCAATGAGAGGATTATTTCCTGTGAAGTAGTGAGCAACATTCTTCCCTCTCCCCATCCCAAAATAAGACAAAAATCTAGTCTGTTTCTGTGAATCAGCTAATGTAATAAAATACTAAGGTGTTGTTTTCTTTATGTTGTCTTTTCAAAACATGAAAATGTTTTTGGCAATGTTGTTCACATAGAATTTGTAAAAATACATGGATCTTGGGGAAGCAGTCTTGGTTGGTTTATCTGTCTGTATGAACACAGTCCAAGCTCAGACATAGCACTCCTTTCTTGAGTTTTTTTGCACTCAAAAGGAGCATCCAGGCATTCAGCACCTTCCTGAGTTGCTGAGACTTTAGCAGGATCAAGCTCTAATTGCATTTTAATGTTCTTTCTCTAGCAGTCTATTACATCACTGTTGGATGTTACAGAATTGTGATCTGAAAATCAAATAGTCATCTTTAAACTTACACAAGCTGCTTTATAAGCTACTAAAACTAAAGTACCTTGAAAGCAATTTAAACTAGTTATTGAAGCTGAACTCCATCTTGGAAGGTGTTTACATTAATATCATGGACTTGTTCACTGAAAACAGTAGTAAAACAGTATTTTAAGTTAAAATTACAAAATGTGAAGAATTTGGAAAAGTCTTGTCATTTACACCTAGAAGTTCTGATCTTTTTTGCCTCTAGTGAGTGAACATTGCAGCGGCTAAATTTCTGCCAAATCCCACAGACCTGAGTTCATAACTATATACATACTTTTTTATATGTGTATATATATATAGTTATATATATAGTTATAGATATAGTTATATATAATTATATATACATATATAGTTATATATAGAGTAAATATATATATAGAGTATATAACTAAGAATAGTTGATGCTTTAGCATTAGTGGTATGCTTAAGCTGCTAGACTGCTGGAGTCAATCCTGAGGATGACTCAGCTTTAAAGGATATAATATATAGGTGACACAGTAGAGTTTCTTAGGAGTTTGGAAAGATGTTGTGGGGTGTTTGAGGGTCTCCAGAGATGAGAAAAGATGAGAATCTTGACTCCATGTTTCAGAAGGCTGATTTATTATTTTATGATGTATTATATTAAAAGAAAATGATATATTAAAACTACACTAAAGAAAGAGAAAGGAGACATCAGAAGGCTAAAAAAGAATGAATAATAAAATCTTGTAACTGAGCAGAGAGTCTGACACAGCTGGACTGGGATTGGTCATTAAGTAAAAACAATCCACATGAGACCAATCAAAGATGCACCTGTTGGTAAATCATCTCCAGACCACATTCCACAGCCATCAGATAGTAATTGTTTGCATTTCTTTTCTGAGGCTTCTCAGCTTCTCAGGAGAAATATCCTAGCAAAAGGATTTTCATAAAATATGTCAGTGACAAGATGTAACATCAAAAGCTGCAGAAAATATTTTTTGTTATCTCTAACTACTTTTGAATTTCTTTTACTCTGAACATTCCTCTACACAAAATTATACCATCATAGAAACTACTCTCAATCTGTCTTTTCTTTCCTTGATTTTAAAAACTGTTTTAATTTAATTGTTTGCCTACCTCCTCAATTATCTCAATTTTAAAAGTGTAGCAGTTGGTAAAATCTGATGATGTAATACTATCTCCACATTCTTAAGACATATCAGTTATTAAAATTAAGGTAATGGATTATATCCAGAAATTCCTGTGTTTCATCCCACTTTTCCATGTTAGAATGAAGCCTGGGAGATTTTACCAGGCTGAAACTTTTTTTTACATAAAGGAATCCATGAGTGATGTGGAGCCACTGCAGTAGACTCGGGATCTTGTTTTTATCCTTCAGTTAGGCTGGTGTGGAAAGGAACCAGAGACTCTCAGTTTTGGAGGTTTCTATCAGTGAATAGCTCTCTGAAAGAAACTGTTGTAACAGTAAGAAAAGCAGCCTAAAGGGTGCAATATTTATTATTTGGCAACTGGCCTCCAGCTACAGACAAAAGAAAGGGAAATGCATAAGAAATAGTGATCACTTGAAGCCATTTCTGATTTCCTCTGAATCTTTCAAGCACAGAGTAGAATCTAGGCCAGTGCATTAGCACAAGTTTATATTTATCTGCAAAAAATGTCATGATTATATTACTATTTTCCCAAACAAATAGTTTATTGTCATACTATGCAAAGAATATACTTTCTGCATCTTACTGGACAAAATGTCAAATGATCTTGCACCAGCTTTATTCTATGAATACAGGAATTTATGGGAGATGTAAGTAAATTATGATAGAGACTAATTGCAATTGTTAGAAGACAAAGTAGTCTTCATTATAGGCAAAATATGCCTAAATACACATTTACAGAAAATAACTCTGCTACAAGAGAATTTTCTTTGCTTGCAAATAAAAATTAGGATATACCAGGTATTGCTTTACATTTATCACCTTACCTTGTTGCAGGTCCAGTGCCATCACATGAAGGGATTGTGGGTTTTCTTGTGGCCACTGGACCATTGTTACCAAAAATATCATTCTCTTAGCTTTTCTGCTTGCCCTTTTGATTTCTGCTGTGGATTTAATTGATCTTCTTCCCACAGCTGGGTCATAAGGGGAGAGGGTGGGTTTCAGGCATTATTTTAAGAACTACTTTTTTCTGACTGTGTGTAATTAAGAGTTACTCTGCCAGCTTCTACTACTGCTGGTGTGAATGGGCTATTGGTGTGAGAGCTGGTTTTGGAGATTAGGAGTGTCTGCAGCAGATCCCCTACCTCAGTTGCCACAATACCTTCAACTGTTAAGAGTTTAGTAGTGAAGACAGTGTTGAGTCTTTGGCATTGGATGACAAGGTTATTTTTAACTGCCACAATTTCCTTGAGAAAAAGCAAGGATAGCTGAACAAAATTTTCTGAGACAAAGGAATGGGACTTCCTTAGTTTTCAAGCATTCACAAATCACGAGTTTCTCAGGAATCACAAAGGTCCTCTGTGATGGGGAATTTGGCTATTTCAATGCAGTATTTGCTACCAAATTGTCCTGTTGTGGTCAAAGAATGGTATTGTCATCAGAATGCATTTTTTTTAAGTGAAGATAATATTCTAAACTGGGTAAAACTAATTGTACTTTTGACCCAGAAAGAAAATTTAAAATACAAGGGAAATACTTCTGGGTATAAACAAAACATAAGTATCTATGTGCTATTGCAAGCTTCAGCTCAAAGTAATGCTTCTTACTACAGCACTTGGTTTATCATGACAATACATAATTGAAAGTTTGACATTTTCTGACATTTTCTAAATGCACTGATTTTTAGCAGGTGTACACACCTGATAGTAAATGTGTTGAATTTGTTAAAGGGAATTCAGGGTTTATCACAAATTATTCTCTAGTTACCTGTATTGCTGATACTTGTTGAATAATGAAAATTTTCACCTTTCTCCTGAATTCCTAGCATGCTGCAATAACAACAGCATTATTATGGAAAACATGTAAGTCGACTATTTCACCTGAAGCTCATGAAGTCTCACTTGGAGAAATTCTTTCCCGTTTGGATAGAAGATGTCAGTAAATACTAATCTGAAAATGAGAGAGTAGTAGAACGCAGTAGTAGGTAGTAAGAATTACATGAACAATGAAATAATTTGGTTTGCTTGGTCTGAAAAAGGGGAAACTGGAGCATGATGTAACAAGCCTTTCATGGGGTTTTTTTAAAGGCAGTGTTATTTCTTTGTTCTCTGTGTTCAAGCAAAATAAAATACAAAAGAGGTTATACTTCAGTTGCATGAAAGATTATTATGATACCTTTTAGGAAAACATTTTCTTACTGAAAGGCTATCGAATCACGAAACATCTAGTATTAGATATTTTAAAGAGCTTACGTAGTATGAAGAACAGCTCTCAGAAATATTCTTTGATGCAGAATAAACAGCATCTGAGGTTCCCCAGCTGCAATATATTTACTGTTCCAGTGTGTAAGTCCTTTCTGTGTGACACCTGTATTCAAGCAAATTCAAGTAACAACCAACACATTCTATGTGTAATCTCATGGAGAGTAAATAGAACTGGATTTATTTTTCCTTCAGGAATTTCTTGCCAAGAGATTGAGAGCTATGTAGCCACAAAGTCTGTGGAATTTTAAAAACTTATGTGTCTGTCTGTCTGTCTATCTATCTATCTATCTATCTAATCTCTTTATCTTTGCATGTACTCTCACTGGAAGTTCTACATGAGAAATCTGTGCTATTGATAGCAGGTAAAGATTTTTAGTATGCACATAAGTTCTGAGAAGTTATGATTTTGGAAAATTTGATGGTGCACTAAATTGATGTCAAAGTTTGTAACTATCTATTAATTTTCTATCAGCTGTCTCTAAGAGAAAATCCTCCTAATTTATAGGAGATTTATCACACTCTGGGTTTTCTACACTTTGTTTTAAGAATTGCAAATTTGTTTTTTGCTGAATTCATCTCATGTTTTCTTTTTTGGGTAGTAAATCTCAACAAGGTCTCCCAATAATTGCATATTAGAGTTTTCCTTTTTGTTAGAAAAACTTGCTAAAATTGCAAATTGCGATTATATTTTTTTTCTTATCTTAACCAGCTTGGGTAAATTATCTCAGATATGATAAAATTAAATGTTGCAAGCTCCCCATATATGTTAATTGCAAAGGTGAAAAAATTATATACATTATAGGATTAAAAAAAAGGAACTTAAACTGAGTTAATCAGAGAAAAAATCACAACCACAGTTGTATCTGTTCCCATGTTAAGGAGGAAAAGTTGCAGAAAATATTTTTTTGCAAATTGGTGAAGAGCATCTAGATAGACTGGGTCAAACTCAGGCCTCATTTATATTGGAGTGTCAGGGAAAATAAGGTATATTGTGTGAAAAGGCAGAGGATACCTCATATATTGTAGTGCTAGAGTACAGTCTTCTTTTAGTAAACAGGATTAACTGCCATCTTTAAATTCTATGTACTTTTAAAAAGCCTTAAAACATTTCCTTTGTTGAGTAGCTCAAGTTGTGGTTTTAGTCCTTTCTCTTCAACTCAGCAATTTTTGAGGAGAGAGTGCCTATCTGTTACCAAATATATTAAAAACTCTCTTCCTACTCAAAAAAGTAAATTGGGAGTTTCAGCTTAATTTGGTGTCCTTCACTTCTCTGGTTATTTCTTAATTTTTGCTTATTAAGTAATATTGGATATGAGCAATAGAAATGATTATTTACCCTTAAAATTCTGTAATAAAAATATTGCAGAGTGGCTTAGTCTCTGCCTTTACCTTATTAATGGATTGATGCAATGATTGTCTTTCAATAATGAGAAGACTGTTTGCAATACTTACACAATCCATCTGTTGTCCTAAAATTTTAATTATCTCCTTTGTCTGTAAATAGATTTGTATATTCATTAAACCATTAAAAAGATCACTTTGGCTTCTTATTTGCTTGAAAAAAAAGTGGAGTGTATTGCTCATAAAGTTGAAGAGATAATCGAGATCTGGTTTTTAAAAAAAATGCCGTTTCTACAAATTCTCCTTTCCATCTCCAGTTTGACAATGGAAATAGTGTTCAAAGTGTACAGTGTTGGTTTTGATGATAATCAACACATGCAGTACTTGTTTACAGCAATTTAAATAGTGAGAAAATCCAGCATACTTAGATCTGGTTGAACCTTTTATTATTACTTAGACTAACTAATATGTTCTAATGTTGTTACAACTGAGATTGCCATCTTTTCTTCTGTACTTTGATTTTCTAGGTTGGTCCAATTTGTCCTCATATGGCAAAAAAATACCTAAGATTTTGCTTGTGAGAAAGCCTCAGATTTCTTGTTCTTCTCTCCCTTAAGTCTGTGTTTTAAATTTAATTTCTCAACACAGAAATTTACATTCCGTCTAAAGATTGCCATTCCATGACTGTTATGATTCTTTTTTGAAATGCCATAGAATACATATGCCTAAAACTGTTCTGTTTTGATGTTATGAAAGATTTGAGAAAAATTAACTTGTTTGTCATCACAAACATTTTTTCAGCCAGATTGTCACAGAGACATATGGCTGAGTATCTTTATCTTTAAAGACACCTTTCAAAAAAAGGAATTGGTATTAGTGTAGAATCTGTATATTAAGATTTTTTTTTTTTGCACTAATATAAATATTCCTGTTTTGCTATACTATGTGTACTACCTCTGGTTTCCTCACTAAAGCCTTTTTTCAGGTGGTGTTTAGTGTTACTTTCTGGTTCCTAAGAATATGTCTTTGTGTGCTTTACAAAATGTTATTGGCTGTGTACTCAGCTTCTTTCTTCCTTACTCAGACTTTTATGATCTTTAAAACTGTTCAACACTTGCTGAGAATCCAGCTTGGCTTTCACTGTTGTTGGAAGACCAAATAAATTGGTCTATGAAAATAACGTGTTATAGTGCATTTTCTAACCCTGATTCTTGAAAGAGAGACTGGTGCACAGCAAATGCCAACATTGATTAAAAACTTTCTTTACTGTGTTTTAAGAAACCTACATATGTTCTTTTTTTTCTACGTAGTAGCTAGAAAATGGATTCCCATCTGTTTCTGTTTGTCATGGCCAAATGTACAAAAATCTGTTTGTACTGATGGTACTTGTTCATCCGGACTAACATGAGTGAAATGTTCTATTTATGAATTACAAGATATAAAATGATATCATTTCCCAGTGTTCAGGAAGGCTATTGCAAAGTTTGATTGGTAGGTGCTAAAAGGTTTGTTCCATACTGCATTTTATTAGCTAAATTACTCTTATGCAGAAATTATTAGTCAGAATCACCAAGCGGGCCTGTTTCTTTGCTGTTCCGTCTTACAGCAGTGATGATTAGCATGAACAGTAGCTGCATGTTCCTGATACTCTTTAGCTCAAGGAGAGGAGGATAATGACTTTGGCACTTACTCTTTATTTATAATACTTTGAAAACACATGTGTGAAAGCTGCCTGGCACATAGTTATTTAGGAGCATGACATGATACCTAATGCATTCAGGAGTTTTCTCATAGATATTACTATGAAACTATTTCTGCTCTTTATGGTACATTCAGCTTACTAGGTTTTCTTTTTTTTTTTTTTTTAATTTATCTTACTATTTTGCCAGAAGCTCATTTCGTATTATCCCTTTGGAGTCATGTCTGTTTACTCTAAAATTTCCAGCCGGTGTTATCACTGGTTCAGCTGTACAGCTGGCAGAAGCAGTGAGAGCTGCAGCATATGCAAGGTGCTGAAAGCTCTTGGCAACTCTGCTTTTTTGCTTTTTCTAAATCTGCCATGGGCAAAGTTCATACAATGGAAATTTGCCTATGTTGTAGCTTACATCATTGTGGCTTCTGGGTGGGTACAGGCTGGTAGTAATAAGACTATGAAAATTCTTCTAATAAAATGTTGGTGCAAAACCAGCGTGGGTTTTCTGCATAGCTGTTGGGAGCCCAGTGATAATCCTTCAGTGGCCTATGTCATGGTTGCCAAGGAGGATTCGATACGGCTTCTTTCATAGCTTTCAGCAGTGCTCTTGTCAGCAGTGCTTAATTGGATAAGGAGATAGTTGAAGAGTCAAGTGAGGCAGCCTCAGAAAAAAGCTGTGAGCTGATTTCTGTTGAACAAGTTTTTTATTATGTTTAAGAAGAAGAATTGCTTTTTATAGCACTGCGTAAAGTGAGAAGCTGTAAAAGCCCTGTGCTTTACTTAATAAAAAGCCATCTTTTGGTAGAGGATAACTTGTAGAATTATGACAAATTGAATGATCATCAGAAAACTACTGATTTTATGGAAACAAAAAGCAAACAAACATTGATATTGTAACTTCTTACAATAGGATTGTAACTTCTTACATAGAATGCATAAGTGATTGTAATTGTGGAAAATTACAGTAGGGCCCCACTGACTGACTCTCAAGAACAACAAAAGGTAAAGTCCATTTAAGATTTAGATATTTTGCAAGCTTAAAGGAAAGAATCTGAATGACCAAACAAGAGGTAACAAGGGGCCAAAGCATTTAATAATGGAACAATAATAATAATGTTAAAAAGAGATAGTGGAAATGACCAGATTTCCCAGCAATATTAATTTGACCATATAATAAGAGATTCAATTTGTGGATTAAAACTGAAATTATTCAGGATAAATCCTTCTGCCTTGAGTCAGCTGTCAGATTTTCCTACTTTTTTATCAATGAAGCACAGATTTCTGCCTGGAATGTTTTATCTGCATTAAGTGTAGTATCATAATAATATACATCACATAAATCAATGTAGTTTAGAAACAAACCCCCAGAAAACTACTTTGCCTTTTGGAGAATAAAATAGTAAACTGCCAGTTATAGTCTTGGAAATTTTTTCCAGTTTCTTGAGAGTTTTAGGATTGTGACTCTTACTAAGAATTTTAACACTGCCCCCCACACTTACAAATTTTTTCCCACAAATGAAATCAGTTCCTCATAACATTATTAGGTCTGAAGGAAAACAGTGCAGTGCATTTGTCCTTATATAGTTTATTTTCCTGTTCTCAACTCACCCCCCTGTCATGAGTTAGTGTCGGCTGAAGGATAAACGCCCACCCATGTGTTTGCTTGCTCACCATCTACTGTTGGGGACTCATCTTGTGGAAAAGTAATTTGTTGCCAATTAAAATACATTTGAGTAGTGAGAAACAAACTTTAAAACAGCACCCTTCTTCCTCCACCTCTGAGGCTGAACTTCACATTTCATTCCTGACCCTTTCCCCCTTTGCTTTCCTGAGGGTTATAGAGGAGAAAAGAGTGTATGCTCAGTGTATTAGAAATTTCCTCTGTGCCAATTCTGCCTCCTCTCAATTTTCCTGCTTCTGCATGGGCTTTGCCCAAAAGTCACAGTTGTTTTAGGCTTCCAGCTGCTTTGGTATGAACTCTCCACAGAAGTACCTGCTCTGCCATGGAGACCTCTTCCCTTGTCCTCTGACCTTGGTGTTCCCTCGCCATTTCTCATTCTACTTTGTGTTCCCTCCTCCTCTTGCTACCTGCTAGCTTTTCCCTTTGTTAGGCATGTTTTTTCTGAGTCTCCTTCACCTTGGCTGCAGGGCTCAGTAATGCCTCAGGGTTGGTCCATAGGGCTGGCTGGAATGGATTATTTCCAGCACTGGGCAACCTCAGGCATCTCTCCATGGAGGCTGCCCCTGCAGTTATCCCCTGCCAATACCATGGTGCCATAGGCACACAGTGATTTATACTAGTTAGACCATTTTCATTTTCTGCTTTTATTTTGCTTTTAGTCTTCAAGCAAAGGTTCATCATCCAGAATTGTTATTAAGAAATTATATTTTTATGATAATGATTTATTTAGTGGTATATATGTGTTGCTGTAGTGCTTTAAAATCCCTGCATCTGTGATTTGGACTTTTGCTTGTTATGCTGCTGCTGAGACTCAGATAAGCTTGAACCCTTGGAGAATTCACTGTTATTTGAATCATAGTGGTTTTGCTAATCCCCCTGCTATATTTCATTTTGGAATCTGTCTTTCCTTAAATGCCTGTCACATTTACATTTAAAAATGTGACATTACATCTATGCTACTTTTGGCTTTGGTTTTTATTATGCTGGGAATTCAAGATATGCCTTTCTGTTCTTAGGGACAAATGCAGTATAACACAATTCTCTGGATACAGAAGCTGATTGTTAAGGTACAGCATATTCTCTGGGAAATACAATGATGCTTTATGGACAGTTTTTTCTGCAGTGAGGTTTGAGGTACAGAGGACATTAAATTGCATGAGTATTGGCTTGTACCACACGTCAAACTGCAAAATGGGAGTTAATCTTAGTCTGTGCTAGCACATGTGTACTTAAGTAGTAGTGAGTTTCTGTAATTTTAACATGCCTGGGATATGAATGTACTTGAGAAATAGCTGAAAATACTTGTCCTAACTGTGGATAGCTGTGGTGGTTTTTAACTGGTGTTCCTCTCATTTTTTTTACTTCTTTTTAACCTGTGCTCATTCATGGAGGTTCATACAGGCATGTTAACATTGTACTGTCATTGTACGTTCTTTTCCTGTATTGTCACACCGAAGTTCCTGGTTTATATTATAAAAAATCTGGTTAATGAAAATAATAAATGTTTTGATATTAATTGCAATCTTAGGCAACAGGTTTTGTAACAAGTTTATAAAATGATTGTAAAGCTCCTTCAGAGTTAGTGGTGAGGGAAAGAACAGTAATATATATGTACTGTTTATTTCCCCCGTATGCTTTGCTTTGTAATTACTACTCTCTTTTTCAAGTCTGTTTAGTTTGACTTTCAAAAGCCCTATGCACTGAAAAAACCTCATGAATGCTATGCATAAAATTGTTGTTATTGAGGTCACTGTGCCATGAGAAAAATGTTAAAGCTATGTTTCTCTATATTTTGCTCCTAAATGTGGTTTAAGGGAGTCTTATATTTCCACATCAGACATGTCTGACTGTAAACAACAAATGCCCAGACAAAAGACCCAGTGCTTTTTTGAAAGATACCATTGTTAGAATTGTTAGAGGGAAGTCTGATTTATTATAGTTGTTTATTCTTAAGAAACTCATTCAACAAACTTTGTGAATCTGAAGAAAAAATAAGCACTATGTACAAAGATTGTAGTTGGATAAAAGGTCAGCTTTTTATTGTTTTCTACACATACAGTTCCTGGTGTTTGTTCTCATTTGCAGTTAAAACAAACTTGATGGTTCACCTGATGGCAACAAGCAGCTCTTGTGTCATTCCCAGAAGCTGAAGAACACATTCAAAACATTGTTCTTGGCATGCGTTAGCAGCTGTGGTTAAAATGGTTCAGTTCAGTCATGCTGATGATACAAGTCCTATGCTAGAATATGTCATGTGAGAACAGGCCTACAACCCTATCAGAAGTTCCACATAATGAGTCACTTTATGGGATCTGTATACTATTAATGATAGTTCTTTTTCTTCAGACAGTCTGTTTTTTCTTAAAATATGTTAGTTTTTAAGTAGCAATGGTCTGCATTGCTCTAAGTAGTCATGAAGTTTAATGAGAAATAAGAAAGCTTAAATATATCAGGGATAACTACTTTATCAAAAAAAAGCCTGCTTATAGTTTATGACTGAAGTTTTAATTTGAGTCCAAAGTATTCGACTATATGACTACTAAAACTCTGAGCAATTTATGCTTACATTAAAATTGTACATAACCATGTAGGAGGAAAGGTTGCATGTCCTTATCCCCTAGTTTATTATAACTATAATCAATGCATGTTGACCACTACATTTAAATGTTGAAATTTCCTGATGTTCAGAATTGATAGGTTTTAAATTAGTTGAGGAGAAACTGTCAGACCTGATACTCAGAAGGCAGGTGAAGTATTTTTACTACGCCTGCTGAGTTTTCTTGGGATTTTTTTTGCTTTTTGTGATTTGACCCTTTATCAGTATTATGGAAAAAGTATTTCCTGCTTCTTCCTTTGAGAATATGCTACTCTTTAAGCTTATGGATTTGTTAAACAATCATTCTTGCATTTTATGTCATAATACAACCAGTCTCTTTTATTTTGTCTTCTTTTGCTGACTAATAGATTTTATAAAAGTTAATGCGTACCATAACTAAAGAGTTTCAAAATTCACCTTCTGTTATCACTGATGGAAAAAAATTACTGGCTTTTAAACCTTGTGGAAGTTACCATTTTCAGTATATGTCTGCTATGTAAATGAAGTTGTCAGCTGTTTTTTATGTTTCATAGGGTCAAAGAATAATTCAGGGCCTGGTTCCACTGAGGCCAGTCTGTCCTCATGGAGAAAAATTTTTCTTATTTCCCATCTCTACCCACTTGTATTTGAATAAATGACCACTGTCTCTCACCCTTTTGTCATCCACCACTTTCATTCTGTTCTCTTGGTAATCTCTCAAGTAGCAGAGGGGTGCTGTTGGTTTCCCCCTGAAACATTTTCCATGTTAAATGTGCTCATCTCACTCAGTTTTCTCTTGCTCTTTTCTCTGACAGCCTTGAACCTCTGCTGAACTCACGATTCCTTATCTACATTTTTCTTAAAGAGAGGGAACTGGACAGTTATATAGATGTGATCTAAACAAAAGGTGCTAAAAAGAAATTAGTCTTCCAAAGTCAAGAAAGGGGGTGAGAGAGTACAGGGTGATTTTGTTGTTGTTTTTGTTTTGTTTTGTTTGTTTGTTTTTGTTGTTGTTAGATGTCTTAAACTGGGGGGCAGTAAAGCATGATGTATTTATATTGTAATTTCCCCAATCTGTGTTAATTAGCAAACTGTAAGAGTGTTCATTAAGAGTGTTGCCATGCATTACAAAATTAGATGAGTGGAGTATAGGATTTTTTTAATATATAGGAAATCAAACAAATATTTTATGTTGATAACCATACCTCTCTTTTTTTGCCAGTATTTTGTAGTGTATGGCTTGGAAGTAGGAATGGCCTTAGTTTATGCTGGAACTGAGGAGTGCAAAACATGCAGAGTAGTGTGGCACCATTTTATGGTCCACATGACTGTGCTGCTGCATATGTGATACTGTAATTCATTAGCAAGTGTGTTAAAGAAGTAGGATGAGGCTATTATTATGTGAAGTAACTGAATCTCCCAGTTGTCAGGATAAGAAACAATGCACACATTCTTAATTGAGAAAACATTCATTCCAAGCCTAGCTCATAATGATGTATTTTCATGCAATGGCTTGGAGACATTAATTCAGACAATTGAAATGATTAGAAAAATAGTACTGTCAGTAAAATGAGAATTATTTGCAGAAGAACAGGCAGATAAAGAGATTGAGACTGCGCACATGATCTTAGGCATCTGAACTAGACTTATGCAAAATAGATATCCATGGACAGTGTTTCATTGTTTAAACATTTTTTTTTCATTCATTATTTGTTCCTTTAAGATTAAAACCTTCCATTTAAAAGAGCTATGAATTAAAAGCTGCATGAATTACTGATCACAGATCATGAAACAAGGGCCTGCAGACAGGCTGGCTAGTTATGGTTGAGCTCAGTTACGGGTTTAAGCTTTGCTTCCTCTTTTGACTGGCAGGCTGTGGGAATCATGAACTTTCAAGTTACTTCAGAGTAAGAGCTTTTTTAGCTGAAGCAGGGAAGATTGATATGGTTTCTTTTGCCTGTAATAGTTACAGATCTGCTACCTGTTTCTAATTTTACTCAAGTGTAAAACATATGCAACTTTTCCAAGTGTGGAGCAACTTATGTTTCCCAGAAATCTAAAAATTGTACTTGAACAAATACAATTTTTTGAGTAACAGGATGCAGACAAAGTCAGCTGTACGGGTAGGAAGCCTTGAGCACAAGTATTCCAGCTATGAATGAAAACTGGACCTACACAAGTGTGGAGTGGTGGTAATGGGACTGCCTTATTGGTATTTTTTTTGCTCTTTAGTATCATGGATATTTAAAAATTATTCTTATATTGTGTCTGATGAAGAAATTAATTACCACTGTTTTAAAATGCTGAAACCATGGCAGGGAGGTGTCTCTTTACTAAATTGTCCTCTCTCAGTTATGCAAACCTGTCACCCCCTTGGTGTTTCTTCTCAAATGTGGAGGACAATGTTGCATTAGTCCTAAGTGATATTGTTTTGACAGGAGAGTGATGTAGCACAGCTTCTGGCAGAGGTATGCAAGCCAGCAGAGTGTCAATGCTTAAATTTAATTTGTTTGTTCAGTGATGTAAAAAGATGGACCTCTTGTGGCAGTTGGGACTTAATCTCTTAGAAATGACCGAGACCTAGGGTCTGTGCAGCTGATGGCTGTGTGAATACAGGATGTTATTCAATAAAAGAAACGGAGTTGTAGATATTATGAGTAACATTTTTTTTGCAGTAGCAGTGATACAATAGTGTCAATACCATTGTAGAAGACCACAGTAAAACTACCTGAAAGACTATGAAATTCTGAATATTTGTGTTCTAAAAAAGTTAATTCAAAAAGTTGTTGACAGGAAGGAGCCTTATATGAAAGCCAGTAGGAAGAAACACCCTTTTATTGAAAAGGGCAGAGTTAGCACACAGAGAGACAACAAAGGTACAAGAAGCTGGATTGAAAAGAAAGCGACAATTTTATTTATAAATGCATTTTAGCTTTCTGATTTTCTCCATATAGGCTGGATCCAGGACACTAACATGTACTTGAGTTGTGAGTAACCAAGTCCTGTATCTCTCTTGTAGACATGGTGGGTGTAGAAACATTATCCTTGCAAGTATGTTAATCCCAGTACAAAAATGAAAAAAACACTTAGGCAGTCTATGAATATATTTAAGCTAGCACCACAATTAATTTTTGTGCCTAGTGGAAGTGAACTTCCAGAGTGGGGTCTGTAAAAACATTTTAGAAACATGATAACAAAATTTTTATTTCTCTTCTTAATATTAGAGTAGGCAGCTGGCTAGGTCAAATGAGGAAAAAGACATAAGGAGGCCATACATGTAATTCTATGGATATTAATCAGAACTGAAAACCCATATAATAGGAATGAATTAGGCATATTTTTTCCTAGAGGTCAATGCTGAGTTCAAAAGCATAAGGCCAATAAAGTGTTTGCTTCTTGTGCAGTAGAAATAGACATTTCATTTCAAATGCTTTCATTTTGTGACTAGAACCATTTACTTGACATTGCAATTCTGTGTGTTAAGATTCCCATAAGTGTAGCATCAATAAAATTTCAACGCGGTTAAAACCTGTGCTAAAAAAACAGGAAAAATAGATACGATTTTGTATTTGAAATATACTGCTTGGTATTTTTTTTTCCAATTTCCTCAATTTCTTTCCTGAAAGAAATAAACATTAGAAGGAAATGAACCCCACAATCCAGACCTCATTTGGTAGGTATGTTACTCAAAGAGCTTATTTGTGGGAATTCCTGTGGTAATTGCAGGCCTTTGTTGGATAATGTTTCATTTAACTTGATACTGTATGAAGAATGTGAATTTTTAGTAGGGTTTTTAGCTACTCTGCTTACTGCAGTTGACATTTTCCATAGGAATGTTGTCCTTGGAGAAGAAGACATAGCATGCAATAAATCCATCCCTGTGCCTTCATAGATGTCTGCAATAGTGAAGAAATTGAAAAGGGTAATTTTGTCTTTTTAGCATAAAGGGTAGCAGGTATATTATTTGCTGAGTAAATGTTTCAGAGAAACATTTACTCAGCAGATAATCAGAGAAAAATGATTTCAGGAAGATGGGCATCTAGTTTTAGAAAGGTCAACTTTACCTACATTTTTGTCCTGTAGCACAAATACCTAACACACACTCATGATTAATTTGGATGAATGCAGTGTTCCTGACCCGGGCAGCAGTAATTGGTTTTGGTTTAACTTAATTTTTCTTCTGTTTATGATTCTCTTGAGCCCAGCTTTACTTTTTCCTTAAGGTACCTGTGTTCACAAAACTTTTGAATCTGCAAGGCATAGTGCATCCTTAGTTTCCACCCTCAGTCAATAGAAGCTGAAGAATCTTTGTATTTTCTCAGAAGATAGAGGCAACTTATCAATTAATTAAAATGCATCAATTCCCAGTCCTTCTATCTTCCCTGATAGAATTTCATGATGTACAAGTCTTGAGTTTAAATTGCTAGCTCTTTTCCAATAGGTTGGTTACAGTTGAAAAGAACATCAAGTGATATCCCCATTTTGTGTCAGGTCCTTCCCAGCGGCAGGTTTAGTGTTCACTGCATGTGTCTATTAAGCATTAATTCTCTAACTGTATTTAGTAAGAGAGAGCAATATGGTACGTACCAGTGCAAGAATCTTAATTCCTACAAAACATATGGCATAGAATTATCTACTTAAAGATGGAACAATCTGATAATAATTTGGTGGAGTGACATCTGCGCAATAAAATAAGATGCTGATCACACTGGAAAAGTAAATGCAGAAGTTGTATACAAAGTATTCTGACATCACCAGAAAGCCATTATCATTCCTCCATGGAATGTTAAAATTTAATGATCTAATTTGGTCTTATCACATGCAATATAAATAAAAAATAACCCTATTAAGTGTTCAGAGACCCTGCTGAACACACAACTTCCAAATGGTATTTTCTAGGATTTGGACTTACATATGTTTAACAGGAAATAAGGGAATAATGTTAGGAGAAAAATAAAAATTCTGCAGTCATTTCCATCCTTTATTGAAAATGTTTGCATATGCAGTTCTATGCTTTCTCTAGTTTTATTTCTTCTCCTGTAGGCCCTGCTATCAGGATATGTGACTTAACATCAGTCTTCACTTTTGTTGAAAAACCACAAGGACACAATTACAGCTTTTGCCTGAATGAAATGGCAGTGGTGATTCAATGAGGGCAATATAAAGTGTATTCGTGTTAGAATGCAGATCTGAACTTGGAGAGAAAGCTTCTGCAAATCAGAACATAGACTTGTATTTCCCAAATTTATGAAAGTCTGTAAGGACTTTCCCACACTGCTTTATTTTGTGCACAATTGCATATCAAGATGGCAGAGCTTCTGTTTTAGGCTTTGCAGTTGAGGATTTCCCTTCTTTCATCAATTTTTCAAAGTGGAGTGGAAATACCTGGAAATTTGGACACTGCATGGAAATTGAATGCAATTCTGTTTTTCAAGTTGCAATTCTTAATTAAAACTATTATAGAATGTAATTGTGTTGTTTTCTTTAATTGAACTGTTCTTGACTTTTTAGACATGCAGCAAGCAAGGAAAAGATCTAGTAAAATAATGGAAATGTGTAACAAATTCTGATTATTCTGCTTTAAGTACTACATTAAGGTAGTTCTCTGATAGAAATTTAATTATCTGGTTGCATAGAAAACTTTCTTAGTGCAAGTCTTTAAGAGCAGATTCAAGGGCATTATTTGGGTTTTGCAATACTGAATCAACATAAATTGTATCTAATTAATTAAATTAATTAATTTGATTTAATTAATGAAATTTAATTAATCAACATGATTGAATTTAGTCAACTGTCAATACTATTTCTTATTGATCCTTTTTACTCTTCTTTTAAATCTCATTTTCCCTTCTCAGTTTACTGTGACAAACAGCCAGGAAAAGTGGCTTTTGCATTTCTTAATGGAAAGGTATACTGCTGTTGACATTTTTTTTGTTTGTTTCGTTTTGTTTTGTTTTTTAATGTGGTGTTTGTTTAAACCAGAAATACAAGACACAATTAGGTAGCATGAGGTTGAATTATCTAAGATTGGTCTTCACTGCCTGCCAACCCATAGAATTGATACAAACTTGTTTAATGATAGATTTCAGGCTTGTTGCAAGGGAGCATAGAACATCTCATAGAAATATATGGAACAGGAGCTAGTACAGAATTGATGCAGAAATCTCTTCCACTCTTTAGGCATGTTCTTTGTGGCTAGTAGACTTCTCACAGATTAAAAAGCGACTGGGATATCATATAGAACTGTTAGTTCAGTCTTACCAGTTCTGTCCCTGCCAAATCAAGCCTCCTGTAGAAGCTTCTTAAGGGGAAGGTATGTAATATAACATCATTTTGCATGAAATGCAAACAAGATATTTATGTGAAGTTAAAGACTTTAAATTTCAATAGCCCCTTTATTTATTTAAGGTGGGATAAAAGGATGTTGTAAATGAACTAAAAATCAGTAAAAGTATGCATTTTGCAGTTTTTAAGTAAGAATCTCAGTAATGTGAAATCCAGGCATAATGTCTTGTGTCTATCTGAATAAAATATTCTTAAGGATCTGGAGCTTTGGAACACATTCTTTTTCTTTCTGGCAGCTTTTTTCACACCTTTTCAAAATCCTTAGTTAAAAACATTGATATTTAATATTCTAGGTAAGCTAGTTATGAAGAGGTAAATCTGATCACTTGACTGTCTTAAAAAAATAAAACAGTTACTGTTAATGAACTATTTATCTCAGTTTTGGGGGTGGCGGGGGGGAGAACCTAACCCACAGGAAGCTAGCCAAATTTTTGGCTAGATTTTATGACTGGAGAAGTTCTTTATCTTCTTGCAGTGTTGTGGGAAAATATCTCCTATTAATTTGACAGGAAAATTGAATAAGCAGCACATCATACTGTCACTCTCATAAGCAGAATCCTGATCTTTTGTCAAAACATAAGGAACAACTGGCTGATGGCAATTCTGATTACTTTAGAAAGTAATTATTGAAAGAAGGCATATAGATCTCAAACGATCCTTTTATCTTTTACAGCAACCCAAAAGGAATAATGATAAAATGACACATATTCTTTGTTGTGTTCTGGTTAATAAAAAAGGAAAAGAGCTAAAACTAAGCATACTGTTCGGCAAGAGCAAAGTTGTCATAACTTTGTCATAAGTGTGATGCCTTTCGAATCTAAATTCTACAGAAGATCAGCATTTTTGGCAAATTCTCACTGCCTTTTAACTCTTTCTAGAGAAGTCTGTAACCCTTCTGTCTCCCTACCCACAAGAGGAAAGTGTTTTTAAAAAGTTTGCCAGCTGATTTAATTGTATGCTGATTTAAAAATACTAAAGCATAGTGAAAGAGCTTTTAGTAGAAGAACACTTGGCATGTCAAGAGTGATTCCTAACTATTTACTGATGAGGACAAAACTCTGAACTCATATGTTCCAACCTCCTAATGCCAAGGAGTTGTGATGGTTTCCATGTATATAAGCTGGTATAATGGTGCAGTCACCTAGCCAAGGAAATGATGATACTTCTGTGGTTTGCAACCACACATATCCCTGGTGATACTGCCTTCCCAGATTTGGGGAATGGCTGGAGCATCTGCATGGATGTAGGAGTGTGGGAGAAAGACCGTGGATGTATGTGGTCATCTTTTCTTTTACATAGATTAACACAGGTTTTGGTTCTAAAATTATCTTTGTGTCCTGTGCTAGGGTAATAATGCTCTGCAATACTGAACATCTTCTGTTCTGTATTTCCCATTCTGTACTTCTTTCCTGTCCTGTATTAGTCCTATCTAATGCAGATCAACATGAATCTCAGAATAAAATCAGAAGAAGTTTGATTTGTACTTTTTATTGTCAGTGCAGTGTTTGATGCTACAAGATACTTCTTGGATCAATAATTTCACCATCTAGCCTACCTCTGAATTGGCTAATGACAAGTCATTGCTTTTATTTCGAGTTTTACTGGTATTTGAAGATACTATCTACATCAGTAAAGACAAAGAGTAATGGTTTGAGACAATTCCTGTTATAGGCTGGTTTAATAAAATAAATTACAACTAAAACATGGCAAGGAATTCTGGTACCCTAGTAAATGGTTTCTAGTTTCTTATGTACTGATGAGCCTGCATGCCCCCCATTGAGCTCCTTATAGCAGTTTTGTATGCATTCCTAGCTATTGTAACACTTGCTGATACTTAGTTTGCTCTGCCTCTCATTCTCTTTTATAGGCTGATGAATATATAAACAAGTTAAATTGATTTATCTGATATTGCTGCGGAATTAGTGTGTTTTGTTTTTACTGTTCTCTGAAAAACTTAAGTGCAGTAAAGCACAGTGAAGTAATGTTCATTTTCCCAATCTTAGGGCATGGTAAATTATCTGAATTAAGAGAAATGCTGGTCATCATCTTGTGTCAGGACCTTCATTTGTACTTTTAGCTTGCGGTCCGGGAACTGTAATTTGGCTTTATTCTGTGTTTCACTAGATTTTTCATCCATATTTTATTGAAGGTAATTAGTCATAACTTCATCACAGCTGTTGTTACAAGTGTAAAGAGTCCAGTAGATGGTCTTGTCTTATTTTGTCACGTTAATTCTGCACAACCTAGGGAAGTGGTAGAGGGAAGAAGATTACCTTCTGCTTCCATTTTCTTCAGGATACTGAAGGCCAAAGATGTATAGCTGATGTATAGACAATGTATAGACAATTGCCCGTCCAAGTCCATTGTCACAGTGAAAAAGTTTAATCTTTTGCTTAAATGGAATTTAATAAAATACGGTGCATTTCATTTGGTATGCATTGCCTCCTGTTCTGCCACTGGGCTCCTTCAAGAGGAGTCAAGCTCCCTCTTCTTTACTCATTGCATCTGGTGTTTACAAACAATGATGAGATCCCCATGTACCTTCTCCTCTCCGGGCTGAACCATTGCAGGTCTCTCATATTTTCCTCAAAGGGGACAGACTTCAGTTCGTTTAGCAGTTCATGGCCTTTCCCTGGCCTCTCTCCAGTAGCTCCTCATCTGTTCTGGGGAGGAAAGTCCAGAGCTGGGTACAGCACTCCACATGTGGCCAGGGGAGCAGTTGGGATCCCTCCCTGTCCTGCTGGCAGCACTCCCAGTCTCCCCCCCAGAGCCTCTTTGGCTACAGGGCACACCACCAGTGTCATTTGTACGTTCATGTCCCCAGGACCTCCAGACCCTTCCCTGCCAATGGAGATGGATCCCACAGGAATGCTGTGCAGAGGCCTCACTGGCAATGGGAACTCTGCCAGCAGGGCTGAGGACCCATGTGGGATGTGGGATAAGAGTTTGTGGGGCTGCCCCAGCAAAAGGGGACTGTGTGGAGCTCGTAAAAATGTTCAAATATGGTGCTGGTGTATCTGGGGAGAGGACTGAAAGTGGGGACTGGGATGGGCCCAGTAAGACTCAGAGATAGAGAGGGGTGGGGAACCCATGTTTTGGCCCCTGGCACAGATATGCTTTGCTTGCATGTCAGTCTGCTTCTTGGGTGGCTCCCAAAGTTCTGGTATGTTTGGAGTTTAGAGCTTTGCTCTGCAAAAAACACCAAGGCAAGGGGTGCAGGTCAACAGATGGTCCCCAGCAGTATATCTTTTGTGAAGCCTGAAACCAGCTCTCTCCTGCATTTTAGCCACTTTGGGCCAGAGGAGTTGGGCTGCTGCTGTAGGGAAGGGTCAGAGGAAGGCTCAGAGGGCTGTGACAGGGGGATGACTGAATCTATTTAGGTGTGGAATCCATTTGGGTGTGGAATCCATTTGGGAGGGAGAGGGTTGTCAGGGTGCCCTGTGTCCATGGACCTGGCTTTGCTTCAGGTCAGGCATTCTGGCTGATGGCCACAGAGCTTGGGCAGCGATGTTGTGGTGCTTGGACAGGGAAGGCTTTGCGAGTTCAAGAGGCTCTGTTGCAGCATTTATATAAAGAAGTTCTGGACATTGTCCCCTTTTGTTTTCCTACACTAACAAGGCACTGTTAGAAAGCATTGCCTGAAGTGGCTTCCTTTGGTTTTGAGAGAATCATGCTCTGAAAAGCTTATGGAACTTTGTTCAGTGTCCAAAGCCAATGATTTTCCAGCACCAGCACCGATGGAAGCTGGGGTTCTTCCAGCTGGAGAACGCCAGCCAGGAACTGAGATCCATGCACCCACTTACCACCCTCTCCTTACTGGGGAGGAGTATTGGAAAAAGAAGGATAAACCTTTTGGGTTGAGATAAGAACACTTTAATAATTTAAAAAATAACAATACTATTATGACTAATAATAATAGTAATGAAAAAGAGAGACAGAGATGAAATAACACCTCCACCGAATTAGTGTATTCATATGCAGTGTACCAAGGGGTTGTGAGAGACGCGTGCTCCGGGAATCCCCTGGGTGTTGATTCCAAGCGCGCGAGGGCCGTAAGCCGCGCCCCCAGCACGTGCGAGAGGATGGCAGGTCCAGCGGCGGGGCGGGCCGGGCGCTGCCCTGAGCCTATCGGGCAGAGGTGTCGGAGCTTCTTGGAGCTCTCCGTCCGGCCCCTGGCGGCCGCCCCCTTCTCCTGGCAGGGGGATGGCGGCGGGGCCGCGGGCGCAGCCGGTAGCGCCAGTGCGGGGACGGGCCGAGCGCGTTGTGCTCGGGCGCGGCGCTCTGGCGGCAGCCGGGCGGGCCGAGCACGTACTCCTGGTAGTCGTCGTCCGCCCTGACGGAGTGCAGGATGCGGCCGAAGCGCTGCCTGCAGAGCGGGCAGGCGGCGCGCACGGCAGCCCACTGCCGGATGCAGGCGAAGCAGAAGGTGTGCAGGCAGGTGTCCACGTGCGCCGCGTTGTCCAGGTCGCCCAGGCAGATGGGGCACAGCCCGGCCGCCGCCGCCTCCCGCTGCCCCCCGCTCGAGGCGGCCGGCGCGGCGGAGCCGCTCTCCTGCAGAGCCTCGGCGGCACCGCGCGCCATGGGCTGCCGAGAGACGGGCCCGGAGCCAGAGCTTCTCTGGGGAGCCGGGCAGCAGAGAAGGCCCAGAGCGTGGGCAGAGAGGGGAGACGGGGGCCTCCCGAAGGGTCTCCTTGCAGGAAAAGGAGACTTTACTGGAAAGTGACCGAGCAGCCCCTCAGCTGCCTTCGACGCCTGCCTCCCCCTCCGTTCCCCCAGGCGCGATGCCCCCCATGGCAGGAGAAATCTCCCTTCCACTCTGCTCCCGCCCAGCCAGTGGAACTCGGCTGGCACAGGGTACCTGCGGGAAGCGTCCGGGAGACGGAGGAAGTGGCGGGAGCCCTCAGTGGTGCTGTGGGGCACTGCCAGGACAGGGCCTGGGTCCTGCTGGAGGCCGCACACTGGGCCGAGTGTGCGAATACAGGAGCCTCTGGCACCCGGCTGTTGCCCGGCGAGCACAACAAACAGCCCAAAGGGAAAAGACCCCACTCAGACGTGTCAGACGTCTTTTGGTGGCCTAAAACCCCTCAGTTTGTCAGGTCCTGTGGTGAGTCTGGTGCTGCTGCATCTTCTCCAGGAAGAACAGACCCAGCTCCCTCAGCTTTCCCTCATAGGAGAGGGAAACTCCTGTTCCTTCACCATGTTTGTGGCCCTTCTCTGGGCTCTCCCCAGTACCTCCTCATCTCTCGTAGGCTGGAGAGCCCAGAGCGGGCACAGCACTCCAGGTGTGGCCTCACAGGGCAGGGGAGAGGGCAGGATCCCTCCGTGTCCCGCTGGCAGCACTCCCAGTGAGCCTGGCAGGGAGCTGGGGCGCTCACCACCGGGCCGGGTTCCTCCTGGACCTTCCTGGGTGAGCTGCTGTTGGTTCATGGGGTTTTTCCTCCCCAGGTGCAGTGCTTGGAATCTCCTTTTGTTAAACTGCAAGAGGTTCCTGTTGGCTCCTTTCTCCAGCCATTTAAGTAGAATTGTTAAAAGAAAACAGTTGTTTTGAAAAACGCAGCTGAAAGGGTAGTCATAAAAATGTCTAGTTTAAAAGGTACAATAAAGGTGGAAGAATGATCTTTTCCGTCAAGGGAGACCAGAGGAAAGAAGAACAAGAATGTAGAACCTAATTTTCATTATTCTCAAAGGCAAAATGGTGAAGGAGTTGGTGTTCAGTCACATTCTCTGCAGGGTGAAACAAAGCAGTTGCACTAGTATGTCATTGCTCTCAAGTATATTTTATATAGATAAGTATAGCTATATAAATGTATATGTATTGAAAATGCCATCTTTTGATGTGTGAAACTCTCTTCACTGAGAAAGTTGTGTGTTTTGTGTTAAGAAGTACTACAATATGCCCATCTAAATGTAAATCCTATTTGAGACAAGGCATTTTTAACCTACTAAGTGTTTATAAAGGTTGTGTTCTGTGTCATACAGAAATTTACATTAAAGCAGCAAATTTACCTTAGCTTGTTTAAAATTAAAGCATGTCTTTTGCAATAAGGATTTAATGTTTAAGATGATAGACTCCAGGTAGCATGCAACACAGTGGTAGCTTGGTGACAGTTAATAATAGCCAGGATTATTTAAAAACATTTTCATGAAAGCTTTATGATAGGAAGTCAGGGTGAGTGATTTAAAAAAAAAGATTTGACAAAAAGAAAGGGGCAAAAAGGAGGGAAGGGAAAAGCCTGTGTTGTCATTTAATTTTTCCTTTTTTTCTTTCTTTCCTTGAGTGAAATGAAATTCTGTTGCTGTGGTCTGTCCTTTTTTTTCATTGGAGTTTAAATTGAATGCAATTTCTGTTTACATTGAGCTTTTCTTTTTGTCTATCATATTTGTTGGTTGGAAACTCATATTTTCTAGGAATGAGTTCAATTTTCCATTACTATTTGCAGATGTTTCTCTAGGATCTTTAGTGACAATGATGTATTTGTTGATAACCCAGGGCTTGCTAAAAAAGACTTTGTTTCCCATCAGTGAGTCTGGTTTTTTGTTCGAGAGCTTTAGTCAACAGTCTAAGAGTAGTTTCACTTATTTTGAATGCACACTCAAGTCAGTGAGTTTTTGTTTGGTTCAGTTACTCTTCTCTCTTTGTGGTAGGTGAAATACATAATGCTCTGGTTTCACTTCTTTGATTCCTCTTTTTGCAAGTTATATATTTGAGTGGCTTTAATAGTTGAACCTGGTGTTCCAAGATAGTAGCCATTACAGTTTTGCTGTAAGTAGATTTCATTCCTAAATGTTGTTGCTGTTTTTGTGCTCAACTGGCCACTTCACTACCCTGATAGGAATATTTGAGGAGTTTCGTTCATAGGACTGCAAAATGCCTTACAGCAAGAGCGTATCAGTGTCTTCACTGGAAAAATGGGGCTTACAAACAGGTTTTATTTATTAGAGGAAAAAATTGTAGAGAATTCTGCAGTTTCTGTGTTACTGACACTTTGTGCTACCTTCTCTTCCTCTCCTATCATCTCAAACCTCAACAACCTTTGTCACAAAGCCTCTCTTCCCAGTGTCTCAAAAGAGCTTCAACACAGCACTGTTCACAGCTGCATGGTTTCTGTCACTTAACACTGACAGAAACTCTTGCTTTTGAAGTTCCTCCAATATTGATGTTTTTTCTTTGCATTGTTCTGGGAAGGTTTGCCTCTTCTTAGCTTTTTTTGAGGGTTGGAGATATGGGATTCTTGTTGTTTTGTTTTGGTTTTTTTTTTTTTTCTTTTGGTTTATTTCTTTGGTTTTTTTCCCTTAGTTTGCGTTTAATTTCTTGTTGTGGTGTTTGGTTTTATGCTCTCTTTTGTGTGATTTTCTTTTGCATGTGCTTTTTTTGTTGTTGATTTTGTTTTTGTTGTTTTTGTTTTATTTAAATTTTGTTTGGGTTTTTTTAATATCACGATGGTTCTTTGCTTACTTAGTTTAGATTTAAATTGGACATAATGTTTGTTAGAACATTGCATAGCTAATTTAATTCCTTTCTGTCTTTTGTTAGGGTGTAAGCTACATAAATAGCTGCAAATTATTTAACATTTGTGTTGTTTTATTACATTTTAAAATACATGGTAGAACCCCATGACTTCTTATTCACTAATACTTTTCTGCTGTTCTTTTCTTGCTTTTTAATAGAATTTGAATAGTAGGAGAGTCTTGAAAAAAATTAAGAATAGAAAAAAATGACTATGTTTTCCTCTTTTCAGACTTACATCTGAAGCAGGAAGTAGAAATTTGAATATATTCCAGTGTCAGTTCTGACTATGGTTTGCCTTGTGACCATTATAAACAAGCCTTTCTTTGGTCTAGTTACTTCTTCTGTGTTATGAAGAAAAAACACAAGTATTTGCAAAGCATTCTGAAATTCCTGGAAGGAAGTTACATAAAACTACACATTTTTTCATTATTTATTTGAATGTATATAGGTTTTCTAAATATTGTTCTACTTTGCTGAGCAAAAGTACAAATGAGGTGCCTTGATGGAACTTGATGGAAGAGTCATTTTGGAAAAAAAATAAAATTCAGTAGATTGAGAATCTAAAATAAATCTGTTTGGTCTTAATTTTTTAGCCTTATCATCTATGAATTTCAGTTATAAATAATGCTTACCAGTTGAAGCAATGAGATTGTTGATGTATTAAGACCACTGGTTAATTCATCCTGCTGTGTCATTCAGAACTTAAAGAAGCTACAAGATATACATGAGGGATGAATTTTGGGCATCTCAGTCTTGAAAAAAATTAGCCACGCTTTTGCAAGAATTTATCATATGCTTTAGAGAAACTTAATGAATATGATGGAGTTTTACATGCTTTGCTTGAGACTTGGCCAGAACTTTTACTTCTGATTGGAATTTCATTGCATTCTTCTCCTTCCCCCAGAGAGAAGTCATTAAGTATTGTGATCTACCATTGATAATATTAATTTGCTGGCTTTAGCATCCGTTAATATAATGAACTAGATGCTAATAGGTGAAACCTGCGAAAAAATGTAAAATGAAATTTTAGAATATCTCAAAATCCTTATTAAAAAAATAGAAAAAATACTTAGAAAAAAATATTTTCTGAACTTCAAAAAGTAATTTATAACTTTATAAATATAGGGACAAGTCACTACTCCATTTTCTGTGCTGTGTTTAGGACACAGCAGTGAGGAGTGTCCAACAGTTCTGAGGTTTATACAATAATAGTATCTAATTTTCAACATGATCAGTCCCTCAACTTTACCATCTGTAAATGCAACCATAGTTTTTAATCATGACAACTAGACTTGGAGCTCTCTAAAAATTTGAGTTGTGTAGAAAAAAGATTCAATATACTCATCTGGTTATATTGCCGTGAATCATCAATTATTGTTAAACCCAAACCTAAATTTAAAAAGGACTTCTGAAAGTCCTGACAGTAATTTGACTTGCTGTATCACACTAACTGGTGATGTTAACTGGCACAAACTAATTGTGCTGGAAAATGGCCTTAAGTAATCCAGCGGAGTAACAGTTTAACTGATAAATTCCTATCCAAAATAAAAGAAAATTTCCTATTCCTCAGCTCATTTACTCATACCAGGTGTATATCTTCCCCTTTAATCTGCAATATGTCAAGTTCTAATTTGAGGTTTTCCCCAGGTGGCATGTTTAGAATGGAATTTTAAAATTGATATCCTATTGATTTTCTTTTGATTCTTGAAAATAGAGAAGGAATGTTTCCTTACTAGGTATCCTGTTACATTATCTTCTTACTGTACAACGTATTACAGGTCTCCCTTTGCTATAATTAGTGAGCTAAGAATAATGCAGTTCATCAGAATTGCTGTACTTGGGTCATTTGTGAATTCCTTTTTTATGCTTGATAATAGTAAACTTTCTATTGGTAAATCCATTATGATGACTGTAATGTTTGTATGCAAAAGATAACTGACAAAGTATGTATGACCTAGTGTATGTATTAGGTACTGCACAACAAGAAGTTATTTTTTATAATTATATATATACATTTAAATATATATGCACACACATGTTATTGCACAGACTGTTTTCTTACTTTAGGAGCTGTTAGAGAAGTGGTTAATTTTGGTCTGTTGCAGATGGAGGCTAATTTTATTAAAATAAATTCTAATTTTGCATGTGCGGAATACTTCCATTTTAAAATGCAGGAATTGGTAGGTAGATAAAGACATGGGGTAGAAGCAATTACTTTGAGGATCTGAGAAAGTGAAGTTCAGAGGTACTAAGGAAAGAACAGAGAGCTAAGAGAAGGATGGAGCAAGAGCAGTTTACACACAGCAGAGAGATAAAGGCTCCAGAGAGGGAGTTTCTGTTGTATAGGCATCAGGGATGGACGGAGAAGTAAATATGAGTGAAACAGGAGAAAGATTCAAGGTAGAAATACAGATTGAAATCAGAATAAAGAAAAAGAGGTTAATAGTGACTTAATTAGTGACTCAGTCTTTCAAGGGGTAAGTGTAATGCCGTTAAAGATACCACTGAAGGATAAAGAGGAAGAAGGGCTGTGAGGTGGAATATTTAAGAAAAATGGCTTCTTTTAGTTGTGCCTTGTCACACTGTTTCTGTTGTCCAGCTTTCAAAGGAATGGGAGAAAAATGACCACATTTTTGTAATGTTAACTGATGCTGATGTAATCAATTCTACATAATGCAAACTGAGTCTTTTTTGTAAGAACGTGTAGGTGGCATTATATGTAAACATAAAATAAATTAGAAATAGGAATTAAGAAAAAAAGCCAGATATTTTGTAAGGCACTAGTTAATATTGAACTCTTTGAAAAATATTGCAAACTGTTTGCATATGCATATATGAATACAAATAATGAATTCAGGAGTATATTTTTCCTATTCTATAAAAAGGACCTTAAAGAATGGTGTTTTGCATTTGTATTTTTGTTGTGTGTGACAGAATGTGTCAGACAAAAGAGTGTATTGTCTATGATTTACCAGAAAAGAAAAGCTTGCTTTCTCAATGCTTGTACAGGTGGCAAGCTGCTACCAAAGGTTTCTCCAACACTGCTTACAACTTGCCAGAATGTTCGTGTGAAAATACATCACAGCGTGATTCCATAGCAAAGGACAGTTACTGATACCAGGATTTATTAAATCCTGTCCTCTTAGCAAACAGTGCCTGTGAAGCGCTTCTACAGGCAGTCCACAGGAAGCATTTCCAGTCACAGCACCTATAAAATGTTTTTTATCAAAATGCATTTTTTACATTGTTTGGAAATGCATTGAAAGTATTGCGAGAGTGGGATATAGTGCATTGTGGATGTGGGTTGTGAAAACAGGTATAAGATGAAACACGCAGGACAAAAGGAGCAGGACATGTTAGCAGATAACCAGTGCAGAGTTAAGCAAACAGTAGCTCAGGTGAAGGATAAACAGGGATATCCATATATAGTGAACTGTGGTGTTATTGGTTAAGCAAGAAGAATAGGATGTTGCCATACAAGGCAATGTTTAAGGTTGTTGGATGGTTGTACTGTTAAGAGGTCCTCTATAAACACCATGTTTGGCCCAATAAATTGGCTTCTGATCATCAATCAGTCATCCCTGCCTCTTGAATCCCAGCAAATGGTGTCCCTGTTTGGACATGCTTCATTGAAAGTATTGCAAGAGTGGGATATAGTGCATGAAATAATTGATTGAGTATAGTTGAATCTGGTAAGAAGAATCTAAATTACTTGAAGTGTTTGTCTCCAATAAATACATCATTGCTGCTGTTCTCTGAAGAAAGCTTTAGTCATTATAAGCAGTTAGGAAGGAGTATCACTGAAAAAAACCTCGATTTAATAATTTTAGGGCATACTTGCATAATGTAAAGAAGGTTACCAGCCTAATGCATGCCTCATCCTGCTAATTTTTTGCTTTTTTAACTGTTTTGTAAAAATCAATTCTCTCTTTTTAAAGAAGAGAATTTTCCATGTTTTCCAGTGATTGTTAGGTTCCATATGATGTCCCATAGGTGTGTAGTTAACCTACATTGTGCAGTTGCAATGTGAATTGCATAATGCTTCCTCTCTGAAAAGATTATGTAAGTGAAGAGAAAAGAATAGCCTAATGAAGTACTACTATTCTTCAAATTAAAACTTCAGAAGACTTATAACTAAAATAGATTTGAGATATAGTGAAAATCACATTTTAATTAACAAAATCCAATACTTAGTGCAAAATGTTCAAAATCCTTCAGATATTTCAAGCTTAGTGTGTTAAATTTTAACACAATAACTAGTATAACAACTAATGTTTTGGTGGAGAAGACACTTTTGTGAATGAAGACATCAGTTCATGTCTTACAAGTTGCATTTGAAGTATACTTCATTGAACTAAAAAATAAAAACAAATCATGAAGACTTGACTCTGGATGCAGATTTCTGTGCTTAAAAGATTTCTATGGTTCTAAGAAACAGTACTCCTCTACTACTAGTGAAATAATAATCCATCTATTAACTTTCTGTTGTAGCAAAATATGATATTCTCTACAGATTGTTTTTGCTAATTTTTAAAATCCTGTAATTCATTTCATAAAGATGAAAGAGCTTTTAATCTTTAAATATTAATATTAAATACTAATGATGAAAAGCTGGAAAGACCCGTAAGTCATGCACTTCCTATTGATATAAAAAATGTTTTATAAAAACTCTTCTTAGGTATGTCATGTATTTTAGAATGTGCTTATGTGTGTGTTTAACTTAATATGTATAAGTCTGGAAGCTTGTTGTATTTCCTGAATACAGAGTACAATATTTTCCTGAATCAGAGTACAAAATGGGGAGGAGGGGAATTATTTATTTATTTATTTATTTAAACTAAAAAATAATTACTCTCTTTTCCATTCAGAAATAGGATGTGTTCGAAAATCTCTTTTTGGCTGTGTTTGTCTCTCATAGGTGATGTTCTCATATCACAAATATATCTCACATAGATTTCTGCCAATTAGTTAAAGTTGCTTAAACTTTTTTCTTACAATTTGTTCTGTAAAGGTTTACCCTTACTAATAAATTTTAGTTGAATTGCTTACTTTCAAGTATATATATATATTGCAGGATAAATAATAAGCGTAGTAGTGGTATCATTTATGATGTCGATAGTAAGAATTTAAGAGTAAGAATTGTGAGGAAGTTTCATTCTCTTAAGTATGCTGATTGTCATACTAGTCTTTGGTTGAAGAATAAGTATTAAACTAATTCTATTGTAGATAGAAAATAATTGTTTCCAGTACAAAGGTTGTGACATTTATCTATGGCAACATCAGCTGCCTTTTACATGGTAGTCCAATTACTTAGATTTTGCATTTACTTTAAAAATTTTTACAAGTTTAAAAAAACCAAAAACCCAAAAAAACACTGCTGAATACTTAAGTAGACAGGGAGATGTCCATTTTGTGTTTTTCCCAGGAGCCTTCTTCTACAGAATCACATTTAGTTTTCTTTTAGAAAGAATCTTTTAGTCACTTTTTCAAGTTAGATGCAGAAAGTGACATAACTGCCAGCTACAAGCCAGTCAAATGAGAAATGAATTAAAACCAGTAAAAACTACCACCACCACCAAGAAGAATGGAAGATCCTCCAGATAATTTATCAAAGCAGCAGTTTTAGTGTTTGTGGTGGTTTGTTTTTTTTTTTTCTTGAATCATTTGAGGAAATATGGGTAGAAATAATTTCCAGAATGCATCTGCTGATGTCATCTGATATGATTATTCCAAGTACTTCCACCCTTTCAGTGCCTGGAAGCCTATCTTCTGTTTTTTGGGGCAGTCATACTGATGAGCATGATGTTACTCTGTTATTTTTTACTCAAAAGTATACTTTTAAAATTTTAAAACTTAAAAAGAAAAAATCTACTGTATTTATAACACCTGCCTGGTTTTGTTAATTCTTCTGCAGTAGTTTTATTAAATGAAATGGAAACTGATCAAAGATTACTGAAAGACAGAAGTTGTGTCCCATTTAGATGTGATTTGAGTCTTTTAGTACCTTATTATCATTCCAGCATACAATACATTTTAGTTCTAGATGTATTTTCTTTCTTAATGCTTCAATGCTTACTTAAGTAATTATTTTCTGTCAAGGCACTGGAAGTCTTGGTGCTTAACAACAAAATTTTGGCTTTAACAGTAATTTCTTATTGGTTTGTCACAACAGGGCTCAAATGTGAAAAGATTTTGTCCGTTAAAGGGAGAGAAAATACACTATTACTTGTCTTTCTATTACAAATTTCAATTTTAAAAGTTAAAAATATTACTGTGGATTTATATGCACTTTTCCAGTATATAGAAGTGTCTTCATTACTTTTTTCTACTGCTTATTGTGTCCAGTCAAGGACTCTCTGAATGGAACATACTATTTCGAATGTGTTTGAGTTTTTTACAGAGTGCATGTATAAGTGTGTATATGCATGTTGTTTGAAAAGGGAGCATTTAGATGGTATTTTGGATAAAAACTATAATTAAAGGCAGCTGCATAAAATTGGAATTTCTGTCTTGAATTTTTTTCCCTTCTTTTCATTTCATCCTCCATTAGATGGCAGTGTTGTGAATATGCAGCATAGCAATGCTGACATTGAAAGGAAAGCAAGCATTTTTAAGACATCTCAGATGCTTTTTCAATATATATCTTGTGAATTTAAAGAGGAAGAAGGGTGAACTAGAAATGATAGCTGAAAATAGTAGATAAAGAAATCTAGTTTAGATTCTAGATTCTAGAAATCTGCATTTAGTGTGCAGAAACCTAGCTGGTAGGAAAGTAGCATTCAGTCCTTTGTCTGTTTCTGCCTGTTTAAAAAAATGTAATAAAACTAGCTGTAGTAAACCCTAATGGTAGGCCATTTATTTATCATTAAATTTTTTCTATACACCTCTTCTTACCTGAAAAAAATAGTCAGAGTTATTTAGCTATAGCAAAGTTCTTTCAAAGTTTTTTAATGTAAGACTATGTTTTAGACAATCAATTTGCTTTCAAGTTGAGAAAAATTTGCTAAGGTTTTTGAGGCAAGTTTTTGGTAGTGTAGAGTTGCTTTAGTAGTGGCTGATTACTACCATCTGTTGATCAGGAGCAGTCCACACACTGGACAGAGCCAAATCCAACTGACTCCAAAATGAACTTACTGCTGCCCAAAGCTGAGCATGTCAGCTACTTTGGTGGCATTCATGTGATAGCAAATTTAGAAAGAATAAAAATCACTCTGCAGCAGCTGTTGGAGAAAAAAGGGAGAAAAATGTGAAAGAAACATCCCTGCAGATACCAGTCAGGAGTGAAGTAAAGCCTGAAAAATGGGCGTGAAGGAAGTTGGTTTTAGTTTTGTTCTTGTTTCTTGCTGCCATAACCTGTTATTAATTGACATTAATGTATTTTCCTCAAGAGAAGTCAAAGATGGTAGCTGGTCAGTGATCTGCCTGTTCTTACCTAGACCCGTGACATTTTCCATCTTATTTTCTCCCCCTGTCCTGCTGAGGAGGGGAACTGGAAGAGCAAGTTGGTGGACACGTGACAGTCAGCCAGGATTAACCCACTATAGTAGTTTAGGTACTGTAGATGTATTGATTTACTTAATATAGTTGCCTACTGTCAAGTATTTTTGGGTACTGGGTACAATGACTTTAATCTGAAAATTGACTCAGCATCTACAGTATTTCAAGTGGAGGCTCCTTTGCATTTTCATGACCATTAAGATTCTATTCAAATAGGACAAAAATACTCTATGGAGACGCATAAGAAAAATGCAAAAATTCTTTGGGGGACTAAAGTCAGGGATTAGATTAAAATTGATGAGGAAAGTATTACAGGTGATTCTAGAGTCTTGATTTACAGTGGATTGGATTACATAGATATTAGCACACCCTTCCATTCAGACATAATACTCCTCTCTCTTGCTTCCTTTCTATTCTTTGTAGGAAAAAAATGGACAAAACTGTAACTTGATGTGGTACTTGTATGTATTTATGTTTTGAAGAGTTACGTCCTGGGACTGTAAATGCCTGTAATGACCTTTGGGATACTACATGAGGTATTTTTAAAAGTTAAATTCTGACGTCACTCAAGATATGTGCAATCTCTGGATTCAAGGTAGCAAGGTTTGCTTAAAATTGTCAAAACCAGCTAACAGAGCAGAAAGAACGCTATAGTTTCTTTTTGTTCTTAACCCATAGGAGTTAATGAAACAAGTATCCTTAAGTACTAGGGAATCCCAGTGTGACACATTTGTTCAGATAGTATTTTCTTTTGAATAATCCTCTCCTCTTGAAAACTGAGAACAAGTGAAAAAAGAAAATACTGATTAAAGTAGAATTGGTTTGTACATGTGGGATTTTTGTTTTGGGCTTTTAAACTGCAAACTGTGGCAATATTCCAGTACTTGTCACTTACAAATACCTGTCTTGTCTTGCAGTGCACTTGTAGGAGAGACATGGTGTCAATATCCATGGATGTCTTTGTGAGGAAGTTCCAACCAGAGAGATACCAGCTGTGGAAACAAGGCAAAGATTTATATACCATTGATCATACAAAACCAACTCCAGAATCAACACCTGAAGTGAAGATCTGGCTACAGAGAAGAAGGAAAATACAGCACTTTCCCAAGAGGTATTTATGCTTCTTTGCCATCTGTTTATTTAATTGTCTTTTTATGATGCCAGTGTTGTTTCTATTTCATTTTGGCCGCTTCCTCTGATGTTGTTGTAGTTTTGGCCACAAGAGATTTTATTTTCTCTTAGTAGCAATGAGGGGGTGGGGCTTGGAGCTGCGTGGTTGTGCCTACATTGTTCTCTACCATACCATCACTGCTGGGGAACAGAAGGAAGGGATTCTCACTTCTGAGAAGGAAGGGGGTGTGATGTATACCCAGGGGCCTGGGGGCTATAATGTCCTTTTGTCTTGGAAAGCCTTATGGCTCTGGATTGATTAGATTCAAATGAGCATTTTGTGTGTTGCCACCTGCTTATATAAACTGTTGTTATTGGTATTGTTGCTGTTACTGTTAATTTATTTCTTTCTCTCTCTCTCTTCCCCCCCCCCCCCCACCCCCTCACCTGGAGGGGCTGGAGGGAGAGGAATGGCTGCATAGATTTTAACTGTTTTAACTTTCAGATGGGCTTAAACTATGTCACATGTTTTCTTTTAATTCATTTCCTTCAGACAAAAATGGTTTTTCTGCTTTCTGTATTAAGATGATCCTGGGGACAGACCAGTATTCTTTCAGAATGACTGTGAAAACTTAACTTATAACTTATACTTTATAATTGTGTACCTAAAAAAGTTAGTGATTAAGGAGAACATCAAAATGCATTCAAGTGTGTCACTTAAAATCTCTCTTTAGTAAGGGTTATTCCAGTGTAATTCTCAAGGAACAGCTGGTTACCATTGTTTCTAGAGATCACAGCAACCAAAGAACAAGGGAGAAGACTCTCTTAAGAGTTGAAAAGAAGATTAAACAGGAAAAAGTTATCATAAAGCTGTGATAGAATCCCACCAGCTGTTTCAAGTCTCTAAGTAGAGCCCTCAATGCCATTTTACCCTAAGGAGGTACCACTGCCTATTTGTCACACTCTTGCAGTGCTGCAGCCAAAATCTGTGTTTGTCTACCTCAGGTCAGTGGCAAATCATAATAAGGGCTAAATCTCAGTCTGGTGACGTGCCAACATCACCAGAAATTTCAGAGAATAAAAGAAATTTAGAAGAATAAGGAAATTTAGGAGAATAAAGTCTCTCAGCTTGTCACTGACCTTTGACCTTTTAAAGCAGTTTTATATCAATTTTATTGAGATGAATTATGATTTTTGTTTGCATTGCACATTTTTGTACTATTGTGCTTTCCTGTCTTACTTAACAGGATCTTTATGGATTTTCTTCTTCATTATCTAAAGATATCTAAAGTTCTGCCTAATTTCTAGCCAAAGGTGGGCAGTTTTATTGGTATTTTGGTATTTTAGTGCAGCTTTTTGAGTTGGAGATAATACTGATTTTTTAAAGATCTTCCTTCTCCAAAGAATTTTACAGTGTAGTTAGTGGCTTTTTAAGCTTGGTCTTAAACCAAACTTCCTCATTTTCTTTGTTAATGTATGTCTTGAGGACAAGATATGAAAATCAGTCTGTAAAGGACCAACCGGCACTGTAGTGGAACATTGTTACTGAAAATATAATACCACATTTGTTCTGGGTAAGGGTAGTTTGTGAGGTAGGATCACTTCCTGAAGACAGCTAGTGAAGCAGCTGAACAGCCAGTTTGTTAGTACATGTATAATACTGACCTGGACTTGCAGAGAGAGTAATTCTGTTATTTAACTAGGTGAATGCCATTTTTCCCTGAATTAAGTTTCCCTGCATGTATTGTACAACATAAATGCAAATTTCCACTTGGACCAGCAGTGATTCATTTAGCAGTACCCTTTTGGATAGGTGGTTCTGAGTAAAAACAAAGACTTTCTAGTAATTTTATTGAAAGTTTTATAACAGGAACACATGGGCTGATTTATGCACCTTGATAAGCTAATAAACACAATTCCAGTGCTGTTTAACTCTTGAGTCAGCTTTTTTTCAGGCATGCATTGCAGAGGGAGATAAAATGTTTATTCAGTTTTGTTTTGGGTGTAATGTGTCAGTTAAAATTATAATTTTGATTATGGGAATAATACCAGTTCTGGCAAAGTGAAAATAAAAATCTTCATGAATATAGTGACAGGAAGAGCTTATCTCTGACATTTACAGCTGAAATCCATTGCTGCTATATAACATTTAACGACTGCATGTAAATAGTAATAGTACTTTCTGTTATTTACAATGTGAACTGATGGTTCTGTCATACTTTCACAAATTTTCTGGAAATATCTATTTTATAGAGAATGTGTTGAAAGATACACATTTGTAGACACAGAACAAAATGTAAGAGGCAGCAAAATGTTTTTCTGGAGATGTGTAGAATCTAAGATGCAAGACCTTTGTAAAACTCACTTAAAGCTTTGTAAAATTCACCTAAAATAGTAGTGCTTTTATCTCTAATGTTTTATGAGCTTTGAAACCTGCTGTATGATGACATTAATACTCCTCCTATGTTGCCACCTTATTGCAAAAGTTCTATACCTTCTCAGCAATTTCTCATGGGCAGCTCCTCACAGCACAACCAACAAACTCCAGCTCTCACCTCCACCAGCTAACCCACTCTTTTTCAGCACTTGTCTTCTTATTGGATACAGCTGTGGCCTATTATGGGCAGGGCTGTTCCTAATCTTTAGTGATTAATACAGCTGCAACTCCTCAGGTGTGAGACTACCTTCAGCACTATCTTTATTTTCTTACATTCTATCTCTCCACACTCTTGTGTCACATAATTCAATTTGAAACTGGACTATTTTCTATTACATTTATTCTGATATAGATTATGAGCCTATTTCTAATTGGTTTGCCATTTCTCTTGCCTTAAGCTTTCCCTTATACCTCTGAGGGTGCAAAAACTTACGCTCAATCTTTAATTTTTTTTTAACACAGAATAATTATATATATTGCTTGATATCCTTTTGGAATATTCGGTAATCATAATTTTTTACCTTTTTCAGATGCTTGTTGGTTCTGTTAAAACTCATTTAAAAACTTTCAAACAGATAAGCTTTTACGAGGATATTCAGACTAGTCTTTTATTAGCAATAGGGTTTGGAAATATCACCTGATTTTACTGCTCCTGAAAGAGTTTTGTCTTCGTTATTCTTGTAAGGATCATTTTTTTGAGACCAAAAAAGAACTATTTATTAAAAAGCTAGTTTGTGTGCTAGTTAAGTAATAGTTACTTAAAGATGGTTTTACTTTTAGAATTTATTAACATGGAATGGTGATAAAAGATTAGAAGGTTAAATCCAATCAATTGTTAATCTATCACTTAATAAATTGTAGCACTGTCTCAGCACAAAAAGGTGAAAAATTGTCAGTTTTTTACCACTTTAAGCAGGTGAAAGGGACATATATTGGTAGATGTTTTATCTTATCCAAGACAGACTTTCTACTCTGACAGCAATATCTCCTATAACAGCTTCCAGCACACCAGATCTCGATCTAAAAAGCTTAAAACTCCAGAGGACAAGAGAGTATCTGCTATGGTAGCTGATGAAAAAATCATAGTGACTGAAGCAGCTACTGATGGCTTCAAGGTCAGTGAAGAACCAGAAAAAAAAGTGAGAGTGGTAAACACAGGATTGCCTTCTGGGGAAGAAGAAAACAGTAGTAGAATGCATCTGGATCAGCATTTATTGGATCATGTCAAGGTTTCAGGTGAGATAAGCGCTGATTATGTTTCACATGTAAGTTGTAGGCTGTTTATACTCTAATGTGACAAATCAGTGGATGTTAAACTGAAGCGTTGTCCTAGAATAGCATACTAAAATGTTTTTAGGTATTTGTAAGAGCAGATTGATATTTGGTAAGAAAGAGAAAATACCTAACTTAATATTCTTAATTGAGAGTGATACCACCAGAACTCTTTTAATTGTTTTTTAAAGGAGCAAAAAGAGTGAGGTTTGTAAATTATATATTTCAGTGGACTCACATATGTTACAGCAAAATGTTTTTGATATGGAAATTATACAGAATGTCTTAACACTATTCAAACAGGATGGAATATATATCCTTGCGAGTATGCTACATGTATTTACATGATGAACCTACAAATTAGAAGTGTTACATACCTGTGCACAGAAAGGTTGTATTTTGAGCCTCCAGATTCCTTTTAATTTCCTCTGGAGCTATCTTACAACTATAAATAAATTAATAATTTATTTATTAATAAATAAATATTATTTATTTATAAATAAAAAAGAGGTTTTTTCCCCTCCACAACCATTTTTATTCCAATATACTTGGTTTATTCTGAACCTAATTTATTCTATTTCACATTCCATTGTAATTCTAGTTCCTCATAGTTCCTCATTCCTGTTCATAAAGCAAACTGGACTTTTCATTTCAGTTTTAGAAGTTCCTATTTTGTTTTATATTGCTACTGAAAATTCACTTTCAAATTGCATAAAGACAGTGTTTTAATTATTGTGAATATCAATAGTTATGTTAGTGCTTCCTTGGAGGTGATAATCATCATGATTGATTTGCATAAAGGTACCAAGATATTGCAATATGGAAGTTTAGAAATTCCTTTGCACAAATTTTTTGGTGCTCTATCAAAGCATTTCCAGGTCTGTTCTACTTGTTGTTTGTTTTTTTTTTTTTTTAAGGTGGTATTGCTTTACATCTTCCCACAACTTTTAATAGAGGTTTTGAATGTTCATGACTACAGAGTAAATAGTATTTAGTTAGCACCCATTCTGTGTTTATCGGCAAGGGAAGGAACAGCAGAGAAGAGTGGAGAGCTGCCCTCTTTCCTTTGCCCTCTTAAAGTGTGGTGCCTGGACCTGTGTAGGAAAATGGACGTTTTTAGATGTGAGAGAAGTAGTACTCGTGTTACAGAAGGTAGTTTGCTCTGCGTTGTCTTAACTGTCCATTGTTCTCAGTTGAAGCAGCACTGTTTGTGCCCAGAGATTGCATGTTGCTGTTGTCTTTGTGTTATCAAGTTTTATATTCATTTGATTTGAAAAGGAAATTTTTCAGAAAAAGCAAGTTCAAATAACCTTTATGAAGAAAGAATAGCAAGGGATTTGACAGAAACCCTTTTCTTTAATATCATGGATGTGCTGCTGAATCAGAATTCAGTGCAGTGTATGCCAGAGTTCTTCAGGAATGTTTTCTGAGTGACCTCTCTAGCCCATTGTTCTGTCTTTCCATTGCAAGCATCAGCAGAGGAAGAATTTTTATAAAGTAAAGTCCACTCAGTTTCACTCTTCAATATTACTAGAATATACAGTTATGCTAATTTTTTAAAAATAGAATTATGCTAATTGCTTTTCATTTTTAGACTGATGCTGTTGTTTGAAAACTATTCTTGGTATCTATTTGAATTATATCTTTGTAATTATATACTATTAATCTTTGGTTATTTTCATTTTTAAACAGGCAGAATAGGTATAAAATGTAGGGTAGAAGGTTCAATATACCACCCTTTTATATTTTTTTCATTGACTCAAAGTGCATGTAGGCAACCTGAGTAAAGACTAAGGAAGCTACATGAATATTGATTATTTTGAATTAAATGAAGACCTGCTACAATTCAAATGCAAAATACTGATTAAATGATCAATACTATATTTCATACTCTAAACTCAAACCATTTACATTTGATTTATTCTTTGATAAAACCAATACTGCACTTTTGTGTATGCTCTTCCACCAAATGGTTTTCTGTATGATTTCTAAATGAGGAGCCATGCTTTGAATTTGAATAATTTAGATTCTTGTGAAATTCAATATGGTAATGTAAAGTGGCATTTATTAACAAATCATATTCTTAATTTATAGGAAGAATCACTTCTGACTCAGTTTCGACCCCTGTTCCTGGACTAGAGAGAACAAAAATGGAAGATGAGGACAGGATAGATTCCAGTTGTTCTTCCTTTACGCTTGAAGATTCTGTGGCTAGCAAGATTGCTTCTGATAGATGTAGAAAAGAAGACAGTTTGAAATCTCAGAATCAATATGCTTCATCCATACCATACCATAAAGCAGTGGGACAAACTTCTGAAGCAGAAAATCCAGATAGAGAGGAAAGTGTCTCGACTGAGGATGGTATCAGCAACCTAGAAAGTTCCGGAAGTAGTTTGGAATGTGGAGAAGTGCCCATTGTAAAAAAGGGTGAAGAAGACAAAATGGAAATATCTTGTGTATGTGAAACAAATTATATCATAATAGTAATATATTCTTGATTTAATGAAATATGAATGAGCATTGTTCTAATGAGACCTGATATCCATATTAAAGCATTTAAGAATATGAATGATTTTAATCAGATGGTAATTTGAACGTGTTTTGGAGTGTTTAGGCAAGAGTGGCAATTCTGATCCAAAAGCAGACTGGTTTTGGAGTTTGCTTATTGACATATTTTTCCCCGTTATTTTAGATGTCTATTAATTTCACTTTGTATTTGTGAATCTGAAGTGTCAGCAACTATTCTCAAAGCTATTACCATATTCATTGCTTGCCAATTTGAGCAGGGCTCTGAGCTTCACCTGCTTACTGTTCTTGGATTTTGGAAATGAACTGAAATATGTAAAGGAAACACTTGAAGGAAATAATCCCACTATTAAAAGGAATATATTTTCAATTTTTAAACAGTAGGTTTTAATAATATTTTCTCTTTGGGTCACCTACAAACATATGGCCTTTTTTCCCCCCTCTTACTATTTGGCTATGATGCATGGTCATCTTTGACTTCAGGATGCAAAATGAAAAATTAGGCTGTGGTGGTTGTCAGTAGCTTTCTGAGTGGTGAGCTGAATCTCAAATTGGCAGAGAGAAAGCAGGAAATCCACTGCCAAGTTGCGAGACTTCATGGGGAATATGTTTTAGAAGCCAAATTAAAAATCATGCTGACTCTTCCACATATGTGAACTGTAACCATTTTTTTAATGTTGTAAGTTTTGATAATCTTGGATCCAGCCTTTCCACCGTAATAAGGAGCAGTACAAACAACTCAGTGTTTAATTAGCATGTATTAGAGATTGTATCTCTTCCTGTGCCTTTCAACCACATTATATTTATATATTATGTTTCAGATTTTCTGTAGTATTACTGCATATTCTTTCTTTCTCTTTTAAGTGAAGAAGTGTACAAATGCAATTTAAAAAGCCTAACAGTTCCCTTTCTACTTAATTACTAACTGTTCTAGATTGTAAACCTGTCCTGTGCTTTGACCACATTTTCTGCCTTTGTTTATCATAGTAAATATAATGTTGTTTTATCATTTAGTTCAAGGGGCATGTATATATCTGCTAGGTTGCATCCAGGGTCTTGAGGCACAGAATGCTGTGGTCCGTAAGAAACTCAGTCCTTCCCACACCTCTGCCCTTCCTCTGGTCCTGAACCTCCAAACACCATTGTAACTCGTTTTCTTTGGGATTCCTCCAGTGGCACTTCAAGACTTTGAAGTGTTGGCCTTAATTCTTGAAGCTTGAATAACTTTAAACTTAATGTACATAAGAGCGTTTGAGGAAGGAAATAATTTCTTCATATATTAGATAAACATGTTAATAATTTATCAGGACTCTTGATTTCTTATCACAACTCTAGATTTTTTTTTTTAAATTTTTTATTCTTGAGGAATTTTGGAAGCTTTCACAAGCTAAGCCAGTGGGTTTACACTTCATTTATCTAGCCACAGTTAGTGGCTGTATTGTACTACAGGTATGCAGAATTTTTTGCAGAAAATCAGGACGATGCTGATCTTCCAATCAAACATCACATGAGCAAAACAGGGTTTATGCTTTCTAATTTGGAAAGGGCTGTGATAAATTATACCTGAAATGATTTGTGTATGACAAGGATTGCACTTCTTAAATTAAAATATATATTCTTAATTAGAGGCAAGTGTTGTATTGGTACACTAAAGGTCCTTCAAGTATACTGTGGTAGTATTTACAGACTTGATATCTGTGCTTGTTTACAGAAGAAGGTTTATGTTTTTCATAATTAATCATACAGAATTACGTACTAAATTAGTTTGGTCTTTTCCTTTCAGTCAGAGGAAGTTGAAACAAAGAAAATATCTAAGAGTTGGCGTCACCCACTACATAAACCCCCAGCTAGATCTCCAATGACTTTGGTTAAACAGCAGGCAACTAGTGATGAAGGTGAGTGGACTATTTAATACATTTTTCTGATGACAGTTTTATGGTTTTATGAGACCATATATATAGGCATTTAGAGAGTCACTGCCCTGTGCAGACAGACTACAAAATCTAAGAAATGTTCCCAACATAGGGGTTTCCTTCTCTGAAGTAAATATAAAAAGTAAATCTGCTTTACCCAGCAATCATGTATACAGCCACCCAAAGCTGATGAATAAAGCTACTTTATTTTATCAAGTGTGACTTGGTGGAAATTCTAGAAATGTGCATCAAAAGTATAGATCAAAATGGAAAACAGACACATTCCTTTTTCATACCACTGTAACGTTGTAGTTCTGTAAACCACAAAAGTTTCAGGTGCTGTTTTCCAGAATCTCCTCAGTTAGCAGAAATGGAGTTTAGTTCTCACACTCCCTTAAATAGTTTGATAATCTGGAGCTGATGCCATGTCTGTGACTATGGGTCTGATTCCAACATCACTGCATACTTCAGCGTTTATCTGCAATATTTACTTGATATTTCTCCCTCTCAAATGCATTTTATTGAGAGTAGCAGTTTCTTAGAGCTGCAGATAAATTTTCTTGACTTGAGAGACAGCATGCCTGTTAATTGACTCTTCTTGCTGTAACTAAGCAATATTATACTTCCAGTTGGCAAGTTAGGCATTGTTGAGCTGACTGCTGTAGGTTCAATTGACCTTTCATCAATACATCTCCCTCCTTATTTCAACCCTGAAGTAATTGATTTGTGTCTTCTGCCCCACTAGTTTTAGAAAGCTATACTTTCTCTTTCATTTTTTTTATCTGAGCTGCAGCTTTGCCAGGCATGATACTTCAATTAGCTGTTAAGCATCTTTCTGAAAATTAGAGACAGCTTAGGCCCATGATCTGTATCATATATGAGTATGTTTGAATACCTTGAGGGCTAGATAGAGCATATTTCAGAAAATGTTATGGTAATTTACAGGATGATATTAATATTGTTTCATCTAGTAAAGTAATTAAAGATTTAATATGTGGTAGGTTGCAGTAAAAGTGCTCTTTTTTAATTAGAGATTAAATTCCTTTTGGCTGCTGATGCTTTTCCAACATTATGGTTGAAACATACTGTGGATTTCCTATTTACATGGGTTGTGTATGATATAATCTGGCTAGATGATAATATGATAGTTTTGAATCAAGGATTTTTCTAATACCAAGACATTTTCCATCTCATCCAGTAGTTTGCCAGCTTTCTGATGTATTAATGTTTTGTGAAAGTGGCAACATCCTGACAAGAAATCATATACCTTAAAGTCTTTTCTCTTTGCTTGATGATTGTCCTTTCAGTAAATAAGGGTGTGTTTTGTTAGGAAAGTAAGAGCTGTCTTAGAATCAGTAGCCATTAAGCATGCTTACTGATTGAAGGAAGTTATTAAGAGTTTTATTTGACATGGCAAGTTTTGGTATTTCCTAGCTAGAACTGGAATTATTATTATTTTCATGCATCTGTCTCTCATTGTAATCGAATTATTGGCTGGCTTTTGTAAGAGCACCAAAAGAGAAGTGGTAGCATTTGGGTGAGCAGGATGTTTACATCTAAGGCAGAGATTGAAGAACTGATAAAGGAGACTGGCAAACTGTAGCCCCATTAAGTTGCCTGACACATGATGGCATGAGGCCTAGACATTTTTCTGAGTTTTTTCAAGATTGTTCGTGTCAGATACTAAGGAAGTAATCGCTATCAATGTGCTTATGATTACATTTGTCATTATGAAGGTGCTTCATCCATATTCCGGATAGTAGTTAGTAGAAATGTAATTCAGCATTCATACTTAGTTCTTGTTCTCTGTTGTTTTGGGCAAAAATGATGCTGGCTGAGACTATGATCGCATAGTCTCCTGATACAGTAGTTTCTGATTGTGTCACAAGGGGGATTTATGTGTTGTACATTAGTTTGTATTTTAATTTATCTGGGTCTAGTAAAATAATAACTGCAAACAAAATAAAGGAAGAAGATATAGGTTAGTGTTGTTGTGAAAAGTTATGAGATCGAGGCTTTTTATTTAATCTGTAACTTGTGTCACTTTTCACAAGTTGGAAAGTGTTCTGATGGTCTGTAGCTATTTCTAATATAGATAATATATATTCAAATTCATGTATTTGAAGTCTTTCAGATACTAGGGTTCTATTAAGAAGTTTCTGTGAATATAGGTGATCAGTGGATGTTAATAACATGTAGGCAGCATTCTTTGACACTGTCAGCCATTTCAGAATTGTAATTTTGCAAATAGAATATGTGTTGAACAGCATGCTTAAATCTTAGCAGATTTAAGCATGCTTGTGAATTCACTTTTAATACTGAGTTCTTTGGCAGAAATGAATATTTTTTACAGGATCACTTGGACATTTGAGTTTTGTGCTTTCTTTTTATCACTGTATATTCTTATATATGTTGTGTATTCCTTTATGAAAAATAATTAGGTTAATTGGTTATTTGTGTCTGTTGGTGTTATTTTTTTCACTCTTGCTGAAGCCTTTCCTTATGTATGTCTGACTTCTTGTGGAATAAATGCTTAAAAGATTGAACACTGAGAAATACTAGGGACTGGGGAATCAATCCTAGAAATTGTAGATCAAGTTGCCAGTTCAAGAAAATAAGTGTGCCAGTACAATGTGGGCTCTATGTCACACTCAGCATACTAACAATTTTTATGAAATTGTGAACCTTGGTCTTATACTCAATGCAGTATGTTAACTTGTGGTAATCATATTCTGTTGTATTTAATACAGTTGTATTTCTGTGCACTTAAGCAATAAAAAAGCAAATTCAGCAGAAGGAGCAGGCATACTAACTTTGCATGCACATTGATTGGTCCCAGAGATTTCTTTCCAGCACTATTTGGTCACGCAACATTAGAAACTGTTTTTAGATTTAAGTTGACTAAAATTTCCCATTCCCCTAAATGATATAATTATAGTGTATAGACTAAATTCAGTATGGGCCTCTTTGTATATGTTTTTTTGCATTTTAAGTATGATTCAGAATTTCATAGTAATTTTGCTTTCATTAATTTGTAAGATAAGGAAACAGAAAGAGAGAACTTCTATAAATGGAAACAGTGACTTCTGCTATGAGAAGAAGCCTTGATTTTTACATTCACTATCAGCATCCTGTGAGATGCGCTTGTTTTGATATTATTAATCAAACCATTTCAGGCTTGTTTAGTGACATCAATAATAGGCTAAACCTGCTTAAATAGGGGAAAATGACACTTGTAGATGCAGTTACTATTCTTTTGTTTCAGAGCTTAAGATGGGAGATTTTGCTTGAAGATTCTCATTTACTTCAGAAAGAAATGTTTTTTTCCTGGTGCTGCATAGGTAGATAAAAATAACTGGTTGATAGAGGCATGTTTATGTTTGCCACATTAGTATTACAATTTCCAGTATTTCTTTCCCTCCCATGATGTTTTGTTGAATGAAGTTTTACTTCTTCAGCATACTTTGCTTTTGTGTGAGTATTGGTTAATCAAGCACATAATTTATGTGTTTTTCATATATCATCATCATTTAGCACAGAAGACTCCAGCACTATCTACCCTGTCAACAGTCTTAAGTGTGCTAGAAAAATGTATTTTCTGTAATTTTCTCTGATTCCTGTATTACTTCTGTTTTGTTTAAATTCAATTTTCAAGGTATGATTAATGTAATTACAAAAAATTCTGACACTTGAGAAGCGTGTGCTGTTCTGAAGACCCTAAGAGACCTTTTATAAAAATGTGGTATAATCTTTGGTAGGTATTTAGGAAAGTGATGTGTTAAAACATCAAATAAATGCTTTTCCTGAATTTTCAGTACTCTTGTCAACCTTTGGACCAGCCGCTGATCTCCAGAAATGGCAAGAACTGACAGCTTTGATTATAACCACTGGCAGCTCTAGTCCCCTGACATATTTCATGAGTAGCAGTTACCAGTCTTTTAGTGGACACCTACAGGATCTAAGATAAGCCAGTATTTTGATCAAGAGGGGAATACGAACCAGTTTTTCCAACATTTATCCTCATTTGCTGGACAGTGGTACATGTTGTGATTATTGAAGAGTCACTGTTCTTTTAGATGAACCTTGCAGCTCTAATTGTGCTGCTTTCTTAGCTTTACAATATGGTATTTTACCTCATAAAGGATTGGATAGAATTACAGTCTTGTATCAAAAGGCATGTGTAATTTCTTCTTATCAGGTGTGCCAAAATGAAAATTGATTTCCCGCTGCATTAGTGCAGCCTCTCAGTTGCTTTCTCAAGTGTAGCAATGGAGTTGGTAGTCAAACTGGATGTGATGTTTACCAAGGAGACAGATATCCCCCTTCTGTGGAGTGATCTTTTGGAGCTGCGCTTCTGTATAATTATGGTCCCAAAGAAAAACACAAAAAAACCTATGACTTGCATTTATAAAGGATTAATTCGTTGATGTATTGGTGAAGAGTATTGCCTAGTAAGTTATTCTGGTAATAACTTTAGTTTTTCAGCTTAAAAAAGCCTAGCCCATAGAATTATCATCACCTTTGTCAAAATCTGAAGCTGCATTGTAAACCATTAGCGTTGGAAGTGATTTAGTTTTAATGCCAAAGGTATTTTGCTAATTGTCTTGGCTGAGAAGTGTATGTAATATATATATTTTAATGTACAAAATAATTACATTTAATAAATTGATTCTTGAAGGAGTTTAAATGCAGTTGGTTTCTAGTGTATGAAGTGTTTATGGGATATTTGTTTCAGTGATCTGCAGGAACTGTAGCTTGAAGATACAAATCTGTAATTCTGATTTGGGCATTGACGTGTCATGAATTTGGATCTGTGATTGAGTGTGTTTTGCATCTTCTATACTTAACTTATAACGTATATACTGAACTTATGAAGAGGTCTTGGTTCAGTGAAGAACATCTGGACAATCTTAGCTGAATACATTCAAGTAACCTTGTTCCTCAAATTTCACTTTTGTTTTGCCCAGAGGAACTTGTGCTGGAATGATATATTGACATAGGTTAGATTTATGCTACCCAAGAGATACAAAATAACCATAAAATAAGTTTTCCCCACTTGGTACTTTTTTTTCTCTTTAGAGTAGCATAAAACAGGAGTGTACTCTAACAACATAATAATTGAATATTTATTTGATCATATAGTATCTGGAAGTAGGGTCAATGATGTTACATTTTAATTTCCAAAGTAAGGAAGTACCACCAAGTAATTCTGTTGTATCTGTCTTGTTTTATTAATACACAGGACATGCCTAATGATGAGGGAGAAAGCTTTCATTTTTTCCACTTCTGTACAGATGTGTATGTTGGAAGACTATGGTGTTTAATTAGTAACTCAGTAAGCATGTATGTAGATGGCAGTATGAGTTCCTAAAAATTCCAATGGAATGTTATTACTGATCAAGTTTTATTGTCCTAAGTACATTGACCACAAGCAGATTACATTATAATGCAAAATATGAATTTTTTTCTTAAGAACTGTGAAAAATTACACAAGAGAATGGAATTGAGAAAGCAGCTGTTAATAAGTGCTATTAATTAAAGCTTTCCAATAGAGCAGGTATCTCCTAGTCTTTAGCTTGTAGTTTGGATTGAAGTGGTTTTGTACTGACAACTATGTTTTTTGCTGATAGGCTGTGCAGTAGATTCCAGCAGATATTCTTTTGTTTCTGCTTTGATTTTGCTGAGATGCCTCTTAGAACAGATTTATAAATACGGGTGCTATTATTTAAATTTACATAGTGCAAAGACAGGTGAAATCACTGGAATTGCTTTAATACATACTCTATATATATATATATATATATATGTATGTATGTATATGTGTGTGTGTATATATATATATAAAATATATATAAAATATATATATATATACAAATATATATATATATATATACAAATATATATATATATATATATACACACACACACACATATATACAATAATGGAAATTATGATACCTGTATGCTGTAAATACTTAATGTTGGCAGTCCATACAGATTTAAGAACATCTCCCTTTTTGTGGCCTTCTGTCCACATTTTAAAAAAGTTGCCTGACTAGTGGATCACCTCTAAGCTTGGTTTCTGGACAGGGTAAGTAGCTGTTTCTGGAGACACTGGAAAGGTCATGGACTTTAGCATCAGTAAGAATGTGTTGCTTGTGCTTCAGCTTAGGTAGCCAGAATAAGTAGACATCTTTGGCATTTTCAATCTTAACTTCTAGAGTTAAATTCTTCATTCTGTATGCACAAAAAAAGTTGTGCATGTGGAATGCAGCTATTTAGGGAATGCTGTGACTGAAAGATTGGTTTTTACCCCTTGTAATTGTTTGGTATCTTTATGATCTAGTGTTTCAAATAGAGAATTACTTTGTTGCAGAAATTAGTAAGCAACCAAAAATGGTAATTTTCAAAAATAACAATGCTATAGTTCCGTAAAGCTAGTTTTACAGATCATTTAAATGTAAACTGAATCTCTATGCTATGAGTCCTCAGAGTTAGCTTATTGGAATCATAGCAATGTAAATCAAATACATTTTAGTTACTTTGCAGTTTGTCAGAGAGAAAGATTGGGGTCCAGTACAGCCTGACTGGGTCATTTTACATATTCCACATATTGAAAATGCGGTATAATAGGAATTTTACTTTGTGTATTCCATATACTATTTAACTCTTACTTGTTCTGATGTGCTGTGTTAATTTATCTTCTAACTTATGCACTAGTGCTCAGAAGTAAATACTCAGCAACCTGTGAACCTTTTCTCTCCTTCCTTCAAGTTCTTAGAATCTTTCGGTTTTCATATTCATCCAAAGTGTTGGTGAGATCAGTGCTTCCTGCTTTCTGTGAAAAATCATGGTCAGGGTTTTCCCATCCCTCCTTTTCAAAGTTATTGGTGACATTTTTCCAGCCTTTGCTAGTATTTATTCTAGCTTTATTTACTGTTTTAAGGGGTAGTGGTCCTGTCTGCAGCCAGTCTTAATCACAATGAGGTGTTTCTTACTAGATTCTTATTTGTGACTAACATCAAATCAGAAAGAATGTTTTTGCCAAAGCAATCCATACTCTTTTAGTGAGTACCACTCACCCTCAGGAAGAGCCTGCTGACTGTGCAAGTTAATGTAGGAGTACAATACACTCTGACCAGGTTCTTCAAGATACTCTGTGTGTGGATGGTTTAGTGAATAATATAGGATTTTCATATTTGAAATGACTTAAAATTACATGGCATTTAAATTTAGCAGAGTGATACAGCAATGCACTTAAATTACAGTGAAGATACAAATTATGTTTAGCAGGGTTTTGAATTTAATATACAATTCAGTCAATAATACAATATAATATAGAATACCAGTACAAATTACATTGAGCAAAGTGTAGCAATCACAATGCACAGTTCAATAATGAAACCAATGTGAATTTGATTATGGGGCTCTAATAGTATGCTGAAGGAAAATCAGAGTATCCCAGTATCAAATCTTCCAAATCTGTCAAATTATCTTTTAAAAATGTTTTTGTTTTTTTTAAATGCTGAATCTTTAAAACTTTTTGAAACATTTTCAGATCTGCTACAACGGATGTCTTACACTTTTTTTATATTGAACTTTTTTTTTTTTATTAAAGCATCCTGTTATTTTGTTTTGGAAGCTAAACCTGATTTGATCCAGGAGCTCTTCGGCTGAACTTCTAGAGCTCTGATTCAATATCGTTATCTTTCCATGTAATTTGTATGAGAATTGAAGTATTAATAGCTAATTTGGCAATTAGGCTCTCTAACCAAAAGAGAAGTATGTATACATACTTCACATTACTTGTACTCAAAGGTCCCATACAAGAAATGGAAGTTCTTGAAGAGTACAATAAATTAAAGAGTTTTCTGTTCTTATTTTGCTATGAGATCTATATCTTTCATGACTGAATAAAAAAAAAAAGAAAGGCAATTTCTGAAACTAAGTTTGCTGATACACCACTGGAACAGTAAAGTTTTCAAGTACAAGACTTTTTCCCAACTGTCTTCTTTTTTTTTTTTTTTTTTAATTTTATTTTATTTGTATTATTATTATTTCCTCCAGGACATTTGAAACTATAGATAATGTCTCCCAGGGCTGAGATTATGCTCAACTACCTGAAAAATAACAGATGCTTCTGTGCTCTTCATAGCAGAGAATACTGCTCTACAATGCCAGGAAACATCAGTGGAACATAACCCCAAGCAGCAAAATCATTGTTGAGATTGGCAAAAGCAAACTGTACTGTATTAGTGTCTATGGCTTTTCACATCTGCTGGGTTAAATCAGCAAATCTGGCAACAGCCCATTCTGCAAATGGCCCAAATGTTTTCTGCCTGATAATTTGAGTTTAACTTAGTAAGCAAAAACCATTCAAAGCATTAACATTGTGTGTTGGAGCAAGTTTCCCACAAACTGTTAAACCAGTAACATTAGTGGAAACCATTCATTCACTTATTCACTTGGAATGCAGCATAGTGACTGTTTAGAAATACTTTGCTCTGGAAGGAGTTTCCTTTGTATCCAAACAGATCCTGGCCTATAATTTTCTTTTTGTCTTCACAGTTTGTTTTAATGAATTGTTTCACTTTTCTTAAATATGCCAAGGAGTGCAGATGCGTATGAATATCACATTCATGAGAACTGGTACTTCTGAAATTACATTATAGAGATTAATTGATCCTATAGAAATATTGTTTTCAGATACAAATATGATAGCAGGAACTATCATCAAGTTTAGCATTGCTAATCACCTTGTACTGTAAGTAATACTATGGCTGAATTACATGTGTTGTGGTTTAAGCCCAGCTGGCATCTAAGGACCACACAGTTGTTCACTCACTCACTCCTCCACCAACCAGATCAGGGAGAGAGTTGGAATATTCTTGTACCACTCACTGTCAGTGGCACAAGATACAGGAAAGACCTTGATGCTGTGCAAGCACTATTCAGCAATGACAAAAACATCTCTATACTATCAATACCATTTTCAGTACAAATCCAAAACACAGCTCCATATAGCTACTATGAAGAAAATTAGCTCTACCCCAGCCAAAATCAGCACAATATGATACAGTAAGATTTATATCAGCTACTATGCATTTTTTTACAGTCATAATTGTATCATCAAGTGTTTCTGCTTTTCTGTTGAAAAAAAGATCATTTGGTCTAACCCCTTAGGAAACAAAATATTTAACCTGATTATGGATTGTATCTGGTAAAGTAATACCACAAAAAACATTTGCAGTGAAATAAAAATGCCCAGGTGGTTTAGGGGGAATCAAGATCTCTGAGCACTGTTAGTGGTCACAATAAGATGTTTTTACATACTTAGGAATAGGCTGCCTTACATCATCCAGTTAAAATTTTTTTTGACTGGTATTAATCCATTTTAGACTTCATCATGAATGTGTGATATATGTACAGCCAGAAACATAACAGAAGTTTACAAGAAATGGACTTCATTCATCTAAGAGCGTTTAAAAACCACGCGCATACTAACAGACTTGCAAAATAAATACCTTTCATTGGTATTTGTGAATGTGCCTATGTGTTATGCATGAGTGTGCAATCTCTCTTGAGCAGTGTTGTCAATTGAGGCGCAGATTTCCTGGTCATGGCTAGCAGGTTCAAATCCTGTATTTTTCTTTTATTCTCTCTGACAGTGAGATGTATTTTGTACTGTAGTTGAGTTGAAAGTTTCTATATGAAAGAATACTAAGGATGCTTTATTCACTTTTGTCTTGATTACCTTTCAATTTGAAATGTATGTTTCGTGCTGAAAAGCTGTAAAAAAATGTTACACCAGAGTTCACACCAAGGAGTTCTGTTACACACCTGTGCAGAGTCCTGTTAGTGCACTTACTGTCAGTGAATTGTGAGGAAGTGTCAGTGACTTAATCTGAGTTACAGCAGACACAGAAGTCAAGGTAGATTCCCCAGCTCCATTTCATGTGCTGTGTAAAGAAAATGCTCTGTATAGACATACATTGTATTTCACACACTGCATTGGCTGTCCTTTATCTTTCAAATTGCCAGTCTTGGGCTGTTGGTAGGTGCGCTTAGAGCAAAGCCAAGTTACCACAGTGAAGGCTTGATTGCATAATGGTGCATATTGTAGTGTTGTTGGTTGGCAGCATTGAATAAGAGACTATTCATCAAAACTTGCTCTACCAGAGCTGAGACAATTCTCATGCTCTTTCAGAAAAATGGCAATATGTAAGATTATGAATGAAACATCAGGTTCATAGGGCTTCTTGAAACCTTATATACTGGTCTTATAAAGTAGATGCTTGTTTTTGGTGGGGTGTGTGGGGCAATGTATCTTTTGCTGTAGGAACAGATGCTTCCACCACAGTTTTTTCAGGTTTTGAGTACTTGCAATTGGCGCTGATTCACAGCTGAACTAAAAAAGTATGCTTGCTTATGACAGTAGAGTTTCTGAGATCTGAGTCAGTATGAATACTACAAATTGTTCTCTGTTCTTATTTTGAGAATCCTCAGGTAAGGTGGATTTTGAAAGGAGCTAGCTGGAGGTTGCAGTTGTTTTGTGCCCTTCTTATAGTCACATCTGATCAGAGAAACACTCATCTCACATGAGGCCACTGAGTGTCTACCCTGAAACCGCATGCAGCAATGTGAGTTAGGAAAATAAATTTATTTTAGTCTGAGCCACTGATTGCTCTTCAGCTAAATAGTAAGTAATGAACGGAGTAATTTAAGAAAATAAAAGGAGTGAGAAGCACTGAATAAACAGAAAAAAAAAAGAAATCTAAAAATCCCTTAAGTTTTCCACAGTGTTTTTGGACATCGGTAGGACATGGGTATTATCAGATGAAAAAGTGAAGAAAGGCCATTAACTGTGCCAAGACAGCAGTGTTTATTACATCAAGTAATTATATTCTCTATGCCTTCTCTCAGACAGTTGGAGAGCTGTTTTTTCTTTAATTTCCTTGCCTGTTTTGGTTAGCCAGATTCTCAGTTTTTGTTAATGGTGCATAACTTCTCTGCCTACGTGGAAATCAGGAAGGTACCCCCACCTGTACTACCAGAGAAGCTTATGTGGAAATTCTTCTTCTCACCAATGCTGTTGCACACATGAAAAATAAGGCACACAAAATGAAACTGCCTAAGTTCTACTGATGCAGAATAGTTACACAGAAGATTGCATTCCTCACCTTCCTGGTTAGGAAGTTGTTTAAAGCAGCATTGTGATGTTTTGTACATGCTTTGTAGTGGGGTCATGTACTCTGTAACTTTTTTTTTTAATACCAGTTTTTTTGGAATTTTGATTATTTCACTGTGGGTGGGTGAATGTTGATTAAAAGGACATGAGATAATAATATTCTGAAATCTTTGAAAGATGATAATTTAGGCTCAAGGTTAACTAGGAAGTTCCTGAGGAGAACTGAAATTTATTTGTCTTACAGTAGTGATAACAGAGTATCAGACAAAGCTTGTAATCCTTAGGAATATCTATTCTTTCCTCTCTTAATTTTGTATCCTGTCAGTGAACCCTTCAGTACTGGATTAGGAAGCTTCCCTCTGAAAAGAGGATTGATATTTTTCCTTTCTTGTTGTGGTGGAGAAGAGTGAGGGGTTGCATGGTGTAATATACCAGAGGATCATATCAGAGAGCTTGTGTAGTTAATGCAGAGACAGAAGACTGCAGTAAGGATCATGAAGAAGACAGTCACACCTCAAAGGACCTAGAAGGACATAGAATTCAGAATTATAGATGTTAGAGATCAGAGGTAAATAAATGAGGAGTGTTTGCTTCTAGTCAACAACTAACTGGAAGTGCTCTAAACATAATGTAAAAGAGAAAAGAAATTTATTAAAATAGTGTTAAATTTTTATGAGTTTGTGATAGATAGAGTCTGGTATATATATATATGACATCTTGTCCTTGGCTTCTTTTGGAATGAGGTTCAAAAATAAATACAAACTCTTGATAGCAACGAAAAGCTATTAAAGCTTTATTCTTGTGTCTTACATTCTTTTCAAGTTCTTGTTTGGGAAAGCTTTTGTAAATATCACACAAGAGGGAACGGAAATTAACAGAGTTTATAGGAAATTAAGATGTGAATACTGTTTTCATTAAAACTAGAACCAATAAAATAATGAACTTGGTAGCCTGCTGTAGGCAGTCAAAAGCTGGAACCCTATATGAAAGAGCTACAGTTACCAACCCAGAACTGGTTTCAGGACTGCAAATATGAAGATAGATTTTTGAATAAAGAACATTATAGGCTGAGGTTCTGAGCAAAGCCTTCAACTGTCATGGGAGAATTATTCAGTGGTGGTAAGGAGTGGTGCAGTCAAAGGATGTCAGTTTCCAAGGGGACAATGGGTATGGAAGATAATACAGATCTTCACAACAAATTCTGTTCTGCCGCTTTGTTTTCTTCATAAGGGAGAATCAAGCTCTGAATTTTCAGTGAGGTCACAACTATAATGAAAATATTTTAAATAATGGTACAAGCTCCTGAAGAAAAACAATGTAAAAGGAAAAATTAAAAAAAATACCTGTAAGACTGAAACTGCTTATAAGATGGCACTTTAAAGGAAAATTTAAATAGGTAGGAAGAGAAATAGAGAAATAATTTTCAGAGGTATGTGTTTTACAGTTCTTTAAAATTGCAAGCAGTAGAGAAAATATGATTGGACAGATTTTTTAAAGCAAAAACTTTGTTAAGCTTTTAACTTACAAAGTAAGTAGTTCAAAAAGTTATAGAAGTAATGCTGGCATTTTATATGTTCATTTTCTCCTTGTGTTGAGTTGTTTCTTCTCTGGTGTTCTTTTGAAGCTAAGATAGCTATGTTTTTAATCAGAAAATTCTGCTGCTAAATATTGACAGCTTTGTTGCAGTTTTCTTTGTGCCCTTCTATCCAGATTATTGGCAAATGTTTATTGAATTGGTATTAGTTCTTTTGAGAAACTATAAAAAAAGGATTAAAAACCACATGCAGGATATATTTTTTATTATTACATTTGGTTTGCTTGTACACAAAGATTTTAGCTGATATTTTATTCAACACTGATAAAAATGTTGCGAATTTTATAGCGGTTTTGTAGCAGTGTGTGACATTTATCATAGGAGATCCATAAAGCCTCTGCTTATTCATAAAGTAGAGAAAGCAAGAAAGCAGTCATGGGCTGAAGGAATGTGATGAATCAGCTTAATGTACTTAAATATTTCTCTGTGTTAGAATTTTCTTCTTCTGATGTGAACAGTTTTTCTTAAATACATCATTAGAACAGGACGGTATACTATAAACTGTTTTTGTTGTCTGAATATTTAATTCAAATCTTTTCACATTTTCTTGTCCTCATTCACATAATTATTCTGATTGACACCTACCTGCCTTCTCATTGATTGTGAAAGATTTAATAGGCACTGTCCATATGATCCAGCATGCTTCTACTCCATGCATCTACTTCTTAGATCTGATTGTTCCCCATTACTCCCTGGCAATAATGTTTGCCCTTTTTTCCATTTGGAAAATGAGTGTCACCATCCATGAAGAGTTTTGAGGTGCCATCCTGTGTGAGTAGAGTGATTTGTCTGGCACTGCTGCTGGGACTCAGTATGTTCCATCCATAAGTAATTTAGGGCTGTGTGCATGGAGGGAGAGGGGATAGACTTTGGAGCCATTAAAGAGACAGTGGGAGAGTTGTTGATATGAATACGGATTGTAAATTGTAGGGCTATTTATGCTTTACATGGAGCAGTCAGCTCTTCGCAGAGAGAGTCAGTGCTTGTCAGAGCACTTAATGGTGAGTTTTTCCTTACACAAGATTCTTTTAGACTTCTACATCCATGTTTGCACAGATTTCTTGTAAGATTGTTTGATCTTTGTTAGCACACGTGACAGATTCATTGTTGTTTATCTTCATTCCATGACTATAATATAGTCATTGTTTTCTTTCTTTTAGAACTGCCTGAAACGACCTTAATTGAAGAGCAAGTTCAAGAGTCAGAGGCATGGGCCAAGCCTCTGGTCTACCTGTGGCAGACAAGACCACCCAATTTCTATGCTGAAAAAGAATATAATGCAGCTTGTGCGAAAAAGGAACCTCACTGTGCTGTTTGCACTCTTCTTGTGCCATACTATAGGGTAAGCAAGGTTCTCGCAGCTTCAACTCTGGATGATGTGTGAAATAGCTGCCTGGCTAATTAGTTTTCAAGACATGATAAAAAAGATAAACTTAAGCATTTCATTTTTAAGAGAGTAAACAAACTCACTGGCATTTAAGTTAGAACTGATACTTTGTTCACCTGCATCTGTCCTTGGCTGCAGACACTGTATGCCTCCTACTACCATTTATGCAGGGTTTGTCTTTGTGTGTGTGTGTGTATTTTCCCTTGAAATTACACTTTTTGGTGTGGTGAACCCAGGTAGGTTTGCATCTTCTAGCTGTTTCCTTATATGTCCATCTCCAAATACTTTTTATCAGACCCTCTTTTATACTGCCTTCATTCAGTATTGAGGAAATAAGTGTTTTCACAGTACTTAGGCCTTCTCCGGTAAAATATTCCCTCGGAATCTGTCTAATGCAGGGCACTGTTTGACTCTCTCTTGTGGGATTACTGTGTCAAATGGCAAGTAAAAATGGTGGTGTAGTACTATGTTGCTAATTTGGAAGGTGCTAAACTGGAGTTTCCTCAGCGTGGGAACCAGGAAAAAAGCTTTTATTGCACTGGACTGAGTTAAATGGCCCAAGAGGTACAATACCACTGAACACCACTGCAATAACACTGGTTTGCAGACTGAGTGCAATTCAAGATGTCACAGTTATTTGGAACAATGAAGGTAGGATGACTATGATAAATACATAGAAGCAGTTAATTTTCTCATGAAACTGTTACACTTTGTGGGAAAGTTGGGAGGGGTGGAATAGTTTCATCATTGTCACAAGGAAGAGTAAGACTCCCCTTTCTTTTACTTTAATATAGATTTTGTTTATTTTCCAGCCAGACAATCAGGATGAAGAAAGTACTACTTTCAGTGAAGCAAACTCAGCAGAAACATTGATGGCAGAAAATGTGAAGACTAAACCTCTTATTCCAGAGATATGTTTTATTTATAGTGAAGAAAACACCGAAAACTATCCATCAAATGCCTTTGTTGAAGAAGATGGGACAAGTCTTCTGATTTCATGTGCAAAGTGTTGCGTACGGGTTCATGCAAGTAAATAATCTAATTGTTTTGTTGCCAGAAATATAATTTAAAACTTTGCTTTATTGATAAATAATAGTTAGCTAGGCTTTTAGCATGTCTTTAAAAGTGCTTGAAGAACATTTCCATTTGTAATGCTTCAATCACTGGCTAATTTTATCTGAAAACTGCATTATGTTTTCTATAACCTACAGTTGCTGTGAAAATATTGAAGAATTAACTGTCTTGTAAACTTTCAATGATCACAAACTTCTGATCTTTTTTCTATTCTAGTGATTTAATTACTCTTTTGTTTCTCTATTTTAAATCACTGTGCAATGCTATTGTGTCCTTATTAAGTAGTTAGGGTAAAATTCTCCTGGAAGACTTGTGAATATTGCTGTTAAATTTGGGAGTACAGTATTTTCCTTCACGTAGCATTCTTTTTTATTGCAAGAGTAACTAATGAATGCATGGATTTTTCTGCAGTGTCTCCTAAGGACCATAGAACTTTAATAGTTAAATCTAAGTAGTCCACAAGATACTTGGAAATAGGGTATATTTGCCCAGAATAAATGCCAGTACATTAAGTCAAAATTTTACTTCAGGGAGAGTTGGTGATATGATATTGCAATGATAAAAATAAGAAATTCATTGTGATTTTGTTTTTTTGGGTGCTTGGAGTTTTTGTTTTTCAGTTTTGTTTGCTGGGTGTTTGTTTTGGTTTTCTTATGGGGGCTTTTGTGGGTTCTTTTTATTTAGGTTAGGGAAGATATATTTTATAGAGTATGACATTAGCAGTAAGCCTAGATTGTAAAAATCTCCTTTGTCATATGACAGAGGAGAGTTTTATTAAGGTTTATGTATAATTGAATTGTATTACATCATTGTTAAAAAGGCAGAATATAATAATCAATCTAGCTCTCTTATTCTAGGTTGCTATGGTGTTCCTTCTCATGAAATCCATAACGAGTGGTTGTGTTCTCGATGCAGAAAAGAAGCCTGGACAGCTGTAAGTTGTTTAGCTATCTAACACTAGAGATTAAGGGAGGAAAAAAGGTAGCATGTGCATTATTTTGTGTGGTATGTAGCCTGCATATTTTTTCTGATCATGCTTGCTGGGGAAAAACTATTTGTAAAATACGATAATATTTCAGTGCAAAATGTAATGGCATTTCAATACACAAACTTGGAGTAGTTTCACGGACTCCTGAAAAGGATTGGCTAACAGGATATGGTTTTGTGAAAAACTATAGTGTTTGAGCAAAACTGAAAATTAAAATGCATGTAAAGGAGAGAAAATGTTTCATTGGTTACTAGAATACCCTATTACAGTTTCCTTTTCAGACAGTCATGAATTTAAAGATCTTCTGAAGTACTTTTGTGACTATTGTTCTAGATTCAGGGGAATATCAAGGGGAAAAGTGTAAGTTTGTTGTTATGAGCCCAGAATTTAATTATCAGTTAAACAAACGGGGATAGAAAGCCCTGCTACTCTATCAAAAATTGAAAAATTTTAATTTCTTTAAGGGAAATTACAGCTATGATGTGGAAGTAGGAAAGTTCTAAGGAGCACATCCTTATTCATGAAATACCATTTATGACTAAATCACATAGTTTTTGTTAAAGACACTGAAAAAATTAAGATGTTGCCTTTGGACCTGATAGTAGCTACAATATGAAAATAACAAAATGACACATTTGAGTGGAAATTTAGGAGTGTCTTTCGACTCTAGTACATTTTTAAAAAGTCACTGAAAAAATTGTAAAACAAAAGCCAGTCTTAAAATTTCTTAATTATGTGTTGTAGAAAGGATTCTAAAATTGTTCTAAGGTTTTAAGATTACAAATAATCTTGAAGTGGTCATTTAGATGGCAGCAGTAAGTGAATGATAAGAACAACAGTGAAGGGTCTGATGAGTCATTTATACTAACACCTGTGAAAAACATTAATTTGAGAAGAATTATTCACATTTTACTGAACAAGTTTGGGCTTATTCTCATATGATGTGTATAAGTTTCTGATAATAAGAAAAATTTGAATTTACGGGAAAGTACTTTTTAGCCAAATTATTTCAGGAGATGAGATGAAGTAGTGAAAGATATATCAAGAACATATGGGAGTTAGCTGAATGAAATTTTTATGTGATGAGGTTTTTAGAACTGATGACATGTTCACTTTGTGACCAGAGTGGTCACAGCTGCAGCTGGCAACAGGAACTACTGCTTAGGTAGAGTCTGCCATATTATGTCTGCATAGCTGGCAACTCTTAAGTAGTCTCCCTATCTCTGCTGAACTTCATATGATTTATTTTTCAATAAACTTTAACACTTTGGTAGCATCACATTATATAAACTCCCCCAGTTCCTCTGCAATCATCTTAAACTGCTTAAAGTAGACCAGTTTAGATTTCCACAAGCACACTCCAGAAACTGTAGAGAAGGCCCAGTGTATGTCTGCACTTTATAAGTTAGCTAACAAGAAGATAATAGGATTGAAAGAGAGCACCATTTTCACCATGTAAAGACTAGACAATACATGTTATTGGACATTGGAACAATTTTTTAACGTAAGCTTTACCTGTCCATATATTTAACTAAATTGCTGTAATTTTTTGTGTGTACTGATTATTGTACAGTTGAATTGTTAAAGCTACAAAATCATCTTTCTGTAGCTCTGTTTTGGTAACCTGAATGAAATGAATTTATACCCCAAGAGAGTCCTTCATTCAAATATCCACAGGAATAAAGTTCCATCTTAATGCCTTAAATCATCATTAGGTTGGAAAATTTTAATGAAATGTTGAAGATTGAATAGACCTGTAGACTAGTAATATGTTTACTTACAAACTTGTCCTCTTCTCTGCTGTCTTTTAGTCTTTGTTACTACATGTCATTCACATGCTACCACATTCACTTTGTTACTACATGCTATTCACATATTCTTTTTCACCTGCAAGACATAGGAGCAATAGATACTACTCATCTGCTACCCAAGATAAATAGCAGAAATCCTGTTTCAGGGAAGTGAATGATGCTTTGTTAAATACAAACACATGAATGATAACAAAGTTACTTTTTTTATAGTATGGTCTTTCAAAAGTTTTGACATGCCGATCTTGCGCTAGTAACAATCTCAGAGCTATTAGTGATTACAAGAGCTTGCAGAGCTTAGGTGAATTACATCAGCCTGGAAAATATGTTGTTGTTTTTTAAAAAGATACAGAATGGGTGATGTGAGGAAATGGATGGCAGACAACCTATCTCAGATAACAAGAAAAATATTGACCAAGTGCTGAATCTATCAATTTCCAAAAACCTAGACAATGACAGAATACCAAGAGGTGTCTATTGAAGTACAGGGCACTGATTTTTTTGCTGTGGCAGATCATGGGAGTAAGAAATAAGCAAAAGATTTCATGCATCCTAACTTTCAGATGCTTTTGATGGTATTTTAAATTCTGATATTGGCAGTGGCAGAAGACAGATGATGAAAATAATATTTACCAAACACATAGCAATATGGATTTACTCTCAACCTTAATATCTCAGACCAGCAACCATTCTCATAGGACTCTTAATGGTTTTAAGAGAATAAATTTCTGAGCATCATTTGCTGATTACTTTTCATGTCATTATGGCGCATATGTGGAAATCTAAACTACTTTAAGCAGTCTACTTTAAACAGTTTAAAGATTGCACAGAAACTGGGGGAGTTTATGTAAAAAGTACCAAAGTGTTAAAGTTTATTGAAAAATAAATCATATGAAGTTCAGCAGAGATAGGGAGACTACTTAAGAGTTGCCAGCTATGCAGACATAATATGGCAGACTCTACCTAAGCAGTAGTTCCTGTTGCCAGCTGCAGTTGTGACCACTCTGGTCACAAAGTGAACATGTCATCAGTTCTATAGAATCTGAAACATGACATGAGGATGCTTAAGCTTTGTACTAGAAGCAAAGCCTGGAAAAAAAAATCCATGGAACAATCTGTCTGCTCTTTTCAGCTTTGGTAAGAGTCTAGCTGAAGAACTGTAACAGTAGACATAAAATGTTCAAAATACCATGATGGAAGATACAAGAGTTGCAACTGAAATTACAAGAAACCAAAATTTTTTTAATAATTCCTGATAGATTTCAACCATTCCACAAGGGAGGATTGAAAAGTTTAATTTTCTTAGTATAGTGAGGGGAAGGCAGAAAGGAAAAAAAGTCACATTCTGTAATGTAAAATTATGTGTGTATAATTAAGAGTAACATAAGCAATTGCCATTCTGGAATTTTTTCCTCTTCTGTCTCATCAGATTGTCTCCAGGAATAACTTGTACCCGTTACTCTTCATATTTTGCACACGACTCCTTCTAAGAAAGGGAACCTCTGTCTTGTCTTTTAGGGACAAGATTACTTGTGGAGACTTTAAGAAGCTGCATTAGCAGAAATTAATATTAATACCAGGATTTTTTATTAATTTTTATATCTAAAACTAGTGAACGACAGGGCTGGGATATATAGAGATTTTATAGAAGCTACTTCTTTCAGACTTTTGAAAACATGTTATGGAAACATTTTTCAGGAATAGTTGAAGAAGACTTGATTGTACCTTGAGGCAGACTGATAAAATAGACACTGAATTCTGTTTTTTCTGTAGTTCTCTATTGCTTGCTTGGATAGTATTATTCATTGCAAACATTGTGGATGTAGTTGTCTTTGGGGAAAACTTTATTAGTTTGGTATCGAACTTAAATATGCTAGTATATTTTTGCTTGTGTGGAACCTCAGTCCTAACATCAGCATGATAATAATTGCTGATGTGTATTTCATACTATTTGTCTTTTTAGGGTAATGTTTCTGTCCCTTCAGAGTTTGGATGATAACCTTAGATTATCCTAACAGCTTTCACTTCAAAATAGTACAATACTTTCATCTAATCCTAGAATTTTACTTAATATAATGTGGTTCTCTTTTAACCAATCTTCTGTACATTGAAAATGACAAGTTAAATGTACTTCTATCCCAAAGTACTACCTTCCCTTTTGAAAATCAGCAATTCAAGTTAGTCCTACCAATCCGCAACCTAAAGTTTTATGCTTCTTTTGAATTAAATGCAGTTACTTATTTTCTGAATCAATTTTGAAATTTTCATAATTTTTTCATCTAATCATAGAATACCAGGTTGGAAGGGGACCTCAAGAATCATCTGGTCCAATGCCTCTTGGCAAAATCACAGTCTAGACAAGATGGCCTAACACCCTGCTCAGATGAATTTCAAGTGTTTAACATAGGGAAATTCACCAGTTCTCTTGGGAGGTTATTGCCATAGTTTTTGCTGTGAAATTTTTTCGTCTTGTGTCTAGATTGTCTCCAGGAATAACTTGTACCCTTACCCCTCGTATTTTCCATGTGACTCCTTGTAAGAAAGGGAATCTCCATCTTCTTCATAGCCACCCATTAAATGCTGGAACCTGATCAAGTCTCCCCTAAGCTTTTACTTGTGGCTGAACAAATGACTTCCCAGTCCTTTGGTTCTCTATATGGCCCTGCTCTGGACCTCTCCAGCCTGGTTACAACTTTTTTGACCAAAACTAAACACAAAATGTGTCTTCTATACATGTTGTTTTACATATATTATTTTAATTGTATTTTAACTTGCTATGTAGTACCATGAGTCTCTCTGGAGAGGGAGATGAAATTAAAGAAAATTCCTTATTTGCTCAACCTTTTTTTTTTTTTTTTTTACTGTAGGGAATATAGTGTGAGTGTATGCTACATTCCAGCTGACACAGTTGAGACTTCAAGTTTTTACATGAATTAAATGAAAAATCACATTCATCTAAATTTTTATTCTGGATAATCATTGCTAAAAAACTGCAGCTGTTGCAGAATATCTGAAACAGATTTGCCTCTCTGTGGGAATTACATATACACATGCCTTCCAGAATTTACTTTTTTTTATCTCAGAAGAGAGCAGAGTGCACAGTATGGGAAGATTTAGTTACTAGGAAATACTGACTCCTTGAAAGTCCAACTTCCTGGATGCTTGAAATTGTTTTCCTTATGCTTCATATTGATTCATAGGGGAAGGAGATTAAGCTGAAGATGACCCATCTGCGAAGTTCCCTTCTGGCTAAGGCATTAAATCCTGAAGAGAAGGTTGATTGGAAAACAATGAGAAAGAAAGTTTTGTGTAATGAAGAATATAATGGAAGTTATGAAACATTGGTACAACCTTGTTTCAGAGTTCATTTCTTAGGAGAAAAAAATCCTTCTCATTCCTCTGCTTACAAAAATTGTTTTAAATTCTGTTTAATGATACTTTCTTAAAATCACAGCAGCTATGTTAACTTCATGGAAAATTTGATCTCTATTAGGCTTCTGTATGTCAGTATGAATTTGCAAAGCAAGGAAGCATGAGAGCACTGTAGGAATAAGAGTTCTCTTAATAGCTAAATAAAACTTTATTATGTGTGGATCCCAACTATGAACATTATTAAAATACAGAAATAGAAAAATAGCTATGTGGATTTAGATTGGCAGAGCCAGACTTTTCCTTGATAGCTATTCCAGTTTATATTATTAAACTGATTTTGAGATTCGGAAGCATACTGTTTTCTTGCAGTTTCAGCATTTTAAGTAGCTGAAGAAGTATGCTTTACAATAATTTTTGTCAAATTTTCACCCTCTAGGATATACCTGCATTCATGATAGATAATGCATCTTTATATTCTACTAGGCAGTTGGTCCTGATAACAGTTATTGACCGAAGAGAAGAGTGATACAGAATGGTCTATGCTAATGGGCAAAAATGGCCATAAATCAACCCCCCAAAACAATATAAAAAAATAAAATTATATTTAATAAGTCATCTGCATGGATCCTGAAAGTGTAACTGAATTCATGTAAAGTGCTTGATTGAGAACAAACGCCTCATTAATCTTAAATGGTTCAGCTGGAAAAAGTTAGTGAAGTCAGGAAGAATAATGACTGGCATTACAGAGAATGCAACATACTGTACAATGAGCAAAGATGTGGTCACCCAATAGCTATACTACATAAACATGGAGTACCTTTGTTATTTAGACTACAAAAGTTTTGGGACAGGAAAGAAATAGAAAGAAGAGCAAGTCAGGAAACAGGTAAATACACTTCATGATCAGGTACATTATTATCATAAGGCCACTAAGAAGGAGGCTGTGTGACTTTTCACAAGTGATTCTTGCATTGTTCTCCACAGCACTGCAGAAACTGTTAAGTACCTCATCTGATAAGCTGGCACTGATTTTGAGAACAGATCCTATGTTGAAATAGCATAGCAGAATTTCTTTTTCTATAGATGAGCTTTTTCATGCTTTGCATATTACTTATGGATAATCAGTCTTTGGGTTTATTTGCATTTATGGTTAGAGTAGCCCCCTATGTAATTTGAAGGATTTTTAGTTTCTTTTTCCCAAAGGCATCAGAAAGTGGCATGTAAGAGCTTTTTCCACATTCCTGCTCACAAGCTGCCCTATTCCACTCCACTGAAAATAATGATTTTGAATGTTCTTTTTGTAGTGGTGCCCTTCTCTCTAATATGGTGTCATAATTTCCATTATAAACTGCTGTTTTCAGAGCCTGCTATCTGCCAAAATTAACTCAATACCTGTGAGTACAGTGTCTTAATTTTCAGACTGATTTTTCTACCAAGCTTTAGATGCATTTGAATATTGTTAATAAAAGAAACTATTGGACAGGAAAATCTGGCTATAATAAAAAAAATTAAAACCCTGAATATTTCTGTGGTTCTTTGTTTTCAGAAAAATAAGATCTGATTATTATTTTTTAAATTTTTTTTTTTTTTAAACTCTGGATTTTTGCAAACCTCTGCAAAAAAGCTGACTTATTGTGAGAATTTTAAATGCTGATGTCCATGTATGGACACAGATGAGGGGAGCATTATATTTCCTTGTGATTTTGGTATTATACTAGTTACAGGTTATTTATTGCTTGCAAAACTCAACCTTTGGAACAATTTATTTTAACAGGCTTGTAAATATGGGGTTTCTCTGATGCTGTCACAGAAGCCAAACTGAAGACCATTAAGCTCAAAAAATATGTTTTTAACTTAAATGCCATAAGGCTTAAACCCAAAGCTCATTTTGACCTTTCGTTCACTTCACTGGAGTTTGCCAAATCAACCTTTGCCACTGATACCCGTGTCAAAAGCTTTGGTTGCCTCCAGCTATGTGGGTATTCTCATATTACAAGGAAGAGATTCCCTGCAGGGTTGGTGATACAGTGAGTTATGATTTCAGTCAGATGTAGTTTGAGTCTGGTTCTGCTTGGAGATGGAATTGGACCAGAGAACCTCTCTCAAATTAATCCAATCTTAATTTATCCTCAAAGTCCATATGTGATCTCTAGAGGTAGTGCTGCAAAGTCATTGAGAGGAAAAACATGCTATAAAAAGCCAGTAGCAGGATATCTTGACCTGGCCAGCTTGTATTTTGCTGCTTTCTTAAATGTACAGCTTCTGAAGGTACTCAGGTCAAAATCTAATATTTGCTGCCTACAATAATGGGAATAAGCCTACATATCATATATAGATATATCTTAGATACACCATCATTCCTGTTTTGTTTGCTAAGCATTTACTCTTACTGTTAATAGAATCATAGAAAGGTTGGAAGGGACCTTATGGATAATTTAGTTCAACACCCTACCATGGACATGGTCTTTCACTAGAGCAGGTTGCTCAGGGCCACATCCAATCTTGAATATTTCCAGGAATGTCTGGAATTTCCAGAAATATCTACGACTTCTCTGAGCAACCTATTCCAGTGTCCCTCATGATGAAGAAGTTTTTTCTTGTATAACATAGACCTACCCTCGTGCAGTTTGAAGCCTTATCATCCTTCTTGTAGCCCCTTTAGGTCATGGAAGGTGCTATAATGTCCCCCTGAAGCTTTCTCTTCTCCAGCTCAACAACTCTCAGCCTGTCTCCACAGGAGAGGTCCTCCAGCCTCCTGATCTTTTTCTTGGCCTTCTGTGGACCCACTTCAGCAGGTCTTTGTTATGGTCCCAGAGCTGGATGCAGCTGTTGGGGTCTCTTTGAGGGCCAGAATCACCTCCATTGATCTGCTGACTACACTATTTGTGATGCAAGCCAAGGTATGGCTGGCTTTCTAGGTTGTGAGTCAGCTCACACCGAGCTTCTTGTCAACCAGCAGCCCCAACTGTTTCTCACCAGGGCTGGCCTTGATAGTTTCTCCACCCAGCCTGTATTTGTTCTTGGAATTGCCCCAGGTGTTTTCCTCTCTGTAAAAGTGATTTTTGCAGTCTCTTTATATTTTGCAGGAAGAATTATCAGTTTTATGTTTTCAATGGCTTATTTATTAGCATTTTGGGAAAGGTAATCTCATTCCTTTTGACTCCTCTTCAAAGGAGAAAGTGTAATCTTTCTTGTTCAATTGTATGGGAACAGTTGCTCTTTCTACTATAAGGATTTTCTAGATCTGAGTGACTAATCACCACTATGACAGAAATGACTTCAACTTCAGGGATCTAATAGTCTCCATTTTATACTTTATGGATGTGTGTTACTTCATATATGTACATTCTAGGGAGAAAGGACACATAGTACCCACCCCTGTCAAGTTGTGAGAGTTTTTTTACTCCAGTTACCTGAATGAGTATTTTAATTCTTATTTCAGTCTCAGCCTTAGTTCTCATTCCTTCTCTGGCTGTGGAATTGTCTCCATATTCCCATTTTCCATCTCAACCCCCCTTCCCTGTCATTTTGAAGTCTTCTTATCCTAGCCAGCTCTCTCCTGCTCTTTATGGTGTTAGAGATCGCTGTTAATAATGCTATAGACAGTGTAGTGAAACGCTACTTGTGCTTTATACTGTTGCTTTACCTTGGTATGATATGGAAGCTGCAACTGCAAGGAAATTGTTTGCTATCCCTAAGTCAAGGGCAGGGCAGACTGAATGTTTGCAGGATAAGTTACTAAAATGTGGAAATTAGGTAGCTGATGATTTGTAAACTTTAAATTCCCAAAGGTCTTAAACAGACTTGGATGCAACTGCAAGAGTAAAATGTTCATCCATAAAAAGAAGCACGGCCACCTTCTATTTTCAAGAACCTACTTTAAGCTTGCAGCCAAAGATCTTTCCACATGTTAAATAGATATTAGCCTGTGGTTGGTGTCTCTTTCAAGGAATTAGTCAGCCTCCATAATCAGTGTGAACTTTAATCACTTAAAATACGAATGAAGGTTGTGACTTATACTGGTAGCATCTAGCAACTCTGTTAAGAATGGTGCTCGTTGTCAGGAAACTGAATCTGAATCTTTTACTAGATAAACATCAATTTTTCTGAAGTTTATTATTTTTTACAAATATTTTGTCACTAAAAAAAAGAAGTTTGTCTCTGAAGGTAATAGCTCAAAGTGGATACAGTAGTGGACTTTGAATTGAAATTCAGTAATTTCAAAAGCTATTTTCCAAGTTAAAATTATGCCCTTGGTGTAGAAAAATTAGCATAATTATTAGTGGACCATTGCTGAAAACAACATTTTCAAGAGAAACACCAACCCATTTCGCTTTACACAAGGATAAATATAGACACAATTATGAAAAAGCTGGGAAAAGGAGATGGATAAAATGTAGCAATGCCATATCCAAATGCACATCTGTGTTAATAGTACTGGGAGTGTGACCTTGGGCATTACAATGCAATGGAGAAAAGAGATGGAAGACTAAGGATATCTATTTTCAGTTCAAAGGTTTCTATCTATAAAGCTAACCAGAATGGCTTGAAGAAAACGTAATGCGTTTAACAGCCAAAGCCCTACAATTTTTATCTATTTGACTTAGCTGTAGCAGAGTTGAACATTAGATGCCTGTTTTGATTAGTTGTTTTTAGAGGAGACTAGTAAATTGGCATTATTGTGACTCATCTTTGGAGCAGTTGACTCTTGAGACTGTTTTGACCTCTTATTAGAAATATTTTGGGGAAAAAAACAAACCCAAAACCTTTCCTAACCACTTTTCTTAGGTTTTTAGATGCTAGTTGAAGTCAATTGGCTTGAGCTGATAAAAAATGGTGGAAATACATTACTTACTGAATAGATAGAGTCCTAATTGCTGCTTAAGACATTATCATGGAGTAGTGACTTTAAATTGTCTGAAGGTTTAGATTAGATATAAGGAAGAAGTTCTTTACCTTGAGACTTGCCAGAAAAGTGGTGGAAGCTCTATCCTTGGAAGTGTGCAAAGCCAGTTGGATGGGGCTCTGAGCAACCTGGCCTAAGAAGGTGTTCCTGCCTATTGCAGGGGAGTTGGCCTAGATGATCTTTAATGTTCTTTCTAATGCAATGCTTCAAATAACTAGCCAAAATTTATTGCGACTACTTGAAAATATTACTTCAGGTAAAATCACTGCTAAATAAAGCTGTGACAAAAGTTACCATAATAGCTTATTAATTGAATGATAATAATATATTAGTAAAGCTTTTTTGTTTGTTTGTTTGTTTTTTGGGATCACAGATTGGGAAAATTAAATATATATATGATATGTAATACATATTTCAATGTGTGCTTAGTGCCAAGCATTTGGATTTTCCTTAATATCTAGGTAGTGTTTCTGCATATGAATGTTTAAAACTGCAGGTTATGTAGAGCAGTAAGATGTGCTAAAAGAATTAAACTAAAGTCTGTTCTAGTCTGTTATTATTGTGTTCACAGCAAAAAATTAATACCTGATGAAGAATATGTGTCTTGAGCAGGCATTCCTAATGCTTTCTCAATCTCCTACGATGTGGAAATAAGAAATTGTCTTAGCCAAAGGCAGTATCTTTCTATTTACTTAGTAGAAAGTAACTTTTGTTGGATTTCTTTTTCATGAACTTAGGCAGATTCTCTCTCAACTAGTGTAAAATTTTAGCACCCACATCTGGCAAACAGATATGTACTGTATGAAGAATCTTTCTGGGTTTTTTTGTTTCTTTCTTTGTTTTGAATCTGCTACTAGTTTCCTTCTACTACCTTCTTATTGAAGTACCTAGCCATGCCCTTTTCCAAGTCTCGTTTTTCCAGTTGCATCTGTCAAACATTGCACAGTCTTTTTACTGCCTTGACCAGCCGGCATGGTTATCCCTTTTGCAGAAGCTGTAGCAGAAGACGTTAGCTGAAGACAAACTTTTGGCTTATTTTTAGTGAGGCCTGTGAAGTAAGGGCAATCAGAAATGAACAAGTCTTAAAAAATTACTGAGATAACTTGGAAAACAAGATATAATTAGAGAAAATTGTAAGATACTGAAGCTAGAATACAGACAAAAGGATTGCGGAGCAGTGATGTCAGTTGCTGATGTAGAAAAGATCTTGGAGATTATTGTCCATGTGCTACACAAGTCATGGCTGTGTAAGCGCATCTCCCCAGATGTGGGATAAAAATGAAACATATTTTCCCTGACATCACTGAAGATCTCTTCTCATTGCATTTCAGAAGGGAGAACATGGCCACAGATGAAGTCAGTTAGGTGGAAAAATTGTGGTTGTTTAACCAACTATAGATGGAAAATGGCAAAAAAGAAAGGGACAATATGGGGCTTTTGATGTTTATCATGCATAAAGTAAAAAGGAAAAGGCTTAAGCAGGGTATCTGCTTGCTAGTTTAAATTAAAAGCTCCCTAATGGCATGGATGCTAAAGAACTGCAAGAGATTATTAGGTTGGTTATGGAAACTACATTTTAAGAGGAGATTTTTGAAAATGTGTCAGTCACAATTTATTAAGAGAAAGATATATTTTATTTTAAGTTGTCTTCCACTGACCTAAGCTTGAATTTCTTTTTCATTTAACTGAGTAAATGTAATTATTTGGAGATGCTATTGTAATTTACAGGGCCTTAGCAATGAAGAAATAGCAGTTTAACAAGAAAAAGGATTGTGTGGTGCATAATCATAGTTTTCAATAAAAATAACTGTTAGATGACTAAATACCTATTCTTCTGCTATGGCTTGGCAGAATTCTACTGCCTTGCTGTGTCAGACAGCTTCCTGTCTCCTATGGAGACAGCTATTGCTGATGAAGTAGGCATGGAAATATGGAAATGTGAAAACTGGTTTTTGTAAGCCTTACTGTGACTATGACTGAATTCTGGCAGACACTAAAAAAATACCCAAAGATAAGCAACTGTATTAATTTTAAAATATAAATGAGTGTAAACAGGCTTGGGTTTTGCGTAGTATTTATCCATGCAACAAAAATTAATATGCAGCTTTGCCTGAGTAGCGACATACCCTTCCAAAAAGGGTGATCCATCTTTTGGATGGATGTACCAAAGGAAGCATGGTTAATTCACACTGACTTGAGGTTTTTCCGCCAGTTTCTTGAAGTGATTGAAGCAGAGAAGTGAGATTAGGGTTGCTGGTTGCAAAAATGGTATTTTTGGGAAGAAAAGGGGAAACATTTAGTCCAGAAATAGTGAATATGATATGTATTGTTATGAAAAAAAGCATCATTTCCACAATGATTTTTTTTATCTTTTTTTAATCTTTTTTTTAATCTTATTTTGTGAAAGATAAAAGGAATGTTACTGTATAAAACTTGTGAATTATATATGGATATGGAGATATCTTACTTTATACAGGTACTGTAAGAGAAAAAGCCTTCTTGTAATTCTAGAATGTTATGGAGATTTTTGAAGGAGATGAGCAATTTAAAATGGTCTAAGATTTAATTTAGATACGTATAAAATAATATGCTTATGAAATTATTATTTAATGCAAATACGAATGACAAAATTACTTGTTTAAAGGATTTGCAAAGTAATAATGAATAAGAGATTGGATTCCTTCTAAGGTGATGCTTTATAATGAAATACATTCTTTTCCTGACTTTTACATAATAGGCTGACAGCAGGTAGACAGGGATGCGCAGACATACTCCTTCTTTTTGAGAACACAGAACCACAGAATCATAGAAGAGTTTGTGTTGGAAGGGATCTTTAAAGGTTATTTAGTCCAAATTCCCTGCCATAAGCAGGGACATTATCAATTATAGCAGTTTGCTCAGAGCCCTGTATGACCTGACCTTGAATGTTTCCAGGGATGAGGCATCCACTGCCTCTGAGCAATCTGGTCTGGTGTTTGACTATCCTTACTGTCAAAAACTTTTCCTTATGTCTCATCTATATTTAAAACCATTTCTCCTTATAAAATGTTTTTCCCCATCTTTTTTATAAGCCCCCTTTAAGTATTCTAAGGCCACAGTGAGGTCTCCCCAAAGCCTTCTCTACTTTTCTCCAGGCTGAACAGCTCTCTCAGCCTGTCTTTGTAGGAGAGGTGTTTTTGGAGCACTGGACTACCTCAGCAGGTCTGTGTCCTTCATGGATAATAACGTGGGTAGTAGTTACTAGTTCACATGCTATTTCACTGCCACCCATGGCATGTGTACATTTATTAGGAATATTAGTCTCTGTAAATGTCAGGTTCTCTGAGTTTCATTAATTGTAGTATATTGAGTCAAGTTAAGCTAATAGCCATGTCATCTGTATATAGGAAAATATATTGCAATGCAGACATAATAAACAAAATAGTTTTAATGGGCTTTAAACCTGTGTTCCTACCCACACAGTTTTGTTATGAACACTGGTGAACTTGAATAGTTCTTAGGGATCTAATTGTTTATAGTCTGTGTCCAGCAGACAGTGAACAAGTACCCACCAACACTTTCTGCTCACCAAAGATACATACAGGTGTTTCTGTAGAGGACAGAATATTTGGTTCCTATAGGTCCTGCATAAGGGTAATTTTTTAAAGCTTCTAATGAGGGTATTTAGAGCCATCTTCTCTTTTGCTTGGGCTGCTCTCCTCCATTCAATTTTCCCTCTGTTTTTTTTTCTTTTCTATTTTTAACCTAATGTCGAAGCTCTGTAGTTGGTAGGTAAATATATGACTTCTGTCTCTTCCTGTGCTGTTTTAGCTTAATTTCTTAGTAAAATTTATTTGTAAAATTTCTTTAGGGCCTTGGATTCTCAGTGTGGCTACATTAGTAAGTTCCACAGCAAATGACCTGGTGAGAGTTTTTTGTAAAAGTGAAAAATATCCATTAGAAGCAGAAAAATGTCATCATTTGTCAAGTAACAAATTTTTAAGTGACGTAAGAATGTCAAAGCTCTTAAAATAGGAGCAAATGCACTCTTTGTTTTGCAAAGCAGAGTTAAAGTATTTTTGTGGCCAATGTTAAGAAGGTGTTCAGATTAGCAAGCATTTATGAGGAATCCCCTGAACTTTCACATTTGAAAACGGAGAATGAAAGTTTCTCCCTGCATGGATTTTTGATGAGTTAGACTTATGCTCTTTTCCCCAGTCTGCAGATATTACTCTATGTATAAATCGTAAAAGTTTGTGCTCTGCAGAACTGCTGTCTTGGCTTAAGACAATTTAAAGAGCTGGACACTATAAAATTAGTTACCTCCTCTTACCAATCCCTTTCCACCTATAAAGAACAAATGTGAGTAAACATAAGTGAAAAAATAACAGTTTACTAAAAAGCAAAACAGCAACAAACTAACAAACAAAAAAAAATCGTAAAGAATCACTAGATACAAAATCACTACTCTCCTGAAGCCCTGGGAAACAAAAATAGACCCAAAGTGGTGGAAATAGCATTTACAAGATGGTGCCCTCCAGGATGCCTGTGTGGTTTGGAAGACATGGGGAGAATGGCATGAGCTCTCTACCCCACAGTCAGTCAACCACACCATCTGGGAGACAAAGGGAAAGAAAGATGGTGGACAGAGAGAAGCTTCCTGGGAAAGCAGGAGCTTTTGGAGTTGCTCTAGTGGCAGATAAGTACCCATGCATGAGGCGTCAGTGCCACCACCCGCTGCCTCCTCCTGATGCCTGCTGGGCTCTGCTGGTGTTGATGCTGATGTCCACCACACTGCACTAGTATTCAGGGAAGGAGAAGAACTGGTCTGTCAGATGTGGGGTGACCTGGTCCCTGGAAGGGGTGCAGGGATCACTCCGAAACAGTGTTTTATTGCAATATGCTGTTTTTCCAGTTGGCTACTATTGCAAGCCCAGAGAAAAAACCAACTTTACTGAAAGTGGGGTAGTTTTGAGCTTTTAGGTCCCTAATTTATTAGTCAATATATACTTCTAGAAAGGGAAATGTGATCTGGAACATATTAGGTCCCATCCTGAGGTTGTTGTGAATAATGTTGTGAATAATGAACCTCAATTCTCTTCTTTAAAACTCTACAATAATATTCAGTAGTTAAAAGGGTGCTCCATAAGAGGATGTTCTTTTTTTCGTAGTTTTGGTTGGTAAAGCAAAAATTTTGTGCTTGAATAGTAAAGAGAATCCAATTGTCACAAGAAAGTGTTTTTCTATGGTTAGGAAAGATGTTTTTCATAGGAAATGTTATATATCATTCAAATAAATTTCTTACAGACATTTGTAGCCGTCATTATTTTTAAGATAAGATCAGACTGGAGTATAACAAAGTTTTTTGGGTTTTGTTTTGTTTGTGTTTTTGTTTGATTTGCTTGTTTGTCCTGCAAGGGCAACTTAAATGTAGGGGTTCAAAGGACATGGTCTCATATAGGTATACTGTCACAGAATATCTTGACTCTATTCGTACATTCATTCTTTTAGAAAAATGGGGGAAGAAGAATAGCTATGTTCAAAACATTTTTTCATCAGCTCCTTTCAAGGGATAAGAGATAAAAAAGAGAATTAGAGGAAAGAATAGATTCAAAAGTGAAGGAGGCTGAAGAGGAGGAGTGAGGTGTGGGATAGACGAAAAGAGTGTATCTGTTCAAAAGCTCAGTTTTAAGTAGAGATAGGAAAAGCCATGTTTTTTAGCGTGTTACCTGGGGACTGCTGAACACCTTGCCAAGTGCCCTGAAAGAGATGGAGTTGTACTGAAGATCAAAGCAGTGGAGGTATACTGCAGGGAAAAGAAAAAGAAAAAAAAATTTAAGCTAGATCAATAGCTTATGGGTCAGTTTCTCAGTAACTTCTGTTAAACTCATTATGTGCCAGAGTACTTTGTTTTCCCTTTGTAAAATGTGTGGCAGTTTCCAGCCTTTCTACAGCAGTACTGATTAAAAGTGTAGGGGATTTTTTTTTTTTTTTTGTTTTTTGGTGTTGATTTTGTTTGGGTTTTTTATTACATTTCAAAGTGATTCTATCCCTTCTTCTGTAAGTAATACTCAAATACCTTTTTCCTTTTGGTTGTATGAGTTGTTTCTCTTTTTGTTACTGTATCCTTTTCTTCCTCTGTAAGGAAATGCTATGCTTGTAAGTGGCAGTTTGTAACCCAGTAATTAATTAATTGCTTTAGCAGTTTGCTTTTTCCTCAAGATCAGATGAATAGAACTGATATGTAAACCATCATTAAAACTCACTTTTTCTACTCTGTTTTTATTTTTAGGAATGTTGTCTCTGCAATTTGAGAGGGGGTGCATTAAAGCAGACTACTGACAAAAAGTAAGTAATATGTTCTTCAGGACTGTATGTGCTTATTTTAAACTTTATTTCCAGTCTATTTCCAGGTGCAAAGCATTTGCAACATGAGTTATTTGACAGTATCTCTTTAAGCTAAATCTTATTTCTGTTGAAATGTGTCACTGGCATTTTGTTAAATAGTTAGATAGTAAAATGTACATTTGTTTTAGTATTTGCAAACTCTTGCTCGTTCCAAATCTGCTGGCCTTCTTGCAAAAAAAGTAGATGAGAGAGCTCATTTAACATTGTTTGCATGTCTTATCAAACAGCAAAGTGTATTTTCTTTGCTTCTGAAAATTACAATACAATACTTTTGAACTTCTAAACCCAGTATTTTCAAAGAATTATTTTTAATCAGGTTGAAATGATTTTCAATTCTGACATTTGGTTTTTTTTTTCAAACGCACTTCTATCACACACTGTCAAAAATAGTTTTGTTGCTGACATACTATTACTGTATCTGGCTAATAGAAACTATAGCAAATAACCCTTGCTAAAGTGGAAAATGTCGCAGCTTAATGTTTTTTCAAGCCCTATAGTAGAATAGTCTTACATGCATTTTGAATAATTTCATAATTAATTAGCTCATCTTAGTAACTTAGCAATATTGTGTAGACATCTTTCTTTCATGCTTTGGAATGCAGTGGTAAGACATGATCTAGGTATGGCATTGTTTTTCACTTACCAGGAAAAGGAGGTGGAAAGAATTTATTTATCAGTGGTTTGCAGTTGATTTGATGACTCTTGTCCAGTTAGGAGAAAGTTTTTTAACTCAGGCCATATCTTACCTTCAGAAAATATTATTATTGTAGCTATTTTAATGGAGATTTTTGCCAGTGCATTAAAATTCTCAGCTGATTTTTAGTTCTGCTTTAAATTCCCTTTAATTTGTTCCTTGCTTTACTTGATAAATACAAAAAGAATTACAAAAATATTATCTCAGTAGAATTTATTATGCCCTTTTGATATTTGCTGCTGGTAGCTTTCATGTTGCATCTTTAAAAATATGTATATGTTTCTTTGCATATCAATATAAATTTTTTTGAAATGTCTCATAAGATATATTATGAGGAAAATGCACAAAGGTTTGCATAAAATCATTTTTCTTGTGTAATTATATATAAGGTTTTTGGGTTTACATTCTGTTACTCTGTAGGTTAGTTTCATGGATTTGTGAAATGGGATTTCTGCAATACCAGTTGAAGTCTTGTTTTTACTGTTTCTGTAACACCTTATAGTTGTTACACATTGTGGAGTTTTTAATCTGTCTTTCAGCATTAGCTATCATTTCAAAATTTTGAGTTTTCAAAAAAGTGTATTGCAATTTAACCTTTTATCTCCAACAGCTGTAAAATCTAACATGTGCATTCTCCTTTGCTCCTTCTTTACTCTCTACATACTAATTAGAGATACAGGAAGAGCATGTCATACTTCTAAAAGCTAATGGATCAGACTGGTATGTGTGCATGCAGTAAGCAGTTTGCCGTATAGGAAGGCTGAGATTCCTTCTTTTCAGCAGAACACAGGAATTGTTTTGAGTCTGTTAGGTTGAGAGATGTCAGAGATAAATGTTTAATTGAAGGTTGATTGAAGAGGCGTTTTATTTATAGCCTTTCTGTCTCATAAAGCTTAGATGGTAAGACAATATGGTTTAGCAGGTGGACAATGAGAAGAAAACAGCTATTATTAAAAATATTTTTAAAAGTCTCAACTTCATGTAAGTAAAACATGAAGAAACTGTCACCATAATAAAAGGATGATTCTGCAAGATTTATCTGTTTCTATATGGGCTGAACTGTATAACTTGCTAATTGGTATGTCATCTTTATGTACAGGTCTTATTTCACACTTTGACCAATACAACTTTAAAATCACATGACAGGAGTTTGTTTGGTCCCTGTGTGTCATATTATACTTTTGCAGATGTTGTTGTCAAAGATGACTTATTGAAATATTCCTGCTCTAGTGCAAGAAAGAGAAATTTTTTTTTGTTTTCTGCATCACTCTCCATCTCCTTCAGCTTCAGCCCACATTCCTGTTAATCTACTAAGATGGTCGTGTAATGTGTGTTTCTTCAAAATGTACATGAAGCAGAGTGAGGCAAGCATTCAGAGCTTACAGAAACAGAGCAAGTGGGGTAATGAAAACAGACATACAGTAAATGACAGGGAATAAGGCAAATAGGAGTAAAAAAATTAAAATGTTTTCCTTTACTCAGGAAATAACTGACTTCTTGTCTAGCCCAAAAAGATTTTAGAAGTAACTTCTTGTCTACCCCAAAAAGATTCTAGAAGTAGCCTCAGAAGGCTGCTCTTTGATGATAAAAGTGCTGTTAGCTTCTCTTGTGCTTCATGAAATACACAGTTTCAATATGAATTTCAGGCTTTTTAAAGTTCCTTTTAGCTTTCTTATTTTGAGATTCATGTATCGGGAGGATTTGGAGTGCTTTCTGATTCTTATAGGAAGCATGTGGTATCATCTAACAAACCTCGGACATTTCATTGAGGTCTTGAATGTAACACTGGTCCTAGGTGCTTGCAGGTGCTTCTGCTACCAAAGGAGATCCAGTTCATGTTGGGCATTGCACTGGTGGCTTGCTCACTTTGCTGCCTTTGTGTCTGTAGACAGAAGGCCTTGATAACTTTTGCATTTCCTTTTGCATTTTGATAGATACATGATTGATTGTAATCACGTTTGTTGTGTAAGAATAGTTTCTCAAGTCTGAGTAGTGTTAGTAATGACTAATAAATGCTGTAGATGATAAATTACAAATAAACTAAATAGTGTGGTGTTTACATATGTACCTGAATGGCGCACCTGCAAAAACTTCTTACTTAAATGAAAAGTAAAATATGCTTAAAAATTGTTGCAATAAAATCTCAGTCTGAAAGTTTATTGACACAAAGTGCTAGTGTTGCAAGGTTTGTTAAAATGTGTTAATGAAGCTTAGGAAAGCCTAATAAGGAAGTAACCACAGGTGGGTATGTTCAAGAAAACATACCCATCTGTGGTTACCAAACCAAACCAAAAGCAAAAGCCAAATACGCAGCAAGCAACAGCTTCAGTACTTGTATTTCTATGAGTTTTTTTGGTGGTATTTTTGACTTGCCACTTTTCACAGGTGGGCACATGTAATATGTGCAATTGCCATCCCAGAAGTCAGATTTGGTAATGTCACAGAGCGTGCTCCGATAGACACTAGTAGAATACCCTTGCAACGATTAAAATTGGTGAGTAGTATATTAATATATCCTCCATATATGCGTTACTATTAAGGTGTTCCAGTATTTGAATGTATTAAAAATCTGAATTGTGATGGTTATTGCCAGGTAAAGAGCAATAAGCTATGTTTAAGGTAAGAAATGAATAACAAGGGTTTTACTGACATGGGCCTTTTGAAACATAGTGACAGTTCATTAACAGTGGTAACAGTCTTTGGTGTTCTATTAAATGTAGTTCAAACCTGTTCTTGCCCAGGAGAAGAGTAACAAACTTACCAGTATCAACTGTGAAAGTTTCATTTTTTGGTGTTGTATTGGTGATGAAACCTAAAAGGCAGGGAATAAAACACAGTACATATTTGTGAGGTCTTTTTATTATTGATTTTTACCTTGACTATTTATAAAGGTGAAAGGATGCATGGTCTCTTTGTTACATGATATCTCTGCCATCAGGGTATTGAAAAATATGCATACACTAAATCACACATTAAACAGTGTCATTCAAGAACATTGATATACTCTAGAACAGGATATGCACAAGTGCAAAATGTGGTTTTTTTGCTATGTTATACAGTAATTACTTAATCTGTCAATGTATGCATGACAGTAATGTTGTCAGATAGAAAGTGGTTAGTGGCCCATTCAAATTCTTAGAGGAAGTGTAAATTTTCTGGATCATCCCACACTGTTTCCAATGTGATTCTTGGTCTACCTTATCTTATACTCACTTATTTTGAACTGTTAATATTTTCACTCTATACTTTAATTCCCTTTTATTCCATTTTTTTTTTTTTTTGGTTTTTGTAGCTGTATGTTTAAATGTGGAAATGCAGCTTGGAGTGCTTTAAAATTGATAGCCTGTCCTTAAAGTGGCAATCTGTTTCGAATTTTTGTTCAGAATTTAAAAAAAAATTGGTTTTCACATGTCCTTTCAAAAATAATTTAAAAAACGTATGTAAAGAGTATATATATATAAAACATAAAAACATAAGGCAGCTTGAAAATTCCTAATTCAATGGTTGAAAACACAGAAATCATGGAAACATTGTTGGAAACAACCTCCAAGATCATCAAGTCCAACCTTTGACTGAATAACACAAAGACCACTGGGCACACCTCATCTCAATCTGCCATATCTGACCATTTCTAGGGATGGTGACATCATCCAGCTTTCCTGGGGAGTTTCGTATTTCCTGTTCCAAAGCTTAACCAGCCTTTCAGTAAAGAAATTTCTCCTACTATTGAACCTAACCTCCTCTGGGACAGTTTGAGGACATTATGTCTTGTCCTACTGTTTTTTACTTGGCAGAAGAGGCAACCACACCCTCATTTCAGGCAGTTGTAGAGAGTGGTAAGGTTCCTCCTTAGCCCTCTTTTCTCAGCTCTCAGCCACTCCTTGCAGGACTTGTACTCCAGGCCCTTCCTTAGATTTGCTGCACTTCTCTGGACATACTTGAACACCTCAATATCCTTCTTGGATCACAAGTTTCAAAGTGCAGTCTCACTAGTGCCAAGTACAGGGGGACAATCCCTGCCCTGCTCCTGCTGTCACAGGCCAGGATTGCTAGCACAGGCCAGGATGCCTCTGGCCTTCTTGGCCACTTGGTCAGGTCATGGGCAGGACCCAGCACTGGGCCTTGTTGAGCCTCACACCACTGACCTGGGCCCATGATCCAGCCTGCTCAGATCCCTCTGCAGAGCCTTCCTGCCCTCCAGCAGATCAGCACTCCCACCCAGCTTGGTGTCATCTGCAAACTGGCTGAGGGTGCACTTGATCCCCTTGGCCAGGTCATAAAGATATTAAAGAGACCCTGATTCTTGGGGAACAACACTTGTGACTGGCCACCAACTGGATTTAAATTCATTCATTCATCAGATGTTGAAATGTATTCTGTAGACTGTCCATGACTTACACGCTGAAAAACTAACAGGAGACTTTTGGAAAAGGCTTGAATTAATTTGGAGCCAGTGTTCCTGAAATTACGTGACTTAAAAACCTACATTTTTTCTGCTGAATATGAAGAAATTATGTTAGTCAGTTATGAACTGTTGAGTAATTTTGGATAGAATATTGCTTTTAGTCTTTAATACTTTTTCAGTTCTTGATGCTTTTTTCAACATAAAATGACTTTGAACCATTTGTATTGTGTACAGCTGTATATAAGCCTATGGTGTCCTGCAAATATATAAAAGTTTAGAAATAGAGTACTTGCCTTCCTTAACACTGTTTTTTAAAGAAAAAGAATTTGTATATTTGTGTGGAATGAATGTTGTCAAGAAGGAATTCGACTGAATGCAGTAGAAATGAGAGGCAGGGTACTTTATAACAGTCATTAATGTAGTAGTGCTGCAGGTAGAAGACCGCCTTTCTGTGAGGGAAGGAAGCACCAGAATCCTCATGGTTGCCTCATTATATCTTATTATTCCAAGATTTAATTTCTGACATTAAATTTATTATGAAATAATTAAATTTGTATTAATTTAAGGGGAGTATACAGGTCAGCCATTTCAAAAGGCTCTGTAATGATGTAATGCCAATGGACCAATAAAATGTTGCTTCTTGGGTAAAGGAGCAGAAAAAAAAATCTGCCCTAAAATCACTAGCAGGCTTTCTGCTTTTAGATTTTGATTTTGTTGCAAGTAAATTACTGCATCTGATGATTCTACTCTGCTCTGTTTCAGAGTAAATACCCTAGCTAAACTATGTTTCCTGATTGACATGATATGATATGATGTTATTCTGTATTTTAAAAATAAAAACAAATAGGTGTGTGTATGCCTGTATGTATACATATACATATACACTATAGAATTGCATGGATACTTTTATTTTCTCTAAAACACAGTATATCAAATACCTCTTGTAACATAGTTCTTTTGTTTCCTGAAACATGGGGTTCCTACTTCTCCAAAGAGTTTGCTGCCAATAGTCCTCTGTGTATATTCTAGCCTTGTGTATATTTGCCACATTATTCTCAATTCAAGTGTGATCTTTAAGTTAGTCTTCACTTCCTGACTGCTGATGCTACAGAATAAGAAGCTCTCATACCCACTGGCGTTGTATATATTTCCTCAGGGGAATCCCAATGATTATATGCAAATGTATTCTTTCTCTAAAAATTCCTGCCTCTTCTTTCCTCCAGTCAACCCCACTGCATCCTTACCTTTCATTCTGTTTCATTACCATTTGCTCTATACCTGAGAGTAGACAATTGATACCACCTGTCTAGCTGTTAATTTCTGTAAAAGAATAGTGAGTTTTTCACTCCTGGGAATATGCGAGCAATTGATGCAGGTCAGTTTTGTCTTTTGAAATTGTAGGGACTGTCAGTGCTGCTCTTCAGCAGCTAATTCCAGCTTCACAGCTATCCTGTTTGATAGATTAAGGACCCCTTTCTTCATCTCTCTCCACCATTCAAGCCAGAGAGCTACCAGAGCAAAAGCAAGCTTAGTACATAATACCTTGACCTTGAACCTTCATAAGCAGTAATTTAATAATTTAAAATAATTTTAAAAATTAATTTGGGTCTATTTTTATAATCCATTTTGTGATAAAGCATGAGGTATGTAATAAATAAATGTGGTCTTCCCTACTGTGCCACCTCTCCTTTACAAAATTTAGGATTTTTTTTTTTTAATGAGCAAAACATAATGGAAAAAAAATGTAAAGGAATAGATTAAGTACTAGCATGCAGCCATACCAAAATTAGATATTACACTGTAGGAGCAAATGGTTCTAGTTTTTTGAAACATTTCCTATCCTTGTCCTCCCTGTTCCTCCTCCCTAAAGTAGTAAGAAGTAGCAAGAAACCCAAATAAGCAGAATATCTACTATTTTCAGAGATCTATAGAGGAGAACCTGACATTTTCTTTAATGTAACATCTACAAAGGAACAGCAAAGGAAGTAAAAAGCCAATTTTAAAATTTTAATACAAATTAAAAAACATCTGTGTAAACATGAACATATTGGTAGGCTTTTTTTTATTGCTTAGCTAGTAGATGTAGAGATTGCAGTTAAATTGAATTCGCTAGAGGTTTTGGGTTGAAATCAGTGTTTCCTGTCAGTCTTTCCACTATTAAATGTTCAAGATATACTAATTTCTTCAAGAGTAAAACTCAGTATTTGTATCATACTAATAGTAGTTTATAGCTTTACAATTGTTTTCTTCAACTGTTTCACATTGGCAAGTTACTGGGTTGTTATAGCATGCCAATGTTTTCATATTTCTCTAGCTTTTCAGTAGGTTATGTGTCATGTACTATCACTGCTGAAAACTTACATGACTGAAATTTTCATTAAACATTGCATCTTTTGAAAATTTTTCTGAATGCAAGTAGACAAAATGAATAGAATATTTAGCTGGGTTTTTTTTCATAGGGGAAGAAAAGAATGTGAGACACTTGGGTGAAATCACTTCTATTTTAGGGGTATAAAACCCATGATATTGTTGGACTTCAGTTGACTTCTCATGTGAAAGCAAAAGACCTCCTAGGCAACCTCAGTGTTGCATGCCACAAAGATGCTATAACCTGTAGTTTCTCTACATTATGTCTGTGATTATGCATTTTCTCTTTTTTTTTTTTTTTTTATCCCCCAAATATATTTGAATGGAGAAATGAGATTATCCTGGTCTCCTTTTGTCAGAGTCAGGCTATCTTTCTTCATTTTATGATGTTCATATCCATCAGGCACTTTGAATTCAAATAGACACATGGAATGACAATTTGTCATTACCAAGCTAGGAAATAAATAAGTTGAATATGGACATTTAAGTACAGGTTCTACAAAGAAATGGCTGAAGGCATATACCATACCATATCACACATTATAAACCAATATTTTGCATAAACTACAGTATTCTAGCTGTTTTGTGGACACATAGTTCAGCTGGTTTTCTCTTCCAATGGTGTCCAAGTTTAATATCAGACATGAGCTAGTGTGAAAACAGGAAATACAAATGCTAACTTAAATATCCTAATCACAGTGAAAATATTAGGAGCAGATAAAAGAGAGGCAAAGGTACTGAGAAGTGATGGGATGAAGGTACTGAGAAGTGATGGGATGCAGGGGCACCACTTGAAATTTGTGTAAATGTAAAGGCAGAGTTGTAGCTAATGACAAGTTGGAGGAAGTATGTAATTTGTAGAATTCATGCTGTGAATGAGTGTGGTGTCAGCTTCCATCCCAATGCTGTTAAACAGCATCAAACGGTTTACCCAAAGCAGACCAAGCTTAGGCTTTCAGCTAAATTTTTATTTAATTTATTTTTGCCTTGTTCCATTTGTCTTTAGTCTCCAGGAGAAGCTTGGTGTGTGCTTACACTTTTAAAATTCCATTTTTCCTTGACTATTTATGTGTATGGGGCTTTGGGTCATAGGAAACAAACTGTATTTCTTTGTGCATCAAAGTCAATGATAAAATTCAGTTTTACTTTGGGAAGAGAAATGCTTTTCCCCAAGTACCTAGATAGTCTCTGTTTTCAAAAGAGTGTTAATTACTCAGCTCTAATTATAAATATGAATTATAGCTGGATAAAAAAATCTCTGGAGATAAAAAATTCAGACTGACCTCTCAAATATCAAATCAGCCTTTGAAAGAAAGTGCTCTCTTGTCTGTTTTTCTATTTTAATAAAAGATTGGACTTAAAACTAGAATTAAATAAAAGCCCTTGCATTAGTATATGGCCAAGGAATTCAAGCCAACAGGAATATTGAGCCTAGTGTTATTCAGCCTTGCCAGGCATGTGACTTATAATGAATGTAGACCTTGTAAATGAGACTGTTTAAATGTTTCATCAATTACAACAGAAATACCTAAATAGATTCATTAGCATCTCTTCCTACACCTATGTATTTTGAGATGTCAGCTCTAAAATAATTATTTCAACAGAATATATATCAACTTCATAGTGAAATACCTTATCTCTTTTGGTATTTTTTATGTTCTAAAATGCTTGGATATTGGATTGACTTTGTCTTTATAGGCAATTGCTGCAATGCTGTACTGAAACGTGCACATGCAATGCCTTTGTTTCTCTATCTTTAGAGTTTTCTATTATTTTTATACTTGAAATACTATTTCTCCAACAAAATAGAGGTAGAAAATGAGTTTTGGAATAGCTGAAGTTGCCCTGAAGCTTTTGATGACCTCAGATTTGTATTTGACAAGTGAACCGAGTATAACCACAAGTGTACTCTGACTGAAGAACATTATTTTGAAAAGAAATCTAGTGTGAGGATGACTGATCTACAAACCTTACAGAATCTGGCTGAAACCATAAAGATTTTTTAGAAGGCTGTACACTTTAAAATTTGCACCTGAAGGCAAATAATAGTGAGCTTGAAAGCTGAAAATTATAGTATTGAAAGGTACATCAATTCTAAAAATATAGAGATTTCTCTGTGGTATGGCACTGAAGAATGGATTCAAAGCAAAAAATTTGTATGAGCTTTTAAAAGAATGGGCACATATTCTCCTGTGTGTCATTCTGTTTTAATGATTAAAAAGGATTAAAGACATTTTAGGACAGTGCTCATCTAATCTGTTCTAATTTGTAATGAAATTCATTTGTTAAACTACAGTGGGCTAGTAGAGCTATTGCAGCTGTGTTTGTGGAAAAGTAGAGAAGCACTTGCAATGATGCATATCAGTGTTGCTATGCTTTTCTGGTAATACAAAGAAGTATTGATTACTTCTCAGTGTTTCCAAAAATATTGCTGGAAGGGCCATTGAGTAGAATCGTTATGCCATAGATGCAATCACGTATTAACTAGATCATTGCACACATTCACAGGCAGTGGGACCAAAATAGACAGAAATCTTGTGCCAGATTTTAAGATATTTCCAAATTGCTTCATAACGGTTTATGAAATAGCTTTTAGTAATATTCTTGACTTCAAAAAGTGTTAAACTAAAAATAATGCAATAGTTGCTTACTGCAATATATAATTTATTAAAAATGTAGTGACTCATTGCTATCATGTACAAAATAGAATTTACTATATATGATTTAGTCACAGTGTTCATTGGATTTTTAATAAGGATATTAGAAGAATATAGTTTGCTGGCTGTATAATACTTACTGTCAGAATAATGTGCAGATCCTATTGCAAACTGTCAAGTTTGTATCTTGCAGTGGTATGGTACTTTATCAAGTCTTATGAAAGATACGGCAAATGTTAGAAATGCATTACTATAAATAATGTCTGAAGACATGAGCAGAAAGAGGCATAAACATGTCTGCTGTTAAAAATATAGTAACTGTCAAGGATTAAATGTGTCCAGTATATGCAGAAATTAGAAATCTGGAGAAAGAAAACTGGCACCATGTTTATATCTGTAAGAAAAGAATTTACAGACACCAGAATCCAGGAAGATTTATCTCTGATTATTATATGCACAAGTTATGTGCATGGGTTTTTTTGGTATAGTGATTGAATATATGTCATGGTTTAAATGCAAATTAAAACCTCAAAATTCTTCCGTAATTTTGTATCACATCTTTGTTCAGGCTAGGGACAATCCTAAATATCAATACAAGCTGATAGATGAATAGCTTGACAGCAGCCCTGCAGAGAATGACTTGGGAGTACAGGGGATAAAGCTAGACACAAGCTGTCAACGTGCACTTACAACCCAAAAAGCCAACAAGCCAAGTGCATCCTAGGCTGAATGAAACGCAGCATGTCAGCAAGTCAAGACAGGGGCCTTTGTCCGTCTACTCCGCTTTTCTGAGAGTATTCCCCGCTGGAATAGTTCATCCAGTTCTGGGGTTTCCCAACACAAGAAAAAATAATGGACCTGTTAAAATGGGTCCAAGACAAAAATGATCAAAGGACTGGAGCACCTCTTCTATGAAGGCAGGCTGAGAAGGCTGAAGCTTTTCAGCCGGGAGAAGAGAATGCTCTGGTGAAAACTTACTGAGGCTTTTTAATACTTAAAAGGAACTTCTAAGAAAGACAGGGAAAGATTTTTTTTACCAAGACGTGCAGTGACAGGACCACCAGCAAGTGTTTTATACTAAAAAAGGTAGATATAGATGGGATACAAGGAAGACCTTTTTTATTACACTAAAAGTTATACTACTTTATATAATGATATAATGCTGGAGCAGGCTGCCCACAGAACTATGGGTGCCTCATCATTGGAAGTGTTAAAGATCAGGTTGTATGGGGCTTTGAGCAAACTGGTCGAGTGGCAATGGAGCTGCAACTAGATGATTTTTAAAGATTCTCTCCAACCCAAACTGTTTAAAGATGGATATGAAACAGTGGGGACTTCCAAGGAATTAAAAAAAACAGTGTGAGGAACTGTATGGTTTTTAAAAATGTGTAGTCAGTAGCACAGCAAAATTTATTCAAATCTGCTTTAAACTTGCATATAATAAAAAAGTAAATTTCTAAAAGATGAATAATACAACTTAATGGTATCATAAACCCAACTGGCAATAATTGCAGTGATGCTCCAGTTAAAATCCCCTTAGCCCAGTTACAAAGGTGATACAAGATTATGGAAAAATATTTTCTGTTATAAATAAACATTTTAAAAAGGGTGTAATATTCCCTTTCCCCCAGTCAGTGGGCACTTTCCCTGATTGCCGTGACTTTTCAGATATGATGGAGAGTGGCTTGGCAACTACATCAGCCAATTTCATTAGGACACTGGGATGCATCTCAGTCCTATGGACTTGTTCAGGTTCCCCCGGTGGTCTTGAACCTCATCTGCTGGTTCACTGGGAATGACTTCAATTCCCCAGTTCCTGTCTTGAGATTCAGGAATTTCAGAGATGTGGGAAGAGTGATTACTAATGAACACTGAGGCAAACAAAATTATTGAGTACTTCACATTTTCTTTTCTCTTCCATTTCTCTCCAATATGCCTGTAGAAGCCATTTTTACTATTCTTTGTATCCCTTGCCAAATTCAGCTCCAGCTATACCGTAGCTTTTCTAATCCTGGCCCTCCACAACCAGACAGCACTTCTCTTTTCTTCCCAGGATGCCTGTCCTTGATTCCATGTCCAGTGCTTTTCCTTCTTGTATTTCAGTTTGTCCAGGAAGTCTTTACTGAGCTATGCTGGTCTCCTGCCTTCCCTGCCTGAATGCTCAGTGGTGGAAATGGAGAGATCTCGGGCTCTAAGAAAGATGTCCTTAAAGATCTGACAGTTCTGTTCTGCTCCCTTTTCCCTAAGTGCAGTTTTCCAGAGCGTCCCATCCCATTGTTTCACTTCCTAAAATAACTAAAAGTTCAGGCGTCTAAAGTTCAGAGTAGTGACTTTAACCTTTCTTTGGCCCAAAATCCCCAAGATCATGAATTCCACCAGGGCATGACCACTTGAGCCACTGATCCTGACCTCTCCAGTTAGTTAATCTGTGTCAGTAAGTAGCAGGTGCAGTAGCACTTCTCTGTCACCTGGGGTAAGAAATTATCCTTGATGCTGTCCAGGAGTCTCCTGAACTGCTTGCATCTTGCCGAGCTGCTTTTCCAGCAGATGTCAGGGACTGTCCTGACAAGTCCCTGCAGCTGGATCAGAACCTGCCAGAATGATGCTTCATGCAGGTGAAGTAGGAAAGTTTTGTCACCAGGGTTTCCCTCAATTGAGTGATGGGTAATAAACACAAACCATGAGATTTTATTTATTGGCTTGGCTTCTGATTTTCAACCACAAGCTCTTGATCTGTTCATCACTGTTTTTCAAAGATGAGTTTGTGCAATCAAGTCCAAAAAGAGGGAAAATTGCCTGCCCGCCCCCCCCCCCCCCCCCGCCCCGTTCCTTGCCTGTCCCTTCTGAACAGTTTGTAGTTGTTAATTGGAATGCTCCAGTCATGTGATTTGTCTCACCAAATTTCAGCATTTGTGATTAGATCATAGCTTTCCATTTGCACAGTCACTTCTAGCTCCTTCTGCTTGTTACTTACGCTGCATGCCATTTCATAGATCTGACGTATTTTAAGGATAGAATTATGAGTAATTGATAAATTAATTACTTGGACATAATTGGAAATAGTTCAAAACTCGGTTCAGTGAGAATTTTTAGCTTTCAGCAGTTAAATTGGATTTTTAGTACTTTAAACTAATTTTTCTCCTGTTGTTTCCCTCACTTAAAGTTCTCTGCCATGAGGCATTTGTGTGGCGATCCTTGACACATTACTGTGAGACCTGTTCCTTGAAGGGTGAAAGGTCCAGTTCAGGTTAAAAGCTTGAGAACTTGTCTTCATGAACAGATCCTGGTTTTTCTTTAGGAAGCTGGCTGCTATTTGAAGTAATATTTGTAAGGAGATGCTGAAGAAAGTAGTAAGTTGATTTGCACAGCAAATTCTAGGGATTTAAAGTAACTCAAGTTAATGTTCATTTTAAAAAGAAAAAAAAAAGATAGCTGAGCTGCTGCCTGGGGTTACTTTTTTTTCCATTAGCTGAAGTAGCTCTCTGTGAGCTTTCTCTATATGCAATTTCCAAGAAAAAGGATAAGGTATCAATTTTAGATAAAGTTTCATTGGTGGAAAAATGGCACGGTCTTTTAGAGACTAGTGATTTGTCCTGCCTTTTTTCCTGTGCAGCTTTTTAAACATTTAATTTATTTTGTGCTACTGTTTTGTTTGGGAACCCTCTGTTACCAGGAGAAGGTATGGTCTCTTAGATAGCTGCCCTAGCTTTCACTAGAGTTGAGTCTCTTAAATGCCCTGAATGACAGACAACACCATTTTGTTTCTGGAGAAGTGGCTTATTTTTCCTGTACACGTAGTGATGTGAGATCATTTGCTAGGCACATCCAATATGTTTAACCGTGTGGTCTTCAGGAATAGCTGTGTGTTGTTTTCATTACCAGCAAGCATTACATCTGTCTTGTCAGCTCTGAACTTAAGCAGCTTACTTATTCCTTGCACCTTATCACAGCAGGGCACTTGGCAAGCTGAGAGACTACACTGTCCAAGTCTGACAAATATAAATCTTAAAGCAATGTCAACATCATAAGGATGGCACTGCAGCCTACATCATCTTCCAATTTGTCCAGTAGCCTATATTTTACAGAGTGACACTATGACAGAAAATTCTCTTGGTGGAGAGTCAGTGTTACTGTCTGCTTTTTCAGCAGAGAAGGAAGGGACTGTGTGAGAAGGTTTCATAACAAAATCATACATAGATTGTCACAGAGCTCATAAAATGAGTAATGAATATGTTAACTTCATAGTTCAGAAAATTTAATTTTATGAAACTGGGCAGATATAAGGGCATATGAACACAAGTGGAGGCTGCAGAAAATATCCTGTATTTGAAAGTTATATATTCTTCTGCTTTTTTCACATCAGAGCAATAGTAGGAGACATGTTCTGGAGTAAGTTTACATCAGCTTGACTATAAATAAAGAAGCCATTGCAAATACAAACTTGTTTTTGAAGAACTTCTTATACTGAGGAAGCAATAATATATAGGAACCTTAGTCTTTAGCCTGGTGTCTCAAGTTTGTAATCTCCTTAATAGGAAAGTATCCATCTACTTATCTTTCAGTGTTAAGACAACATATTCTCCATAGAAATGATGGCTGGAGAGAGAGAGCAGAACATGCAGCAGAAAAATTCATGTTACCTGATACTGTATGATATTCAGCTAGCCATCCGGTCTATAGCTTTTTGGTTTTCTTCTACAGTATTAAAAATAAATTCCTTGATGATAGAGGAATTGCAGTCTTGTAGTAGGCTAGCACTTACATGATTTTGGAAAAATTCCAGATCTGTGACTAAGAAGGCTTGACTCATATCACAGATGTCCTTTTGGTTTGTGAGCATTTTGCTTTTTGACCATCATGGAAGAGTATTTCTGCCCTTGTGAGAGGCGTTTGCTTTTTATAACTGATACCTGCTGGCTGCATAATTTTGCTGCCGTAACACAGTTTGCAGTGTAGACTCAGCATATTCAGAACTGCTTATAATGCCTGGGCACTTTCCAGTTCATCATAGTTTCAAGATACCCCATCTATCTGAACAATACTGTGGTCACTATGAAAGTTGCCTTTGAGATAACTGTCATGTCTCTTTTTCCCTTAGGAGTTTTCTATTTGCAGTAATCCCATCTAGTTCTTTAACTAGTCATGGTAAAAATTATCTCATTATAGCAAGTAGAAATCGGATAGCTTTTAAATAGAAATTGAGAATTTGCAGCTCTCTCCTGGATGTGATTTGTTAGGTAAGTGGAAAATGTAGGAGATGAAGGTTTGCTGAATGCATCTGCTATTCCTTCCAGAATCACAGAATTATTTAGGTTAAAAAAGACCTCTGTGATAATTGAGTCCAACCCTTGACCAAACACTGCCTTGTCAACCAGACCATGGCACTGAGTGCCACATCCAGTGTTTCCTTAAACACTCCAGGGATTGTAACTCCACCACTTCCCTGGGTTGTATGTTCCAATGTTTAACAATCATTCAACCATTACCATGAAAGAATTTATCTTGTTCAACCTGAACCTCCCCTGAAGCAGCTTGAGGCTGTGTCATCTTGTGTTTCTAGTTACAAGGGAGAAAAGGCTGACCTCACTTCACTATGACCTTCTTTCAAGGAGTTGTAGAGAGTGATAAGGTCTCCCCTCCTTTTCTCCCATCTTGGCTCCCTCAGCCACTCTTCATAGGACTTACTCTTCAGATACTTCACCGGCTTTGTTCTGGACTTGCTCTAGCTTCTCAATGTCTTTAATGAAGTGATATGTTTCCTAATACAGTTTAGTTTTTTTGGTGCTGTGTTTCAGTCTGTTTGGGTAATTTCCTTGTTGATATAACTGAGTAATTGTTACTAACGTACAAGCAGGTGTCAGAGGAATACTTGCTGTTGAAACATTTGTATAATTCAGAACTTTGTGCTGTCCTAGACAGCTTTTTGTAAATTACAAACATTTGTTCCAGTATTTCCATATATGTGACTCAGCCCTTTTTTATCATGATTTTCAAAATAAGTGGAACAAAATGACAGCATAGAGATCACAAGAGCAGGTAAGCAACATAGACATAAGGGATTTATACTAAATGTTTATCCCTTCCTATCAGATTACTTAAAAAGAGGAAAATTAAGATCAAAATCCTTGTCAATCTGAGCATGGTGAAATGGTTAGTAAGTAGTCAGTGGGATGGGATTATGGATGAGACTTGGTAGACTTTCAGTATATCTGATCTGTATGAAAGGAGAGTTGATGTTGCAAACTGATTTTCTTTTTGTTTTAGATCAGAAGGCAGGGATTGACCTATCAGTCAATGTAGAACCTTGAACTGTAGAACGCTTTATAAGGAAAGCAGCCAATGGCAAAATATTTTTCACCTTAGTGAGTATTGTTTGAGAGAAAAGAGAAAACTTCAAAGTGCAAATGAACATTGCATCTAAGCTAAATGAAGAAGATGCATAATAAATATATTGAGAGGAATGAGTAGAGTCCATATTGTTCATTTGGGGTGGCCAGATTAATAATTTTTGAATGGTTTAGTTTCTAAATTTTTGTTTTCTTCAATGCAGCAAAATCTGAGCATAAAATAGCTGTACTAGAAATATTTATGTTATTAAATTATCATCATAATATTTTCAAGTATTACTTAGTTTTGTTAATATAATGAAATATGTGTTAATGAATATCATCTTGGTATGTGCAGTAAATTGGATTTTCCACTGTCACTATGAGAATAGTAGTAGAATTGTTAAAATGGGGATCTTCTTGGCTTGCTTATTTATCTAGCTGTAGGAAATTAAGACTTACAGAGCACTGTGTACTGATCACACCATAAAATCCTTCTTTGTTTTTTATCTCAATAACACTTTTCTTTATTTAATGCGTGTGATCACCCAATTAACTTAATTTAGGTATAGAAAATGCAGTTTTTGGATCCTAAATATTTTATTATGCATCATATATATATGATGCATAAAAATCATAGATGCTGAAAAAACATTAAAAAAACCACCCACTACTTTTGCTCTTCATTTTGTCACTGTGCTATTGTATAATGGTAACCCTCTATGGTGTATTACATACCCATTGCTTTGAAGGTTTCACGGGTTGGTAAATATTTGTGTAATGTAATGATAACCATTACATTCCAGGTGGCTCAAAGGTATTGCAAAGACCCTTTCCTTTCATATCAGTAAAATGATTTTGTATTAATCCTTGGCTAAATTTTTGTATTGCCTTTTGTTTGCATGTAGAGCTTTGCTGTAGATCTCCATTAATCACAGAGCCTCTCAAGTAGTTCTGAAATGATGTAAAGGATACCCACATACTACTTTATCTTTCCTCTGAGGGAAAAAAATTTTGAGTATGTTGTAGTAATCCTTCCCCTTCCCCTTCTCACCTTGTTTTTACCAACTCAGTCTTGGCAACAAGTTTTGATAGTACATTCTGTTCCTTGAGAGTGGAAAGTGGTTAAGGTAGTAGGTGACCCAAACTCTAGAGTGATTAAGCTGGTCCTATAAAAAACTGTCTTCTGTGCTAACAGGTTTATTGTGAAAATTTTCACTATGCACAGGCTTATGGATCTAAGCTTAGCTGACAGTGCTGACCCTTGGTCAAGGAAGTACTTGGGGCTGAAAAAGCTTAAACTTGTGCAGTTTTCCTTTAGGGATGTGTTTAAGGAGTAAGGAATGACCATAATATACTGTTAGAAATGTTTGAGAGCTTACCAACATCTCACCTGATGCCTTTTGATTTATGTTTTTACTGAAAATGGAAACATTTCTTAAGTGCCTGGGATTTTCTTTAGAGCTGTATAGAGGATTTTATGTTATGAAAAAGCATAATGCTTCATGGAAATATGGGATTTTTTTTAAAAGAAGGAGAAGTATTTAGTTCAAATTAAAACTTGACTTCACTTCTTTTTCAGGCTTTTAAAAAGATTGGAACATTTAGTTTAATTTTGGTTTCTTTTATTTGTGATTAGAAGGTTCATGTCTGTCATTTAGAAATTATCAAAATGACAGTTGTCGTAGGTGTCACATCTGACAATTTATTTTTTCTTACATTTCTATGTTACTGATTTCTGTTTCATAGGAACTTCTTGATATTATTTAGATTTTGTAGGTATACCTTCTCTTACAGATTTAAAATTTTCCTGCTTTCCTTAGGGTTTGATTAGAAGGTCAGATTACTTCACTACATAATCCTGAGAAGTGATATTGCTAAATACAGCAAAGTTTTATAGATCTACTGTGGATTTAACTATAAAGAAGAAACTCACAATGGTGATCAGAACAGTTTAATACAGTGAAATTTTAAGAATAAGAGTCTGAAGAATAAACTATGTTAATCAAAGTCTTTTCTAGATTAACCAGCAGTGTGAACATAAAAATAAGTTAATATTTTTAAAATCAGAGTAGCAGTATACAGTCTTTTCTGCTTTTATTACAGGTGCTGGTGCCGTGTTACAGGTGTAAACAGTAGGATTTATTTATTTTGTGGCAAGGTTTTAAATCACTGAATTTTCTATGCTGAAATTCCTTGGTAGATCTTTATTCTAAAATAATTAGGAAGATGAATATATAATTCTCCACAGTAGGTTACAGCTTGTAACTTAGGGAAGGTTGGGAATGCACCACTTAGAGCTTTTGGTGATTTATCTGACTTCTGTACTTAATTTATAATGAAATTGTTTCTTATCTAAACAGAAAGCTTTAAATTTTTCAAATACGTGCTAAATGGCAAATCTTAGGCAGTAAACTTGGAAGGGAAAGACTCTAGATAAACCATAGTGATAGTTTGTGGGTTTTAAGAAGTCTTAGTACAGCATTAGATAAACCAATTGCCAAACCAATTGCCAGAGCATAGAGACACCTACACAGATCTGGTGGCTCTCAGGAGAGATGCTTACAAGGTCTGGGCATTGCCAGAGGAATTGTGGCCACCTCCATATGTTTACAAAACAGCCTGGGGGGTGTGAGTTACCAGGGAATGGTGCAGAGTTACTGCAGAGGGATGCACAGTAATGGTGTTGACACCTTATCAGTTCAAGCCGTGAGTTGGTGATCATCATTCTCCCAGGAGGTGATCATCATCCTCCTAGCTCCTGGCAGAGACTGTGTCTTCTGCACTAACCAGAACTGTTGTGGCTACCCAGAGTAAGTTCCCAAGAAAACATGCAGCTGTTCAGATCTCATAGCAGAGAGATCTGCTCTGCATGAGCACAGCATGTGTTGTATTAAGAGTAATGCAGGTTCTTTTGTTGTGTTGAATTTGGCAGAAAATAAACTCCCTTGCATAATAGCTGTTCTCTGACGTCAGAGGGATTGGGAGCTGCTAGGGTTAGATATTAAGTAATGGCCAATTAAACACTAAGCAACAGAAATGGAGAGCCAAGTGGCACTGTGAATCTGGTTGGGTTCCATGAGAGCTACCATGATTATGGATTTATAAACAGCATGATACACTGTATGCCTGGTTGCGAACAATGAACTGTCGTGGCAGGACTTAGAAGTGTGGTCACGTTCAGTAACTCTCATGGCCAGGTGCAAAATCGTATTGTTTACTGAGCAGCAGAAATGCAGGTTTGACGGTGATATATACACTGGCTACAGAAGGACATGTGAATACCTCAAATATTAATAATAAAGCCAACAGCAAATACAGTACATTTTGAGATGAATATATATTGCTAAAAGTATGATAACAAACACAAGCTTGCTTTCTGAATTTTCTGAAGAAGCACTTGGTGTAGAGCTGATTATTCGAGTCTTACCCAATAAGCATCCCTGTGGGGGAGGAGATAGGTATAGCCTGTTTCTCATCCCAGAATACGAAGGTGAAATCTCCTGTCATCCATTTCCACTTACACTACACTTACAGTGGGTTTTTCTGAGGGAGAGGAGAGGATAAAATTACAGTTGTAATTTCATGTTAGGTGGAGTTTGACTGATTTTAGGCATTAGCACATCTGAGGGTGTGAAAAGTAGTATGTATTTCGGAGTTAGAGAAACACAGAAATACAGAATGAGTCAGGTTGGAAGGCACCCAGTGCTCAAGCAAGGTTACCCTACAGCACATTGCACAGGATTGCTCCAGATGGTCCAGCATTTAGCAATGGGCCTACTTTATCCTTTGTTTTCCTTTTGTAATTGATGTATTTGAAGAATCCACTTCGGTGGTCCTTGACATCCTTGTCCAGATTTAATTCCACATGGGCCTTTGTTTTTCCTGTCTCATTTCTACTTACTCTGACAACCTCTCTAAATTCTTTCCAAGTGACCTGACCCTGTCACCAGTTCCTGTGTATTTCCTGCTTACCGCTGGGTAATGAGAGAAGTTCTTTATTTATCCGTCAGGTCTTTTTTCCCCTTTCTTGTACATTTGGAATCATTGCTCTTGAACCTGGAGGAAGTGATCCTTGATTATCAACTAACTCTCTTCAGCCCCTTTGCTCTCAGGGTTGGTTCCTATGGAATTCTTCCCAGAAGATTCCTGCAGAAGCTAAAGTTATCTCTCCCAAAGTCTCTGGTTGTGGCTACTTGCTGCCCTGCTTTCTCCTCATCTGGAACTGAGTTCCACACTCTCATGGTCACACCTCCAGCAAAGCCTTATCTGTTTCTTAGTATCAGTTGAGCAGCACACCATTGCCTGGGGGATCCTCCACTACCTGTGTCAGGAAATTGTCATCCCTGCTTTCCAGGAACCTCCTGGGCTGTTTGTGTTTCATTGTGCTGGTTCTGCAGCAGATGTCAGGGGAGTAAAGTCCCCCAAAAGAGCCAGGGCCTGTGACTTTGAGGCTGCTTCAGATGCCTGTAGATGGCCTCATTTGCTTCCTCCTCTTCCTCAAGACAGCCTGTAGCAAAAAGTTTATGTACAGAGTTAATGAAGCAAAGTTCAGCTTTCAGTCACCATTTTGGGTGATTTGTCTTAATTCTCAAAAGCTGCATTGTTTTCAACAGAGTATGCCTACTTTTCCATGTCATGCCATCCATTGTTGTATGTCTCTCTTGGAGTGGTACACCAAGCTACTTTGGTGTTGTGGCTCCTAAGGTTGTCCCTGGTGAACTATAGCAAACACATGCACTCCTTTTTGCTGAACTTTGGTTTTCTGTATTTTCCCCAGAGCATTGCAGGGCCTTTGCTCAGTAAGCAGCTGGCAGTAGTGAGAACCATGGTGTGAGGTGCACTTATCTGTGCAGTCTGGTGTCAGAGTTTTGTGAGGAAGTAAAAAGGTTAAGTAGCATTAGGAAGCATTTCTGAGACAGAAACTGGGAAAGCCACTGGAATAAGATCAAGGGGATCCTATATCCTCCAACTACCAGGCAGAAGGCAGTAACTTAAAAGAGTTAATGGAGGCGAGTGTATGGTTGAGGTGGCAGGCAAACCTCCTCCTTTCCCACCTTGCCTTTCCAGATGCCTTAGTCCCTGGGTACAAGGCTCTGGGTGTGGAAACTCATCAACTGATGATGTGGATGATAGCCCATCTATACCAGTGGTGTCTCCAAGGCAGAAAAGCCTATCCCTCATACCGAGACCACCTTCAAGAGGAAGAAATGTACCTCATCTGAAAAGCTGCAGTGTTAATCTGTTAGATAGTTGGGGCAAAAGAGTGAAATCTTTTGTAAATCTCTTTACATTAAGTATTTTCTGGAGAACCTCATCCTTACTAAAAGTGAATATAAAATTTTTCAAAATACTTAGCCTCTAGCTAAGTATTTCTCTAACTTTTTTTGAAGAATCTGTGGAAATTTTTGTAGCCTAAGAACCTGTGTTCAGGCTTACTTGGGACTGAAGGATAATGGGGGCATTGTTTCTTTAGAACAAGAGTAGCATTATAGGAGGTATCATCTGTACATGCAGAGTGAAATTAAAAATGAGCATATACTAGTGTTCTAAGAGAGAAGTTAGTTAGGTTTATATTATAAATGAAATATCTCAAGCCAATGACTTAGAAAGGAAAAAAAGACTGAAAATTGTACCATAAGTGACACACATGGACTACATTTTGTTTAATTCATTACTGTATTTTTGATTTAACAATCATGATAAAATGACCAAAACATACCCATAAATGAAATTTCTTTTTTTCTTTCTTTCTACATCTCTCTCGCTTTTTGAAAGCTGGTATAATTATGCTGTTGTATCTTCAAAATGTATAGAAAGCTAAAGATGATCTGCTAATATAATTCAAGCAGTGATTCATATATATCCATCTTGTCATATAGCTTGTCATTATTATTCTAATAACTTGAGATTGCTGTTTTCAGCAACTTCTGTTTTTCACAGTAAAGTTTTCCCAGAACCATAAAATTCTTACAATCCCTAAAATTCACTGGTAAAAAAGAGAGAACCTTCTATGTATAGCATTGAAATGTAAAACATTTAGTAAAAAAATAAATGAAGAAAACAGAGATCTCCTGTTGGTCTGCAGTAGACAGTAGAGTCCCACAGAAGGTAGATATCTGTTCAGCCCTGACTAGACTGCTCTACAGCTCTGTTTCTGTTTCCTGTTGCTGCTTTGCTGTAATCATTTGACCCATTGAGGACAGGTTCTATTCAAAATTTCTGTCTTAGTGTTAAGTAATCCAAACTATGTCATACATGCGAATTGATATATGCAGTGAGATAAACTGTGATGTCAAGCAGCAGTCACATTCACATTATTACATGGACATAATATCTCTGTAGATATGTAAAGGACAGTTATGGTAGAGACTGTCACTGGAGAGATATGCAGTTCTATGTGTTTGAGCTGTCTGTGTAGCTCTAAGATATCTTCAAAACTTCCATGACAATAAGTATAATTTGGTTGAATAATAGCTGTGTTGCATTTGCTTGGAATTAAGAGAATAATTCGTAAGAATTGCATGTCTTTTGTTTAGAAGACAAAACTGTCCTTAATAATGTAAATCAATACCAGATACAGCTGGAATACAAATGAAAACCTGGCAGTCCTTCACAGGCAGCCAGGAAATAGAATGAGATGTGTAATAAAGCTCTACAAGAATTGTTACAAAGTGTTTCTAAACCAATTTTCTATTTTTTTATTAATCTGCATGCTAATGCTAAAATACTTGATTTTTCTTTTCTTCTGTTGTTTAAAATACTGAATTTGCATGTCCCTATATATTCTTGTTTTGGCTATGGAATTGAATGTGCAATCTGTAGAGATTATGCAGAAGAATTTTTGAGCTTCAAGAATTTTACTATCTTACTGAATTATGAGGGAAACCTATTATAATTTTTATTACAATTTTTTGTACTTCAGACTTCATAATTCGCCAAGAGAATTACCATGTCATGCAGCTTCAATTAGCACATGAAGAAAAAAGCTTAATTGCCCTCTGTAAATCTGAGGCTGCTGACTTATGACTTGCTTGAAACTCAGATGATGGATTTGCAGAACATTATTTATTCTTTAAAAAATATATCTAGTGATCCAGTGACAGGACCCAAGGGAATGACATCCAGCTGGGGAGCTTTAGGTTGGATATTAGGAAAAAAAAAAGTTCTTCACCCAGTGAGTGGTTGGGCATTGGAACAGCTCCTCAGGGAAAAGGTTACAGCACCAGCCTGACAGAGCTCAGAAAGTGTTTGGACAATGTGCTCAGGCACATGGAGTTTTTCTTGGAGTGTCCTGCACAGGGCCAGGTCCCTTCCAACTCAGAATATTCTCTGATTCTATGACATATTTTTGACTTAGTAAGAAAAATAAGATTTGCTGATCATTCTGTTTTCCAAATAAAGCATTCAGCTTGAAGCAAACTGCATTTCCTGCAATGCACCAGCATTTTAGTAATGATGACAGAACTGTGTTTCACACCCAATTACTACCATGTAGTCCATGGAATTTGTACAGTCTTACAAATTTTATGTAATTGTTAATTGTTTATATTTGAAAAGTAACCCCAAAAATAGAAGGAAAAGTAGCAGGAAAAATGGTTTCAAATAAGAAAGAGAAAATATGCCATAAAAAAACCCACAGAGCATATATCAATATCGGTGTTACTGGAAATATTGCCAATTATCACAGAGCATTTACATTAAAAATGCTATACAAAGTATATATTATAACACTGTTCTGTGAGCATTATCACGGGTTTTCTTTAAAAGCTTTTTTGAAGGAATATTTTTTAGTAACAATTTGACTCACATCAGCTAGGAATAACCTTTTCAAATTTTGACCTCAAGAGAGATCAATTTCTTAGTTTTCAGGCATCTTTATGATAAGCATGCCAGAAATGCCACCCTGGAAGCTCAAAATACTAAAAAGCTATTTTGATGTGAAAAAGATGCTAAAAGACCTTTGCCACAATCATATTTCCTCTATAAAGTGTAAAAGCTTGGATGAGCACTATCATTAAAAATTCCATATATTGAAGAATAAAATTTAGATGTTCTCTAAGAAAGGCTTCATTGCCATGTCCTGGGGGGAAGGCATAATGGAAAAGTTACTCATTAAAATGTCTATAAATTTCTGATACTGTTGGTATTATAGCACAAATAAGTACTTCAGCCAAAATGACACAAGGGCAGCAGAAAACCTCATGCCACAGATCCACAAGTCTTGCAGGACCAAGTTACTATGACTTGTGTCCTGTAATGCTGATGCTCATAGCTGGATCATGGAGTATACAACTTCTTAGCCAATTCCTGAGTATATAGCATAATCGTAATATTTGAATGTTTTCTGGCCACGTTTTTATAGCTTTTTAAGATGAATGCTTTCAATATTGAATTTCAGTTACTCCATTTCAGCATGTTTTTTTAAATGATTTTCAATAGCATCATATTGCTATAATCTGTATTTTATCCATGGTACCTTTTTTGTCTTCAGGTTGTTTATTTTGGGTTTTTTTTTTCAGAGTTGCTCATTCCCTGATTCTTTATGCAGATAGTAAAAATGTACTACCTAAAACCTGTAGGTGCTCTGATCTTTGAAGCAGTAGCATTTAGCACTTCAGAGATCATGAACCACTTTACATGTGGTTTATATTCAATTCACATGCTTACTCAATTTTCATTGTGCTGTTATTCCTTACAGTTGCTGCTGAGTTTTGTTTCCAAAACTATCCATAAAGAAATTCTTCCTTTAAGAAGTTTTTGAATTTGATATTTGTGATAAGAAAATAAAAAGGTAGATTGTTTTCTGAAGCCATCAAATACATCCAATCCTTTAAAAAGAGATTATAAATATTAATAGATACATTTTGCATTTTTTCTTTATCACAGTGTTATTGAAAATATTGCTATTTTCTAGTTCTGTTACAGTGCACTAATTAGGAACTTAGGCATGAAGTCAAAATCCCTAGTTATCACTAGTAATGAAAATGATCCTATTTAATAAATCTGAGATCTGTTAAGGCACATGGATTTCATGTCCTATGAGGTGCTACAATGGCACAATTTTAGAATATAATTGTTTTTAAATGTAGGATTGTGAGAAAAATTGATTTCCTTAAGAATTGTCTTCTATATAATCTAAACATATTTCATATACTTTATAATGATAAAGCAGAAAAAATAGTTTTAGCCTATTGCACCAATTCTTAGAAACAGGGTTGCTGCTATCTCACCATCCAAACATGAAAAATAAACTTACGTTATGGGGGGCACAGTGGTATAAAAGTCTACTTTCCTGAAATTCATGTTACAAATCATTAGCACTTTAAATCAATGAAGAGTCAGTTTTGAATAACCTTGCTTCTCAAAATGCAGTAGATTCAAATAGGGGAGTAATTTGCATTATACCAGAGATCTTTTGTGTGAGTATTATCTTATGTTGTGTCTAATACTTAACGCTTCTCACAAGATAGGACTTACAGTAGGTGTATCTTTGGTATTTTGGAGGGAAGAAAAAGAGAAGGAGGGGAATCAGTGTGAAAGCAGGAAGGGAGTTTTGATGTAATAGCTTGGGAAATAGGGTGGGAAGTAAGACCTCAGCAATAACTAAACTGAACATCTTTACAATTATTTCCCCTGTAACTGCCCCAACCATGGAGAGGTGTAGTTTCTTGGTCCTTTCCTCCTCAGGTGGTAAACCTGAGGTGTTATCTTGGTTTGCTGTGTGTGTGCTTGCTGGAGGGAGGAGATGTACTATCGGTAGCAGAGGTGAAGTGTGTGCAGCCCTCAAATGCATCTTAGAAGCTGACTCTCTCAGTTATAGAACTGGGACAATGAGTCCCTACCTCTGCCAGGTATCTTCCCTGGTTTTGCCTGACCAAGCTACGGGCTGGAGCAAATCAACGGGTAGGAATAATTTAATACTTTCTCCTTACCGATACACTGAGAAGTTGTGAAAAGTAAGAGCTTTCCTCTTTCAATCACTGCTTCTTGAATTGCTCCTTGAATGACACATTTCTTTGTTTGTACTGGTATGATTATGTAGCTATTAGGTATGTGGGTGGATTCTTGGTTGCCTCTGATTTCTAAGACATTTGTCTTTGCAAAGCAGAACTGAGGGTTTTTTAGATTACTGCTCGTAATTTCTTTAGGTGTTAATTGCTTTAGCTGAAAATAATTGCATGAAGTGTTAGTCACAAATAAATCTGTGATCTTTTTTTTGTTTTATATCTGTCCTGATTTCGGCTGGAGCAGAGTTCATTTTCTTTTTAGTAGCTGATGCAGTGCTGTGTTTTGGATTTAGTATTAACATAATGTCAATAGGACTTTTTAGTGTCCCATAGCAATTGAGGAAGTGCACAAGAAAGCTGTGAGGGAGCATGGCCAGGACTGGTGACCTGAACTGGCCAAAGGGCTATTAATACCATAGAATGTCATGTCCACTATATATAAACTGGGAGAGTTATCTGGAACAGGGGCTGATAACTATTTGGGGACAGGCTTAGCATCAGTTAGTGGTTGGTGAGAAACTGTCTTGTTCATAACTTGTTTTTCTTGGGTTTTGTATTTCTCTATCTCTCCTTTTCATAACCATTGTTATTATTGTTGTTAGTATTATCATTAGTATTATTAGTGTCATTATATTTTACTTTGTTTCAATTATTAAATGTTCTTATCTGAACTCCATGTGTTTTGCCTTTTTTCTGGTTCCTCTCCCAGTCCCCCCAGGTGTAGCCACATTTCACGGAGAAAAGCAAGGCACAGTTCTTGCCAAGAATCTGGGTTTCACATTCTCTGTACCTCAGAGAAAGGAAAAACAATTCTTATCTTATTTGCTGTGCCTGTGTTGTGCCAAAGTATAATGCAATATAGAGATTGTTTACCCAAAGTGATGGTGTTTTGTTTCCTTGGCCTATCAGGGCCAAGTGTGTGTGTTGGCTGACAGTTGTGAGATTCTGTGCAGTTGGAGTGCAGTGTGTGCAGGGTTGAGTGCTTGGCAGATTCAGTTTAGATGTAATGTAACATAATGTAATATAATATAGAATAATTTAGTATTATAAAGTAACTAATTAGCCTTCTGATAAGATGGAGTCCTCCTCATCATTTCTCCCTGCCATGGGAGTTGTCCTGTTTCGATACCCAGGGAGTGGAGAGGAGTGAGCAAGTGGCTACTTGGTGCTTAGTTCCCAGCTAGGGTTAAACCCTGACAATATATTCCTTAAAGGAGTATGGAGGAATTGTCTTGATTTCTGGGCTGAGGAACAGTATCAATTCTTTCTCCATTAATAGTCAGGATATACTTCTGAACACACTAAAGAGAAAGCAATTGTTGTAGAAAAAGACTAGAAATATGCATGTCCTTGTAAGGTATGTCCCAGATAGCTACTGCCCTACTAACAGAAAGAGCACTTAGAACATATTTGTGTAGTTGTAGTAAAACACAATATAAGCTTAATTTCTTTCAATAAGTTGAAAAATTTCAGAAAGTAATAGATCTTTTGAGACAATTATGTTCATTTTCTTGGGTGTCAGGAAATTTTTTCCTGTTCTTGGATGTGCAGAAAAAGAGTCTGAAACAACCATTTTAGTTTTCTAAAGCACTATACAACTTGCTACAGAAAACATTGAGGAGAAGAATATTGTCAAAAGATAAAATAGTGCAGGCCTCATCTATTTTCTTTGCTGTTAATAAATATTTGAAGTTTTTTTACAGAGGTGTCTATGACCTGCTTTTTAAAACTGTTGAGAAGTTCAAAAGCTAATTTTTGGACTTTGTTTTATATTCTAGAAATAATTCTGATTATTATGAAAAATTATATTTAAACTGCTATAACTAAAAGGAGCCTTGAGTTGTCACCAATTGTGTCTAAACCTGAGAAAAGATGCATACTTCCAAACTCAGTGTCCTGAGTTCTGCAGCTACCTAAAATTTGCAGCAGAACTGGATGCATGATGCCTCTCTTAGTCCTTTGTTTTATAAGAACCTGCATAAACATGGACTATAAGAGGACTTGTAACATTGTCTGTTTGGGCCTATGCGTTAAATAATTGGAAATACTGGATTTAGGGTGAGTTATGTGCATTTTCTCCCTGGAAACAGCTGTATCATTCTTGTAAAAAAAGTTTATATTAATACATTTATGTCTTCTTGCATTCAGTTTGAGTAAGCTATCTCTATCAACCAGTGAAATGCATCAGTTGCTCTCTGTGGAATAGAAAATACATAAAATTCATCTCTAGAAAAAAACTGACTGATTTATCAAATGTAGTAACTTTTTAATACTGCTTTTTGATTTTCAGGCGAGATTTACAGGGACATTTAATGAATCAAAGTTCGAACATTTTTTTTGGGAAAAAATGGAAAGTATAGGAAAAAAATTATGGATTTTTTATTCATTAATGAAGGCAGCATATTAGAAGAGACCTCAAAACACAATAGACACTTAAAATATTCTCAGCTCTGCCAAAGCAAAAGTAGCATGTTCCTTTTATTTCAATATCTTTTCAAAGCATTCTGTTTTCATGAAAAGCTGTTTTGCTGGAAATTCACTGTGGCAGAAAACAGCATTATGCATTTGAGCAGATGCACTGGCTCACTGCGTTAAAGATGGACACCTGGGGTCTTGCATTAGACTTGCAGAGAATATGGAAATATTGCACATTAAAACAGATAGGTAGAAAGTAGGTGAGTGTGCATTTTCGGATTCTCTAATAAACAAACTTTGGCAATATGAGTACGTGACTCTTTACTTTCTCTAGAGTTACTCTTTAAAATTTTGAGATTCTTTTTGTTTCAATGCACAGCTCTGGAGGGACATGAAAATAGAATTTTTGCTGTAGAGGTCTTCCTGAAGATCTCTGGGGTCTGTATTGTTACAATATTGCCACTGTAACTAGCATCTGTAAGGAATGTGTTGTAGGTACCCATTTTTATCTGGTAGTTTTGATCAACTATCATATCACTATCCTTCAGTATCTTTCACTTTGTCCTAGCTTTAAGCACAGGTCAGTTATTCTTTACCATACTTGTCATATTAATCATCAGTTATGATGTTTCTGCATATTGACAAGTGCTTGAAAATAGTAATTATGGTTGCTCTTGTTTGAAGCTCCACACTTCAAACAAGTTTTTGCAAATTTTTTTAGATCATTTATCCTACTATGTGGTTTAAAGCATACATACAGTGTAGCAAAATCAAAGTGTCTCAGATTGTACGTGCTTTTTACATGAAGGCCTGATTATTTTGCCTTACACATTAATAAGTGCTACTGCAGTGTCCGTATGAGAAGAAGAGACCTCATGAAATCTTATCATTCAAATCATCTATGATGTTGGCAGAGGTCTGCCCTGATTAAGATCTTTCTGTCATGCCAAACTCAAGTGTCCTGGGTCAGGTTTCAGATGTGTTGGGTTAATTTATTGAAAAACTCACACTGGAAAAGTTGTGAGGCAATTCAGACTCATCATGTCAATGTTTCCAGAGTCACATGTCTGCTCTAACACTTCTTGAACTGCTAAAAGGCAGCTGCTGCTTTGTTGTTTGTTGTCATATCCAGGTGGGGTTCATGTACTGCTTTCTTTGCCTGGGGTTGAATCAGTTAGCACCTAAGAACTTTCCAAGTTGCATGTAGGGACCTCTCTTCTGTCTGCTGTATCTTCCAAAAGTATTTAGTAAAACATGTCTTTTCTTGAACAAATTCTCCTCTCTTAGCAAATGAGCAGTCTGATTCCATTTCAATAAATGTCTGTGAGTGCTAAACTAAGTATGAAGAGTTTTATTGGTAATTTCATAATGAGTGATAACTTAGTGGTACGTAATTCCATCAATTTCCTTCCTTGTGCAGCTTGGAAAAATAAGAGAATAAAAACCCCAAAAGTAATTAAATTCTATAGTGCTCATTACTTCTGAAATCTCTTTGTTTTTTCAATGAGAAATTACTTCGTCTTAATTTCTGCTGTAAAAGTTACATGCAGTTGTACAGGATGTATTTGCTACATTTTAGTTTTTTCTCATGTTTGCTGAATTGAAAAATCTGCAAAAATTAATGTGGAGAAATTGTACCTAATCATGGACAAGCTGTATCATTTGTCTCCAGCAAGCAGAAGGAGCAGAAATAATGCCCAGCTAATGCAAGATGAATCATATTTATTCTAAACTCGACATTTCTATTGTATTGAAATTTAAATGGCTTTTGTGAGAGCACTGAAATACATACTGTCATGTTTTCACTAATGGGAACCGCAATAAGGGCATTATTACCCTTTTTGAGTCTCTGTCTTTGGCTTTTTGTTGATCCTCTGAAATCCACAGGGCATGGAAAGGCTATTAGAATTATGAACAATCTTGACCATATACAGAAATTACTTAAACACTGAGAAAAGAGTTTATTAAATTACACTGTACTTTGCATAAACATAGAACATACATACCTCTCCCCATCTCCAATGTTTCCTAATTATTGACTGTTCATTGTACTAGGTAGGATTTCTTAATTGCTTTTGGTTACTATATTGTTTATCAATTTAAGTGAGAGAGCTTGGTTAGATATTTACTGCCACTTTAGTAGTCTTGGTAGTCACTGAATCTAGAGCTTCAGTACATTATATTTTCATACATCCTATTATGTATTCTGCCATCTTTTGGGGGGCTCAGGGGTGTTTGAAGGAAAGAATAGAAGGTCAATTGTGGAAAACCCAGCTGAAGACAAATAAGTTACTCAAACTGGTAATTTGTAAATAAAGAGTTGATACAAGATTGTTGCACATACGCAGTTGTATTTCTTTTATTTTTTATTCACAATTGAGAGGACCACATTGCTAATTTAAAATATAGTCATGTACCATTGAAAAATACCACATATTTCGAGTTTAAAAGTTCCTAGAAGATTTACTTTGGTCTTCACTTTTTCTTCAACTTGGAGGTTTTTGTGTGTCTAATAAATTACTAAGGTCATTAAGTCAAAATAAGATGATGATGATGATGATGATGATGATGATGATTTTTTTTCTCTCATGCTGCTGTTGATAATTGATAGGAAAGTAATGTTGAGAGAGGAACTTCAATAAAGCAAAGATCTTCTCAAGTTTAAAAGGTCTTGGCTCTGTGCTTATAGAGTGAAACAGGTTCAGGTTGAGATGACCTCAAGTAGTGAAAACTAAGTGATAGATAAAAATCAGCTAAGAAACAGCTCTGAAAATACTACAAGGATTCATGACTTTGAATGAGCTCTTTCAGAAGTGTGTTAAACAAAATGAAAGAAGTGAAGTGTCTGGAACTCATTTGCAAACCAGTTGGTCAGTTCAGCGTGCAAAGTGTACTGTAGTAAATATATGTAGTAAATATATATACCTACATATGTAGACATGAAAGTGCACAATTTCTATTGTCTATCTCAGTGCGATAAAACAAAACTAATCAGACTAGACTCAAAATTGCCTAAAGTAGTTCATGGTAGTTCATATAGAGTCTTGATTTCTGGCACTAGAAATGACATGTTAGCCACACTAATAGAAGTGGATTTCCAAGAAGCTTCAACTGGTTTTGTGTAGCTTATCACCAGGATCCCAGAATGCACTTTCTAGAACAAAAAACAAAATTTCAATGATTTTGTTCAAAACAGATGTTTGCCTGATTACTTATAACTAAACTCATCTCAACTTAATAGTCATTAATTTTCAGCTCTAGATCGCACAATTGTTTATATTCAATATCTCCAGGGCAAAGGGATGTAGAGGAAATTTATTAGAGTTTACACTTTTATTGAACATTACCATAAAGAAATATAAGATTGCTGTTTTAAAGAATGAATTATGAGAAACTGAATATTTTTTAATTTCACATTAGGAGAATGCAGCTTTACTTTTGCTTTTTAATTGGTTCAGTTCTTTGCCTTTTTCTGACTTACTGATGAATATCTCTGAGACCTTAGTGTGATCTGCTAACTTCTACTGTGTTTCTCTGGATAAACTTCCTCGAAGTTTAAAAACTGGCTGTTAATCCTAAACTAAAAATATGAGTAAAGTAATGAAGTAAAAGGAGAGAAATAAAAGACCCCACAGTAATTCAGAGTGAAGCAGTGAACGCAATAAAACATGGACTTCAAATCCTAAATATAACAAAGATTCTATATCCTTTTCCTTTTCCAGCTTTCCTTTGTTTCTCTAGAAATAGTTCTGTAAAAAATTTAAACCCAACTTTTTAAATGTGTGATTGCCAAATATGACCTCCTCAATGCTGAAGCTGCTATTTTTAGATTAAGTTAAAAATGAAAAGTGAATTATTGTTACAGAGATTTATGTCAACCCCATCAGCATGGAATGGGCAGATACAGACTTGACTGATCTACAAGACTTCAAAGAAATCAGTTTTGCTTCCAGAGATCTCTTTGTCTTTTCTGTGGTATACAGATGCTCAGTATTGTCTACTGTGTGATCTCAGGCTACAGTGAGCTCTCTCAGAAATGAGTTTTAAGTGTCCTCTCAGGCAATGTCCTGCGGGTGCTGAGCCAGGTACATGCTATATGAAGGTTTATACTGTGTGTGCCCCCACCCCCGACCAGAATCACAGGGGTTTATTATTCTGTGTTGGTTTTGCATGGCTTGTTTGGTGAGGAGGGAAGAAGCCAGCCATGGAAGTGATTTTTCTGTTGCAAGCTGCTAGAAGCTTCCTCCATGCCTGGCAAAATCAACTGAGGGCTGTCTCTGACAATAGGCATGCTCCTAAGCCAATTAGAGAAGTTAGTAACGCCTCTGTGAGGACATATTAAGAAAGGAAAAAAACCCCTTCTTTCAAGGAGAGGCAGCTGCCAAGGGGAACAGCCACCATTGCAGTATGGTATGCAGTGAACTTTGCCTGTTAGCTCCTTATAGCCAGCCGTGCTGTGAAGAGAAAGGCAGAAGTGGCGGCAGCCACTTTGGCTTTTGGTGGCCTGCATGAAGAGGGGCTCTGAATGGAGCCAGTGCCACAGTGGCCAGCTCTGCACGGTGCTGGTGGGAACCATGTGGCCAACAGCGAGAAGCATGGTGTGCAATTCCTCAGTGTGGAGCCTGGACAGGATCAACCTTCCAGCACTGCAGAACTCTATAAAAACTTTTCAATTGATAGAACTTGAGAACAAATGAAATTAGGGACAATTTTCTCCCAGGTAAGAAAAAAGGAAAAGGTGAAAACACGCAGGGAGAACAACATGGCCACACTAAGGCTGGTGAAAAGGAGGGAGGGGGAGGAGGAGGTGCTCCAGGCTTTGAAGCTGAGATTTTTCTGTAAGCCGTGGTGAGGTCTATAATGCAACAAACTGTTTCCCTGTAATTCATGAAATATATGGGGGGATGTAGAGGTCCAATCATATCCCATGAGAAAGGGTGGTCATGCTGGAGCACATGGATGCTGAAAAGCTTTAATTTGGTGGGAAACTTGAACAGAGAGAGAAGACCCTTGCTTCCACAGATAGAGAAAGTGGACCCATGCTTCCAAACTAGAACATAGAACAGTTCATCCTTAAAAGATTACACCCGATGAGCTAATTACCCACACAAACAGTTGTGGGATAACTGCTTTGCCCATGGGAGGGACTCACATTGCAGCAGGTTGGGCAGGACTGCTACTTCTGAAAATTAGAACCACGTTGGAGAAATTCATAGAGAACTGTCTCCTGTGGGAAGGACCCCGTGACATAACAAAAGAGACTCCTTTCCCTTAGTGAACTGGAGGAAGATTTTTAGAAGTGGCAGACTGACTAAAACCCCCATGTTTTGTCTCCCTGTGCTGTCAATGGGAAGGAAAAAAGTGCTGAGGGGGGCAGGGAGAAAGTTGTTCTTAATGTTTATTTTGGTTCTTATTATCCTCTTTAAATTTTGTTAATATTTTTTTTTCCTTTATACCTTCTAAGTCTTGAGCCTGTTTTGTCCCTAATGTTTTTTTCTCCTAATGCTTATCTCACCCTATTAGCCTTTTAATATTTCTTTCCCCCTCCTCTGCTCAACTATAGCAGAAGAGAATGAGGGAATGGTTTTTTGTGGGTGCCTGGCTTCTAGCCAGTGGCAAACTGTGACATAGTCATAATGTTACACAGACCTGCAGAACTAAGTGTATTAATGATTCACAGTTGCACATAAAGTTTGGCTATCACGAGCCTCCATATCACTGTATTAATTGTTCTATACTGTGATACTTCAGGCATCCAAATATCCATGTCTTTTTTCTCTAGTCTTGAGTCACTAGGTTGTGTTCAGCAAATTGACAGTGTATGGAGTGAAAACTTTTCTGTGCTGTATCAGTTCCTGAATAAACATTTAAAATGTGTTTAGGGATCAAACATAGTATACTGGGTCAATCTGAGGTTATTTAGGAGCTGAACAAGTAAGTTGTGCCTGGAAATATCATACATGTCTGCTCTAAAATTTTATCAAGTTGCTTAGACAAATGAATGGCATGTTAAAATCTGTATTCATTGTTCCAGTCAGACTCTAGTTTATTAAAGGGTTTAGCTGAATTTTGGACAAGTGATAGAAAATATTTTCTATGATAGACAAGTTTTCAAAAGTTCACCAATTATTTGGCAGGGCTATGTTTGCAAATTGTTGTATTTCTTTCTGGAAATATCAGCTATTACTTTTTATATGACATGTGTTCAGATTGAGAGGTGTAATTCCTTCCATCACCTGACTTCTGTAATGTATTATGCCATTAAGACACAATGAGGCATCTTTTAGTGGTCCATTAACAAAGAAGTTGGTTGCACTGTGTGGAGAGAAAGATGTCTTCCAGAAGTCTAACTAGTCAAAAAGAAGTTTAGAAAAGAGGTGTCAAAAGTCAGGCTATATGCTACGTGTTCTTCCTGTTCTGTGATTTTTGAAATACTGTGCTTTCACACTTTTCTACATATTTTTGCTGATAGCCTTTGGTAGGGAATTTTTAAAAATTGCCTTTAAAATTAGATCTGTACTTAGAAGTTTCTTTCCCCATGAATGAGTCCTGCATTTATGAAAATGTTTGTGATACAAATGCAGAAGGAGAGAAGCTCTCCAGATTGGACAACTGGGCCAGTGGACCAGTCTAGTTAGTACTTATTAATTTAATGAAGTTCTGTTTGCAGTGGTAAATGGATTATGCTTTTTGGGAAATAAAAGTGTGCAGCCAGATGGCAAAGATGCAAAAATGGCTATTTTAAAATCTAACAAAATAGTTTGCATACTAAATGGGTCCAGTTAGGCCAAATAGATGAGTCAGTAAACACACTGGACAGGTAATCAGCTTATAAAAATTATCTTTCTGTAAAACAGTTTTATTAGACTGGGCGTCACGGTGGAAGAAAGACCAGCTTGCCCTTCAATAACAGTCATTGCTAAATACTCACACTGAAGAAATTAATTCCATGTCCATCAAGGATACGAAGTATTTCCCCGAGCAGGGAAATAGTAGAATGAAAAACATTGAAGATAAAGATATGAGGAAAAGTGTAACTTCCTTCAAACCTAATCACTGCATCTGAAAAGCTAGTTAAAGGACAAGACATACTGAATAAATTACAAATATAAACATGAGACATACATGTTTATATATGAAGCAAAATTTGAGTTGTGTACAGGAAATAGCAGTACAAAATATAATCAAATGTTATCCATAGGGGGTATCCCTGTTGGAAATACCCAAGACGCATATTCATTTTTTCAGGTTATCTTAGAACTGCATTGTTTCACTTTTCTATTTACTTTTAGAATGAGAAATACATTTGAATGATTTGATACATTCAAATAAATAGTATTCAAAGCCTCTTTATATAAGGAATTAGAACCGATACTGCAGAAAGTAATTCAGACCCTTGTAAAGTTTTTTCATTATTCTGATATAAAAGAAATCTATGTTAGTACATAAATTTCCATGCCCTTCATTATTTGCGGTGTGATTCCCTGTGAGCTTCTCACTGAAGTTTGACATGTACATACCAGGTATTTTTGATTTTCCTAGGGGTTTCATACAGTACTGCATTTCTAGGTGTAACCATAAGAGTGATCCAAGTTCAAAGCAGGAGAAGGAAGCCCATCTTTGTCTGAATTTGTCAGAATCATAGTCTTAGGAGACATTGGAACATTAATCTGTCCTTTAAGCCATTTCCCTTATAATGTCTTGGGCTCCAATATCATCCATGGCAATAAGGCACTGTATTAAATAAATATGTATTTAATCTATTGTATTCTTTAACTTGGATGTGTATGGTGGAGTTTTTGAAGCATGTTTGAAAAATATTTATAGTCTGAGTATTTAGGACAAAAATAATTTAAATCTGGTTGTGTTTGATGCAGTAATAAAACCCAGTGTTGATTCTCAGAAAAATGGAGATAAAATCAAAACCAGTTAAAAACATCTGCTAGTTTGGCTAGTGTTGGGATGCATATTTTCTAATGAACAAAAAATGCATTGTGTGTGAAATTTGGCTTAATTGGTAATAATTTATATAAAAAGGTGCTTTCTTTCCCCATTTCCTCACTTTCCCCCTTTCTTCTCTTTCCCATCACTTTATCCCCCTTCTTCTTTTACCCTTCTTTTATCCTCCTACCTTTTTTTCCTTCCTTTCCTCCACCTTTTCACTGAGTTTTACCCCTGCCTTTCCCCCCTTCCCCTCTTCTACCCTTTCTCTCTCCCTCTCTCTCTGAATTTTTTTCTATAAACATGGAAAATTCTCCATCTCTTCCCATGTCTGAGCAAGATAAATGAACCAATTTAAAATATTTTCCATGCTTCATCTGTCCACTCCAGAAGCTGTCAATGAGCTTGGATTGGGAGCTTTCATGCCAATAGTCTGCAGTGAACAGTTGTAATATTTTGAAATAAGAATGTTGTTTCCATGGCAAACTTGGAATGCTTTGCAGCTATGCTGACATCCACATACTTTTGGGTTTATGCAAGAAGGATGATACTTTCTTAACCAAAGAAAGTATACGATACTTTCTTAACCAAAAGGTAATTTGCTTACATGTCCACAATAAAGATATCATACTGTTCTTTTATTTATTTTATTCTCTTGAGGAAAGTAACAGGGAAAAAATTAAAGATGGAGGGGTGAAAACCATTTTAAATACAATGGGTTCTGCATTTCTGCCAATAATTATTTTTACCAGTAAGTATATTAACAACTAATATGTTTCAGTCTAGAGAGAACAATGATTTGTTGAATTTTTATAATGGCTAAATACTCTACTAAGGCAAGACTCCCTCTTCTGCATCTGATTCTCTGAATATTTACCTAGTGAAGTTAGTACAGAACTTAGAAATGAAGGAAACATTTAGAAATAGCTTTCTATTTCTGAGATACTACAACTGATTCATTTTAGATTGTAGAATTTTTATAAACTTCTTATACTTAATCCATTTTAATATGTCTTAAAAATATACATTTTCAGTGCTGCCTTATCACTTTTGTCTGTTCAAATTTTCTGGTTAGGTATAATGTTAACATCAACTCCGCTGAAAAACAGGTTTTAACTTTTGGGTAAAAGCTTCAGAAATAATATTTTCTTTGTGAGCTATGGAGTCATAGCTCATAAAGAAAGCTTTTTATGGCTGAAAAGTAAACTTTCTGTGATACAGTACATGTTAAACTTATGTGTGCCTTGACCCCTCCTCAAGCAAAAAAAACCCAAACAACAAGAATGAATAAAAGAAGCCCACACCAAACAAAAAATACCCCATACAGCTGTAACTCTGAAATAGCCCTCTGTTCCAAATTTTGACTTATTTGGTTGTTTATATGCTATTTTTAGTCCCTTGAAATTGCACTACTCACATTTGCTTGATTTACTGTAGAGATGACAGGTATTTCATGGCCAGTAACATAAGTACACTAAATGTTTTTACTTACTCTAATTGTCTGTAAGTGTAGTCTGTCCACAGCAGCTTCCCTTCAACAGAGAGCAACTTGACAGACAGCTGTGGCCTCATTCAGTGTGCTTCACAAGCACAATATTTTCCTTCCCAGAGGCAAAGTGCATTCACCTACATAATTGGCCGTGACCCCTTCTCGCCCAGAGGACATATACTGAAGTCCATTCCTGTCTTCTAATCTTTTAAGTTGCAAAGCAGCACATTACTGTCATGCTAGTAGATAGAAGGAGTTTTGATATGTGTGCTTTTATTGTCATCAGAGGTTTCTTTTTGAGCCTGACAAAGATTCTTGTTTCTGAGCATTGAAACTTGTGTATCTTAAATTCTGTACGATTGTCTCTTTAGTATTACTGGTGTTTTTTGATGTCTGTGTGGAAATACATTTTTAGTTTATGGATATTACCATACTGACTTGCCATTCTCAAAAGGATAGTTTATTAGATGGTGGTAACTTTTTTTGATAGAAACTGTCTTTGCATTTCTTCATTTCATAAATTCTTTTTGGGATATTGCTATTTGGGATATTGCATTTCTTCATTTCATAAATTCTTTTTGGGGTATTCTATTGGGATATTTTGGGATATTTTATATTGAAAGAATATAATCCTTTCAATGCTGCATCTTGGAGGTCTAATTTAAATTGCTATCTTACTAGAATGGCAAATTTCTGTGGTTTTGGATGTGTTTATATGAAATACCATAATGCAATTATTAAAAAATAAAGGATGTAGAAACAGTGCTGATTTCTGTACTATGTATAAATAAGGATGTTACTCAGAGCAATGCTTTGTATTAAATGGCAGCTCATGAAGAATGGGAGCCTGAAATGGCCATACAGGCTCTTAAAGTTCTGGATTCATTGTCTGTTAAAGACTCTTCTGAGTTGGCAAATTCTAGATGTCTTCTCTAAATACTTTGTGTAGCCATGATCTATTTTATGTGGAATCTGTTGCTTTTGAAATTGAATAATACAAAGTTTGCCACTGGAATTTAGCTTGATTGACTTTGCAGGAAAACCAGTGAGGATCATGATGGAGAAGTTAAGCATGAATCAACAGTGTGCCCTTGCAGCAGGGGACAGACTGCATCCAGGCCATGATTTATAATAGCGCAGCTATGAGGCCCAGGGTATTGATCCATCCTTCCCTTTTATTTGACTTTTGTTAAGACAGTACCTGGTCCGCCTTTTATTGACATATGGGAACAAGTCCAATGAAAGGTCACTGTGATGGTCGGGTCTGGAGCACATCATGTGTACAGAGGGACTGAAGAAACTGGGTGTGTTCAACCTGGAAAAGAGACACCTTATTGCAAAGATTTCACTGCTGCTTATACTGAGTTAGTCAGAGGATACAGGCAAGAGGGAGAGGGATGCTTGTTGGAGGTGCGTGGTGGTAGCTTGAGAGGCAAATAACACAAATCAGAACATGGTAAATTCCAGTGTTGGGAAAAGATTTTTTTATTATGAAAGGTGATAACTGAACACTTGAACAGGTGCCCAGCAAGGTTCAGGGAACTTTGTCTTTGTAGATGTGCAGAAGTCAGCTGGATGGGCCTTATGTAACCTGATTTAGGTCTGCCTTGTCAGTGTTGTTCTACATGAGCTCTGGAGCTCCCCACCAACCTCCATTATTACTTGGAATGTTTTTTCCCTTGTTTTGCACAGTTGTTTTGTCTCTCTGCCACACAGTGGGGTTTAGAAGTGTGTGACTGAATGACTATAGTGCAGAAAAAAACCTGGACTTGACCATTGCCTTAAATTCCAATAATGCCTATAGGAATCAGCTGGAAAAAGTGCAGTTAAATTATAATAGTGGGGATGCCTGGAGGCTGCAGCAGTGAGGCAGTGAAATGATGCCTCATCACCTTTTCAGCCTAAATGGCATTTCACAGCTTGTCAGATATTTTAGCCTTAGTGTAAATGGTGAATCTATTCAAACTAGTCTATGCAAATCGGAAGGAAAGTTTTAATAAAAAGGTTTTCTTCCTGAAGAATAAAGAAAAGGAGATTCTTTCCAACCTCCTGTATTAATCTTCTTGAAATTTTGCCCTTCCAATACTACTAGCATCAATCATTTCTTGTTCATTTGTTCATTTCAGGATGCCTGAAAGGTGCCCTGAATACAGGCACAGTGCTTCTAAAAAAATCTTTTTAATCCTGTGAGTGTGTTATAGTACAATCTGGAGGATAAAAGGGTGAAAATCATGAGGAAAAAAGCCCTCAAGATCTGCAACATTTTAAACCTACAGAGGAAGAAACATTGCCTGGAAAAAATATTTGATTTGTCTCTAATAAAAATGTGTGCAAAAAATACATGACTACGTAAAAACTACAATTAAGATAAAATCTTGAGAGGCTCCTTATAAACTTTGGGTTCATAGTCACATATTACTATTTCTGAGAGCGGGTGTGTATGAAGCGAATAAAAGAAGAGTTTGGATGACTAAATTTTCAGTGTCACCTGATGTATATGAATCTGGAAGAAAGAGGCATTTATTTTTGTGTTCAGTGAATACGTGCTAGCAGAATATTCCCTATGTATATAGGGATTCTTCTTTTTAAAGAAGGTGTTGGTGATTGAATGTTTTCTGTTTAGTACTTGTAAATAAAACTGAGGAGATAATAGAGGTATGTTTATATGGTATTTTCATCAGTAGATCTCTGGGGTAGGATTGGAGACATCTCAAGTACTTTCAGAGTATCTCTGACAGTGTAGAGTGCTAATGGTACTGCTCTATCCTGAAAAAAAGTAGGGACTTAATGGCAGTGCTTGGTGTTGGAATGTTGTTATGAATTTGAGAACTTCAGGAATACTGAAAATAAATATACAGCAGTTTATTTCTCAAGATATGGCATAGCCATAGATATGGTGATTGTGAGACCACAGCTGAAGCTCTAACAGGGCCTTTTATTTCTTACTTTTTGCCTCACAACACTTGTTTTACCAGGTACTGAGACTGCCTAATGTATCACAGAAGCACAAACCCTTTCATGTACTTTCAAAATAAGTACTTCTTCACCAAGTGTTTTGTTTTCTTTGATTCTTTTTCTTTCTCTTTTAACCTGCTGTTTAATGACTTTCAGTCACACAATCTATGCTTCAGAAGAAACCAGATTTTTCTCACCTCTGCACTATATTTTTGTCTTCCCTCTCCTGTTAATTAAAAACTATTATTATCTTAACGGTTTGGTTGAAATAATTGATGAATACTGTATTTATATGTGTTGGGAAGTCCTGGTAGTTTTTTATCAGCTGTTAAAATTGTATTTTGAATCGTGTGTATCTGTCTCGATTTCAACATCTTTTCATGTTTACTTCAAAATTAAACAACTTATAAGTTCATTCATTGAGAGTAGACCCAAAACAACATTATCACAGAGTTACTAGAGAATAGGATTACTGTCTCTAATTGCTGCTGATGCATAAGTGTTATGTTTACTTCTCTGCTGAAATTTACAACTAAAAGAATTTTGCCTACATCTAGATAATGTCTGCCATCTTTAATTTGCCATAGCCCCATACTATAGGCAGACTTACTGAATAGTAAGAAATCACAAATCGCTTTCTACAAGCTCTAGGGCTTTTCCCCCTGAGGTACTGGTTGTTATGTTTGAAATACCAGAGGGATGCAAAATAGTCTCTTGTTACTTTCTATAACAACATTCCTAGTTAATTTTATATAACTGTCTGAACATGCTGAACGATGAAGTAGAATATATCTTGTAACAAACTCTTTCTTCACATGTTCTGATGCTGTCAGTTTCATAGTTCCAACACTCATCTTGGTTTAAATTAATTAGGAATAAAGGGAAACATAAAATGTAAAAACAGTAATGAGTTTGTTTCCATAGAAACATACCATGCTCTCTGCCAAAATTAAGTGCTGACTTTGTATTCTAAAAGATAGTTGTGCAGACAACATGTGCTCACTGATCTGCAGATAATGTGTCAAATGTCTTCATCGTATTCATCTTCTGACTGTGCTACGCATCGTTAACAAATCTTTGTGCCAGTACCTTGCTGCCAACCCTTGCTGTAATCTTTGTCACTTTTATTCCATGTTCTGGCTTTGGAATGGAGAAGGAAAAGATTAGTTTCACTGTGCATTTTATATTGTAAGTCTCGGGTTATAACAGCTGATAAGCTTGTGAACCTCCTTCTGCCAATATTCTCTGTAAAATCTTTGCTCTGTTAAAAATCTATGCGTATCTATGGGTAGTATTGCTTACAGTAGGGCTGACTTTTCAGATCTAGGGTGTGGTTATACATAGTAGCAATTTTTGCTTGTCTGGTAGTATAAATTCTGAAGCAAAGTAGGCTTATTATAAAATGAAGATATGATAAAACAGACATTATAGAAAAAAAGAGGTAATTTTTCATTAATTTTCTAAATTTTTCAGTAGTGTCTTAGTATTTCAAATGATACATAGAAGGCAGAAAGCCAGCAAATATATAAAAGAGGGTGAGAATATACAAATCAGTTACTGACTAGTAGTTACTAACCATCTGCAGCAGCACCAGCAGTAGCAGAACTCTATGGAATGATTTTTAGTAATATTTGAAAATCTAGTAATTTTTTGAGGCTCTCTTGAAATAGCTTCTTTTTGTAGTATTTAATGCTTTACTACAGTGAACTCCTTCATGTAAGTAATTTTGATTGCCAAGACATAGAGATAATTTTGGGGAGAAATTAGTACTCAAAATTGTTTCCTAAAATCCATCCCTGGCTTTTTGCTGTGACCTTAGCTTGTGCTTATTTTCATAAATCCTTCCATCAGAAAACACTGCTACTGTGATTAATTCATGATCCTTTTAGGGACTGGAATTTTATTTGCAAATACCACTCTTTTTGAAGGAAGCAATTTCTAAATCTTTAAATAAGGATGCATAAAAATTATTATAAAAGTTACCAGTGGGCTGTCTTTTGCAAAATGCTGACATCCGGTTTCCTCAAGCTTGTTCTTTAAAATCCATTCTGTTTATAGATTTGCAGACTATTAACATTAAAGAGCTATTACGTGATGATGAAATTCATTTGCAGCAGAATATTTTTCTTTTGGGGGGCAAAAAGAGGTCATTTCACAATCTAGAAAATTGCAGTAGATTGTTCTGTCCTATATTTTTAAATATCCAGTTATATAAACAATTTTATTTATTCTCCAATTCATTTTGCGTCTGGATCTCTGATTGAGATTGCTCCTCAGTCTCTGCTTTGCACTAATATCTAGCAATCATTAAATCAAAATTACAATCTTCCTAGCTGTCTGGAATTGCTTTAGCTGGTAGGAACAGCTGTAGTTTCAAGCTACTGAAAAACTGTCATTTGGGCATTGAATTTGCATTATTGTATTTTAGAAAATGTGTTCGTGGTATGTCAAGTTTGTTCATTTCAAAAGTAGCAAACTTACATACCTAAATACAAGGTTAGCCCTGAGAGAGAAGTGTTTAGACCTTTTGATTTGCAGGAATAGTTTGGGATTGGTTCTATTCTATATGATTCCTTCATATTACAAACTTATGGAAGTCAGAATTCAGGAAGAGCTGGGGGGAGAGTGAAACCTCAGTCTTCACAGCCAGTAGTTCCCTTTCTTCTCTTGAGATTCTGTTGTCTTTTTCCTTTGGTCACTTTCAGTGGGATTGTTGTAATTCTTTATTTTTTGTACATTTTTGTACAGTTTACTACTTATAGCTAATAAACAATTCGGTATGTAGTTCAGCTGATATTCCAAAATCTATGCAAAACAGATTTTTTATAGCTTGCTCTACTTTTGGTTTATGTGTTTTGATTTTATTTATCAATTAATGTGGATTGAGTATTCAATGTATAGTTTCAGATATGAAGGGGCTTTTTCTCTTACATCTGGATGGGGGGGCCATGTTGTCATAATAAAGTTATGCAAGATGTAGTTTTGCTTGAACACTGGACTTTTATGTGTACTTTTAAAAATTCGTGACTCAGTTTGAGAGTCATTGTAAAGCTGAGATATATCTGCATCACCCTCAGTATCATGCTTGTAAAAAGAACACAGCATCTTACATAAAACAAGAAACATATTTCTTTATTTGCAAATTTATTTCCTGCATTCTTGAAAGAAGAATGGTTTTCTTAGTTCTTCTGGTATTCTTTAAGCACAGGGAGGTATTTTTTTATTTTCCTACAGGTACAGTAACATTTTTCCATCTGTTCATATCCATGATTTAATCCTTTTGATATCTGAAGAGTATATGAGTGTAGCACAAAAGATTAATGTGGGTTTGGAGTTAACTGATATAACAATTACCTTGCTTGTATTGCCAGTGAGATAGATTTATTGCATGTTAAAATGGGAATTTTTTCACTTTCATCATGCAAACTTTGGTCTGCATTCACAGAAATACTTATGACCAAGCAGTGTTCCTTTTATATGAGTTAATTTGAAGCAACTTTACTCTTCATCAAAATTACACCAACATGACTGAAATAAGAATATAGTCAATAGTAATTGGACAGCTTGTTTTTTAATAATTATTTTGTATTTTAATAACTATTTTCAGTACTTTCAAGCTGAAACTCTGAAAAGCATTGTGAGAAATGTTTTCTCATACTATGCCAGTTCATTAGACATGTTCTTATTAAGTTCTCTTACAGGGAGGGATGAAGTTTTACTCTAATTTCTGAGGATTGGCTATGGCTATGTCATTTAATTTGTTGCATAGATGTCAGTTTTCCTGACTACATTTCCAGCTTCCCTTTCAGCATTTCTTACTGACTTGTGTAATATTGCTCTTATTTTTTGCAGCTTTTCTTCTTCTGCAAAGTAGTAAACTTTAAAATATTAATTTAGAAGAGCAGTTGTATGTATATGGAGTTGAAGCTTTACTCACATAGTGTAGTTTTGGATTTTTGCATTTCCCAAGGTTTTATAATACTTCACTAAGATACAGGAGAAACTTACAACCACAGTTTAACGTTTACATATTTGCTCCCTTGTGCATATGCAGCCAGTAATTTAAGGGGACCAGCATTTCCTGCTCTACTGTTACAGTTTTTTGGTTAACACTAGCTGAGCTGTACTTTATTCCTTTTTCTCATTCTCTGCATTTTGTTTGAACTGCATTTTCAGGGTGTTTATTTCAGAACACATATGGAATTTTTTTGTGTGCGGTCTTGTTCATGGGGTTTTTTTGCTTGGTTGTGTGATTGTTTGTGGTTGTGGTTGGTTGTTTTTTTCTTTGTTTTGGGGTTTTTTAATATTCATAAGTGCTTTGGTTTTTCTTCTTCCATTAATCTGATTGTTGACTTTGTGTATATCTGTATGAAAAAGCATACAAGAGGACTTCTGTTATTTATATGAACTCAGTATCTAGGTACTACACATACTAGATTTCAGTTGTATTTTCTATCTGGAATTTCCACTTACTAGGTTCTGAATACATATATATAAAAGAAATCTCTAAGCTCCCTTGGAAAACAGTTACTCCACCTACCTGAAAATGATCTCATTTGCACATGAATACAAACACACAACAAGATGTTAGCCCATGATCGAAATTTCTGAAACATTTCTTTTAATGGCAAATCGTCTTTACCTCTTACTAGTCTTTAAACCCAGTGGTGCTACAGTAGAGCTGAATTCAGGTCCTTTTAGTGAGTGATAGCTAAAATTTTTCCCTAAGTTCAGAGGCACTACTCTTAATTTCTGCTTGTGCAAAGCCATGCAGGCAGTTCACTTTCAAAGGGTGAAGATGGGGGCCGAATTTGAAGAGTTCACATTCAGAGTAATACAGGAACTAGAACCAGTGAGCTTGACAGGGCTAGCCCTTACCAAAAGTATTATTTCTGTCACAAACTGCATGCCAGACGCCATTGAAACTATTTAAGTGCTGAATTATACAATAAAATTTCTTACGGTTTTATGCAGAATATGAAAATCAAGAAACAATGGAGAATAAGTTCTTTGGTCACCTCTGAATAAGAATTAGATGTGAGTTAACAGTAAACACTTTGAATTACTAATCATGCAGTAAAAACACCCCAAAATTATTTTTACTTATGTTCTCAACATAGGCAAATGAGTGTATTTAGCAATTTGGTGGGCAGCAAATTTAGAAGAAATGGAAGTAAGCAATATTCTGAGTATGTTTTATTGAATTTATTGTTTTGTGTCATTGCATAAAATGTGTGTTTATAATAGCTGAGATAATTTCATGAACATCAATAGCATTTGTATTTTTGTTAGCCACGATGATAGATATCAGAGGATAATTTTCATATGTGATACAAAACAGTTGTCCATAGAAGTTACTGAAGTAATTATTCTACCTAGTATGCTTGTTAATGCCTTGTGGTGGCAAGGTACAGTTCGTCTTGTACTGCCTTTTTTAGTATATTAGAACTTACTAGTCAGACTTAGTTCATGTAGCTTATATCCCTTTGTCTTCTTTTCCTATTGGCTCACTACTTGTGCCACTTACACAATAGTGACATTGTTTTGATGTGGTCTTCTTTTTGACAAAAGGGAAAAAAACCCCAGTGTGTCTTGATACCAGTAAGGCTGTTGACATGATGTTTGAATATATGACATGAGGAAATACAGCCTACTGTATTGACATTATGTTAAATACTCAACCAATGAAAACCAGGATAAAAAATAAAAATGGTCTTAGGAACAGCCTTCAGCTGTAGAATTACTCAAGGGCTTGAAATAAAGAAAATGTCTCTAACTTAGAAGCAATTTATCCTCTGTAACAGGCTATCTGAGGATGTTGTAGAAACTGTTTGCTGAATGTGTTAGATTAGCCATTTTACAAAACATATATATTTAGTCTAGCTTCATAGTGGGGAGTTAAGTCAAATGATACGTGGAAGTCCTGTTTAGCCTGACATTTCAGTTGGACCTATTATCTTTATTTTTGAGTTTTGTTGTTGTTTTTAGTCAAATAATGTAAAGGGTTTTTGATTTATGAATTTTAGGAGGAGTAGGTTAATTTTCAGAGTATGGAATTTAAAATTAAACTTTTAAATATCTATCTGTCTATCTAGCTCTGTGCTTTCTTGCTGTAGCATTGGAACACATTTAGATAAAAAGGCAAAAATGCTATATATTAATTATATTACTAAGTTGCCTTGTAATTAGTAATTCCTGTTCCTTTCACTGTGTATATTGCAAGATAAAAAATGTATTCATTTGATCACCAATAATTTTTTGGCCTTTGAGTTACTTGCCGGAGTCATTGAAGTTGGAGTAATTCAGAAAATATTCTGTTTATTTTGCTCCTACAGAAATGTATCTTCTGCAGGCACAGAGTTAAGAAAATCTCTGGTGCCTGCATTCAGTGTTCATATGGACGCTGCCCAGCATCCTTCCATGTTACCTGTGCCCATGCTGCAGGAGTGCTGATGGAACCTGATGACTGGCCATATGTTGTCTACATCACATGTTTCAGGCACAAGATCAACCAAAATGTGGTAAGAAATACATTTTCTTATTTGTTAAAAAATGGAATTGCAGAATTAAAGTATGTTTCCAGAGAAAATGGAGGAGAAAATCCACACTAAGTATTATCATAATTCTATCTATCATACTTTCATGCATAGCAATCTTTTACAGCTTGAAGGTTTTTCGTTATGCTGTTACCTGGCAGAAGTTATACCTGATATGCCTAACATGTTTTTTAATTTAAAGTCCTTGTTGAGTATATTGTTTTGACAGCTAGAACAAATCTCTGAGTTCTCTGTTTTGTTAACCTGAAGTGTATTATAAATACCCAGATCACAATATCTTGCGAATACTCACAGATCTTGTGAGATAATGGATGTGGTGTATATATAAAATCTTTGTTCTGCAGCCAAAGAGTCTCTTGAAAATATTCAATTATAATTATTCTGTCATCTGGCAAAGTAACACTGGCACGCCATGAAAATTCATGTTATGACTGCCTTTTTATTTCTATTATGTGCTGAGGAAGAGCCTTTAATTTTAGATGAGACACAATCGAGAATTAGTTTAGTGTCTTTTACTTGAATAAATGGTTAGTATCTCAGTTAAGAGAGAACTTACACTATTCAGCTTGGGCTTTTAAAGCTGTATTTTGCTTCCTAGCATACCAGAAGGATTTAACATAGTCTTAGTAAGGAAAAAGCTTGGAAAGCTAGTCAAGTTGCAATTTTTTTTTCTTCTCTATGCATTAGAAATGAAAGGCATAAACCCAGGTAATGTCTGTATCATAGATGTTGGTCTCTCAAGAGCTTGTCAGTGAATCATTGGTCTTAATGACAAGACTTAATAAGACTACTGAAGGGTAGGATTTCTTCCAAGTGTACTAAATTATAATGCCTCCCAACTAGAGTAACCAGTCCTGAGTATTCAAGCTTCAGGTGACATTTTTAAAAGGGATACATATTGTTCATCCCTGTTTAAAATTTCCATAGAATTGTTATTTTTTATAATACTTTTGTTTTCCAAAATGAACACATTAAACCAGCACACTTAATGTGGTTTTAATTTCTTGCAAAAGTTTCCCAAGAAAATGAGTTTGGTTTGAAAAACAAACAAACTTAAACTTCTATCTGTACAGGCAACTTAAGATACTGTACTTGGGGTTTTTGAAAAAAAAAAAATTGGTTGAAAATTACTAGATTAAATTCATGGCCAGTAAAAATAGGGCCAACATTTCTCAAATGTTTTCTAGTATATTTTTGAGACAAGTCTTTATAATCTAGGTAGTGGGATTTGCATCAGTCCCGTAAATTCCATGCTTTCTTAGTGATTTTCTTGACCTATATTAGGTAGTTTAGAAGAAAAGAAACCCCATCAACTATGGAAAAAAACAGGATTTTGTATGGCTATTGTTTAGGAGATTGTGTGAAGGACATAGAAAGTGTTTTGGAATTAGACTATTACATCCTTTCATGAAACTCAGCACTAACTTTTTTGAAAAGATTCACTATTATTACCCTTTTTTCCCCCCGCTGGCTCAGCTAAAAGTCAGGTTTGCAGAAGAGAAATAAAAGTTATGCTTTTGTGTTTCCAATTGGGCCAAAATTTGGAAAGAGCAGATATTTTGTTAAAGAATGTTTTTCTGTAAAATTCTTATCTTACTCCTCAGACAAAGGAGATTGCCATATGTTTTTAAATGCTTGGGTTTATACTCTATCTTTTGGATAATTAATCTAATCATGTCTTTAAGCCTTCAGAAGTTTTCTCACCATTGCTTCTCTTGTTATGCTTTTCTTAGCTTTTAGCTGTTCCTTCATGCAGAAATAACATTGCTCTTCACCATTAGGCATAGCAATGTATCTTACTTCTAATCAACTTTTTTTTTTGCCTGTTGTTTCAGTTTCCTTGCTTAGAAGCAGAACAGGAAATGATGCAGACTGAAATATTATACTCACTTAGCAAATTTTTACAGGAGTCAAATAGATTATCTTGTCAGTATGAAAAAAAATCTCTCTGGTATTGAGCAGAAAACATTGTTCATAAAGCAAGGACACTATTATTTCTCCTATTTCAAGGAAAAAATTTAAAATGGTCTGATTTTTTATTAATATAGACTCTAAATATTGTATCTAAATGCTCAGTGACTACCTTTGTCTACTAACTTGGTGTTTGCTGCTTTCTTCAAGTTTAAAATAAAAAAAAAAAATGAACAAAAAATCCAAAAACTCAACAATCAAAGTATGACTTCTGGGCACTAGGAAAAATTGTGGCATATACCTATAGTGGTATTTTATATGTGAATGAATGAGGGTTTTCAACAAAAAAGGCCTACCTAAACAGATAAATGTGTATTATTACTATTACTAGCGGATCTCTTCACCCCGAGCAAGGGCATATTGTAGTGAGGATGTAGAATATGCATCCAACTTATTTATGACTGTGAACTCAAGCAAAATTTTTCAACATACATTCATAAGCCTTTTTCACTGGGGATCAGGTTCTGTATTGTCTTCAGTATTTTAGAGTGCCTTTTTGTTGTCAGTCATTGAAAACACTGGTGGGGTCTTCTGAAGAAAAATCCTCAAAGAGAAAATCAAAAGGGAAAACAATAATCCTTGAATTCATCTGACGCTGCCAAATGAAGTAAATCAGAACTGGAGTTTTTAAATGTTTATATGACTTTCCAGAAGTATTTTTCCATGTTCATAGACTCAAAACTAAGCCTACCTCTTATATTTGCTGAAGGTATAGCTTTAGAAATAACACAAAAATTTGCTAGCAGAACAGTTTTTCTATATGAAGTGTTTTGGGTGCTTGCTGTCATTGCCTATGTTATTTTTTATGTAAATTGGACTGTCAATATGCAAGGACGGCTCTGTGATTTGGTACTTAGAGGTTGTGGTTTGGATTTTTTTTTTCCTTTTTTTCTCCTTGACTGTGCTTGTTTCTGAGCATGAAGCATATCCCTCACACATTTCTGTCATCAAAACTGCAAGAACATGTGGAAGTACAGTTGAGAATAGGTGCTGCAGATGGATTTGTTTTGATTAAAAGAACTCATTCATACACAAAAAAGTGAGAAAAAGAAGGTGAATGCAACTGTTCTAACTGAAAAAAAATAAACCCAACCCCAAAAGATCCATATAAGCCCTGCAGATCAGAGGAAGCCAGCTGGAGACACACCTATACTTCCAGCTATTTCCTTTGGAAACTCTGAACAAAAGGGGCTATCTAGACAGCCCCAGTAACATTTTCGAGAATAACAATGTTTAGAAGAGGCAAAGACAAGAGATGCAAATACCTGCTCTTGCTGGTTTTGGAGCTACTTAAAATTATTTTCTACTATTGTCAGCCAGTTGTTAACCTCTGTAGCAAACAGGGAATGAAGGGATGCTGTCCAGTGAAAGCTGTAGATCCTTTTTCTGTTGAATACCTTAGTGATGGAGTGTCATTGTTTTGTCACTGTCTGCTAACTACTGTCAGCCCCCAAACATCTCAGAAACACTAAGCCACGCCTTCAAAAGGACATGTTATTCAAAAATCATGAGCTAGATTATTTTTGAAATGTCATGAATAATTTCTATGCTGAAATTGGAATTCCAAGGAGTAAACGAGACATGAGATTTAGGTTCCGGTATGGAATAAGTCTCAGATCTTTTAGGATCCTCCATTAAAAACTGTAGCCTGAGAAAGTTTCTAGGTATTTAGATGTACATCAGGTATCTACTTCATGATGTTACTATGAATTCATATTGACATAATTTATGTATTTAAGGCTTTTGTTCCCTGCCATATAGAAAATGAAGGAGAAAGTAATTTTCCCTTTTAAATTTTGAAGTCTGCACACAGAAGGGGAGATTATCTTTCTTTGTATCTGGTTGTTTTCTGTATTTCTGCCACTACCTTAGTTTATTCTTGGCTTTGATACCATTAAAGAAAATCATGCTTTTAAACTACAGCTTTCTCAATAATCTGATAACTACCACAGCTGTTTCTCTAATCTGATAGACTCCTTTATATAACAGCTGTCCTTTCTGATCAAAAAATTGCATTCTTAACGTCAATAAATTGTTAAGATTTTCTGTCAGGAAATGTTTTCTGGGCCATGCAATCAATTACAGATTGTACTTGTGAATATGTTTTTCTGAGAAGTAAATTAAGAATCCTATGAAGATAACATACTAAAAAATAATCTCCTTGAGCTAGAATGCATTTTTGGGTTTTATTACTTTTTCTAATGAGAAATGGCATTCCTTCTCTGAAAATTTTATCATTAAGTCAATCTGCGTTGTCTCTTGAAATATTGTAATTTGCCCTCCATCTTCTCTGAAGAGTTACATCTTCTTTTGGAGAAGATTTAAACTCTCTTTGGGTTTCTGTAGTAGAATACTTTTTCTATTATCTCATAGAAATAAATAAATTAATAGTCTCTAGTCTCTGATCCACCTCTGCCCCCACCAAAAGCCAAATATAGTAAAATAAAAAATTGAAAGATAAATTAACATGTATGTTTACATATGTTTCAAGATTGGATAAAACATGCTTATGGATATTTTATTGCTCCTATGATAATATCAATCAATTGCTATTTATGTAGTTAATTTTTATACTTAGTCTATCTATAGACAGTTAAATTGAGGAAGAAATAATTTTATTATACATACAATGGTTAAATAATTTGTGAGTATGCTGAGAACATTATTTCTAGGTGCGCTTGGAAATGCTTTAGGAACATCATTGAGTTTTACTATCTAAGGTGACTTCAGCTAAATCCTACAAATGTCTGTGACAGGCAGAGCCCTGACACACAGGTGTATAGTGTGTGTGTGTGTGTGTGTATATATATATATATATATATATATATATAAATAATATAAAGGATAATCCTAAACTTACTCCAGCTAATATTAATAAAACTACAATGGGGTGACACAATTTATTGAAGATCCCATTTGCAGTTGGTGACCACCCAGAGATTACATCCCACCAGTGATGATCTGCATTTTGTTTTATTTTTTTGCAGAATTCTGGTTATTTCTTATATATCATGTTGGATACTAATTAAGGTTTTCTCTCTGCTTTTTTGGATTTTCTTCATGGTCTCTAATAGGTAGTTGTTTTACCAGTGTGAGGTCCATTTCAATAGGAGTAGGTGATGGTCTGTGATACATTGTGTAATTGTTTTTAATCAGTTGTTGGGATGTCACTGGGGCCAAATACAAAACATCAAACCTGATAATCTTAACAAAATTACAAATACAAAAATTAGAGTGATTTCTACTAGGCAAAATAGCATCATTGTTACCAATTTTTACAATAGCACAAGCAGTTCTCAAGCACACACACCCTTTATCAGTATATACCAGCACAGTTTTCTGATCAGTGACTGGATGAATCTCTAAGTGGCAAATACTCTGTTCAGTGTCAAAACACACATCTTGACCATTAATAGTATCACCCCCTTCCTGTATGTTCAGAGCTGCTGTTGCCTGCATCCATAACTGTGCTTCAGTATACAACTGAAAGCTAAAGATACATTATCTTGAACTGTACTAAGTGCTTCTACTATTAACTTGTGGTCTTGGTCCCCTGCCTTCTCCCACTTTGGCAGTACTTTTGAAATCTGCCATTGGCTAGTTCCTAATGCCAATAGAGATGACTGTAAGGGCTGCTTCAATTCTGCTAGGCCATCTGCTGCAGTGGCCAGCTTGTTCATCAGTATTTCTGAATCAATTCCATTTAAAACTCCCAATCCTGTTCCTAATGTCTCAGTTAGATCCTTTCTTATTCTGCTCCTGAGGTGTACTTGTCTTTGTAACGATGTTGTTCAGCCTACAGAAGTGGCACAGAATACTTGTACTTGCTATGCCCTTAGTTTTCAGGAGCAGAGAGGTTTAAAAATTATAAATCCCATAAATAGATCCAAGAAGGAAGCCCAATAGTGACAAGAAGTCAGCAGAAAAACAGAAGTCTTCAAGTTTAGGGTGGGTTTTTCCTCTTACTCCAAAGCATTCACTTTACTGCTAATACTCAAAATCTAACTAAAAGAATTGATGCTGTTCTTTATTCTCTTCAATTCTACTGATAAAAATCCAACAGCTGTAGATTTTCCAGATTCTCATAAGGCAGTTTTAAGACTATTATATTGACTGAAAAATTTACTGCCTTTGAAGGTTTCAAAAGCAGTGCTAGGAAATTTGATGATTACTTCAGTGTGGACTGTGTATAAAAGTATTCTTTTACAGTTTATATAAACATTTCTAATAAAATATAGGTATTCCAGTGCACATGCTTCTTACATAACTAGAAATCTTCAACTCTTTAGGTGTAGCCAAACTCACAATAGCTCCCCTTTGCATAAAAACAATGGACCTTTGTTCGATACTGAGTAGTTCAGCTTATGAGAAAGAAGTGCCTTCTGTGTTACTTGGATGAGAAGATACTGATTTTATATTTCCTGGTAAAGAAGGTTGCTTTTAAAGTGGAAGGTTCAAAGGGATACAGTAGTTGGGAGCTGAGATGTTAACAGTTGACTATACGGTGTGAGCTTCCAAGTGATTGCCTTCCTACAAAGTTCCATTGTTTTTATAGTTATAGAATCTGTCAATTAGTTATTGATGTAGAATTTTTGCATAATTTAAAAACCCTGCTAGTCTTCTGATTTATATAATTAGCACTGGAGATTTGTAAGTGAAAAATGAAAAAAAAATATTGTTACTGATATACTATGCATATAACTGATGAAGAATGATCAGTGCTGTTTGAAGCTTTACAGCAAAAACTCTGCACAATGTGGATTAAGAAGTTTCTCACATACACTGCTGTAGACAGCTCTGGCAAGAGCTGGATATGCATTTAGTTATTGCATCTCACTGGGCAAAATTTCATTCTACTATGTGGAATCATACAGGAATCCAATACTTCAAAATCTCATAATTTTAAAAAAATCACAACCATACTCTTGGTTCATCACACCTTATGTCTTCAGAAAAATTCTACAAATTACCCTGCAAACAAAACTAGCAATTTTTTTCTAATTATATGTTATTGATGGAATGCAGAATAGTTTTAAGATCAGTTGCAGAAGTATGCTTTGATGTAACATTCTTCAGATGTCATTTGTTTTCCCACAAAGTGGAGAAATTTTGTAAGTAAAAGAAATTATGTTAACATGATTGAATTAAATTAATTTAATTTGAAGTTTTTATCTTGAGTGCTCAGCAGTTATCAACCCTGTTTTTACACTGATAATTTTTTTATGAATAAGCTGGTATCTTAAATTTATTTTTTCTTTTAAATTCTTCTTTTTTTTCAAGAGAGCTAAAGTATGTGGGAAAGCCATTACAGTTGGGCAGACAGTCATCACGAAACATAGAAATACACGATACTATAGTTGCAGAGTCATAGGAGTGACGTCTCAGATTTTCTATGAAGTCATGTTTGATGATGGCTCCTTCAGTCTGGATACTTTTCCTGAAGACATTGTAGTAAGTACTTTCTCAGATTCCTATTCATTCTCATTTGTTTTCTTGATTTTTTGTTTTGGGGTGGATTTTTGTGGTATTTGATTATTTTTCTTTTTTAAATTAGAGAGTTGGAATCTCTTTAATTAATTCCTATGACTTTGAGAACATAACATCTTAATATTTAGTTCATGTTTGTTGCTTTAACTGCTGAGAATTATTATTTTCTAATGGGCTTCCAAGCTTTGGTTGTTCTAGTCTTTGCCATTTGACCAAATGAATCAAGAATAATCTTAGAAAATCTTTTAATTAAATAAGAAATATGTATTTAATTAAGAATATGAAAGAGGGAATTCCATATATCCTTCTCTGTCACTTAGAGATAACCTGTAAAAATTCCTTGCAGAATAGAAAACTTCTGCTGTAAAGAACAGCTTCTGAAGAACAGTTCTTCAGAATCTGTTTTAACAGCTTGTTTACACTTCCTGATATTTAGTTTGTGAGATTACATTAGTAATGATAAAAATCATTAGGGAAGAGATAGTAGTTTATTTATGTGTACTATAGTGTATTACATTTTCAAAAGGCAACTGAGATTTTGATTTCCCTTATGCACTTACATGAACTACCATGGCTCTCGTAACTGTTGAAAACCACATTGTGCACTTGGCACATATGAGCAAAATTTGCAGCTGGAGAAAGATTCTGTTTCCCTCCATGTTTGCAATGAATACATTGGATGTTAAGCTTTGTGGTGTTCATCAAGTGCCCTTTGACATCTTTCTCATAATGTGACTCTAATACTCATTTACCTTCATGATGCTCTTGAGTCTTTTATATGCTAAGCTAGGACTTTTGGTGTACTTCCTACTAACTTCCAGAAGTAAAAGCCTCCAGGGACCACTGGTAGGCAAAAGTGCTGTTTGTTGCAAGACCACTTTTCACTTAGTCCTGTTCAGTATGTAGTGGGGAAGAGCCTGGCTTACAGAGCAGCGCCAAAGAATGCTGGCTTTGCAGCTCAAGGGATACAACTCCTAGGAGCACTCCACATTTTTCTCCTGTGAAAGTCTTTGAGCTCTTCTGCTTTTTGCAGACCTAGTATTTTCCTGAAAGGAGCATTAACTGACATGTATCAGTAGAAATGATACTGTTGTTCTTAGAAGCTTCTTAGTTATTGAAAAGTCTGGCATCTTTTAAAAATATGGTATTTGAGAGGATGCATTTTAGATTGGAAATTGAGCTGTTCTCGTCCCAGTGGTCTGAATAGAAGTCAGTCACCAAATCTCTCTTACACATCTTTGAAAATTTGTCCTTTAATGCGAAACATTGCAAAAGTCTCTGTTAATGATCAACAATCATGACATTCTGATTTAGGATGATCAAGATACCAAGTAAATGTGGCTATGTTGTTATTAGAAGCCCCTTCTGTAAATGCCTGCTGCATCAAGGATCTGGTAAGGCAAAGGTGAAGAGCTTCTTGTTGTCCTAGTGGGGAAGTCTGATCTGGAGCTAAGAATAAATTTAATCAGGTCTGGATATGCCTCAGTGCTTCACAGATAGTGGATGAACAACATATAATTGTTTGATGGAAACACCAAACGAATTTCACATTTCTTAGAGAAATGTTCTTGTATTTTCATTAGATAATATACCTGCAGCAGTTACTGGAACTGCTGAAAAAAGTGGTTCTTTTCTTCTTCTCAGACTAAAACTTACTAATCCATGCAATGTGCATATCAGGTGTTAGTCCTGCTGGGAAGACTTGTTCATCAGATCTGGTGTAAAAGAAATGTTGCTGCCTGTTGAAGAACTTATTTTTCTAATCTGTTTTCACTGCTCACAAAGATAGCAGGAGCTTTTTGCTCTTCCAGGATGTGCTGAATCCACTACATAATTTCAGCTCAGCTCACAATAAACCAGAATTCCAATGTTCAGACACAGTGATTTATTTTTTAGGAGGAAGATAGGGAGCAGCAAAAGTTCAGTCTTGAAGCTTCATGAAACTCTCTTTGCATTCAATAACAACCAAATCAGGGTATACACTGATCTCTTCTCATGTGTATTTCTCTTGGTTTGTGTTAGCATTTACTAAATATATGAGGTGGGAAGTTATTAAGTGTTTTAACTGTAGACACATATTTAGATTTTTTAATTTCAACATTATTTATTTCTTGGCTGTTATACCTGATTTCTTAGACTAATTACTCCTCAATTACAGGGTTTAAACCTATGAGTTAGCTGTCCAGTATGCTAACCAACCTGTTTTCCTTCAACCCAGAAGGTGTTAGAGGTGTAAAGAAGTATATGGATACTCCTGGAAGCAACAGCAGGACAAATCCCTCCTGTAATTCATGGCAAGACTTCAGTAAGGGGGACAGTACATGATATCTTAAAGGACATGAGATGACAGCTTTCGTGGTTAGTTTAATGATGCATGGACACAACTAGGGAGTGCATATACTGCAGCCCTGAGTAACTGATACCAACAGACAGCATTTATGTGTGCCACTTGCCACTTGAAGTATTAATGCTCCCTAACTTGTCAAACAGCCCCTAGCACAGCTCCAAGAACATTACTGTTCTGACCAGTAGGCCAGATGTCAGTTCACAGATTATGCATCAGGATAATCATGAGTTCTTTGGTCTCATCATTTAGGGGAGGGTATTGCACAATTCCTTCATTTTTTGTTTGTTTGTTTGTTTTGTTTTGTTCTTTTGTTTGTTTGTTTTTGTTTGTTTTGGTTTTTGTTTCTTGTTTTGATACCTAATGGCTATGGCACTGGCATATCATCGAATTTTGCTAGAAGTTATTACTCTTGGTATATAGCCAGAAGATTTATTTGTTTCTGTATATATTGTGGCTGCCAATATGCTTTATATACATATATGTGTAAGATTTGGATGAAGTTGTTCCCATGTTACCTTACTAAAATCACAAAAGAACAGGGAGGCTTAGCAGTATCCATGTTTGGGGGGAGATGGATACCACCATGTTATATTGATTGCAAGGAATAAAAAAAATAATTGCGGAGTGAAGCATGTCTATTGAGAGGTCTAATTACAGGAGAGCTGAGCACACATCTCCTGAAGCAGCAAATGTCCTTCTAGGCTATTGCCCTCTTAAGTGCCCTGGTCCTTCAGTGATGAGTTTACAGAGAATTCTTCGATATCATGGATTCATCTGGTGGTTATCTAGAAAACTAGGTGAACAAAAAGGAGTGTAATTGCTGCCATGACATAACCACACTGTGTTTTAGTTTACTTGCAAGTGTATAAATGTTGGTGTTATCCATTGAGAAGGTGAAGTTGCACTGTGGGTAGTCATGTCCACAGCCCAGAGTGAATTTACTTACTAAAATCTATAAATCAAATAACATTGTTTTAACACGGTAGCTTATGGAATGTTGCTGTAATTATTCCTTAAAAGCAAGAGCATATTAAGTGTTGATGAAATTAGGTGTGTTTGGAAGAACAATTGATCCTGTATTCAGGAGTTCATGAGGATTTTTTGCAGAACCACAATTTAGCAATTTTCTGAGGTTCTGATAAAATCCAGAAAGCATCCTCTTAAAAAAAATATGTATTAGTTCTGGTTAAGGCATTCAGATTACAGCTGTCAAAAGCAGGAATGGGAAATTAATTTTCACAGAATCATATAGGTAAGAAAAAACTTTTAAAATCACTGAGTTCAACCATTAACCTAATACTGCCAAGGCCACCGCTAAACCATGCCCGTAAGTGCCATCTCTTCATGTCTTTTGACGGCAACCAGGGCAGCCAGTTCCAGTGCTTGATAACTCTTTTGATGAAATTTTTCCTCATTTCCAATCTAAACCTTCACTAGGGCAACCTGAGGCCATTTTCTCAGATCTCAGATCACATTTCACAAGGCAGCACTTGTTGCCTAGGACAAGAGACCAAATGGCACCTGGCCTATAGCCTCCTTTTAGGCAGTTGTAGAGAGTAATAAGGTCATCCCTGAGCCTTCTTTTTTCCAGGCTAAACACCCCCAGCTTCCTCACCCAGTCCTCACAGGACTTGTACTCCAGGTCCTTCACCAGATCCGTTGCAATTCTCTGCACACACTCCAGCACCTCAATGTCAGTCTTGGAGAAAGGGGCCCAAAACTGAGCACAGGATTTGAGGTGTGGCCTCACCAGTGCTGAGTACAGGGGGACAATCCATGTCCTGGTCCTCCTGGCCACACTATTGCTGGTACAGGCCAGGATGCCATTGACGTTCTGCAAACCTGGAATGCTGTCTGGGATTGCTGTGACTCAAGGGCAGGACCCAGCACTTAACTGTGGTTGAACCTCACACCACTGGCCTTGGCCCATCAATCCAGCCTGTCCAGATTCCAGATCCCAGTGCAGAGCCTTACACAATCACAGAATCTTTCCTTCAGCAGATCAACACTCCCACCCAACTTGGTGTTTTGCAATCACATAAAATGACTGACCATTCATTTGATCCTGTTGTCCAGTTCATCAATGAAATTATTGAACAGAACTGCCCCTAGTACTGCACCCTGGGGACCACCACTGACCACCAGCTCCCAGCTGATGTAATTACACCCACTACTACTTTAAGCCCAGACTTGCAGAAGGTTTTTTACTCTGTGACCAATGTGCCTGCCCAAACCACAGAAACAGTTTCTCCAGGGGAATGTTGCGTAAAATGCCATTAAAAGCTTTATGAAAGTCCAGGCAGACAAGATACATCCGCTTTTCCTTATCTACTAAGCATGTCACCCTGTTACGGAAGGAGATCCTGTTGATGGAGCAGCACCTACCTTTCACAAATCCCTGCTGGCTGAGCCTCATTGTGTCATTGTACTGCACATGCTGTTTCATGACACTTGGGATGATCTGCTCCATGACTTTCCTTGGCACTGAGGGAAGGTGCCACTTTCCCTGGCACTCAGTCTGACAGGCCTGTAGTTCCCTGATTTCACATTTTGATCCACCTTGAAGATGGGTGTAACATTTGTCAGCCTCCATTCAATGGGACCTCCCAAGTTAGCCTGAACTGCTGGTAGATGATGCAACGTGGCTCAGCAAGCTCTTCCACCAGCTCCCTCAGTACCTCTGGATGGATCCCACCCAGTCCCATAGATTTGTGTGTGTCTGAGTGGTGTAGTAGGTTGCTGACCATTTCCTGTTGGATTGTTGGGGCTTCATTCTGCTGCCTACCCATCTTCAAGCTCAAGGGACTGGTTCTCACAGAACAACTGGTATTAAAGACTGAAGCAAAGAAAGTGGTTAAGTACCTCAGCTTTTTCCTCATTCTTTGTCATTATGTTTTCCCACAGCATCCAGTTAAGGATGGAGAATCATTTTAGCTTTCCTTTTGGTGTGAATGTTTACAGAAACATTTTTCATTGTCTTTCATGGCAGTAGACATTCTAGCTGGGCTTTGGCCCTTCTAATTTTCTTGTTGCATAACCTCACAGCATCCTTGTAGTTCTCCTGAGCTGGCTGCCTCTTTCTTGTTAAGGTGATAAACTCTCCTTTCTTTCCTGAGCTCCAGCTAGATCTCTCTGTTCAGAGATAATTTCAGTTCCTTTTAACATGTGTCACATTGCTCCATCCAACATTTTCCTTGATTTTTTTTTTTTGGCCTGCCAGTTCTTTTTAAGTGGATGCCACCTTATCTTGAGAAAAAAATCAAGCATGAAGAAAGCACCACCAAGCAGTCAATTTTTTAACGTACCAGCAGTGATACTTGAATCCTTAACAGAATTTTGTTGATACTTACTTCAAGTACTTTCCTGCAGCAGTGGACCCAAGAAAGCCCTCAGTATGAAGAGAAAAGGAGGAGATTAAACTCTGTCTTTCTTTGTCTATCAATACTTTAAATTTGCCACTCTAGGAGAGAGAGGAACAGGGCTCTTGAGAACTCTGACAACCAAACTACTTTACTGAAATTATTACAAAGGCTACAAATTCTTACCGTGTGCACATAGATTTTACAGCATCTAAAATTGTTATTCCTTGCTTTCTTTGATAAAAAAAAAAAAAACAGAAAAAGCCACACATTTTAGTTACTAGTATCTTAAGAGAAACCTGTCAGTGTGATAGCAATGTAGTTTAAGAATCTGTTAATGAAATAACCCACAACTATTTTACATGAGGATTTTGTTGCAATCCTCTACTATTCCAGGCAACAAATACTCACCTTATATCCTGCAAAATTATGAAATAAAAGTTTTAATATCACATGACCCACTCTATTATATATGCACTCTACTGTATACACATGCAGTCTATACACTGTGTGTGTAAAGCTGCCAGTTCTGTCTGCTTTTATCATGGACTTACTGACTTATCATGGACTTCCTTTTATGATCCTTCCTGCCCAAGATATCCCTCAAAGGGATTTGAAACTGTGAAGGCATTTATAGCCTTAATAATTACCTGAGACAAGGGGAACTAATTGGGGTAATTTACAGGTGAATAAGTTAGGATGAATACAGATTGTCCCAAAACAATTGTGTATTATTAGATAAATGAGAGACAGAACAGATTTACTTCATCCTCCTTTGAGATGCAGAACAAATGGGATTTAGCTGGACAGTTTTTCAAAACTTATTTTCTGCAGGCCAGCTAAAGGGAATACTAGTAGTAAACTGTAATGTGAAATTATTTTGGTGGGACTTTTTGCATTTGCAGATTAGAAAGGTAGCTCACTTTTAAGAGCTGTGAGTATCAGTGCTCAGGATGTAGTTTCAAGAACAAAATCTTGTTTTCAGGAACTTCTCTCTAATGACTTTGACCGTGACTACTGACTTTCACTGGTGCAGGAAGTGTGTGTCTGCAGATGTGATACTCAGTCAGCTTCTCACTATCTGTTATGTTAATACATTTACCTCTGCTTTTGAAAAGCCATACTTCTTGAACAATAGACATTTTGAGATACTGGGCTAGCACATAAGTCTTGAGAGCCCATTTAATGTCCATCTGTATGTTAAAAAAACCAGAAGTTTTGATTCTAGCCCAGTAATTCCCAAGGGAATTATCAGAAGAACACAGTCCCTAGTAATTCCCTTCTGACAATCTGTCTTACAAAGAAGACACATTACTTTTCTTCTATCAACCTTGTTTGGCATTAAAAATTACTGATTTCCTGACTAGTGTCCATCATTTTTTCCTAGTGATTTCTTTTCTGTATACCTTTCTCTCTTTATTCTTCTGACAACTCTTTTCTGCTTGTCTACCTGTTCAAATTAAAGTTTTAAATAGTAGTTTTAGTAGTAGATGAGTGTTTACTGCATCTTTGTGAAAGATCCATTTGATGGCTGGCATACAATAATTGTTTATTGTTCAAGTTTTATTATAATGGCATGTAAATCTGTAAAAATTGGTAAGGAAATTAGAATGGCTGAATTTTCTAGGCAATCCATAGATTTTAGGTGCACTCCAGTACTGCCATCACCAGCAATTTCTGAGAATGTGAAGTAGGAATGAAATTCATTTCTGAAGGTAGCAAGAGGCTAGATTGTATTTGGTGTAAACTTAGTCAAAAGTGGGAATTGTTTTTGTGGTGTGGGAAAAGACACATAATGAATTATAATTGGTTTAGCAGCTTTCCAAAAGGTTTCTTAGCTGTGACATTGAGTCTATAAACTGAATAATGTGTAATTCATGTTGGGTTGGTACGTTTGTTTTTTGTGGCATAACAATATTGCTGTGTAATTAAACTCACTACTCAGCAAGTTGTGTGATTTGATCATTGACAAGTAATTCTGAAAAAATTTTGGAAAGCAAATTTGAGAGCTTCATGACATATTTCAGAAAAAAATTAGTTTGTTTTTTTTCTGGCTTGATGGATTTGTAGAGATTGTCTAGGATTTTACATAACTATTCTGTGAAATACTCCAATAGTTTTAATATTTATATATGTTATGAAGAATTTACTTTGAGTTTGTGAACAGGGAAAATTTATTTTATCACATTTTTGTAGTTGTGAACTTTTTCACTACATTTACAAATGCTGATACACAGAATGGTATTGTTTTTACATGTGACTAATTGTTTGCATCTTCTGGATACTAATACAAATTAATTCCTATTTTGAAAACTGTGCTCTTAGTAAGTTAAAATCAAGCTATTTCAAAATGAAAAACTAAGGTCTAAGGCTGCAGATTAAAGGGTTTTATTCCGTTGTTTAACTCTTGAAGCTACAAAGCATCAACAGATGTAGTAGTCTTATTTTAATCTAAAACTTGTTGTACAGTACTATCACTCTTGATTTAAGTGAGTCACTTTTACTTTATTATGGAGAATATGAATAATTTTTCTGTTGCTCTTGTTTTTTTGTTTCCTATTACAGCAGGAAGACAGGCAACTTAATAGATAAGCATAAAAAATGAATATTGAGCAGCTAATAGGCAAATTAGAGCCTCAAATAGTATTATCTTTGTACCATTTCCTTGTAGAATAGCCTTTCCCCTTTATGATGAAATGCTTTATGGATCCTAACAATAATGATGTTAGATGAGTTGAAGTTAATGCCTCACAGGAGAGGTAATGCATAATGCCTTGTAGGAGAAACAAAATGGAAGATAAATCATTACTTTGCAGTTCATGATAAGATGGCTGACTTTGCAGTGAGGCAGGTGAGAGAAAGAAATATATTACAATATTTCTTCCACTTGCAAAGGCAATGTGTGTCCTTGCCTGGGGCCACAATGAGTACAGCTGTGATGAGCCTATAGAGCATGGTGAAATCACTAGAATTTGCACAGGAATCTTTGAGGTAAGGTGGGACTGCTGGGATTGGGATAGGAGAGTTTTTTCACCTCCCACCTCTTTTCTGGGGAAATCCAGGAATTGTAGAAATTTTTCATCTGTTAGTTTACAGTACTGTAGTGCAGAAGAAGGTTATTGCCAGACTTACCGGGGGTCAGTGGAGGAGGTGTTGGCAAACTCATATTTTCCTTCGTGTCTGTGTTGCATCCTAAGGAGGGGGCAGGAGCAGCACATGAGCTGGTCTTTGTACTTATCCAACTGTAATGGATTCACAGGGAGCAAATATACAGGTGGGCAGGATAGGAGGCACTACTGTAGCGTTCAGTCTCATCTGACTTTGGTGTAAGCATAAGATAGGATTTTCTGCTGCACTGCAGAACCCTTGTTCCTCATAGCTAATTAGACATCTGGGTGTCCTTGGCAACTTCAGCTTCCTACTGCTGACACTCAGTTTTGTCCTATAATAGTGTATTGTACCCTTTAGTGTCCTCTCTTCTGTGCCTTATTGTGATGCCCAGTACCACCCTGGACATCCTAAGTTGCATTCTGCAGTGGTTTGAGTTGTCTTCTGGGAAACTATGTCTATCAATTAGCATTATGCATGAATTTATATTATTAACACTTCACTGAAAGGCAATGCAATGGTTAAAATAGTAACTTTCTGAGCTAGATAGAAAATAAGAAATTTTTAGATTTATGTGAGAATGAATGGTCCCATTTATATTCCAGTTTTCTTTTGTAAAAGCATATATTCACTTTGTAGGAGAACATTCAGTAATATTTTAAAGACAACATATTATACGTCAATTTGAAGTATTTTTATACTCCATTTCGTGATTCAAAGCTAAATTTGTTGAATTACAGTAACTATTCTGTTAATCTGGTGATTTCACTGAATTTATATCAATTCAAAGCCGGAACTGCACTCCTGGGAATCAGGCCTTCTCTTTCAAATGCTAATGCACTGTGTAAATTGCTGTTCCTGTTTAGATAAAAATCTGACTGTGACAAATTAGCTACCACTCTCCTTTCCATTCAAATTCTCTTGGAACATATGAGACCTAATTTTGTATTTCTAAAAATTTGCATCAACTAGTATATCCTATCAGCTTTGGAAAGAAAAACAGTTCAGCAGTCTATTGAGATTAGTGGTTGTTTCAGAGATTTTCCACAATTTGTTTCTCCACTTGCACTTTAATGGTGTTGGTAGATATATTCAGAGTTTGTGATGTGATATTTTTCTGTATGGTCAGCTTTTCTAAATTGGAGGTATTGGTTGTAATTGCATTTGTCATGCTCCTTTTATGAAACAATCACCAGTGTGCAGGACTGTGGAAGCTTAATCACTAGCATTCGTGTTGAAAATTAATATTAGCTGAAGGAATGTAGTCAGAGAAGAAAATTTGGATGAAGTTCTTTCACAGAATGGCCTTGGAAAGGCCACTTCCTGATGTTATGGCAACCTTGTGCTTGCTTCTGTACTCCTCCATGTTAAACCACGTTCATCTGGTTTCTGTTGGTGATACAGGGAGCACTATCTCATTATGTGTATCCTAGTAGCAATGAGGTAGGGTAGTAAATTTAACACAGGTCCTAATTTAAGGGGAAAATATAATAGCTAATCCTGCAGTTCAGCTGGAGTAACCATGAGGACTGTATCTGTGCAAAAGCCAAATAATCAGGCCTGGATTTTTTCTTACTTTTTCATGTTTAAAATCTAGGGACTAGAAACCCACTTTAAGTCTTACCAGTGAAAATCAGATGTAGTTAGTGTGTTTTGTCTGTGTTGTGAGAAGTTACTGTTAATTTTGTGATTAACAGAAGAATACTAATTTATTTTAAATTGAAATGAATGTGTTATGAATGCAGTTTGCTGTAAAGTGCATTTCAGTTTCTCAAATATAAGAGGACAGAGGTTTTTGGTGTTTTGAGTTTTGGAGACTGTGCATTAATTTAAAGTTATTTTTCAGAAACCATGATATTTCTAGGATAAAAGTCAATACAATGGCTTTCTCTTTGCAAATTGTGGTTAGATAGACTAACAGTAAGGTTTGAACTATTCTTAGATATTTAAGAAATGCAGGGGATGACAGAAAATGAAGAATTTCTGTTTCTCTGATTGATTCTAACAATATGTATAAATTTATGAAGACAGTATGATTTAGAGTAAAAATAATATGTAGATAGGTAGGAAAGTCAAGTTTAGTGCAATTACAGAATCTGAGTTTTCTTTAGTCAGTCTTTTCAATATCTGCTTCTCTTTGATCTTTGTAACCTCAGGGCTAGATTATGAGCTTTCAGTCTGCCAGGAGGAGGATTAAAATATTGTGCCATGGCCCCTCTGCAGCAGGGGTGGAACAATACAGAAAGGATCTGTTTCACCAGGCATACTGTGGGGCTGAAGCCAAGCTTCTGCTTACCTCTGCCTTTTGCCATTCCATCTTGCCTGATTGCATGGACAAGAACATACTGTTGGAAAGTTGGAAGAACTTTCTAACACAGAAAGCTGTGGCAGCACTATGAAATAGATTCTTACACAGTCTTTCTGGAAAACTGCTGTTGAGTGATTGAAACATGTCTTCCTAGAGGGTTATGGTGTCATATGATACAGAAATAATGAGTGACTTTGAAAGATGAGAAATACATTCAGCTAAAATAATTGTTACAAATACCATGTTTGAGCTAACATTTCAACTATCTTTAAACTGATAGCATCTCAGGAAAAATAATCCCAGTCAGGCTCTGTGTATTTTTATTCTAATCCATTACCATTAAGTGAAATAATTTATTAAATTTCTGTATTAAATACAGCAAAAAACAGATTAGAAGTATGTACTAGTTCACAAAACCTGTTGCAAGAGTCACACTTAACCACTTCTAACCTGTGTTGTTTATGTCAATTATACTATCAGTGGTATTTGACAACAATTTCAATAAACAGTGGAGCATTTTGTACCTTGTTTTTGAAACAAAGCAAATCAGGAAGTGAAAGCCAGGAGTGTCAAGGCGACACAGAAATGTTTGCTAGATGATACTGAGGAAAATACCAGAATTTGAATACAATTTAAGCAAACAAAAATAATTTATTTTGAATACAGTCTAAACAAGAATGATTTGAAAAATAACAAAGCTCAGTACAATGTCTGCCAGTTAAATAAACAGATAAACAGTTCTATTAGTATTGAGGAAGATAAAACAGTAGCTCCTGAGGTTGTTCATAGGATTGGGATTGCTCAGTTAAAACACTCCTGAAGAAAGAGGTGCCAGCCGGATTTGTTTTCTTAGTTAATGCTTGATGACAGTTGACTGCTCTGTGTTACGGATTTTGTAGAGTCATTCCCCTGGGAATTGGGTGGAAGAATGTTACTGATGTGGTAGATCTGAAACTTGTTTAACTCATTCCAAAAGAATTAAATGGTTTAGAAAAAGAGGAGGTTATTCTACCTATATAAAAATTTACTTTAAATTTATGCCAGTTGATGAATGTAAACCTTAGGTTTGTAGACAGTCATACAAGTGTCATGGGTTTGACATTGGCTAAATGCCAGTGCACCCATGAAAAATTATTGACTCATTCTCTTCTGCTATAGTTGAGCAGAGGAGAGGAAAACAAAAATTAAAGGGTGTTTCATGACTTGAGGTAAGGATTGTGAAGGAAAAACTTTAAGTGGAAAACATGCTCAAAAACTTAAAAGGTTTAAGTTGACAGAATGACAAAATTCAAATTACAGAATTGAAAGAGAATAATGAAAACTAAAATAAACATTTAGAACACTTTTCCCCCCCACCCCTTCTTTCTTTCCCACTGACAGTACAGGGAGACAAATCCGGGGTTTTAGTCAGTCTGTCACTTCTAAAAATCTTCCTGCAGTTCACTTAGGGAGAGTTTCTTTTGCTATGCTTTGGGATCCTTCCCAGAGGAGACAGCTCTCTGTGAATTTCTCCTACATGGTTCTAATTTTCATGAGTAGCAGTCCCACCCAACCCTCCCATGGGCAAAGCAGTTATCCCACAACTGTTTTTTTCTTAGGCCATTAGTTCACAGGATGTCGTTTTTAAGGATTAGGTGCTCTAGTATAAAAGCAAGGGTCCTTTTCCTCTATGTCTGGAAGCAAGGTTCCTGCTCTCTCTCTGTTCAAGACTCTCACCAGATTACAGCTTTTCAGCATCCACACACTCTAGTGCAAGCACCTTTTTCTCATGGGCTGCAGGTGAATGCTTCATCCCTTCATGCACTTCATGAATTACAGGGAAACAGTTTGTTGTGTTATAGTCCTCACCATGGCTTGCAGAAGAATCTCAGCAACGACACCGAGCGCACCTCCTCCTCTCCCTCCCTCCTTTTCACCGACCTTAGTGTCACCATATTGTTGCGCCCGTGTGTTTTCACCTTTTCCTTTTTTCTGACTCAGGAGAGAATTGCTGTCCACAGGTTCATTTATTCTCAAGTTGTATCAACTGGAAAGTTTCTACAGAGTTCTGCAGCGCTGAAAGGTTGATCCCAGCCAGGGTCCACATTGGGGAATTGCTCTCCATGCTTCTCGCTGCTGGTCACACGGTCCCTGCCAGTGCTGCGGGAACTCTGCCAGCTGCCGTGGTGCCGGCTCCATTCAGTGCCTTTCCTCGTGTGGGCCATTGAAAAGGAAAAGCTGCTGCCGCCACTTCCACCCTTTTGTCTGCAGCACAGCTGGCTATAAGGAGCTAAGAGAGTAAAGTTAATTGCGAGCCATGCTGAGATGGCAGCCACCACGGGGCGCCACCCCAGTTGCGCATCCTGGCCACGTGGCCGCTCGCAGATCGGGATGGCAGCAGCTGCTTCTGGCCTTGGCTGCTCCCAGCCTGAGTCTCAGGGCTGCTTGCAGCACCGGGCTGGCTCCTGGCTGCATGGCCTGGCTGGGCCCTCCCCCACCCCTCCAAGGAGAGGGAAAAAGAAGAATTGCGCACCTTCTTTCCTTCTTAAATATGTCATCACAGAGGTTTTGCTAACTTCTCTAATTGGGCCAGCCAATATGTCCATTGTCACAGCCTTTAGGGATTGGCTCTGCTGGACATAGTAGAAGTTCTGATGAGCTTCTCTCTCAGAAGCAGCCTCTGTGGCTTCCTCCGCCCCCACTAAAAAGGAAATTGCTTTAACACAATAATAAAAATATTTATGCTTATTCAGATGAGTTAGTGGTGAATATGAGTAACCTTCAAGAAGAAGCCACTTGCAGAGAATATTCACATTTAATACTGTATGCCATAATTTTTTTTTCTTCAACATCTTTCCAAGTTGTTGGCCTTTTCTTTTCATGCATAGGAAAAGAAATCTTTATCTTTATTGTATTGGGGTTGTTTTATATATATGAATTTTTAGAGCCATGTTTAGGAAAATGTCTCAGGAATAGTCATTAGCTTTAGAGAAAGGTCTTCAGACTTGCTACTTACGGATTGCAAATGTTTTTTACCTGGTAATGTTTTATTCTTTTCTCCCCTAGTAAGCTCACTGTAAGAGCGGACATGTCAGAACTGAGTTTACTGATCTCCCACTCTGATCTGATCGAAATGAATATTGATATTATTCATTCTGATAGGAGACATTTTACAGAATGCTTATGCATGAGGGGAGGAAAAAGCAGCTTTGGAAGCAAGCACACTAGTCTTAAGTTATCAATTGCAGGATCAATTTGGGGATCTTCATCATCACACCTCATGTATGCTCTCTTGAGTTAGGGTGGAATCAACTGTCATCCAAACCATTAACAAGAGCCAGGTGATGTGATGGACTCCTGGATTTGAATGGACTTGTTGGTGGTTTTCTATTAGAATATTATTGTTTTCTGCAGCAGTTTTAAACATTTGTCTACTGTTGGGTTTATATCTCCCCTAAAAGGTGCCATATTGGCCAAATTTTCCTATTTTTAAACAAGTTTTTGAGATACAGTGACCAGTGCTCTCCCCAGCAGTAGACAGTACCAGACAGCTTCCTGTGCCACACTGACTGGAAGGAACTCCTTCTCCACAGAAGAGAGTCTCTTCCCCTGTGCCCAGCAATGACATGAGGCTATATAGAATAACCTCCAGGCCCTATTCATGGCCCCTCCTGGCTACTGCAAAAATTAACCCTGTCCTTGCCAGAACCAGGACACCATCACAGAAGGCCTCTAGATCAGTCAGGCATGATTTGCCCTTAGCGAAGCCATGCTGGCTGTCTTGGGTCACCTCCTTGTCTTGCATGTGCCTTAATATGTTGTCCCTGAAAATCTGCTCCTTGATCGTCTCATGCACAGAGGTGAAGCTCAAAGGTCTGTATTTTCCTGACTCTACTTTCTTCTCATTTAAAAATATAGAAGAGATGTTTCCTTTTACAGTCACCAAGAACTTTGTCTGACTACTCTGAATTTTCAAATATGATAGAGTGGCTTGGGAAAAGCACCAGCCAGTTCCCTCTGGACTCCAGGTTGCATATCACCAGGGCTCATAGACTGGTACCTTTTCAAGTTCATCAGGTGGAGTCAAACCTGTGCTTGGCTTACAGTGGAAGGAACACTGATCCTGCAAGCCTATATAGAGGTTCAGGGGGTAGATACTTGTTTTCAGTTGGCTCATTTGGATGAAATCTAAAAGAAGTCAAAGGCTCTTATAGTCTTACAATAAAAAAAAAAATTGAGTTTGAGATAGCTGATTTAGTAACCAAATAATCAGGGAAACATTGTTGAAATGAAATTGTTGGCATCCAAGGTTAATCAGTTTTTAATGGCTTAGGAAAATAGTCTCAATAGTTAGTAAGTTCATCTTAGACCAGAATATCTGTACCTCTTTGCCTTAATTTAGGGGAAAGCATTTGAACGTATTTGAAGATATTTTCTTCAAGCATCATGATCGCAACATTTCAAGTTCCTGGATTCCAGTGCATGCTTCAGGTGCAGTCTTCCTTCTATTTTCTTAGTGTAACTCCACAGTTCCTAGTCTGTGGGAACCATCATCTGCCACTGCAATTGGATTTGTTACTTGCAAATTCTGTGTCTGGCCTTAATAAATCAAACCAACCTCTCTGGTAAAAACAACAGAATGTCAGAAGAAAAATAGAAAAAATGTCTTCTTTATCTGTAGTGCTCTGCATGTGAATTCCTTCATGACAGCATAAAAGACAACCCAAGTATTTCAAAATGGATTTCCAAAATCTATTGCAAATAGATTGCTTACTATTTTAGTTTAGTGTATATAATGAATTCCAAAATAAATGTTTCTAAACTCAGAATGTACTACCTTTAATAAACAAGAAAACTTTCAGAATTATTATTATTATTATTATTATTACTTACAGGTTATGCACTTGAAGTGTCTTTTTGAATAGCTGTAAACCTAATACTGGGGAGACCATATCTGCAGTAATGTGTCTAATTATGGTCTTACCTGGACAAGAAGGATGTGGACATAGAGGAACAAATATGGTAAAAGGATATGAAAGTGATGGAGGAACTGAAGCATCTGTGATATGAGGGAACTGACAGAGCTGGGACTGTTCAGGAGAGCAGTAGACTCAGAAGGATCTCATCCAAATATGTCAGCATGTGTTGTGGGAAGTAAAGAGGATGAAGCCACACACTTCTTGGTGATGCAGAATGACAGGAATAAAGACATCAGGTACCAACTGAAATACAGGAAATTCCTCAACACAGGATTTTTCTTCACTTAAGAAAATTCTCTTTCACTGTGAGAGTTGTTGAATGCTTGAATTAATGGTCCAGGGAGGCCTTGAAGTATTCATCTTTAGAGATAGCTAGTCATGGTTGGAGTTGGAGCTCTGAGCTCTGCAAAAGCAGGAATATGAAACTGGGCATATAAGTGAATTGTATTTCCAGTACAGATGGGCATGATTTGTCCATTTCTATAAAGATGGAAATACATTATGTAATTGTATGGGAAATGTGCATGGTTTATAAGCTGATTGTAGATTGAACCCACACTGTATGTTATTTACAGCTGGTATGAAGGATTGTTATACCAACCATATGCTGTCTGACTTTTTGTTATATGAGAAAAAAGTGAGGTTGCATTTTTGCCACTTTGTCAGTCTAAGAAATGGATCTTATCATTCCCAAGAAAAAAATTGTAAAAATTATTTGTGTAGTAAAAAGAGAATCTCAAATGGTTATAATCCTATGAAAATAAAAGGTAGCAGCTCTGGTAGGAATTAATAAGAACTAGTACCAATTTACCAAATACTGTTCCATAGACTAAGACATTGTGATGATACATGAAGAATGAGGTTGTCATTTGTCTGGTTATTTGCATGAGGACTCTTAATTTTCCAAATGAGCAATTCCATTAGCTATCCTAGAGTCCGTGAGATATTTTTTCTTGTGGAAGTTGCAAAGGGAGTAATTCATGCTGGGCTTTTGTTCTTGGAAAATTAATGTTAGGCTTGACATTGTTGTTAGATTGTTTGTTTTCAGGAAATTTATTCCATTCCATGATGCATTTTAAAAGTTCATTTCAAGACACTTAGCCAAGACTCCTTTTTTCTACTTTTGCAATAAATAGAAAGCAGAAGAAGTATCATAATGACAGTAACCACTTTGACAGTCATCACTAAGGAGAGAACAACTAAGAATACAGTCTAATTTAATTTATAGTCAGAGCCATGATAGCATTTAGTAATCCCCGTCCCCTGCAAAATCATAACTATTCTACTGCAGCAGCTATCCTTTCCCCTTTCCTCCTGCCTCTCCTGAAAGTATTGGGAAGGGTAATACAGTAATTCCACCTACTCCAAATGTATGGTGACATTGAAAGGATATACTTTCTGTGTTTATCACAGCAACCTTTGCTGGGCAAACAAAGAGGTCATATTTTAAAGCCTTTGCAAAACACCTGAGGGGTGACAGAGACAGTATTGTCATGCGGGAAAGTGTTTCTGTGAAAATCCAGCTTTTAATTTCTTTTATCCCATGTTGAACTCATGGATTAAGATACGTGTGATTAAAATCAGTTTGTAAAGGTTGGATTTGGCTAGAATGATATTACATCAAGATAATGTCCAAGTGAGGATCACTGGAGTGCATTTTTGCTCCCACATTTTAAGTTCTTTGTCATGATGATCATTGGCCTCTGTTGGAAGTGAATTGTTCAACTCAAAATACAAATATTTTTCTAAGTTATTCTATGTAAATCTAAGAAAACAGTGATAGTATTGTGGCAACCTGAGATAGTGCCAGGTCCTGTCACTGAGTCCTTATACCTGTGTCCTTGTCTTTATCTTCTCTCCTCCCCCTGTAGACCATTTATGAGCTCAGGTAATGTGGTCACTAAGTCCTCTCACACCCAGGAGAATACCACTCAGTTAGCAGTAATTTACATTACAGGTCTTGTGATGTAATCACTATGAAGGAGAGATGCCTTTGTTGGAGTGAGGATTTGAGCAGAGAATTGATGAGCCCAGATGTGCCACATCATTTTTGGGTCCTTTTTTTCTCATGTGAGCAACTGCTGTTACGAGTTTGTGGTTGGTGTGCTCTGAAAATGAGTCATGTAGGTCATACTGAGACGTATCGGAAGAACATGTTGCAGCTACTGATGCTCTGATGTGCTCAACAAGTCAGGCACAAAAGTTGACCAAACCATTGGAACAAAAGTGCTTTATATCCTACAGAAAAAAATATTTCCCCCTAATTTTATTTCGCAAGCATTTGGATTCTTTTGTTTCTCCATCAGCTAAGCAAAAAACTCACTGGCATTCTCACCATTTATGGTTTGATCCATGTATGTTTCAGTCAGCAAAGATAGCATCCAGCAAAAAATGTGCTGTGGTTAACGAAACATGAACTACTTGCATATGTAAAAGAGAAAACATTGCACATATGCAATTGCACTTTAGTGATCCTTATTTTCAGTGTGTGTTAGAAATTAATTTTGGTCGAAGTGTATCACAGTTGCTGATAGCTATCTGATTTATGCATATGTTGTCTTGCCAATGCAGCATCAAGCTGTAAAGAGGGTTTTTCTGGTCAGTATTTAATTTTCATAAGGGCTAACATTAGCATTAGGCCGTTAGCAGGATTATAAAACTTGAAACATGCATGGTAATAAATCTTTTCCAATTACCAAGTTGTAAAAGCATCTTACTGGTAATTTCAGTGCAGTGGCTCACTCACTGATTTGAGAATCCATCTTCTTTAAATAGAGCAGAGATTGCCTAAGGCTGGGTCCACCTGCAGAGGGAGAGGTTGTCCAAGTGAAATGGCCTGATGGAAAACTGTATGGTGCAAAGTATCTGGGAACAAATACAGCCCACATGTATCAGGTGAGTATCTGTGTTTATTACCATGCGCTTGCTAGGATGTCTTTATTGTAAATTGCTCATTTGGCTCTAGCATTGGAGTGGCCAGCCGCACTTGGAAAGGAAGAAGACTGGAAAGGCCGGAGCGTGAATTCTTATTGTAACTGTTACCACACTTTAACAATATGTAAAACTTTCTAAGGTAGCAAGTGCTGTGCGCTGTTTGGGAGAGAGATTTCAGAAATTTACTTACAGAAAGAAAATTACTTGCTTTCTTTAAGAACTCGGGCAAACAGGTGGAAATTAAGATTGAAAGATGACATTTGTTATTTTCTGCAGGTTGTTTGCTTTCATTTTGTAAGTTCACAGCTAATTATACGATTAATGACATAAAATTAAGTATTGTATGAGCCTGCAATGAACCTCAGGCATTTCATAAGGGGTTGGAAGGGGAGACATTAGGAAGAAAAACATAACATTCATTTGTCTGAGGCATTTTTTCATTAATTAATCTAAGGAGCATTTTATCTTCAGCAAAGGCAAAAGGGAACTGAACACTGAAGGCAAAGCTAAAAAGCTGACTTCTGATTTCAGAGTAACAATTACTGGTTTTTTTGAGCTTGCCTTTGAGAAAAATCAGTCAGCAGCTTTGAGTACCCAGGTGAATGGTAGAAACTGCAATAAAACAATCACAATAATAATAGCACTTCTGAAAGAATGATAATCTAGATCCATTTCTTTTATATATATGTAATCATTTTCACTTATGTAAGTCTTTTCATCAGGGGGCCTCACATTACTGTACCAAAATGGCAAATTTACTGTTATATCTCCAGATAAATTAAGGCACAGGGAAACCAAATTACTTGTTGCATTGACCTTCTCACTTTTCCAATGACTTGCAATCGAATTCAAGCACTCAAATGCCTAAAGTCTTGAACTAGTCTCTAAATCTTACCTCATCCCTTATATTTAGCAGCTGCATTATGTTGTGAAGGTCGAAAATTCTTTATAAAGTATGAAGATTATTTTTCTATAGTACCATTTATCTTCAAATTGTTTAATCTTTAACAGCTAGTCTTCTGAGGAATATTGTGAGGTAAATTAGATGAATGTTGTTTTCTTTCATATTTGAAGGAATTTGACGTAGTCAAAACAAACGTCTTATTTTAGACCTCTTGAACAACATGATGAAATGAGTTTTGTTTAAGGAAAATGGATAAGCATGTGGAGGCTCAGCAAGATTTAGAGTTCCTCAGCATACAAACATAAATTCCTGTAAATTGCCTCTAACAATCTGTATCATGGTGGGAAATTACAGAGTTTAAAGATTAGAGGGAGCCCATATTGTAATACATAGAACTGTAGAGACAAGCAAGTATTTCGTCTTCAGGATGAGAGACGAGGCTGCCTGTGGCCACAGATTGCAAAAAGTTTATGACAGGAAGGGTGGAAGATTAACTTCAAGACATACTAGTAGTTCTTACTCTGGTCTTTCTGAACAGTATCTAAAAGCTCCCAGGACTCACACGTACACAAAGGTTTATTTTCATCTGGTGTGATCTGTGTTGTACCTTTGAGATTCTCTTACCCAGTCTTTTGCATGATTTCTTAGATCTCATAAGGCAAATCTGTTCTAGTTAAAAAATTCTGTGAATTTTTGTCATGTTCATCAGACATTTGTACCAAATGCAGCAGTACTTGAGCATGCAGGAGCTATGCATACCAGAATTTGTATCATACAGTTTTCATTTGTCAGCCAGTATCCTACACAATCCCTAAGCAGAGCTAAACCTGCCAAATGAAGCAGGTGCTCAAGTGAAATTATTAATGTGATCTACAGCTGATTTCTTGATGATTTCTGATATTGAGGTTCACAATTGAGTTAGAGTTTATTAAATTATCCATTCACTCCATTAATTGCTTTCTGACAGTTTTTCCTTCAATTTATGATGTGCTTATAGAAAAAATCTCATGAAGATAGTAACATCACATAGTACAGCAGCAGAATCCAAGTGAAATAACTTACTTGGTAAAATGATGATTTGAAATGTAAGATCTGCAATCTGAATTGAATTGGAGCGATTTGGAATTGTGGGTTTATATTTTGCATGAATCATGATGCTATTGAAAGGCTTAGAGAAGCTCTTGTGTTTACTATCAGTGTAGGCAAATTATTTCCAGTGTGATATGCTGGATTATACCTAAAGAACTGCCACTTACTCTTCATTTTAAATGTGCAATATAGTTCATACTGCAAGTATGGCATTCTCTGGTATGGAATATTTGCATCCTACTGCACACTGTGAGTAAAAACAAATATACTGACCATTTAAGAAGAGATTTTCTTATCACATGGAATGTCAGAGTTAATCTCCTACCCAGTTTTTTCACCAGGGATGCAAAAAACATTATTACCAACTGTAATATGCAACAATATTACCAAATGTCTTGTGCAGGAAGGAGCAGGAATAGCAGAAAGACTGTTCTTGCACCCTGCATTGCCATCATTTAATTAAACAAGCTTAAGGCAAATTGACCTTTAAGTTCCTCTAACATACTGCTAACAGAGTAGGCTTATGGGGTTAGTAACAGGAGCAGAAAGGAGTAAGGATGACTCTTGTGATTTTATTATCCATTTGTGTGCTCTATGCATTTTAAATGCATTCCAGATTTGTGCAGCCCTATTAGTTGCAGTGGAAAAATTGGTTTTAAGGAAGTTAATAGATCATAGTTCTGTATCCTGGCTTTTGAGAATGGACATACGGATTTTTCAGCTGTTCACATATCAATCTGACATACTCAGCTACAGCAAGCTTTTAATTTGAAAAAACCACAGTCCATTTACAAATTCAAATGCATTATTGTTCATTTGTATCTGTAATAATACTTTTGATAAATCAGTATTCTCCTATGTTTGTACATGTGCTTATTCTTCTAGTCAAGTGTGCTGTTGTCATTCACATAGTCTCATTAAATTACCTAAGGATGTAGAATAGGACTTCTAAATTTTATACCAAAATATAAATTATTATTTCTGTGGGAGCTAAACTGCAGTCACAGATAATAGCTGAAGTTCACAACTGTTAGATGAAGTATTAAACTAGAGGAAAAAATCAGCAGCTACTGAAAAAGCTTAAATGCTTCAAAGCCTCAGCATTTTAACATTCCTCACACCTAGTTACATTTCCTTTCTCATTTTCTGCTAACAGGGTTCATATTGGATTAAATCTAAACCTAAGCATGATAAAGCTTTTCATCTTCTGAACAGAGCATTTAAAAGAAATTCCATCAGATTCAATAAAATTCTGTTAACTGGTATTTCCTTAGTTGTCACTCACACTTTCTTTTGACATGGTCTTCCTCAACCTTGAATCACAGGATGTTAAAATTAATTTTTTATTTATCAGAAGCAAGTTAAGAATTAGAGACAAATAAAAATGACACAAGGACATTTTAATCTGTCACTCCTGCAAAATAATGTTGCCTGTCTTGTTACTGTTCAGCATTCCTAATCTAAAAACTTTTACTTCCTTATATATGTGTCAGTGCTGATTTTGAAGTCTCTTTGCTTAGGTATTATTTCCAATGAAGTATATGTTGCAAATCCGAAGAAATAATATTTTTTACGTTTCAGCCTAATTTTGTGCTAAAACAGATAGCAAAATGTCTGTATATGTCTTCTTTGCTTACATATATATTTTCATATGGAAATATTTCCAGGAACTTCCTGCAAGAGTTAATTATTATTTTATTTTCAAATTCTTGGTTTTTTTTTTCAATTAGGTGGAGTTTGAAGATGGTTCTCAAATAGTAATGAAGAGAGAAGAAATATATACACTGGATGAAGAGCTTCCTAAGAGAGTAAAAGCACGTTTAGTGAGTATTTGCTGATGTTAACTTTGTAATATGTGTATATGCTCAAAAGACCAATAACACTGTACTAGGATTTATTTTGGATTTTCGGTTTAAACAGACTCATGTTTTGTGAAGCCTGTGCTCTTCAGAGTGGCTAAATCAGCCCAATTAGGATGTGTCTCCATTTGCTAGTGAGATGGTTAGTTATTCCTCCAGTACAGGCAAATGCTGTTGTCAGACATAATTCTTTTCTCCTAAAAGGGACATCGTGTTTGTTTGATCTGTCAGATCAGGAATGACCAAGTTAGTAAACATTTAATTTGACAGACATTCTGTTCTTTCAGTTTACTTATAACAGATATTGTTTTTTAGAAACTTTCCAGCTTCTCAGAGCTTTGTGATTTTAAAAGCCTTAATTTAATAAAAGGCAATTAACTTCTTGTAAGAAACAATATAACTGATCAAAACTCATTAATGTTGTTGGCAGGATTTATCAGCATTTCACTAGTCTTTGGTTTAAAACCAAATCTTTGCTGCTTTTTTTTTAAGTTTCCTGTTGTTTCAAGCAACATCCACCAGCTACATTTTTATGTATGTATGCCTAGTGGAAAAGTGTTGAACCTCACAGAGAGTGTAACTCATAGAGGTTGAAAAGGGAAAGTACTTCCATACATTTGTTGAAGGAGATGACTGTTTTTACCTGTCTTAAGACAGTTTTTTCTGATGTAAAGTGCACCGGTAAAACATTCTAGGTTAGGAAACCTTTATGTCAGTGAATTTGGGATAAATGCACAAATCTTTCAGTGTCCTGATTAGAGTTAAAATGTCTTGGGAAATGTTAAAAGAACCATCTAATGGGGCTTTTTATTATACTTGGAAAGCATACCATTGACTTTTTTTTTTGTTTAGAATGCAGGGTAATAATAATAATAAAAATAATGGGGTTTATGATACTGTTTTTTAAATTTATTTTTTAGAAATCAATGTCTTTTTATTTATTTGTATATTAACTTCATTAAGGAGTTAACTATAGATTTAAAACATTAAATTTGGCCACCTGACTAAAAACCACCCCAACAGTTATTGAAACTTCTGCATGATTTTTTACTAGTGACTTAAAAACTAGAAATATACAGGTCATGCCCAACACCTCCTTCCTCTCCTTGTGCTGAACACAGTGAAAGTTAAAGATGGTCTATGATCCTGTTTCTATTTATTGTAGTAAAAGACACCAGTTTCTTCTAAATGATGTTTTTCTTAATCTTGGGAGTTCTTCCATGACTCCAGCAGTATAAGTTGGTCCAAAATATTTTGCCTCTGATTCTACCCAAATGGCTTGCTGTTTGTTGTTCCACTGCTTTGTTAGTGGGGATTCCCAACTGGTATAAATTTGGTGATGGGTGACCAAACTGTGACCCTGATTCTTTGCAAATTAGGCAGTACCCAGGCTTCTTTTCAGGCATCCATGACATAGTACCTTGCATTTAAAACTTTCCTGAATAATACAAAGTGGTGAATATTACATGATTCTGCTAGGATCAAACCTGCCCAATAGTTGCATCACTTCCATGTCAGTGTTTTCTCACCTAGAATTATCATGACTGTGTGATCCCTGGATAAAATCCAGACTAACAACAGATATTATTTACGTGTTTCCAATGAGCACTACAGACATAGAGAATTTAATGCAGAATAGGACATGCAAAATATGGAAAGATAAAAATTGTATGTCTGTGTAATTAATGTCTGGTTTTAGTCTACAGCTTCTGACATGAGATTTGAAGACACATTTTATGGAGCAGATATTATCTTGGGAGAGAAGAAAAGGCAGAGAGTATTGAGTTCTCGCTTTAAGAATGAATATGTGGATGATCCAGGATACCGCACCTTCTTAAAAAGCTCATTCCAGAAAAAATGCCAGAAAGGACTTTAAGGGAAGCAAGAGAAGAGAAAGGGTTCTTGATTAAAAAGCATGCAGCATTATTTCCTATTGGGTTTTTTAATTGAACACTCCGTTTTACAATTAACTAATCCATACACCAGCCTTGTAATATGAAGTACTTGAGTTCTGATTTCACCAGTAAGCGTATTTAAGAATTTGTAATATTTTGCAGTATAAAACCAGTGGAAAACCAGGAGAGATTAATAAATGATATGCTGAGGAGAAGTTTCAGTCCTGCTCTCATTGAAATAAGTGGTAAAATTCCCTTTGAATTCTTTGATTCATAATTCTGAGAAGGAGACAGACATTTTAGTAAACAGAGGTAATGTCAGTGGCTTACTTTTTTCTGCACATAGGAAAGGATGTTAAGTTCAAAAATAGCAGTTTTTGTAAAACATTTTTAAAACAAAACCAGATTTGTACAGTACTGAGACAAAAAAGGCTGTACTTACTTTGTACAGTGCTTTTACATTTTTATGTCACTGCTGTTTTCACTAGGATTTGATGTGGACTCAGCTATTGACTTAGGTATTTTTGGCTTTTAAGGGAGGTATCTTCAGCACAGCAAGGGTATTTTGTATATTTAAAGAGACAGATTTTGGCAGTTTATTTTTAAACATGTTTTTCATAAGTCTATTAAAAATTGCTACTTGTAAAATATAAATTTCTTTCACTGTGTGTATGAAAATTAGAGTTTAAATATATATGCTTAACAGCCTAGTTTTGAATGAATATATTATGGCTTTTATTTTGAAATAATGTTCTAGCAATGTAATAATGTTTTAAAATAAATAAATGCTTTACTACAATTGCAACATTTTCCTGTTGATGTGATTTTGAACCCTATTTTTTCACACCTGTAGGAATCAAGAATATATGCTGTATTTTTCTGAACATAACAGAATATACATACAGACACTCACATAGCTTAATGTTAAAATGCAGAGTTGATAAGTACTGTACTTTAATTTCTTGTCTTTCTGTCTTTCGTATCTTGACCTTTCTGGATGTTTCACAGAAAGCAGAAAGTCTGAATTTGTCTGAACACTTGGGTATGTGAACCTAGAAGGGAGCGTTATCAAAATGACATCATCTGTTTCTTGTAAATTGGACAGTCAGCAGGATTTCTGACTGTCTGCCACAGGAAAAAGAGCCCTCCAAAATCCAATTTAAATCCGAGCACTGCTGTTTCTAGGGCTCTGTTTGCAAAAAAACCTGAATATATGGACCCAGAGATTTTTTCTGTACAAAAACCAAGTCCTTTATATGCTGAGGCATACAGATCTTTGTTTCACTGAAGCCTTTCCATGATTATTCTTATTTTTTCAAGTGGGCAGTGAAATCTTTTCAATTGCTATGTGACACCTCAAGTGACAATGTAAGTTTTCTGTGTTACATTAACTATCTTTTCTTGTACCATGAAATCACTCAGAATCCCTTTAGTCTAAGAAATTGCTTAGCTGTGACAATTGGAATGTATATCTAATTGATAGCACTTTCTCTAAAGGCACTGGGTTGTGGTGGATGCTGTCTGGCATATTTCACAGAATCAGGGCTCTTTTTGTTACTGCAAAGAAAAGATAAAAACTAATGACAGATCTGCAAAATGTAAGATTGCTGCTGCCTTCTGCATTGCGTGCAGCTAATAATCATGCTGTATGGGGTTTGTGTGACTGGGTTTTTGTAGTGGGGTCTACAGGGGTGGCTTTGGGAAGCTTCTAGCAGAGTCAAGGCCAGCTGGCTCCAAGACAGACCCATGCTGGAGCAGGCTGTGCCTGAAAAACTGTACCCTGTGGAAGAGTGACACACATTACAGCAGTTTCTGGAGAACTCTTGCCCGTGGCATGAGCTCACACTGGAGAAATTCATAGATAGCTGTCTCCTGTGGGAGGGACCCCGTGTTGGAACAGACTCCTCTCCCTGAGCAGTAGTAGGAGCCATATGTGATGAACTGACCATAAGCCCCCTTCAGTGTCATCCTGTACCTCTGCAGGGAAGGAGGAAGAGCCCAGAAAGAGGGAGATGTAGGAGGAAGGTGTTTGTAGGATTTGATTTTACTTCTCATTATCCTGCTCTGATTTTGTTAGTAATAAATTCAGTTAACAGGCCCAGTTTGTCTTGTTTTCCCTGAGATGGTGTTTGGTTTGTGATCTTTCCCTGTCCTTAACTCATTAACTTTTTGTTGTATTCTCTTTTCCCTGTCCAGCTATGGAGCTGAGTGGCAGAGTGGCTTTGGTGAGTGCCTGGCACTCAACCAGGGTCAACCCATTACACCTAATTACCAATGCTTAGTTTCAAAATTCTGTGTTCTGTGGGAAGAAAGCTTTTATGATATTTCATGAAGGTTCAAAACAACTATGGCATTATTAAAAGGTTTAATACATATTAAAATATTTTGTAATTGGATAGGTGATGCTATGTGGTACAAGAGAGGCTAGATATCAAATGCATGTTCTTTGCCTGGATCTGATATGACCTGTTGTAAAACCATGAATAAACCCCTCATTTCTGTAGAGTGGATTTTTCTCTTCAAGAGCCTTGAAATTTGCTGACTAAAGGGTTGCAAATTTTTTTATAGAACATTCAGGCAAAAAGTTGGCTTGTTTCCTCTTCTACCTTTCATCAAGATCTTTACTTTGTAAGTTCTCAAAAGGCACTGAAATAATTTCTGCCTTTTGTAAGGTACTAGAAAATACCTCTGAGTAAATGAAAAGTGTAATTGTCATCATTGCAGTTTTGTGCCTCCTGTTTCAGGACTCATGGTCTTTGCAAACCAGATTGGCTAAACAACTGGCCTGAAAAGACAGTTCCTTTTCTCTTACAATTCCTGAAAAGCCACATTTTTCTGTTCCACGACAGATAGTGTTATGGACCTTTCAGGTGTATGAGAGGGAGAATACGTTGGTGTGGAATGCTCTGGGAAACCAGGAGCTTGCCACAAACTGAATCAGGTAGACAGACACCAAAACAGGATTGCTTGTTCTCAATAGCAAATTCTCAATAGCAAATTTCTCCAGTAAAACATCTGTGTGTTATTTTTCTCCTGGCGTTAGAGAGAGATACATCTTTTCTAGTGAAAAAGCATGCCAGCATTTGTGACCATTTCAATTACAGTGTCTGTGTGAGGAAGTGTGCAATAGGGTAGGAAGAGTGAAACCCTGTTAAAGACTGGCTAACTGAATTGGCATGGTATTCCTAGGAATGGAAAAAAAAAACCAAAAAAAACCAACAAACAACCCCCCCACCACAAGAATTGAATATTAATAGCAATGCTCCAGGATTGGATGGGCCATGTTCTTTCTATTGCCTTATACATACAAGAACAAAGTAGCTGTTCTGTATAGTTGCAAGTCCTGAAGGTTGTGGATGAGAACACAAAGTAATAGTTTGGTCAGGATACATCAAAATTATTTTTATTCACTCTCATCTGAAAAATATCAAGGAAGAATCTGAAGTACTTCAATTTATGCTGGCTTGTGAAGTAGAATCCTTTAATGCTATGACTCTGATTTCCACAGCTATAAGTAAGGTCTGATAAAATCAAATTACTAGAATTAGATAAAAATAAGATTACTTCTTTTGAATCCTATTTGCTATTGTATTACTGAAGCAAAGCAATTTTGTTGATGCTTAATAGGAGTTCTGCAATAAATTGTGTTGTGCCACAGTGGTAAAAATTTCCAATTAGAGTAATAGAAAAATTCCTGCAAAATATTGTTGCTTTGAAACTTGTTCATACTTTCCAACTGTGATGCAAGTGAACAGCAATGTTTTGTAACAGAGAACTTAATATGATATTCTGATATTTATAAGTAAAATAGAGCCAGGTAAAAGCTGTCCCTTCTTATGCAGTTGCACTCTTTCTGATTTTGTGAAATGTTTTCCAATATAGAAGACATTATAGGGGAAAATAACTGATAAGCTACATTCTTCTTGAATGATCAATAATAAAAAAAATTGTTACTTGTGCTAAATAACAAATATTTGTATTTGCTATCTGTGCTTCTCAATTGTGCCTCTGTTTAGTGGCACAATCACAGCTATTAACTTTGATAGCAGATGAAGACAAAATTTTAATTTCACTTACTGGTATGAAATGCTGAGTTTTCTTCAGTCTATAAATTTTGTAGTGGTTTTTCTGTTTCTTGTTAGCCAACTGAAGTATTTAATGCCAGTGTTCAACAGCATATTAGTAGGAGAGAAAGCTTATATAGGGTGGGAAAAAGAAATCTTTCTTTTTCACATAGGCACAACAGGCATATCCATCTCTTTCAAAAATTGCAGAACTATCTGATAGATTTATCACACACCTTCACATTTCAAAAGCCATCTCTGGGGCTTCTAGTCTTGAATTCCAAATGCCTTAGACAGCATTTTTCTCTGACACATCTAGCCAAAAGAAAATAATGATGTTATGGTAGGGCATAAAAGTTTTACTGGAGTTCATCTCAGCTGTTGTATATACAGTCTACTCGGTTATAACTTCACTGTTACTACCAGACTGGATTGTCCTACAGCCGTCCTGCTGTTATTCTCAACACTTAAATGTATTTCCTCTAAACTTAGATTTGTAGGCAGAGCTGGTAGCTGCTAAAACTTTTGTAAGAGTCCATTTTGAGTTACTAAAAACTTTGGCAATTTAGATATCCTACAGCTGAAATTTTTATGTGTGGGTTCGTGTCTGTAAAAGTCAGGAAAGTTTACCTCAAGCAGTTTCATCTTTTGGAACGATTCTGAGAAGGAGGATTAAGGATTAAAAAAATCATCCTTCTTTCTGTCCCAAAGTTTCCCAGGCCTTTATTTGGCAACCTCCCTGGTTCCTTTATACAGTGAGTTTCTTTGGACAGCGACCTGCTGGTGGATGACTAGAAGAGTGATTCCCATCAGACTTTAGAGGTCGGTTTGTGAAGTGTTTCTGTAGATGTGCTGTCATTTGACTGAGCCATCATAAACTGGTCTGTGGCTGGGACTCTGAGGCAGTGTCTTGGAAGAACCTGTACCACTTCAGGGCTTCTTCCACCACAGTGCCCTTCTGCAGTGAGGGACTGGGCTGTGCATGCATCACCACCACAGCTCAGCACTGACCTTGCAGTCTGGGAGAGCCTTTTGTCCTTTTTTTTTCACCCTAGTTACTTCCGTGGAACACAGAGGTAAGCTCTTGTTTGTTCTCAATGCCTTGCTAAAGTTGCTGCTGTATTGAAAAAAAGGATGGGGGAAAAAAACCAAAAAAAGCCAACAAAATCAAGCAAGAAAAAGAAAGAACTCCAAATTGCTTCAATACAAAAGTGTTAAAAAGTTGGAGGCAAATATGGAGAATTCATGGAGCTGTAAGGAGAAGAAATAGAGGGACCAGATTCTTAAAAAGAGATTTGTTCAGTCTCTGCAGAATTCAGGATGCCTGAGGGTCAAATTTCTTGTGGTATAAGCAAATGGTTGTGAAATGTACCAGCAAATTACTGAATTATTGCTTTTAGGAACATCATTAGGAACATTCCTGAAGCCAATTACTGCATGAACTCAAGGAGCAGTTATCTCTTTTTCCTAAGGATCTGGTCCTTCTGTACAGATGGAAAGTCAGTTATATAGGATGAGATTTTAAATTTTTTTCCCATTGGTTACTAGAAAAAAACAGGTTTTGTGTTTGAGTGCTTTTAAATTACTATGCTCGAGTTAAGGATGCAAAATATGAAGTATTCAGCTAAAGCCAAAATTTTCCCAGAAGATACATAATGCTTTAAACTTCCTCATATGTTCCTTACAGATCCAGTCACTAGATGAACTGTAGGAAAGAATCATCATAATGACTCTTTGGAATGCACAGGAGTTAAAAGCAAGGAAGAATAGAGACGAGGCACTGCATTCCCAAAGGCATTTTTTTGGCACAGTACTAACATTTGATGCCAATGTCATGCTACATTACTGAGGATAAAAGGCTCAAGGAACAATGTAACAGAACAAAATTATCTTTGAGAAGCTTCCATATCAAAAGTAGTCCATTGTAATCAACCTTTTCGTTTCTGTGTGGGCATATGAACTGTACATAAATAATAAAAGAAAGCTGCTGACCAAGCTGCTAACCTCAGTCCAGTCCAGGTGTGGCAACCAAAGGTGACTTGCATGACTCTGCTATTTTTCTTTGGGTTCTATTAGGAGAATAAAAGCAGGAACGGGTGAATTCATTATTTATTATCTTTTAGCTGTAAAGAGAAAGGAGCAGTTAACTCCTTTTCCTATTGGCATATTGAAATAGCATTAAGATAGACTTCTGTGCTGAATATCTCTTTTGGTTATTTCAAGTGTTCTGTCCTCTCAAAAGAAGGGATGGAGCCATTCTGTTCTCCACTTATCTAGTTTTGTATCTCCCACTTAAAGCCCCCCACCAGAAAAGCAGTCAAAAATGAGCTAAAATTTTTCCAGCTCCAAACACGCTAACAGAAAAAAGGACAACTTCCAGTATTTCCGTGACAGCCGTGTGGAGCCAAGATGCAGAGATCTCTGAAATGGGAAGGACTTCTGTGTCTCTAGTGTGTCTCCATGCTCCCTCTGTGGACTTTTATCTATCTAATACCTTAAGACTTGGCTTGAGATGCATGGAATATGTTCTGCTTCACATTTTCATGTATATGCCAGTATGGTCTGTAGATGGGGATCAGTGCTATCTCAGATAACAAAATGGGTACTGACTACTGCATTTTAAATGCTACTGAATAAATGCATAGCTACAGGAAACTCTGGTGCTGTAGGCTAAACCCAGAAATCATTAGGTTTTCAATGGTCTCACCCTTGTCATCCACCGAAACAAAGCAACATAGAACAGCATATTATAACAAGAGCTCACAACTTTGATGCCATCTTCCTGTTTGATTTTGGGCAGGTCTCCAGAGATCATGTCTTTGCTTAGAGAAATTAGTGGATGTGAGACCATGTAAGCTGGTTCAGTAAGAGCATTTGAAAAATAAATGTAAGGTACGTTATGAAATAACAAAGAGCTACATGAATGAAATTCTTCAGTAGCTCCTTTTGGCCAAGGGAAAGTCAAGCAGAGGCTACATGAGATAGGTGCTGTAACTGGAGGTAAACCTGTGCAAAAAGAACCTTGAGCTGCAGGATACCCCTGAGACAGTGGTGTAAGTATTGCTGTGTGCTTAGAGAACAAGCAGGACCAAGACAAAACCATGCATGCAGAATTTTTCCCCCCATATTTTGAAACACTGAAGGAGGATTTAAAACAACTGTTGAGCTTTCCGAGATCTTTGTTGCCAAAGAAGGTGGATGTCTGATATGTAATAATACTGTTGTGCTACAGCACTCTAAGGTTTTGGAATAATCAAAGAAAATTGCCCCTCAGGAAAATTCACCTGCTATTTTACTGGCCTTCCACTGCTGGGGATGACAACTGCTGTAGGGGGGTGTAGGTAACCCCCACCCTACATAAACGTGATCTGAGTGCATTGCTCTCAAATTCCAGCACTTTGCTCTGTGACACTCCCCCAGAGCTATTTAACTATAGGCACTCATGAAAAAAAAAAATTTATTGTAGATGTTTCCTTGTGAAGTGCCCATCAAATAAACTGCTGAGATAGTAATGAGAAAATTCATGTCAATTAGTAATTTTTTAAAAAGACAGGAGAAACCAATTGAGAAACCCCAGGAGGGTAATCACTTGCCATCTGAATTATTAATTTCATGATGTGTTTTAAGAGAAAGGACACGATAGCCACTAAAGGAGGCCCTGGAGGAACACAATACTGGTACATCAACACAATTGATTTCTCAGTGATTTAAAGCAAATTATCTTAGTGACAAGTTTAAAAGTTTCCAGTTGAAAAGGAGATGTTACTTCTGGGCCAGTGGAGGGTCTGGAGGGTCCTACATAGCTATGGTTGCTGGGCAAGTATAACCAAAAGCATTGGTGCAGCTTGCCAACTTTTCTTGCCATTTTGGCCATTTTTACCAGATGCACTGGGATATATCACAGGTATGCTCACCAGTTTCACAACTTCTTTGGCTTGTCTTCTCCCCTTCCTTGCCAGTCTCATGCCTTAGGAATAAAGGACAAAATGATAGTTCAAGTCTGACTTGACATGCAGACATGGATCTCTACTCTTTTCATGGTGTCATAGCAAAAGAGCAGCTCTGACTCCATAACAAATACTGTTGCAGCAATTTGATTGATATGTCAGACAGTGCTTTAAATGAGGAAGGTCAAAAGTTTTCATAGAGAATAATACTAAATTTTTCAAATGGAGAATGGGGGCCAAAATTACTTGTTAAAAGCTATGTAGCACTAAGGTGAGAGCTGACGGAGTGAAAGCTGCAAGTTTTTGCCCAATAAAAATTATAACAATACAGCAATTATAGCTTAGTTCTGCTATGAGAACAGTCTCTGGCAGCCCCTTACTGTTGTCAGGCCATGTAATCCATTTTCTCTAGTGAATTACGTGGTATTCCCTATGGCAAGAATACTGTTTTGCATTTTCCTCCATTTCTTTTTATCTGGATTTTGTGGTTTATGCTTTGCATATAGCCCTTAGACAATATAATTGCCTTGTAGAATCTGTCCCTTCCTGTCTGGTGCTCCCTTCCCCAGCAGTTTTTAACATGCAAAGGGCAGGGTAGAATCGATGACTCAAAATATTCTTACGTTTTATACAGCTCTGTACATAATCCTGTAGTGTGTGTGGCAGACTCCTCCTTAGTTTCAATCATGTGCTTGATTTTCTCCTGCTTTGCTGCATAGTGAGTTAAGATTTTAAGTATGCATTACATGCTGTAGTCTGAATCTTTTGGAATTTGTTAGGGTGTAGTTTTGGGGTTCAGACCAGAGTGAAAATATCTCAAAAATCCTTGGTAAATCAGTACAGCACATGAATACCCTTCTTGTTCTTTTAATCTTTCTGTGGTGTATACTGCAAGAATGCCAATCTATAATTGTATTAGAACTAATTACTTGGTGATTTTTATGTAAAAAAATAATTTTTGTAAAAACTTTGTGAACAACATGTATGATTAAAAGGTAGATTTTTTTCAACATTGATTTTTACAGGTTGGAATGAAAATATATCCAGAAAAAGCAAGTTTTTCCTTGTTACTTTCTATCACAGTATTTCATGAACTGAATTTTACCAAATTTATTCCCACGTCTCTATAGAAGGACCTAATTCTAAAGCAAAATTTTCATAAGAAAAGGGTAACAGAAGAAAACCCAGTTCTGTATCTGGACATTTGGAGCAACAGCCTCTGAATGTAAAATATACCTCTATGTGTATATTTTCAGATAAAACTCAGAACTTCAGAAACTCATCAGCGGTATAATCTTTTGAACTGAAAGTCTTTTAGCAGCTTCCCCAGAGAGTTAATGGAAGCTGTGATGGCATTCCATTTGATAGTGATTTTGTCATTAGCAGTCCTTTTAGATAAGGGATTATGCTTAGCAACAAATGGTCACTTTTGCAGAAATAGAGCATTAATTTAGCTCCAGTTTCTAATTTTTAATTTGTCTTTACATGAAAAATGCAGTAAATTACTCTTAGACGTGAGATCCGTGATACATCATCTGAGTTGAATTTTTAATTAGATGGGTTCTGCAATGTAACACACATCCTTTAGTTGTAACCTGTGTACTTTTACTCTAAACATGCAAGGCAACTGTCTGAGTACTTTGTTTCAGGTGGATTGTTTGTGTTTGGAAGTTTTATTTGATTGTGTTTTTTGTTTGTTTGTTTGTTTATAGGAAAAGAGCTGGCTGTTGCAGAAATTAAGAAAACTATTTGCAAATAAAATATGACAGATTCCTTCAAAATAGGGTATCTCCTTTTGCTCTCAAGCTTTGAAAGCATTGAAATAAGAAAGCAGGAGGAGATCTTATAGAACAGCAGAGGATCTACTTGAGAATACATTACTGAAGAAATAAAATAATGCATAGATCATAGAAGGGAACCAAAGTATTTGGAATAAATGTTCACTGGGTTTTAACTAGAATTTATGGATTCATTAAAGACTCTCTGCAGCAAAATTAATCCTGATTATCTGCTTTTGAAGCAAAGTAAAACAAGGGAATACATATGCTTCTTAGCCCTATCTCTTCTAATCATGTTTTTGTAGCATAGAATTAGGCATTTCAACTGCATAAATGGAAAGTAATTTTTTCTTGAATGACTGAAAATGCACATTCTAGAAAAGAAAGTATAAGGCAAAGTAATTCTTAATGGTTCTCTCCTTTTAGATTAGCTGGCAGATGCAATCATCAATTTTTTAGTCCTGTGGGTTTAGTAAAAAAATTTTGAGAAAATTAGAGTAATCTCAATTAAGCCCTACAGACCCAAGGAATGTACTTAAACTACATATATATATATATATATATATATATATATATATATATATATATATATATATAAACCCCAAACCTCGCCTTCAAAAAGTTGTCTTGTGACAGACAGATCAATGCATGTCTAATTTTGAATGAAAGCCCATTCCTGTCTTCCTTTTTCCAGGCCATATGAAAACATATGATTTAGATAATTTGTTGAATTTCAGTTGAATGCTGAAAATACCTTCAGTTAAAATGGAATGAAAATATCCCAATAAAGCTCTAAAGAAAGTTAAATCTCCTCCCTTGGTGAAGAGTTTAAGTCTTAAATTGTAGTGGCTGGTACTGGTGATGAATTGGAAGCTGTCTTTCTTGCAGCAGCCTGTCATCACTCTGCTCTCTGCTCCTCTTGTGATTTGATTGTTGGTTGACTGGTGGCATGAACAATATATCTTCTTAATCTCATTGGGATTTAGTAAGATTGGATGTATTCTTCAATGAAGTACAAGGAACATAATCTTATATAAAAGCTTTCTGTCATTTTAAAAAAGAAGTCTCTGAAAACTTAATTTTAAGCAGACTTTTAGCTTAAATAGTCATTGAGGCAGTAAATGCTTCTTCCCCACCAGACTTGCGGGGACAACTTTAGTTTTGCATTTGGGAGGAAACTACCAGACCCTGCTCAATAGTTAAGTCCCCAGCTAAGGGGGTTTTTTAATAGCTTCCTTGGTTTGTAAGCATTTTGGCACCAACTCAAACTTTTCTCATTACGCAAGATGTGGCTCTCTACATTTGGATAGAAAGTTACTACAAAGATAAGGGGGGCGGGGGGAACAGAGGGAGCAGCATTCACCAAAGGAGAATTTTTCTTCTAAACTTAGTTAGCATGAAGAAGTACTTGTTCCCTGGGTGAATAGAAATCCTGGGCAGTTAATCATGAATAGTGTGATTGGAATACTACTTTCCAAGGGAGAATCCTGCCTAAGGAAGCCTGGCTGGATGTTAATAGCTGTGGCTTGGCTCTGCTGGCAGTTCCTGTGCTAATTAAAGTAACAACATGAAGATTTATAAAATGCACAATAAAGTCCTAAACACAGATGCCAACGGGATGGAGATGATTTTAGTTGAAATCACACAGGTTATCAAGACAAGTTGGTAATAAATGACCCTGCAAAGATGCAATTTCAGTCCCTTGCTTTTCCTGCCAGTTGAGGAGCAGTTCTGTTAAGACAAACAAAGCACTGTGATATGCACTGTGAAATCTCTGTTGCTGAAGGTCTTTAAGAAAATTTTAGACCAGCATCTGTCTAAAATACCTTAGGAGTAGCAAGAACTGCTTTAAGGCAGGAGGTGTGTTTCTTTCTGCTGCAGTTTTGTGCTGTAAAAAATGGGTGGGTGCTTCAAAAACCTCAGACTGAATAAAGCTAGTTGTATGTAAGCTTTGATTATAGGGTAAGGACTGTGGAGCAAGTTTTCTGTGGTCAGGAAATGAAAATATTCTCAACGATAACATTAAGTAAACATTTACCATGTAAATCCTTTTTTGGAAAACAGATGTGTTTCCATTTTATATTCAAGGGAATTCTCTTAATGATGACTCTAGATAAAAATATCCAAAGTTTTGTTTGTAAAATTTCATTGTCTTGCTAAAAAAAATGTCTGTATATTAATTCTGTGTAAATAGCAATATTCTGTCAGAGGAAAGCAATCACAAGATATTATATTTCAACTTTAATATGGCTGTACTACCACAATGCTACTATCCTGAATTTCAAATTAATTTAATTGAGCTCTAATGAATAAAATTAGTTGTCCTAATGTAATTAAAATCTCAACTGAAGGGTTTAGCAAATGAATATAATGGTAATTGTGGCTGGCTTGATCTTTTGCAACCTGAGATTCTCAGCTACACCTGTCCCTTTCCCTTTCCCCATGTAAAAGATAGTGAGTAACCCCAGAGAGTGGGTGCAGGAGCTGCTCTTTAGAGCTGCTTACTGAAGCAGTCTGACTGCAGGACAAATTGCAATGCTAGTGAAATGAAAGCCTGAAGAAAATAGCCTTTTACTGGAATCAGGGTGTAGAAAAGTCGATGTTAATAATTGCACAGTGCTGAATGCCTTTTCATATTCTAAATAAAAGCGATGGCAGTATGATTCATTTGATACTTTGCAAACTAAACCTTCTCAGCACTGGTTATGAAATAAATATATGAGCTCAGAGAGCAGTCCTGGATATCTTTGTGAAAAGTACCTTTGTGATTTAAGTTTCAGCAAATCACAGAATGGTTTGGGTTGAAGGGGCCTTTAAAGATCAGCTAGTCCAAGCCCGTGCCATGGGCAGGGACACCTTTCACTAGAACAGGTTGCTCAAAGCCCCATCCAGCTTGACCTGGAACGTTTCCAGGGATGGGGCATTTACAACCCCTCTGGACATCCCATTCCACTCTTTCATTACCATTACATGTGATGTAACTTTTCCACCTTAATCATAGCAATGTTACAATTCTTCTGTTCTTCTCTACTTAGGGTCAGGAGCTTGGCTGCATTTAATGAAGAAGGGTTCTAGAAGTATGAATATGTATTTGATGTGTCATATGATTTCCTAAGTTTTTCAAATGCTACCTTCTCATAATTCAATGATTTAATAAATAATTTAATAATTACAAACTCAGGAAGGCATAGTCCTCTTCTGCCACACAACCCCTCTAGCCTGCAAATATTAGCAATTCCTGATAGCTATGTAAAAGGAATAAAAACAGGAAAAGTAGTTTTGAACTGTGCTGTAAATGTATTCTTTTACTTTTTCCATTTGGACACATCATGCACTCTCTATATGTAGGTTTTCCTTTATTTGTCAGATCCTTTTCCTACTGTGCCATAACCAACCAGAGCTGTAACTGTGTGTCCTGCCTCAGACTTGTCTGATCTTTGATTTGCTGGCAAGCAGAGAGCTTTTCTCTATTCTTGTACATGCAGTAAGATCACTTCATCAACCTTCCTTACTGATTCCTTGGAAGGGTGCACTAGACCTGGGGCTGTATGTTATCAGTCAGAAAGTTTTTCCAATTTAAATCTTGAGGAAGTTGGATATCTGGAAGCTGGATGTGTCAGTCAGAGGAGAGACCCAACAGGGAATCCCTGAACATACTGTCTGTTGGAACAGGATAAGGAGAATGAAGTGATAGGTTTTTTTTGTTTCTGGGGTGGGGGGTTTTTGTTTGTTTGTTTTGTTTTGTTTGTTTGGCTGGTTGGTTTAGTTTTGGTTTGGGTTTTTTTTGCATATGCGGAATCAATAAATATGCTTGGAAGAAGTAATAAAGGACTTTTACAGTTAGGTAATGGCTGTGCCTTCTGTTCTTTTCTGATAGGCAGGCCATAAGCCTGAATGTTTCTTGTCTTTCAAAGTGAATTTCGTGGTGTACCTATAACCTCTAGCTGGGCTGGCATGTTTATCTTAGATGGAAGTAACTAATATTTTTGGCAATTATGTAAGTTGCTCACTGTGGGGGTCACAACACTATTCTTACAGAGAACACCTTGCTCTTGCTGCTATTTCGGCAGTGTTACTGTAGCTACTGCTGCTCCTCGTAGAAAATAAATTTGTCTGAAGCAGGAAAAGGTGGCTGCTCTTTGTGTACGGAATTTCATGGCAAGATGGTGTGTTGTCCCTCCTACCCAACAACAGAATTCTGCAGAATATTGGAAGGTATGACTAACAATACAATGACAGTGTTTTCATGTATTGTTTGCCATGTTTTTGATTCATTGCTTTAGGTCTGTGTCTAAAATCTCAAAAGATACATATGTGATTTGTAAATTATCTGAATTTTCTCTCATTAGATTTAGTATAGCAGAGAAACAAAGCAGATAAAAGAGTTTAATTTTCTCTTTATTGTTCCCTAAAATCATCAATAAGAAAGTACAAAAAAACATGCACAGGCAGAAATACAATAAACACAAGCAGGAAAAATGTTGTCTTTGATACAGTGGCATGGATTTCCTTTTAACCCTGATGCATGTTTTCACACCCTCCTTTGACTGCAGCATTTCATCCTCTCAGAAGATGTAACACTGGTACATTCAATGTATTGCTGGTGATACTTTGGAACCAACTATGAATGTAATAGTGCCATAACAGAAGGTTGTCCTTCTTTCAGCTGTCTTCATGAGTAATTCTGACATCCTTCTAGTACTTACAATACACTGAGAATTTTTTTCTTTTTCTGTATCTGATTATGTGGCCATCCATTTCTTTCTATGCTGTTTCTTATTCTATCCCAATACAGGAAGGTCATATGTTGGTTCCAGACATGGAGACCACTCACTTTTTCCTGAAGATCTATACATGAAACAAGAATGGAAAATATGAGCCAAACCAATGTAAAATGTAATGAACACACATTTCTTTCTCCTAGGTCACTACCAATTAATTAATGTGCTGCAGCATGGAGACCAGTATTCGTAGCATAACCACCTAATGTGATAGTAACAATCCAAATGAAATTAAACCTAAGTAATTAATATAGGCAAAAAGAAGGAAAATTTCCCATTGTTGCTGCTTCTTTTGTGCTCAGAGGTCTTGCCTAGAAAAAAGGAATCTGGTTTCAAGGAAATACACATGAAAATACCCAGAGGCAGAGGGGATAAAACTTAACAACATGGAAAAAATAACTGATTTTGTGGGTTTTTGAGCATTTGAATAGGTATGTGTAAATAGCATATTCATGCAAATGAAAAAGAAATGTTATAGACCTGAATTTCCCTCAGGCAGGTCCCTTCTGCAGGCAGGGAGCTGACAGTAAGGCTTGTGTTGGAATAGTTAGAGAAGTTACATGCTTTGTTCAAGCTGGTAAAGCAAAGAACTCATAGTGTCCTGACACACTCTCTGTGTTGTCTATACGCAGTCGTCAGGGTGATTATAAAGGGTTGCCAAGGAGAGGATGCCCCATTCTGGCAATAGTTCTGCTCATTTCTAAGTTGATTCTATCCTCAAGATAAATTTAATGCTAGGAGACTTTGGTTTATAATGGAAACACGAAAAGACAGTGAGGCACGAGAAGCAGAGGAGAGCCTTTACACCTGGCATCTGCCATGGCTGAGGGTAAATTCTCATTTGGTCCAGAAGACTGATGGCAGACCCCAAAATCCTGAGTAAATAATATCCACTCAGTCACTGCCCATCTTATCTGGAAGATACCTGTAAGCAGAGGTTTTACCTACATTCCCCTCATGGGACTGATGTGGATTCTTCAAACCACAGCCAGCTATCAGTCCAGCTATCAGTCCAGCAGCCAGCGTGGCTCCTGAGAAAAAAGCAGAGATTTCTTATCAGTGGATCCTGGTAGTGGGGAGCAGGGCTACATTCAAGGAGTGCCAAAGTAATTAATCCCTGAAACAATATCAGCTATACTCCTTATTTCTCTTGCATTCTGAATGCTACACTCTGAAAGAATCCAAATCACATATGGGAGTTTTTCTTTATTTTCTGTGTAATTCCAACACTTCCTCTCTGGAAGTTCAGTAAATCCTCTGAAGCAGTTTGTATTGAATAGCTGCAGCACAGTGATTCACAAAGCACTTCTATTTATGGGCCTGATCAAAAGTACATTGAAATTGTTCCATTGATTTCCATGGGCTCTGAATCTCTCCCATAATAATTAAACATGACTACAAAGTTGGTTTGTTGGTTTTTTGTTTGTTTGTTTGTTTGTTTGGGTATTTTGTTTTTGTTTTGGGGTTTTTTTTTGCATTAAACAGTGTTTTAGGCTTTTTCCCAAGACAGATCAATTGCAACTTTGTTTGGAGAAATAGCATACTTGCTATAGCATCACCCAAATGTATTTACATACATTTTATGTATGTAAAACTCCTGCTTTTAAAGATTTGACTCTAGCAATATGTCTATGAATTTGTTAACCTACCCACCTCTGCCTGCCTTTCATGACAGGAAAAAGATTGACCAATTTGCCAAAGAGGATCTATCAGAAATGGGCTTTCATGAAATCAGAAGAATTTTTTCATTATGCTGGCAGACTGTCACTACAAACATGGGCAAAAATGTCTGGTGTTATCTGTTTTTTATAAATGGACAGTCAGGAGATATTCCAAAAAGTCTGAAACTTAGTGTTTTGTGGCTTTGATAAAACCACATCATTGAAGTTCATGCAGTGCCACAGTGTAGGATTCAGTTCAATGTAATGGAAAGGAGTATTCCTGTCTGTGTATAATGAGTTAACTAGGTTAAATCTGCTAAGAAAGGAACTACAGGATCCCACAGCTTATTTAAAGAAAGTCTAGCTTATTCACCCATGTCAGAGAAAATCCATGAATACTGTCACTTCTCTAAAGAAGCCACCTAGGAATATTGAAGGGTAACATGCAGAGAAAATGGTTCAGTTTAGACATGAATTTCATTGTTATTGTGCTAGCCCTTTCATATAATAAATGAGAACAAAACCCAACACAAAACCACCAAGTTTTATCTTTATGTGTCAGACTCAATTTGACAGAGAAAGCTACCTGAATTGCCAGAAATTAATCACATTTTCAAGGTATCTCACTCTTTTCTATATACCCAAAGGGGTTGTACTGCTTGGACTACAGATGGTGTACTAAAACAATACATTTCATTTCTACCCATCTATTAGAAAGGTCTTTTCCCTTTGGTTATGTAGGTATCACAAAAAGTGCTGCTAACATTGCATCAGAACATGACCTGTGCTTTTTTAAGAGTCGGGAATTGTCTTACATTTGGGCTTCATCTGGGATTCAGAACAGGAACTCTGCAACCACCATGGGTGGAAATGTGGAAGGACAAATAAACATGATGTTCATGTTACCCCTGCTAATTTTACTATATTCTTGCTTTTGAGTCATGGTAGTAAGTTGAAAAGGGATTCACATAGAAAGAACAGTTCAATTAGAGATATCCTTCACTGTTTCCAGTCAAAATTCATATATGACATACTGCAAAATTCTATACCTATAACTCACAAACTCTCTCAAGCTGCTGAATTCTGGGAAATGTTGTAAAGTAATTTAAAGTTTACATTTATGAAAAATCTTGTTGATTGGGAAATATTTATGGTCATTGCTCAAGGATTGAAGTCCTCAAATTGTCCTTGGGCATTTTGTTGGCACCATGAAGTCCTGTTTTCTCTGTTAGATCTTTCATTGCTTGTCCTGTTTTGACGTGTTGTCTTCATTGTTTGTTGTTCTATACAGTTGCATTTATATTTTTTATATTTTGTAATATCAAAACAATTTATGACACTGTTATAAATTATCAAATCGGTAGCCACATTTATAAGAAAATTTAACAATAATTTATTAGATCATTGACAAAAAATAGAATTTAGAAAAAAAAAAAGAACCACCACAGCCAAGACAGCGTCAGCCCCGGGTGCAGGCGCTGGGTGAACCGAGATCCGACTGACAAAGTGTCAGCGTTTCCCCAGGGGTTCACCCCGAATGCCTCAAGCAGCCAGCTTATATACAGTTTATTCTGCCTGAGGCAGGGATGACTGAATGTTCCTTTGTGTCTCTTCACGTGTAGAACTGGATCCATACATGTGCAGGAACAGACAAAGGTAAGTCCAGGTGTCCAGAGGATGTCTGAGCACCTCGGCAGAGCCTGTACTCGCATGTAGCAGAGTGGCGCTGGTGCTTGAGTATGGTAGATGCAATCTTCCCAGGTGCAGGTCCTCCTGAGGGGCTTAGGCATTCCAAGGAAACTAGCACTCATGGCCTGGGAAGGTTTCTTTCATACGTTAACAGACTTGATATTATCTTAACGTTGTTCAGGAACTAATTGAATAAACATAAGACTCTGCTCCCAGCCAGGGTGGTCAAGGACATACCTTAGATTCTACAATATTTTATACATATATAGCATGAATTATCTCTACCATATACTACAACACCATTTTACTTGGACTTGTCTGTGCCAGCTTGGCATATTTAAACTTCTTTCTATTTTTTTTCCCATTTCCAGCAATTACCATACAAGGATTTGTATATGCTTGTTCTGTAAACTTCTTTCTTTATATGCATGTTCATAATGCTAATTGTTGTCAAAGAGGGCTATGTGCACATAAGAGGACAAAATTCTACTTGTGTTGTCCAACAATATTCTTCTTTGATGTTGCACTTAACTGTGCAAATTATTAGATGTTCTCTGCTGTATATATTGAGCTGGATATACTCTGCTGGATAAAATTTCATGGTTTCTATATCTTCAGGACAACAGATTTTGTTGTTTTCCATAACTCTGCCTCCAAACCAAAACAACAGAGAAAACCAGTGATTTATATGTCCTTCAATATTTTGGCCCTGTGACTGCAGGTATGGGAAAGTAAATACAATTCACTAAAGAAATCAATTCCCAATTGTGTTTTAATGCTAAAAAAGTGCTGTCAAGGATGCTACTGAGCAAATAATAAAACATTTAGAACCAAGTTAGAGTTACAAAACTTTAATATCCCCAAAGCTTTGGACAATGAAAACAAATTCAATTGTTACCCATGTGTATGAAAATATTTGTGAAACAATTTAAAATTCTTTAAGAGTATTTTATCAGGGAGACGATGAAATATTATTAAATCAGATTGAAAAAATCGTAGAGATAGGAAAAATAGGAACAAGATAAAATGTATTTTTAAGACTGGAGGCAGATAATGCATATATATAAAGTGGTTATAAGGCACTGCTCTTGGGTTTCTGAGTCTTCCCAACATCCCAAATGAGTAATAGTTCAAGTAAATAGTTGGAACTAACTTTGCTTTATGATATATTTTAAAAAGAAAACTGACTGAAAAATGCAATTGTTTCAAAGTTTCCTAAGTACTCCAAAGGAAAAACTATTGTCTCTCAAACGGTAAGAAGCATTGAAAAGAATTTCCTGAAGTTGTAAACCAAGAGCATTTCCTCTTATTAAAAATATATTAACAGATACAGTGCATTAGTTGGATTATTATTAGTTGGCTGACCCAATGTTCTTTGTAGTTTAAAAAAAAAAGTTTATTTTTATTGTGTCCTTAATGATATTTACATATTGATGAAAAAAGTATAAAAATAGAGAAAAAGAGAAGTTAGAGGGAGAGAACTTACATTCCAGGAAGCATTGAGGTTTTGTAAAAAGCACTCATCTCAAGAAACCATATTCACTTAAATTTCTCTTTAGACATGTGCAGATGCAGGAAACCACATCAAGTGATGTAGCTGGGTATGACTTGTGTGGTCTCTTCTGATAAACATTTGCCACCAGCAGCAACATTCCTCCTCAAAAAAGGGGCACCAGGACATTCATTTTGAGAGATAAAAGCAAAACCCCAAAAAGTTTGCTCAGTAGGAGCACTCAGTGGGCCTACTCAATTCTTCACTGTCCCTTCCACCAGGAAGGGAGGCTGCTCCCATGCATTGACAGTAACTTGTTTGGGAAACACTGCTTGCATGCTTTGAAGTACAATTGTGCTAACATCAACCAGCTTTTAATACTCTCACTCCTGTGAATATTAAATTTCAAATTTTGAAATCTATTGTGCAACTGGCACTAAGGGAAATCTGGCCCAGTTTGCCTTGGATTAGAATTTGTTAGATCTATTTACCAAAGAACTTTTGAAAGAAAAGAGAAATCCCATGAATATTAAGAAGCCAGAGTAATCGGCTCTTTTTGAGCTAGGATTTCAGGTTACCTAAGGTTTGGTATGGTGACAAATACTTTTGAATTATTGGAGTCCTTTGTGCTAAATTTGTCTTTGTAGGTGGATTTTGTCCCTATCTTTCAGTCTGGTATTGGCACCAGATTGAAAAATTCATCAGGAAAAGAAAGGAAGATATTGATGGTATGTAGAAGGATATTAATAATATGAAAAACATCACTGGGTTACAGCAGAGCAGTTCCCTGCTATGATCTTTCACAGTTTCTGGATAGTTCTGCTAAATAAAAATCCATGTTAGGGCATCTTTCTGAACATCCAAGCATGTCTTCCCAAGAAAATTTGTCTAAATAATTGATCTGTAGGTACTAATAGCACTTTTATCAGTTCTTTTCATTTAAACAGGAAGTATGTTTTCAATTTACTAAACGAAACATTTTCACCATTCCTTTAGAGCCACTAAAGGAATTGAGCTTGAGAATTTGGAAAGTGGTTTGGGCTGAGGCATATTTATATTGAATAAATATGGCGCTTTTCATATTGAAAAGTATGCTTGGCAAGATGCAGAAAATTGCTTAAAGCTGAAAAAACATTTAGAGAAGTGTATCAGAAGAGAGATACATGGCAGGCACCCTGTAGATGGACTGATGGACCTTCTTGATATGGATTGATTACACACTGCTTTGGATTTCTCCTTGTTATAAATTATCAAATCGAGAGCGAAACTCATAAAAAAATTTAGCAAAGATTTATTAATTTGTCCGCGAGACCAAAGTTCGGTCTTCGAAACCACCACAGCCAAAGAGACAGCATCGAGCCAGGATCAGCACTGCGTGAAGGCGGATCTGACCTCCCGCGTGTCAGAGTCTCCCCAGTTCACACTCATGGCTTCGCGCAGCGAGTTTTTATACAGTTTATTCTGCCCGAGGCAAAGATGACCGAATGTTCTTTGTATCGAAGCGATAATTACCCTTGAGTGGTCCCAGCCCCTGGAAGCTTCTATTCTTACGTTAAAAACCCCGATGTTATCTCAACGAAGTCCGGGAACTAGATGTATATGAATAAGACACTGCTCCTGGCCAGGATGGTCAAAAGACATAGTTTGGATCTTACAATATTTTATACATTAATAGCATGAATTATCTCTACCGTATACTACATCCTGCATATGAAAACCAACAATTTTGGTAGTAGAGAAGCAGTAACATGTCACTGTCATGAACTGAATTAGTTTTCTACCTGCTTTGATGCGCTGGCTAATAAACAACTTCCAGAGCTAGAGGACATACATTTAAATGTTGACTTAGCACTGAGAGTTAACAACTTCAAATGCACGATCATTCTACATATTTATGTGGCTTTACCTAAAGGATGTAATCAATTTAAAATGTGTTCCCCATTATGTGTCTTAAACTAACAAACAGACAATTATGTAAGTGCTTGCTTCTACAGAGACAGTTTTTGCCTGATACTAAATGACTGCTTTGCATCTGTGGGACAGAGACCAAAATGCATTGTTGCAAGTCTGTAGATTACTTTTCTCACTAAAGAATTAATTTCCCTTGGGAAAGCAAATGTTTAATAAAAGTTGGGGTTTCTCTGGTTTGGTTTTGTTTTATTTTGTTTTTGTTTTTGTGTGCGTGTATCCTATATGCACTTATTAAATTGTAGTTCATAACTGCTATCTGTTACATATAGAGAACTATTTTAAAATTACCCATCATGTATCAGGACAAGTGAATAAATATTTTGAGCAGGTTCTTCCCTCCCTCTTGTGTAATACATTATTCACAGTCGAGCCACTCAGAGACCCCTAAACATTTAACCTTAGAAACATCTTAGCTTTATCCCAAAAGATATTTTGTGGAACTATGTGCATATTTGATTTCAGAAGCACAGTTAGTATGGCCCCATTAAAAAAAAAGACTGTTTTATTTTTCTACTTAATTTTTCTGTTAATTGTTGTTTATTGTTAATATGGAACTGAAGCCTACTATCTTTGATTTACAGGTGGAAAGAATGAAATTAGCTTATTTTGAATTGTAGACAATTTCAGATATTTTTGGCTAAGTTTATTAGTGCGAAACAGTGGTCAACAATGAACTGTGTTCAGATCTGTTGTTTTAAGGGTAATCTATTATCTTTGAATAGAGATTTGTGTAACATCACAATTTCAGGGTAAGAATTTGTAAAATTAATTAATAAAGATTGATTCTCCATGTGAGAATTAGGTGCATGTCAGATTTGCAGTTTTAATCCCTTTATCACAATGTAGCACTTATTTTATTTATGTGATGCAGTTTTTTGTTATTTTTAATGTAAAATACAGGGCCTAGACATATAAAAATGTCAAAAAGTCCAATTGTGCCTCTGGAAAAACAAAGGGAATAAAAGGCAATAAAAGGCAATAAAATAATTTTGATATTTGAAATTTTTATGTCATTTTAATGTTACTTAAATTTTAAAATAATAAATATTATTTTTAAAATAATATCTAATTTGGTAAAGGTCAAATCTCTTGTCTCATGAAAGAAACCTTTTCTTTTAGAGTGGAGGATATTCCACTACTACTTAGTCTCATACAAAGCACTTAAGAGTGTTTTATTACCTGATCCATATGACAGGCTTTCCAAAAGACAAAGCATCTTGGATCATAGAATATGGAAGCGATCCACAGGGATCATTAAGTCCAGCTCCTGGCCCTGCACAGGACCATCCCCAAAAGTCACACCACATGCCTGAGAGCATTGTCCAAACACTTGAACTCTGTCAGTTTTGGTGCTGTGACCACTGCCCTGGGGAGCCTTTTCCAGTGCCCAGCCACCCTCAGAAAAACTGACTTCAGCCACTCCTCATACAGCTTCCCCTCCAAATCCTTCACCATCCTCACGGCCCTCCTTTGGCCACTCTCCAGTAGTTTTATACTTCTCTTTTATTGTGGCACACAGAACTGCCCCCAGCACTCGAGGTGAGGCCATCCCAGCGAAGAACAAGGTGGGACTATCCCCTCGCTTGCCCTGTGGTGCCTGAAACACCCCAGGACATGGTTGCCCTCCTGGCTGCTGGGGCTAATGTCAATTTTTTTCTTTCAGAGTGGAGGACATTTCACTACTACTTAGTCTGATACAATGAACTTAAGAAATGTAGTTTCAGCTGACTTACATTGTCTGCTGCACAAATCTTGCTTGATTAGAAAGATAATTTTATCCATTGAATATCTTACCTGTTACCATATCTATTTTACCCACATACTCCAGCAGGGTGGGTCTAAAGTTATGTTCACAGAGTCACCGATTAATCAAGCACTGAAAAAAATTGTCTGGGATTCAAGTTCTAGTTAGAGTTCACATGGAAACTACCATGAGGATGTTAGTTTGCATTAGAAGAAGCTCTTATCTCCTCATTTGCCTCCTGCCACATCCAGGATTCAGTCTGAGCTGTTGTTTACTTGCAGCCTTTGTACTGAAATGGGGAAACTAGCTGCAGCTGTTGGCAAAAGCTTGGTTTGGCTTTCATAGCTGCTAATATTCTTGATGATACCAATGTTTATACATCTTTCAAATCTAATGTTGTTTCAGCTGTGCTGGAAACCTGCTCATTGATACCAAGTGACAGGAGACAGAAAACTGCCTTCAACTACAGAGAAATTAAATAAGAACTTAATTTTTATTGTTCATTACCAGGTGGTTCATTAGCCCTGTGAATACTTGGTCCTTTGTGTTTGGAGTTTTAAATGGTTTGATCAAAAGAAATTTACCATTGTTTCTGACATCAATAGTATTCAAGTGCTGATGTATTACCTGAGCAGATTTTAATCTCTAACATATCTAAGCTTTCAGACAACTGATGTAGGAATCCATTTTTCTCTTTGCATGGATTATGACACCGAAAAAATGTAGAGATAATAAGCAAGAAAAATCAAAAAGGGTTTAGGCAGCTACCTGCCACTTTGTCTAAATCTGGAAGTGCAATCAGTAGCTGCTGCTTAGCCTTGGAGCTTCTGAAAGTATGTGGGTAGGTAATTCTTAAATCACCAGGAAAGTTCTCGAAGGACATAATGAGAGAGATTTGCATTTATAAACATTCCCATTGGTGCGTAGCTAATGACTTTAAGTTAGGTTGTTTTGTTCATTATTGTATGCTAAAGTTTCTTGACTAGAAAAGAAGGCTGTAGAAATATTAGCTTGTGGGTTACACTGGTAGAATCAGCAGCAGGGAGTAGGTTAGATGCCTGCATGTACAACAAAACAGGAATATTCTCAAACTTCTCTGTCCTTACTACCCCATAGTAGTCTGATTGTTCAAACCTCAGAACGGAGACAGAATGTTGACAACATTGTGCTTTCTTTATGTGGGTTTGCAATAACAGCAATAACAAGTTACAGGAGTGTGGCCCTTTCTCTAATATGCGAAAATAAATGGTGAACGTAAATGGAGTCATAACCAGCTTATGGGACACAGAATAGCGATCTTGGTGTCATTACACAGTTGGATGTCTATCCCACCCTTTCATCTGCATCACTTAAGAGACTCCTTTTATTAATCTTATGAGCATGCTTTACTTCAAACATCTTTGCTAACAGGTTATTACTTTCCTGATGAAACAGTTTAGCCCTAGCACCAAGCCTGCCAGAGTTCAAGGAGAGTTTGGATGACACTCTCAGGCACATGGTGTGATTCTTGAGGAATCTGGACTCGATGATCCTGTGGATCCCTTCCAATTCAGAATATTCCATGATTCTATGACCAAAGGAAAAACTGTTTGGATCACTTCTTTTTTTTGCAAACATATCTAAATTTTAGCACAAGCACATATTTTCATGTCAACTGATGTGTTATAATTGTGTTTTGACTTCAGAAAAATATATGAAGATGCACTTGCCAAAAATACCCACCCAACATAAGAGGACAACTTGGACTCGGATTTCGGTATATATTTGATCCTCAGCTTTGAATTTATCATATCTAGTATGTGGGTTAGGGCTGAGTTAGAGTTAATTTTCCTCCCAGTGGCTGGTATGGGGCTGTGGTTTGGATTTGTGCTGAGCACAGGGTTGATAATACAGAGATGTTTTTGTTACTGCTGAGCAGGGCTTGCTCAGAGCCAAGGCCTTTTCTGCTTTTGGCATTGCCACACTGGGGAGGAGAGTGGGGGATGCTCAGGAGGTCACGAGGAGACTCAGCCAGGACAGGTGACCCAAACTGACCAAAGGGATATTCCAGACCCTGCGACACCACGCCCAGTGTACAAAATGGGGAGAAGAAGAAGGAATGGGGGACATTTGGAGTGATGGCATTTGTCTTCCTAAGTCATCATCATAAGGCCGTGGAGGTCACAGAAGACCTGCCTGCTCATGGGAAGCAATGAATTAATTCCTTGTTTTCTTTGCTTGTGTTTGTGACTTTCTCTTCCCCTGTTAAATTGTCCTTATCTCAATCCATGAGTTTTCTGTGGTTTTCCCTTCCCATTCTCTCCCTAATCCCCCTTCTGGGGGAGTGAGTGAGAGGCTGGAGGGTGCTTGCCTTCTGGCTGGAGTTAAACCACAACACCTAGTTTTGCGCAAACACCGTTAATTCAATTACTTTACATAAAAGAACAAAGAAGTGAATTTGGGGAAATAAATGTGGGAATGCTCTAACAATTATAAAAATGACATAGCAAAACCTGAAAATTTCCATGTGGTTTTTGCAAATAATTTGATTTAAATTATAACTCCCCCTTTTGTTACTAGCTGAAAAAATATAAATACAAAGTGTAATTGGTGAGATCAGAAAAAAATGCTACAATTTTGTCTCAAAAATAGTACTTAAACTGAATGCTCTCCAGCAAAATTGGAAAACATGAGCAATATATGTAAGTTTTAACTTTTTTTTAAACACAGCCTGTCTGACAAAGAATAACGTGCAGCTTGATGTCAAGACTGGAAAAGCTGCAGACAAGAATAGGAAATTGAAATCAGTTTTTCAAAGAGATGCGTGCACATAAGCAAATTCAAAAAACCTTAACATGTATCATATGTGGTGTCAAAACTCTTTCCTTCACTCCGCAGATAAGTGTGTGTGGTTTAGATTTTATTTATTTATTTATTTATTATTAAAATGAAAGCTCTGCAGCACTGAGTCTATTATCAGAATGAATGGATTCAATATCTGTTCAATGATGTGTTCAAAATGAAAGCACCATCGTTAAATGTCACAGGCGTCATCAGCACATTTCGGTTCTCACCCGAATAGAAGGGGCATTATCCCGGCCAGGCTCCCCGGCTGCGCGCTCCCGGCGGGAAGGCGGCGCTGGCCGGGAGCGCGCACGGGAGCCGCCGCCGCCGCTGCTCGTTAAGGCCGGGATCCTGCTGGATGGTGTTCAAGCACGGAGCCTGTCCTGCTCCTGCGACCGCAGGCCTTTAGTTCCCCGAGCCTTTCTTTCCTTTCTTCCATTGGCATAATAAGGGAATGAATGCAGGGGCCTGTTAGCAGAGCAGGAGAGCTGACTTGTAGCCCTGTAACCATATTCAACAAGGGAATGTTCTAAACTTTGTCTCCTGGAAGTCTCCTATCTGTTACATGCCTGGAGCTATTACCCAGTAAAGGACTTCACAGTTTTGAATACTTAAAACTGAAAGAAACAGATATGGGAGAAACGACATAAATCCATTATTGCAGCAGGAATATCTTTCTGCTTCAGGCAGAGAAGATAAATTGCCACCAAAGTGATACAAAGTTGGTTTGATTATTTCATTGGATCAAATATATCATGCTGTCTTGAAATCTCTTTGCTTTAAAGTCAAAATTAAAGAATTTTACCATAACCATATTAGACACTATAATTTGCATATTTTTTATCTCAAAAGAGACTTTTGAAGTTATGTAATTCTTAAGTATTTAATTGTTCTTCACATCATTGAAATATCAAATTATATCCAGAAACAGAGAGGATTCTCTTGCTAGATAGGAGTGATTGACTCTCTATCTGACAAGAACAGAATTCTTGTGTCAGGGAAAGAAACAGCATTAAGAAAGTAACTCAAAGAGTGCCAGCTCTTATTTTGTTCGATACTGGGATTTAAGCATTCTTTCTGTTTGGAACTAAGAATGCCAATATTTTGTGCTTGCACAAAAAAAAATAGTAATGGAGTTAAATACTGATTTATTCTGTAAGTTCACAATGGTGACATTCTTGCTCAAAAAGGGTGAAAGCCTGCTTCTGCATGGATTTCTCCTGCATAGCTTATCAGTGACATCTTGATTTACTTGTAAATGCAAATGAAATAATGGTGCAGCCTGGGGCTATGGGAACATTTGTAAATTAAATTCTTCCTACTAAAATTTTCCAAGAACAGGTTTAAGTTTAACTATGGAGGATTAAGAAAAAAACCAAAAAATCCTAAACCAACAGGAAAGTTCATTAAATCCTTACTGCTTTCCACATGAATTTATTTCAGCTTAATTGTTCCCTTTCTACCTTAATTTTACTTTATGCAGGGCTGATACAACCCAGCAGCCAGAGATTGTAGCTGTTTTGTTTGCAGTTAATTCAGCTCTTATTCGATATTTTGCCAGTGATGTTATGGACGAGATCATAAATTTTGGTTCCAGGAACTAAGTGAGGTGCAGGTACCAAGAAGATGTTATCTGATGCCAGTGTGTGAGGAAGAGTTAAATCTTTTTGACAATTCAATGGTTCCCTTTGGGTTTGCACAAATGGCACCTGTTGTTGAAGTCAATAGAGCTTACAATTTAATTTCATCTGCCTGCAAACAATCTCACTCATTAGGGGGTGAAATGATGATAGAATTCACTGAGGCATGCAGTTTCACTTTCTACAGGGCACTACGTAAGTACAGTCATCATTTTCAGTGAAGAGAGGCATAATTATCTTGGAAACTGATTGTAAAGTAGAAGAAAGGAAAAAATATCTGGGAAGAACATCATAAAAATTCAGTCTCACTACATTTTTCTGTTGATGCCAATTTGCAATCTAATTATAATATTTAACATGACATGGGAATATAGAAATCAGGGGAAAAAAAGGACTAATAATATCTTTTTCTATATATTTCAAAATGAGCTCGCCAGCTTTGGACAACAGGTACATTTAAACAAATATCTCAGTGGGGATCAGGGGTTAATTCACCCCAAATTTAATTTATTTGCATTAAAAATACTTTCTCCTACTTGCTGCAGCTCTTTAGGTGAATTAACCAGCCAGATAATGTGTTTCCTATATTTTAGTGCAAAGGGTGTGAACTTAACAGCATATTAAGGTAATGGAGCCCAACATTCCCTACCTCACATTAAATTGACTGACTTTCACTTGGTATCCCAGAATGCTCTGCATCCCGCTAGGACTGACTGATCAATTTGTCAATGTGCCTCGATTGCTTTTGTGTCAGGCTGCTGTATGCCACCTCCTTGCTCAAATGCTTGGCTGTAGCAAAATTTGAGTCATTCTCCTGCAGTCAGAATCATCATGATGTAGGAAAGCTCATGCCCAGCCCACAGGTACCTGGAGAACTGCTGATATCCATTGCTAAGGTTTAGTGAGGTTCAACAAGGCCCAGTGCTGGGTCCTGCCCTTGGGTCACAGCAAGCCCAGGCAGTGCCACAGGCTGGGGCAGAGTGGCTGCAAAGCTGCCACAGGAAAAGGCCCTGGGGGTGCTGGTGACAGCAGCTGAACAGGAGCCAGCAGTGCCCAGGTGGCCAAGAAGGCCAATGGCATCCTGGCCTGTGCCAGCAATGGTGTGGCCAGCAGGAGCAGGGCAGGGATTGGCCCCTGTACTCAGCACTGGTGAGGTCACCATGTCCAGTGTCCAGTTGAGTTCTGTATCCAGTTTTGGGTCCCTCACTACAAGAAAGATATTAAGGTGCTGGAGAATGTTCAGAGAAAGACAACAAAGCTGATGAAGGGTCTGGAACATAAAACCTATGTAGAGTGGCAGAGACAGCTCGGGATTGTATAGCCTGGAGAAAAGTAGATTCAGGGGGTACCTTATCAGACTATACAGCGGTTTGAAAGGAGGTTGTAGCCATGTGGGGGTTCAGTCTCTTCTCCCAGAAAACTAGTGACGAGAGGAAATGGTCTCAAATTGCATCAGAGGAGGTTTACATTTGAGATTAGGAAAAATTTTTTCACAGAAACACTGGTTAAGCATTGGAACAGGCTGCTCCAGGGATCTGGTGGAGGCCATTCCTGGAGTGTTCAAAATGCTAGTAAATGTGGCAATTCATAGTATGTTTTAGTGGGTATAATGGTATTAGGTCAAATGTTGGACTTGATAATCTTTGTATTTTCCAACATTAATGATTCTATGGTTAAGGTAATACTCTGTAAGGATTTAGCAGAAAAGAGACACCTGAGTGACATATCACTTCCACAATGCTGAAAATCAGAATAAAACTAAGTTATGCCAAAATTATTAAGTGTTCATACCATCAAGATGTCAGTTCAGCCTTATGTTACGTTATACCTTCCCAGGCAATATGTTCCATAGGTGGATATCTAGTGGAAATCTCTCCATGTAGTTGGAAGAAAGAGTGTGGAGATGGATGCTTGGGAAAGGCTGAGATGTAGAAATAAGTCAGTATGGGCTAGCTGGTGAATTTATATTGTTTGCAGAGCAGAGATTTAACAAAGAGAGGCAAAAGCTCTGCTCCAGCTCCACCATGTCTACCTTCTGCCTGAGTCTCCATGGAAAAGGCTTCAGATCAGTTCCACAATACTTCTTAATATCAGCTCCATGAATAATTCAAAGAAAGAAATCTATTTCTCTGCAGGAGACAGGAACCTAGCTGGACAGCATCAAAATGTTTCTGTTGTGTCTCTTGTCCTCTTCCACTGTTTTCCTCTCAGTTCATCATCACCTCCCAGGTGACAATATCAATACAAGTCTCAAAGTGAATACAAATCTAAAAAGATTAATTTTTACTTCCTTAAACAGTCTTATCACCTCCACAGAATTGTTTGATATAAAGACTGCTGTAATATGCTGGCTCTGGCTAGGATGGCATTAATTTTCTTCACAGCAGCCTGAATGGTGCTGTGTTTTGGATTTGTGAGTAAACCAATGTTGAAAACACATCAGTATCTTGGCAAATGCTCAGCAGTGCTTGTACAGCATTAGTTTCTCTTTCTCCCATTCTGCCCTCAGAGAGTAGGCTGAAGGTGGTCAAGAAGTTGGATGGGAACACAGCCAGGATATCTGAATGAAACTGACAAGAGGGTTACTCTATATCTATATAATTTCTTGTTTAAATTAAAAAAAGAGAAGTGGGTTTCTCTGGGGAGAGAGAGATTGTCCAGAGACTGGCTGGACATTGGCCAGCTTGTGGGAGATGGTGAATGATGGCCTCTACATCTCTTTGGGGTTTGTTGATTTTTTTCTTCCTTTTTACTAAACTCCTTTTATTGTAACCCATGAATCTCCTGGTTTTTGCTCTTCCTAGTCCCTCTCCTGTACTCTCAGCTGTGTAAAGGGGGAGTGAGCAGACAGCTGTGGGGTGCTTGGTTACTGGCCAGAGTCAATCTGCCACCCATAATGTGTTCTCAAGCAATGACTGACTCAATATTTCCTACGTTTGTGATGTTCCCTTACTTCAGTGTTACAAGTCTCCCTAAAGCTCTCCTGACTTCCACTGCTATGGTATTGACCAAATATCTGTCCAGCTGCTGACCAGCTCCTCTACCTTAACAGGAAAAGAAGAGAAATAGGATGAAAAGTCTCCTGGGTTGAGATAAAGTCAAGGAAATAATTTAACAATTTCTGTCATGGACAAAACAGGCTTGACATAGGGAAGATTGACTTGATTTAAGGCCAGTTAATATAGGTTTAGACAGTGAAAACCAAAGCTATCTTCCCAGGCTCAGCTCCAATCCATTGCCAGCTTCTCTCTTCTCATGCTGAGTAGTGCAGGGGGATGGGGACTGGGAGTTGTTGTTGGTCCATAACAATTTCTTTCTACCACTCCTTCCTCCTGACTCCTCCTTTGCTTCAATACGGGTCTTCCCTCAGGCTGTGGTTGTAGATTAAACCCAATCCTGCATTGGCTGTCCATGACCAATGAGGAAATACCTGCACCTGCTCCACCATGAAACACTTTTGTGGTGTGTTATTTTATTTATTAAGTTCAATAACTTAAATGGTTTGTTCTGTTATCTCCCGTGTTTTCCCCAAGTTGGTTTCTTCCTAAGTTGTGCCCACCCTCCCATCTGTCCCTCAAGGCATGCCCTCCCTTTATTCCAGACTCTTCCCTGCCAGTCAAGGCAACCCTGCCCTTTCTTCCAGAACATTCCCTTCCACTCAGTACCTGGACCAATCCCCTACAGAGACTTTTCTCCTCCCCCTATCCTTGTTGGTTTCTGCCTCTAAACTCCACCTCTAGTGCTGCCCCATTGGTTGTCATTTTGTGTTCACCCCCTGTTTTGCTGTGCCTTAAAACCCTGTGTGCGGCAGTTCATCATGGGGCTTGGGGCTCTCATTATTTTGGTGCCTCTGTCTTCAATAAAGCTTGTTGGAACTTAATGACCAGAGAGTCTTCACTTCCTTTTCTGCTCAGTCCCTGCCCTGCTGCTTAGGTTCACTGTCTCTCTGCATAGAACATTGCTGGCTTTAAGGTTCTGCCTTTGGCTTCACCCCAGCACAACACCTCCTTCCATTTATCCTTCCCTGTGCTGAATGCTTCCTTTTTTGTTTCTTACTCTTTTTTACTCCCTCCTCTTCTAGCAGTTTGCCTTCTCTTAAGTTTCTTTCCCAGAGAAGCCACCATCTTGGTCTGTGGTGGATTTGTTGGAGCCATGTGAAATCACGTTTCCAGCGGGAGGCAGCTCCAACTTCTCATCATTCGAGTTGCCCCTGACCCCCCTGGGTGTATCTACCCTACACAGATGTGAAGGAGACCTGAACAGGAAAAGAGGAGAAATCTCATATCTAGACCCTGGGAAAGGGGTCTTTGAATATGGCCTCTAAAAATGGAATGTAAATCTAACTTGTTCATTGATCTGTACCTAAGTTGTAGGTGTTATAGGTATTATAAATATCTTGAAAGTTTCTTATCATGCTGTGTTCTCTCAAAACAGGATAGATATTTTCTGAATTTTCACTTGCTTTCAGTATTTTTTAAGACAGGACTTAGAGCAAATTTAAAAAAAACATCAAGCTTCTGGCATTTTAGGTCATAAACCAGCCCTGCTTTAGCATGCTAATTATGTAAGTAGAAGTTTATGTTTCTTTTTAAATTTACCATTTTATCATTTAGGGGCATAAGTATTAAGTAAATACAATTAGCTTTTGAAACAGCTTACCAACATTAGTCCTGAATTATCCTAACTGGCAATTTTTTCATCAGAATTGGTTGTTTGTAACAGACATGCTTCAGCTTGTACAATAATTAATTTTGTGCTCTGTGTATTTAAAATAAATCAACACTGTTCCCTTTTGTCCACAGTCCATGAAACTTCAGGGAAAGCCTGACTCCTGTGAATGCATATACAATTTTTTTTTTTTTTTTTTTTTTTTTTTTTGCTTCATGGAAGAAGACAGCAAGAGAGAGCTTTTATCCCTGAATTGCTGTATTGCTGTAATACTTTGGAGGATCTTCCTGGCTGGTAAGAAGCATAGATACCTCAGAGACCATCCTGGCTTGGTTTCCTGTATTCAAGAAAACAATGCTGGACAATTGTATTTATTACTTTTATACCTATGTTTTAGTATGAAACTTGGTATTAAATATTGCACAAGAGTGTTTTAAAGAAAAAATAATCATAAATAATGCTCTAGACGATTTTTCTTGAGCTGTGAACAAGTCTACTGTTAAGAATATCAAAGTCCCTACAGAAATGGAATCCAACATACTGAAGCTTAGGCTTCAGGACACATAAAATGAAAGGCCAGCACTGAAAAGTGAAAGTCAGGAGTAGATTTTACTGCACAGATTACCTTGGATTAATTTTAAATTTCTGTCTTTTGTTTTAGATAAAGAAGAAAAAAAGAATTGAGAGTTCATGGAAGAATAGGTACAAATAGCTCTAGAATCATTATGCTGTCTTTTAAAAGCAGTCTACAGTCTTAATCCCGCCTCTGTCCTGATATATGCATCCTAAGGGGATTGCTGACATGTATGGCAGGCAACTTTGTGACACAGCTGTTGAGTGAACCAGCTAGGGAAGGCATCCCTTTGTGAAGAGAAGGATGAGTGGGTGATGTGATGGTTGGAAGCTGTATTAGGCTATAGGAATAATGAAATGCTAGAGTTTTTGATTCTTGGAGTGGTAAGGAGGCAGGTCAACAGAACTGTTACCTTGGACTTCCAGATGGCAGTGTAGGAGACTGGTGGCCGGAGTCTGTTGGAAGGCAGTTCTGAAGAGCAAAAGTGTCCAGGAATGTTGAAGGTTTTTCAAGAAGAAGATCCTAGAGGTGCAGGAGCAGGCCATTCCCATGTGCTGAAAGACAAGACAGTGGGAGAGAAGACCAGCCTGGCTGAAAAGAGAGCTTTGGCTGGAACTCAGGTTCAAAATGAGAGTTTATGACCTTAGGAAGAAGGGACATGCAACTCAGTAGAATTTCAAGGGTATTGTGAGGTTGTGCGGAGAAAAAATTAGGAAGGCCAAACTCCAACTGGAGTCTTATCTGGCTACTGCCATAAAGCATCATAAAAACATACTAGTAGGAAAAATGGACACTGTTTGTCCTTTATTGGAGACTATGTGGAAGCGTAATCACAAAAGATGAGGGAAGGGTTGAGTTCCTTGCTGTCTTCTTTGCCTCAGACTTTCATTCAAGACCAGTGTTGTTCTGTGAGGAACCAGGCTCCTGAGCTGGAAGACAGGGATGGGGAGAAGAATGAAGCTCCCACAATCCAAGAGGAAATGGTCAGCAACCTTCTGTACCACTTAGACACACACAGATCTGAGGGGGTCAGATGATTCTCCTCCAGGGGCACTGAGGAAGCTGGTAGCAGTGCTCACTGAGACACTTTGCATCTTTTACCAGAAGTCCTGTCCAATTTGAGAGATCCCAGATGACTGGTGGGTGGCAAATTTAGTGTCCATCTACAGGATGAGTCCAAAGGAGGACAAGGAGAATTACAAGCCTCTCAGTCTGGAGCAGATCACCCTAAGTGCTATCACATGACAACTAGGGCACTGGGCCCAGCCAGCAGGGGTTTGTGAAATGCTGATCTTGTTGTTTGACCAACCTGATCTCTGTCTATGACAGGATGAACTGATTAGTGAATGAGATTGTGGATGTTGTCTACCTAGAATTCAGTATTGACTTTGACACTATTTTCCACATGTAGGCTAAAGAAACTGGCAGCCCACAAATGTAAAGGGTGTGCTGTTCACTGGGTAAAAAACTGGCTGTGTGGCCAGGCACAGAGAGTAGTGGTGGATGGAGTTACATCCAGCTGACAAACAGTCACCTGTGGTGTTCCCCAGGGCTCAGTACTGGGACCAGTTTTGTTTAATACCTTTATTGATGATCTGTACAAAGAGTGTTTCCTCAGTCAGTTTGCAGGTAACACCAAGTCGAGCAGGAGTACTGATCTAGAGGGATGTGGACAGGCTGGACCATGGGCCCAGGCCAGTGGTGTGAGGTTCAACAAGGCCCAGTGCTGGGTCCTGCCCTTGGGTCACAGCAAGCCCAGGCAGTGCCACAGGCTGGGGCAGAGTGGCTGCAAAGCTGCCACAGGAAAAGGCCCTGGGGGTGCTGGTGACAGCAGCTGAACAGGAGCCAGCAGTGCCCAGGTGGCCAAGAAGGCCAATGGCATCCTGGCCTGTGCCAGCAATGGTGTGGCCAGCAGGAGCAGGGCAGGGATTGTCCCCTGTACTCAGCACTGATGAGGCCACACCTCAAATCCTGTGCTAAATTCTGGGTCCCTCAGTACAAGAAAGACATTGAGGTGATGGAAGGTGTCCAGAGAAGGGCAGCAGAGTTGGTGAAGGGTCTGGAACATGAATTCTGTGAGGAGCAGGTGAGGGAGGTTGGGGTTGGTTAGCCTGCAGAAGAGGAGGTTCAGGGGAGACCTTACTCTGTACACACACCTAGAAGGAGGCTGCAGCCATGCGAGGATTGGTCTCTTTTCCCAGGTAACAACTGGTGAGACAAGATATTAAAACTGGAAAAATTTCTTCGTTGGAAGGGTTGTCAAGCATTGGAACAGGCTGCCCAGGAGATTGTTTGAGTCACCATTCCTGGGAATATTATTAAAAATATATAGGTGTGCTACTCAGGTCATGGTTTGGTGGTGACCTTAGCTGTGCCTGCTTAACAGTTGGACTTGAGGATTCTAAATGTCTTCTCTGACCTAAATGAGTCTATGATTCTTTTCTGTATTACAGGTAAAGCCCATGGGACTGTGATAACCTCAAGTAGGTTGCAGGAAGATGAAGTAACCTGCTTGAAGTTATTTGGCAGAATTTGTACAAGTACTAGGAGCAGAATTAAGAACTAGTTGCCCTGGGCGTCAATAAATACCTAGAAGACTGGTGAATTACAATATTTCTGTGCTACATACTCTTCACTCTCACTATACATGATATGTGAAGAAAAAATTGTTTGGTTATTGTATCTTTATATTAGCATAATCTGATAAGATGGTTAACCTTTTGGAAACAGATAAGATGCATGGATAAATAAGTGACACTTAATTGGTGAAGGGTTTTTTTTTTTTTCCATCTTTTTTCCCCTTTGCTCTTCTAAGATTACTGACGTTTGTGGATGTCACGTACTGAAAACAGCAGGCATCTGCATTGCAGATAGGCACTCCTGCAGTGCTAGTCAGGGAGGAAGATTTCCTCCAGTGTTATTACCAACCATCCACAAATTACTAAGAACGTAATAGCATGAGGTGAGAGATGCTCAGTTTTGCTACTAAGCTTAAGGAATATTTGAATGGAGAGGACACGGAGGGAAACTTCTCTGGAGGATCATATTTACTAATTGTTTTTTAGTACATTAAACTTGATGGTTTGTAAACTCTGCATTTATTGTACTTAATGCCTAGGAAAGAATAGCACATGCAAAGTACAACTTTCAGAATTGTGTTAGTCTCTGATACTTTCCTACTTCAACTAAAGTAGAGTATGTTTGTGCCCCACCTCTCCTCTGGCTGCTTTGCTATCTACAGAATTAGTACTGACAGCAGGTGGCCCAAAGAAATTAGAAAACAACAGCTGATCCGAGTCAGAGCAGACTGTGGATCCTTGCTACAGAACAGGAGGTATGAGCTCTATTCTATTGCCTGCTCAGTCAGGAGCCTCTCCCACCAGCACTTAGATCCACCCTTCAATAGCAGGAGTCTTAGATCTGACTCAGTGAACATTATAGAGTTTATTTTAACTCCTTCCTTTAAACACTCCTTGCTTAAAGAGTTACAAGGGTTTGAGGTCTGGTTTCATAAGTCATGTGATTTTTCACCTTGCCGTTAGTGTTAATGGCCTTTGTTGCCCAAAACACAAATTTGGGGGAAGCTGTGCAGAACTGAGACTTGTGTGGGAGTGTGTGGGATAATGAAGGGTGTCAGGACTGTCTTCAGAAAAGATGGAAGAACCATGCTCCCGTTGCAGCTGGGCACCCTGAGTGAAGAAGTATTGAATGAAAGAACAAAGTCTCATCCAGGCAAGGTGCTTATTTTCTTGGTTGTCAGTAAGAGCAGAGCTAGATGATTTTTTTTTTTTTTTTGGAAGGCCAGTTTAGCCAGAGTTGGCAATTTGTTTCATAATCTTCAGAGAAGGATCAGCAAAACAGAAATAGTCATGATGAAATGAATCTACTCAGTCTTGTCAGAAGCTGAAATTAGCTTGAGTACTAGGGAGATGCAGTACAAGATAGGAGAGGACTAAGGAATAGTACCAAGAAGGAAAATTTGTTTATGGTTTGGGGAGAGCTGGAACTTGATTTAGGGAGAGAGAAGGGACAAAGAAGTTTATATTCAAATAATGTGTTTTGGAAAACCACAGTCTGTAAAAATACTCCAAATCATGTTTTTTTATACCCTCAGCAGGGGACAAACAGAGCATTCTGCACACACCCATTTTATATTATATCCAAAACCTAGCCCTAGTTTGCCAATCCATATGCAAACTTACTAATCAGAAATAATAATTTATAACCTATGCATCAGAGGTGAAAAGATGAGAGCATTTGAATGCCGGCAGGTTTAAGTGGTCAGTCTTGTCTGGGAATCAAGCAAATCTTTCTGGATATGTCCACAGAATGAATTAATATAATCTATAGCTGTATCTTAACAAATGAATCTGACGAAGCTGCTTGGTAATACCAACGACTAGAGACTGGTTTGCAAAACCCATCCTGAAGACATTTTGCTGTTGGTTTAGAAGATAATTCAAGTGTATTTTGGCACATGGTTGCCACATTTTCTCAAACAACTGTAGGTGTACCCTGACATCTTGAGCTCCTCAGTTTAATGCAATTCTGTATATATTTGAAAGCTGATTTGTAAAAATATATTTTTTTGATACAGCAATTTATATTTAGGTATAATGTAATTATGTTTAATGGAACTTGTGATAATTTGTATTCAGGTGCTGCTAATATAAACACCTTCAAATACAAGATGCCTGTGATTTTGACATGCCATAAACTCACAGTTTTAAGATGCTATCTTAGATATCTTTGTTGTCCTCACACTGAAATTTCAGCAAATCCAAAGATGAAAAAGTAGCACATTGTCCACTGTAAGTGTATAGACATTAAAGTAAAGCAGTAGCAACAAACATGCAGCAAACATTGTCAAAGCATATAAAAAATTTCAGTATTCCCACAGGTATTTAAAATATTTAAAAATTTGTTATTCAGCAAAGCAGTCAATAATTTCAATTTACCACATTTATTGAAAAGAAAATACCTAAATATCCCATATTCCTTTTCTAGAAAACAGTTTGATTTAAAACCAAAATTTGATCTTTCATGATATTAAATAATATTTTTCAGGACAACAATATGCTGTCACTTAGCTGATGTTTTATCTGGTTTTGATAAGGTTATGTATGGGAAAGGGAATGTGCAAGTGGAAAGTGGAATGTGGAAGCAATGTCTCTGCCCAGAAACTGATTCACAGAGTGCTGCTAGTAGGCAGTTAATGCACGCTATTTATGCTGGAGTATATATAATTTAATTATATATATATATATATATATATATTTAGAGTCAGGGTAATTTTATCTCATCTAGATTTCTTGAAGGGTAGGATTTTGTGTCTGTGTTTGCCTTATCATCTTCCTAACCATGGAATTCTACTTTTTTTCCTTTGAAATTCAGGTTAACACCTGCATGGTTTCATGTGAGTTTTAGTTGTTTGAAAATACTTACCTAATTGTGGTGAATTAAGTAATTGTTAGCTGTTGCTGGCTGGGGGCTATGTACAAATCACAAATGGACGGGACTGCTGTGGAACATGCCTTGAGCTGTTTATTTTCCAGCATCAGTCTCATTACATGGTTATGACAATGGGAAGATGCCAGCAGCTCATGTCCCCGGCAGCAGACAAAGAACTCAATGTTACAACTCACTTTGAAAGTTTTTTGAGTAATCACACAAAGCAAAAGCATATTGACAGTAGATTTATCCAACCACTATAAGCACATGTACCTTTTGTTAAAACAATGATTGCTTATTTCGAATACAATATCTGCTTTATTTTACAATACCTGCTTGTAAGCATTTAGATACAATGCATAGAGTTCCATTATTAAGCTTAGAACTTCCTAATATCTTGCTAGATATACTTTTCTGCGGCTTAGGGAGTTATTCACAGACTATTGTTTTATTTGTCCTTACTTTTCTACTTATGTAACTTTTCTGCTGACAAATCTTATAGCTACCACTTAGCTCTAATTGCAGTTCTGCTGTCTCTGAGTCTTGCCTTTTGCAGCTTTCCCAAAACCCTCTGATTTTAAGGATTCCCACAGTTAGCCATACAAGTAGTATAACAGCTATCGAGTTCCTTCATTTTTTAGGAATTAGACATATACATTTTCTTGAGAATCATGACCACTGCACACTATAAGGATTGTGTTTATTTTATTAAAAGTCAGGAGCTACTTTTGCAGCATGGTAACCTCTGTTGGTAATGAAGGGACTTGCGCTAGGCTGTAGAGAGTCATCTCTCCTCAGATTCTAATTTCTTTGCTCCTGGAACAGGCCAAAAAAAGCCTGTTAAACAATCTGCTTGCATGAAGCTCCAAAAGAATTGTCTGTTTCAGTCAACTGGAGCACTACATGTGTCACTACCTGTTCTTTATGCAGTTGTAGTCTATTGGCTTATGTCTCAGATAATCACCTTAATGTTACAGTTTGTTTATGTGTCAATGATCAGGGTGAACTTTGGCAGAAGACACTGGGTTCAAAAAGATTGCAATTTAACTAGACTTTGCTTCTCATCCTAGTAATTGCAGCATTGAATATTTCCTGGGTTTGCTAGAAAGGACATTCGTACTTCCGATATATTAGAGAAAGCTTTTGTGGAGTTTCCTCTGAAAACCACAGCAGAAAATCTAGTTCAAAAAGTGTTACCAGAACTTTATAGGAATAGCTGTGGCAGCTGGGGCAAGCTAGATTCTTGAAGCAGCTGTTGGCAGGAATAGAAAATAGGTTGGTAGCAATATTACCAACAGTCTACCAAAGTCTGAAAGTACTTTTCTAGTAAGCTATTGAAACTCATTGAAAGATTTATCTAATCTATTAAGAACACATACTGTACATATGGCTTGCAAAATTAGAATGAGACATGGCTATATTGGGTTGTGCTGTTACTGTTTCTGAAGAGTTTCAGTCAATGTCTCAGAGGGCAACTTTCCTCAAAGGGAAAAGAAAGTTGCCATAAATTCTACCAATTAGAGAGCTGCAGTTCTTTCCCCCTGAGTGCTAGATAATTGGGCAGGGGAAAACAGTATGGTGCCATCAATGAAGGTGCATCTGAGTCATCCTAAGCCTTTGTTCACCAGCTCACACACGATCATATCACACCACAATTGCCTTAGAGACTGGCTCAATTTTCAATAATCCTGCATTTTTTAAGGGCTAAAAAAAATATTTTTAGGGGGAAGCATTGTATCTAATTACTATCAAAATGAGGTAAATAAGTTAAAATAGAAGCAGAGAATTTTAAGGTAGCTGAGTTTATTTCTTAAGTTGCAGGCTTTCTCCTCACTCACAGGTGGTAAGTTCTATTTCTGTTTGATCTCAGTTCCTACAAGTAATGCTAGGTGACAAATAACTGTAAAAGTAATTTCCTATTTTTTCTACTTTCTTCTTCTGCAGTTGGGTTATAGGTAAGTTTGCAGATTTCTAATGTTTTCCCTAATTTTATGCCTCTTTTTCAGGAATGCAGCCCAGCTGCAATGTGTTTGTTGCTGTGTACACACATACTGAAATTTACATAAATTCTCATCTCTTGGTTTTTCACGAGTACAATTTTCAGCACAAGGTATACTTCTCTTTCTGGTCCAAGCCCAGGAAATCCGGTTATTTATTGGATCTGTACATTATATTTTCTCACTTAAATACTTGTAGAGAAGCCTAGAAATCAACTGAGTCTCTCTCTACTAAATTATTTCAACAGCAGTACAAAGGGCTTGTCCCATAAACCCCAGGTTCAGCAGGCTGAATTCTCTACTTAGTAGTCAACTCAGAGCCATTATTTCTTTGATGGTTTCCCTTATGGCTGCACAAATCTTACTAGTTTTCAGCAGTGTTCTTTCAGAAACTACAACCAACTCTAAACCTTAAACTTGAAACTTACTAATTGGAAATAATGTCTATGCAAGGAAACACCAAAACTGGCTTCAATCAAGGTATTTTCCCTGGGAATGTAATAGATCTTGCACAATTATGCAAAATTCTTGTATTTCCATACACAGTTATTTTATTTTCTGTCTATCAAGAAAAGCTTAATTCTTTATACCCTCAAATCATACCAGGGTAGAAAACAGACTGCTGTATTCACATTTTTAGGTTTTCAATATGGTTTTCAGTTTCTTTTACAATCTGAGATGATATGTGTCTAGACTCTTTCACCTCTTGTTGTCCTCAGCCTGGGTGCTCTGTGTATTTGGCTGAATATTCTGATGGTGTGATGGACAGATGTTTTACAGGTTCATAGTTTTTTTAGAATATTGTGTTTCTTTCTTCTGAAACTGCTCAGAAATACACCTGTAGTTCAGCTGTGCTTCTGGATGATCCAGATGGGTTTAAAAAATAAAAAGACAAGATTTTATGTATTTTTTACTTTTCATCTAATGAATGCTTTCTATTTAATAAATAGATACAACTGCAACTTAAATGTTTCCTTTGTATTTTTTCTTTTGGACAAATAGTTCATCAAATATTTTCCCCATATTTCTTGTAGAAATGAAATAACTGCTTTCTCAGCTTCTTAAAATGAAACTGAATGCTTCTAATAGTTGAATGCTTCTTAAATATTTGTGTCATGTTATAAAAGCCATGTACAAATCAAGGAGATGGTTTGGTTATGAACTGCATCTTCTCCCTGTATCTGCTGCTTGTTTTGGCATTTTAAGGAAAATTTGCAGGGACTGCTTACATAAGTGGACTCTGAGGCTACTATAGGGATGCAAGACAGAAAATATAGATACTGAAATTGCTGGTGAGAGTCACACTTTACTACTGATTGATTGAACCCCATGATTAAGCAACGTGGCCTTGCAAATCTTTGTCTCTTTACCAAAGGCTGAAATGATAATATTCTGATGACTTGCTGTTGATACTGATGAAATTACAGGTACGATGGATGGTGGAAATATTTTAAAATATGAAATTAACTTGTGAAAGCTCCCCAAAATCTTGATTTTTTAGTACAAAGAAAAAACAAACAATGATCTTTCCATGTAGCAGCATTGCAAACAGTTCACTGCATAAGAAAGTGGATATTTGAGGCAAAACATGAGAGCTAATCAGACCCACTAATTGTAGAAAAGGGGATATAAATGCACAGAGCCTGCTGTTATGCCTGTTTGCAGTGCAGTCCTCTGTGCATGTGTGGGTGCATCTGTTTGCTGAAGTAAATGGCTTTGGTTTTGTTTCTTCTTCCAAAGCAGCTTGAATGTTATTGCTAGTGTGAAGCCACTTTGGATAAGTGGAACTGCCTCTCTGATACCTTCAAGGATATGATGCTGATGAAGGCATGAGTTGCCTTACTATTGGGATGAGGCATGGTCTTGAGACTACCCACAGACCTGTGGAAAAGGGCCATTGATAAAAAATGCCCTTTTTTTTTTTTTTTCTCTAGAGCTCACAGGCTTTGAAAGTTGTTAAGTGATATCTAATAAGTACATGATCATATTAATATTTTTCAAGGGTCTGAAGAGACATTCATTGTGCACAGTGCTTAAATAAGTTATTCTCAATTCTTTGTTTAGATGGGTTTTCAGTAATTAAAGGACATGAGAATTTTATTTGGATCCAACATTCTTCATTTGCAATTATCCTCTTGAAGTCCCTTTGTAATTATTTTTTTTATGATCCTTTACATTAGCATATTCAATCTAAATTATTTAATTAGATGATAGTTTACTCAAATTACAGATGCATAAGTTTTCTCTATAAAGTGAAGAAAATAGAGAGCTTTTGAGCTTGTGATAAGCTAAGAAGAAAAAAAAATATTGTATTGTTGTTAACTGCTAATTCAAATTTACTCTTTTTAAGTCCCTATTCTATTTACTCTGAGTAGAAACAAATCCTGTGCTATTATTTGGATGACTCCTTAGTAAAATGGGAATGATATTTAAAACACAGAATTATGAAACTGTACATTTCACATTTTTTAGGTCAGGATGAACTCACTGGAAAAAATTAGTACATCAGAGAAACATAATGTATGCACATCTGCATACAAAAAGAAAAATGCCATACCTGTCTCTGTTTCATGGTATCAAAATCTTCACGAGGATCTAGAAAGACCTTGTAGCCACAAAGCTGACTTCATTAGCTGATGCATTCATTTCATAATTGATGATAAACTGGATATTTTCCTACTTTTTTTTCCATGACAGCCAGTCAAAATCTTACCTTAGGAGAAGCCAAATATGAAGGTTTTACTTTGTCTGCAACTTTCTAACAATACCCTGCCACTTTCTAACAATAATTTCAGTAATTTTGAGAATCAAAATATGAAGCTAAGAAGTTTAGGATTTTCATGAGGAAACCATGGACTTGACTATTACCATTTGATGGTGTTCCTGAATAGTAAGGTCGTGTGTCTACACTGAAAACTGCTGTGTAATGTTGGAAGTAAAGTAAGCAATATCATCTTTCTCTGGACTGCTATCTCTGAGCTCTGTCAGCTGTGGTTGTGAGACAGTGTGAAAGAAATAACCTACTAATAACTAATGGAAGGCTGTTGGTCAAAAGTTAACATGTTATAAAGTATTGCAACTCTAGCTGGCAAAACAGTAATATAAGACACAATTTGACAGCTAATATGACACTTGTTACTGCCATCTGGAAGATTCCTACTCTTGTAATGGGCTGTCCCCCTGTCCAGTAGGTAAGAACAACACAGATACTTCCCCCATGATGCTGGAATGGAAGAGAGAATAGAAAACAGCAAAAGCAAGAAGAACTGTAGTCTGAGAAAAAGTCAGTTTAATGGATTAAGGAAAGCTGAGCATGCTAGCAAAGCAAAATTGAAATTTTTTTCTTCCCCTTGGCAGGGAGGTGTTTAGCCTGTTACTGAGGAGCGGGGCCTCAGAGTGCTCTAGGAAAGTAAATGCCACAGCCATGAGTGTACATAGTTCCTTCCCCCAGCTTTTATTGCTAACCATGATGTCATGTGGAGCAGAATGTGCTTTAGCTTAACTTGGCTTGAGTCTGCTGGCTGTTCCCTCTCCCAATGTCCCGCCTATTCACTGGAGGAGAGACAATGGAGAAAAGACAGAAGCTCAGTGCTGTGCAAACACCACTTGGGAGCAGAGAACATACTGGTGTGTTACCAGTGCTGGTTTAGTCACAAACCCAAAGCACAGCAGCATACAAATCCTGTGAAGGAGATCAGCTCCATCCCATCCTCCCTCAGTCAGCTGTTAATGACTGAGTTACTTCATCAAAATCACAATGCTGTAAGGACCATTTGTGAGTTCCCTACCACATGATGTCAGTAGGAAATCCTGTATGCCCACCAGCATTCAAATAGAGAGATGAGACCTCATCAGATGACTTGGAAAAGTGGAAGGCACATACAAAATAGAAATACAAATATGATAGTATATACTAGGATTGTAAAAAGTGAATTCCAGAAGGCTGCTTACAAGGGTGTCCACTTGACTCTTAGAAAGAAAAACATCATTGCAACAGAAATTTAAGTCTGAGGAAAAGTGCTCTCTGCGACAATAAGGCAAAATGCCTCTTATTGAAATGGTGCTTGCTGTTGCTTATTACCACATAACTGCGATATGGAAACAAGGTTAAGACTGAAGTCCTCAGGTGAATGGGAGAAGATGTAGGTCAAATTCTCAAATTGCAGTTTTGTTGCTTTTGGCCCTTCAACATTCCAGTCTAACTTTTCAAGAGAAAAAGAGGAGACTGAGAAGGATAAAAGAAGTCAAATAAAGGCTCTTACAGGCAAAGGGAGAGCAGTGACCTAAACCCATTACATACCAGGCAAAACTCCCAAAAACAACATCTGCTATCAGAGGCTAGGGAATTCAGATTTTCCAATTCTATGGCAGAATTCGTATTGTTCAGTAGCTGTTGCTATTAGGTATGTGAAATTCTTCATATTTCACTGTCTTTCCAGGTTCCTGCCCTATTATAAATAGCAGAGTTATTTGCAGCATGTGTGTTATATGCTGTCCTGGTTTAAAAGACAGGTTTCTGCCAAGGAAGGTGGAACCTGCCTGGAATGGAAAAGATGACCCCCTCCCTTCAAATTATTATAACTTTGAAACTACAGGGCTTTCAGGCAAAGATACAGGAAAAGGAATAACACTTGTTTACATATATATAGGCCCATTGTTCCAGATTGCAAGGCAAGACTCTATTACCATCTGTATGGCAGATGTCTTTTGTTAAGTGGGCAGTTTTCCTTATCTCTTCCACAATCACTCCTCCCTTGGGAGGGGACATCTGCTGATAACAGGCTATTGAATGTCACTGTGTGACTGATAAGAGCTATAGCATCCCATTGTGAGATGCTCCACCCAGAGGGAGGACCCAAGCATTGCTACCCAGATATAATCCAGAGGTTCTGGAATACCAGCATGGCTTCTCCACTGGATTTCTCAGAGGAACAGCAGCTGCCTTTTCTTCCACTGGATCTTCAGGTTCCTTTTCTACACCCTTTTCTACAGGATCCCTGCTCCAGCAGAACCACATCTGACACTTCAGGAGGACTGCAGCCACGTTTCCAATTGGACTACTACCAGCACCCTGACCAACAGGGCGTCAGGCTGAGTTCTGACTGTCAGTATTGTTTTGGCTTACTGCATTGTTTATTTTATCATTTTATTTTCTTCCCTATTAAAGAACTGTTGCTTCCTGCTCCCATATTTTTTGCCTGAGAGCCCCTTAATTTAAAATTTATAGCAGTTCGGAGGGGTGGGGAGGGTTTACATTCTCCCTTTCAGGGGAGGCTCCTGCCTTCCTTAGCAGACACCTGTCACGTCAAACCAAGACACACATATACAAATATATATACACACACATATATGCATACATACATACATTCATATATATCTAGATATATATACACACATATATATACATATATGTATATAGATATAGGTATACACACAAATGTATATATATATATATATATGCCTAGATCTAAAACAAGACAGATGAACAGCAACACCAACCAGAACAACTGGAGCAGAAGGGAGAAGCCCAGCAGCAGCAGCAGCAGCAGTGGCGGCGGCATTCCCCCACAGAGCTCTCCCCTTCGGTGCAGTTACGGCCGCAGCAGCCCAGGGGCGCTCTCGCTCCCTGTGGGGCTGCAGTGACTCCCCCGGGGCTGCAGGTGGTGCTGTGCTGCAGGCGCTCCAGAGGGCGGCCGGCGCCAGCTCCGAGCTTCCCCAGGGTGTCATGGCGGCCAATGGATGGACGGAGGCAGGAGGGGATGGGTGTTTCAGGTTTCTCCTGGCTCTCATGGTCCTGTGTAGTGTTCTGGTGAGGGTGGCAGCAGCCAAGCTCCAGTAAGCAGCTGGCAGGGGCTTCCTCCTGTAATATGTGATTTAAGTAATTCATGCTTGTGTGGAAAAGATACAAAATAAAAATTGTAAAATAAATTACACATGTAACAAAAATCCAAAGAGCCTCAGACCACGGACAGCCCAGAGACAGATTACCACATAAAAGTTACGAAACTCCTGGTGGCAGCAGGAAAGAAAGCCTTGTCAGCAAGTAAAAGTACGTGGTCGGTGCAGAGATGGGCTTCTTCCGGAACCACCTGGGAACACCCAGGGACAATCTGCACTTGATAAGTATCATCGAGATAATCAAAGTCGTCAAGAACATACCTCTGAATACACGACTTCTCCTGACACAATCAGCACCTGCCACCACCCAAGAAACAGCAACTGTCCAGCCCTGCACAGTAAAAAGAAACTTCATACGTATGCGGGGTGACAAAAGAAATCAGGGCACCTCTGCATCAGGCAGAAAAAACTGTATGAAACAGCCCCGCTGGAAACGGCAGTGGTGAACAGAGGGAGATCCGATGCGATAGGGGTTGGATCTAGGTTCACCCAGCACCGATCCTGGGCTTGATGCGTCTCTTTGACTGTGGCTATTGAAGACCATACTTTTGGTCGCGAAAATAATATCTTTTGCTATTATTATTGATTCAGCTTTCTTGCTGATCATTTGTAACACTCCAGAGAGAGGGAGAAGGTGGGGGCCTATGTTTCCCCTGAGGAACTCAGGCCGATGGTGAGGGTCTCTCTCCCAGCAAAGATGGATGTCAAAATGTCGCTGCTGTAGCAGCGAGCCCCCATGGGCAGAGAAGTCCTGCACCAAAGCCCCAAAGCTGTCTATCCTCCCAGCCAGGCAAAGACTGACCCACCCCCAGCTAAGAAATTGCCAAACACTGCTGCCTCTCCCTTCCCAGGACCACTTCAATGGTGTGCCAAAAGCCCTGGCTTCATCACCATCTCTATGACAACAAATGGGGAGAAAACTCCCTAAAGAAAAAAAGAAAACCTAACCCCCAACATATGCTATGGTACCTTTGTTTGCTATCTCTTTCTCCTGAGCTTAGTCTTCTTTCTTTGGTTTGCTAGGCAGGCAATATCAGTAAAAACACAAGCTAAGGCAACTGGAAATGCTTCCCGCATGCCTTTGCTCTTGGTAGCAAAGTTGGTTCAAACTTAGAGTCAACCCAAGAGGGAGGAATGACATCACAGTGGTTTCCATCTGATTCAAGATATAGTTGGTACACAGTAGAGCACATTATAGCAAATGAAGCAGTATGATAAAGCACTGGGGCATGGGCTTGTTATTTTACCCTCTATAGTGTTCTGAGTAGCATGCTCCCCAAGGCAGAGACAGGATACATGCAAACATCTTTACTTGTCTACAGAGAAATGCCCCTTTGGATTTTTACAGATCTGGGAGTTTGGAACTTTCTTATTAGCAGAAAGAGCATTAAAAATACTCTTTTGCATATGAGCCTTCAATTTCAAGGGTGGCAAAACCAGAAGCACATGCAATGCATCTGACAAAAGTGGTTTTGGAATTAAATGAGTGTTAATTCAGTTAAACTGAATGTTTACAAAGCACACTGAGCATGAAAGTAAATGTAAAAATTTTTAAATTTGACCTAGATAACCTGTATTAATTATTTGCTAGACTCTTGAGAATCAGTTAAAATAGAAATCAGAAATAAAGCTCAAGTGAGATATCTGGGGGAAAAAAAAGACATATTTCTAAGATACGGTTTTGATATTCCCTTTTTTCTCTCTTTATTCTACAAGATAAAAGCTATATAAAAATGTATACAAATAGTGGAGAATTACTGTTCCATGTTAAATATGTGTTGCAGTAATATATAACCTGCTCTGATGTAAGAAATTTTTCATTCAATTTTTATAGAAACTTTGTGTACAGTTAATTCTTAACTGTAGGGAAGCCCACTCAGAACAATTAAACAATCAGCTCAGGAATTAAATTACCCCCCAGCTATCATAAGCAAATACCCTACATGGGACATTGTGTTATCTAACTGACCAGTTGATGCTTTGCTTTTTCCAGCTTTAAGAAAGAAATTAAATGGTATGGCAGTGTATTACTCTCATTTCCAATCCTCTGGAGCAGATAAACATTATCATGAAACTGGCCAAGGATGAAATTTAAATAAGTAGTGATTGGAGAGGATGACAGGAAGAGTTTCCAAATTACAAAAACTGACAAATTAGTTTAATTAACTGCATATTTTGGAGTACAAGGATATGGGGGAATTATTTATTTTAATGTGTAATGCATACTCAATATTTCTGTAAATGGAATAGGGTATAGAAACCCTGCCACACAATTACTCAAAAAAGAAGTAGGAAGAAAAACTGGAGCCAATTATATATATATTTTTTCCTTTTAAGTCACTGTCGCTTTACAGTTCCAATGTGGATTACAGATTCATTCTGTTCCGTCTGAATTTTCTAACAATCCAAACTGCTTCTCCAATGCACCTCTAAACAGCCATACAGCACAATTCTGATGGTTGTTCAAGCACACTAGACACTCATTGTGTATATAAGATTATGAGTCTCATGTCACAAACATACTCTTACAGTGTTAATTTCTTTCTAAAAAATCTGGATTGAGTAAACATTATCTGCCTTGTAAATACAGTACCTAGGGAACAGAACAGGCTGTATGCAACAGAACAAAATGGAATTTGTATCTGCTTTTATAGCTGTATGAATTATAAAATCTTTTGGTCTGGGCTTCACAGAATCACAGAATCACAGAATGAGTCGGGCTGGAAGGGAACACAGTGAGTCATCTTCCTGTTCAAGTAGGGTCATCCTACAGCACATTGCGCAGGATTGCATCCAGATGGTTCTTGAGTATTCCCAATGAGGAATATTCCATAACCTCTTTGTCAATCTGTTCCAGTGCACTGTCATCTGCACAGTAAAGAAATTCTTTCTCATGTTCAGGTGGAACTTCCTATGCAACATTTTATCATGTTCATTGCCTCTTGTCCTATTGCTCAAAACCACAAAAAAGAGCTTGGCTCTTGACATGTCCTGCTTTACACAATTTTTAAGGTATTTTTAATACTTCTTGAGGCTGAACAGCACCAGCTCCCTCAGCCTCCCAGTAAGGGAGATGCCCTCATCTTCTGTTTGTCCTTTTTCCCCTCCTTTGGACCTACTCCAGGAGCTCCATGTCTTGCTTGTTTGGAGGAGCCCAGAACTGGACACAGTATTTCAGATGTGTCTCACCAGGCATGAGGAGATCACCTCCCTCGACCAGCTGGCAGGGCTCTTCCTAATACATCCCAGGACACTGTTTGCTTTGTTGGCCACCAGGACACAGTGCTGGCTCATGGACAGCTTGTGGTCCACCAGGGCCCTGAGGTCTTTCCCCCAGAGCTCCTTCCCAGCAGATTAGCTCCCAGCCTGTTGTGGTGCCCAGGTAAATCTTCCCCAGGTGCAGAACCCTGCATTTGCTTTGCTGAATTTCACAGCTCTTCTCTGCCCCCCCTCTCCACCCTCTCAAGGCCCTTCTGAAGGGCAGCACAGCCCTCTGGGGTATTGGCCACTGCTCCCAGCTCTGTGTCATCAGTGAACTTGCTGAGGAGACCTCCGCCCCTTCATCCAAATTATTGATGAATAAGTTAAACAAAACCTGGACCATTGTTGAAACCCGGGCGACACCACTAATGAGAAGCCTCCAATTAGACCCTGTGCTGCTGATCATGAGCCTCTGGGATCTGCCACACAGCCACTTGTCAATGCACCAAGCTTCTTTGACCTCTCAACAATTGCAACAAATGCTACTGGAGAAAAATTGGTGTTGTAATGTATGCGGTCAAATCACCCACTTGAGTTTGGTTCCTTTAATTTTTTTTGCAATCATAGCATTCTTCTTTTTGTAACATTACAAAAAGAAGGGGTTTAGGGCAAAGAAATAAGCTACATTGCAATTTAAGGGATATATAGTGATGCCAGAATGGGGTAGTAAATGAAGTAGAGGTCTCAACAGGAGTTCTCCAAACATTTACCTCAGAACTTTTGCTTTTGTGTTCTTGGTCAATCAATTTGCACTCACAGTATGTCCCTTTCTCCTTAACATAAGTACCTCAAATCGACAGGATAATATCAGCTAATTGTTGGCTGATCACTCTTTTGCTGCTGTGAGGTTCTAACTGCAACTCTGGTTTCTTGTTCCAGTGAATTTTATATCTTCAAAACTAATTTCTTGTTGGCTTGACTAGTGGAAAGAAAAAGAATGAGTTCTCAAACTTGCATAAAATGTTAGGGGAGGTTGATCCTGGTTGTGCTATTAAGGCACATTGAGCTGACAAAGGAATCTTTTTTTGCTTTCTAGGTACTACTGCCCATATTTAGCACAAACACATGGAGTGCATAGATTTTAATTATTACTTTCTTTTTCCAAAACAGAAAAGTTTAGCTCTGACTTGAGAAAGAGCAACATCATTAATACCACAGCTCCATGATGTCAGGGGTATACGAGTAGGATTACGATGTAATGGAACTTGGAGTTTGGAATGCACGCACTCACAATTATAACTGTGAGAAGCCAGAGTAATAACTGCTTTTGTTTCACCCTTGACATTTCATGTTACCTCTGATTTTCTGTGCCTTGAAGTCCCCTCATGAATTCTGCCTTTTGCACTTCTATGATGATTTCAGAGGTGAAGATTTATTCACTTTTCAAAGCTCAATTTAGGAAGTCAGGCTTTTGTAAAGTCTCTTTAGCGCTTTTATCTTGTTTTTTGGGGTTTTTTTTTGTTTTTTTTTTGTTTGTTTGTTTGTTTGTTTGTTTTTGTTTTTTTGGTTTTTTTTTTTGGTTTTTTTTTTTTTTTGTCTTTAATCAGATGCTAAAGGATATTGAACCAATTTACTGTAAAGTGAGAGAGGAGAAGCCACCTGACAAAAATTCCAGGTGTTTGGTCTTGGCTGGATCAGCCTCTGGGCTTGGCTTTCAGCCTACCTGTCTGGTTAGCTTTGGTGAAAAAGTGCCTGTCAAAAACAGAGGTAGTAGTGGGTGAGCTAACTCAGTGGCTTCAGGAAGATCTTTGTCTGAGCTAAAAGGCTAACTGCAGAGCATGTTTTTCTTCCATAGGTCAGTAACCCAATGTAAGAAAATAACAGTGAAATGATGGACTGTCTTTTATCATTGAATTTAGTCTATTTCAGCAGCTCCAGGTAATGATATAAATCGGATGGGATTATTGGTGATTGTATGACACAGAGACAAACTGTGCAAAGTTTTGTCCTGAACACCACCTAAAACCCAAATAATTCAGTTCTGTACCAGCAAGGGAATGGTGAGTCTTGGCATGCATTGCAGAGCTACTCAGCTATTTGGTGTGCAGCACATTGTAAGTTGAGTGGCCTAAATGAAAGAAAGTGTGGGCCAAAACAGAAAAGCTTGCCAGTTAAATGTGCAGATTAACATTAAATGCTGCCTATCAAATAGTTCACAGGCTTCTTCTCATGGTTCTTTAGATGTGCTTGAAGAGGACCAATAGTGTAGCTCACAGAGTGAAGAGCCATGAGATGTGCTGTTGGTAGTCCCCTCAACAAAATCTGCTTTGATCTTATGTATAAACATTTGCTTGTTCATGGAATCATAGGATATCACAAGTTGAAAGAGACCCATAAGGATCATCAAGTCAAATCTCTTCTCCTTCCAGAACTAACTAAAATTAAGAATGTTGTCCAGTTGCAACTTGAACCCTGGCAGGCTTGGTGCCCTAACCACTTTTCTAGGGAGTCTTTCCCAATGATAGGTCACCTTGTTGCTGAATATATTTAACAATGTGCTTGGTCTTTACCTCTTGAGTTATTTTCAGGAGAAAAGGCAACTGGTTTTTAATACTAGACCTGAATAGTTCATGTTCATATATAGTGGACTCAGCAAAACAAAAAGCCCCACCCACATCCCTGAAAAATACCATTTATTTATCATCATAGATTTTCTGTTTTAAAGATTCTTAGTGCTTTATCTTGATGTTGTAGGTTAAACCTGCTGAGTATCACATAGATTTTTCCTCACTCTTCCCACCTTCCCTATGCTCAGTAGGATGGTGGAAGAGAAGCGAATGAGTGAAAGCAAGAAAACTCATGAATTAATGTAAAAACTCTCTGATAAACTAAGGGATTGTGGAAGAAGAGAGAAAGAAGACAGAACAAAAGAGGTGGTCCAAAGGAAATTGCTCACCATCTCCCATGTGCAGACTGATGTCCAGCCTGCCATCAGCTCAGAGACTTTGAGTAGCTGCCCTGAAGCAATGCACATAAACCTGGAGTAAACTGAAAAATGGGAGAAATGTTGGTAAAGACCTTTGGTTCTTCATGTGCAAACATGAAAATCTATTACTTTTTAATAACACCAGCATGTACTTAAAGATATCTAAATAGAGAGCACAGATTAAAAAAAATTACTTAAAAAAAAAAGAGGAGGATTAGTTCTCTCTTGAAAAGCAGTAGTAACATTATAAGGATAAATTTCACAAAACTTATTTTGGAGCAGAGCTTCCCCATAGACACAAAGGTGTACCATAGGTTGTTTTATTTGGCCTACCAAGGGTGTCAGCTAGGATGAGATTCCAAACTTCTGCCATATCCATGTGAGTTCCACTAAAATTTGATCTTGATGCCTGCTGAGCACAGTAGTGGAGGATGAAGTAGAGATACTCACAGCAAACATCATCTGGGTTGTCTGTTTACAAGTTCTCAGTGATTATTATTCTAGGTACTTGATAAGGTCACAAGACACTCAGCAGTACATTCAGCTTTCTCTGTTTATTCTCGAGACTGCAATGCTTTCGCCAAGATATGCATGAGATACAAATGAGAACATTAAGCTTAAGGTTGCTTTTTAGTCCTAAATGTTTCAAGCCCCTTTTCAAATATGCATTCTTATGTTTAAGAATTGAGATTAAAGAGGGATGTACTAGGGGCAAACCACGGAAATTCAGGAAAAGACATAGACTTGAGAATAAAGTTACTGGAGTGGTCACCTATGTCTCCTTTTATTTGGGAATAACTTGGCAGCTGCACAGCAACATCCTCATTGCAACATTCAATTCCTGTGAATTCACTGCTTTCTACCTTGTGCTTATAATCTATTCCTGCACACATGAGCTGTTTGCACTTAAAATCCTTTTCCTGACTGGCAACTGGAAATTCAGGCTGCAGAACTCTGCCTCAGTCTGGGAGCTGCCTTCAGTCAATTTATGGCCTAATTTTATGCCAAAATCAGAATTGTAAAGCCTTTTGAAAATCTATTGTGAAAAGAACACTTGGCATGTGCACATCTTATACATTTTAGGCTATTTGGTGATGTGCATTGTTTATTCTTTTAGAACATAATAATGTGTCATGAAATAATAGTTTCAGTGTGGGTATTATGAGAAAAACCATTTGAAATCATCATTGGCTAAAGCAACTGGAAATTACTGAAGCTGCTGATATACTGCATGCATCTAGCATAATCTCTGTATAATTAAGTGCTTATGAGGAAAAAAATCTTGATTTAAATACCAAAAAAAGCCTTCTCTGAATGTATGCAACTCTCTGCCAATAATGGTTCTTGATCTAACACCATATAAAGGTTTTCACAAGGGTTTCAATGCTGTCCACTGACAAACGTATTCTTTGGTACATTCAGTAAAAAGCACCTTTTAAGACATGCAGAATACTTGTACTTCTAAAGTGTGTTTTATTTACCTAAGTTCATGAGTGTAAATAAAATATTGGTAAAACAAATGATTTAGGGCCTCGTAATTTTTTAAAGGCTGATCTTGGAAAGATATTCACAAGCTGCTGAACAGTAAACATTTAAAATTCCAGAAACAACCCAAGAAGTGCTGGAACCTAAAATATATTGTCTAGGAAAGTTGAAAGTTAAGTCAGTTTAGCATTAGAATAACTTTTGAGTTTCACTTCCTGTGCACAATCTACTTTATTCAGAGTGATGTGAAACCATGCAATAAACCTGCAGTCTGCTTGGCTGATGTCGCAGGTTCCAGTTTATGTCAGCTTTGATAGGTGCACTTAAAACATTTTGATAACATGACATTTCCCAATGTCCAAATACAGCTGAAACAGAGCGCACCAGCTGTTACTTTGACTGGTGATCAAGAATCTTCCAGATAAAGGCAATCTCATGGAAATCTGCCATGAAAATGGAAATCCTCTGATGTGACGCTGTATTTTTCCAATTACATTGTGATATAGAGGAAAGTAAAAAAAAAACATACCTGAAAGCACACATAAATATAAAAGTTGTTCTGAAAATGAAAAAAATAGTGTCCCCATTGGGATTGAGTCCTTTCTTTCTGATTAAATTGTTCTGCCAGCTAAATAATCAAGAATTTCAAGAGCAGATACACTTATGTGTTTAGTGTATTTGGAAAAAGTCTGCTGATATGTGAGGGAAAATTATTTTCTCTCACCTTCCACAAATTGCTGTTCCTTCCCTTGACTCTTCGGCTGCATAAAGTTTATGTGGGCAGATGTTCCCAGAATTCCCTTCTCTGCATGGGACCTCTTTACAACCCCAGCAGGCAGCCAGATTTTGCAGCGCAACCTAAACATTGAGACTTAAACTGCAAGCAATCTGTTACACTCTAGCTAAGGAAATAAAAGTTCTTCAGCTGTCAAGGAGAGATGTATTAGTTTGGCCATGCCTAAAATGCTTTGGGAGGTTTTCTGAAAATAAACATGCCAGTCTAGCTCTGAGCCCAGTCATATGGGGAGATTTGAAAACGTATGGGTTTTGTTTCCAAATTTAATGCAGCCAACAGGTAGAACCAATTCAAAAGGACTTTTAGTTTTTCCTAAGGGGCTGGGGAGTTCATTAGAAATAATTGCACATATACTCTGCTGGAGTTAACAAATGCTCAGCAAGCTATTATAGTGTGTAACAGCATCCTGTAGTAATTTAGGGATACTGAACAGCCCGAAGATTAACCACATTCATTGATCTTGAATTTAGAATTTTCTCTGTATTTTTTAAGCTATTCCTTGATAAATTGTCAGTTAGATTGAACTGTTTGCATACATGTCTTATATTGTTAGATGAGCCAAAACAGGGCACCAGTTTGAATCAGCCTGTTTAGCCCTTACTTCTGTAAGGAGCAATGTATCTACTTCCTTTCTGGCAAGCATTCAAATTCTGATTTTAAACTTGTAATCTGTCTTGCCATAAGAAGGAGAACATGTTAGACCATCATTTTGATCTCAAGCTGAACTTAAATTTATCTTCTCACTTCTGTATTCCTGACCAAGGACCATTTTAAGGATCATAACTAGGGATCATTCAAAAAACATGAATGAAATGTTATGACATAAAAAGTAAGGTCTCATTGACACAGGTAGGATATCAGCTGATTTTGTAGCTGATTTTTTTATCAGCAGATTTTTTGCTGCTCTCCTTTCAGGCCTTTGCAATCTTGTCAGTATCTGGTAGATGTCCTTTGTCCCCTAACTCATAAACCATAAATATACTGATTGAAAGCTTCAGGCAATTCCAACCACTGAAATATATTGTGATATGGAATCTTATTTGTCAGGCAAAATACAAATGTTCTATTTTGGTAAGCTCATTGCTGTCAATTCCACTGCCCCCAGTGCCCTCCCCCTCCTCTACTGCATGCTTTTCATTTTATGGCAGCTTGGCAAATTATGTATGAAAAAGTACACATCTCAGAGCATTGGCAGAACTTTCTCTCAGCTAGGGAAATTTCTTTTATTTTTCCTTTCCCCTTGCCTTTTCCCTTCCCCTTCCACATTGCTTGATGAAATGTGAGCATGTTCTTTTTTGCTTATTTCTGTAGTTTTCTTGCCAGTTTTCTTCACCTCAGTGCTTAGATTATCATTCTCTTTCTTTGTGGAAAAAAAAACCCCACAGAAATATTCCCTTCATTTGTCTAATGCCTGGGTTTTTTTCAGTAATCTGTGAATTTTGTTAGAACTTGTAGTTAAGAATATTCTGTCATAAACCTCATCTATTTAATAAAGCTCATTGATGTTTCTTAGGAAAAATGACAGCAGTGGCTGTTTCCCACTAACCAGCTTTATATTCTTACTCTGCAGCAAAAACTCCTTTTCTCTGAAAACAAAGCTTATTAGTCTGGCAAACTACAATGTTAGACCCTTGCTAAGTGCAAGGAAAGGACAAAATATTTTCAGAAAAAGGTTACCTTACAAAAGCTCGATCATAAGTTTTTCTTTTTAAGAAAGATTTTTTTTTTTCCTTAAAGATTTCATATTTTTTCATTTAAGACTTCTTCCTGGCTTTGAGGAAATTTTTCTTTCTTTTGATCAGGGAAGGCTTCTCCTTAACATTTTAAACTTGTTCTTTGCAACTGCAGCATTGAAACATGAAACAACTGAAACATGTCCTAGTATGTTACCTCTAATTCTCATTCACTCAAAGGAAAATTAGAAGCAACGCATTAGTTCACCTCGTCCTTTGTCTGAAAGAAAGCAATCTAATCCTCTATATTTTTAATTACGATATTTTAAAAGTTATTTTATAATTAGAGCAGTAATGAGAGCAGATATTTTATAAAAACCACTCCTATTAAAAAAATACATGTATGTTTTTCAAAACCAATTCTTTGCTTTCAACACTATTGAAATTTTCTTGGACATGTGTCTCTTCCAACTAATTTCTTTAGAGATTTTACTTGCATTGTATGATATTCTGTCTGGCAGTTTTTCCTCAGAAACTGAATTAGTATCTTAAATCTTGGCCCATTCCTTCATGTCAACATTCACTGTTCTTTAGTAGGTAAACCCTGGGAAGAACTGTGGTAGCTAGACATATACAATGATCCCTTTAGCATAATCATTGTGCTAATTGTTCTCTGATGACTGATCAGCAATTATATCAAGCCGAGACCAAAATATCCTGTTAAAAACAAACAACAATAGCAACAACGAAAAAGCTAAGTCCTTCAAGCTCCTCCTTTCCCTAGTTTTTGTGGCTACTTTGAATTCCACATTGAATGTTACTGAAGCCATGCCTTTCCCATGGGGACTGACCACTCCATGTAGCAGCTGAAATAAGCTTTAAAAATAACCTTTAAAAAAAGAGATAAAGAAACAGCCAAGCTGGGCCACATCCATTTAGCTGTTTTCATTTGTTAGAATGTTCAGTCATGTTCTGTTGGGAGATGGGGGTTTTCAAGCTGGTTTATCACATCAGGGTTGTGGTGTTTTGTGTTTCTGTCGGCATGTAATTGGACATTGCCAGTAGCAGTTACAGTTACTTGGTGCAGATGATGCTCCAAATCACTGCTTGTAATCTGACACATCTCAAAGGACTTTCTAAGTGTTTTTTTGGAGGCAGCTAGCTAGGTTAAGTTGACCCACTGAACTTTTTTTATCTCTAAAAGGTGCTTGAAGGATTAGCGGCAGCTGTAGGCCAGTGTTATCCTTTAGACATCATCGGACATGGGTGTTTCACGTAACTCTGAATGTGGCTGCTCAGAATACATGTCAGGTAACAAAGGTCTTGAACTATCAACTGTCAGAAATAGTCACTGACTAAGTATGCCTTCTCTTCTCTATAGAGCCAAATCTATACAGGTTATATCCTTCTCTAACAGCCCTTTTGAAAACGTTTGGCTCCAATTTACTATCAGTTCCTATCACAGCAAGTCCCTTGTTCATTTCCAGACATGGTTAGATGTCTGCTTATGTTAGATGAGATGACAGATATACTTCCCATTCAAAAGTGATAGATGGAAATATCTGTACTAAGTAAAGGGTACCAGCCTTTACTTAGTACAGCAGGCAGTTTCTCATGGGTAGCTAAAAACAGGCAGGCCAATTTAATTCTCTTTAGGACACCTACGCTACTTACAGGCATGTCATGTTGTCACTTTACATGACAGCATTTCTGTATTGCTAGTTGCTGTGCTGACAATTAAGCTATGTACTGTTCTCCTAAAAATTTACCAGTTGTTCCCAGTTTTTTTACTTTTACACACAGAATTTTGTTATTATTTTGCCTAGAAACCATCACAAACCCCCAAATACCCATATATCTAGCAATGACTAAGAAACAAATTTTTTTTTTTGAGTTTATGCACTTACAACTCCTGTTACAGGCCACTGCAGCAAGACCATTTAAATGTATTTGTATTGGACCATGTGATGTCAGAAATGAACTCTAATGCATTTTTTGTTTTTACAGAGTGGTTTTGGACTGTTTTGGGCAGCACTGTTATTGATCATATCACTTATAGAGCGTTAAGTTCCTTTTACAAAGTCACTGTACACTTCACTGCAGCTCACAGCGAAGACAAGAATGACAGATACTCAAAACTTAAGGATTGGAGAGTGAAATGCTGCTTTTGGATAGAGGTCTGTATGACAGCTAATGGAGAAGGTGTCAATGAAGGGTGAGAGAATGAGCGGTAAGCCAAAGCAACCACAAAAACCACACATGGGGTTGCAGCAAAGGGAACGCTCAGTGTGCTGTGCAGCGGATGATCAGGACATTTGTAACTGTGATTGAAGTAATTTGTGATTCAGGGAAAGGGGCTGTTGTGTTTTTTTTCAGATAACTCTGATTTCTCCTCGTTGACAGGATGCATTCATCACTTTCATTTTACCCTGCACCCTGCACATGGCAGTCCCCACAACGACCAGCTGTGCAGGTTGGAGGCGTCAGCATTATCAAATACCTCATACTACAGGCCTGCTATACTGGGCATTGTGCACAAGCAAGAGAGATGGACTCCTGTTAGTCTGATCTTCCAGGCTGGAAAAGTGTTTCATCCAAGTCATTCACTAAATTGTCATACAGCAGCAAAATCCATGCAACTACTTGCTGTGCAGAAAACAGATAATTGCTTTTTACTTTCTGCATGCTTGGTTCTAGCTTTTATTTCCACTCTGCAGGTATGTGGAAGATTTTCTCTTGGTCATTCTTACTGCTTAAAAAAATGTGAAGGGTCTTATGGATACTGTTTTATCTTCTTTCATTGTCTTTTGTTACAAGTTCATTGTTACAAGTTCAGTTGCCAAACAGTTACCACAGGAAGCATACTTAGGAATAGTATTTACCCTATTACCGGTATTTTATAGGGTAGTAGGACACCTATTTGGTAAGAAAAAGGCCAACAGACACAGCTTGGTGCTCGAAGCATTTCCTTAGGTTATAACAGAAGCCTGAATTCCTCAGATTGAGAGGCACAGCCTCAAGTTTTCCATATCCTGAAGTCAAAGTGACTGTTCTGTGTGTTTATTCAATAGTGTTTTTAACAGGAAGGAGTCTGTGGACTGAAAGAAGAGGAATGATGGCTGTTCAATGCTCAGATGTACCCCCGAGTTTGTGTGTTTATTTTATGCTTAACTGGAATATCCAAAACACCATAGGTTTAAGACATGCCAAGAAAGAAAGTTTTCATCTGACATGTTGTAATTTTTTTCCTGACCCTACTTGTAAACTTTTTGTATTGGGGTGTGGAAATGGAAACGGAGATACCATGAAAATGAAGCACTCACATATTTTAAACATTGAAAAAAGTTTTCCTTGCCCTTTGACTAATAGTATGGAATGGTTCTTACTTTATTCAAATTATTAGCATGCCTTCCACTGAAGGTATTACTGGAATAACCCCTGAGTTTGGTGTATTTCAGTTCTTTCTCTTCCTCTAAAACAGGTCTAGTTATATGAATAGTTATTTCTATTTCCTATGAAAATGTGGTGCTTTCCTCAGGTTTTATCATTTTGGGGCAATATTTCTGATCTGCTGTAATACTTTAAATCACCCGATCTATTTTGCATTGATTGGCCACTAAATAGACCTAGACAAAAGCCATCTATACCAGAGCTGGACAATTCAGAATCATTAATCAAAGTGTGTTTTTGTTACCGTTTTACTGCCTCACCCTGCTATTAACTTGTCACAGCTGGGTTGCTTTTATGTTTTCACACACTATGTGATGGATTAAACTAGTTAGCCGGCTAGATAGATTATATGCATTAACACTTAACAGCTTTGCTCATGCACTGGCTAAGGCATAAGGCTTAGCTTATATAATGCTCTAAAAGGTCTGATTTGCTGTGCTTTACTGATTTCATTTCTCAGGAGATTCTTACTGAGGTTTAATAGATGGTATCATTGAGCTTCAACTCTTTTCCAGAGTCACATTCTTATTTTTAACAATACTACTTATAAATTCCTGAATGAACCTAATTCAATTCGGAGTCAGTTTGCTGCTTCTAATTCTTTTCAGGAATTTGGCAGCATTTTTACTCTTCAGTTGTTGGTTATACTACCTTGTTTTGCACACTTGAGTTTTCCGTTTTTGGCTGAAGTCCTAAATATTTTATGATCCTAGGAACTTTACAGACAACAACCATGAAAGATGCCACCCAGTAACTAATTGCAAGGGCGCTTCTAGCTGTCTTTATTCTACCCTGGATATATGAGTTTTGACTTAAATATTTGTTTTGAACTGGTGTTTATGTATGTTGTATTCCATTGTGGGGAATTGTGAGGAGTTCTTTTAAAAAATAGCTGGTCTAGAATGAAATTTAGTCAACTGACACACCATTATATCTGAGAACCGTTTATGGTAATGAGGAAAAAAAAGGACTTGCCCTGCTGGAGAGGGCTAGCAAAGACAGAAAAGGAGGAAGGAAAATGGGAAAGGATGAGGGGAGAGAGAGGGGGGGAGAGAGAGAAGTGAAGAAGTGGGCATTACTACCATAAAGTCAGGGAGTGCTGTTGACCTCCATGAAGAGAGGGTGTGCTGGGGAGCCTGCGCATCTTGCGGAGAGGCACGGCTCCACAGGCACAGCTCTCACGGTGACGGATGGCTGGACATGAAGGGAGTGAGGATCGAGCAGGAGGTGCAGGATCCTGGACAGGGTCATCGTGGGGCTTGTGGCGGTGGGCTGGACTGGAGGCCAGGCAGGGTGGCTTTGGCAGGAACACAGGGATGAAATGGCAGGGTGATGGTCAGAGACACAGGGAGGCAGGACGGGTGGTGACGAGGATGGGTGAGGGGGTTGGGCAGGACACAGGCTACATGGGAAGCTCAGAGGTCAGCTGGTGTCCTGCCCAGTGAGATGGTGACTTAGGAGTGAGTGAGAGCAAGCAAGGGCCAGCAAGGGCATAAGAGCCAAAAAACAGGCTGGAGCCAGGGCAAAAAGGACAAGAAACAGGCTAGGGCCAGGGCAAGAAGCAGACCTTATATGAGCCAAAATACAGGCCAGAGCCAAAGAAAAAGCACAAGACTCAAACAGCCCCCAGACTCATAAAAGCTTCCAAAGGAAGAGAGACAAAACTCAAAAAGCCAAAGCCAAAAAGCCCCAAAAGACTAGTCTCAAAAAACCCAAGCCAAAAAAACCCCAGAACTTGTGGTGCAGTTACTTTTATGCTCCCTGGCTCTTCCCAAAGTCTGCCTGCTCACAGGAGACCCCTGCCCGAGTCCAACATTGCAGTCCATTGGTGGAGTCCTTTTGCCATCTGATTTCAGAACCTCTCTGGGGATTGGTGGTCTGCTGCTGATGGCCTGTCCCATGTGAGAAATGAAATGGTTGCCAGGCAAAGTCCTCCCAGAGACAAGGTGCTCACCTCTCTTCTCCTGGCTGCCTCCTACAAGTGGCACATGTGCAACCCCTCCCTCACAAACCTTTCACAACCAGTACTGAGATCGAAATCAAGATTAAATTGGCTCCTCACAATGTGTCTATGCTTTCTTTGTTTTGCAGGACTATCTCTGCTTTCTTTTGCTTGCAGCAGTCATTGCCTACATGGTTTCAAGCCTGACATCCAAGTGCCTTTCTAAGAGCTGACCATACATTCCCCATCTATGTCTGGAATGGTGGGTATCTTTAGAACCAATGGATCTTTTCCACAAGATCCATTGGTTCTAAAGGCTGCAAGTGATTGCAATGCTACATAAGTAGCACATGTGCAGACACAGTGCTTCCTTCAGCTCAGGTGGCCATATGGATGCACCCTGTGATATTAAAATTTAACACCTAGTCCAAAAGCCAGGCTTACTAGGCAGAATTAGCTACACATTAAACCAGCTAATAAAATATAATTTCACATCAACATTGAAAAGGCAATAGTTAGGACAGCAGCCATGTAATACAGGGTGCTAGGGTAATTAGCTCTGCTAATTCTTTTTCTGAGGTGTGGCAACTGCATCATGACTGTGATATAATCTATACTCTTTTGAGGCAGCTCTGCCTGTGCTGTCTCTTAAGTGCAGCTTCTTGGGTTGTTACACAGCTATATATATGTCACATGTGTGACAGGTCCTCAGGCTCCAAGTGCCATCCATGCCTGGGCTTTCCAGACCTCTTCCAGCCTCAGGGGCCACTGCTGTGTCTCTGGCATGTCATTTACTGTAGACTCAGGTTGACAGTAGTTTAGTTTCGGGTTACCGGGACTTCACACAATTGGGCTTCTAATTGCCTTGGCATGTGACATACGTAGTATTCTGTAAGTTCTTGATATTAAAAGCAATCCAATTATAACTGTGTTGTTGGAAAGCTCAGCAGATTCCTTCTTTTGAGGTTTTAACAATAGTGTGCAGTTCCTGAACTGTGTTGATGTACTAGAGGACAAGTAGGTGGAATATTCTTAGAGCCATTACATAATGAGTTCTCAGCATAAATCCCAGACCAAGCACCTATTTAATATCTGTGACCAGAGAGGGCCAGGAGGGGGTCCTGGATAGGTGGAAATATTTGAAGCACATATGGAAAGGGAGGTTGTCCCTTAAATAGGGTGAATGACGTTAGGGCGGGAAAATAGATAACAATGAAGTACACATGGAGAGAGTAAAAAAGCACTTGTTAAAGCAAGCACCTTTTCCATTGTGGTAGAAGATATCATGGTTAATCTGGAAGCAGTGGATTTTAAAGATGGAGAGATTCAGTATATTTCCTATGCTGCAGAGCATCACAATTGTGAGAAGGAGGTAGTGGAAGACCTGTAAATAGCTTGTCATGGTGATAGCAGGGCGATAGCATTGGAGCCAAGAGTTTGTTCATGTATCTCACAAAACTAGTAGGGTAAGAATAGTTAACAGTATTTGAAAGCAGGAGTTTTGCTGACTGATACTCTGAGAAAAGGAAAAAAGTGATGGCAGCAGTCAAGTACAAAATTCCAATGAGACATTAAAAAGGTGATGTTAACTTTCTGTGAGACTGTCAATACAGCATTTCTTAAGATGATTCACGAAAGTCAACATGTGAGGTAGGGAGGACGTACAGAAGAGCTTTGGCTGGAATGAAGACAGAAAAAAAAAGTCTTGGGTATTCTGTATCATAAAACATGGCTTAGTACATCAAAGATGTGAATTCCTGGAAGAAAAGCCGGGAATCCAGTCAGATCCTAAGTCACACACAAATGGCAGGATTAGTGATGCAATGATGAATCTACTTTGTTGATCTTGGTGGATGTGCCTTAACATAGCTGCTATCTTAGTTTATTTTATACTTCTTGTGATGTTCCAGTAGGCATTCCTGAGAATCCTGTTGGTTGGAATTATATTGCACCATGTTAAAGAAATAGACTAATTTGATGGAGAACTTTGGTTTTTTGCACCAAAATCTTAAAAATATTGTTAAAAATATTTTAAAAAGAACTATACAAAATAGGTACGTAGTGTTTAAAGAAATAGTATAGTTCCTTTTAAAAATAGCTGTTGCTAAATATACACATTTTTATGGTGAATTGCATTTCTAAACTCAAATTTGTGGTACAACAAATTATAAACTAGTAAAAGAATAGAATTCTACTCAAGTCATTATATCCATTCTCAGTTGAAGGATTTTTTTATTTCATTCCTGAAAGATGAAAGTAGTTTGGATTTAGGAATAAATTTCTGAGTAGTAATGCAAAAAGTACCCATCAAGATTGTGTTTGACTTTGTTTTGCTATATTTCCCCCCATTAGTATTTTTTTGTAATAAAATACGCTTTTAGAAATTTATAGAAGAAGGTGCTAATTTTCCCCAGTCCTTCTCTCCTAAGTAAGAACTACATAGAAGGAAATGGTTAAATTCTAGAGTCTTGTTTGGGCTGTTCTGTCATTTCAAGGACATAATGTGCTGTGACAGCCACCTTTCATCTTTTGAGAAGATATTTGATCTTGTCACTTTGGAGGAAGCTGGGATCTTGACTCAGTTGTTCTGTTACCTGAACAGGGGCTAGGAAATGGATGAGTAAATGCACTCTGTGCAGCTGCTGTGCTATTAATCTTTGCAGTAGAACTACCACTGTGCAGTTAGGTTAGCAGTAACTTACCATCCCATGGGAGTAAGGAGAAACCAGAGCATAAATCTTTTTTGTGCAGGATTCTGACATCTAAATAAAATCTCTGGGAGACTGTAGCACTGACATTAAGGTGCAATAGACTGCACCTCTGCCCTTTTTACATTCTGGTTTGCTGTTAATGTACATAAGTTTAATGTTAATCCCCTTTAGAATTCTCTTACCGCTTTTACAGGCAAGTTTGTGAGTGAAAATTAGTATCCAATAACAACGCTTGAAAGAAAAGACGTTAACATCACACATCATGCAAACTCTTTATGAAAAGAAAATTCCTGTCCATACTAAGAACTCACTAGTCCTAGATTATGTTTTGAGGAAAATAGAACTACTTTGACTAGTTGCATGATGGTTTTGTGATGTGGATTTATGACCACTAGAGGCTAGAGTGAGATCGTTTAACCTATGTTTGCTTGTTCCGTAAGCCAAAAATTCTAGCTCACTGGGCCTAAATTGAAGGTCTAAGGGTCTTAATGTTTTAATGCACTGCACTGCCAATATCCCAGATACTCTTGCTTTTTCTTGAAATCTTTAACATTGTCACAGTGACTGTCACCTCCTTGGCAATACAAGGACAATGAAAGTATAGAAGTAGCAAGGTATTAAACAGTTGAGTAACTACTTTGTGCACAAAGAAAAACACCAATTCTTAAAGTATCAGCCTCAAAAAGTGGTAAAATTAAAAAAAAATTAATCTTTTTTTCAGGGACCATGAAAAGATTATGTCATAGTTTCACCCACATCGCAGTGGCCTAGCTCCTGAGATCTTCACTGCCTTCTGTGGTTTGCAAGTGGGGGGGTATATTCCCCTACCTTATTATTCATTACTTCTTAAGATTCCTCAGCAAAGACCGTAATTTTCATCCCTGAAAATAACAAGAAGAGCAGCACAGTTATGTTACAGTGACAGGATGTCAAGAAAATGAAAACAAATGGTTTGAGTAGTCCTTCAGGGGATAAAGAGTTCAGTTACTAAGCTACCCACTAGAAACTGTGATTTAGTCATCTTGGATGATTTTATTTCTTTTTCTTCTGTGGGTTTAACCACATAAATCTCTGTTTGGTTGCTAGAGAGAGATACCTGAGAAATTTGGTACTGCTTTTGTCATACCCAGAGTTTGTGGACTGCTGTGCCGACAAACGCTGGAGTGAAGGAAGAAGCAGTAACATTAGCTGTGTCCTTATTTGCCCAGGTTTGTGAGCACATGTGTATTTTTAGATTACCATGCAAACAGGTGGGTGACCTACTTGGTGATATTCATGAATGTACTGTTATAAATACAGCATGTCTCTTGCATTCTCTTTCCCTCTCTGAATTTCTATTTCAAACCTTTTTTCAGGCCTCAGGTCACTTAGAGCATTAATTAAAATAGACCGGATGAGTTGTAAAAGAAGAGAAATGAAAATTCAAGTTGTTTTACTCTGTATATGTAGAAAAGACAATTCTGGCACAGATATTGTCATAGAGAGTCATGTTTAACTTCTGTCATATAGTCTAAATGGATCAGGTTCACTTTTGCTGCACATATATAATTCAGATATGTGAAATGTTTATACTGCTATTCTATCACCCACAGCTGTAGAATGTTGCTAAAGATGTATTGAGGCTTGGTGTCGTTTGGCTGGGAAATATAGATCAAAGTGTTTATGAATGTATTTAAATCCCCTTTATAGAATGTTGAGTAAAATGAATTCTGAAAACCAGGTATTTATAGCATGATAATTACTCAGAACCAGTTCTCTACTGTACACTTCTAGTTTATACAAACTAATTTTCAAATTAGATGCTGGATGCTGGACTAGCCTCTCCATCACTTCTGCTCTGCAGCTGGATAGGGGGGAGAAAATACAACAACAGGCTCATGTGTCAAGACAAGAGCAAGGCAGGACCTTTGTTATAGGCAAAATGGACTCGGCTTGGGGAAATTAACTAATTACCAATCAAAAATTAGAGCAGGATAAAGAGAAATAAAAACAAGTCATCAAAGGCTTTACTGCACCCCTCCCTTTTGCCCTTTTTCATGAACTCAGCTTCCCTGCCAATTTCTCTACATCCTCCCAAAGTGGTTCAAGGAAATAGAGAATGGGGTCTTTGGTCAGCTCATTCCATGTTATATCTTTTACTCCTTCCTTCTCCTGCTCTTCCTCTGCTTCAGCAGGGAACTGTCTCTGTCTGACATGGGTGAAGATATTGGCATCTTGTCACAGAAGGCACACCTGTAGCAAACTTGCTACTTATTTTGCCACGTAAACCCAATACAACCACTACATCTTTCTAAAAGCATGAAGGAAATGATTTTGCCTGTGCATCTGTCATACGGATAGTTCTTCAGATCAGTAGGATTTAGACAGGTGGGAAATCATGAAATAAAGTCAGACCTAGGCAAATTTTTCCTCACTTTGTTGTGAAAGCCTTGCGTGTGGTCCCGGTTTGAAAGCAGTTTCAGGAAAAATCAGTGAAAACGTGACAACATGGATTTTGTCCATGGAAAGGAAAAATTATTCTGTCTTCCAGGAAGGACCCTTGGGGGGATTATAACATATAATTTGATAAAAGGAAGAAGGTATTATTTCCACTAGCTTACATCCAAAACATAGACATATGCTGGAGAAGCCATCCTTATATGGCATCTTTAGGTCTGTAAGAGTCCTGGCATTTTGGAAATATTAATTAGCCTCTTAACTACATAATATCTTGAACTAATTTCAGTGGTTAAAGGTTATGGAGGGGACTAGTTGATAAAGATATTTTCTCTCCCATATTAAAATTCTCTTTTTATTAACAGTATATTGAGCTTCAATGGAATGTATCTTGAAGCCTGCTTAAAATATGAGTACTTTATATTAAACAGAGTGTGTTAGTTCTCCCATTGCTGTGAGACAGGGAGAAGAGTGGCATAGCCCCCATATTGTTTTAAATATATATGTTGAAATGACAATTAATTTTGTCATAAATAGTTTTATAATATCCAAGGCACAATGGAAGACCAAGAAGTTTAAGTTAGTGTTAACTGTGGTGGGGTTTCTGCTGTCTTTGTTCAAAGGAGAGGCTGTAATTTGAAACATCATAATTAGAAAAGCTAGTTTTTTATTCCTTGCCAAAAAGGGACCTTGTGTATTGGATTTCATGGGGTTTTTGTGTGTGGTGCTCTTTAAAATCAGACAGAGAACAGATGTCACTATACTGGGTAGTCTTTCTTCTTTTGACTGTGTTAAGATGTACTGCTTGAGATCATGGACATATTATATTGGCTCTTCCTGAGCCAGAAGTGAGTAATGGCTGACTATTCAGTCCTGATTAAATCCCTATTACCATGCATTCTGACATTGTTTAAGAGATCTCTAAATCAAATGAAAAAGCATTCAAAAAGCAAAAGTTGCAAGTGGAACAGAAATTATAGTGTTGATGCAGGAGTTGCTGGATGACATTTATGGTTTCCACTATGCAGGAGGTCAGATGTAAATATTATTTGAAGTCTATGAATTTCTGCTTTCTTAGGGGACACACTGCTACTCCCCTGTGATTAAAGACTGTATTCTAATGCTACTTGGTGATACTCCTTGGTATGCTCGTAAGAATAACCAATGTCAAATTAGCTTGTTTGCCACAGTGTGAAGAGATGCATTTTTGTGTGTGTGTGTGCAGTCTTCTCCCCGAGAAGGACATAAATATCTAAAGAGAAACAGAAAGGCTCAGCAAACTCCTTTTGGGCATTTGCCACAAAAGAAAATAATTTTCATTTCTTCTCTGTCCTCACCAGAAAACTCTTGGGATATATCTCACTTCAGAGCACCCTGCTGTTTAAACACATGAGAAATATGAAATGAAAACTGTTTGAAAAATGCACTCAAAATGTCCAGAACATCCAGCCATGGAGGCTCAGGCTCTGAACTTGCTGATCCCTGAATCCTTCCTCTATACTGCCATCATAACAACTAACTGATGGTACTAGTGAATGCTGTTTTATCTTTAAAAATGTAAATTTTAAACATCCTTTTAGTATGAATGAGAAGTGGAATTTCACATCAAGATACTAATTGTAGTTAAACATATATTCATTTTTTACCCCTGACAGTTTTACCTGTCAAGATATACGTTTTGCCATGATACAAAGTCAAGACCTGCTACTGCCACAGATGATATTGCAACGAATGTTTTTTATTTGTCTAGTACCTTTGTATGTGTGACTCTCTTTTAGAATCCTTGAGATCTTTCTTGCACAGTTTATAATGCCATTTTAGCAGAGAAAAGCAAAAATATTTAATTTCATATCTGCTTAGTCTCAGGCATGGTAATATGACTGTTGCATGTTTTGTTTCTATGCATTGTCTGCAGATTTTCCTGCTCCTATGGAATGTGATTCTCTGTATATATGTGAATTTTTCAGTTCATATGATCCTATTTTTGTCTTTACTGACTTTAGTTGCCTATGCCACTTTTGTGCAATACAGATTTTGTTACTGTTAACACCTCCATACGCCTCAATAAGAGGAGATGCAGCTGCTATGAGCATATTCTGCAAACTATGAAATATCAATGCTTTTCATTAAACAGATTTGATAAAAGAATCAGTGAAATTTTTTACCTCTTTGAGCTGACACTAGAGATGAATTTAGAACATAATTGTTCTTTGCTTTATTTGTAATTTTTTCTGCTATTAACTCTTTCAGTGAGGGTGACTCCTTTTGGAGAACAGTATTCACCAAGTTTTGCAAAATCTAGTATTTCCTGGAAAGTCCTGACTTTTGTTTGTATGTTTGCTTGTAATTTTGTTTTGTTGTTTGTGAACGAATATTTCAGCAGTGGTTTCTGCCTGTTGAAAATTACCCAGTGACTCCAGGGAAGTTACAGTCCGCATCGCCTATATTCCTAGATTCCTCATTTTAGAAAGCACATTTGCCTTACTCAGAGCATAGTAATAATGTCTTGCAGTGACCTTGGTACTTATCAGGTCATTTGTTCACAAGGATTTTTTTTGTCTCCAAACTCCCATAATTTCCTGCCCTAAGATGACTCTAGAATTACAAAGATACATAAAACATGATTCTTCACTTAGAACTAGTGTAATCCTCTCTTCTTTTCAACTTCAGTTTTCTGGAGAGTAGAAGGTTGGGTGGCATTTCTGATGACATTTCTTCAAGCAACTTTGAAAAAGCACCCCAATAGCTCATTTCAGATTTCTTCATGGATCACCGCTAGCCATCACTAGCCACTGTGTTAATCTGAAGGAGAGCTCAGAGCTAAGAGAGTCACTGTCTCATGAATCTTGCAGTCTACATCTTTTTCTAAATTCTGCCATGAAGCTCCTTACCACCTTTTCCAAAATCTGCAGAAAGACATCCAAGCAATGAGAGATTTAGAGAATGATGAAGGTTTAGATTGTAACTTGCCTCTGATCCAGTGCTAAACATGTCGTCAAGACTCTGAAATGCGGGAGATGTCTCTGAAAATAATCTGTAACTTGTCTTACTCTGCAGTGGACTCTTTAATTTAGAAATCACCAGTACAGTTGACAATGACTATTTGTTGGCTGTTTATCTGGAGGACTAATGTATATAAGTATGTTATTGACTAGCTAGCAGTTTTAAGAGGGGGACTGATGAAATAACCTTCTCTGTATTTTTTATTCTTTCTACTTTTCAAGTTGTCTTGTTGAAGAATGCAAATTACAGTACTACTACACAAGTTTACAGCCTAATTTGTCGCCATGTCTGAAACATGTAATGCCTCAAAAACTAGCGCAAAACATGTGTAAATAGTGTCAGTAAATGACTGCTTTCTCTTTTTATTCAGTGAGTAATTTCATAACACAACTGTTAAGTTAACCCCCTCTTGTCATTCCTAATTCAAAAATACAACCACTGATTACCTGTTACTGGCTGGATCATGTCAAAAACAAAATCTGTCTCTCTGATTAGTGTTATTTTGTTCTTGCAGCTTCCACATTCCTAAATTCTCTCATAACAGTAGAGTTTCTAGAAAAAGAATATGAAGGTTCCACTTCTGATGGATATTTTAACTTTTTTTCAGAAAATAGTAGCACCAACTATTTACAATGTTTTGTCAGTCAGGGTTAAGTTTAAATCCAGGAAGTTGTAAATCAACAATGCTTAGGTTTTCTAGGGTCTTCTTGAAAGATGACTGTATAGAGTCAATACAGAGAATGTAGGTGGCTGTTGACTGGTAGAACAGATGGGGAAGTCTATACTTTCAAAGGCTTTTCTACTCTGTGGTATTTCCATTTATGTTTTGCTGCTTTTATCTTTTGCAAATTAGGGTTGATAAAACAATGCACTGCAATGGGTAGGTCCTCCTCCTCAGACTTGGCAGCTTAAGTGGAGGATGATAGGAGGAATCTCTTAGCTTGTAATACAAACTCAGCATAAGCTTGCACATTTTTTTAGTGCATCACCCGGCCAGTAAAACATTTGGGTTTTGCCATCAACAACCTTGTCTCAACTAGCCTTTGTTACCTGCCATCTGTTTGGATTCAGAGTCCTGGCTTGGACCCATATTCTTTGAATATGTGAATACTTCCTGTTTAAAAAATATGTGTCTTTGCTGAACAATAGTATAGAATATGTGTGCTAGCCTTGCCATATAAAATACTGGTTCAGAAATGGATAACATTTCAAAACATTTTCCAAACATCTCTTTTTTAATCAATTATAAAATTTTAGCTAATTTCTTCTTCTCTGTATCTTCTCTGAGAAGGTACAGGCAAGGTCTATGCAGTATCAGATAAATTTCTTTTAGATTAGAATGAAATATTTTTTCAGCCTCCAGTGTTTGCTGGTACATGCAGTGCTCAGCACTGACAATGTCAGACTAGTCAATTTGATGATGATGAAGGATTAGAAGCAGTTTCTGCCACACTAATCTGAGAAGCTCAATAAGCTTCATATTCTATATTGTGACACTGTCTGTTGGAACTAAAATCAAAGAAAAGGGGAAAAAGTGTTCAACTTTGGAAAGTGTCAGGAAACGTTGCTTAAGGTTTCTGTATATCAGGTTATACCTTTACTCTGGGAGGTCTTTCAAGTTTACCATCTTACAGAAAAGAAGAATAATCATCAATATGTGTTTAAATCAATAAAAATGAAAGCGGTAAATATTTTAGCAGATTTTAATTTGATATATGACTCTTTTTCCCTAGAAGTCTTTTGTTGCACTGAGGACTTTTAGCCTGATGGGTATAATACATGAGTTCACTATTTTCTGGAAGAGGAGTGATAGAAGCAATAAACTGGAAACTTCTAATTATTTTATAAATAAATAAATGCTTCAAATCCATGCATGAACCCACCCTCTACGATGAATGGAGGTTGATAAAGCATTTTGTTTTTTCACTAGGAAAACTAGCAATGGATGCCTCTTTAAGGAGCAGTGATGCTTGTTTCATCCAACTGTTCAAGACAGGAGACTTATTTTTACCAAAACTGCTGTAGAATAGCCTTGAAGCAAATATTGATTATTTATTGCAAAAAATCTAAATGAAAAAAAAGACCCCAAACTGAAAACATGCATTCAGAAGTTAATATAGTGAAGCTGAAGATATTAAATGTAAAACAAAAATATTAAAACATAAAACAGTCTAACTGCAAACCCTGCTATCTTGAAAAAAAGTAAAAAATATCTAGTTGTATTTTCTTCTCTACTTAGAAATTATTTTGTTTTCAATATATTTTCAGGTGGATGCATAAGACAATGCTAGACCTAAGGACTGAAGATATGAATGTGTATTGAAAAATTAATTTATTTATTGATTAATAGCAGTAGTCCATGTGTTTTGAATATTTCTACAAACCAGTAGGCCATTAGATAACAAGGAATGTATTCAATATGCTTCAGATTTTACAGAATCATTCTCCTTCTTCTGTGGAAGTAAACAGGGAATTACCTTGTCAGATGAAAATAAGTGTAGGGATTTGAAGTGTATTTCTCTATTTTAAATGTACCAAAGCGGAAAAAACCAACTCTGAGTATACATCAATAGATCTGTGTCTCGCTGGCAAATGCCAGTATCTTTCCATGGGATTTGCAGTCTTATTTACCACAATACAAGTTTATCTCTTGGTTGTCTTGTCATAATGTTGTGTTTTGTTGTAGCAGCTCAAAAACTTTGGTTACATGCAATTAGGTCTTTGCAATTGGTCCATGGTTGCACAAGAAGCAGAATAGTGCATAATTTTTAGAATAATTTTTAATATTACCCTAATTTTACTGTTTATTCACAGCCAAGCGGTACTTTGGTTATGAGTAACATCCCAGAAAAAAGCTGTTGACTAGGAGAAGGGGCACAAAAGAAGAATATTACAAATGAAAATATTCAGAAAAGTACCAATAAATCCACAAGCTTTTAAGGTGCGGAAGGTTTAAAATGAGGACTTATATTATTGATGGGCTGAACATTTGCCTTCTATAAGGAAAAAAGGTCTGGTCAAACAATAACTGTAAAAAAGTCATAAGGAAAATTCATGTATATGAGCATAAATAAATGATCCATCTACAGCTATGTGGAGCACCTGTCTTTAATAAAGAACAAGAAGAGGTGCTCATGCAAGCAACCTCCTTTTTTAAGAGATGGAGCTACAGATCACATTCAAATGCAATCTACTCTTGTTTTTTGATGTAATACTTGAATGTAAATAATATTAATGTTAAATACATCTCTGCCTTGAAAAAAATACCAATTAAAGAACTCTAAATATTCAAGATGTTAAAAGATTTAACTTCCAGATTTTATTCTATGGCATATCTTTATTTAAAATATGACTGGTTTGAAAACTGGAAGAAAAATAAATGTTACACCCTTTATGCCTAAAATAACAATCAAATTACTTATGTTCCAAGATGACGTGAATTACACTCAGTAACAAGTAATAAGAGAATAGCTGAATTTTATGGAGAAAGAAGTATTTAATAATGAGTGATTCTCATGGAAAAGATTTGGCAGTTTTAAGATAGCTAATTAAAAGAGAATCAATATAATACAGTTTCCGTACACACTGTAAGTTAGGAATTTGATCATGATTAAGCATTTGAGAATTTGGTGCTTACTTTTAAATACTTGATTCAAATCTGCTGAAGTCTTGCCAGAGGTTTAGGTTTGGTCAACATACCTCAGGGTTTACTGAACCCTAAAAGAAATGTTTCTACCCATGGTAGAAATACCTGACACAGAATTTTGATGCTAAGCAGGAATGTAAACTCCTTATACCACTGAGCAGGCCAGTGCATGCTGCAAGTTCTGGTGTCACCCTCAGGTACCAGAACTCAGTGCTAATGTTTTTGACTGTGCTGTCATACTGTGCACAGGTACAAATGAAGGGTTATCATTGCCCATCAATAAGAGGAGGTGGATTTTTACGAGCAGCATCTTTTCTTCATGCTGTGTCACAGTGTGAAGAAAGGAAAAAAACCATTATCTGTAGAGATAAATCACAGTGAAAGAAATTCAAATCACAGAGAGAGAATCAAGAAACCAGACTGCTTATAAAGATTAAAAAAAAAATTACAGAGGCTATGCAATTAGGCAGAGGGTTAAGAGGATAATGAAAGAAGATTACAGAGGGTAAAAGTACACAACTTGATCAAGACTAAGAACTGAAGGAGCTCAGTACCATTTTTATTGTTTCTTTGGGACTTTCAAAGTGTGTCCATGATGGGGAAAAAAAATTGGGATAAGGAGGTATTTCCATGCTTATTTCTTATGGCTTCCTGATATGAGCCTGCATATCTGGAAAGAAGCATGATCTACTGCCACCGTGATTCAATCCCAGTGTTGCCATCCTGCTGCTACAGACTGAGCTTTGGGGTGTATATGTGTGGTGACAGATTGCCTTGTGAACAGTATACTTAGAAATGTCAAGTTCCTTAGAAAATAATCCTTTAGTCATAAGAGCATAGGCTACATTATCTTACCTGAGTGTTTCTCCATCTTTAATTACTAATGTGTTGCTTTTAGGTTTTGTGATTTTAGTGCTTGGAAGAGAAAAAAAAATCGTGTTGAGAGCTCAGCACATATTTTTTATTATATTCTTACTTCCTCAGTCCTAGAAAATTAATTTTGTATGTGACAAACTGGATCCCTATGACTTTAAGTCCTGTGGCAGAAGGATACAGTGCATCAATTCAGAGCTGTTTTTCAAGTGTCACGGAGTAGCTGGGTTTCCACTTGGTGGAACTGGAAAGCGCCAGTTTACGTCAGATTGATGAATTATGTAAAACCTGGATTCTTTATGCATTATTAATCACCACAAACAAAGGATGACGTTTTAATTAATTTGTGATGATTTTTACATCTTCCAAAATAACTTATTCAAATTAAAACCTCCTATTTTGAAGACATGCATCTTGTTAAAAATGTAGAGAGACTGTTATCAGTGCCCATTGAAAGAAGCAGAAATTTATACAACTGTCTCTAGTGTTTAAAGGAATTTAGGGTAATACTTTTGAAACATCAGCCAGGGAACCTGTACCCAAAGTATTTTAATACAGGAGTAAATTAGTTGCTTGAAAGGCTTTATAGAAGGCGTGTCTGCATGCATAATCAGAATTATCAATGATCAGAACAGAAGTTTGTGTGGTTTGTTTCTTTGTTTCTTTGCTTGTTTCTTTGTTTGTTTTTGAGTAGTGGACAGGATAACAAAAAACCTGCGATTAATTTTGCAGTTCTGTATGGGTACATGATAGACTGTTTTATAAAATGGAAAAACATGTAGACTATCATGTAGACTGACCTACCTGTGCTTCGTTTTGCAATGTTGCTTTACTTCATTTTGAATATTATATATCAGTGGCTACATAAAAGAAGAATTTCCATTGGGGTCATTCATTTTTCATGTGAACAAAACTTAAAATAACTTTAGCCAAGAGATTCCTTTATGTCAAAAATCCTTACAGCTGAATTGAGGTTTCAATGTGAGCTGCAGAAAACAATAGGCAGGCTGATATTTTCCCTCAGCAAGAGGTACAAATTCTCTCAGCAAGAGGTACAAAGTGCCTGAGGCCACTTCAACACTGAGATCAAGCTTCCTTCCTTCCTTCCTTCCTTCCTTCCTTCCTTCCTTCCTTCCTTCCTTCCTTCCTTCCTTCCTTCCTTCCTTCCTTCCTTCCTTCCGCCACTTCCTTCCTTCCGCCACTTCCTTCCTTCCGCCACTTCCTTCCTTCCTTCCGCCACTTCCTTCCTTCCTTCCGCCACTTCCTTCCTTCCTTCCTTCCGCCACTTCCTTCCTTCCTTCCGCCACTTCCTTCCTTCCGCCACTTCCTTCCTTCCGCCACTTCCTTCCTTCCTTCCGCCACTTCCTTCCTTCCGCCACTTCCTTCCTTCCTTCCGCCACTTCCTTCCTTCCGCCACTTCCTTCCTTCCTTCCGCCACTTCCTTCCTTCCTTCCTTCCTTCCTTCCTTCCTTCCTTCCTTCCTTCCTTCCTTCCTTCCTTCCTTCCTTCCTTCCTTCCTTCCTTCCTTCCTTCCTTCCTTCCTTCCGCCACTTCCTTCCGCCACTTCCTTCCGCCACTTCCTTCCTTCCTTCCGCCACTTCCTTCCTTCCTTCCGCCACTTCCTTCCGCCACTTCCTTCCGCCACTTCCTTCCTTCCTTCCTTCCTTCCTTCCTTCCTTCCTTCCTTCCTTCCTTCCTTCCTTCCTTCCTTCCTTCCTTCCTTCCTTCCTTCCTTCCTTCCTTCCTTCCTTCCTTCCTTCCTTCCTTCCTTCCTTCCTTCCTTCCTTCCTTCCTTCCTTCCTTCCTTCCTTCCTTCCTTCCTTCCTTCCTTCCTCCCTCCCTCCCTCCCTCCCTCCCTCCCTCCCTCCCTTTCTTCCTGCCTCCCTTCCTGCCTCCCCCTCACTCACTCACTCACTCACCATGACCAAGTTATAAAGGATGATGAGGTCATTGTCTCCTTTTGTGTCAATGAAATGCAAAAAAAGCCTCACACTTTTGAAAAATCAACATATAAATTTTGTCCACAAAGCTACAAGGTTGCTCTGTGCAGATAAGATTACCTACCCTGTTCTGTACAAATAACTCATTAAAAATTTCTCGAAATTAGAGTCATGTATTTACTTCATATTGTGGAATTAAGAACTGAAATTGATGCTGAAGTTCCTAAATCAAAGATTTTTTAAAAGTGATTTAGTGTTGGAAATAAAAGGGCACGCCTTTTCTTTCTGTTCACTGAGGACACTCAAGATTATTGCCACTAGTGTTATACTGTCACAAAATCTGTGCAAGTTAGAGATGAAATCAAGTTGATTGAATTCAGCAGGAAATATGTGTATTCTCTGAAAGTTAGTTTGCTGTGTTTAGGAATCTACATTTAAGCTGTGTGTTTAAGATTTAATCCTCAGTATTTTGTATTTGAAAATGAAACATAAAACTGAAAGGCCAAATTTATCTCTGGAGCACACCAGTATAAATGAAAGTTCTTTGAAGTCAGTGATGTTGGTACCAGAGGAGATGATGGAATTGAGCCAAAGGTGTTTTTCTCCTTCAGGAGTTTGCTTCCTTTTGATAGCATGGAGGGTGCAGGCTTGATTAATGTTATTTCTCTGGTAATAACTGAGATAGATTCTAATGACTGGAAATATAACAAATAAAAACTGAGGAAGACCAAAGTGATATTTGTTTCTGCATGTTTTGTGTGAACCCCAACTTATATCTTATGTGCAACTTAAAAAAAAATTGAAGAAAAACATATTTCTGTATTTCCAATAAAATGTGAATGAGTAACAGTCCTTTGGATACATTAACAGGTAATTTTGATTTGTTAGTACCACGAAGATTATGGGCTTGGATTCAATGTTTACTTGAAAAGTTTCTAAATTTTGTAATATCCTTTCCTGAACTTATGAACATTAAATAAATTGGAATTGAGAGGTCTGAAAAAGCCACAGCACTAGGGAGATTCTTCATATGATCTAGTAACTAACTATATTTTTGTGTAACATGCAAAGCTGTGTTTTCTTAAACAAACATATGACATACTGTTCACATCAAACACACCATCTCTCCCTTTCTTTCCCAAGTGCATGCTGCCTCATAGTAGTATGGTTGCCTTAGGTTCTTGCAGAGTATTCCAATTATGCATAGTAAGACATGATCCTCTATGATGAGGTTTGACACAATGTGATTGTGCTGGTTTTGGCTAGCATAGGTTTGTGGGGTTATTTTAATAGGAGTAGTAAGTGCCTGTGTTTTGGATTTGTGGTGAAAATAATGTTGATAGCTCAGGGATGCTCGAGTTAATACTGAGCAGTGTTTGCACTGAGTCCAGACCTTTTCTGCTCCTTGCACCATCCCATCAGTGAGGAAGCTAGGGGCGTACAAGAAGTTGGGAGGGACACGGCTGACCCCAGCTGACCAAAGACATATTGTATAGGATATGGCATTATGAAAATGGTGAAAAGAAGGAGGAAGGAAGGACATTCAGACAAATGGTGTTAGCCTTTTCAAGTGCCTTGTTTTAACCCCAGCCATCAAATGAATCCCTTGGAGACACTTACTCACACTGCAACCATTTCGACATTGAGAGAGCCAGAAGGATAAAAGGTGGAAAACTTGCAGGTTGAGATAAAGACAGTTAATAGGGAAAGCAAAAACTACACAAACAGAATAAAACAAAGAATTAATTCACTGCTTGCCGTGACAGCCACCCCCATCAGCCCACAAGTTTTCTCACTTTTATCCTTTTGAACCCTCTGTGACACCATGTCAAGTGAAGGGGTATCTGTGTAGGCTCTGGTTAGACCTGTAGGCTGGGGTTAGACCTGTCTACAAGACCTGTCTACAAATTCAAACAAATTACCTGTGTTAAAACAAGCAGATATAATTTTCTAATTGGTCTGCAGAAAAAGTGTTACCTTGAATGTTAAAATGATTTTCATAATGATGCACACTGGCATTCCTAGCTGTGTTCTTTGGGGGGAAAAAAGGCTACAGCTTCTAGCCAAACTTTAAAACTGATATAATGAACAAAAAATTCTATGTTAGCTATTCCCTTAGGTGTATTGGGAAATTAGGAAACTTTTTTCTTTTTAAATAAACCATGAAGGAATCTCATGCTTCCTCCCATCAAAGGCATCTCTAAGATTTTATGTCAGCATTCCCATGCCCCAGTGGGCACGTCATGGATGTATCATTATAGAATTGTAGAATAATACCTATCCACCTTCTCTACCTGCAAAATGTTGTCATGTGTTTGGAGATACACAGATCCACTGGCACCTGAAAACACACTTTAGGGAAGCATACCATATTCTTCCTCTGTTGTCCTAGTCTTTCTCAAAGTATTTCCTAACAACTTTGGTCAGAGATGTGATTCCAAGATAGAAGGAACTTTGATCTGATTCTGACTGACTCATTCTGATTACACTCACTGTTAAGAGAGACTAGTTTTTTACACTTTCATGCTTGACTGTCATGTTTCCATGACATTGCAGTTGTTATATACCCATTTACTCCTTTCACATTAATGTTCGGTAATAAAATGACAGCTTACAGCACAAAGAACAAGTTTCCTCCCAAAGCTTATTCGTGGTTATACAGATTATCTTACAGTTCTCTTCCAAGGGTTTTCACATTGTTCTTGCAGTTGAGAACTGGGCTTAAAAAGGTAGTGTTGAAACAGCAGTCTCACTGATGCTCTGTGTAGAGGCAAAGAAGCAGTTTGCCTCCTATATAGGAGCATTTTTAACCTACTTTGTGTAGAGTCATAGAATTTTTAATGATGAAGTGTCTATCCATGAAGACACAAGGTTACTCTCAGACTTACATCTCCTGGATGATATCTCACAGTCTGCCTTCTCTTCTTATGCTGTTGTTCCAGAGACAGTCATCCTCCAGATATGGGTTTCACATGCTTTAAAGATCATATGGATTGCTACATGCTGATGTGGTACTGTGCCCTGAGAAACAAATGTAAGAGTAAGCTATGCCAGCTGGGGACCTTGGGTATATTTGGCCTCCTGATTTCCTACCATTACCACTTCAGCTGTAAGTGGCATGTTGACTTCTAACCTGTCCTGAGGCACATAGCTAAAACCTGAAGCAGCCTTAAATGTCTTGACACAAAGCTGCTTACCTTAAAGCAATGAAACTCAACTTCACTGCATTTGTACTACCTGTAATTAAACTATTTCAGACTGTGTGTTCTGAGTACTTTTTTGGTATGAAATTTCATTTTATTTTTATTTTTTAACTTTAATACAATGAAACTATATTTTGAAATTGATTTATTTTATTTAAATGGAAAATTAAAACAAAATAAAAAGGAAATTATCTTGAACGTATTTTGAAACACAGACATTCATTTCTTTGCAGGCTCCACATTCTTTGAAGACTGATTTCATATTTACTTATTAACTGAACATGCTTGAACTTTTTTCACCAAACTTTGTATCCAAAATCTGTGTCTCATCTGGTCTTTATCTCACAGCTGTGATAAAGCAAAAGAGACGATGTTAATGATTTTAATTGAGGTTGATATTTTCTCTCTGAATCATTTAGAGATAAAGATTGCATAGCATATGCTCTTTTGATCTATTCAGAGAAACGCCAAGCTCCATAGTTTGATGTCAAGATAATTAAAATAAGTGCCAGCAAAGCTTTGAGAGCTATTAGAAACCTAAAGATTGAAAAATTGGTTGGAGGAGGGTCCAAAGTGGAGCACACATGGCTGAAGTATTCAGAAAAATCTGTTTCTGAATAATTCTGACTACTCCAGACCTCACCTGGAGTGCTGTGAACAGTTCTGTGCCCACCAGAAAAGACACAAGAGACACATGGACATACTGGAGAGAGAGCAGCAAGGGGCCACAGAGAATATTAAGGAGCTTCAGAATTTCTAAAGCGATGAAAGGCTGAGAGAGGCTTTTCTTCTCCAGGATAGTCAAGCCTGGAGAAGAAAAAGCTCTGGTGGGATCTTGTCAATGTCTATAAATACTCAAAGTGGGGATGCAAAGAAGGCAGAGTCGGGTTCCTTTCAGTGATGCCCAGAGGCAGGCAAGGGGCTCAAACTGAAAAGGATGTATTTCTTTCTGAACATTAAAGGACCCTATTCCACTGTAAGGCTGCTTCAACCCTGGCTCAGGTTGCAGTTTCCCTCCCTGGAAATATTCAAAACACCTCTGCTTTTCTAGGTAGTTCTGTTTGAATCAGATGATATCCAGAAGTCCACTCTGACCTTCGCCTTTGTCTGACTTTATTTCATCCCTTTTGAAGACAATTCACCATTTCTAAGATCAAGAGCTACAAGAGTTTCACATATTTTAAAAATAGTATTTTAAACCTGATTTTAATTTAAACTTTTAATTTACCATGTGGTAAAAGATGTATCAAGGAGGATATTCTGTTGCTTCAATTCATGAGCTTGCTGAAACCACACATCCTTCTCTTGCTTGTTTTGGGAGCTCTTTGGAATTACTACTCTCTAACTTTGCTGCAATTTATCTGCTTTCAATTTAAAAAAAAATCTCATAGCTTTTGAATATAAATTTTTATACAATGTTTGGTCACTGATCCCTTGCTAGCCAAGTGTCAGTATCACCTTGTGTAAACACTTTATTCCTTTAGAGCAAGCATAGATCAGATTTATTTTACATTCACCAAACTTTAATATGACAAAGAATTGTTTTTGCTAGTTCTGCAGAGTGAATCTGATTAGTGTCTGTGCTGATGTACACATAAGCAACATATATAGCACAGTAATTAGTCTCATAGCTCATGAAGAAGGAAAATGCACTTTCTACTAATCATAAAGTCAGATTTGATGCAAAAGATAAGAAAAACAGCAAAAAGATACATCTGAAGTGATCTAGGTCATCCACTTGACTGAAGATAGAAAGTTTTACTAGTAGGCTTAGAAAGGACCCTAACAAAAGTATGAATTTTAGGAAGAAAAAAAAAATCACCTTGGGAAACAGGGTTAATCATAAATAATACACCAAAGCTATTTGAACAATCTTTGGCAGTAGTAAAAAGAGACTCAAAGGAGCTGGAATTATGAATTGGTTAATGCGGAGCATTAGGGGGAGCATAGCTGGAACCTACATGTTCAATTCTAGGAGCCATATTTTAGGAAAGAAATTATGAAGCATGAAAGGTCTGAGGCTGAAAGATCAACATGAATCAGAGTTTCAGAGATCTTAATTATAAAAACCACTCAGGTGTGGCCTTTGATATACAGACTCAAATAAAAAGAAATTGGAAACCATCTTCCAGACATATTTTATGGAGGACCTCGAAGATAACAACTGCTGCCAGACAGAGGTTTAAGCTAGTTAGTTACTGCTGAGGGCAAGCTATACACTGAAAACCAGTTGCTTCCTCACCATTTTCTCTTTTCTGTTACCTTGGGAGGGGGTTAAAATATTTTTAGGATCAACAAATTGATTTCTTAGTAAAAATGGTGTTTATTTAAAGGATGAAATGGAATATTTTATCTAATAAACTAAGTTGACAAATTCTGTTGTCTTTCAAATGAATGAATAAACTTGAATAAATGTTGAATGGAAAAGGAAAAATATGTCAGAGTAGATTATTTTCTTTGAGTACCATCTTCATTCATCAGTATGCTTGTTCACAAATACCTGTTCGCAAATAGCAGTGTCTGAAACTAGTAAGCAGGCATTATGACCTTTGCTAGATAATAATCTCAGCATTTTTGTCTACCTTCAAGGATTTTTGCTGTGCTCAAAATGACTAGACAAACAAAAGAGGGCAGTATAAGGGCTCTCCTAGTGCAAAAGTTCTCTGAAAAGAATTTGCAACAGAGTAAAGCATCACAAACAGAAGCATGAAATACTATTCTTCCCTCATGAAATAAAGTAAAAGATTTATCCTTATAGGTACAATATAATGGTAGTGCCCATACCTACCACTGTAGCAACATTAACATGTGGGCAAAGATGATGCCAAAATTCCTTTTGCTGCTCCACAAGAATTTAACAGTCTTGCTAAATGAAGTAAATGAGTTTACTTGTGTGAACAGTTGCCTAATTAATAAAAGATTTGCAAATACTGCTTTCATCCTAAGCTAGTATGAATTTCTGTATTCCTTGTGAATTTTGTAATAATATTAATAAAAAAAAAAAACCAAACCTAAGGAAAATGAAATGCAAAAGAGGCTTTCTCTGCTGTCCCTCAAATACTGTTTTTCTTTCTAATGTGAAGCACCTTGGGAGTCAAAACTGAATTTTCATATGTCACCAGAAAACATGGCAAGCTTTCCTTTCAGGATCCTGAAGCCAGAGACTTCCTGTAACATATTTATGCCATCTGATTCTATGACAGTGTATTCTCAAAAAGTAAATGGTTCACTCAGGTCAAAAGTTCATTTTCTCCCCTGAAGGAAAGGGGTGTCCTTCAGGTGAAGCAAAGGGAGATGACGAATTTTTACTGTTTTTTTTTTTCTCTTAGTTGATTTTCTTAAAATTGTTTTGATTGTGGATTATGGTCTGGATGAGTGAAGACAAACTTTCCATATATATCTATATTGAACTGGAGTATAAAAGAATAGGTGGGTGTTGTTTATTTTTTTAATTGATAAATGTGGAGAAACAAATATCCTGTTAGTGCAATGGTCTCCTGTAGAGAGAATTATTTAAGAGAGTCATGTCTGAGGATGAAGGATGCAGTTTGCATCATGGCTGCTCAAAGTAATTGAGCATAAAAGGAAGAAAGAATTTTTGTGTGATTATTTCTTCTAACCATCATGCTTAGTTCTGGTAAGACCTACCTCATCTATCTGAAAGTTAAGACATCTACCATCTGCCCTCTTGCTTTCTTCTGATGAACATTGTTTGGGAAGTGTTTAGTCATCATTTTTCAAGGAAATAACCAAGAAAAGGCCTTTTTTGGGTTCATTTGCTTAAAATCTGACACAGAGAAAATTCTGGAAATAGTATGAATGACAGATATGACCAAAACAAAACCAAAGCACAAATACTGATAATATTAATTGACCTTGTTCATACTGGAAGGCTTTATAGGTTTTTATTAATTTCAGTCCCAAACATCGTAACTTCTAGAGAAAGTGAAGGAAAATTCAAGTATTCCTGAATCTCAAAGAAGTTCCTTAAATACCTCTTATAGAGGCGTTAATAGCTGACATTTTCAGCAAAGACCTGATCCCCTAGGCATGTGCAAGACCACAGACTGAGGAGGGAGACAAAATCTAGTCTGTGCAGCAGAGACCTTTCCAACTGATTTCCAGGATTGTTACTTATAGTAGAACCATCATTGTAGAGGAGGACAATAACATAATGGGGCAGAAGAAGATAGAGTCTTTGGGTTTAGTTCTTGGCTCTACCACATACTTTGGGTGCGGCTTTGGACCAATGAATGTCTTTCCTTCAGCTTCCCATCTCTGAAATGCAGAGAGAAAGAAAAAATCCATAAAGAAAAAAATGAACAATTAATCCACTTTCATGGACTGTAGCATTTTGGCAAGTCCCTTTTATGCTGAATTAGTGTTTCCCATCATGACTCCCTTTATTACTATGCTAAGATACTCTATTAAAACATAGAAATAAAACATATGTAATAAAGAAAAACATAAAAGCCTCTTCTTTAGACAACTTGATAATGTTTTAAAATGCTACCATTTTGAGGTAGTTTGAAAATGTTCATGTTTAAGAGTACTCTAAGTGGCTGAGCCAGTTTCCCTATGTAGGCATAATAATTTATGCAAGAAACTGAATAGCAGTGTTGAAAAATAGGCAAGATAGGCTGTATAGAAAGCTGTATGTGGGCAGCATCAATTATAAGCTGAATATATGTGAGTAGCACTATCCATTTTAAACACAGAGATATACTACTAACTAGTTATTGATTATGACCCATAATTTCCATGCCTAAATTCCAATAATATATTAAAAATAAATAAATAAAATGTTGGGTAAGATAAACTATCTTCACTTTTTTTTTTTTTTGGTAGAAAAGCAATTTAAGTCTTTTTGAGTATGCAATTAATATTTCCATTACTCCATGTTGGAAAGAAATTAATACAATAAAGTAATGTGTTGGGGTTTTTCCTGCAATACAACAAAATTTAATGAATTGAATGAACTTATATTTGAGCCCATCTCAGTGTATCTGAGGAAAGTAGACTTTCTTCCTCCATAGTAAACTATGAAGGAAAATTACACCAATACATAAGGTAAACAAGCTTTATTTCTTGAGGCCAGCATCCACATCTCCTGTCTCTGACCCTATCGCATTCATGTTTTTCTTCCTTGTAAAAGGGGGCCCTTACAGTTGAACAGGAAAGTGTTCTAAGTGTTTAACTTTGTCTTCACAGTTGAGATGATAGCACTTGTGCATTACGGGAGATATAGACTTCTGCAATTTTCTGCCTCTGAAGTGTAAGGACTCCAAATAATGCTCACTTCCTTTCTCTTGCTGTAGAAAAGTAGCGTCCTTCGTCAGTTGTCTATTACTTAACCCCGACCCATCTCCACAACTGCAGAATAGTTTTGACTTTGAACACAGTGATATCCATTCATTTAAAATCAGGAAACTAGTATCTCTAATTTATTTTTAGACTCTTTAGAAGAAAAACCTCCCCCTGCTCCCATCCACAACAACTTGACGCCGCATTTATTTTGATTTTTGATTTATATTGTTGTAGAAGTTCTCACGTTCTCAACATAGGAGCAGATGGTACATAGAGAGGGTCAGGTTCACCAGGGAAATTTTTGTATTTTGTAAAATATGGGGACTAAGCTTGGTGTGCAATCTTTCTTATTCACTATGAATGGCTGACATTATATTACCGTGGTCAGTCAAACTTGTTCCATATTAGCAGGAAAAACAGACCTTTCCTTATTTCTTGGAATTGGAGAATCTACTTTATCTCATTCCCTTGTTACTTTGAAGCCTTGGAAAAAAGATTTCCTTTGTGTTAGCCCTGAATAATTGTCACTTTATTCAGGTTTTAGAGAACATACTTCGGAGAAAATAGCCCACGATTCATTCTTCTTCCAAAGCAACTTTAGATTTGTTGCAAATGAACAATTTATGATATCATTTCATACCTAATTTTTCCCCTTATGATATTACCCCATGTTATGTACAAAAGCTTGTACAAGTAATTCCTTTCATGTTGAAAACCCATGTAATTTGCTTCAGATTGCTTTTCTGTCTCTGTGTGTCTTTTAGTGTCAATGTTCTCTTAGGTGAAACAAAATGACTGTCATTTGACATTGTTTCCTGGGGTTGGGAAGAATCCTAAATAATCTATTCCTGTGTCCTACAAGAAAAGTAGTAGGATTTACCAGCTTAGCATTCTTTACATTATAGTTCTTCCCCTTATTTTCTCCTCCTCCATGCACATTATTATAACTCTTCCTCTTGAGCTTATCAGTATTTTTTTCAGATCCTTTTTGTCCCTCTTTTTTGCTTTAAGCATTAATTTTCATGGTTGTGCCATGCTAAATTTTCTGCTTCTTTTATTTATTTACCTCCACTCCTCCTCCTTTCTCTCTTCAGCAGAAAGACATGGCCACTTTTTCTCTGCTCTGAAATTTGCATTCCTTGTTGACAGACTCGTTTCTGGTTAAACGTGAACATGTCTTTTCGTTTTGTTTCTTTCTGATACTTCCATGGTATCTTTTTACCTCACTTGTGCGCATGGGCCGTAATACCAAATGTGATGTCTTAATTTAAGCCACATGTTCTGTACAAGTGGCATCATTTTTTCCCTAGTATTTCTGTCATCTGTCGACTTCAGTTTGGATTTTATGAACTTTGTTTCATTTTGTCAACATGTGGGTGTGGGAACTCAGAACTTATTGGACCAATGCTTGTTTAACAAATGTGCTGATTTTGGCTGAGACAGAGTTAATTTTCTTCACAGTGGCTGGTATGGGGCTGTGTTTTGGATTTGTGCTGAGCACAGAGTTGATAATACAGAGATGTTTTTGTTACTGCTGAGCAGGGCTTGCACAGAGCCAAGGCCTTTTCTGCTTTTGGTACAGCCACACTGGGGAGGAGAGTGGGGGTGCTCAGGATGTCAGAAGGAGATGCAGCCAGGACAGGTGACCCAAACTGACCAAAGGGATATTCCAGACCCTGCGACATAATGTCAGTATATAAAATGGGGGGAAGAAGGAGGAAGGGAGGAAAGATGTCATTTGTCTTCCCAAGTAATCATCATGCATAATAAGGGTCTGATTTCTTGGAGATGGGAGAACACCTGCCTGCCCTTGGGAAGCAGTGAATGAATTCCTTGTTTTACTTTGCTTGTGTGGTTTTTGCTTTCCCTACTAAACTGTCTTTATCTCAGCTCACAACTTTTTTGCCTTTTACTTCTCCAATTTTCTCCCTGTTCACACTGGTGGGGGAGTGAGCGAGAGGCTGCATGGGGCATGGCTGCTAATGGGGGTTAAACTGTGACAAAGTATTATAGGTCTAGAAGGGGCAGCTAGATGTTTCATGTAGTAAGGAGGAGTGCTGTGCTTCCTGCTGTCTGGCATAAATAAGGATTGGTTGTAAAATCTAATCCTAAAACCAAAACTGTGGTGTAGAACTTGTTGGGTGCACAAGTGTGGCATCGGTAGTTAGCCAGGTCTTAAGCTAAGGGCCATGAGCAGTGCTAAGGTTAAATTAGTGTAGCTGGAATTGACTTGAAAATATAGTTACATGAATTTGCCTCAACAAATAAGATTTGTACTGTGAACACCTGGAAAACTGCACAAGTTTTGAAAGAAATGCATGGAAATCTTTGATTCTTTCTTTGCATTGAGTACTTGTCCTTGTTTATTTTGAGGACCCACATTTTCATTGTGCTCAAAGGTAGAGAGAAAGAGGACAAAAGGGAACTGATCAACTGCATTGATAGTTTCCACTGGGATAGGCATACATATAGGTTGTAGGACCAGATACTTCTGGAGGAAAGGTGGGATTCTATGAGCAACTTCTGTCTTAGGTGCTCAAAACTGGAAAATTATATCAAGGTTCTGAAAGGCTGAAATTGGCTGACTTACTGCCAAAGCACTTCAGAGACTGACTTGGGAATTGATGTTTTTTTCTTTCAGCCAGCACTGAACTCAAACCTTGGCATAGATTGTGCAATGGAGTACTCTACTGTGGCACACTGGCCCACAAAACTTATCCTTTCCTACCATAAATCATTAAAGATCCCTTTGGAGTATTCAATGTAGGGATAGCAAAGTCAATCTTGGAACAAATGCCACTTTGAATTACACTGTTCTACTTGTCAGTTATCTCTTTAATTTTATATGAATATGGGCTTACAGTGTGCTGTTAAACAGTTGTCAAGATCCAGCCAATAGCTGACAGCAAAGCAACCATTTAAAGTCGATTCACTGTCGAATGTCCAGATTTTCAGAGTAACTGTCCTGTTGTAGGTTTTGAATCTTTCAGTAAAGGTCAGATTTTACAAGCAATGCTGTTTTCTGTTAGTAGTTAGCATACAGGGTGAGCTTTGTAAAACAAGGTGCTCTAAACAAACAGAAAAGAGATGGTGTCAGTGCCAAGGACACAATTTCAGGTGTTCTTAGGGCTTTCTGAAACACTGGCCATTTGACAGGATTATTCACAGTATCAGTATCAGTTCTCATAAAAACAAAAGTCGCTATGGTACTAAAGCAGGTTCTCCGTAGGTCTGTTTTACGCTTTACAAAACGTGTAAGTTTCTGACTGCAGCAGTGTATAGGAGGCTCTGCTTGTGTGGGAGGGTGCAGGCATTATAATTTTCCTTGTGCTAGTTGCACTTCAGACACGTCTGATGAAGAAGTTATGTAACTATATTGGAGAAGTTACTTGCTTGGAAGCTAAGAAGACCTGCTCAGAGCAGGATGAATTGGTCCAATTACAGCAGAAAGCTAATGCAGAAATATATCTTATGAACTCAGCCTGCCTTGTACTTGATCAGCCCCAACAGGGCAGGGAGAGGGTCGCCAAGTCATCTGTGTTTCCTGGTGTACTCCGAAACGTGTACCTGAACTGTATGGACAGTGGCATCAAAGTAGTCAGTGACATCCAAGGCAGTGAATGTCATTCATTTCGGAATGACAGAAAATTTGTCTCAGAGCCTTACATTCCTGTTTGTCTTATGCTTAGTACTCAGGAAGGACTCTTGTTTGACTAGTCAGAAATACACAAGTTGTTTGGTTTTTTATATATTAACACACATTTAAATTTATATTGAATATAATATTTTTAACATTTATATGCAAATTATTAAAATTCTCTTTGGTTTGGACGATTTTCATGTTAGGTCATTCAATGTCAAAACCAGCAACTTAAGACACACTTTTTAGCATAAAAGATCTTACAAGAGCACTTTTTGTTTTGGCATGACATTTCGTTGCTTCATATTAATTTTTATATTGTTTATACCATTATATTTGCTAGTTGGCATATTGAACTCTAATAACTTGATCTAAACATAATGCAAAGAATTTCATGGTAAGCACTTTGAAAATATGTCTCTATAGTTACCAATCTGAAAATATACAAAATACCCCTCTCAAACTCATCCGAAACATTTTAAATGTACCTGCTTTTTCACAAACAGTAGGTTGTACATGCCCAAGACAAGCAACAAGACACAGTGAATAGTAAACACATAAATCCATAAATCACAATTACTTCTATAGCTTGTATAGCTCTGTCCGAACACCAGAAACAATGTTCACAAGAGAAAGTCAATTTAGGAATATAATGTGATAGTTTATGATCCCATCTGCTGTGGTCAAAGTCAGAAAGTATGGTCCTTTGTTTCAGAGAGCTGCTAGTGAGTGACACCTGAAGTACCTGAGCCTTCTCCTCTTCCCCTGTGTGACCTGTTTCTTCTTGAAACAGGAGTCTAGGCTAGAGGATGTCTAGCCCAAGGCACTAAGTTCCACATACTTATTTTCTCTTGGAAAAGAGAAATCAACTATTTACATTTCTACTCTTGACTACCTTTGTCACACTGTTAGATGCTGGAATCTTTTATACAGGTGACTTACATAAGGGTTTTAGTGAGAAGATACTGCAATGCAGTTATGTGGGTAGTGATCACAGGGGTTCTTGGATGAGGCAAGAGATGAGAATGTTGACTCTATGTTCAGAAGGCTTGATTTATTATTTTATGATATATATATTACATTATAACTATACTAAAAAGAAATAGAAGGAAAGGTTTCCTCAGAAGCTAGCTAAGAATAGAATAGAAAAGAATGATTAACAAAAGGCAGCTCTCTTGGACTCTGTCTGAGATAGCTCAGCCTTGATTGGCCATTAATTATAAACGTCCAAGATGGGCCAATCACAGATGGACCTGTTGCATTCCACAGCAGCAGACAACCATTCTTTACATCCCATTTCTGAGGCCTCAGCTTCTCAGAAGAGAAAAAATCCGAAGAAAAGATTTTCCCAAAAAGATGTCTGCGACACAGTTAGCCCTTGTCATGAGTAAATAAGAAACTGAAAAGAATATTATTTTTAAAGACAGTGTACATCTGGTTTAGATATGCTTTCTATATGTCAAAACAATTTCAATATAGAAATGTTGCGATTAATAAGAGCAATTTATAATGTTATGGTATAATAACATACACAATAGGACCTGGGGCTCAGAGGTATCACTTTGAGCTAAACATTGCTGCAGACACAAATATGTGCAAGTAATGATGCTGGTGTTTTAAAGAGGATGTAATTCAGTCAAAAAGGCTAAAAGGGATTACCAGACAGGATGTATTGACAGAACAGTTAACAGGGAAACATGGAAGAAAACTGCTTCAGCAAAAGGTCATTAGATGTTGGGAGGTGAGGTAGAAAGCTTTCTAAGCAGCTTTTACAGGACATGTCTGTATAGGGATCATCTACTCACACTGAGTCATTGCAGACAATATTTTCTTTAAGATTTTTATCTTTAGAATTTCAAAACACCATCCTATTCTCTCTGAATCTTTACAATAGAAGATGAGACTACTATGAGTAACTGTGATCTGTCACAGATCACAGATTGGATGCTGTTGACTGAAATATGTTCATAACTTGGAAAAGTGAAAAATATCTTGTCAAAACATCTGCCTAAGTCTTTTCTGTTAGAAGAAGCCACATATTTTAGGACTCAAGGATGTATTTCAGACAATATGGTAAAGTCTTCCAAAACTGACCAATGCACTTCATGCAAATATGTGTTTTCCTGTGACACAATCCTTGCAGCAGATCCATAAAAAAAGAGTTCACGGTAATAGCCTGACTGTCAGGAATGCTGTTGAGCTGAAATGACAGTAACTTTCATGGCAGGAAAGGAAACCAAGAGGGAAATCAGTGTGGGCTTAAGAATGACTATTTTGTTTTTCAGGTCTTTGAGTTCATGTTAGCTTATGTACCTGAGATAAACCAAAATATTTAATTTTTTCCCCCTATATAGTGCTGAAGAATTTGTCTCTTGATTGCAAATCTTGTGAGCTTTTGTTGGTCTCTTTCTTTACCTGAGAACTGCTATATTGAAATCAATATGCCTCTGTAAAATGTTCCAGCTTCTGTGAAACACTGAATATTTAATGAAAATATATTTACCTGTACATCTTCCAATGAATTCTAATGAGAACCACATAAAACATTTCTGAACCACTAATACCACTAAGTTTCTCTGAGCTAGATGACCTTCCCCCTCTTTTGTTTTACATTTATGCTTATAAGATTTGACATTAACTGTATTTTCTGTCACAGTGAGACTTTAAATGACACATTTTGGCCTAGCTTTTGCTCCTTAAATCCAGGCTTCTTATTTTCCCTATATTGGTATGTAGAAGCTCTGTTTGCCTGGAGCTTTTCTTTTCAGTGTAGTGTCCTGATTTTTCTTTCTTTTTTTCTTTCATAGCTTTGACATCTTGGCTGCTGAGTTTCCCTTGCTTCTTGTAGTAAAACAGAAATTAATTAATCTACTTTTCTAATTGCACAATCAAAATAAATGAGGTCGACAAATGAGAAGACACAGAAATGACATGTACATCTTGGATGCCTAGATAATGTCCTACAATAATTTTTTCATATAAATTGCATGCTTAATTAACTGCTTTAAAATGTCCACATATTTTTGTGCAAATACATCTTTGCTTGTGAGTCATGAAAAGGAAAGACAAATTAAATTGCCCTCCCACACATGAAAATGTTGCCCTTAGTGTAGCCTAACTGTACTTGGTCATCCGCTTTTTTCCCAGTCATGGTGATAAATTTGGATGGAATCCTCACACTCTGAATTGCCACTGGGAATCCAACAGATTTAATTTTCTCCTGAGTTAGTGGCATGTGAGGTTTTGTTGTTTGATTAACTTGAACACATATGACTGATAAATAAATATCTTTTGGCTTTGAAGAAAAATTGTCTCAACAAGATGGAAAGAATTAAATAAACTGGCTAAACCAAGGAAATGAGGGAATTTTTTTTGCACTTCTATTTGCATCTTTGAGTAACTCAGTGGTTTGAATTATTCATTGGTAGCTAAATGCACAACTGTATCATATACAAATATCCCTAAACCAAGATTAGACATCAATCAGTTCCAATAAACAAAGGTTAATTTATAAAGATGACTATGAAGAAATACCCTTCCTTTTTAGTTAAAAAAAAATTAAAAAATCTGCAGGTCAACTTGTCATAGCTCTTTGTTTTTATTTCCTAAAAGGAGTGGACTGAAGCTGGAAAGAAAGCTACAATATATTTTGGAATGATGAATTTTCTTGTAACACAAACCTGTCTTTTTTTCCTGTTGGTTGTGTATGGAGGTTTTGTGTGTTTTCTTTTTCCTTTGGTGTGACTTTTTTTTTATTTGAAAATTTATGTAATCTTAAGGAACAGAAGGCTAGCAGTGCTCCCTCCAGTTGTTATACAAAGATAATCCGTAAACTTTCCATTCCTGGGTTTACTGTGAGGTGTGGGTGTGAAAGCTCTGTGCCTTGGGTTTGGGAAGAAGAAGAATATATGTGGAGACGCCATGCTTAAAATTACCTTGTCTTTCTCAAAAATGTGTGAAACTCCCACTGTAGAGCATTGTGTTTACTTAGCTCAGAACAGGAAACATAGTCTGTACTCTTCATTTAGGAGTAAGTTTTAAAAAGATGATTTTATTTTTTTAGATTAAATTGACATAGAGAACATAGAAAACATCTTGAGATTTTAAAGTGATTTCTTTCCCATGCCCTTGATATTCTTTTTCCATACCACTACTCATGTATCACTAAACAGGAAAAGATCAGCTTGCAGATTTTTGCTAAAACAACAGAAGCTTCTTTTGCAGCTTGACTGGCTCCTTCCGTATCTATTGCTTCTGCAGCTGCTGCTGAAAAAGCAGCTGCTCCCTTCACATGCTCTGATGCTGAGGCTGCACCTTGAGCCTTGCTGGCGGCTCAGGTGGTCGCAGAGCTCCTTGGCACGTCAGAAGCGAGCTCATGGCTGTGGCCCTTCTGAAAGGGCTGCGTGCAAGGTCACCAGAGACCTGTGTGAGACACAGGGCTTCTGAGGACAGTACACTGGCAGGTTTTGGGCACAGAAATGTGTTCTGCAGCCTGCAGTCCTTTACCTATGAGGTCTTGTAGTCCCAAAAATCAAAGCCCAATTTAACTATTTAAGGAAAAGATTATTTTCGCTCATCTTTGAGCCAATTAACATCAACCATTCTGGGCAGAAGAATGAATGAAGGGTAGAGGAAGCAGCTGCCAATGAACTTCAGCCCCACAACAGCAGGCCAAGAGTGTGAGATGCATAGCTTTTACCCAAGCTAGAATAAAGTCAGGACACATGCGTGCCACAGGAGGAGTAGCTTGACAGTATCAAACCCAGGTGTCTGTGATCAGACACTATCAGGAAGGAATGTGGGCACCTCATGAAGTACTAGTCAGTTTTGATAGATGTGTACTGCCCATACCAGGTCTTCAAGTGCTACAGCAAATTCATATTAGATTTGGAAAACTATAATAAATATGTCCATTAGCTTTCCTGCAAAAAGTGATAGTGACCTGGCCTGAGTAGAAACAGTATGAGAGAGCTTCCTGGTGTGTTCAATGAATTTGAGACATATATTCTATGTCCTCAGGTTTTTTAGGCTTGAAACTCTGAGGAAAAATTTTCCAGAACACATATTTCAAATGCTTAATGTGTGGATAGACAAAATATATATTTAAAAGAAAATTTATAAAATGAAGGTATGGATAAAATTTTAATGAGAATAAAGTTTTCTTTATAATAGATCATCAAATTAATTTTAGATTGTATCATGAGGCCCCTCTTCTCATTTAGTTTCATCCAGGAGACATCTAGTTCATGTATTTGGACTGAGATTTCAAGAAAAGTGTTGTAAGTGGGAACAACCTGAAGTCACTTCCCAAAAACATCCCTGACTTGAATTAAGATGTTAATGGGGATTTTTAGTTGTTATTTTATATGCATTTTTAGTTGTTATTCATCATTGCTACCAATGTCTAGTTCATTCATTGCCAGCTAATACTAGAAACAAGTAAATCCCACATCGGGAGTACTCTTCAGAGACTTGTTAAGGAATCTGCTTAAATGACTAGCTGCTAGGTAATAGTAATTCCCCCCCACACTCCATGCCCCCATTTCCCTTTAACCCTAATATTAGATTGAGTTTAAACTTTCCAATGTGATGTAAGTGAAGACTGCTTTTTACCTTTGAGGTTATAATGACAAATGTAAGAGAAGATAGCAATTTCTTTGGCTTAATCATGCATATCCTAAACCATAACATTTGGTGTATGTGAACTAATATAAGCAAGGTTATTTAACTTCCATCTTTTCTAGGAACTTAAGGAGCCAGTCTCAGAAAATGTCAAGCATTTTCTCTGCTGGCATTTCTTAATGTGCCCATAGCGAAGCACTTGCTGGAATTAAAAACAGTTACAAACCTCCTGGATAAAAATTTATTCTTTATACTATAAAAAGCTGGAAGGAAAAACTATTCCTTGAATTTGATGCTTTAGGGGATGATAAATGTGATTTTTAAGGATCCATCCATCTCCAAAAAGCCAGTACTGGGTTCGAAATATTGAATTAGGGGTTTTCATTTAAGGTATTCTACAACATCACCAGTATTTCTGGCCAAGAGCTGTTTACTTCTAATGACAAAGTTAAGATGCAGCGTTTTGCTGGATACTTTGGGCTAGCCCTGAAAAGGGGATCAGGAGGTATGCAGATGTACTTGTCAGGCAGGGTAATACTTGTTGGCTTGGGGCTGGCTTCCCTGCAGCACTAAGCAGAAAGGCAGCAGTAAAGGCTGCTACTTTTCTGCCTGCAGTTTTAAAGACAGTGATCTTAGTTATTACTGCTCCTTGAAGCTTGACAGTCTTAGGAAAATCTACTGAGCAGTTTAACGTTTGTCTTATAAAACACCATTTCAACAGGTTTTTAGGTGGGTTCTGCAGCATCCATGTTGCCACAGCTGTACTTCATTCAGGCAGTACCTAAACTCTCATCTTGAGAACCAGTGTGAGTTTGCTTGCTGCAGGTTCAGTGTCCAAAGAGTCTAAAAATAAGTTATATATACTAGTTTCCTGATTTTGAATGATTGCCTACCACAATGTTCAAAGTCAAATTATTCTTTAGTGTTTGGCAGTTTACGTGTCAATTTTCCCACTGCTATCAGAGCTCAGCTATAGTGCAGGCCCAGCACTGTTGAAACAACTCTTTACCTGAGGAAATTACAGATTATTTGGCAGCTGTATGTGCTGATTAATGAGAATGTTTACTCTTTATTTAGGGATTTCACCACATGTAATTCCATAGATACAGTAAGGGGTCACAATTTAGACTGTGTTGTTAAATGCCTGTGTTTTTACTTTGCCAAAGCTGTGAAAAAATAAAACTCTGTTTTGATTACCCAATTAATAAAGTTACATAGGATTTGCTAACAAACAAACTGCAATGAGTGAATTCTCTCTTTTAGTTTTGCTTTTTCCTATGTGCTAACAACATTACTTTCAAATTAGGCTGCTTTCTGCCTATAAGAGCCCAAACCTCTGTATTTCTGCTTCTAAAGTAATCTACCCTAATTTTTAAAGTATGATTCTGTTACGGTGAGCATTTATAGGACTCCTTCTCAGCCATAGGCATTGACAAAACTGGTTGCTCTCTCATTCCACTTAGTTGCAATCTGTTGCAAGTCAGAGGTTTAATCTCAGAACAGTGTAGGAGTATTGACTTTCAGCCTGCACTGTTTTTGCTAGTGCAGTTACTTAGATAGTAATTTGAGACTCACAACACAAGTAGAATGAAAAATTTGCATAACTGAATACAGAGGGAAAAAGAATCACTATGGCCTTAGTACTGAAAATATGCTTGGCTGCCTGAGAGTTCATGTTATTTTCTCTTCAGCAGGACCAAGCATTTGCTCAACATTGAACGTGTTGCATAAATGTTGCCAAATAAAGATGTCAGCCTTATTTTCCAATAGAGCAGAAGGGTCCTCAACAAAAACCTAACAAGAATCCGCTCCCCAAAACAAAGAGGAGGATGGGGAAATGAGCTAGTTTGATTTTGTCATATTTCATTTCAGTATATAATTTTTTCAGAGTAAATATTTGTCAGCAGTCCTGCTTTCCTTTTTTAAAGACTTTTGGGTTTTTAGGTCCAGCCTTCTGGCACTCTAAGCAAAATTGTGACATGATCCTTTTCATTAAATGGTGAACAACTATATCAAATTAGAAAACTAGCCTTTTTCCTCCATTTTGGAGAGTTGTTTCATTGGATACTCTTTTCAGAAAACTACCTAAATATTCTACCTCAATGATTTCAGACCTCCTCAGGTCTGAAATTACCTGAATTATCCTCCCATTCTAAATTCTGCTGCCTTTTTTTTTTTCTTCCAAATCTTCTTTATTTTGGAATAGGTGGAAGAAGCTGGAAAAGTGTAATATACGTTTTAAATAAAATCATTCTGTCCTGATACAATAGTCATTCATGCTATCCCAGAATCTTTAATGGCTACAGCAGCAGTCAACTAGCTTTTGACTTTTCAGGGATCTTGGAAGAACCTCATTGGAACAGGCCCTGCAGGAAGAGAGATCCAAGAGCATTGGTTGATATTCAAGCACCACTTACAAGCTCAGGAATGATGCATCCTAATGGACAAGACATTAGGCAAAGACTGGAAGAGATCTGTGTGGATGAATAAAGAACTCCTGTCAGTTGCTCTATCACTAAGCAGAAAATAGCCAATAGACGGAGGCAGGCTCAGACCACTTGGAATGAACAAAAAGAGGTTGGCAGTGTAAGAAGAAATGAAACAAGGATGGCTAAGGCTCACCTGGAATTAAATCTGAACAAGGACGTAAAGCCAAGGAGGTCAAGGACAAGAAGAAAGGTTTCTTTAAGTACTTCAGTAACAAAGGAAACACTAAGGAATATGTAAATCTGTTACTAAATGGCCTCCCCAGAGTCCTCCTGTTAATAGAGGACCCAGAGGAGGCAGTTAGTGAATGCTGCCTTTGCATTGGTCATCACTGACAAGACCAACCCTCAGGGATCTCTGACCCAGGAGACTGGGGACAAGGAAGGCTTGAATGGAGACTTTCCCTTGCCCAAGGAGGACCAAGCTGGAGTCAGGCAAACCTGGCATTTACTAGTCCATGGGCCCTGATGGGATGGACCCACAAGTGCTGAGAGAGCTGATAGACACCAAGGTGGGCAATTTACAACCATCTTTGAGATCCTGTGGTGATCAGGAGAAGTGCCTGAGGACTGGAAGGAAGCAAACATCACACTGGGCATAAAAAGGGAAAGAAGGACCCAAGAAACTACCAGACAGTCAGCCTCATATTAATCCATGATGATTCTGGAGGCCATTACTGTCCACATGGAGGACAAGAAGATCTTGAGGAGTAATGAGCATGGATTAATTGGAGGTAAGACATGCTTGAACAACCTGTTTGCCTTCTATGATGAAACAAATACCTGAAAGGATGAAGGGAAGGCAGTGAAAAGTCCAGCAGAGGGTGACAAAGGTGAGTAAAGGACTGGAGTATTTCTCTTATGAGCAAAAGATGTAGGAGCTGGTTCTGTTCTGCCCTGAGAAGAGACAAGTGAGAGGGGACCTCATCAATGTCTGTAAGTATCTGAAGTGAGGGTGTCAAGAGGATAGAGCCAGGTTCTGCTCTGTGATGTCAAGCTTTTTTCTGTGTCCAGTGGGACAAAAAACAGTGGGCAGAAATTTTTGCATAGGAAATTCTACCTGAACACATGGAAGAACTTAATTTCTGTGCAGTGACTGAGCAGTGGAACAGATTGCCCAGAGAGGTTGTGGAGTCTCCCTCACTGGGGATATTCAAGAACTGCCTGGACACAATCTTGGGCATTGTGCTCTGGGATGATTCTGCTTGAGCAGGAAGGTTGGACCAGATGACTTGCTGTGGTCCCTTCCAATGTAACCCATTCTGTGGTTCTGTAAAGTGCTTTGAGACACCTCCTTATTAACTCCCTTTATTCTGATTTGAAACCTCCTTTTCAGGAGTGAATTTGACATTCTTCTGAACATGCTGTTACACTCATCTCTGCCTCCTTTCACCACAAGTTCTGGAGGTTCATTGTTGTGGAAAGTGCATAATATCATCAGTTCTACTCTGCTATTCTACTGGTTTTGTCAAGTGCCTCTTGTGCTGTTTCAGTTATTTTCCCGTGTTATATCTGAATCAGTACATGAAGGATTTCACAGACTTGAAAGAAGTAGTGCTGCTATGAAAGAGCTAGAAAATAGAAAGAAAATGTTTCTGAGACATAACTATATGGAAACAAAATTATTCTGAATTTTTACAAATATCTAGGGAACTTGCCTTTTAGTTTTTCCCTGATCCATGTAGGTTCTTCATCTTCTTCCATCAGTTTAATATACATGCATACACGTGAAAACATGTAGTAAGCAGCAAGCATATATGGTTGTGAAATCCTGTCAAGAATTTTGGTTATCATTCTGATGATAACCTGAAAAGGTTATTAAAAAAATCACAGAACTTATTTTTCTGGCTCCTTTTTATAATGACATAATATTACAATGACATGAAAAGTCATTGAGAAGGGACAAGAGGCCTGTTATGAGAAACTAAATATTCACTGTTTTCTTTTTACTGCTTTTCTTCCGACTCCAGATACATCTATTTTGGAGGATGAAACAGTTTCTAGGACTTGGAAGGAGATAAAGAGAAAGATACAACATGAAAATGGTAAGAGAAACAGAATATTAAAGGACTACTTCAGCATAAATACATTTGCCTTTCATTACAGTCTCTTCTGAATTTAGTAAGAATCAATTTTAGAGAGAATTTGGAAGTAAATCTATAAGGGTGACCTATAGTGAAATAAAAAAATAAGTGAATTTATCTGTAATGTGAATTTTATTCATCAATGTTTTTTTGGTTTTGTTCTAAAATACTTACTGTAAATCATGTCATAAATCAAACATCATAGAAAATAAGGAAATACAAGGAAAAATTATTCTTCCTTTTATTTAGGCAGGTAAAAATTAGGAATACTAACTGAAGCTTTGAGTTGGTCTTTTTTTTTCCCCTATGTCTATGCAGCCATAACCTGGTGTTCCTAGAACTCAGGGAATGCAAGATTAAAAGGAAATGACATCATATCAGTTCAAGACATTCCATGAAGCAAATCACTTCACTGTGAGCTCTAGACAGGAGAGGGCAGGTGGAGGTCACTAGGCCTGTGTCTTGGCAATTCCATATAGTTGTACAGCTGTCTTTGCTGAGTGGAAATCTGATCTGCTTAACAATGAGAAACAGCTTTGGGGAAAAATAGTCTCATGAATGCTTGTTTTTATAAAATGTCTGCAAAAAATCACTGGAGCTGTAGAAAAGAGCTCTGCCTTTGGGAATGTTGGTGAATGGGGACATCTCAAAGATGGGTTTAAGTACACGTCTAGACATAGCTGCCATGACAAACTTCCCACCCCCTCTCCTCCCCTATCTTTTACTTTTCAGACCTTTCTCAGTAGCCTTGGTTAGCCATACACCTATTAGTGATTTAACTGTATCTTCACAGAAGACAATATTGAATAACTTTTTTTAACTTTCTATTTAGATTTCAAGGTAAAACTTCAATCTTCTGGAAGCTTCTCATAGGTTTGTTTAATACACCTGTCAATCTCACAGCCCCTTCTCTGTCAGCTAGGTTGACAGACTGTTTTCTTTTTAAAAGGACTGGTTGTGTTTGTGTGCCAGTGAATTTGAAAAAGAACAAACTGAGCATGACTGCAGTACACCAAAAATTATGAATTTTATTCAAGCATGTGTGGAAAAGAATGTGAGGAAAACATGTATGTCATTTAACTGATATGAAAATATATCCTTCTGGATGAAGAAGAGTATTGGTAACTCGCACTAGGACAGTTCTTTTGTGTGTGTGTGTGTGTGTGTGTGTATTTTGCTTAGTTAAAGCCTTCCTTCAAGACAAATACCAAAAATATCTCTCCAATATTTCCAGTATTTCTTTCTTATAAAATTATTGTGGTTAAAGTCTGCACTGTTAAGTTACTGCCCACAGTAAAAAAACCCTTAAAAATCTCTTTCTGAATGAGACAAGATATGTTCCTTCCTTAGATCTTTCAGCTGCAGGAACATGTGCTCCTTTTTGCTCTAAGCACCACTGGAGTACATTTTTTTTCCTTCCTTCTGAATATAACTTGTAAGTGAACCTACTTTTTTTTTGTGGCATTTGATGCTTGCATTTGCAATGTGATTGTCCCCTAGTCCCCAAAAATTAGTTTTGTGGCTTTCTTTTCCTTCAATGTATTTCTCAAACATTAATTTTATTTATTTCCATATAAGAAGTTGTACATGATTGATTAATCATGTAATGACTGCAGATAGTTTAAAATTCAGAAGCAAATTGCTTTCCTTGGTTTGAAAAAGAAAGTAAGTTTTAGAAAGATCATCAGTTAGTTATTTTGAAACCCAGCATTGTCAATTGGTGTGTTTAAATTCTGTGGTGTCCTCCAAAGGCTGGATATTTCCAGGTTTTTCACTGGGTCTGGTCATAAAGACTATTTCCAAAAGCATTAAAAAGACCCTAGCAAAAAAGCCATATATAAAGGATCTTTTATGAAGACCTCATCTAAAAAGGGAATAAGGAGTATACTTAGTACTATGTTGAAATGGTTGTCATATACAGACAGTAGTTGCAGTTGTTATGTGTATATTAATTTTTTAGTGGGGGGCATGAAAATACCTGATAACTTTCATTGATTAAGACATAAGCCGCAATACAATTTTATTTGTACTTCTTTAAAGAGAAACTATTTATATATTTATATCTCTCTAGAAAAGATGTGATTGGATGGCTGAGGTTTGCCTTTTGACTTACAGTCCCTAATGAAAGATGTGGTACTTGATAGACCATATTGATTCTGGGGGAAACCCTGCAGTATATTAAGAAAATAATGTAGACTTTAATGAGCTAACGTGCTCTCTGAACTAAAAAATTGGAAGAGAATTAAGAGATGGCAATCATGGATACTGAAAAGGCAGATGTTTGAGAAGATCAGAGTAATAAGCTTATCTCAACAATTATTCTGAAAATAATCAAAGTGGAGATAGTTCCTTGCTCTATAACATGCTGACCCAGATCTTCAAATGCCATCAATTGTTTTAGCTTGGATAGTTTCAAGGAGCTGTCCTCTCAGCTTAGCTGAGATTTACAGCAGCTGGCTGGGCTCCAAGCACTTATTTGCATCCCATTTTATTACAGTGTACTATTATTGGCAATGCAATCACAATAGCTGACTTTCATGTGTAGAAATATTATGGTCCAGTAGCACAGAGGACAACTGAAAATGCCCCATGCGGGTCCAATCAAGCAGCAACTTGGAAATGCATAACTGCAACTTCTGTACCCTCTTAAGGCTGAAATTCCACGAGTGAAAGAACTGAGATGCTTCAGAATGGCAGAGGCTCTGCAGCAGCAGCATTGTGTCATAGACTTGCTCTCCTCTTCTGCCAGCCTCTGCATCAAATAACTGAACTAATGTAAGGTACTACATATCTATCTTACCTGGCTTACAAAACAGCCTTTATAATTCCTGCAGGCTTCTTAGACTCAAAACCCTTTTGCCCAGAAAGCCACGCACCTTACATGTGAAGCCAATAATACATTTTTAGTCTAATGAAAATCTTAACAGTTTAATTGAAGAATGTAAGTAGCCCAGTTGCAATGATACTATCATGTAACCAATACTTACAGATCTAAACTCTTGAAGTTAAAATGGCACAAAGACAAACATCTTGAAGTCTACTCTTCAGGTAGTGATGAGCTCCACCTTTCACTAATCTTCTGGGCCCTAAGGTTAATTGTAGCTTCAGTCTGAGGACTTTGGGTGTGGCCCATCAGTATCCTAAGCTATTTGCAGGGAAAAGGTGGGGTTGATCTTAGCAGTTTTTTCTTTTCCTCTGGGATATACTAGTGGCTAATTAGCAATACACTTTGTAGCTTGCTTTTCCTTCACTGATCTGAAACCTCATGTTACGCCATGCAAGGTATGTTTCACTCTTTGGATATTTGTCCTTTTTTCTCTTTATTGCTATGAGAAGTGGCAAGGTGACCAGGAATGACTGGTTAGCTGCCTCTAGGCCATAGCATCTTGTAGTGCTCTGTGCCAGGGCTTTGAAGGCCCCTGATGCCATCTGACTCCGGTGCTTATCTGTGCTTCATTTCTTTCTAAGTCACAGTAATCTGTCTCCATATAGATTAACAACTTTATTACTGCTTTTATCTACTAAACACATATCTCTGCATAGTGATAGCTATTTTAACACAGTTTACTTTCAAAGCTGAACAAAACATACAACAAGAGTTACCTGATCATTAGGTGACGGCTTTTTCTGCTGAACTAAAATTAAACTCCAGGGAGGCCAAATTAAATTTAGACAAACCTTTCCGAGAACTAAGCCCTGAATTCTCAACTTAAGGCAAAGCTTGTGGCCTGTTAGAAGCACTGCCAACACTATCATTATGGTGGTGCACAGCTACAAATATTTATATATAAATACACCTATATATGTGCATAATGTGTAATCAGCAGAGGGACCAATTTCATGCAGTGGTTATAAACATATTGCTGAAAACTTCTCCCAAGCATCTATGTAGTCTCATATGCTGTTATCAATGTTTGCTGCAAGTATGAAACCTTTTGCATTAACACAATTCAACTCTGGAGCCATTTAGCTTAGAAGGTCTAGTTACCTTATCACCAAGAAAAGGTGATAATAACACATACCTTTGCACTGAGGTTAAGGATATATTTCTGTAGAGACCACAGTCAGTGATTCAAACATATTTGTTCTGATCATTTAGTATGATAGAAGGCATTTCTTTGCCGAAAAGCTTTTTAATCCGTATCCCATGATTTTAGAGTCACTGAAGAGTCTCTTGCTTTTGGCATGGGATAGCTATCTAAAGCTATCTTTAAAGCTTCCATTAAGTACCTAAGGAAAAATTTTGTGCAGTTAGGGTAACTTCAACTTCACACCTTTGTGAATATGTAACCATGGTTCCATCCTTTCTAGCAGCTGACCCTGCTAATGTGAACATGTTCATATGGTTAAGATTAATGAGTCAATTATTTCTACACAACCAATCTGTCACGTACGCTGTTTTCCTTGACTTGATTATTTTAATTAAAAAAAAAGTGTTCAATTATCTTTTTTATTGATGTTCTTGTGTTAATCAGGAACTATTATTAGTGAGACTTTTGTGGATGGTTGCTTCCAAGTTCCTTAACTGAAAATACAATACTTAAAATAGAACAGAGTTTTAGAAAAGCTAATTATTTTTTTTTAATTGAAGACTTCTCAGCCAATACTGGTTGTTTCTGTTGTGGAAAAGATGGATTGTCACTTAAAGCATGGTCATGTCCAAATCAATGCTAAATGAATTGCTCTGTATTTACTCTGGAGCAAATATTAGCAGTTACACTTCCCAATTACATCTCAACTATAAACTAGTTCTGTCAAGTTAAAATCTTGTTGACTCACTCAGGTGAGATATTTTGAACATACTAAGTACTCTTCGGCTTCACAGAAGAGTTACTGAGTATTACATGTATTTCCAACTTTCAGAAAGAGCTTATGTCTTGCAATTTGTCAAATTTGAAATAAAGCTTTGAACCATAGCACCTTTGCAATAGATTGCTAATTGTTTGGACTTATGTCACCCTGTTCAGGGATGCTGGGACCCTATTTATGAACTGTTAAGTTAAAAGGCTGATTTAATTGTGTTTGACATAATTCAGTCACCAGGTGGCACTATTACATATAGTGTTTATCTTCAAAGTAACCATTAAATTTTGTGAAAGTATTTGTGAACTGTCTTATGCTGCTTCCTAAATTCTGAACAAATCACTAGTAAGGTCTTTCTCAAATCTCTACTCTGTGACCTTAATCTCTTTAATTTGAGATTCTGTTGGATGCTTCTTCTCCTTAAAGGTTGCAAAGATGAGAACAAAAATGTTGCCCAAACTAGCAAAGTAAAAAATCATCTGATTTAGACTGCCTTGCAGCTCCTTTGAAAACTTGACTGAGTAAAGTGAGGACATGCAGTTAAAATTCCCTACAGCTGGCCATGGTTGTCTCTGACTGTTGAGATACATCTGTGAACATTGTGGCTTTGTATATATGTCATCAGACCTAACTTTGAGATATGCTCCTAAACTATACGTAACCCAGATAATGAAGTGAAAGGAAGTGAACAGTTTAGCTCTTTGTGGCTAAATTCCTCCTCTTGTTGAAATTATGGTCACTTAATAATGCATACTCAGTTGGTGTGGCAGGTCTTCCATCTTAAACTTGTGAGACTTTGTTACTCAAACTTTCAGAGTAAAGAATCCAAATTGTACTTTTAACTACAATATTACCAATGCAATTAAAAATTTTAGTAGGGGGTAGCATGACTGTTATTGATGGCAATACTCCATCCAGAAAATGAAAGGAAAGAGAGACAAGTATTCAGTGTTGATTTTCTTTTCTAACATGGTAGAACTAGTAGTCATTTTTCTTTTGATTGTATATTTCACCTTATGAGTCACTGTTAATTACACTTACACAAATAGCTAGCAATTTACATGGCTTCTACCACCTTAAACTATGGTTAAAATGACAACCCTCAATCACATTTATGCTCTTGCTACATTAAGGAAAATGCATCTCTCAAAATAAATAGTATATTACCATAGAATGGCTTGGGTTGAAAGAGCCCCTAAGGATCATCTAGTTATAAGCCACCTGCTACTGGGCAGAGATGTCTTCCACTAGACCAGGTCACTCAGAGCCACTTCCAGCCTGGCCTTCCCGGATGGAGCACCCACACCTTTGCTGGGCAACATGTTCTAGTGCCTTACTACCCTCACAGCAACGAGTATCTTTGTAAAATATAATCTAGACCTACTCTGAGTTTCAAACTATTCCTCTTTGTCCTGTTACTACAGGCTCTTGTAAATAGTCCCCTTCCCCCTTTCATGTAGGCTTCCTTCATGGACTGTAAAACTGCAATTAAGTCACTCTGACTCTTTCTCTTTTCCAGGCTGAGCAATTCCAAGCCTTTCACCTTTTCCTCATAAGACAGGTGGTCCAGCCCTTTGAGGAGCTTTTTGGCCTCCTCTGGGACTTGCTCCAACAGTTCCATGTCCTTCCTGTGCTGGCACCCAGAGCTGATGCAGCCCTGCAGGTGGGGTCTCAGCAGAGCAGAGCAGAGGGGCAGAATCCCCTCCCTGGCCCTGCTGCCCACCCTGCTCTGGATGCAGCCCAGGACACGTGTGGCTCACTGGGCTGGGAGTGCCCATGGCTGGGTCATGTCCAGCCTCTCACCCACCAGCACCCCAAGCCCTTCTCAGCAGGGCAGCTCTGCTCTGTTCATCCCCAGCCTGTGCTGGCAGCAGGGGCTGTCCTGGGCCCTGGCTCATGAGACTTGTGATTGTGACTCATGAGGCTTGAGTCTCGTGAGGCTTGTCCAGGTCCCTCTGACTGGCATCCTATCCTTCACCCAGCTTTATGTCATCTGCAGATTTGCTGAGGGTGTACTCAATCCCTTTGTCTATGTCATTAATGACAGTATTGAACAACACTGGTCCCAGAATGGACAATAAGGACACCCCTTGTCCCTCTTGTCCATCAGGACTCTGAGCCATTGACCATTACCCTATGGATGTCACCATCTAACCACTTTTTCATCCACCTAACAGTCCACCCATGATGTCCCTCTCTCTCAATTTTAAGGGAAAAGGATGCTGCGGGGGCCTGTGCCAAAGGCTTTCCAGAAGTCCAGGTAAATGATACCTGTCACCCTTCCCCTGTCCACTCGTGCACTCACCCCACCACAGAAGGTGACTGGGTTGGTCTGGCAGGACCTGCCCCTGGTGCTGCCATGCTGGCTTTCCTGAACCACCTCCCTGTCCTACGTGTGCCTTAGCACAGCTTTTGGAAGGGTCTGTTCCATGATCTTCCCAGACACACAGGTGAAGCTGACAGGTCAGTAGTTCCCAGGGTCCTCGTTTCTATCCTTTTAAAAGATGGGTACAGTGTTTCCTCTTTTTCAGTCACCTGGGACTTCACCTGACTTTCCAAGACTTTTCAAGTATCTTGGAGTGTGGCTTGGCAATTACATTAGCCATTCCCTCAGGATTCTGGGATGCATTTTTTCAGGTCCCAAAGATTTACCTACTTGCAGGTTCCTGAAGGTGGTCATGAACAGGATCTTTACTTACAGTGCGAAGGACTTCGTTCCCTTAGTCCCCATCCTCCTGTCCATCTACTCAAGAGGTGTGGGAAGACAGCATGCCATTGGAGACTGAGGCAAGTGCTGTTGAGTACCTCAGCCTCCTCTTCATCCATTGTTACCAGTTTTCCAGTTTGCCTGGATTTTTATTGAATGGCTTCAGCTTTTTTGATCTTCAAAATTATGTTTTGCTTGATAGCATATCAATATCCAGGATAGAGTTTCCTTTGTAAGAAAATTTTGGAAAAATAGTTGAGATGACATAGACTAACAGAATAAGATAAATTCATGCACATTTGCTTTTAGTTTCTTCGATAAAGCTTTGTTTTTCAAAATCACAGCTTTTCTTTCTTTCCACTTCGGTCCTTCTAGTTCATCTTAATGAAGTCTACCTAGTCCCTCCCTCCCTCCTTTTCTTCCTCATTTCCTTCCTCTGTTCCTCACTTCCTGGAACCTCCCTTCCCAGAAGTTTGCTTCCTTTCTCTTTTCCCTTCCCTTTTCCCATCCCTCTTCTTTTTTGAAATCCTGTCACAAAAAATTGCTTAGGAGAATAAACAGAATGCATAAATACTTTTAATTACTGTCTGGATCTGTGTAAATGAATTTAAAAATCACATCTCATCTTGTATATATCAAATGAGGAAAATTAAACAATAGCAATTGAGTTTCATTACTTTGTTTATAATTAGCATTACATTATTATGAAGAAATAAAAGGTATGTGCAACCTGGAAAATTACTTAGGCGAACCAACAATTTGCCTAAGTCCTTTTAGTTGAGAATGGCTTGACTGGAATCAGATGATGCCAGTTTAAGCATAATAATTTGCATTTGTCACCTAAAAAAGTCCAAATCTAACAGTATTTAGTCAACACATTCTTAAATTCAGTAATTCTGAGTGTAGCCTGCATAATCCAGGAAAAAAGGTGTGGACGGAGGCGGGCTAAAGACTTGCACCTGGACAAGCCTGTGTTGTTCTGATAAACCATTTTTGGTATTTTCATATTTTGTTGGAAGCTACATATTAGTTGAAAATATATCATCAACACCAGTAGAATTCAGTTGCTGCCCTTCTTTCTTTGTTTTTTTTTCATCTCATGAACTTGTAGGCTCTCTCTGGCCCAATTTGCCATGGATAGACTATTATACAGCAGTTCATTTGTACTGGACTTAGTTGTAAATGTGTTCAAGTTGTAAAAGTAACACCCATATAAATTATTCAGGCAGCCCCTTGATTCAACTTGAGTTTTCCTGGCAGTTGTTATATCGAGCTCAGTTGTCAAGGCAGGCACTTGGAGGCAGTCATTTACTAAGCATCAGGAATACCACAGAGGCCGAAAGAAGAGCTAACAAGGACAGACAGATATTTAGAGCACCGAATCTGTGTCTAGATGTCTCTTTAAATGTGTATATGCAGCAAATATCTCTGAATGCAGTCAAACATGCAGAGCTCTCATCCTCCAGCTCTTTCCCCTTCAGTAACAAGAGTGTTAAAGTCACAACAGAGAATCCAAACTAAAATCTACTATATCCTTCTGGATAGCTTTCACTGCTGTTGTCAAATTCTTGAAGACAGAGACAGTAACTGTCTGTGTTCCTGAAGGAGGGAGATGCCCAATTACAATTGTGATGGTGGCAGTGGTTATTGAAGGCTGACTATCAATGTAGAAAACCTTTACAAGTGAGTTACATCAGGAACTTGTTGTGGTTGCAGACCTGTTTGTTTCATCAACTATTTATCTGAAGAGCAGATGATGGGCTAGACAGTATTCATCTAAAGTGCACAGTTGTACTAAGCTGGGAGACATTTCAAGCATGGTGAAGTAAAGGTACAGAATCCATCACAACACTCTATTTGCAGAGGAGTAGAGGAGTTTCAATAAAGGTCATAAATTGTCATGATCAAATTATATTTCACAAAGAGTTATAAAGGCAATCAGTACAAAATTGCTGACCTATGAACTGCAGTGTGCAACTTACTGTTTAAAATTACCCTGAGACCAAAAAACTCAAATCTGAAAAATGTGAAAATTTTTCTTAGGAAGGGATTGAAAACAGATCTGAGTACAAGAGATGAGTACATTTGACTTCTGTCCTGGACACTCTGGAGGAAGACATAATACAGACACAATAATACATATGTATAAGTATAACATGATGAGAAACATTAAATTTGGTGTCTGAAGAATCAGATCCTGCCCTGAAAATGTATTAGAATTCCTTACAGGAGTGGAGATTATATGGCTGAACAAGATCCTGTGGTTTTTATATAAATTTAGCAACAACAATATTAATATTACTCCTACTACTGCTCCTCTGCCTACTACCAGTACTAGCAAAAAAAAAAAAAAAGAAATAACTGTCAGGTGTTGCAATATTAAGAATGAAGCTGAGATATGTGTTCATCCACATATTCACTAAAATTATGGGGAAAAGGGATATGTATTAAGAAAGAGAGGTAAAAATATTTGCTGGTAGTACAACATTCAGATCAGTTAAATGCAAGCTGATTGCAGAAGTGCTGAAGGACATCACCAGGTGATAAAGTGAACGACAATTTCTGTTCCACAAAAGCAATGCATCTGGGAAAAAACCCATATGTACTACCTATGTACACAGGGCATATACATTCCCAGAGATGGACTCTAAATGAACTATTGCTGTTCTGAAGGAAGATTGGGGAGGCATTGTGTCTATTTCTATGAAGACATCAGTCTAATACCCAGAGACAGTAAAAAACAAAAATCAGCTCTTAGGACTTACTATGAAAGAAAATTAGAGCAAACCAGAAAGCTTTATTATGCCCCAAGTCCAAGATGTGCTCATATCATTAATACTAAGCACAGCTCTTCTTATACCATCTCAAAAGGGACAATAAAACTAGAAAGGGAGAAAGATGACAACTATGTTCCATTCATTTCCACATGAGGATAGATTAAACAGACTAGGCTTCCTTAGTCTGGGAGGAAAAATGACTGGGGGTACTAGATAAATCCAAGAATGATGAGAAGGAAGTGAACAGGGACTGATTAGTCACACTTTCCTGCAACAGAATGAAGAGGAGAAAATTACATTATTTGGCAGGATGTTTACAACAAGAGATTTTTCCTCAGACACAATACCTAATGACACCATAGGATTTATAGTTAGGAGAGACGCATTCAGAAACTGAAAATATTTAGAAAATAGAAGTCCACCAAGCACTCCTGCTTCAAGTCTTGAAACTACTTAGTTTCTAGATGCTAAAAACTAAGAAACCATAGTAGTGGAAGTGTTATTTTTCCACATTATAATTTGCTTTAAACACCGCTAGCATAATTTGGAGAGACAATACTATGATGTGTGGGTCTGTACACCACAACCTCCCCAGCTGAGTGATAGGGCTTGGAGGGTCATGGTTAATGGGGTGTGTCCTTCATGGAGATGGGTAACACCTGGGGTGCCATAGGTCCCACAGGCTCTGTCCTGAGAGCTGTTCTGCTTGACCCCTCCATCAGTGACCCAGGGTAGGAGATGGAGGATATTAGCCTCTGATGCTATTTGGGTTTTGCCTTTTTTCTTTTGTATGTTCTCTGTATTCTTCACACATACATTTGTAAGTCTGTCACCTATTGTACTAGTAGCTAGTTTTCCCAGTACTTTCCCATGACCTTTCCCTAAGGACAATTGTTCAAGATACATTCTCATGGACAAAGTACAACTGATGCTGAATGGGGGAGCTCCGGAGAAGAAGCTTGACCTGGAGGGGGGGGAATTGCATCACCACTTGTCCTCCTAACTGGTGCTTTTTATCAATTATGCTAATTTCCTAAAACCTTTAAAGTGTACTCATCCTTGTAGGTGTGGGCTTTTGTGGGTATCTTTCCATAACTGCTCCTGAAGGCCTTCATTAAAGGTCCTCTTTTGTATTACCTCCTTGCTAAAATTATCTCAAGTTTCATTTTCCGGATAGGAAAAAGGCAACACCTCAAGCTTGAAGATGACAATGAGGGGGACCCAATTGGTTTACTTAAGGCTGGTCTGCCATTCAAAAGTTGTTGGAGCAGGGGGAGAGAGGGGCTGAAAGGGATGCCATAAAATTCAACATGGGTATTGTCCAAGCTCTGTCCTAGGAAGGCAGAGCCCTTCAAGGATGCAGGCTTGGACAGTGAGGCTGGGCAGAAGCCTTGGTGAGATGGCACTGGATCCTGGCAGGCAGCAAGCTGAACCAGGGCTGGGAGATCTCCTGAAGTCTAAGACAGCCTGAATTATCCTAGGAACTTCTGACCATATTCTGTGATTTGATCCTACATGGTTACTTTTACGTTATCTTTTAGTTCTAACGTGTATACCTAACAGGGTAGTTATTAATATATATTATTACAGAGTTAGTGACTTTGTGCAGAAACCTGTTTATGTGTGAGACATCCCTTGCTCCTCAATAGCCTAGTCAGTAAGCCAAACAAATTTTGATTTTATATCTGATTTTGTGTTTCTGTTACCCAGGTAACCAGACTCCACCTCTATGCAGGAACTGGAAAGACGAGAACTAGTGAAAACTTCTTTACAACTGAAAAAAATGGGAGCGGGCTTGTGTCTTAATGGATTACAGAAGGAAATGGAAATTTGTCCAAAATACATCTGATCATGGGGCAGTAAAGTTAACCAGCTTTGGAGACCACTTTATAGGCACTGTCTCAGGATTGGGATTGTCCTGGGAGACTATTCCTCCTAGTAAGCACCACAGCCAAAGCAACTGAGGGGCATAATCTGCTGAAATTTCTGAATTATTCTGCTTGCAATGACTCATAGCTGTACACAGAAATAAATGGGCTTAAAATCAGCTGATGGTAGAAGCCTGCCATCCTCTCCTTTTGAAGGCTTCGTGACTTGATTTCTTAGACAAATTATTTGTAGAAAAGCAACATATAAGAATGTTGTTACTGGCTTTTGAGGAATATTTTTTATTTAGAAATCCTTCCTTACTTTTCAAGGATGCTGGGCACTGAGACTGTCATGATTCAAAGATCCATATAATTTATATTTCTGTATCATTTATCCTTCTAGAATATTCTATGTCTCATTTAAAATTATTTTTAAGATTTTATCAACCTTTCTTTTCCTATCTAAAATTAGTTGGCTATGGATTAGGCATCAGAATTGAAATCTCCTACAGTAAGGTGAGAAATGTCTGGATCCAGTGTCAATTCATAATAATTCATGTCTTTTTTTTCTGAAAGTCCTTCATGATTCCAAAGCAGAATGAAAATGAGAATTATGTTGCTGGGCTGCCATGAGTCCCAAAATGCAGCAATTTCAGCTTGCTTGGCCAAGACTGTTTTGAATACATAGGTTTAAAAAGCAAATCCTCTCCATAAACTCTCCCTTTGTATTATTATAATGGCATTACAGACTAAAAATGTGCTGATGTTTTCCCCCAGTCTTATGATGTGTAATGGCTGAATTGTAAGACTGAATTTTAAGACAGCAACAGAAGATGAAAAATATTTTAAATATTTTTCTAGTCAGTACTAAGACACAGCATTCAAACAGGTTGGTTCAGTCTATCATTATTTATATTTAATAACTGATAATTTACAATTTTTTTTAATGAAGCAGGAGTTACCTGACTGCAGAGATGCAAAAAAAATTTCTCTAAATTGGTTACAGTTGATTTTTGTAGTAGTAGAATTTTTGTAGTAGTCTGAATGTAGGTGAATTTATTTTTGTTGCTATAATGTGTTAGAGACCATAAAAGTAACCTAAAACATACAAAGGGACTACATTGCTGAATTTAGTCAAATGACATGGCTAATATTTGTCACAAACCACTGCATTCTCCAAAATATGTGCAATATAGATTAAGGGAGGGTTGCTTAATTTTAAAGCTGGCTGTAGTCTGTTTGAATATGTGTTCCAGATTTGTGAACATTTGCTCATTTGTTATTAGATGAGTCTACAGTGTAGCCAGATGCTTAGCTATAGGGGACACTCTGAGCAGCATTTGCTGAGACACATTCACCTTCAGCAAGGGCCAAGAATTGTAAATAGCTATCTTGGGTCAGGGACCAAGTTGCTCTGGAAATCTAGTATGTCTAAAGAATTTGCCTTCCTCTTTTGATTTGTTCAGTACATCCCTTTACAGACTTTATATTATTTCAGAATCAATCTTGATACATACATAGAGATCTCTATTTTTTCTCGGAGTCTCTTCTTAGAATATGTTTCTGGGTGCTTTAGATGTTCTTTGGGAATACAGGGGAGTAGTTAGCTTTTGTTTTTCTGCACCACACACAAAAAATAAAGGTATTATGAGCACACTGGGTTGAGAGAAAGTTCTAGAGAACCTTTAGGCAGCACATATGAGTGATGCTCCATGTCCACACACTGAATGAATGAGCCGTATCCAGGCTTTTAAGCACACGGTATTTAGAATATATATATATATATATATATATATATATAAGTAAATATATATCTATTGGAAAAAATCTAATTGAAGAAATGACAATAGAGCTAATGGACTCTCAGCAACATTTTCAAAATGCCACCCCAGCTGTGACAGCTGGGCACTTGAAAACCTGCCCCTTATAGTCAAGAATAAACAATTTCAGTGTATCAATCTGTTTCCCCAGAATATATTTTCCTGAAAGGATTGATCTGATTGTATATCTGAATTAATCACATGCATGCTGTGGCTACTTTTGCAAATCTCTCATTAAGGTTGTGACTGAAAGCAGTATTGTTTGGAATCTAAATCCTGTAAATCCTTGAAACTGACAGTGCCCGCAGAGGCACTGCTATCGTGACACTCAGATGGAAATTTACTTGGAAAAAAGCAGACAGAGGCCTCTGCTGACTTACTTTCCAAGTCAGTGTTTGATTTATTTCTCAAACCTGTGAATTTTAATTACATGTGTGTATTTAACCACTTTTGGCAGTGATATTTTCTCTAATTTCTTCACAGTTCCACACCCTGGCTTTTGTGCATTAACATATTGCTGCTGTTACATGTGACTCTTATATTTCTGTTTCTTCCTGGAAATCAGATGACTGTTGTGGTCTTTAATGCTGTAGTTTATCTTTGAGTTCCAGAGTTCAAATCAGTATTGCAATTTATATGGCCCATGAATTGCTAATCAGGAATGATAAGGAGAAATTAATCCTGGGATTTTTATCACAAGACTGTGGGAGAATACTCATTCTAAATCAGAAACATCCTCTACTTTAATTAAAATACTACTCTTAAAATTTTTGTTAAAGTTCAGGAAATCATAACTTGGGCCTATGGTTGCAGTGGCTAGTCACCTACATGTGAAGCTAACTTGTTTTTTTAAAAGCATTGTGCAAGTGTGCATGGATTGCTAAGAGACTGGCCTTTCCAACACTTGTTTTGCTCTCTGACATTGACTTGAAATAAAATGGTCAGAGTAAAACAAGCTTGCAAAGGATGAAATCCCATAAGGGACAAGGTTTGGTTTTCTATTCTGATAAGAGTTTCTCATGATTGACTTCCCATCCTTTAGGAGGAAGAGGTTTGCAGCAATTGCTACTCGCTACAATAATAAAAACTATTCTTACCTAATTTCCTAAAGCTACTTTAAAGTCTTTTTCCAATTAGTCGGCAACTGTTATAGGGATTTTTAATCTAAATTAAAAAAAGTAATCAAGGCAGTATGACTCTGCTCAGCCCTTAGGGAAGATTATCCATATTCAGCCTCTTCTAATGGCCTATTGCAACCTGATATATTGGCAGTCATCCAGCCTGTGTAGCAGTCCTAACAGAGGCTCAGGCCTTGAGCCCTCAAAAGACTTTCTTTTAAAATAAAGCAGCCTGTTTCTTTGACATATTTCTTTTTTTCTTTTATTTTTTTTTCTTACATCCTTACTTGGAGTGATTTTCTAACTGAACCCTTAAAAGGACATTCATATTAAATTAAAACAATATGTTTTGTTTGACAGCTCCTGCTCCTTTTCTTTCCTTTTTTTCCCCCTTACATTCTTACTTGGTGTGATTTTTACCTTGCTGTGACTGCTGCCAAAACCTGAGCTCAAAATTCACTCAGGGGAAAGGGATGTATTCTGCAGCATTAGAGGCGATAAATGCTCTGGTGCCACAAATATTCCCTACCGTTCTTCAATCCATCCTCTTAACATCAGTGTCCAGTTTATAAATTGCATGACATCCAGGAAGTGAGGATAGCTAGCAATAGTCTCTGTTGTGTCCAGAGTGACAAATACATCTTGCATCCAGAGGAACGTCACTGATACAGAAACTAGAAATGTATAGTAAGGCAGGAACTTGCCATCATGGATGTGCTGGGGGTTCAAACCTTTAGATTCCAGTAGGAATTGTTAGCATGACTTTGGAAGATGAGGATTCCTCAGAATTATTTCAGCAATTTTTATGAAGTCAGACTTTTTTGCCTCTTCATAGAAGTCTCAGACCTTTCTGAGAAGTAAATAAGGCTGAGAGAATGAAATTTTATTGTTTGTTAATCAATCCAAAGAATGAATTACAGCATGAGAAAGGGCTATGCCCCAAAACCACTAGACAGTTTGGGGGAGTCTGTCTTCTGAAAAGTTGGGAATAAAGCAAGCATATGAACACAAAGTATATTGATTAGGTTTTGGGATTTTTGACTGCACAGCTCACAGACTAGATTCACAAATCTCTTAGGAAGATTGCAGACTAGCTTAAGTAACATTAAGAAAAATATATCCCTGGGTTCAGGAAATACATCTGTGTGTCTGTATCTGTGTTTACATATATTTGCATACTGAGGGAGGATCCACGCCTCTGTTGTGATATTTCAGATTCTGGAGTTTGTGACAGCTGTTTATGTTTGCCTGCATACTCTGGGGTTGTCTGATCATCACTGTGGTCGTTTCAAGGCAATAATTATGTGCTTATTCACTCACATCTCTCCATCAGGGCTTCCTCAAGGTATTTTTTTTCCTCCTGATTTTGTGTCATTGAAGCGATGCTCACACTGACACCAGAATAACACTACCAGAATTCACCCTCTGTCATTTCTTGCACATCACTGCTCTTAGATAGATTGACCCTGAAGTGGGATCAGGATCTGATTAATTTAGGGGGCTGTTTATAGCTAAATTAAAGGAATTTCTTTGTTCTTCATTCCCAAAATGGTAGGCTCTCTCAACATAGATGGTGTCCACAAACTCTGCTTTGGAGCAAGAGTTAAGTGCTACTGCATCATGACTCAGAAAAGGAAAGCAAAAAAAAAGACTGCTTCAGTGAAATTTAAAATGAAGTATACACATTTATGCACTTTTCTGTGGAGAGAAGTGTTCATGTACTGATGAAATTCTGATAATTTTCTCATCTGATTATTTTTCTGCACATTTCAGGAAATGGTTAGTTTGTCTAGCTGGTGCCCATTAAGTGCAGCATATAACATACGTAAGATTTCTCTTCATTAAACTCAGTACATATACCCAAGTAAACAATAATACAAGTCTTATAAAAATATGCATGTTTCTCGTGTGTCATCATTGCTCAGGATGTCAGGAAAATGCAATTCATATGCAATGTAATAAAGTGGAAAAATCATCAGTGTTCTTATATGTCTTTTTGGTTTTCCTCACTTTCTACAGATTCCAGCAATTTAAAAAAATATGCACTATCTTTGCAATTTTGCTGCCAAGAAAGAAAAGCTAGTTCATTCTGTAATATAACCCTGTAATGTGGCTGCCTTATATTCAGCTTTTATATTATTCAATACTGTTTGAAGTGTTTCCAAGGTGACATCTAGCACACCCTGGCTTAGTGAGGTATTTAATTAGCATAATGACTAGCCAATATGATGAGGGGAAAAAAATCCTCTCTGGGTCGAGTCAGGAGACAAACTTACCCTGAACTATGTCTGAACTGTTTTAAACAAACTGCTTTTTTATAAGAGATGCTGGGTTTTTATCATAAATACTTAACCTTTTGCTCTGTATTTATTTCCCCCCCTTCCTAATTTTCTAAGGGAGAAAAAATATTTGAAGATGTGTTTGTTAGGGTGATACTGCTTCTTAAATTCTCCAGTTTTTTAATTTTTAATTTTTCTTCCCAGCTAAATACATAGCAGTCTTGGGTTCAGTTGAGAAGACATTATCATAAAAGATGGTATATAAGATTTTGTTTTCTTGGTAGATGATGACAAATATTGCCAGGCACTCAATAGGTGGCACTCCTACCCACAAGCTGGACTCATGCAATGTCGTTACACCGAGAGAAGTAGAAGAAAGCCAAAACAAAAAAGAGTTTGATATTAAAAAGTGAATGGTGCAGAGCAGGGTTAATCTGATCCTGAAACTTGCTGCTGTTTCTTCTTAATTTATAGCACTCACTTAGCTCTGTGGAAAGGCATTATTTGGTGGCCACATTAAGTGAGAAACCAGCAAAGAATTAATGCATCTATGCATAACAATACAAATAGTACTCTTCTTTGTATTCAAAGACAATGCTGAAAAGAATCTCTCTCATGGCCTGCAGCCTCCCAGATTAAGAAATGCCTACCTAGAGCACCTGGGGTGGAGCTGGTCATTCCAGGCACAAGAACATAAATGCTCTCAAGAACTCTGCTATTTTGTGTTAAACAGTGCTATAAAAAAGTAACTCCAAAATCCTTCAAAAAAGACAATTACTAGGTTACTTCCTGTCAGTGTGTCAGGAAGCGCCAGAACCTCTTCCATTTTTATAGCGCTAGGGATGACTAGGCTCAGAAAAATCTTTAGAGTTCAATGGGTTTATTCTGGTAGAAAAGTTGCTATTCACATTAGTACATTTTGTATTTGTATGAAGTCAGATTTTTTTGTGCCTTTTCTGGTTGCTACATGATATCTCAGGGACATTTTGCAAGGTCCTGGGTTTAGCAAACTTTGGGTACCCATTGGCAATGGTCTTGGTTAATATTGCAAAGTTAGGAGTTGAGTTAGGAGACCTGCTTTCTCCTGGCTGTGAACCACTAACTTGACAGGTTGTTCAACTTCCCTGTCTTGGTATTCCTATTAGCAAAATGAGGATAATAATCTCATTGCCATCTCCTATTCTTGCTCACCTTGCTGGGAGAATTCACGTGTTTTTGAAATACTTAGAAACACTCTGAGAATGCTGTGTGACTACAAAGCCTTGTTTTGCTTTATTATTCAGTGTATTCTCTCTGAGGCTCCAGAGATATTTGGTTTCCATTTTGAAACTTGCCATATGAGGACTTACTAGTGGGAATTTCAGAGAACTATTAAATCACACAGAAATTTTAGGAAAAAGGAAAAAAGAAGGGAAAGAATTAAAAGTGCCAGCCCCCAAACCTAATCCTTCTATCTAAAGACAGAAAACTTTTGCATTCTTTGCTTCTGCTGCAAAAAGCCCACAAACATCTGGACTGAAATTTATACACAAAAACCATCAGAGATCTCCCTACTTCATAGGACAGGTTTCTGGGATTCAATAATTTTACTACATTTTGGGATTGCTTTTGTATAAGATACTGGAAGGGTTAGTAGTCCTTTTAGGAGGTATGAGCCAAAGCTTTTACTTTTATCTTGCACATTTTGGATAAAATACATAATGATAAGTTTAAATAAATTAACAGTTCAAAACACGTCTGCTGATTTCATGGCATTTAACAGAGTTCATGTTTTATTTCAAGCATATCCTTTCTTCCCGAAATATTTATTGAATTTCAACTGCAGCACAAACTGCACACAATCTTTTTTCAGCAATAAACACAGAAGCTTGGGAAGAGGGAACATCATGCAATTCTCTGGAGGTTGTAGTGCACTACACACTTCCTTTGCCAATTTCTTACACTGGATGTTTTTCTAAAACCTTTGAACTGCAACTTCATTCTAACAAGAGAGAAAATATCCTGTTTAATCAATAAGACATGGCAGGGCGTGAATAAGTGCATATTTGTGATCAAAGCTGCTTGTCTTAAATGAACATGCTCTAGTACAATTCAAACAGTGAAATGTCTGAATGAGAATGCAATTTTTATAATAAAATGTAACTTTTTTCAAAGAATTTGCATAATCTTAATTAAATGAACAGACTAATAAACTCTGAGTGGTAAATTCTGCTGTTTTACACTCTAGCCAATTAGATAATTCAGATTTTCAGGCATTCTTTATTGCGCAGACTAAATGGTTGTATAATGTTTGGTTGATTTTTTTTCTCCATCTTAGCAGAAAATAGAACCAGCAGTAAACAGAAAATTATATAATTGAGTAAAAATTAACAGAACAGTTTTCTGGCCAGCCCTAATAATTAAAACCACATAAAAAGAAAAAATTCTCCTTGGATTGTGCGACATAAGAAACGGCAAATAACAAATTTTATTGCTGATGTAAAGACCTGTTTTTGTATCTCTGGAAACATTTAAGTTCCAACAGATATTTTGGGTATCCTAACAAGTGATATCAGCTACTAAATACTGAGGAAGAAATGTGCAAAAATGATGTCTTTCTTTTCTTATTAGAGATCTAATGTTCTTTGCTTCTCCAGTGCATTTGTTCCTGTCCCCATCTTCTGTTGCTGTGCAGCAAATCTCTCCTGCTAAACCCAGAACACAACTGAAAATGACTACGGAGAGCAATCCCCAGCTTTTTGGGAAAATGTAGGAGCTGGAAAGGGGAATTAGATGGAAGCAAAGATAAAACTGGGATCCTATCAGTTTGTCTCTGTGATCGAGTAATTAAAATTGAAAGCTAAAAGTTCAATATGTGCTTCTCAAGGAATACTGAGAGTGTGCTGTGAGATTTTGCTGTTTAGAAATATTTTCTGATCAGAGATCAAAGTAGTTCATCTGTGTGTAGAAAATTACAGGAAATGAAGGGTATTTCTGAATCCAATATGAAAAGGCGAAATAAGTTTTATTAATACTAGTAACTAATCCACACCCATGAGATGAACACTTTTGTTCTACTGCAAGTGTTTAAAGGAGGTTTTCCTTGGTTTGCTTAAGACTGCTTTTCTAAGCTTGTAAAGGGTACCACTTTCCTTAGGTAATGCAGAGTACTCTTTGGTACTCTTTGGTTTGGGCATATGCTCTGAGGCTGCAGATCTGAGCCTTTTCATCATTCCTGAGTGTCAGTATCAGAATTGACATGACTGGGGCAGAGGTGGGTGAGTGAGTGAGTGGGACAAGAGTTTAGCAAAACTCTTGAGATCCTCTCTATCTCTAAAGTAAAGTTGTCCCTTCTTGACTCACCTTTGACTGTGTAAGTTTGATCTGGAAAACCACAAAGACTTTTTCTGACAGCTTCTGTATGTTCTCAGAACTCAAGCATACTTGTGTTTAGTGAAAAATCAGAGACTTGGTTAGCCAGAAGGAAGTTTCTCAATCTCCTTGACTCCCAGTACAGAAAAAGTAGAAAACATGGATAGTAGCTGGAAAGTTTTCAAAGAACACTTTCATACTATTTATTGTGTTTCCTTTTGTATATATTTTTGAATTTTTTTATTCAGACCCCAAAGAAGGAAAATACAAATATAAAAGACAACCCTTCATTGTAGGAAGAGCTAATCCAGCTCTCAAAGGGAAATTTTTACTCTTGTTTCTTTGTTGAATTTGCTAGATAAAAGTATTTTGCAAATGAACAATTGAAGCGGTCAGGCTGGGGAAGCATTGTCCTTCTCGCACGTCCTGGCTGGCTATCCAGCACCGCTAGCAGTACGGGGGCACTGTCCCGATGTCCGTGGTTCGGGACAGCACCTAAGGCAAACGCTCTGTGCTATGACAGCAGCGTGACCTTGTGGTAGGACGTGGCTTGGCTTATGGCCACAGTCAGCAGAAAAAGAGAGCGCGCTCCAGCTGTGGTGAATCCAGGCTTACCTGGACCCAGGAGAAACCGACAACGAGGAAGAAGAGGGGGAGGTTGGAACAGCTTATAAGGAGTGAGGGAAACAAGGGAGGAGTCAGTCCTTGGACGAATAGAGTTTTAGAGGGGAGCGGGACACAAAAGATTGACTTAGGGAAAACCCCAATGGGGATAACTTGAGGGTGGGGCCCCAGCCCCTGAGCCAATCACTCAATGCTCTGGCTGGAAGTTTCTAGAGAGAAGGGTGGGAGCACCGAGTGACGGACAGGGCACTGGGGAGGGATTTGAGAAAGAATTCATTAATCTCAAAGGCAACTGGGGAGGAGTTGGGATAACTGGCAGCATAAAGGAGGGAAGGGAGAACCAGGGCAGAACCATTACATGATAGGGGGAACAGAACAGTCAGAACAGTCCAACTTATACAGACATAACATCTCCCCCTTTTTTTGTTTAAAAAAAATAATGAAAGGTCTAAAAAGAGGTAAATTATGTGAATAATAATGTGAAGAATATCCTATGGATGTGCGCTAGAGCCTCTTTGCTGGAACAGAATAAATACACAGGATGCTTCAAAGCCTAAGCAACTCTGTTCACCAAACAGGAACTGTGGTCCCTGCTCACATTCTAGGCCTCTTATCATGCATGCTTCTCAAAATATTCATTCTACTATTTTTTGTGTTTTTATGTGTACCTGGGGAAAAGATGCACCTTTAAGACCTTCTTTAAATGCAGCTTCCAACATTTTTCACAATTGCTTAACTCCGTCCACTGTTATACAGGAGATAAAAATTATTGGTTTTACTCTCTCATCATGATAGTCTTTCAGCAAGAAGTCAACTTTGGCTTTTCAGAATTTATATATATTCTTGCTCAAAAGATACAAAATCACTCTGTCTTTTGGAACTATTTTTGGCAGACTTTCTTAAGCCTATTCTATTGTACACTCTACCTCTGTAGCATGAAGCTCTACTTTTTTATTATTTGCCCAAAGAACACCTGTTGAGCACTTCATTTCACAGCCCTTAAAAGAAAAGTATTTTTTTAAATGTCATTTCAAAATAAGAGTAGTTCTGCAATTTTTTGCAGATGTGTTTTATTTCAGTCTATACTTGTCAGACATACATGGTATCTCTTTTGGTCTGTGCATAAAGGTGTATTCATTCAGACAGTTTTGTGCCATTGTAGATTAAGATCCATTGGTGCTTTTGTCTTGCAGATATATCTTTGCGGACAAGTTAAAAGAGCAGCAGAAATTTTTTGTCTTATGACTATATTTTTGTCATCAGCACAGAAATAAATTGTTTTAAGAAATCTGTGTCTTCAACCACTGGTCTTAAATCAGACTCCATGGTACTGTAATGTTACAGAAAATACCTGGCACAGATATTTAGAAAGCAGTGTTTAAACAACAAATTATTTGATTCCATCCTCCTTGCTTTCCCCACTGCTTTTTTTTTTTCCTTTTTTTTAATGACCTAATTGTACAGTTTATTGAAAGAAAAGCATGCCAGAAAAACTGAAGAAAAACAATTGCAGTTAAGTGCAGCCATGTTTGGAAAGGGCTGCATTACTGAAAGGCTAGATCCCAGAATATGGTTAAGAATGATTAGTAGAATTAAATTAAAATTACTTTTGAACAATGATTTATTTTAAAGAATGTGCTGTTCTTGTGTAATAATAATTGCTCACCAGATTTAAAAGTGAAGTCACTGGGATTACCACAAGGAGGAGATGTTACAAATGAGAGGCAAGGCACTTGCTTTTATTTGGTTCTTTACCTGATGAGTTCCAATTTCTTTGTATATTCCTCTGGGAGACAAAGAGACTGAGAAGCTCCCTTCATAATATCCTCATGATATGAGATAGCAACTATCTTTTCAGCAATGTAATTATCTCTTTCCTTACTGTTATCTGTAATACTCACACCATCGCTGGCAACCTGGATTCACTGCTCATAAATATGTACCTCTATCTTTTCTGTTTCCATTTTATTGCACTTCCAGTTAAGATTTATTTTTCTGTTTACCAAATATTTTTTGAAAGCATATACAATTAAATACATGCCACAGCTAGTATCCCAACTTTGTCTGCAGTCAACTTATTTCTCCCATTTAGGAACATTCAGGAATAGAAAAAGCTGAATTCAAAATCCATTGATAACTATTGAAATGCAAATGTACACAAGGGAAGCAAGCCGAACCCTTGAATGCTCTTATTTGTATATGTCACGGATATTTTGTTTGTATTCTTAAATCAGGAAAGACTGAAATATGCTTTAGGGTTTTGTAATAAAACAGCTTTTAAAATACATAAGTTAATCACGCTTTTGGGAACATGTTATTACAATAAGCAAAATTTTTCCATCTTTCTACAATGCATCCCAGAGGATTCAGAGAAGAAATGCATGTATGAGAAATTTTAATTCCAGTGCCTGTCCCCAGTAATAAAATGGTGGTAGTTGCTCTCTTGTTATTTGTTTCATGTTGTTTTATAGTCCAGAAAATTACTTACTGTATATGCTCAGGTATCTTTTACATAAGGTTGAAGAAGATTTCTTTGACATTACTGACCCCCCTGCAGTGAAATGCTTTGATGTAGAGTTATCAGTTATCTTGAAACTATTACTGATGGAGAAGACCAAACTTAGAAGAAATTACTAAAAGACAAGCTGTTCCTCCAAGCTTATTAGCCACAATACCTCAGCTTTCTGTCATAGTTGAAATATTTAGTTGTTCTCAACATTTCCATGTTTTAGAGCTGTTTTGATCACTGTTATTTAGAACTTCTATCTTTAAGAAGAAAATTACTTATTGTTGTGGATCCTTTCTTGCCTCTTTTCTGTCTCATTTTCTTTTCTGCATCTCTTTTCTGCAGTTATCTGTTTATGGCTATGTCACTTTATATATAGTTTGCTCTTGGAAATTTTTAGACTTTGAAAAGCACTCCAAAGCCTTTGAGTGTGTAGAATGAGTTCAAAGTTATCTCTTAACCTATATCTGACTTCTTACTGTGTGCTTTTAACCTTCACTAGCATTGCAAATATAACAAGGCTAAACCAAAGTGACTTCTAAATCCTGTGGTTTTTTTCCCATGTCATCCAGTCTGCCACATAAGGGTGATGAGCCACTAGAACAGGCTGCTCACAGGAATTGTAGAGGAGCTATCCCCAGAACTTTCCACATTCTTGGTTCTCTGCCTATGGCACTGGGTTGGAACTAGATAATCTTTAGGGTGCCTTCAAATTCAGGTCATTCTGTGATTCTATGTAGTGGTAGAACAAGGTGTAATGGGTATAAACTGAAACAAGGCAGGTTTAGATTACACATTAGGAAGAAATTATTTTCTGTGAGGATGATGAGATACTGGAACAGGTTGCCAGAGGAGTTGTGGGTGCCTCATCCTAGGAAGTGCTCAAGGGCAGGGAGTTGAAAAATCTGGTCTACTGGAGGATGTTCCTGGGTTGGAGTGAAATTACCTTGATGGTTCCTTCCAACAAAAACCATTCCATGATTCTGTGATATAAACCAAATGGCTAAACCTTTCCTTTCCAGTCTATATATAGTCCACAGAACCAAGGGGTTCTCATTCATAGCTTACTGTTTGTTGGAGAGTTTTATAATCATGCAGCTCCTGGGAAGTGTAGGCTGGTACTTTCTAGGCCTCCTCAGATGCAGACAGAAATACAGCATGTGTCGGGCACAGGGAAGACAGGTAAGAGTGAGCAGGCTAGAAAGTCTCGTTGTGAGAATAAAATCTTTGCAAGACAGAGGTTAGGTAAAAAGATTCTGCTTTTCAGGACTGCTCAAGCAGGCTATAACTAAGAGAGCTATTGGGGAAAGAGAAAACCATTACTTATTCCAGACTGTGTGTAGAATTTCATTTTTCCTCAGACATTAGATTATCAGAACTTCACCTCTCCAGAAAAATAACTTAAACCTTTGAAGATCTTGCCCTGAACAACACTTTTGAGTTTCACTGACTACACAGAAATTCTCAGCCAGTGGAAGACACCTGAAAATATGCCCAAATGAGCAGTCTCTATTACATTTATAGGTCATTAATCAAACACAATTTATTTTGCTGCCATGCTAATATTCTCTAGCTTCTTTGCACACTCAATTTTCTCCTCTGAAAAGGAGAGGTAGTGGTTTGGAAAACTGTGCCCAAGATCCAGTTTTTCGTCAATCCCAAGAAACATACCTCAAGCAAGGAACAGTTTGCAAACTGGTTCTTAAGAGCTCTAAGTGCAACTCAATAAAGTCAAATAACAGCTCTCACAGCTGCTGTACCACTAGTAATAATTGCTATACTTGCAACAGCCTGGAAACTGCCTGTGGCTTCTTGGTCCCAGTTTTCAAACTCCTTGCTTATCTTATAGGTAACATGGATATGTCTTTGCTAAAAATACAGTTGAACACAAACCCCCCCAATTTTCCAAGACCAGTGGGACACTAAGGAAGGACTCTGGGAAAGAGCTGAAGAGGAGAAGGGCAGAGGAATCTGAGGTATGAGGAAAAAACTTATAACTTCACAGCTTTTTTAAGTCCTCCTCCTCAGAAAATATTGACTGAAACGACATGAAAGATTTCCGCTTAACCACAATTTTAAAAGCTTTCATAAATAACTGCTAGTTAAACCCTAACACTGGCATAAGCTTATTTCTTATTCTGATGACTGAGCTGCAGCAGAGAAGCAGCATTGGAAAAGCAGAGGATTTATACTGCAAAATTTGAAATATCTTTCTTCATGGAATAATAAAGGACAGTCTCCATATTCTATTCTAATAGCCAATAAAGTGTAAGACCAGCTAGAAAAATAAGGTTGGCAGAAACATGGAATAAATTAGAAAATTATATTTACACTACCATCAATTACCACAGCAACATTTTACTTTATAATACAAACTTTTCTTGTAAACTACAGCATGCCAAAAATATTCCAATAAGGGAAGAAGTTGTCAAATCTCATTCCAAACTACCAAAAAAGATTTCCATTACCCACTACATTTTCTGATTTAATAAATGACCTGGGAGAGTTTGGCTGGAAAGCACAATTGAATGCTGGGAAAGGGAACATAAAAGGGCCCTAAGGGCTTTTGTGTCCATAGCTTGTCTGCCAGCAGAATTCAAGTCAACCTTTAGGCCTTGAGTTTGTGCTCCTTGGCAAAATACAGATAGGTTTTCATGCTGAATTGGCATATCTGATATCCTCACAAACACTTCTGATGGTGGCCTACATGAGCCTGTAGCCATGGCTGGACATCAGAAAAATTCCAACAACATGTTTGGTGTTTTGCCTTTCTTTCATGCATGAGGGAATGCCATTTGTCACAGTGTCTGGCTGTCTACTGATTGGCATAACTACAACTCAACTGCTTCCATGCTTTTGGCAGCAGCATCTGAGTCCCATAGGGAGAGGATTTTAATGCAAGGATAAACATATTTTGCAATGTATCGATGGTATGATCACTCTTGTTGGTTTCCATCCAGTTGTTGAAATTATTTTCCAACTGATTTTTGGAAAACAACTAAGGTAGTTATTTTTACGATGGAAACTCTAAAGAAATAGTTATGTTTTAATAGCAGCAGATTGGTCTGAGAATTGTCATAAAAACTGAGGTTAATTGAGGTACTTGGGCTGTCATTCTTTATACTGAAACAGAAAATGATGGTAGAGTCAGGGGCCCTTGAATTCATATTTCAATACTGCCCCAAGTACTTGCTTTCATGCTGTGCCACTGGTTGGGTTGACTCACCCATGGAATACTTATTCTTTTGACTTTTTCATGGCTCTGCAAGCAATTAAAGGGAGCCTTTTAAAAATAATGTAAGCTTTAATCCTAAATTTCATAGTATTTTCAGCCTAACAGACATTGAGGATGTTATTCACAGTGCTATAATAGTTTTCAAAAAATACAGGTATGAAAACATATGTTTCAAAATCACATGAGAGTGCATACATGCTATGTCCATGGGATGCTGACATTTTTGTCTTCTGTGGAAAAATATGAAGGAAAAGAGATCCCTGAGCAGGAAGCAGTTAAAGTTTGTTGTACTTCAGATTTCAAAGTGCACACTGCATGGTTGCCTTGGCCAGTTTTTGGTATTCTGGTATACTTAATATCTTAATAAATATATTCAAAAAAGAGCCATGTGTTGGATATTACAATTTAGCAGATATGTCATGAGCTCCCAAAAAATGCAACTGTGCAAACTTTCAGTTATGCAGGTCTTCATTCTTGCATGGACATCAGTGTTTGATAATTGCTCACCCCAGCTGGACCAGATGTGCTCAATAAAATATCCTACAGTAGCTTTCCTGGATAGTATGATGTTGTATTTGTTGTAATTGTTCTTAAATTGTGAAGCAGTTTCCAAAGTTTTTGCCAAAACCTTCAAAAGCTACACCAAAAACATTAAAACTTGCTCTTTCTCCTCAGTAATATATGAGGCTGCTTAGATGAGGCATCATTTCTTAACCTGGATTGTTTTTCCTTCCAGTCTTAAATCTAAACCAACTCTTTTTGGTAGAGTTTCTGTTAAGACTCATTATTGATTTGTGCTGAAGTGTATGCTATGTTTGCTGATGTTTACTGTTAAAAGAGTCTTTTAGCACAATCTAAGTATACTTTATATATTATAAACTGCAATTGAGTTTTATTTTCCTCTGTCCTCCATCAGAGCTGGTACTTGTCATACCATCTAATTCTGCACCACATTTTTTAGAGATTTTTGAGTGGACAGTTACAATGCCAGCTGTTGCTGTCCTAAGAAGCCACTTGAAATAAACAGACTAATATCCTGGTAACCATTTGTGGCCTCATTCCTTCTTCAGCTGTTACACCCCCTACTGTCAATAACTTACCCAAGAAATAGGTGGGATGATAAGAGGAAAGCAATGTCACTTTCCAAAGTGAATTTCAAGAAAAAAAGTCTTAGTCTCAAGTTTTAAAAATTAATCTAAAAATAGGTGTGTGAAATTATATTTGTGCTAATTAAATACTATGTTGAATAGGTCTCACTCTGCAAAATGTCAGCAGTGTAATTTCCAGTGGGGCTGCTTTTTCTACCTTCTTAAGTTTCACCAGTCAAGGTTTTCATGTTGAGGGAGATTGGCTAAATGTCCCTTGTTGCATCCCCTAAGAGAGTTTGTTCAGGGTTAATTAAATAATCTAACAAAGCAATTAGTGGCTGGTTCAGCAGTGTGCTAAGCCAGTCCCCTGAGGGTGAAGGACATTGAGTATCTTTTGAGGTTAGGCCTTTTTAACAAAAAGCAAACTAACTTTTCTGTTCCCTTCTCTTCCTATACTTGACCACATTGAATTAGTGTGAATATACAGAGAATATCTTACCCATCATCCAAACAGAATATTCTTCCACAGGGCTGAGAAAGAAGGCAAACAGCCCAGCTTTTATAAATATTTTCTGTTTTATCACTCTGCATAAAAATACCTGGAACCTCAGCCTCCCATGTTTGCCCTTTCACATACCTTGAGAAGGAGAGATTTATTAACTAACCAAAATTTTTCAAGTGGGAACTTTGCATTATCAGCTTTAAATGAAGCTGAGAAATATCTAGGACTCCTAAAGTCAGGGCTATACCTTTTCCTTTACTCTATTTTATTCGAAGGAATCTGCACCATATCCCCTGAAGTAGGGATTGAAGATAGCTGAAAACACAGAGGTCATTTAAGCAGAGAGCTGCCACTGACTTGTTTTTACTTCTTACTCCTTTGTTCCTGTTTTCACTGACTTTCTTCCATGCCATTTCAAGACAATAAAGTCCACAGTTTTATTGGTAAAGCCTACAGTCCAGCCTACAAATACGAATCCCTTAACATCCAGTGTGTTCAGAATAAAACAGTTAACTTCTGACAGACAACATTTTAAATCATTTGGGGCTTTTCTTAGGAATAATTCCTCAACATGCAGCATAAACAAATGATCAAATAACATACTATGAAGTATTAAGTTTATTCCAGGTCTGTAAGAAGCTTAAAACACCTCCTTGTAGTAGCATAACTAAATACTTTTGTGTTCTTCAGACACAATTTTTATGGAGAGCTTCCAATAATGATGAGAACAACTGTTTCCAATACAAAACACACTAGCAGATCTTTCCTTTAGTGCAATGATTCCTATGACTTAAGTGAGATAGTTTCTTACTGACTGCATCAGAACTCCAAAAGTAGCATGTATGCTCAGTTATAAACCTTCAATGGCAAACCAAACTAAGTACTACTTTTGATTCCTTTACCCATGTATAAAATTATACAAATGAAGAATACCATAGGTTCAACCGGAAGAAATTGTTTTCAAATGACTGGCTGTTTTCTGTCCTTTCAAGAGATGTTAATACTCTCAAGATCCAAACAAATATTTATGATTTTCCCCTTGTCTCATCCTTTTTTTTTTTTACAGAGCCATAGATGAAAATATTTTTTAAACTGTATTTGGCATTTCTCACTTTAACCTGTGGGAGAGTGATCACTGGGATACGCCAGAGACTTTATGTTTCTTTCTGTGTTTTTCTGTGAAACCCTTTTTTCTAGTTAAAAAATTATTTATCTTTCTATTGGGACAGGGACACTAAAAGGAACACTGAAAACAAAATCTGCCACAAACCTCCAGAAAGTTACTGTCTGAGTTTCCTTAAGCCATTTAAAAGCAGCAAATATTATTGGTGATATCAATTATAAGTACGTAAAGTCATTGTCTTTTTGCTCATATAAATTACTCCACTTTTGGAATAGTTAAACTGATCCTAAAGTCATCACCTTTTCTGAAGAAAATACAAAACCAAACTACACAGATTTGGAAAATCACCATTTCCTGTCCTGGAAAAATAATTGTGAGAGGGTATCTCCATTAAGAAAAATAATTCAGGATAGAGCACCTTGGAGATTCTTTGCCCTCAACATAATGATGTTTTATCATGTTAACATTGCAAACATGATATTTCATGGTGGCCTTAGCAAAGCAGTAGGAACAGGGGAAAAATTTCCAAATCCACTCTAAACTTCTGCTAAAGTAGTAACAATTTACTCGGAACTCTGCTTCTGTTTGTTTCTGATTGCCCAAAAATAACATTTTCCTTCAAACCTTTTTTTCAATAAAGAATATAGATCAGCAAGTAGGTTGCCTTGAAGCTGAGGCAATTCTAAATTATTTGGAGCCCATGGAACATGCAGCCATCAAAATGAAAGACAGTTCTCTATAAAATTACGGATTTTATCGAAAACTACCACATATCTTGTCTATTAGTGTAGAGAATGTTGCAATCTTTTTAAACTATTCTTCCTATAAGTAAAGTCTATGCAATTTTAACAACATCACTTACGATCACTTTTTCACTTAATGTTGCCTTTTTGGTTTGGAGTTTTTAAGCTTTGGGCTAAGAGCAAATAAGAAGTGTAATAAAGAAGGGGCTCTCTAGTTGTGGCAGGATGCTTAGAGAAGAAGTATAGGTCCTCTCCAGAATTGTCATTTGTTGTAATTTGGAACAAGAAAATTTGCAAATGGGTCAATGTAATTACTCAAGACTGCTTTCTTCTAAATGAGCTCAAACATATGATAAGATTTCCATTCATAATTTTTGATTTAATTTTCAATTATAAAAACTCTCTATGTTCTAAAATTTTTTTCTCAAAGTGGTGAGATTTCTTTGAATGGCTTGTTGCCTTTGCATATTTAAAAAAACCTGAAAAGCGTCTTCCCCCTCCACCCTCCATGACCCCACCCCCTTTTTTTTTTTTTTTTTGGTAGAATTTATTTCAGGTTTTTTTGCAGGATTCTGTTTTTCACAGTGGAGGTGTTTTCATTTTTGAGTAGATGCTAAATGCAAGCCTAAATACTAAGGAGAAGAGCTAGATCAGTGCTTGCCTTCTGTCAGAGCCACTCACTGCTGGTGGCATGACTTGTTTAAAATTTAACTCTTTAGTTTAAATCTGGTTGAGTCTTTAGACATCCTAAATACTAAGGAGAAGAGCTAGATCAGTGCTTGCCTTCTGTCAGAGCCACTCACTGCTGGTGGCATGACTTGTTTAAAATTTAACTCTTTAGTTTAAATCTGGTTGAGTCTTTAGACATATTGGCTGTCACCGCAGTCTGCAGGATGAATCTGAGATTACCAAAAAAATCCCAAAACCACAAAACCACAAAACTCGACAAAAAATATGGAAAACAGTATATGGCACCTTCCAGATTTTCTTCTGATTGTTGGTGTGTACCTCTCATATACTTGAATCTGATAACTACTGGATAGTTCTCTTCTGCTGTTTTCCCTTTGGTGGCATGTCTACAGCACGGTGGCTTGTTTGAATTCCTATAATCCAATTTTGATCTCTTTTGTGAGATTTGTGAATTTTATTGCAGTATAAACCATCCAACTGCAAGCTTTAGAAATGAAGTAAAAGGGAACATGAAAGCCCTCTATTAAAATGACTAATATTCCAGATGAAGCTAATTAGTATGATAACCTATGCATGCAACAGAATTGTAAAATTAGTGAGATCAACCCTGCAATACCATTAACTATATTATAACTCTTCACATGATTTTCTCCCCCCAATAATGAAAGGTCTTAGAAATTTGAGATTTCAATTTGCGTTATCATCTGGTGGAGCTCATCAACACCACACGCTACAGTGAATATTGTGGTTTTCACAGCAGGGCCTTTTTTATCTTTGCAAATTTGTAAATTAAAATAATTTCACCTGGGGAAATCCTGCACCAGAGAAATATTGGTGACCTTGACAACACTTTTCCATTTCTTCTTTTCATTCTGCTGTTTTTCCCTAACAAATCACGATGGCAAATAAATGATAGAAGATTGCCTTGCGCTATACATCACATTTATTACATTCGTTTCTGTGCTCTGTGTTTCTATAAAGTTGCATAGTCAGATATAAATGCAATCCTTATGTGGAAACCTGCTTTCAGAAGAAGAGAAAACAAAAGAGAGAAAACAAAGAAAAAGAGGAAGAATCATATGTGATGTGTTCCACTGAGGCAGGGAGAAAATGAGGGAAAATGGTGGGGTTATGCAGTACAAGTAACAGTAAGTAATTTTTGTGAAGTGCCAATGCTTAGTAATGAGAAAATATGCCAGGACTGTATCTGTTTGTTAATTGTCTTATATTCTCTTGTATTTTGATATATCAGAACTTAACATCTGTCTTCTTCTTCTTTTTTCTTCCTCATGCTATCTAAGTTAAGGTCCTCATATTTTCAGTGAGAAGTGTTTCAAACAATGAAAAGTGATATTGGAAAATTTTAATGTTTACATAGCATGGTTTTCCACTCATCCTCTAACAGCAGCTGGTCTAAATAGTGTCTAATGGACAGAAGAATGTCTTTTACAAAAGAATCATGGAATGGTTTGGTTTGGAAGGAACTTAAAGACCATCTAATTGCAACCCCCTGCCTTGAGCAGGGAAGCCTTTCACTAGACTGTTAAAAAAATATTTCCTTCAGGATAATCATATATGAGATAACACATATGATTACATATATGATATACAGTTTTCCATCTGTATTTTTGAACAATTTCTTCTATTCTATCTTCTTGGCTTGTTCAAATTCTGTACCCCAAAAAGATGTAAGTTAGCAATAGGAATAGTTGCCACAACATCTCATCTTGTTTTCAGAGTGAAGACTGTTAAGATCAAAGAATAATGCCTTTGACCCATGATAAATTGTTTGTACTTACAGGATTATCAGTGTGAGTGAGTTACTTGCCACTGTTCTTTCACCAGAGGCTTGAATTCATGAGTTAACTCTCTCTTTCATTCTCACTAACAGAAATGACAACATTCAAGAAGACTGGAGTAAGATTCAAACAACTCTGGAATGCAGACGGCAAGTAATACCTATGCTAATCAACACTGCAATAACTTATGAAAAAATTGGTCCTGGTACAGTCGTCTATGGCAAAAAGTCAGGTCCTTATAAAATGTTACCATGCATTTGTTTATTTCAGGGAGAAAAATTATTATTATTATTATTATAATCTGGATCTTCATGTGTAGTACTCTAAAACTGACGGGGAAAATCATGATAATCACAATGTCTAAGGTGCATTTAATTTAATTTAACTTAACAAAACACTCAGTATATAGCCTGGGGAGAGTTAGAGGGGAATACTAGTGCTTTCTGATAAGAAAAAAAATCAGCTTTGATGGCAGAAGAAGCTGACACAGCAACTAGAAGCATCTGTGCATGTGGTCAAAGGCCAGGAACCCACAGTGCTCCTTACCCTGATGGCACTACAGAAAAGACTGGTTACAGCCAGCATGGTCAATGTGTACTCCAAAGGATTTGTGTGGCAGAAGGCCCAGTAAAAATCATGAGTGACCAAAATCCAGAAAATGGAAGCAAATCTGAGGGATACTTTGTCCTTTGTTCCTCACATTTTTGTGCTTTTCCTTTGTTTTCTTGCAACTATCAGAATTAAAGACAAAATGTCAGCCTCAACTTTTGACTACAATCTGAAAATTGAAAATAAGAAGAAATGTGACATTTTAGCTCTGAGACCTTTGTTTCCTGGCTAGGGGAAAAATAGACCTGGCTGCATTTAAGCTTGTTCTCATCATTCCAAGGCCAGGGGAAAGTCACACTGCCAAAATATCATCTGAGAACTTTTCTTTTTGGTCCTCCATTATATTTCTAGGGATTATGATATTGTACTTGGGCTTAAAAGGGGAAGAAGTCAGGGTTACCCTTGAGGAGTCTTCCCCTCAGGAAAATGCTGAGCCTGCTTTTCCTCCTGGTTCATGAGAATACTATAGAGCACTACTTTCAGTGAATGTGAGGGTGATTTTGTCCAAAAACATTGGATAAAGATACCAAACAAACAAAGAAACCATGCAACTCTCATTGCACTTCCTCAGAGCCTCTAAATCCACCCCTGTGATTTTCTGCAGTACTGGGTCTCACCACCCTGGGCTGAAACAGGGCAAACTGACTGATAGTATATGACCAGGATGGTCTGTTGCCAGTGCTGGCACTGTAGGTTCACACAACATCAGGAGCTTGCTTGGGCTTGCAACCAAACCCAGTAAGAACACTGACTACTCATTGACTGCTTAAATGTTGTGTTCACAGTTTTGGGTAACTTTCTGCTTAGAGGTACTTTACTTATCCATGTATCTAGATGTTGATCCAACCTTAAATCTTTGCCTAAGCCTGTGCTTTTCCCACCTCTCTCTTTTCTTTTATTCCCCTTTTTTTTGCTTTTTTAAAACATTATTTTAGGATGACAATAAAATGGTATCCAGTATTTCATCCTTGATAAGGCTTCTTCCTTTTGTGCTACAAAAATTCTACAGAATGTGGTATTTCCAGGCACATTAGATCCATGAGTCTGGCTTTCTACAGATCTTTTGTTCACTGTTCACCCTGCAGCCAGTGATAGGACAGGCCATGAAACATTGGGAAAATATTTTCTAATAATTTTCTCCTCTGCTATAGATTCACCTCCCATTTGGAATAATGCTTGGCAGATGCAGAAAGAGACAAGCCCTGCTTACAAACCTGCTGTTACATTTCTGTGCATCTTGAACTGTATAGTCATATTCTTCAAGTTATATTCCTGGTCAAGGAGGGCCTTGGGATGCTTAATTTTTTTGTAGTTCCTGGTTATAGATCCTTGACATCAATAAGTAAATAAAAGAAAACGTAGCTGGTGAATTTCTGCACTGATTTTAATAGTACTTTAGGAATCATTTCCTAAAGCACTACAGCTGATTCCTCAGGACTGCTGAGTACTCTTAAGGCTGACCAAAGATTTAAACAGCAGGAAGGATATTTCAAATTAGAAAGGAGAATCACTGGCAGAAGTCCATGTGCCATATGTTAGGCTCTGACTGCGCTTCCTCATTTTTTTTCTGAGCACGAAAGGTAAAAAAATGAAAATAAAAATAAAAATAAAAATAAAGGAGGGAATGATTATTCAGGAAGTCATTTGTTAGTAGGGAGAGGGGGTCCAAGTTTTAGGATTCACTGTATTGCATGGAGAACCAATAATCTTAGTAAAACCTTCTATTTACATGAATTCATAATTGAACCACTTTCTTTTGCGTATGTTTTTATTCAAAAGTGTTTGATGAAGCTTCTAGGCAAATTTTAAAAGCAGCAGATGAGTATGAAGAGCTCTCTGCGAGGCTGTTCCTTCAAAATGCAAAGAAATTTTGAACATGTAAGTCACAAAATACCCACTTTTTCCCATCAAAGAGGGTAATAGCATTTCTAATGGGATGGTACTTCGCATTTAATTCTCTCAATACTTGCACTTACAACTAGATGACTTTTTACAAACAGTGACAAGAATGCAGGACATTGAGTATTGGATGTAAATGTGGCAGAATGTGATTCATCCAACAAAGAGGAACCCTGGAATTTTTTAGGTAATTATTTTTAGATTATAATTTTATAGTATTCCTACAGTATTCCTTCTATTTCATAAAAAGAATTAATTTTTTAATAAAACTGATCAGCCAAAATATTTTTTCCTGTATCTATATAGAGGGTCCTTAGATTTCCAAGCATCCTGGTAGGTATTTTCCTGGGGTATCTTGTAATATTGTTTACTGCATCATTTTCTGAAATCATGATCACCCCCACAGGGAGAAGAGGCCTGCACCTGGCAGGCAGGCTCACAGAGTGTGCTTACTTTGAAACAGCTGGATATAGTGATTGTTCTAAACCCATCATTTATTTTGCATAATGGTTGACCTTTCTCCCTGTAATCTGTGGTGAGGAATTCAGACCATTTACAGTACTGCAGAAAAATAGGTGTTTCTGTCTATTAGAAATCAGGGGGTTTGGTAATTTCCTTTTAAATCGTTGTATTTAGGCATTTGAATACCCAAAACACTATCTTTTCCCAGCTTCAATCAAACCGTTTAAAAAATGTGTGATTTTAAAGATCAGATAATCAAATAAATGTTCACACAGCTGTGTGATATTGCAGTTCTTTAATATTGAGCAAATTGGGACATATATCAAAACATTTAAGTATATTATTAGTATTTGCTAAGATCTGAAAAGAATACCAATTGCTTTATCTTGATGAGACGGTAGTAACTTATTAATATAAAACTATTTTAATAATTCAGCTGCTTGAATAATAAAGAAATTTACTTGAGTATAATTTTTGCAGTAAATTATGTCAAGCAATAACCAAATTCTTTACTGAAATTTGTTCTCATATTGATGGAGTTAGTAGTTTGAAGAAAAAATATCCAAATTAATAAAGAAAATTGTATTACAAAAATTTCAAATGTTAGTTTACTCAGTTTACTACAGGAAAAACAGTTTTCTGACTAAATATTGTGCCTAGTATAAGAACTGTTGTAACATGGACAGTAACTGTTACTATTAATGAGAAGAAAATAACTTACTGCATCCTTTGACCTTTTTTGAGTGAAAAACAACTTTAATCTCTTTCCCTGCTATAGTCAGGAAATTTCTAGGTAGGCTAATACTTTTTGATATGAAAGTTATAGTGATCTTGGGTTCTTATTAATTTGTTTATATCTTTTCTGTACCTAAAACATTTTCACTTCAAGCAATTTCAGAGGCAGCTTCTGGCTTTAGGATAAGAATTGATAAGAAGGTCTCCAGGTAGTGAATGCAGCCTGCCTTAACTTCTGACACTGAAGACCTAGGTGTAAATCTTCTCAGAGGCCAGCTGAAATAATTTCCCCAGAACAGTGCTGTAGAGGCAGCCTCATTCGGATTCCCTTGAAAGAGATTTCATTTCATTAAACTCTAGACTTGACTCTTTTGCAAAGAGGTCAGGAAAAATGCTACATGCAGCTCTCTCTCCCTTCAGTAATGTCACCATTTCTGTGATCTATAGCAGCTGCATCTTTATGTGCCACAGAAGGGCCATACAGATAGTGTTCTGTTTCCTGCAAAATTAAGGCATTCAGATTAGTGTATAATACATATTTCTGAGTAAAATACCAGAAAGCTGCACTCCATTGCAACATATCATTGCAGCAGCATATGTTAGTACAAGAAACATTTCAATTAAAAATGAAATTAGAAGAAAGAGATGGGGAAAAAGAAATGTCTCCATTTTAAAATTTTTAACATGGGACCATGATTAGGATGTTTTTCTGAAGTTAGCCATCAGACACTGTAACCATTTGAGACCAAGTCAGACTTGTCAATAAGATGCTCCAGATAAGATAAGAAAGAAATAAGTAAAATTGTAAATTGTTGTTAGTGTGTTTTCAATACCCTTGAAGCTGAAGCTATCAGTGTATTCTCTAATTTTTGAATAGTGACTTATTTGCATTAAGCAAATTGTTTCTCAGTCGTAATCATGTGTCATTAAGTTTTGATCTCACATCCATTGCATGCCATTTAGCTTTGGTGTTTCTGGGTGTCAAAGGCCTTCTTTTTCCTATAGACAGATTGGTTGAGGGTCACACATATGGACTTGTAATAATGGGCTGTTGTCTTTGCTGAGACAGAGTATTCATTTATCTTGTTTCTCAAACAGCCAACAGCCAGTCAGACTCCCTGGCTAAACTGGGATTTATATTTAGCCTTTAATAAAAGTTTGTTATTAAAAGTGAGCGTCAATAGCTATGATATTAAAAAGTTTCTAGTAATTGCAGCATTTTTTTCTCTTTTCCAAAAGTCTGGCTTTCTGAACATGCCTGAGGTGGAAGTAACTTAGTGAATCAAGAAAGTGGTGTGTATGCCACCACTCAGGCACTTATGTCTTTTATCTATGACATCTGCTTGTGTGACACAGATAGGTTATGTCTATGGCATGTGCTCTTGCCGTTACCTGCCTTCCCACTTATAGGTCCTGTAGAGGGGAAGGAGAGCACAGGTCTCACCACAGGTGCTAGTGGTCCCTGGTTCTTGGGAATAAGGCACCAATTTTTTTCTAAGAAAAGGAAGTAGGAATTACCTCCAAAGAGAATTGAATAAAAGCTTGTGAATGGTGTACCTTGTGTTAAAAACAACAGTATGTTGGTTCAATACATATTTTATTGTGATTTTACTGGAAACTGTGCAATAGAGTAAGTTATGAATGCAACCGCTTAGAAGAGCTGCATATTTTTCTGACTCACAGCTATTGTGAGATTGGAAAGAGTTATTTCAGTTTCTGTTCTTTCTTCATGCCCTTTCTGTCTTCCATCTTGGTTGAGGGCAGACATCCATTGGTAGGGCACTGGTCTGCTTTACTTCTAAAGAAATTTGCTTTACTTCTAAACAATATTAGAAACTGTTGTGCCAATAAAAAAATCTAAACACACAAGCAAAGCATCAAATAGCTATGTTTTGCTTTTGCCTACATGCCAGAAAAAAGGAAAATTTATCATAAACTCCAAGAAAAACAGGAACTCGAGGTAGGAATTAGCATAATATAATTATATAATCATTTAAGCTGTAAAAGACCTTTAAGATCATTGAGTCCAATTACCTACTGTAACTTGAAAGGGGACTCCAAAGTCACAAATCTCATTGAATGACCTTCTCACACCACTTTCAGCTGATGTCTTTCTCTTCCAAATTATTATAATTAAGAGTGCACCCATTAAATTTTTTTCATTTGTTAGATGGATGATGCTATTTTATAATGTGGCCAAATAATGTGCCCATTATGAGTTTCAAGTCTGGTGCCAACAAAATGTCTGCAGCTCTTCTTCAAACTTCATTTGAAACCTCAGAAGAAGAGTCATTGAAAGACAGTTTGGGAAGGAAGCCATGTGAGTTTAACCAGTAACTGCCCATGTTTGGAAGTCATTGTCTGATGTCTTCTTAATAATTAAGGTTCATAAATATTATGGAAGTAAAGCAGGGCAAGATTATTAATGGATTGAGTAAGCCAAGTGTGTTGAACGTGTGTGTGTAAACATCACATACAGTCATATCCAAATGAAATTTGGAATTATTTGAATGGCATAAAAAATCAAAACAGATTTTTCTGTACTTGCATTTTCCAAAACAATGCTTTAAAAAAAACTATATAAAACTCTGGTGTTCTTAGTAAAGCCAGTGTTTCTCTGTTGGATTTCTCCTTTTTGATTACAAAAATAGCCCAATTATCTTTCCTACTTCGGTGCCAATTGTTCACTTTTACCTACTTATGGAGATCTCAAGTCTTTCCATCACACATTCATATTATTTTATTTCCATTTTCTTCTTATTTTCTCTTTCTTTCCTTCTTGTATATATTTGAATTTAAATGCAACCACACTCCTTAAAAATACCTTGTGGATGCTGAGTTGTTTAGAACAACTTCTCTGTAACAAAGTTTATTTCCAAGCACCACCTTGATATTGCAATATGCTCGTCACTATTCAGATGCTGGCTGTGGGGTGAAAAGATTAAAGTAGTATGATTTTTTATTCTGCCTTTTTATGTTGAGCCAAACATGTCCTCTCTAAGCAGGACAAAGCTTTCCTATTCAGAGAAAAATTTCAGGAAATCAAAATTTGAATCTAAGAACCATTTAAGCCCAGCAGTAACAGAATTAGAAGAAAGTAGCAACCAGTGTTGCAACTAGTGAGCAACTACTCATGATGTATGAGTAGGAAATGAGAGTTGAAAGCATTGCATTATGTAAATCAAAGTATATTTGACTGAAGAAAAGTGTAAAGGATTCTGGTCCACTGATAGCTAAACATAACCTAGGAGACTGTCATTTCAGTACAAGAGATAATTTTCTTGGTTTATAATGTAGGTTTCTCTGAATAGTAGGCAAGTTCTGTGTTTTCTTCTTAGCTGAGACAGATGAAAAATGCATATTACTTTTTTCCAATAACCCCAACAAGTTATGTTTCATTCTAAAATCCCAAACAATAAATTGCACAGAATCACAGAATATTGTGCGTTACAAGGAAACACAAGTATCATCAGATGAAGCTCCTGGCCCTTCCCAGGGCATACCAAGAATCTGTGTCTGAGAGTGTTGTCCGCACTTACTGAACTCTGTCATGTTGTTGCTGTGACCATTTCTCTGGGAAGCCCATTCCAGTGCCCTTCACCCTCTGGGTGAAGAACCTTTTCCTGATATCCAACCTAAATCTCCCCTGACACAACTTCAGGCCATTCCCTTGAATTCTGTCACTGGTCACGACAGAGAAGAGATCAGTGTCTGTCCCTCCTCTTTGCCTTGTAAGCTTAACTCTTAAAAAAATAATGTGTGACACATTTCAACAACATATAAGATAATCTGTTACAAAGGTGTTATTAAAAGAACATTTGATATTTTGCTGTATTTAATTTGTTTCTCTCTCAATTTACACTGTCAATTTTCTTTATCTTCTTACAATATGGCATCTGTGATTACAATATGGTACCTGTGATTACAAATTACAATAGCTGCAAATCTAATGAGTTTGGGGTCAATCTCTGACTAAACTCAAAAGAAGGGGGCATTGGCAAACTAGATCTTGGAATGAGACAGGAATTTTTGAGAGTTGAAACCAGTTCATCTGGTTGTTCAGAAGCAGAAGTTTTGAGATCATGGACCTTAAACTATTTGCATGGTGGGTTTGGCATGCCTTTGAGCTTTGGATCAACTTACATTTTTTTTTTCCTAAAATTCTGAGGCAAAAAGTCATGAATCATGAGTTGGATGGAAGTCAAAAACTTCTGAGAGAAGATTCATGCAAGTGGCTTGGGAAGAAACCCCTTGCTCTTTTTAGAGCTGATCTCAAGGTTTCCTGTTCCAGTATTTTCTGAGATTCCTGTCCACAATTAGCTGTGACTTATGGACTTTAAAGATATGCCTAAGGAGATGACAGCAAGATATCTCTCATGTGTTCAATTTTAATGAATTTCTGATGAAAAAATGCTATATTTGAGAGAAGCTGTGGATTTGAGGACAAGATCATTAAACAGAGTTTTTTGTGATAGTATCCCTTGCCACCTTTCTTGTAGGACTGAATTTCTGTAACAACAGAATTTATCTCAATCTGACAGTCTATAGGCATCATGATCCTATATCACACTGTCCTATGATTAATTTAGTTGAAATAATTTGCTCCTAAAATGAATTTGTAGATACTATTTCTTTTTTATTTAAATTCATCAAACATCTGTGAAAAATTGTATCTATAGCATACTGTATGTTATCTGTCTTTATATCATGACTCCTGTATTTTCTGTAGGTTTATGCAGTTATATTTAACTTTCTTGTTGTCATGAATTTGTCTTGGTGTCCTTCAATCAGCAGCTGATAAACAGGAAAATGGATTATTCAGGGTTGGGGGCATTTTTGAAGAATGAATTATGTTTTTGTTATTGCAAAACTGACTGTCTAAGCTGTAAAAAAAAAAAAAGTCTCCTCATGTCTTTTCAGAAAACAAGCACTTATTTCCTCCTCTTCCCCCGAAATTTACTGTTTTCCTTTTACCTGGGAAACATTTCTGTTCCACTCCTGATTGAAATGAAAAAACCTCAGATGATCAATAAGGAAGTATTTTCAGAAAAGTTTTGCTGAAACAAATGTGGCACAAATATGCACATGGTTTCAATTTCCTGAGAAGCACTGACATTTTTACTCAATCTCCTCTTAATCCTTTATCACTCACAACTCCCATGCTTCTGGATTCCTTTCTTAGCAGCCAGGGGTGGGGTTAAAAAAACATTGAAATGGAAGAGAGATCAACCAGCTCATTCTCTGTAATAAAATCCATTCCACTGTGGTTCTAATTTCATCAACTAATACAAGTCAACATCAAGCGTTAATGAGAAAAGGTTTCCAATTAGATACAGTCTGACACTGACCCAGCTTTTCAGTCACCTCCAATTGTCAGCGATAAAAAGGACGGTTCAATATGATATGGATCATTCACTCCAAATCTCCACAACTCATTTATGACAAACACAACTAACAGAGCATAGGGAACTGCTGAATTGTTTTTCATTATGTTGGCACATTGGCTTTAGACTACAGTGGTAATGATCTTTAGAGGTTTTCCATACAGAGTGTCACTAATGAGCAGACCAGGATGGGGCGATGAGGTGATGACAACCCACATTTTCAAGTGACAATACCAGCAACATGATGATGCTTAAAATTCCTTATTATTTCTGGAAAGTAATTCTCTACCATAGAGAAGAGAGAGTTAGGAGGTTAAGCTATTAAATAAAATGAGTACAGAAAGTGAATAGCTCATTAAAAAGGAAACACTTTTACAAAATACACAAGCCTTTTCTCTGTAAAATGTGCTTCAGACGTCTTTCCATACACAGTTACTTAGACTGGTATTTTGTAAGCCAGGAGATCTAGGGATGTGTTAAAATCCTTCAGAAGTGCATTTTCTGGTGCAGTATTTATCTACCTTAAATCCAAAGCACATATGGGGAATAAAGTTAGGTAGATGTTAAATTCATTCCTAGGTCAAGGGCTTCCTGCTGACCAGGACATTAAAGGTCAACTTTAAGATGCTGACCTTTATTCCAAAAAACCATTCCAAAACCACTGGGCTGTAATGAGCACCTGCAATTTGTGAAAATGTTAAGCATGGCAAGTCAGTAAATTACAGCACTGCTACAATTGCTAAAAAGTGAATTTAAGGTAACTTAATAATAACGCATAAAAGCTATCTGCAGACTATAAAATACAAGAGCCATATTCTATTCTTTGAAACTGTGGAGAAGTTTTACATCAGTTTTTGTGGTTTTTCCTTTCAAACTCTCCTTGAAATCTTTTTATTTGGAATAGAATGAATTCCTTTATATCATTATGGATCACAGGTTTTGAAAACTTGAATTAATTTCTGTCTGCATAAACTATTACCTGGGAAATGCATTCCAAGGATCAGAGTACTTGGGGAAGAAAAGAGGGCTAGGACAGTGAAAGAAAATGTGTTGAGATTTGTTTTTTGAAGATGCCAAAACTTAAAATTTTCCACCAAAGACTATGTTACAAGATGAAATGAGTTCTGATCATGTCAAATGTATTAATCAGAAATGAACTCAGTAAATATCAGCTTTGCAAAATACTATATTTTTCCAGTTAATACTTGACTGTAGTGTCAAACAGAGTAGACTGGTCAAATAAAAATCTTATGTTACTATTCCCCTAGAAAATTTGCTTATTTTAATTTTGTGGCAGATTAGACTGGGAAAAGCCCATACATGTTTGCTTGACATACCCATAAGTATGTCAAGCTGCTTTTTTAAATTGCATGAAAATTCTTGAGTCTGAATGATTAAAATCTATTTTGCACATAATTTTCCATTTTTTCCCTTTGCAGGATAATTTTGAAACTCCTTTTGATACTTGAGATAATAATTAACTCTGTGGAAACACACTGGAAGAATTATTCAAGGATTTTGTGTTTCTTCTTTGTCTGCAGATGACGTAGAAACAAACTTGCTAGTATAATTTTTAAAAGGTTTCATAAAGCCATGCCAGCAGTTCTGATATATGGATTTCATGTGTCCTAAGTTCTATTTGACATTGCAGCCTTGCCTGGTGTATGTCTGAAAGTGTGACCAATGATCTCCTAGCTTGATTAATCATCTCTTTTTTATATGTTGATTTCAAGATCACACCATATAATAAATAATTAATCTACATTCTTTGTAGGAAACTCTTCCCCATCCAGGTCCTCCTATGTGTCTACTTGTCTTCCTTGTATCATGGAAACAAAAATTAACACTGAGTGTAATTAGTACAGTCAGTTTATAAGGAAGATGAACCCCGTTGTCAATGGATCTGGACACTTCAACATGTTTCAATGTGAATTCTTTTGATGAGTCAAAACCCAATTATTTTCAGTATATAAAATTGAAATCTGTCAAGTTTGTGTGTGTATGTAAAGATAGACATATAGACAAAGATAGACATTCTTGTTTTTGACACAGAGGGTTACGCATGGTTTACAACTCAGAACTGATAAACTTGTCCAATTTTAAACTTGGGCTTTTTTATACATGTAATTGTTGTATAAGTCTGTGTAGCTGTGTAAACTTCAGAGACAGTGTCAGCATAGAATATGATTTGCAAACATCAGGAAATAGAGGCAGAAGAAATAGAAAACAAAAATAGCAAAGGCTTCCAGAAATTAGAGTACTTATATCCTGCTGGGTATGAATTCTGAGTACCATGATAGGAGCTCTCTTAGGGAAAAGGAAGAGGATGTCATCCACAAACTTGAGAAGTGTGTTGATCTTTCTGTAACATAAGGCTTTAAACTCTGAAGATTCAAATCTTTTGTTTTTTGGGCATGGAAGGAGATAGGCCTCTGAAGAGTCTGGTTCAGAACAGGGGGATATATATATTACATTTGTGTTCTAGTTACTCTATAGACAGATATTTGACCCTGGTCAAACAGCCCTCATCAAGATGTGCCAGTGTGTCTATTCTTTTGACATGCCAGACATTCCATCTGAACGCCCTGGGCAAAAAATGACCATGTTTGTGCTGGAGTCTATATACTTTCTTTGCCTGGTCTGGTCCCACTGCTCTTCTTGGGGAATATATAACAGGAGCCACCATGCAGAGGGCCTTTGTTGCATTCCAGAGCAGTCTAAGGCACATCTGCCTCATATCACTTAAGTTCTATTACATAAGTGGGTCAAATCATAGGTCAAACGAAGAGCTTGCCTTGATTCATTATGCTACAGAGGTATATCCTGAATTCCTATGAAATTTTCTCAGTTCTGGGCTGTTTACAATTCATAGCTAAGACCTCCTCAGACCAAGGAGAATGGAAGATGTTCTTGGGCCTTTGCTTATGAGAGGTGACTGCCATTAGCTGGTAGGAAAGGTGGGGGTTGTATTGATAATGTGTCATGACACACATTGCTGGAACTTACTGCTTTTTATCCCTGTCCTTGGTGCTGGCATGCCTGTATAGGAGTGGACTATCCAGTGCTGTAGCTTAAAGCAAAATATTTTGGTAAAAGATGTATTAAGTATTGGGGAAGAAATTCTTAACTGTGAGGGTTGTGAGGCACTGAAACAGGTTGCCCAGAGAAGTTGTGGATGATCCATCCCTGCAAGTGTTTATGACCAGGTTGAATGGAGCTCTGAGTAACCTGGTCAAGTGGCAGGTGCCTCTGCCCACAGCAGAGGGGTTGGAACCATATGATCCTTAAGGTCCCTTTCAGCCCAAAACATTCTATGATATATCCATTATATTCCTTCCATGTGTGAAACAATTCTTACTCAAAAACTTTTTCATCCCCAGTATTTTCACAGCAAAGGCACAGAATGCTAGGATTTACTTTCAGTAGTGGATTATCAGCCCAAGATTGAAGACAAGCCTTTTTTGATTTAAAATCCATTTAGTTTTTACAATAGTGTAGGAGATATGCACTGTGAAACCCAGCCATGTGCTATTGCCTGGTTAGGATTTGTACAGGGATTTACTAATCAATGTCTTCTACCAACACAAGGAAATGGGAAAATTTTCTTTTGGGAACTGAGGCTGTGAGTGTTTTGACTTAATGTGTCAACGTCTGTGATTGTGCTAAAATATCGAGTCCTTTGGCTTGGAGGCAACAGAAACTGTACAAGTTACTACATAGCACTGTGGTGAAATTTCACAAAAATACCCTTGGGACATATGTTACCTAACAAAACAATTTGCAATTTCCATCAATCTATTTTTTTTACTTTTTTATTTAGTAAGTTTTAATCTCAATCCTAAATCTCTTGTTCCACAACCACTAACTTTACAGTATAGTGAATATTAATAATACTCTTGATTTCAGTTTTCCAGAAAGAAATGAAAAATATTAAGCTAGGTTTAGGTCACTACCCTGTCAATTTTATCTGTATGTATTGTAAAAGGGACAACAGAAGTCATGTTTGGCAAATATTTTCCTCTTATGATGGATAGATGTGACTTGGAATAGACAGGTAAATTTGCAGCTGCTTCAGGATATGTACTTCACCTAATGGTTTAAAGTTCTCTTCTGCCCTTAATTGTTGTGCAAGGCTATGTGTTTTTCCAATGGTAATTGAAGTTAGGTAGAAATCCAATTTTGAATTATATTTATTTACCTTTTCTGTATAAAACCAAGACTTCTGGGGAAATCTCAGGATTTTTGGAAAGTTCTAAGTGCTTTCCAGCTCTAAATCAGGTCAAAAATTTTCAGAGACTAGTCTTTCCTGATTTGTTTTCTAATTTTTGCTATTAGTAGCTGCTGAACAAAAAATGTGAAAAAACCACAAACAAGGCAGACAAAAGTTAATGGAATTCTTCTAAGCATAAAGTTACATTCTCTGCAGTTCAGGGTTTGGCAGAACTTCAAAATGTTTTGCTTGAACTGTCACATCTATCAGAAGTTAGAGTTAGCTTGGCAAGAGAATAAGTGTTCACCATACCTAGATAGGAAATGCATCAATTTCATAACAAATAATTGAAAAAATGAGGTTGCATTTCTTAAGCAGCATGACTCTATAGTCAACACAGCTGAAATAATATTAAATCTCAGAATTCTCACACTGTTAATTAGATTATTATTATATGAATAATGTGTTCTATGAACCCAGTATAGGAACGCATGGACCTGATTTCTCCCCTGAGAAACTGAGTGATTTGATTGTTGTTGTAGTGTGCTTATTTAAAAAAAAAATAGGTAAGAAAAAAATCAGTCCGTATATTTATAGATATATTATAGCCTATTTATATATATATCTTCTATATATTAGAGGTTATATTGCATCCTATATAAAATATATATATATAATTAATAGGGTTAATAGACAGTGTCCCATAAACTGGGTGGATTGTTTTGCAGGCTGTATTTTTAGGATGAAAACTGCAGTTCCTCAAAATTTTGGAATCTTAATTTGACATACAAATTAGATTTTTTTTAAAGAAGAAAAATCCACCCTACACAGGCCTTGTTCAGAGGGCCATGACAGAGGATGGACACGTTCTGCCACTCATCATACTACTAACAAGAAATATGGTAGGACAAATGAGTTTGAGGTCAGAAATCATAATAAGCAAAACTGATACCCCTGTCTAAAATATATATAAAAATATCAATTGGCAGAACACTTGCTATATGATGTCAAAAGAGCCCTTTATCTCATCAGGCAGCTGTGAAGAAAGCAGGTGCTGTGAAGAACTTGGACTGGCTGCTGTGAAGAACTTGGACTGGTTACCACGGCCTCTGAAAAAAAACTGCAAAGAAAACAAACAAGGCAGACAAAAGTTCTCTTTCTGATTTCTCAGTATAGCATTTCAATGATTATAAAAGTTAGGATGTTATAAATTATTTAATATATAAGGATTTGAGTAATTTCAAGTCTCTGAAAACATCTTCCCTAAGAAACAACCATAATTGGTGAAGTTTCTTGTGGCTTTCTTTCCTTGAGCTTAAGGACAAATTTAACTCAAGTTTACTCTGATTGGAAGAGTAGCTTATGCTTTATTAAATGTTTGATATTCCACTTGGAAGAATGGAGGAAAGGATTGTAAAAATGAGAGAGAGGAGTTATGAATGGCCTGTGGACAAAGAGCTTCAGTGTGCATTGCTGCTTTATAAGATGCTAGAGGCTCCACAGCGAGGAACACTGCCAGCATGAGCACATCTTGGATACGTATCTCCTTGTGGATGATAAATGACATAAAATCACTGAAGATTTTGCCACAGTCAAGGAACACAGAACACTGCTCTCTGCTGTGGATTCTCCTGTGGCTAATACTAGCTGAGCTCCTGATGTAATCCTCAGTAATATTGACCAGAGTGCCAGCCTGACATGAGGTACAAACTCTTTGCAGATCAGGTACCACTGTTTGTGATGCTCTGTTTCATATATTATTTGATGTTGAAAAAGACTAAAACCATTCTGTGGTCTTTTCCTTGATGTTAACAATACAGCATTTGCGCCTTTCTTTTCTACTTTCCAATTTTCACGAAATTCACAGGGAGAATACTTGAGAGCTCTGCTTCACAAATCTGAATTGAAATTGGCTTCTGGACTGAAAATTCATGGGGAGGAGAGCATTAACAGAAAGATACAGTGCGACTGCCTAAGTTTAGTGTTGTGGTTCGTTTTGTGTTTGTTCTGTTCACCCCCATTGTTCACGTTAAAAGGTCCTGTCCTAACTCGGTTAACTGTCAATCCCCAAACCCCTCCCCAACCTCCATGGTTACAACATGTATCCTTCTACTTCTCCACCCCCGGCTGCCTGCCTGTCACTCGGCACCCCTGCCTCTTTTTCCAGAAGCTTCTGGCCAGGGTGTCGGGTGATTGGCTCAGGGGCCGGGGCCCCTCCCTTAGTTGTGAATGATTGGTTTTGTCGCTATGTCAATCCCCAGTGTATCCTTCCCTTCTCTCTCCTGATTTGTCACCCCCCCCTCCCCTCCCACCTTCTTTATAACCCGAGGTTTTCCTCACCTCGGGCCTCTCAGCCTCTGGATCCCTTGGGAGCGTTTTGGTCCCTCTGGGGCCTAATCAACCCGACTGCAACGAGCCACTGAGAGATGCCTCTTTCTTCCTGCGGATTGGAGTTCAGCGGCCACGTCCACAAGACAGATTAGTGCCTTAGGTGCAGTACCCGGCTTCGAGTTGGGGAAGCGCCCCATTGGCTGGAGACGGGCTGGTTATCTAGCCTGGGCGTGTTTGTACCGGCCACACCGCTCCAGTTTAGGAAATTACACTAGTACTTTTCCTTCTTCTTTCTTTTCAAATGGAGTGCGAGGGGTTTGGGAGGACCTGGAATTATGAATGTAGTGTTTAGCTTTACAGCACCTCAGAAGAAAAAAAGATGAAGTGTTTTGTGTCTCCTTTTCCTAAAACATGATGGAAAGCCCATCTGAAGAGTGTCCTCTGGTTGGCATAAATAGCTAGCATAAGTTGTTGAGATATTTTTTATTGTCACATCAAGTGAGTCATTAATTACATACTGTTTCACACAGTACCTTGACTTTTGCTTGGGAATGAAAGAAAATTATGTTTGACATTTACACATTACTCTTAGAAAGGCATAACAGGCGATGAGTTTTATTAAAAAAAACTGAATTTCTGTCACTGCAGAAAAAGCAAAGTCATGCAAAGTTGCCATTATAATTTTTCCTAAGTTCCCTAAATGCTATACATGTAAGGATCTTTAGCAAATTATTTAACTTCTTAGTGATTAATTATATCTGTTTGCTTGAGCATAAATAACTATTCCATTTCAATATAGGTAAACTAGGAAAAGGTCTTTAAACTGATGGAGGATTTTTTCCCTTCCAACTGAACCTCTCATGCTAGTAAACAATAATTTGATTTGGAAATTGCTCTGAACAGGCATATATTCTTGTACTTATATATGAAAGAACATTTTTGCTTTGACCTGTTTAGGTGTCTTGAGGAATCAGATATTGAATATGCATCGTAAATTCTGTCACCAAGCTCAAAAAGACTTCTGGGCTGGTGAAGTTCAGACTGTTTTGTAAACTGCCTTGACTCTGTGGAAAAGGAATTTGCACTGGCATCTAGCCAGATGCTGTGGCTCTGTTGATTCTTAAACCCCTAACAGAAACATAGCTAGAAAAAAAGCTTTTGTGACTGTCTTTAAAAGATTATGTAAATAAGAACAAGCATTGGTGTTTGCAGTGGTGGCTTGGAAGTGCTCTCTGTAGAAGAAAAGTAGTTTGGTACCTACAGTTCCTACAGCCCTTGAAGGTTTGAAATTCACAACAGGGATACAATAACAAAATCCAGAATGTGAGATAAATTCATAGGCATTCCAGACATGGTGTAAATAAAAAGTCATTGCTTTTACCTTCAGGAGTCACAGGTCCTGTGGCTGCCTTTGAACCAATGGCATAGAGATAGAAGTATCTTACATATCTTACACTGAGTTCCATCTGGTTCTTGTCTTTCACTCTCTTCTTTATTCCAGATGATATCTTTTGTGTCATAATATTTACAGTATGGTGAACAATCTTCTCTTTATCTCCTCATTTCCATCTGGTTCATCCTGTCCATCACAAAATGTATACATGAAAAACAATTTGACTGGGAGGACACACAAATACAATCCTTTCCATAACAATGTAACATGGTATCTGATGAAATAATTGACTGCTAGGATTTTGACTGCATATGCAATTGAACTTCTGAAATAAAATCTCATGGTTAGGACTTTCCTTTCACATCAGTGGCACACCTGAATGTTTACACATTATTTCTAGTAACATGGTAGATGGAAACGTTCACAGTGTTGATGGTGTTCTGTTTCAAACTCCAGTAGAAAGAGAAGGAAAAAGTTCATATGGACTTCCAGACTTTTGTTGTTCTAGCTGAAATTTTGTACTAAAAATAAAACAATCAGAGGCTGCTGCTATTGTTATTTTTGCTGTTATCTTTCTGGTGTTGAACCGGTGAGGACTAATAGTATCTTGTGATACATTCTGTACTGAGTTTCATTGTTAAAACATTCAGTCAAACTCATCATTCTATACAGCTTGAAACTGCACATTTTCAAGCTTTATACAGAGTATAATTTTTAGCTGCAGTGTGGTTTATTCTGATTCTGCAGCCTAGAGGTACGATAGTTACCTAGCTTCCATTGTGTAATGGAATGATTGCATATATTTGATCCTCTCTTCTAAGTAGAGTGCAAAAATGTAACTTTAATAAATTAAATTATTTAGCAGCAACACATACATTTTTCTATTTTACATGAGATTTGTAGTAGTAGTGGTTAGCCCTTGACAGTTACTTATAGCAATTGATGGTAATTAAATACTACTTCATTTACTGTACTCAGCAATATATTTAGTTTTATATTTATGGATCACCTCTTTCTCTCGAAATATGATGTTTCTGTAATTAAAATTAATAAATACTCATTATAGATACTTGGTAAATTATAAGAATTTTTTCATAAACATAAGGGAAAATTAGTGCTTTATATTGGGTGGTAGCAAAGAGATCATTACACATATATAGTGCACCAAGTCACAATTAATAGCTACTCAAATAGCAAAGTTTTCAAAGGCTGACTTGTCTCTGCAATTTATCTGTGCTACTGCTATTTCTGTAACACTGCAGAGCTTTGCAATGCATTGAAGTTTTGTAAATTTTTGTAAAGTGTTGTAAAGTTTTCTTTTTCATGATTGTTTTTGTCCAGACCTATTATCTTAGCAACTTGTAGCCATTAAAGACTGTAATTCTGCTCAAGGGATAAGTGTATTAATTGAGATATCTTATTTTGCCCACTCTGGATTTCTGTTCTTGGTTGGTTGGAATGTTCTTGTTCCCTTGAGAGGCTGCACCCCAGCAGCAGCTGTTTTTCTCCACAGGGTGCTCAACCATAAGTTCTTAAAAATCTTCTCTGAGATCTGCTAGAAAAAAAAGGTGTGATAAAAATGTCTTTCTTGACCACTTTCCACAGTGAGCAAGGAATCTTCTGTATTATGTGGAAAAATCTGATTCTGATCTTGAAATGCTAAGAATCAAATTTTGATGACAGCTGTGACATAAGAGCTCAGAGGAGTTGTGTGTACCTTAGATCTGTTTCTCCTCCAAATTAAGCATTTGGGAAACCTTTACCCAAATACGTGACTGAATCACCAGAGAGTCTTGATAAGTTTATTTCTGAGTGTGGGGTTTTGATTACAGGCAGATGGGGTATGGGGCTGATCCAGCTGGACTGCCACAGCAAAATGACCCATTTCTCTCTTTAGATTTCCAAAATATGCATTTCTTTGTGGACTTCCTGTCAGACTGTGTTCATTACTACATCAGGACACGAATGTGATTTCTTTGGTCACCCTGTGGTGGTTGATTGACTGGACACTAGGTGCATATCAAACCCTGTCACTTCTGAACTGGACAGGGGAGAGAAAACACAATGAAAGGCTTGAGGGCCAGGATAAGGGTAGAGAGATAAATTACCAACTACAATCATGGGCAAACCAGACTTGATTTAGGGAAAATAAATGTAATTTATTACCAGTCAAATCACTGTAGGATAATGTGGAAAAAAAATATAATGTTAAAACACCTTCCCCACACACCTTCTTTTGTCACAGGCTCAAGTTCACTCTTAAATTCTCTACATTCTCCCTAGAGCAGCACAGGTGGATGAGGAACAGAAGCTGGATACAGTTCAGCACACACTTGTCTCTGTTGTGCCTTCTGCTCCTCTCCTCCAGTGTGAGGTCCCTCCCACAGGAAACAGTCATCCAGGAGCTCCTGCAACAAGAGCCCTCCCTCAGGCTGCCGTTCTTCATGGCAGGTCCAGCATACATCCATCCTATGGGGTTCAGTCCCTCAGGAATGGCCTGTTCCTGTGTGAGTCTGCATGGGGTCACAAGTTCTGCCAGGAAACCCATTCCAATGTGGTCTCTCTTCAGAGGGCCACAGCCCCTGACAGGATCTTGTTTCAGCACAGGCTTCTCACATGGTGACAGCCTTCTTTGGGCACATCTACCCTTTTCTGGTGTGGGTCCTCCACAGGCTGCAGGCAGAGATCTGCTCTCCCATGGATCTCCATCAGCTGAAGACAGAAAACCTGCCTCACCATGGGCTGCTGGGGAATCTGCTCTGGCACATGGACCACCTCCCGCTTGTCCTTCTCCACTGACTTTATTGTCTGGAGACCTGTTTCTCCAACACACTCAATCCTCACTTCCAGGTGCTGCTGCGCAGCAGGTTTACCCTGTTCTTAAAAGAGTTATCCTCAGGCACTGCTACTGTTGCTGATGGCTTGGCCTTGGCTATCAGTGTGTGCGCCTTGGTGCCATCTAGGAGTGGCTCTATCAGACAGGGGGAAACTTCATAGAAACCACCTTTGTAGCCCCTCCACTACCAAAAACTTACCCACTTCAATCCTGATTCCCTGTGTCCAAGTAGTCCAGAAAGAGGCAAGGCTATGACAAAAAGATGTGGCTCTCTGTGTTTTTATGACCAGAGAGATTTTGTAACCTAGTCTTTTGGGCATTGTCTATGTCCAGTGAATTTGAATTTTGGAATGGAAATTTTTAGGTGAAACTTTGCTTTATGTTTATATTGTGGCATACAACTAAGAAAACTGTTTGTACAGTCAAAATTATTTGCCTCCTGCTGGAGCTAAGAACGAAATCAGGAAAGGGATTGCAAATATGGATGCAAGGTTCCTAAGGAGTTACTTCATATGCATGAATGATTTGGACAGAGGACTGGATACTGGCCCAAATTTAATTTCTGGTCAAGAGGCAATGTAAATGTGCAGTCCTGGCAATGCTGCAGACTGCAGCAAATCAAAGCATAATCCATTCTTTGTGCCATACACCAGTCAATAATGTCAGTACACCTGACAAAAGCTCTGTGACCAAAAGGCAAAGGCTGTATCTAAAACTATTAAGCCTTATATCTGTCCTCTGTGATTTGCTTTACTGTGATTGACAATGCCTTAATTAATTATGGTTTTAATTTTTTTTCTGTGTTTAGTAACACAGAGTCATATAAAAAAAGAGGGAGTCTTTCCATGAAAAATTACATGATCTGTTCAGAAATAGAGTGTTTGGGAGGGCACTGGGTGCAACAGACAAAAAGAAATGAAAAAGTTACATCAGGAATTAAAAGCCTGTGACTGAAACACAGAGCTGGAGAAACAATCAAATGTGTCAAGAGTGGTTAGTCAGGCTGTAAGAAAGGTAGGACAAATGCAGGCATTGTGCACAACTTGCTACAATATGAAGTGACTGAGCTGGAAAAATGAACTCTTCCATGTCCTGTTATTTTTCACATAGATAATCTTTCTAATTTTTATTCAAAAACGTAATTGCTTTTTGGCTCTGAAACCCTTCATCCTCTTGGAAGGCTCATTTAAGACCATGGCTAAGCACATCTACCTCAAAGATCTGACTAGGAGACCTTAACATGTACTGCTAGAAAAACAGATTAGAACTTTACAGTTCTAGTGTTACTTTTTTTCCATGGTTGTTGTGTTTTGCAATCCAGTTATTGATTTGTAAAGCTGAGAAATGGTGGTGTGTTACAGGATTAATTTGTTGTGTGTTTCCTATTTTTCTGGAGACGTAGATTTATTAACTCTCCACTGTTCTTGCTGATAAGTAGCTGGAAAACCCGGTAGCAGACAAACACAAAGTGTTTAAACTGTGACAAGACAGCTGTTTTGGTGTCTGCCCCTTCTTGACTTTCTTTCTTATACTTGCAGTATACTTCTTCTACTTGAATTTTTGACCAGCCACTGGTGCATGTTAGCTATCTTGCCTGTATTGACATCAGGAAACAGAAGAAATGAAGCAACTCAGACTTGGCACCAGGTCAAACTATCTGCAGTTTGGCTTTTCAACAGAAAAATCAGTGTACGAACACCATCCCTTCAATTTTGCCAATGTCAATTACTGAAAAAATCAAAACATGTTTATTTTAAATTTTAAAGAGGAAAATTAATTTTGTTAGTTAAACAAGATTGGAGGGAAATAGGGTTTGGTCTTGACTGGGAAGCTGTCCTCTCATGCATTGCAGTATAAGTCTAAGTTTTGCTACCAAGTTTTCCCTAAACTCCACTGAAAGCTGAAGTAATAAAGCAAACTTACCATTTGAAATTTAGTGACACGACTTCAAAGAATTGAAGAGGGAGAGCAGGAGGAACAGGAGCAGCTGCTTCTGCCTTATGAGATTGTTCTCGAGAGGAAGGTTTTTCTGTAGTGAGCTGCACAGTGGAACAGATGCAAATTGTAGCAAGGGCATTAGAAGTTATTATAGGGACAAGGTTGGAAATTTTGTTGGGACTCAGCCTTCTATATAATATTTGCATCTTTTTTTTTTTTTTCCCAGAGCCCTTAGATACTTGGGAGTCTCTAATCTAAGAGGGGATTAGTGAACTCAGCTCTATTAATTTTTGGAAAATGTTGTCTTTTCTTTCTCTCTTTGTCTGGTAATAGTGATGTAATTGTTGCAATCATTAAGCAATATCTGTATGCCTCAATGTATGATATTCATCCAAGTCCCATCCAACTCCTCTCAAACTGGCTTGAACACTGGACCAAAAATAGTCCTACTAATTCAGTCCTTTACTTAAGCTAATCTGTGCTTTGGGTCTATTAGTCCCTTGTTAGTGCAGCTCTTGTGCCTTTGGCAGCTGTAGAGGACTAGGTCTAAGCATGTTTTGTCTCAAGCTGTTGGGACAGGAAAGATGTGATCAGAAGGGAGGGTCCTGCATATGTGGCTTAGTGTTTTGAACCAACTTCCTTCTCTGCCTTGAGACTTGTGCTCAGTCACTCTCACCTTCCAGCTCACCTCCTGGAGAAGGGCTGGCTATGCACATGGAAACAAAAGAGCACAAAAAGTCTAGTTTATGTAAGAGGCATGCACTAGGTTAAGTATAAAGGGATAAAGATTGGGCCCCCTCACTCTCTTCTCTTTTGCTTTCTTTGTTGTGCAACACCAGCTCTGGACCATCCATGCAGCAGTACCAGTATGAGATCTAAGGACTGGTGATAATCTTTGTTTTCTTACCTTGCTTTGCCTGGTCAAAGCACAGCTATCCTATTCTACCTTAGATGATGTTTTGAAGCCTGTTTTGGGAGGGGGGGAACTTATAAAGATATTTGTGGCTTATGAGCCTGCACCTTTGAGAAGTTTGCTGTGGGAGTAGAGAACTTACTAAGTGTGCTATACAAGATTAAGGACTTGTTAGCCAACACCTTTTGTAGCAGTGTAGTGTAAGGACTTCATAGCATGTTAACCAAAAGCTTTTGAATCTAGCTGGCTGGTTTCTGGAATTAAGACTAATATCCGTAAACATAAGGGTTCCCTGACACGTGGTCAAGTGATGACCAGACAAGAATTTATAATGAGCATCACGCCCCGTTGCAGTGGGTAATGACACTTGTGGCACTAAATCATTCAGTATGGATATTGGTTCTTCCAGTTTGATGTCTTTCTTGTTATAAAGTAAATCTTCCCTTTTAATTTAAGACTTCTGTCTCCTTCCTGCTTCACATTGTATCTCTTTCATAAAATCCTGGAATCAGAGGATGGAAGGGACCACAGGAACCATCTGTTCCAACCTTGCCCAGACAGGGTTATCCCAGAGCACATGGCACAAGATTATGTCCAGACAATTCTGGAATATCCACAGTGAGGAAGACTCCATAACCTCTTGGACCAATCTGTTCAAGTACTCAGTCACCTGCAAAGTCAAAAAGCTCTTCCTCATGTTCAGGTGGAATTCCTGTTGCTTCTTATCCTATTGCTGGTTCCACTGAGCAGAGCCTGGCTCCATTCTCTTGACACCCTCATTTCAGATACTCCCTGACACTGATGACATCCTCTCAGTTTTCTCTTCTCAATGCTGAACAGGCCCAAATCTCTCAACCTTTCCTCATAAGAGAGATTCTTCAGTTCCCTAATCACCTTTGTCACTCTCCACTGGACCCACACCAGGAGCTTCATGTCTCTCTTACACTGAGAAGCCCAGAACTGGGCACAGCACTCCAGATGTGGCCTTATCAGATTTGAGTAGTGGGACAGGGTAGTGTCTGTCAAACTGCTGCCAATGCTCTTCCTAATGTCCCCCAGAATGCCATTGGCCTCCTTGGCAACAAGGACAGTCTGCTGGCTCATGGAGAGCTTGTTGTCCACCAAGACTCCCAGATCAGTCTCCACGGAGCTGTTTCTCAGGAGGTCAGACCCAGCCTGTTCTAGCACCTGGGGTTATTCCTCCCATTTTTCCAGACTTGGCACTTGAAATTCAGATGGTTCCTCTCTTTCCATCTCTCCAGCTTGCCTTCTAGATGGCAGCACAGCCGTCTAGGATTCTGACCACTCCTCCCAGCTTTGTGTTGCCAGTGAACTTCCTGGTGAGGCATCTGTCCCTTCATCCAAGTCATTGATCATTGTGCTAATCAATACTGCACTCCTTATTGAATCTTCAGGGGCATTACTATAGACAGGTCTCCAGCTAGACTGTCTGCCACTGACTATGACTCTTTGTTATCTACTATTCAGCCAGCTCTCAAACCATTCAAAATACACCTACCCTGTTTGCATTTCCTGAGTTTTTCTGTGTGGAAGTAGTGAGAGACAGTATGAAAAGCCTTGCTGAAGTCAAGGCAGACAGTACCCACTTCTTTCCCCTTATCCATCCATGTAGAAGTCTCATTATGAAATGCAATCAGGTTGGACAAGCATGTTTTCAGTTTAGTGAGTCCATGTTGACTTCTTCTCATCACCTGTCTTTTGTGTAGATAGATGGCCTGCAGAATGAAGTGTTCTGTTAAATTTCCAGGGATTGAGGTGAGGCTGACCGGGCAATAGTTCACTGTGTTCTCCTTTTCGCTCTTTTGGATGGCTGAGGTGACATTTGATTTCCTGCTGTGGAGCCTTGTTGTTCTGAGGAGGCTGTAATTTGATCTTAAGACTCCTCCCATGGGACACCTGGTAAAACCCCACAGCCCTGGGTCTGCCCTCTCTCTACTCCCTGGCTCTCTGGGCTTTGCTTGGGCTCCTGGCCTCCGCCTCCTCCTCCTCCCAGCATGGGGAGAGGGCGTGGAGAATAAAATGGACTCTTGTGCTAAACAAGGAAGAGACTTGTCTCGTCTGTTTTTCATGCCACATTGTGGCCTCCCTGGACACGATCATCACTGTAGCCGCATGCTGCTACATCCTGCAGTCCTCAGTCACCTCTTCTGATCACCAGGATCTTTCAAAGATGACCATGAGCAGCCCAGCTTTGGTGTCCATCAGCAGGGTCCACGGACTTGTGGATGCCTGGTTTGCCTGACTCCAATCCAGTCCTCCTTGCCCAAGGGAAAGTCTTCCTCCTTTTCTTCTTCCTAGTCTCCCTGTGAATTCCTGAGGGCTTGTCTTGTCAGTGATGATCAATGCAAAGAAGGTGTTCAGTAACTCTGCCTTCTCTGCATCTTCCTTTATTTAGTACAGTCCCCATTCTCCTTAGTTTTTCTTTTGTTACTGAAGTTCATCATCTTTCTCGACAGCTGGTAGGGCTTTGTTTCTTACATCTTTTTTTTCTGATTTCTTATGCATTTTACCAAGCACAGAAAGCCCATTCATGGCAATCCTTCTTTCAATCTAGTACATTTTTTTCCTCTGGAGTCATAAATATAGCCACTCTTTGTTGTTGTTATTGTTCCTACAGCTCATTGCCTTGAGATCTGTGTAGAGATACGTAAAGGTTAGATATAGCCCATGCTTTGATAATATTGTCTTCAACTTTCCAAGAGAAGGGTGGTGTTTGTGTGGAACCCAAACCCTCTGAAGTCTTTGAGAGGAAAAGAGAGGTGGGGTGCTATAAAATGGGAACCTCCCTCAGTTTGTTTGAATGCACACTTGAAATACTGGTCACTTTCTTTCCTAAGAGCTCATTGCTTTGTCTCACTTCTAAACAGCATTGAATTTTCACTGCCAATCTATATTACTTACCATTCTTTCCACTTCCCCAATGAGCTACCTGGTATTGTCAACTGGAGTTCCATATCTCCTTTTTTTTTTAACAGAGACAAATACTTTGCAATCAGCATGGAATAGTGCTTCAAAAGAGCTTCTTCTGTAACTGGGGTGGATATTGGCTCTCCCTTAGGTATGCTGACAATTGGAAAGAATACAGTTGCCTCTTTATTGGGAGGAACATTAGCTTTATCATTTTCCGGTATGAACAAAATTCCGAAGCAGCATATAAAGTTTGTGTTTTGCATTGCTTTTACTTTCTAAACACCAAAATAGAGAGGTGAAAGATTATACTAATAAAATTTGTCCACTATGTTTTAGACAGTCTTCATTTTAGAGCCATATAAATCTGGAGCAAAGCTCTGCTGCATTGGGTCCTGGTTCAAATCTTCATGCAACTGGATAGACTCTTCTGCTAGTCCTGAATCATACACTAATGCTAGTGAGCTAGAGTTCAGTAGTGCTTATAATAATAATGCTGCTCCCAAAATTAGTCCAGTGTAGAATAACATGGTTTACTGAGACAACCTGTTTTGTTTTAGGAGGTGTTGAAATAGCAATATTATTTAGACTAATTTCTTGAATGTCTAGCTTTGGTCTTTTACCATTTTTTCAACATGATATATGCTTGAATAACTTCCTCTGATATAATTTCTTGGGCTTTCCTGTCAGAGAACTGAAGTCTTTTAAATAGCAACTAGGAAATAATTGTTATGTATGGAGGAGAACTTCTTGTTCCATGAGAGCTGTAATGGACCTTAACATGGCATGATCAGATGCTTGGTCTGCTTTTTGGGTGTTCCCTGCTGGCCAGGAAAATCACCCTAACCACTGCTATTCTTGTTGTGCTGAACACGGAAATGGATTGGTTCTCAGGGTATAGTCAGAGAAGTGTATTTGGTTTAATGTCTTTGTCCAGCTGCAGTGACCAAACTCAGGGCTTTCTGATAGGTAAACTCAGACTGCACTCCTGATTTGCACACCTTATTCTGCCTTTTTTTCTGGCCTTCTTGCATCTCCCTTGTACCTTCCTTTCCCATGCTGGTTTCCTTTTTAGAAAACAATCCCAAATTATTCTTAAGGGTCATAGTTCAGCTATATCTTTGTCCAAACTTGGTATTTCTGACACAATTACCAGGCATTCTTAGTTTTATATGTTATTACTGACATAGTAAGACTGGTATTTTTGGTGTTTCAAGACAATCCATTAGGAAGTCCCTAGTGCTCCCCTCCAGATTCCTCTGGAGTCTGGCACATTAACTTTCTGTTTTCATGGGAGATCTTCCTGTCCTTCATGGCATTGCCTGTAATTTGTCAGCTTCTCAACTGCTGCCTGTATGTTCATAATTTTTTTATGTTGAGTCTGTAGTTTTCAGTGTGCTTAGAACAATCTCATGCCGTGTTCTAGTTAAAGGGCTGTCATTTGCTGCAGCTGTAAGATATCTAATATGAATTTTCAGACCAAAACATAGTCCAACAGTGGTAGTAATGAAGTTATCTTTATAGAGAAGATTTATGCTGGATTCAAAAATATCTTTGTGAATATCAAACATCTATCAAAATGCTTATAAAAATAAAAGATCTCACAAAATTAATTTAGTCCATTAGTCACAAATATTTTAATAATTACTCTACAGACTATTGCAATCTTCATTTCTATGGAAGTGTTTCAATTACAGATTGCATAACACAGCTAGTTATTTTAACTTCTAGAATAGTATTAAACCACTTTGGAATCATTATTAAGAGATATGTAGCTATGTTTAAGCATTTATTTGTGTTGTAGGCCCTGGTGTTACAGGTGTTACCAGGTGGCCTGGCCTGTTATAGACCTATACATGCACTTCTAGCATTGTTCTGAAATGTCTGAATAACCTAATGCAGATGAAAGGATCAACTATTATAAATACCATGGCAGGTGTAGTATTATGCTAACATTTTCTTATAGATGGTAGATTTGCCAACACTGTGCTGAAAGGTTGCTGGCAGAACATGAACATACCTCCAATAAAACTTAAGTTTTATGTAACTTTACCCTGAAATATTAGGAATTCTTCCCTACTTACAAGATTCCTATGCAATTTCTTTATAAATAGCTCTTCATTTAAACATCATAGAACGGGACATTCATGTTATTTTGCTATAATGTGAGTGGATAATGATCAAGTTTTCATCTCTTCTTTCACATGTCATTCAGATCTGGCCTATATAGTTGCTAATTTTCCCTTGGCTGGTGACTGTAATTTCTATCAGCTAGATGGGTTTCCTGACATGCACAAGCAGCCATTAGTATGGAGGTCAACAAACTTATCTCCATTTATATGACCTGAATCAGAAATTAAGCAACCGGTCTCTAGAAATCACAACCTTGTGCCACAGCTCAATCTCCATTCTGATAAAAAATCTGGTTACAAATATGGTCCCACCTAAGATTCATTATGCAGTTAATGATTGCACAAAAATGAAAAGGACAGAAAGAGATTTTTTGTTTCTCGCTGATTTCGACTCATCCTATTTTTCCTTCCTCTGTTTTTTGTTTGATTATTTGCTTGTGTTTTGTTTTTGTTTTTTGCTTGTGGTTTTTTTTCATTTGTTTGTTCGGGTTTTTTTAATGTTTAGAAGGGTGTTTTGTAACTGTTGTTACCTGTTTCCTATTTTCAGCAAGTTCTTCCTATATGTGCTGCCATGGAAGACTTATAGTGGTTTTTGGCATCATGTGAAACTCTTTTTCTTGGGGGGACAGCTAGATTTTAGTGGAATACCTGTTGCATTAAAAATGCAACAGGTATTCCACTAAAATGAAAAATGCAACAGAGGACACTGATATTGATTAGTACTTTATTCTCAATATTAGCCCAATTTCTGAAATTAAAGGGCATTACCTATGCTTGAGAGACCTATGATAATATTTTATTGTGTAAAATTAGTGTATCATCTCCAAGAGTGCAAACATACACTTTTTAGGGAAGCAAGTACAGAATCTGTTTGCATGAAGATAAATTTACTCATATTAAAATGTACTTATTGGACAGTCAGACCTGCAATGTACACAAATCAGACACACATTTCAATCACTGATATGGTGGAAACATCTTATGCCTGCAGCATAATATAATTTTCAGGACAATTCATCCCTCATGTTTCTGAAAAAAAATTTCAGAGGTGATAAAGGCTTTTAAAAACAGACTGAGGTACATGGGCTCATGTCATACTTTCTACTGAATAATATTCAAATGAGAAAGCATTTTGCTCTTGTCACATTTGAAGTACAAATACCCACAGATAAGGGATATGAACTTGTTCCAGCTGTTTCCATCTGCTTTAGATTCCTGATATCAAAGTTACAAATATGCATTAATATTTAGATCTGACTCAGAAAAAACAATCTGTTTTTTTTCATTTCCTTAGTAGACTTGAAAAGTGATAGTAACATTTACAAATTAATTAATCTTCTAGAACTGGTCAGCAACATTAAGTGCAAAAGTACTTCCAGTCAAGAACAAAATTAGCAAGTGTTCTGCCACAGCTTAAATTTCATGTTGATTGAACATACACAGAATGTAGGATTCCCCTCCCCTCCCATCTTTTCTCCTCCCCTCCCCTCTCCAAACAATTATTTCTGTTATAATTTCCTTGCTGGACTCTGTTTTCCTTTTTGGACAACCTGACTTTCAGCTATTCTCAGTTCTTTCTAATGACTAAAATGTGTTTCTTTGTCCAGCAATGTCAACTTTTATGGTAATTCTACTTGCATTTAATATCCTTTTTGAAGTTATTATTTAGCTAATTAGGTTTGAAAACCCTCCACAGAAGTTTTTCCCCTTGTCTGGAGTATAAATTTTAGATTTTTTTAATACTTTTGTCAGTGCAGCTGTCTTCATCAACTAGTACTCTTAATTTCTCATAATCTGTTCTTTTGAAACTGAGAACCTTAGGGCACAATCATACAATAATTGTTGAAATAGATGTAGCAATTTAAGATGTCATTACCCTATGGCTAGTCATTAATATCCTTCAGTTGATTGAAACTGTTGGAGCCTCAACTATGGGGACTGATATCTGATGACATGAGCATTTCTAAGTCCATTTTAGAGCAAAGTGAAACAGGTTTGCTTAAACTGCACTCAGCTACACTTTACATGGGTCCGTTTTACTTTGCAGTGAAATGTACTTCCACAATGACTTATTGTCTCTCAGCTGAAAGCATGGTTACTAACTCCTGGAGAGTAGTAATAGCACACTGTGATCAACATCATGGAACTGGAGGAGCTTTGGAATGTACTTCCTCCAGTCTCCCTCTGTGGGTCAGACAAGAGCCCACCACAGATCAAGCCAGGAACAATCATGTCTGGTCAAGGCTGGAAAACATTCAAAGATTTTACAACAGTATGGGGCTGCCCATTTAGTTTCAGACACATTTATCTCCATTGTTACATATCAGTGAAACTATATGAGTTTGAATAATTACAGTTATGATAGTAATCTGTGAAAAATCTTTGTGCCCAGGTCATCTGCAGCTGTTTTAAAACCAATGTAATTTCTCTGTATATTCTCTCTAGTTTATTTTAGATAAAAGTGACCAACTGCAATGTCAGCACTAGATGTGAAACTAATAGTCAGGGTTCCCTGAAAAATGGAAATGTTCAAATTTTCTTTTTTTAAAATCTTTTCAGAGTAACTTTGACAAATCTGTAAGGTTTGTTTTTTTGTTTGTTTTGGTTTTTGTTTGTTTGTTTGTTTCTAGGAAAGAGAATTCATTTGCTTTTCAATGGAGGTCTAAATTTTTGTTAGGAAATTGTTTGCGTTACGGTTGGGCAGAAATATTGTCACACCAGTTCAACATACATGGGTCTTTCCTGGGAAGGCATTTTAGCTTCAGAAGCACTTAAAATAGAAATTACAAACTGAAACAGATTTACATTAAAAATTCAGGATCCAAAGAAGAATATACTTTAGAGAAGTAAGAAAAGCACTTGTCTATACATGCCTGTTAGAAATTTTAAAAAGATGTATCTGCTTTAGCCATGTGCATTTTGCTATGTATTTTTTCCCCCAAGGCTGAAAGACAGAATTTCAATGAAACGATACATAACAGAGTGTCATGAAATATTTTCCTTCACAGCTATAAGGAAAGGGATGACCAGGCAGAGAAATTTGGAGCTGTTATGAAGGTTGAAAAGCAAATAATTAAAATTAACTGCACAGCAATTTATTGGTTTGGACAGTTGATACATCTATTTTTGTTGTAGAAAGGTTCAGATTTTTATAACTCTCTACATAAGAATTCTCATTCTTCTCAATGTTTAGATAAAGGTATTTTTTTTTGTTAATTTTAGGAATGCACACTGAAATGTTCAAAAAACTACAGTTTCTTACATTAAAGTGGGTGGGTGGAAGCAGATGCTTTTGCAATGAGCAAAAATATTTGCTGTTCTCTCTGTTCTTTTATTGGCTTGCATTGGTTTCTTGTCCTCTTGTGGGAAAGCAGAAACAATAGCCCCATGTTCCATGTAACCAACTGAAATGCCTGGAACAGGTGCAGGCACCATTATACGAATGACTCACAGCCAAAATTTGCTTAATCTGTTTGGGATATGCCCATGGATGGTTTATAATCACTCATGAATCTTACCCAACTTATGTATATATAATTGGGGTGGATTCATGAATGATTTATGAACAAAAAACTGAACTACAGTTCTCAGATGAATTATCTACAGTAGGTAATTTAACCTACTCATTAAAGGTCTCATATTTTGAGATTAAATGTTATTTGGGTCCACTTGTCTGATGGCATTTTTAGTAAGTTCTTCTTCAAAAAGTACTTTATTAGAATTTTTTATTCAAGCCATATTGACTCTTATCATGCTACATATGTCAAAATATGCAATAAAATAATAAGCTAAATTAAAAAGTCATTTACTCGAGGAAAATTCTAAGCAAACAGAGAATGGGTTTTCTGTTACAGAATGTTTTCTTTAAGATGACAAGAATAAAAAAAAATACTGCAGGATGAAAACAGTTGAATGTATCACTAAATGTCCATCAGATTCTCTAAACAGGTCATTGCCAAGCTAGTGAATTTCTTGGTTGGTTACACATCCTCATTTTCATTTCAAGATGCCATAGAAAGCATTCACTGCCAGGCAGCAATTAGTACTTAATCAGGTCTTATGGCTGAAATATTTGTCAGTAGCAATGGAGAGGAATAATTTGCTTCATTTCTGAAGTTCAGCACTGTCCTCTATGTAAAGTGATGCTCATTAGCATTCAGAATCATTGCATGGACAGCCTTTTCAGTGCTTGTTCTCAGATGGCTCTTTTTATCACTAGGAATGATTAGTGCCCTTATAAAGAGGCCCTTCAGATTTTTTTCTCAAGTACAAATTTCCTGTTATTGTTTACAGAATATTTGTTTCTAGTTCTTTAGCTTTGTATTAGATTTTTAGGTTAAAAACATCACAATATTCTTCCTTTTTCTGGCAACTCATTTCAACTTTTAGATGGAACTGTGCCTTCTGGGATCCTAAACAGCTCCTTGTGCAATGTAGAAATGCACACAGACTGATTGAATATTACAAATCAGCCTGTTTTCCCTTACTATAAGGAAGAAAAGGATTATTGTATCTTCCATTTCTGTGTATCAGGAAAGATAAGTGTAGAATAGAAGCAAAAACAGAGAACATGCCCTGCCCCCATCTTTCCAGGAGACACATGGAGCAGTTTCAGAGAAAGGGAAGAGAAAATCAAGCAAATAGTTGTGTTGCAAAAATTCAAATAGTGCCTGTGCTTGTTTCCTCTGTTATAGATGTTAACAGCAATAGCTGACTAAAACAACTGAAAGGCACAGCTGCTTTATTCCACATCCTTGCTGATTCTGATTATATTACAGAGCTCCAGCAGCTGGTCTGTACTCACAAAGACCATTTTATTAGATATTTCTAATTTCTATTGACACTGCATCAGCGGATTTTAAATTCCCACAAGCAAGACTTCAGAGAAGAAAAAGAGGTGAAAGCAATCCTTTCTTTACTTATCTGTGAGACTAAACTATATTACCATATTTTATATGTAAATTATTCTTTACAAGAATTCTAGAGCCTTGCAATTCAATTAATATATGACAATACTTTAAAAAATGAGAATAGAGAAAAAATGCAGAGCAAGTTTTGGTGTTTTGTTTCATTTTGGGGGGGGTGTTAGTTGTCTGTTTGGTTGGTTGGGTTTTTTGGATGTCACATTTAAAACCTTTAATTTCTGTCTTTGAGTATTGGATTTCAGGGTGAATCATAAAGAACAAAGCAAGCATAATTTGTTCAAGGAAAGGGTTTGCCTAATTTTAAATTAGTCTAGATAAATATCTGCATGGGAAATACCCATCAATTGGACAAGCTCCAATTAGAGTTTTCTGGCTTATTATTCCCTGTAACTGTTTTTGGAAAAGAGAGGTAGTAAATTTTAAACTATCAGAAATTTTCAGTGTTTCAATATGTGATCAGAAGCTGATGATTTCTTAGCTTAGATTGGGACAACTGAGCCAAAATGTGCAAAAAGATTCAATTTTTCTACTATTTTTAGCAGTTGAACAATGCTATCCGTGGTGCAAAAAACCCCTCTTTTCAGTGAATTATATAGTCCTTTAAAAATATATTTATATTTTCTTTTCAATTTGAATGTCTATTTATTTCTACATTCTAGAAAGCAGTTTTTTTCTTTTCTTCCCATGAAAGGTATCATGTTTTCATGCAAAACATATTAGCAATAAATTATTATTGAACCTAAAGTCCCTGAAGTCCTATCCATGTAGCATCATTCTAAGAGCAATGACATATGTCTTATGAAACAGAATCCATTACTCTTGTGGAGGCTCAAAATGTGGACATTAAAGACAATATTAGAAGGCTTACATTTTCATTACTGTAGATTCTGGGAAGGAATTGCTTGAATACTAATTCTTTGCTGGTGAGTTCATACTTTTTGTATTTGCATTACAAAGAAAAGCAAATAATCATGATGATCCTGTTAATCAAGGTGTCATGGAAATTAAAGGGGGAAAGTTTTTTTTTCCTTCAAAATCAATGACTGTAATGCTTTAGGTTAAGTGCTACCAATTTGGAGCAGAGTGGTAGCGTTAATTAATTTATCTTACATTCTGTCCTCCTATTTATACATTCCCACTTAATATTTACATTACCTGAGAGCAGGTCTGTGCTTAACTAGAGTTCATCTTACAGTCATATATATTTTATTAATTTCTCTTTTGAAGAATTGCTTACCAACCAGTTTGCTCTTCTCTAAGGGACTAAATATAATGAAATAAATCTTCAGTTTATGTTGTTTCTCTAAGTTGTCAACAGCTTTTGAGATGTTGGAGACAAATTTTAATCTTTCAGCCATGCTTATTTTCCTTTCAAATATAGAATGCAATTATTTTTATATAGAATATATAACATGCAAATATGTTTACCTTCTCTATCAGTATGTTTTAATACGTAATAAAAGCATCTGCTTGTCTCATATTCATTTAATTGGTGATATTAGAAGCAGGTATGAACCTGAACCAAGCCTCCACAGAATCCCATGAAATAAATCTGTCCATTGATTCAGTGAAACCTTAGGTCTGGAAATACTGAATCTGTGCTCATGTTGGAAGATTTTTTATAATTTTTATTATGTTCTTGTTCTTTAATTTGCTTTATGAAAGTGAAATAAGACTCAGAAATCTTACTAAAATTCAAAAAACTTCTTATCCTATCAGGACACACGACCACAGCATGGCAGAAATGGGCCAGTGCCTGTGGAGATAAGTCAGTCCCACCCTTGCTCAGAGCAAGGCCAGCGGGTTGTGCAGGATCATGTCCAGATGAGATTGGTCGTGTCCAGGGACAGAAGCTTCACAACTTTTCTCTGCATCTTGTGCTAGTGTTTAACTGCTTGCACAGTAAAAATGTGTCTTCTCCTGCTTAAGCAGAATTTTGTATGTTTCAGCTATATTTCAACTTGTCCCTGTTGCCTCTTGTCATGCCAGAGGGCATCACAGAGAAGAGTCTGTCACCACCCTCATGAGGGTCTTATATACATGTCTAAGATCCTTCTGTGCCTTTTTTTCTCCAGGCAAACACTACCAACTTTCTCTTTTGTTGTGTAAGAAAACTACCTTCACATGCTTCTTCTTTTTTTTTTTTTTTTGGTAATTAAACCTGCTTCTGCTGTAACTCATAGTGTTGGTAGTTTCATTTGCCTACTAATAGCTAATTTACTCTCAAATGTATACAGGTACTCCAATTAAGCTAATTATCTAAGTTCTGTCTCCTTTTAAAGAAAGACAGCATATTTGCGTTTTTCTTCCATTCTAATTCATTCCCTTGGAGATCTCAGAGTGACTCTCTAGTGATTCTATCAGTTTAATAGACCATTTTTAGTATTCTAAGGTTATACTTATCTTCTTGAAGCTATTTCAAAGTATCTGAGTATTTCAAATATTCTCTGATATGGTCCTTTCCTCTTCCTGGTTGAGATTTTTTTTTTACTTTAACTGCTGTGATTAATGGGAATGATGGGACTAAAAATAAATATGCGTTTTTAATTACTTCTGAGTTCTATTATTTTGGAATATGAGATTAGTAGAGCCATGTTCTGCCAAAGCTGAATACTTAATGAAAACGGCTTGCATTAGTAGTAACAATTATTGCTAGTGATAGTACTCTCTGATGCGTTTTTTTCCACTTCTCCTTAGAAAGAAAAGAAAGGACAAGAGCACTTGGGCAGTACAGAAATGTGCAAGGCACTAATTGAGACCAATTCATCTCTGAATGTTCTAGTGGTGGGATGATTTAGCATAGTTATGCTTAGTTTCACTCTTTTGTTCTCTGTAATGAATTTTAAAGGGAGCTGACTGAGCCAAAGGGAAAGCAGGAAAAACTTTTGAAACCAGAATAGCTCAAAACACATTAAAAATAATTCAAATTGATGATAACTCAACTTCAAATCCTCTGTAAGGAGCTGTTTGTTAGGAAAAGGCCCTAAGCTTCTCTCTGAAAGTTCACTGAGACTGGAAGCTGCTTTTCTTGGTCATGGCAGCAAATCACTAAGATACAGGCAAGAGGAGCTTCTCTGACTGGCAGAAGCAGAAAGGAAGAATTCTGTATGTCATCACAGGAGTTGGCCAAGCAGCACAGTAAAGAAAAAATAAAGGTTTATTTTTAACAATTTTATGGAAGTTCAGATACATAATAGGAAAGTGGCAAATAACTTTGAGAGATTTCTTTCCTGTTTCATATCAATACCTCTTTCCTTGACAAAGATTCTGCATGCAAGAAAGCCAATAGGTTAGCTTGGCATAGGCTTCAGACACCCCAACTTCATTTAAGAATTTCATACTTTAAAGTGCAGTACAGAAAACTAACCACACCTGGATTTGTTCCAAGTTTGCAATAACAGTCTTTGAAGGAAGTTTCCATATTTTTTGCTTGATGAAGATACAAGATCTTTCCATGCTCAGAGTGAGAAAAAAAGAAATTAAAGAAAATTTCTGCTCACGGTAAGAACACATTCTAGCCTTTTCTTCATAAAATAGAATACTTTGAATTCATTGCATGTTATTTCTTGGCTGAACATAGAACTTCTCAGAATTTCAATGCAATATGGCTAACAGCCAGAAAACTATGCCCATCCATTTTCCTTTTCCCACTGAACAGAAGTTCGAGTATAGTGTTACTGTGTATTCAGATCCACCTTTTACATAGAATACAACATGATGAAATATTTGACTTTCCAATGTGAATATTTTTTGTGGTTCAGAAACCTTCTTATTCCCATGTGCCGTTTCTTCTTGCACCAACCCATGGAGTTAAATTTCTTCTCTCTCTATTCAGGTGGTTCAGAGTACCATCTGTGTTTGTTTGAGGACTTGCAAATACAAAAAATTTGTAGAAAGGCAGATAAGTATAAACAAAAAAAATCAACAACCCCCATGTCACAACAGATCATATAGAAATAGAAAATTTGGCCATCTACAAAGTAAAACTTAAAGTAACTTAAACCTTGGGATGTTTTATGGGACAAGACTAACCATTCCTATCCTATCTCAAATGCCGCCTGCCTACTATATTCTATATTAACTACCTTTTTCTCACTGGGATCTCAGAGCACTTCTATCAGCTGTATGCTGTGTAATAATTTTGTCTCTTGAAATTTAAAATTTGTTTTTCAGATTATTGTTTAGCAGCATGGATAGATATGAAAATTAAATGCAATTATTCATGTGATGACTTCATACTCTTTGCAGTCATATAAGAGTATGCCTTTTGCATACTTATGTTTATACGTATATAATGAGTATGCTTATAAGGCATATAATTATGCCTTTTGAATGCAAACAGGTAATTGAAGTAATCTCACAGTGACCTTACAGTGGTACAGGAATACTGATTCTTGCAAACTGAAGGTCAAAGGGAAATGGAAGAGCAGATTGTAATAAACAATTGATTTGAAAACCATTTGTCTTTTTTCGAATGCTCATATGCTAAATTATGGAAAGTAATTAGTTTGAAAACTGTTTAAAGTAACTACTTATGATGGTCTTATATTCCTAAATTTTAGAATTAATTGATGAAATATGTTGAATATTTTCTTTTGAGCCTTAATTCTGACTCTTAGATCACCTTTATCAGTCACTCATCAGAATAGTTTTAATCCATAGAATGAGAAACTGAAGAGAGCAAGATAGCGTAGCTCAGGATAAAGATATGGAATCATAAACCTAAATCTACTAGGAAATTATTTCTCACCTTTGTACTAAAAGACTCAAAAAGAAATAAAATATAAGTGCAAACTGTGTTTCTAAGGCTGAGATGCCATACTTCTAACTTCATGTTTACTTCTAACTCACTTTCAAGGACACTGAAGCCAGATATGGTGATCTCTGTGTTAATGAAGGTTGGGTTTAGCTCTACCACAGCTCATCTGAGAAAAGAATAAGCTGTAAAGGGTTGCAGAATCGTAAAGTATGAATTTTATTGCCAGAAACCTATTATTTCTATTTTAAACCCTATGTGTCTGTTTCAGTGTTTTTACTTCTGTCATCTCTAGGCAATCCTAAACCATTCACAAAAAGCTGTAGATTTGTTACTGGTGTAGGAACAAAATGTACAGAATTCCTAGTAACAGACTGACTTATTATTCTGTTCTTTTAATAAGCCACCTGCATTAGTTTAGAGCTTGAGCTGCAGTGGTTTCTGCACTACATTTAGTGCTGAAATTCAAGACAACAGTTTGATCAAATGATTGTTTTAGCCTTTTTATGCACTCATTATTGGCTGCTATCATGGGACTATGGATAGTTTAAGAGCATTTAGGTCTTGCAGCTGTAAGAGTTTATGAACTAGAAAGCTTACGTGAGAGTTTAGTCCTAAAAGTGCTGATCAGGTAGTTTCGTCTTTCTGTCTGTCTGGGGAGATTTTCTCTCCTGAATTTGCAGTGATTCCTAGATTTGATTAAGTACAGAGATGGTAGATTAAAGTAAATAATTAAGCAAGCAAATAAATAAATAATGTTATCTTCAGGCGGTGGCAACCAGGTTTTCAGTGAAAAAATTAGGAATGTCCTAGGATTTTATTATACTATTTTAATCTGTGCTCTAGGATTCATGCAGTCATGGATTCATGCTGAGTTGGAAGGTACTCACCTGGACCATCAAGTCCAGCACCTGGCCCTGCACAGGACAGCCCAAAGAGTCATACCAACTGCCCCAGAGCACTGTCCAAATGCTTCTTGAACTCTGTCAGGGTGGTGCCGTGGCCACTGCCCTGGGGAGCCCATTCTCGTGCCCAAACACCCTCTGGGTAAAAAGCCTGATGTTCAACCTAAACCTCCCCTGACCCAGCTTCAGGCCATTCCCTTGAATTCTCTCTCTGTCACCACAGAGAAGAAATCAGTGCCTGCCCCTCCTCTTCCCCTCACAAGTTGTAACTGCAATGAGGTCTCCTCTCACTCTCCTCTTCTCCAGGCTGCACAGACCAAGAGACCACAGCCACTGTTCATACAGCTTCCCCTCAAAGCCCTTCATCATCTTTTTTTCCCTCCTTTGGACACCCTCCAGTAGCTTTATATCTCTTTTATTGTGGCACCCAGAACTGCCCTCAGCACTGGAGGTGAGGCTGCCCCGGCTCAGAGCACAGCAGGACAATCCCCTCCCTTGCCTGGCTGGCCATGCTGTCCCTGATGCCCCCAGGCCACGCTTGGCTCTCATGGCTGCCAGGGCACTGCTGACTCAAGTTCATTTTAGGGACTGAGCAACCATCCTATCTGTTAGGACGTAAAAGTGCCCTTTGATATGAGACATGAAGTTACTCTAAGACAGCAAATTTAACCTACCTAGGGACAGACATGGATTTTCCATTAGGTAGCAGGAAAATAGATATTAGTAAACTGCATAACAATAATAATAATGAGAATTGTTTGAAAGCTGATTCCAAAGTTATCTTAAAATAGATCTTAATTAAATTTAGAAAACTATCTGTTGGCTTTCCTAGCAATGAAAATTGATAGTGATGTTGGAGAATACCACTGAAGCTAGTGGAAGCCTATGGTTGGAATTAGGGTTTAATAAAGTGGAAGGTGTGAACTGACAGCAAAATGATGTAAGAAAACAGATTACAGAAAGAAACTGCTTGTCAGAAAAAGATGAATAATGTCTAAGATGCTATTACTGAGGTTCACTGAAACCAAGACTTATGATTTACCTTTAGTATTTAGAGGTTTTTCACACTAAAAATCAACTTCTAAGAAGTCGACTCTAGGTGTTGGAACACTGGTTCAATTCTCCTGTTTCCACATTAGAAATGCTATTTCTATTCCAGGGATGTGGTAAGGACTATGACTTAGATATACTGATGCTGTAGCAATACATTAAGACCATACTGGTAGGCAGTCCCAAGGTATATTTAGAACCATGATTACTGACTTTTTCAAAGGTAAACTGAGGAATAGAATCATCTAGGGAGTTAAGAAGTTCAGCCTAAACCAAGAATTTACATTCACATATGTAAACCAGAACTTACAAAAAAGAAAGTTCAACAAATTACAGACAAGACCAAAAATGAGTTCAGATTATTCAGTTTAGCGAAAATTTAGCACTATCACTAAACTCACTTTGAGGCTTAATAAACTAGAAACTGTGACTGTAAAATAAGATAGTCACAGAAAAAGAGATGACGAAAAAATTGACAAATTTGGTGTTGGACATTTTCGTAATAAAGTGGCCCAATCTCTTGGACTGAATAAATGCCTAGTTGAAGCAAAACCACAAGAAATCTAGATAAATAATTTTTAGATTTCTCACAGAAAAGAACAAATCATTTAAATGTGTTTAGAATCTTATGGAAATTTGGACTTAGGGATCAGTTAGAGTTTAAGTTAATTGAATTTGGAAATTAAGGTATGAGAGTAAGAAAGTCTGAAAAGATTACACCGGAGAATACAAGGTGGTTGGTTGTTAAGGTTAACAAAAAAAAAATAGTATGAAGTATTTCTGAGCGTGAGAGAAGCCCAGATTTTGTGAGAGACAGCAAGTCTACAAATAAAAGGAGACTTTAGAATATCAATGCTGTAAGAAGATATGGAATTTCTGAAGCAACAAAAGCATGCCCAAGGAAGTCTGGTCCAGGAGAACAATTAGGACAAGATTAGGAATGGCATCTTAAATGTATCCCAGAAAATGTGTGGAAAATTGTCATGAGGTTTCTCAAAAAAAAAAAACAAGGTAGAAATGATAGTCTGAGGAATACTGCAATGACCCAAGGGTAATGTATGAGTCAAAGAAAGAGGCTAGGTAAATATGTGGTTTACTGCACAAAAAGTAAATGGGTAAGAGATAGCTTGCAATTAAATGCAATGAGATATGAATGAGAAGTTTGGGACACCTGAGAATATGCTAAAAGAAAGCTTAAGAGTAAGCTATTTGTCTTTTTCTATGAGAAACTGATGAAAGTTTCTTGTGGTTTGACACTGGCCAAAATGCCAGGCATTCATGAAAGTAGTTTGCTTACTCTCTCTTGCTAGAGCTGGTAGAGGAGAGGGAAAAAAATTAACAAAGGAGTTAAGGACTGGGAGAAAAAAAAAAAGAACAAAATAGGTTCAAATTTAAATATATAAAGTAAGTTTATTTTTAACAGATTCAGAGGACGATAATGAAATGTAAAATAAGACTTTAAAACACTTTTTTGCCCCCAGCTCCTCCCTCTTTCCCACTGACAGCATAGGGAGACAGGGCATGGGGAGTTTGGTCAGTTTTTCACTTGAGAATTTTTCTGTTTGTTCAGGGAGAGGAGTATTTTTTCTGCTATGCTGTGAGGTCTGTCCCACTGGCAAAGTCTTCCCAAAACTGTTGTGGTATAGGTCACTCACCCATGGGATGTAGTCTTTTAAAGATAGGGTCCTTGCTCTAGTTTGGAAGCCAGGGCCCTCTCTCTCTCCCCATCTTTGGAAGTAAGGGCCCTCTCTCTCTCTATCTCTGGAAGCAGGGGCCCTCTCTCTTTATTCAGGTCTTCCACTTGTTCACAACTTTCTCTGGCATCCACCACTCCAGTGTGAGCACTTTTCCCACAGACTTATGAGTGGATCTCTGCATCCTCCATGGACTTCATGCATTACAGGGGGACAGTTTGTTTTACCATAGTCATCATCACAGCCTGCAGAGGAATCTTGGCCACAACACTTGAAGCACTTCCTCCCCCTCTTTCTTTTCCCCTGACCTTAGTGCTGCCATGTTGTTTTCCCTCACATGTTCTCACTTCCTCCTCTTCTCTGACTAAAAGAAAAAACTGCTGCTTGTAGGTACCATTGTCAACAAGGTCCAATAATGCAGCTTTTTGCAAGATCCTGCAGTGCTGAAAGGTTGATCTTGTCTAGGTGCTGTTGGGGAATTGCTCATCATGCTTCTGCTGCCAGCCAGGTGACCCCACTGCCATCACATGGGTGGTGATGGCTGCCATGGTGCTGGTGTATTTAATGTCTCTTCATGCAAAATGCCGAGAAGGGAAAGCTGCCACTAGCCTTGTCCTTCTGCAAGCGGTGCAGCTGGCTAGGGCTGGCCAGTCAGGCAAGGCTCGCTGCAGGCTGTGCTGAGATGGCAGTGGCTACGGTGGCACATTGCTGCAGGCCATGCTGGCATGGTGGCAGCCACAGTAGCAACCATGGTGCCTCCCCCTCAGAAAAACTGAGCTTGTGTTATTTTGATTTTTTTCTTAAATATTTTATAACAGAGGCATTACCAACCTCTCTAATTGGGCCAGCATCACGTCCATCTTCAGAGCTATCAGAGATTGGCTCTGTCAGACATGGTGGAAGCTTCTAGAAGCTTCTGACAGAAGCTACCCAGTGGCCCCCCTGGCTACCAAAAGCCAGGCTGTGTCAAACCAACACAAAGGCTCAAAGTAGATCACAGCTAAGGTAGACAAAATAGTATTCTTAGGACAGTGCCCAAAACATTTTCAAAGGATGTACTTATTTATGATGTGTACTTCTTAACTCAGATTCTAGATGGGATGGTTTGTTGTGATGCTCGTGAATGGTGTGACTCGTGAATGAAGGAACTGGTACTGAAAATTATGATCAGTGGCAACTATGGCTGTGAGAAACAAGTAATAATGGATTTCATGGTCCTGACAGGAGTGAAGAAATCAAGTTTGAAGAGCAGGTCCCTGGACACCAGGGGAAAGAAAAAATATCTCTTCAAACTGGGATAGATCTGTGAAGGACAAAGAAATTCAGTTGCATTGGACAACATCCTCCACCTTCAAGACAGGTCTATCTCAACTTTCAGGGAAACATCTGGACATGTCAAGAGACTGGTGTGGCTAAACAGAGAACTTATGACTGAGATTGCAAAAAGGTCTATACAAAAGCTGGAAGTGAGGACAGACTGTAATTCTAGCCAAGGAATTTTCAGTAAACCTTGCCTCATACAAGAGTAGACCAAATAGGATGCATCGGAGAATGCTGAGAGAACATGCTTCTCTTGGCCATCTTTGAAAAACTTACAAAACCTTTTATGGTTGGAGAAAGGAAAATGTAGCCACCAGCTTCAAAACCTGCAAGAGAAACATTCGAGGGACCTACAGGTTGGACAGTTTCACTCTTGTGTCTGGGAAAATTATGGAATAAATGGTCTTGGAAGCCATTTCTGGATGCATGAAATGAAGGCTTCTGCAAATTGCCAGTGTGAATTTATCAGGACTAAGTCAGGTAAGTGGATGAGAGGGAGCTGTTTTCTACCTTGTAGGAGGTGAATCTTGACTTTTGCAGGTGTTTTGATCAAGTTTCCTGTAGAATCTGGGTAAGCAGCATGGCATGTCAAAATATAGGTGGTTGGCCTACTATCTAGGTGAAAAAGTGGCTTAATCAATATAGAGGTTAATGAATCAGAATCCTTGTTGGGGTTGAAAGCTCTCTGGGTGTATCCTGGAACCTGTTCTGTTTAGCATCCTTGTCAATGGCCTAGATGACAAAGTGAAATACCCTTCATCAAGTTTTGAACAAGAGAAGGATAAGGGCACAGTCCATAAAATAAAGAAGCAGAGCTGCGCATCTGGGAGGACCATACTGACTGTCCCATGGAATGAAAAGATGTGGAGTACTGCACCACTGTCAGCTGTGGCAGTAACTCTGCAGGATAGGTCCTTTGAGTCCTAAAATAATTTTCTTTTCAGCTGGAAAAGATCTTTAGATCAGTCCAACTGTTGGAAGTGTGAAGCTGGGAAGAAAATAAAAGCTCAAACATGATGGGGCCAGTGGTGATCTCAATGGACACTGAAACCAGATGGAGATAAGTGGTTTGTGGTGCCATGGCATCAGAGGGTAGCACAAAGTGGGGTAAAAGCTGCATCATCCTGTTATTTCTGTTGATATCGAGGAATGTTTTGTACAACTGCTACCAAAATAGCCATCATACATATTCCATAGAATGTGACCATGAAGAACAAAAACTTTGACCACAGTTCCACCCAGAGTGTACCTAACTGGGGGATGAGAACTCAACATGGAATTTGTAGGGACAGATTGATGGGTTTTCCCTCCTTGCTCTCCCTAGAAGGGACATATTTTGCTAAGTCTTTTATCCTCATCTAGACCAAGTGTTTTCATCTGGGAAATTAATTTTGTGATTGCATTAATATTGTTAGTGATAGATATAGCCGTTGTTGGGGGTTATGTTCCTTTCCTTTTGTTCCTTTTAACTTAGGGAATTTTTTTCCCATAAATTGCTAGGAACACTTTTGACTGGGTACTTAAAAAAAAACCCAAAAGAAGTGGCCAAGCTCAGGGGAGGAGGGCATCTGGTTGCACTTCTCTTATCTGGGAGTTTCTCTCTGAGGGGTAGAGATACTGTGAGAATTGGGCTGACTAGAGATGGGGCTGGAGAAGCTGCTTTCTCTCTCTCTCTCTCTCTCTCGCTCTCTCTCTCTCTCTCTCTCTCTCTCGGCTTTGGATGAGGACAGTTGGAGCTGCTGCTTAGAGGAGGGAATTCACTGCTACCGCCAGAGCCCAGCCCAGGGCTGCTTCTGCCATGGGATGAGCCTCTGCTCATGAGAGCAGCCATTGGGCTAGGACCTTATTATCACCTACCTCACTAAGAGAGAGACCTATCACCATCTGCTCGGGTGCCCGGGATCTTGACTCGCCCCTCTCTGCCCTGCAGGGAGCCGGGCTGCCCCTGTCCTGCCCCTGCCACTTCTTCAGCAGCACTCCGAGCTTTCGCTGCACTGTAGCCCCGCACCCCCTGCCTGCCCCGCAGTTCCAGACACAGCTCCTAAGCTTCTGATACATCTTGGCTACCACCCCGGGATTTCTGCTTTTTCCTGCCAGCCCAGCTTGCTGTTTCCGTAAGTCCTGCTGGAGCACAGGGATCGGCTGCCCCAGGGTTTGTGCACCACAGCCTCCCCACCATCCCTGCCCGTCTGGGCCGAGCCGCCATTACCGCGCGCTGCCCGAGCCGCGCCACAGCGCCCCCTGCAGCCGCGGGGAGTCACCGCACCCGCCCTGCCCGCCGGGAGCCAGCAGCGCCCCCGCTGGCTGCGAGCGGAACTGCACCAGCGGGGGAGGTGCCTGTGGCCCAGGGAGGGGTGGGACCGGGTTTGGGCTCTGCTCGGTGTCAGCGCCGCAGCTGCTGCTGCTGTTTGCTCTGTCGTGCATACTAGGAAAGAACTGTTATTACTGCTCTCATATCTTTGCCTGAGAACCCCTTAATTTCAAAATTATAATAATTTGGAGTGAAGAGGTTTACATTTCTCATTCCTGCCTCCTTAGCAGACACCTCGCTTTCAAACCAAGATAGCCATTCTGCAGCTAATGTGTATATTGACAAAAATCCCAAAGTACTCTATCTGTTGCATTTAATAAACACATTACCTTAATGGTTTTTTTGAATGCAACTGGACCCACCCATAGTTAATATTCGTGCATTCATGGTTGGGCATGTTATGTTTTTGCAACAAAACTAACACTGTCAAGTCCACCAGTAAACCATGCATTTAAGCACATTCTGATGAGGAAGCTAACTGAACCGAGCCTGCAGTGAACCGTGGCAGTAAGCAAACAGCAAACAGCACCATGGGCTACCTCAAAATGAATGTATTCAGTAGATCAAAGAAAGTGAATATGGCTCTTCAACTGGCACTTGGGTTATACTAGCCCTGCAATATGATGCAACCAAGTGTAGGCTACCAAAATGGTAGGATCTGGAACTCATATCCTGTGGGGAGAGGCTGTAGCACTATGGCTGGTTCATCCAGGAGAAGTGTTGATACCTACTACCAACTCTGTCCCTGACAGGAGAGGATCAAGCAGGCACCACTATGTTTTTCACAGTGGTACATGTGGGAGGGAAAGAGGCAGCAGTCATTAGTTGAAACATGGGAGGCTCATTCTGGACATAAAGAAGAATCACTCACAGTGAGGAAAAATATGATAGACTGAAATATCTGTCCCTGGTAGCTTCCAGACTGGGTAGCAACTTGGCCTGAATGCACTGTTGAGTCTGCTTTGGCTGGGAGACTGGATAGAGAAGACCTCTCATGGTCTGCTCCAGTTGCATGACCAAGCGATTCTAGGTGTTTCACAGGGTATCAGCAGTCTCAGGCTTGTTTACATTTTAGTAAACAAGAAACTCTGAGAGAGACAAATGCAGCATTTGAAATTAGATTTCAAATTAGGTTTAAGATGGGAGTGATTCAATTTCTGTCTTGGCATGTAATTCATATGATTGAACTGTGAGCCTAGGTGTGTGAGTGTAGATTAAGGACTAGTAAATGAGAAGCTCTGGAATGACAGTAAGTATGCCATTGGTTATTAGGTTTCCCAGGGGAAAAATTAAGACTGTCACCACTCTGAGTATATTGATCTAATCAAGCCTTTGCCTAGTGCTAGGTTTTGGAGATGGGTATTCTTCAGTGTGACAGTATGAGCACAATTAAAATGCATGCCAAAAATAAATTTAGAGCAGGAACCACTTGGTTTCTCAGTGTAAAAATTAGAAGAGATATTCCACATAATACCAATGGACCTAATTTAATTTTGAGATTATGGTTGGGGGTTAGTAGACTCCCTAAAATGTCTGTAAAAACGACAGATTAAACCAGAACCCAAAAGGAAGAATAGCATGATACCAGACAGTATTTTCATGGTTGAAATCGGAAATGTTATACCCTGTTAACACTGAACATTGTGCAAAATTATGGTTCACCTATACTGTAGTAGATGTAACTGTCACTAACACTGTCAACTCAGTTCAGTTGGGTAAACAAGGGGAACTGTTTTCACCTGTGATACTTGATATTCTGCTTCTTGGCCTTTGGTTGTCTCTCCAGAATGGCAAAGAGTTTGTCTCAAATCTGGGTTGTGGTTTGTAGGTTGTGTCTGCCAGCCAACAGCAGATGTGAAAATAGGCTTAGAGCTGACTTTTTATTTAGGGCTCAATAAAACAGATTATGTAGAACAAAATTTAGCCTCATTACCAAAGTTATTAAGAATGTTAGCCATTAAGGCTCTAAAGGAGACTATGAGTTGTGCTTCTGTAGGGCTTTACTTCACGTTGGCTAACCAAGAGCCAAGATTTCATAAATTTGAAGATAATCTGTTCTAAGATTTCCACTAAAAATCAAATCCCAAAGTGGGCTTTTAACAGCAGATTCATTTTCATGTTTGGCTGTCTTATGACCCAGTGGTGCATTAAGGATAAGATTAAGGATAAGGATAGAGTTTGTGCTAGAGTTTAGATAAAAGGATCACCCTAATTTACAGTGATTTTGGAGTTTTATACCAGAGTAAATTGTTTAAACATGATGCTTTATTTCCCTGTGGATTTTTCTGGTCATCTTCTGGTAACATCATTATCTGTTCAGAGGTGTAAGACAGATGCAGGGCTGTAGTAAAAGCTGTGGTTTACAGACATAGAAGCTGAACAGAGAAGAAATCTCCTTTTGTTCTTCACTCCAGGCTTGCCTGTATTTCCGTCCTTTCTCCGTTCCTTTTCTGCTGGGAATTGAACCACAAGGCAATAAGCAGAAAAGAAGGAGAAAGAGGTATGCTTCTTCCATAAAGCTTGTGGTAATGGACTGTCTGGGGGGAAATCAGATTCCTAAATTTCAATTAAAGATATGGAGAATTTCCTCTACTAGCCTTGTGCTGAGCTCTGGGAATAGAATCATGCTTGGTCCAATAGTTTTCACTAAGTAGATTCATACAAGATCTAACAAAGGCCACAGAGTTCAAACAAGTAGAGGTATCCCTGTAAAATTAGTACAGAAGCAAAGACAAAAGGAAGTATATTGGATATATATAGGATTTTTTAACTTTGTTGAGGTGAGTAGGGCTGAGATATCCATTATCTAATGCTAGAATTATTAGGAAGCTTAGAACTCAGGTTAGCAGGTGCTAAGGGCTAGGAATACTGCCTGTCAAGAAAGGACACAAGGACTCACATTAGAGCTGAACCTGACCAGTCTTGTGCTGTTATAATCTGACCTGCCAGGTATCACTAGAGCTCTTATTGAGGTTGGGGTATAGTTAAGAGTCTGGTCCAGCAGTACTCAGTGAACTGGATTTTTTTGCCTCATCCAAATTCTCTTACTGAATTAGGGCTAGGAATATATTCATGATTGGTCCCCCACATGAACTCAGGGGCTGCTGAGTGTCTTTGAGTTTAAATTGGTGGCAGAACTGGTGTGAGTAAAATTTAGTATGCTGTACTGACTTGCGTGTTTGGCAGATGAAGTGGGGATTGCACAAAGCTCAGGACTTAGAACTTGGGTAACAAAGATAGGTTTACTGGTGTGTGCTCAAATGTCAGTCAAACTAGATGAGGTTCCAGATTTGACATGCTCTATGATTAAGTTTTTTTCTGGCTCATTACCTATTACTGGACTAGACAGGGCTGATGAGCTGCGTTTGGGAGATGGCAGGTTCACTGTCAGATACTAGGTTATGTTGTGGTGTGACATACCCAGGTTCAAATTCTATATGTTTATGTACTAAGCTTGTGGGCGCAAGGGGCTAGATGTTGCTGTAATGTGCAATGTGTGCTGCTGTCATAGTATTTTTTTGATGAAAAGGTGTAGTTTGGTTGAGAAGGAAAGGAAAATGATTGTGTCTCTGCTTACCATTCCAGGAACACGTCAGCAGCCAAGGAATTAGTCACTGAATGCAAGACAGGAAGATCTTTTGGTGTTTTCCTTGATGGCTGCTTCTGCTGATTACCCTCAGGGAGGCAAATGCTGGAAGGAGTAATTATCTCTGTAATCTTAACTGGATTTCCTGATCATCCTTTTACTGCAATATTAATAACATTGTTCCAGTCCCTCTCAGTAGTATTACTCACTTCTCTTAATGATGACACACTCACCACTGGCAAAGTTTAGAACACACTAAAAGTGTGTCTATCAAGGAGCTAATAAAAAGTACCCAGCTGCTCTGATAGAAAGAACTGGAGTGCAGCAGAAGAAAGCATGGTTATCCAAAATGCTCTTCAGGAACAACCTAAAGGTACATCCTATTAAAATTACTTCTGTTAAACTCCTGACTACTCTTCAGTAAAAGAGCATGAGGATGAGGTGATGGTGAAATGTTTTGACAGAAACTGGATATTCTTTGGCAGAAATAGTTGGCATAGTGAGGGAGCAACCAACAGTAGCAACAAAACATCATATTCTATACATATTACATATCCTGTAAAAAATGTTCTACTTATATACTCTTCCATGTACTCTCCTATGCCATACCCCTAGTACCACATTGCTATTCTCAGGTGTGAAAATCCACAGAAAACCCTCAGAATTGCTATTGTATTCCCTTGTGCTCTCCTGAAATATGGGGGATGCTTGTCTGAGTAGCAAGGATTTATTAGGCATAGTGCAGTACTACTAGATGGGTTTTCAATAAAGTCTACTGTTTCAGGAAACTAAAAATGCTCTGGTGTAAGAACTACTGAACAGAAGAACATTTTCATTTTATAGATGTCAATTAGAGATTTGTCTGTCAAATAAATAAACTTATTCAGAAAGTTATTAAGAATGAAATAATTATCTCTGTAAGATTTCATGTAGACTTATATAAGAATAACTCCAAAAGAGTTAGTTATAATTAGGATCCTCTGCTTTATAAAATAAATAAACATAGAATATCTTTCAGTATTTTGAGGAGATACTAAATTCAGACCTGTTTAATTTAAAAGGTAACCTGACTTTGAGACACTATTTCTCTAAAAAGTTCAGTTATTTTTCAAAAGTAAATCAAAATTGCTGTCATGAAATCAGAAGGAGATGCAGGAAACCAAATTAGCCAAGAAGAGTGCAATGAGAAAAGACGAATATGAATTGTAGGTGGAATAGGTACTTATTGAGTGTTTTTGGATGTCTTCCTTGCATTCAGTAAAGTCCAAAATGTATCTACCAAACTGGTAGATATGTATATTGTATCTGGTAAAAACATAGCCAAATGACATTTTCCTTATGCTGCAGAGAATTAAATTCTGTAGTTATAGACTTCCAATGTTCATAAGGAAAAAAAAGAGAAAAAAACTCTTTGGTGGTCTGTTTCTGATTAGTGAGATCACATTATAAAATAGACATACATTTTTTAAATGTTGCTTAAGAGAAGGAGATAAGCAGAGAGAATCTGGAACATCTCACTGAACAAGTGTCATGGTTTTAAACCCATCTGAAGGTGAAACACCACACTTGTTCAACTCTGCCTCTCTTCCACCATCACCCCACTGGAATGGGGAGGAAAATTGAAATAAAACTTGTATGTTGAGATAAGTGAAGTTTAGTAATTGAAAGTAAAGTAAAATAACATAAACAATTAAAATAATGGTAATAAAAAGGGAGAAAACCAAATGATCCACAGTACAGTTACTGACTGATGCCAGACCTCCCTTCCTGGACCCAGATCAGCCCCTTCCAGGTAACTCCCCCCAGTTTATATACTGGGCATGATGTTCTGTGGTGTGGAATATCTTTTTGGTTGGTTCCGGTCACTTGTCTCAGATATGTTCCCTCCTGGTTTCCTTTGCTCACCTCCTCACTGGTGGAGCACGAGACAAAGGAAAAAAATCCTTGATTTAGGATAAACACAATTTAGCAAAAACCCCAAACATAACCAACTCCAAACATTACCAAGACCATTCTCATTCTGTACCCTAAACACAGCAGTGGAAGAAATTAACTCTGCCTGAGCTGAAACCAGCACAGCATGAAATCACAAATTCCCAGTAGAAGCATTTGAATAACAGAATGAAAAACCCAAACTCCTTCACACTCTAGAACTTTGCTTGTATCTTTGGTATTATAGCACATTGACAGTAGATCAGACTGCTCAGGTAATGATAAATCCACTGTATGTTAGAAAACCCATTTTGTTCTCTTATACTTCAAGCAAGGGTTTGCCAATTTCACTAATGCAGAAAAAAAAATAGGTGGTACTAAGAACAATATACTTTGTGTGAAGTACTAGTAGTTTGTACCACTTTGTAGAAGTGGCAAAGCAGAAGTATTCTGCAGAAGCTTAGAATTACAGCTTTTCTTTTTCTCTCTTTTTTGTTTTATTTTTATTTTTAATTGCAGGCATATGCCTCTGAAAAGAAAAAAATAGCAGCTAGTATATTTATGCAATTTGTTCTTGCAAAGACTCCAGAGGATGAGACCACATTTTTTTTTTTACTAAGTTAACAGCTAAGTAAAGTACATAATTTCTAATGACCTATATCAGAGTACCTAAAATAATTAAAAATAACTTCAGACACTTCCATCTTCTTGGTGGAGCAGTTGCCTTTAACAGTTTTTCTCTTAATTTTAAAGCTCTAATTCATCTTCAAGGGAGAGTCTAGTCCAAACTCAAGGGAGATCAGTGAGATGTTTGTCTTTCCTTGCAGATTTTTGTCTAGAAGATATAGAATGATGGAGATTCTATAGACATGACTTGCAGTATCTTCTGTGTTATTTTTACTGTAAGAATATTTTCACTGTAGAGTTTTCTTAATTTTCAAGATTTAAATGAGAAAAACAGTAGCACTTTTCTGTTCTTTCTTCACTCTGTTAAGTTTTCATCAAGAATTAATATATACATACATGTAAGCAATGTATATGTAATAATAATGCATATGTACAGAGCTTCACAGAGTTTCACAGAACAGTCTGAGGTGGAAGGGACCCAGAGGGATCATCGAATCCAATTCTTAAGTGAATGCCCATAAGGAGATTGAATTTGTGAACTTGGTGTTATTACATATCTGTGTGAATGTGCAAATATATTGGTAAATTTGTCTATCTGTTCATAGGTAGGTTCACATACATTTTTTTAAAGCAGAGGGCCAGAACTGGTCACAAATATCTAGCTGTCTCCCTACAGCTGCTTCAGATTATCTGACATCTGTTGTGAGTTTATAAGGCATGGATTATGCACCCTAGGGTGTTGTTAGGAACGAAAGGGACCTCCTAAAGATCATTTGAATGCTGTATGTAAAGTTACCACAAAATTTTTTCCAGATGGCAATAAATACTTGAAGTTCTATTGCAGTCCTATATAATGACCATACCTATTTTGCCAACAGTGATACCTGAAACAGTGGTTTAAGAAAGCATCTCTTAAAGAAAGGAGCTTCATCTTCAGCTAATGAAAAAAAACCTTATATTTTTCTGTTCTGAGGACCAGAATTGTACTCTAAGCATACAAGAAACTCATAGAACTCAAGGAACTCAAAAAAGGAACTATTGTGGGTGAGCTTCAGCACAATATTTCTTGAAAATACACACATTATTAAAGCACATATTCTTGCGTGCCACATGTTCTTTGATCTGTTGTGATCTGTTATTAATTTCACCAAGCAGCCTCTACCTCAGTACAAAAGCTTTATGTATGTGTGTGTATATGACTGTGCACATTGTTTGTGTGTAAGACAGTACATATTCTCAGTTTAGCCACATTCAAATGTGAAAGGAGTGAAAGTTCATACTGAGTTGGAAAAATATAAGACCTTGGGTTTTGTTTTTGGGAAGATGCAGAACAAGACAAAGAAAAGGCAGATGTTATACTCCATTTATTTTCATCGGAGTAAAAACAGTGAAAGTAAAAATAGATGAAAAGCTGCTTTCAAAGATTGATGAGATGTTATTTTAACAGAATAAATGCCCTACATACACTAAGACTCTGGTAAGTAATGGTGTTTTAGATGACAATAAAAATTGTTTCTCATCAAAAAGGAAAGATGTTTTCCAGAAGTTTTGGATTCATCTCAGTGGAAGTAACAATCAAAGTGCCTGCTATGAATTTAGGAAGTCAGGGCAAATGGCTACTAGACTTACAAAGATGGCCTGTGCAATTGTTTTCCCTTACAAGGTCAGTGTCATAGAATTCACTGTGGGGGCATGACAATCACATCAGTATGATAGATGGGTGTCATGGGAGGGCCCCACTTCCTCTGTATAGTCTCAGTGTGGCCAGTACATCCAGGGTGCATCAAACTCATCTTTCTGTGCAGGCTACATGTGCCCAGTATATCTTTATGCAGATGGGAGCAGCATGCTCAGGCTGATTGCATCCCCTGATGTGCTCTGCACAGCACTTCCACTCTCATTCTCATCTGGAATTTCCTCAGTGAAAGACACCTTTGCAGAACAATCCCATCTGTGAGAAACAGAAGGAAAAAACACCCTGAAGAGGTGCTCCAGCACATCTTATGGAAGACAGAGTTAATTGCTATGGAGGTTAGGGAAATGAGGAGTTCACTAATGAGGCCCTGGCCTGAGTACTGGCATCACAATAATGATACTGATCTTTCAAGAGTAATTATTCTTGCAAACATATACATAAGAGTTTTGGGAAAGGAGGATAGTCTTAACAGTTGAGGGGCATAGAATTTAGAAATCTGAACATTATATTTTCATTGTTCCTGATCATCTTCTTCTTCTTCTTCTTCTTCTTCTTCTTCTTCTTCTTCTTCTTCTTCTTCTTCTTCTTCTTCTTCTTCTTCTTCTTCTTCTTCTTCCTCTTCTTCCTATATTGTGCTAATATCCACTGCACTTTAACAGTACCTGATTAATTTTGAACTTAGAAATGCTGAGAAAGATGAAAACTTCTAGAGGTAGTTATCTAACTAGTAGGTAGTTAGATAGGGGAGTTAGTTATCTAACCCTCGACTGAAGACTTTAATAAAAAAGTAGCATTTTTATGTACCATTTATATTCAAACTCTGAAGCTCATATCTTTCTTAATTAAGACAAAAAGTGATCAGAGTCTTCATATATATGAAATGTTTATATCATTCTCCTAGTGTGATATTTTATGATATTGTGATATTTTAAGACTGATGCTAGTATTTAATAAAGTATTATTTTTCATGAGGTAGCTCTTTCATGAGCTATTCAGGACATGAGATATCTGAATTCTGTGTGAACCTCAACATGAGAAAACTGCCTTACAAACCTCAGTTTTCTGGTAAAGCCTGTGGATTGTGCTGAGCAAATGGCACTGCTATTCTGGCTCTTGGAGCTCTGACACTGTAGAAAGGGACTAGAGAGAGTACAATTCAGAGCACGCTGAACCTGTGGTAGAAATTAAAGTTCATGGCTTTTACAGCACTGGGTAAACCGTGGTAGCAGGCCTGGCTCACACCATGATATGTGTATTTTATTTATTCATCAGTGAGAGTAGGTGTGCAGCTCAACTCTCAAGAGTGAACACCAGGTTATTTTTATCTTTCCTGTTCTAACAGACATCCAATTTGTCCCCAGGAATCAGAGACTAAAAGTGAGCTAAACTACCCCCAGATATGTGCATCATTGAGGAACCCTTAGGAAAGAGGAGAGGCTGACCTGTACAAATTTTGCATTTCCTTATCTGAGTCCTAGGGCAGGATTTCATCCCAAGAGTAGCATGCAGGAGAAACTCTGTTTTGCCCATGGAAAGCTGCTGAATGGGGAGGAAGAATGGAGATGGTGGGGTCCAACTTCAGCTTTAGATGCACAGCAATGCCTTATTTAGATAATGTGCCTGAATGGGTATATCATCAGAACTCGTGAGAGCTGAGATTCACAGTTGTCCTTCAGGGTAAGCCTGCTTCCTTCAGCAAACAATAGAGATGGAGGTGTAACAATGGAGGAGGATGCTTTACATTTGTGTGTAAGATTGACCAGGTTAAATTTATTTTAATAAGGAGCAACAGTCCATATTCCCTCTTCAAACAGTAGAGCTCTTATTTAATACTAGCACTTTTTTAGATTGGTATGAATTTTGCATTTGGTATTACATTAGAGAAGGGATATTATTTGATAACCACTGGAGATAGAATAATATAGGAAGGAATCTGAGTGGTACTGTTGCTTAAGCTATTTTTTTTTTTTTTATTAAAGTGAATAGGACTGAAGGTGAGACGCTGAGATGAATCAAAATATATCACAGGTAAAATTGTGAAGTAGATAGCAGCTTGAAAGCGCAACAGAACTGTAGAATCGTGGAAGACTCTGACCTGGAAAGGACCCATGAGGGTCATTGAGTCCAGCTTATTACTCCTCAGAGGTCAGCCAAAAAGATGAATGATATATCTGAAAGCACTGTTCAAACTTTCTTTGAACACCAACAGGCTTGGCACTATAAGCATTTCTCTGATGAATCTGTTTCAGTGCTTGACCAGTCTCTCAATAAAGACCTTTTTCTTCCAATATCTGTTCTAGATTTTTCCTTGACATAGCTTTAATTTATTCCCTCATGTCCCAGCACTAGACACCACAAAAAAGAGATCAGCATCCCTCTCTATTCTTCCCCTCATGGTGGATGTTGTGGACAACGATGACATCACCCCTATGCCTCTGCTACTCTAAGATGAACAAACTTAGTACCCTCAGCTGTTGCTCATAAGTCAAACCCTCTAGTTCTTTCACCACCTTTGTTGACATCCTTTGAACACATTCTCATATTTTTCTATGCTGCTTCTGTTGTTGAGCCCAAAACTGCACACAGAGGCCCCACCAATACTGAGTACAATGAGACAATGAATCCTCTTGATGCTAGGATGTGGTTGACCTTTTTGGCTGCCAGGACATACTGTTGACTCACACTGAACTTAGCATCATCCAAAACTACCAGATGCCTTTCTGCAGAGCTGTGTTCCAGCCTCTCATTCCACCATCTATACAACATCCATTTTACACCATTCCAGATGCAAAATCTGACATTTTGTCCTTGTTAGACTTCATATAAGGGATGATTGCCCAGTGTTACAATCTCTAAAGGTCTCTTCAAGACCTCTTTGCCCTGAAGTGGCAAATAATAAGTGGCTCCTCCTAGTTCAATATTGTGGGCAAACTTACTTTTTGAGCATTCTGAGCCTGTGTTCAGGGTAACTGATCCTAAGATTGACCCCTGGGGAACATATTCGTGTCTAGTAGCCAGTCAGATGTTGCCCCACTTATCACAATAGTCTGAGCCTGACCCTTTAGCTGATCAAAATTTTAAAATACTTGGGGTTGAAAAGGATCACTTAAGTTCATCTAGCCTTGTGTCTCTTCAATTTAGGGCATGTTCAGATTGCTCAGGACTTTGCACTGTCAAAGATATCTGAACTGATTCCATAGTCTCTTTGGACATCTCTTGCACCTGTATTTATCTAATGTAGCTTGAGGTATCTTTTATTACTATTCATTAAGATGATGAATGGTGGGTAGGCAGCCTAGCTTCCTTTCCTTTCCCCTTTCCTTTCCCCTTTCCTTTCTCCTTTCCTTTCCCCTTTTTTTTCCCCTTCCTTTCTCCTTTCCTTTCCCCTTTCCCCTTCCCCTTCCCCTTCCCCTTCCCCTTCCCCTTCCCCTATTCACAAAATCATCACAAAATCATCACAAAATCATCACAAAATCATCACTTTCATCAGTTTTGTATTATGGTAGCATACATAATGATCTCTCTTGTCGTGTTGTTTTTACCTCCCCACTTAATGCATTATTTAGTGATTACATAAAACTTTAAAAAAATTTTTTTGTTAGGCCAAAAGGATTGTCTTCCTCAGTGTGTCCTCTGTAGTCTCAGGGCTATAAAGAAGCATCTAGGGAGAAAGATGGTTCTGGACAGGTGAATAAAACCATCAAAAAATCTGGTTATCTTTTGGTTTATTTTCATTCACTTTCTGTAAACCATTGATTTCTCCTCACTTTGACCATAACAGATGTGTTCCTACCCCAAATGCACAGGGAATGCATACTGAAACTTTTTCAAGTGAGGCTTAAGTGCACTCTATAAATGGTTTTATCAGTATTTCTTCTCTTTCCCCCCCACCCGCCCCCAAGTCTTTGCATCTCAAATCCACTACGTATTTTATTGGCACAATGGTGTTGCTCTGATTCATTAGCATAAAGGACTTGCTGAAAGATGACTCCTGACGGACCACAAATTGAAGACCACTGGGAAATCCTATGCTGCTGCAGCCAAGATGTCTAATCTGAGATGTAATGGATTGCTTTTCCACAGTATTGAGCAGCAGCAAAATTAACAGTGGGCTTCACTGTTATGGCACTTTGGTTTGGATTACTTTTTTTATTGAAATTTTTAAAGGAAAAGAATAGATCCACCACATGGTAAAGATTCAACTTTCTTTTAAAATGGCTACGTGTATCATATATGAAGAAATTGCAACTCTCTGCTTCTTGCTCAAGTAATTTTTTAGGCAACCCGCCCCCTAGTCTCTAATGTAAGCCTAAAGGCTATAAAATCAAGAATTTATTTTCCCAGCAAGATTTGTCACTTCTTTTGTAACTGTTAAAAGTGTATTTAAGCAGCATATTACACAATTTTCTATTTAGCATACTTATTCTTCTTGGTAAAATTATGTCACAAAGTCCAGCATCTGCCTAACTTTCCTGTAATCATCTTTCATCATGTAAGACAATTAAAAGATAAAAGTGAAACAAGATCCCAAACCCCTGTATTATTTTCTAGTTCTATAACCAAATATTTTGAGGTAGATTAAGCCCAGCAGCACAGGAGACAGTCTAGACTTTATTAGAATTTCTATAACATTTGAAAAATATTCAGATCCTTTGATGAAGTAAAAAGAAGCAAAACTTGTGAATCTCTTCTATGATATGTATTTATACACTCAGTTACTCTGAAATTAAGAAAGGGAATTCCTTGCCATATTTCTAAACGTTGAAAGAGATTTTATGTACTCAGTGTTTTGAGGGGTTTTTTTTTTATCTGGGTGATTTTCAGGACCAGAATTTAGTACCTGTTCCTCAAAATTTATACAGTCATGAGCGAGAATCTTTGACCTGTGAAAACCAGAAAAATTAGATGTGCATGCTTACATTACACAGAACTGAATGTTTAAGAATCTCTCTCCTGAGCAAATAAGATGACTTCAGGTCTCAAATCTATTTTCAGTTAATCCCCCATTTGATCTATTTATGCTACTAGCTGTCAGCTAATTTCAATGATATGATAAGGTCATTTGTATAGGTACTTGTTAGAGGATATATGATTAATGAAATTTTCACCACCGCCTTCAAAACACTGGCAGCAGTAGGAAGATTATTTAAACCAAAGAAGTGTCCTGAGTAAAGAAAACAATAGGATTGTAAACTCAGAGAAACCCTCAGGGAAAGGGACTCTGTTTACTATATTTATAGTGGGCCCAGTTTCAAGACACAGGAGAAGAAACACAAACATTCACTGCCACAATGGATTAGAAAAGGTCTCTTTCTGCAAATGTTAAGATCAGGCAGTAGTAGGTTAACAGGACTCTTACACTGCTAATAAATTGAAAAGCAAATGGCTACACAAATCTGATAAAATCTTCTTGATCTCTGAAGTTTGTGAAGGATTATTTTAGCAATTTATGTCTGAAGCTCTGTTAAATTCTGAAGGGGAGAAATTGAAAAAACAAGTGAGTACTGGAATTTTAGCCTACGTGGATGTAGGGTAGCTTTGTAGAAAAAAATCACGCAGTACTAGAAAAGAGAAAGAGATTCTTGAAACACTCTTGAAAACTGAGATATAATAATAAAATCTCACTTTTTTTTTTTTAATGTTCTATATAGTTATGACAAAAGTAGTGTCCCAAATATAAAGTTTCATTGCACTGGGACCAGAACTTTCTCTATGACGCTGTTTCTGTTGCTTTCTCAGCTCTGCAGTACAGGAAAAAAATGAAGAATAAGAGAGAAGCCATGGTGTTTAAATGACATGTACAGTTCCTGGAGAATTCTATGGAAACAGCAAAGATGAACAACATGGACAGACAGACAGTTAGCTCATGCATCTTAATCTCGGGATGTTTTGGGTGTATGCTTTCCACAACACTACCTGGACTGGATTGGGAGTTGGATTCACTGTATGTATTTCCCACAGAGAGAAAACCTTTTGCTGGCATTCAAGAGTGTCTCAACAAGTCATATCTGATAAAGAGTGATTCTGTGTCTGAGAAAAATTCTGCTAATGACAGCATTCTGTTAATGTAGTGTAATTTAATAAAGCCATTCTTGAAAGAGAATGTTGCCTCAAGTTTAGTGATATGCATATTATTTTGACTGCCAGAATTTGCATGAAATGAATTGGGTCATTTCTAATTATCCCCTTACTTATATTGTATCTTTCAAATATTTCTCAGATAAAGAAATATGGTCTAAAAAGGCTGTAAAATGCATAGTAAATGAAAAAAGCCAAAACCATGTTGGAAACACGGTTATTTCCATGGGCCAAATTCCAACTTTACTCACAACTGTGGCCAATACCACTGAAGTTAATGGAGTTGAAAAGGGTGTAAGTTAACTCAGAGTTGGCCTTGTATGTTTCCAGATTTGTCCCTTGTGGCTTACAACAGAAGGAAATTATTTGATTTTTTAAAAAAACAAACTCTGACAGCTTGAGGTGGAAGCTAATGTCTCTTTTTCTGCCAAAAATCATATAATTTGGGGTGGAAAAATATACTTTATAGTCTATGATGAAACTAAGTGCTTACTGGATGTCATACTGAAATGGGATTGTATTCTCCAGATTGCTGTACAGTTAGCATAATGATATATAATGGCACATTTTTTCCCCTGTTATGTATTTCCCTGCACTCTGGCTGTTACATAAATACCAAGTTTATTGTCTTACAATACGAAAATCAGTGTAGATTGATTGTCTTACAATCATTGTTAGCCATTCAGGGGACAGGGATTTGTATAATTGCTGCACAGTCTCATTGACTATACTATGACTATTCAAATGTCCATAGTCAAGCTGTTAGTGTAGCTCTTGACCTAAATGTGTGAAGTATGCTAGATATATAGAGGTCCCTCTGAAATCAGTGGAAACTACTATGAAGCTCAGCACCTTTAAAAGCCTTGCCGTCTGGCCTGTCTGGTTCTCATGCTTGAGGTGAAAGTGACAAAAGTGTTTGCCAGCAACTTACATGTGGCTTCTGCTTTTCTCTTTTTTGGTGGAAATGCAAAAAAATTTGGACAAACACTAAAGACATGGGTGATAAGGAGAAGTTCAGATATAGCATGAAACAATGGAAAAGTCATCTGGTTTTAAGTGTATACAGCAAAAGAAGGCTAATATTTCCCATATTACAATTATTCAATTGGACTTTCCATTTTTATATATAGGCAAAACTTGTGTTCTCAGAACAACAAGCATGCATAAGTATAGACATTTACCCTTTTTAATCTCTCTTTTGGCAGGAGGGAGACTATCTGGCATTTTTATGGAAACTTATGTGGTTTAAAACCTCAGCTTAGGGGAGGAGGATGGAGGAAGGGAGGGTTGGGAAGCAAGGGAATAAAGCAGTGACGCCAGAAGTTACAATAGAAAGCCAGATAATGGCCCTCAGGAGAAAAGTTTTTAAAGCCTTCTATTGTCTTTGAGCAATTTGGCAAGCTCTTTTGTTTGCACATTCATATACTTTTTGTATTTAGTTTTTAATAGCCATATCCTTCTCTGAAAAAACCACTTTCTCTAGACCTTAGTCTGCGAATTCATCAAGTCTGTGGTCTATTACTACTTTAAAAGCAGAATGATCTCTTGAGTTATAATTTAAAAAATGATAAAAACTGGAGATTGATAATAATTCCATTGTCAATTCAACTCTTCAAAAGTTTTGCCAGAGATGCTGAATTAATTGTATGTTTCTAAGGCATTGCCATTATGCATGGTGTTTATGACTAATGTAACACATGCATAATGTCTGTTTGAAGATATTATATTGCTCTTTCAAGTCTTATAGAACCTTTTTGTTCTTAAGAAATCATAGAATCCTAAAATAACTGGGTTTGGAAAGGATCTAAAAAAATCATCTAGATCCAAACCCCTTGCTGAGGGCAAGGACACCTTTCACAGTACAGGTTGTTCTGAGTCCCATTCAAACCTAACCTTGAACATTTCCTGGGATGGGGCATCCAAAACTTCTCTGGGCAACCTCTTCTTCTACTTCACCTCTCTTACAGGGAAGAATTTCTTCCTAATTTCTATACTCAACCTACAATTTTTCAAACTGTGAGTTTGAAGCCTTCAAACTCACCTTCCACCTTCTTGTCACTACATGCCCTTGTAAAAAAGTCTCTTTCTGGCTTCCTTGAAGGCTCTTTTCAGCCACGGGAAAGCTGCTGTTAGGTCACCTGGTCAACTTCTGTTGTCCAGACTGAACAATTCCATTTCTCTCAGCCTTTCTTTACAGGAGAGGTGCTCCAGCCCTCTAATGGTCTTGGTGACCTTTGGACTCGCTCCAACATGTCCTTCCATGTCCTTCCTGTGCTGTGACCACAGAGCTGATGCAGCCCTGAAGGTGGGGTCTCAGCAGAGCAGAGCAGAGCAGAGCAGAGCAGAGCAGAGCAGAGGGGCAGAATCCCCTCCCTGGCCCTGCTGCCCACACTGCTTTGGATGCAGCCCAGGACACGTTTGGCTCTCTGGGCTGTGAGTGCCCATGGCTGGGTCAGGTCCAGCCTCTCACCAACTCGGAGCCCCAGTCCTTCTCAGCAGGACTGCTCTGATCTGTTCATCCCTGGCCTGTGTTGGCACCAGGGGTTGTCCTGACCCAGGTGTGGCACCTTGCCCTTGATCTCATGAGATTTCCTCATGAGATTTCCATGGACTGACTACTCAAGCTTGCCCAGGTCCTTCTGGATGCCATCCCACACTTTAGGTGTCACCATTCAGCTTGGTGTCATCTGCGAATTTCCTGGCAGTGCACTTGATCCCTCTGTTCATGTCCTTAATGACGATATTAAATATCACTGGTCCCAGTATGCACCCTTGAGGGACTTCACTTGTCCCTAATGTCCATTGGGACTCTGAGCCATTGACCACTACCCTCTGGATGCCACTGTCCAAACAATTTCCTATCCATCTAACAGTGCAGACATTGAATCCACCCCTCTCCAATTTTAGAGAGAGAGATGTTCTGGGAGTCCATGTCAAAGGCTTTACAAATGTCCAGATAAATGGCATCTGTAACCCTTCCCTTGTCCACTGATACAGTCACCCCATCAGCCACAGGCTTGGTCAGTGAGGGCTTGCTCTTCATGAAGCCATGCTGGCTGCTTTGAATCAGATGTGTTTCAAATCAAAATGTGTTTTGCTATTTCACATATATGTGTGAAAATAGCATAGTGGATTCTCATTATGTTGACGTGACTGATAGTTCAGGCTACTGAGCTAACTGTCAGAAAAATAAACGTGTCTTGGTTAAAAGACAAATCCAATGTCACTTTCCATAGGTCTTAGCAACTCTTCCATGGCTTAGCTCTATAATGCAAGATAATTAATCTGTTTTTTTCTCAATAAATTAAACCCTCGTGAGTATTTGTGTCCATGTCTAAGAACAACACACCATCAAAACAGTGAGATTGTCAGGAGAGTAGACTGGTATGAAAGTGATTTGTGGAGTGTGTAGTACAATGTTACTTCATATCTCACTGGGAAACTGGAGAATTCAAAATAGTCTATTCAAAAGATAATGAGATTCTTGGATTCTTTGTTCTTCTCAGAATTTTGAAGGAAGTCACCACCACTTTTGGATGGGCTAGTGAACAGAAACTGTAACTATATTTAGTCTTTTCAGCATGTTAAATGTTTTTGCCCTCTCTGGAAATTACTGTCAGGGTACTTTTAAAAGCAAACTGGGCTTATGTCTGCATGGACAGATGTATCACATGATCTAAAGAAGATCAGTGTCTTTCCAGAGAAGCAGCTGGGATCCATATAACATGGACTGGAATATTGAAAAAAATTATATCTCATGGCTATTTTAGCAACTAGATCCAACATTTTCTTTCCTCTGCACAAAACCACAGAAACTCTGACTCAAAATAAGTGTTTATTCAGGATGGGAAGAGATGGGTATTCTTACTTAATTTCCTAAGTAATGAAGAGGTGGAAATAATTATAAGAAATGTAACTTCTTTTTCAGCTTTATCTACAGCAGTTTCCTGGCATTACACAAAGATAAATATAGGTAAATATAGGTAAACCTGAAAATTGAAAACAAATCATAGAAGGTTTTGGGTAGGAAAGGACTATAAAGATCATCTAGTTCCAACTACCCTACTATGGACAGGGGTGCCTTCCAGGGGTAGGGCACTTGCAATGTCTCTGGGCAAACTCATCCCTTACCTCACCACCCTCACACAGAAAAATTTCTTCCTAATATCTAATCTAAACCTACTCTCTTTCATTTTTCATCACTTTTTCTTGATGTCTGTTGCAACTCTGAGCTATTGACCACTACCCTCTGGACGTCACCATCCATTCTTATTCATCTAGCAGTCCACTTATCAAATCTCCCTCTCTCTAATTTTAGAGGGAAGGATGTTGTGGTGTACTGTGTCAAAGGCTGTACAGAAATCCAGATAAATGACATCTGTAGCCCTTCCCTTTCCCACTGTTGCAGTCACTCCATCATAGCAGCCAACTTGATTGGCAGGATGTTGATGAAGCCACGCTAGCTATCTTCCAGATGCCTTAACATAGCTTCTAAGAGGATCTGTTTCCAGTAGTTCTCAGAGTTCTCCTTTTGACCTTTTTTAAAGACAGGCACACATTTTCCTTATTTTCAGTCACTTGAGATTTCACCTGACTTCCAGGACTTTTCAAATATCATGGAGAGTGAAAGGGACTCTGGTCCCCTACTCCCTATCCTACCATCCATCCAATTGAGAGGTGTGGAAACAATGGTTGCCATTGAACATTGAGACAAAAAATTTGTTGACTAGTTCCACTTTCTCCTCATCTGCTGCTTCCAGTTTTTCACCCTCGTTTATCAGAGGGGGTCATCTTCTTTGACTTTCCTTTCCTGGTTCACATGCTTTTAAAAAGCCATCTTCAAGTCCCTTACCAGGTTCTGTTGCAGCTTCATCTTGGACTTCTTCACCATAACCCTACAAAACTGTATTTCATCTCTATATTTTTCTCAGGTTATCTGCACTTATTTCCATTATGTGTGCATTTGCTTCTTGCCCTTTAGTTGGCCCAGCAGTTTCCTACTAAGCCATGCTGGCCTCTTGCCTTTTTTCCTTGAGTTCCTACTCCTGGGAATTGCCAGCTTTTAAGCTCAATGGACCACTTCCCTACAAATCTCCCATCTCTTTTCAACTTCCTTGTCTCTGAGGGAAGTCTCCCAGTGAATCCTGTTGACTGTCTCCCTGAAGAGCTGGAAATTTGCTTTCCTGAAATTCAGGGGCATAACTTTTTCCTGATTTGTATCTCCCAGTACGGCAAATGTATGATCACTGCGTCCTAATGCGTGATCACTGCTGCCCAGGCTCCCCCCAGTTTTGATGTTCAAGATTAGCTTGCCTACATCAGATCCAGTATTGCATCCCCTCTGGTAGGGCTGCTGTCTATGCCCTGGCTCAAGAAAGTATCCTTCATGGATTTCCTGAGTCCTCTGGATTGCCTGTGATATTTTTTTCAGCAGGTATCAGAGTGGACAAGAGCCTATGAGTGTGATGCATCCAGCAGGCTGGAGCAAGAAGTCTTTGTGAATCCAGGTCCCTTCATCTGCAGTAGACACCACCCATGGGGATCCCTTTGTTGATTTTGTTTCTGATTCTTACCCACAGACTTTTGACCTGCCCACGGTTCTTCTGCAGATACAGCCCTTCACACTTAATCCATCTCTTGATGTAAAAGGCAGACTCTCCATATCTTCTTTCTCCCCAGTTTCTTCTGACTACCCTGCAGCCATCGATAGTCATCACTGATAGTTTCTCCCACCAAGTTTCAGTATGGACAACAAGGTCATAACTTCCTAGCAGCAGAGTGACTTCCAGCTTCTCCTGTTTGTTGCCCGTACTGTGTGTATTTTTGCACTTCAGGTGGGCTGATGGGCATGTTGCTTTCCTGGAGGAACACCCTTTAAATACTTTCATCTATTTTCCTGTTTTTTTCCCCAGTTACCTGTTTTTCCCTGTTTCCCTGTTACTGGTTCCTGCTATGCCAGAAGTCTCTAGCTCATCTCTGTAAGACTGGAAGTGTGGCCCAGTATGGCTAGCATTCAGAGCCACTGGCAGTGGGCCCTTGGTAGCACCCTGTCCCCCTAACCTTGGCCTGTCAGCCCACAGCTTGCCAGTGTGATGGGTCTCTCTGTCCGATCACATCTGGTTTAAAGCTCTGTCAATGAGCCTTGCTAGTTCCATTCAGTGTAAACTGTATACTGCAGTATTTTCAATCTTGTGAGCCAAATTGTCCTTAAACAGATGGATCTAATTGTGATTTACGAGTGCTTGTCTCAGGAAACAGAATTTGGCTGTGAATTTGATGCATGTGTGGGACTGAGTGTGCAAGCCTGCCTGGGTACATATGCAGATATTACTGAGGTAAAACCCTCTAGGCTCACTGGGCAAAGAAAGAGAAAAAGGTGAGTTTGTTGTTCTATTGCTTGGATTTTAGCCTGTCCATTGGAAAGAAGTTAGAAGACAATACTGAATCAGGTCCTTATGGTTCATTGTAATGTGTTCATCTATTTTAAATAATGGCAAAGGCTATTGCCATCCTAGTCAAGAGCCAATATCCATTTTTTTTGTTTTTCGTAAAATTCTAAAAGGAAATTTTAGATATTTTTTCCCTGTGCCAACAGGACTGGAAATAGTGCCATCCTTGGAAAAAATGAGACAATTTATGTCCTTCCTTGTTAGGTGTGAACCTCACTGGCTAATGTACAACATTAAGTCTGATGAAATGCTTTCTGAATCATTGAGCTGTTTAATTTAAATAAGCAAGTACATTTATAGGATAGTGCATACTGAGCTATGAGCATATGCATTCCACTTGTATTTACTCTGCACATTTTGTGGAAACGTGAGAGTTCCAGATAGGAACTGAAAGTGTAGATTAAATGGTACGATTTTTCTGCAAGGAAGCTATCTTTACAAGGCTTTGAAAATGTCCACTGATTCCTCCAGCTTCCCATGCAAACTATTTGAGTAGTAATGGTGTTCATAAAAACTACTGCCTCATCACAGCTGATAGACCTGATGCCCTATGTCAGTGCTAATCATTACCATCACCTAGTTACCATTTTCATGGCTGAATCCAGACTTCTCGTGAGCTTTGTTATTAATCTTTGATCTACTTTGAAATGGCTGATCAGAGTCATAAACTTAACAACTCCAGCAATTGCTGTCAATGATTTTATAACACCCTGAAATGAAATAGATTGGTTTTTTAATAACACCTTCTAATAATTGCATTAATGCAACTGTCAAGAACATTGAAATTCAATACAACTTCAGTTTGATCTGATAATGTGAACAAGGTGCTGGCTGAAATGAAATTCTGATTGGTGCTTGGCTCACATTTCCAGAATATACAATGAGCATTCTATCAGAATTATAATTTTAAACCCTCTTTAAACTTCTGTGATATCCAGGTTTATACTAAGTTCTTTCTGAAAATGTAAATGTGGTAGTTGATTCTGCTACTCCTTCATAGCTTGCAATTATCTTGAATCCTTTACCAATTATACTCAATCAGATGCTGTATTGACTGCAGAAGAGATTTCAAGATCTGCCTCACAGCTATTTCTCATTATTATAATCAAAAGCGTATGTTTTGTGATGAGCTCTGTGCTTTCAAATGGAGTTTGGGAAAAAGGACTTCTCATTTGTAGACAAAATTCAGTCTCAAGGGTTTCTAGTCTTTCACAAGTTGCCTCTGAATAAATTTTGATTCTTCAAAATTTAGGATGTTTATTCTAAATGACACTTCAGCATTTAATTTTGGTTATTTATTAAATGTGTGAAAAGCCCTCAATTAAATGACCCAAGTTGTCTGTAGCTGATCTGAACTGGGAAACAAACTTTTACAAAAGGCATGAAACATCCACCTCCATATGTGGAGAGTATTTAATTGCCACTGTTTTTTTTTGGTTGTGGGGTTTTTTTTTTGTTTGGTTGGTTTTGGTTTTTGTTTGTTTAGTCTTTTGTTTTTGTTCTAACACTATAGAATGTTATGTAAGTGGATTTTTTTCTTCCTGCTACCCTTATATAATATTTTAAAGTGGATGTTTATGAAATTTACAAACGAGCACAGACAGTGACAGAGGAATTGTATTATTAACATTTAATTCCAACTACATGACTTTTGAGATTTTCCTTCTCCTCACACTCAAAAGGTCTGCTTCTGCTCTGAAGGAACGTCCTGAAGGTACTGATATATCAAAAACTTGGTCTGTGTAATTTCTCAAACAGTCATTTGTCCAAACTGTTTTTAAAAATTCTTAGTACCAGAGACTTTGTGACATCCCAGGACAACCGACACTAGTAATTTACTGTTTCTACAGATACAGCCCGCTTCATTGCTTTACTTGAAACTAGACTTATGTTTTCTTGCATGCTTTATATAGCCCTTCTATGTCTACCTGCCTATCCTGCAGTCATGTCATGTAGTTCTCAACATCTTTCAAGCACTGAGTAGCAAAGTGTCAGCAGAGGCTTTGCTGAGTACACTGGAGGTGGAACTTAACAACCTATGTTCCTGCTAAAGCATTCCAGGGGCAATATATGCTTTTCCTGAACCCCTTTAACAGGAGTTACTAATACACAACAGAACTGACTCATTATCAACTCATTGGAGATATTTTTCTCTATATTTTCTAAGTAGTTATTGCCAGCTCTGCCCAAGTATATGCCAGGTAGCTAACTTAATGAATCATGAAGCCTCTGCAATTCATGGAGTTACTCTTCATGAATTCATTATGAATAGCTTGATGCACTGGATTTTACTTTTCCAGACAGGTTCTCAGGAACACCAATAAATTCTTTAGGTTCACTTTATGTTTAAATTCTATTCTCCACTATATCTGTATATCTGTTATGTGTGAATTTGTAGAAGGGCTATAGGGGTGGCTTCTGTGCAAAGCTGATAGAAGCTTCCCCCATGTCTGATAGGGCAAAAGCCAGACAGATCCAAGACAGTCTCTTTGATGACTGAGACCACAGACATCACCAGCCTCTGGAATAATATATTTAAGAAGCAGGAAAAATTATTGTGCAGGAGCAGCTGTGGCCAGAGTAGAGAGGAGAGAGAATGTGTAAGACAGCTCTGCAGATGCCAAAATCAGTGAAGAAGAGGGAAGAAGTGTTCCAGGTACCAAAGCATGGTTTTCTCAGAAGTTTGTAGTGAAGACCATGGTGAAGAAGGTTGTCCCCCTGCAGGGGGGAGGTCCACAGGTGAGCAGATCTGAAGGATGCTGTGGCTCCATGGAGCAGGCTCCTGCCAGGTGGTGTGGCCCTGTGAAGAGAGGGGCACACAATGGAGCGAGTTTTCTGGCAGGACTTGTGACCCTATGGGAGACCCAACTGGAACAGGCTACTCTGGAAGGACTGCATTCCATGGGATGGACCCACACTGGAACAGTTTGGAAAGAATTGCAGCCTGTGGGAAGGACTCATGTTGGAGAAGTTCCTGCAGGACTGTCTTCCATGGGAGGGATCTTATACTGGGGCAGGGGAAAGAGAAGAAAGAAACAATGAGACAATGGTGATGAACTGACTATAACTCCCATTCCCCATCCCTTTGTGCTGCTCAGGGGTAGGAGGTAGAGAATTCAAAAATGATGTTTAGCTCATGAAGAAGGATGGTGGTGAAGGGGTGAGGGGCAGGTTTATTAAGGTTTGCTTTCATATCTCATTATCCTATTCTGATTTGATTGATAATAAATTAAATTAAATTAAATTCTGTGAGTCAGTTTTATCTGTGACCCTAATTAGCAATGATCTGTCCTTGCCCTTATCTCAATCTATGAGCCCTTCATTGTATTTTTCTGCCTCTGTACAGGTAAAGTGGGGGGTGATAGAGCTGCTGTTGGGCTCCTGATGTCCAGCCACATTCAATCCACCACAGAAGATAAGTAAATATCTCTTTACCATTACAGTATACACATGCCATTCATAAAATACTGAGTAGGTTCAGGCCCAGGACAGGTAGCTCATACAATGTATCTTTAGGTCCCTTACTTCTGACTTCAAACCTTTCAGTCACAACACATTCTCAACATAATCTTTAATGGCTTGAGTGAGCATCACACAGTTTACTAAATATGTATAATAAAATCCATTAATATTTCTTAATTATCTCATTTTTTTACTCAATGGTTCTGCCAGCTCTAGTACATATGTCACAGAGGCAGCATACATGTCTATACACTTCTCTTGAATTCCACAGGGTTAATTCATGACAACACTTCTCTTGAATTCCACAGGGTTAATTCATGACAATTGTACATTGCAAAATAAGATATAGTTTAAGTATCTTTTAATATAGTTTAAATATAGTTTAAAAAGCTTCAGTACAGATTCTCAGTGATGCAATATTGACGATTATGTTGTGTCTCTGTCTTCCTTCTTCATTGTCCAAAGTACTGATGTATGTGCAAAAACTACATAATACTTTGAACAGCATATATTAAAAGATTAATTCAACAATATCTTAGTCTGTCCAATGGTTTCCTATTAATTGGATATTATAAGAAATAATTTAGTAGAAATGTCACAGACGCTTGCCATAAGTGTGAATATTAAAGTGTACAAAAAATGTGACATTAGATATATTCACAGCTAGAGGAGAGTCACACAGCTTGCTTATGAAAAACATATGAAAGACAAAAGGCAAGATAAAAGTTCACTGCCAAAAATTATATTCTACATGTGTGCAAGTAGACAGCATATGTTCAGCTATAAAGACCATGTAAGAAATTCCAGAGCCATGGGAAATTGTGTATTCACCATATACGTTGGACTTCCTAACCTGTCCTCCGGTCACTAATCCAACTTTCTTAGGATTCATTTTGGCATTCAAGTTCCTAAATACACTCAAACAGATGTAACTCCTTCAGTACAGTTCTTACAGGAATGTTGTCCTTCCTGCATCAAATTCATTGGTGTGCACCCTGGACAAAATTTCATCCTGGACCAGGAACAGGTTTGAATTTCAATATTCAAGATTTCCATTGTTAGTGCAGGAGTTTTGCGTACTTTGAAAGCTAAATATCAAATAATTTTAAATAACCATAAACATTTTAAATTCTAAAATTTCAAACACTATTTTCATTTTACTAGACTGCCTTTTCATAAGTGGCATAACATGTACCTGAGAAAAGTAAACATGAAACTATTTGAAATGTTGAGAGAGATGATAGGCAGAGAGGTAGATATCACTGCAGATTTCTCACACACAAATAATTTTCAAATTTTTTTAGTCAGTAAATTACAAATAAACTTATTAATATAAGGTAAATAAACTTTATTAATATCTTTGAGTTCCTTAGACTGCAGGCACATGAATGAATTATGGGTGACATCTTTCCTGTATTTGAAAGACTGAGTTTTAGAATAAGTTTAGAAAACATGCTCTATTTGGATATGCTGAAAAAGTCTTTTCTGCCAAACTAGTTACTAGGTAAGCAAATATGGTAGAATTTTCTTTCAGACTGTGTAAGTGTCAGTATGTGGTATAATAGTGCTCTTTCTGCACTGATATTAATATGATAATGTATTTGATTTGACTATAAACTATCATTTTTAAGTTAATCAAAGTAACTGTCATGTATGTCTCAGTGTTGCACAAAAAAAAAAAATAAACTAAAAAATCCTGTCACAGTTCTTTACAACTGGAACCAAGAAAGAAAAACCTACCACAAGTTAATACAGCAAAACCATGAAAAATTTCTGCTGTAGCTGAAACAAAGTCAGCCTCTGCTAGGTGTGTGTCTGGTAAAAGAAGAAGAAAACATTAGCGAGCCTGAACATACAGATTAGGAGATATGCTGTATTTACAGCTGCTGCTTCTCTGAGGAAACATGTGACTCAAAATACCAAGAGAATCACAATAATGATAGATATACAAATCCCATTGACATTGTAGCTTCAATGCAAATTATAGATTGTAAATAAGATTCATTGTAATTCAATTTTGCAAAGAACTGGTATGGTTTTGAACAACAAGGGGATGTTCCACTGTGCACTGCAGAACTCACCTTTGCAGCTCACTGACATTTTAAGCTGTTTTTCCACCCATTTGCTATGTCTGGTTGTATGTCAATGACATTCTGTCTTTTACATTAATGTCATCTGAGTTTTGTTGTCATAGCTATAGATGGATCAATGCCTAACATCATGCTAAACAATGGGAAAAAAACCTGAAGTTATCTGAAGTCTGCAGCTCAGTGAACTTGAATTTTAGGGAATTTTTTAAAGCATGTACATTTACAAGATTAAAGAAATAAATATTTTTACTCAGTATCTCATTAATATCTTCTTTTCCCCCCTGGGAAAAAATTTCTAGCTTTTAAAAGTGCACTGCCAAGCAATAGCATTGGAAGCATATTTGTCTCAGAGCAGAAGTTTTACTGCTATTCCATTTGAATGCTTTCCAAACATTTACTTCCTGTAACACCACAGTAAGCTCCTACGGGAATGGAGTGCAAGGGAATTTAACGAGCACACAGCATTAACTCCAGATTAATTAACTTTTTTATTTGGATATGTCCAAGAACACCCCCAAACACAACCCTAGTAGTCATGCAAAAGGATCATAAGTATCTGAAAATACGGAGGTGTTAATTTTTCTCTCAAATTATCAGGAAATTTATTTTGTCAAAAATAAATTGATACTTGTCTTACAAGGTCTTGATTCTAAGACCTAAAGCTGGTGAAATGTAAATGTCTTTGGTATCTTACAAGGTTATCCCATCAAAGCTTCTTTTGGCTAGCATTTTTCAAGTTTCTGAAGAGGAAATAATCTAAGAAATTGACCTTTATTTAATCAGATTTGAACTCCTCACTCAAGGAATAAGACTTTCAAAATTTTTGTTGCAACGTTTTATGATTAAAAAATACTTTGCAATTTTGCTAAGTTATGGATTGGTTTTCATTTGAAAGGGATAACTTTTTTTTTCCTGAAAATTTCTTGGGGACCTTCACAACTTTTCTATGCCCTGTTTTGGTCTCTTTTGTATGTCCACAGGAACCTTGTCTGTAACATACTGGTGACCTCTGGCTGGACCATTCAGGAATAAGATAAGGATTTCACTGTGCTACACTGAGTATTGAATTTGTATGCATGCTACTCAGTGTGAAGTACAGTTCCTAAAATCAACAGATTAAATTTTTCTGTTGGAAAACAACTAACGCACACCATAACAATGATGATTATCCCAGGTTTAAAATATACACTCCATATTGATCCTAATAATGGTAATACAGGAATGAATTATATTTTGTGTTCCTCGAATAGAGGAATATATGTGAACTGAATAATGAAAGGCGGTTTAAGTATATTCATTAGCACTATTTACATGGGCAAATACTATACAACATGGAAAAATGGAAATTAAAAGTTGATTTTCATAGTCACATGGATGAAATGAGATTATAAATTGTTCACATTAGCTGAAGTCCTCCTTTACTTTCAAAATATAATGTAAAATAAATCAAGCCATACTTACACATTTATGTATTAGCTAAGTTTGTCTCAGGAACTCTTATTAATCAGTGCAAGTATGTGATTGATAAATTTATAACTCTAGACTCTGTATCTGCTGAGCTTGGATTTTCACACAGTATAATTTCTTTCAAATTTCCTCAGAAGAAAAAAATTGTTGTTGTCTTCTCTCATCCTGTCAGTCTAAGAGTTCTCTAAAGCAGATCTCTTTATTTAGCAAAGTTTTCTAAGATGTTGACCCAATATATTTATACTTTTAGGCATGATATTCCCACTGTTCACAGCCAAACAGGATATAAAGATCTCACATCATCAAGCAACATTTTTTTCTTCATTATGCCACTTGCATATTTCGTTAGTGTAAGAATTTTTGTGCCATTGATTTGCAGTGTATATTAGTATTAATTCTAATGTAAACACATGCACAATCACGTAAGCAAATGGACTGCTACTGAACAAACCCTAAAGTCTTTTCCAATTTCTTTCAGTTTAGAATTACATAAATAAGAGAAACAAATTTGAATATGTTTGTGATTAGAGATGAAAAATATGACTGTATGCTGGCATTTTTTTCACTTCAGTGACTTGTGGTTGTCTATTTCCCTATGTAATATATCAGATAATTGAGGTATCCCATGTGTCTGAGGCTTAATCTTATCCTTGGCATGAGCAGATCCCAGAGCCAAATATTCGAAAATTAAGTTTCCTTCTTCCCTTGTGGTTGTATGTTGACAAGTGCATTATGATCCATTTGTATAAATGATCTTCAAATAGCTGTCAGTAAGAGCTATGTTTAAACATTGCCATGAAACTTCCTAAGCAGATCAGTTTACAAGAGCAAACTGTCAAAGAAAGGAAGTTATCAGGTAAGCAAAACTCTTCTTGTGTCTTTCATGACCGCAGGGAGCAGTCCTATCTGTTGGATTTCTAAAGCCGTAGTATCTCAGTCTAGAGAGAAAGAACAAATGATGGAGAATAATGCCAGATTGCTTAGGACCTAGGAATCTGGTCCCTAAGAAACATGCAGCATTGCTTCAAACATAATTTACAGAAACACAGAGTATTCTGAGTTGGAGGGGACCCACAAGGATCATTTAAGTCCAACTCCTAAGTGAATGGCTCCGGTGGATCTTGGCATTACTAACGCCATGCTCTAAGTGACCTAATCTCATAATACTGGTGGAGACTGAAAGCTGAGGTTCTGCTTCTTTGGAGGATCAATGGGGATAAACAAAATGTTTTGATAGAAACAGTGTAGATATTTTTCAAACTTTTAAAGAATAAGAATTCAGAGAGCTGAAATGGCGCTTGCAGTGCATTACATGCACTGTGCCAACTGGTGCTTGATCTCTCTGATAGTTTGTTATTTCAAACTGGCAATCTATCTAGCTCTAGAGACACTTCTTAGATGGATTTATGTTTTAATTACTCTCCAGGTTTGCCCTTACACATTACCTTGTGTCACAGGTACAGCACTCAATCTTGACTGAATGTCTGTGGCTTGAATCTGATCCCATCTCGTCTCTTTCAGCTATGGCAAACTGCCTCTGAGCCAATGCTCTATGGACAAGTGCCAATTGCCAGTTCATCACCCTTCTAAATACTGACTAATTTGCATGACTACAGGGATGCTGAAATAATCTCAGAGGATGAGAAGCTAGCAATGTGAGGTATTTACAAATGGGCATGATGACAGTTTTTAAAAGGCTGTGCATATCTGACCCCAGGACAAGCCTATGCAAAAGTCCTGTTTAGAGAAGTGATATTCTGATGGCATCTGCCCAGCTCCAACATTATCTGATTTTGATATATGCAGGGAAGACAAATAAGGTACGGACAATTGTCATGGGCAAAGGAGTACCAAAAGTTCTGGACTACAATTGCCTTTTCGCAGTGTTTAGGTATGACGAAGGGAGAATACAGCTGAATATTTACAGCTTTATATTTCTGCAACAAGTGACATACTTGAAAAAAGCTAAAAATGAATTCAGCAACAACTGTTTCACTTTAGTAACGCAGAAAGTCAAAGAGAGTGGCCTGGGACGGTGTGACAATGGGGCCTGTGATGGCACATACTGACATCTAAATTAGCAAGAAAAAAATTAATGAAGACAGTGTTGCTTCAGCGTAACAAATCCGTGGGTGTCTGCACAATTCAGAAGGCTGAAGCATGAGGAAGCTGGTCTGTCAGACTGGGCTTGGAGTACCTGGCAATTGGGGTCAGGGCCTGACTTCCTGAAGTCCCTAGTGCTGGTTGTGGCTAGTTGTGAACAGGCTTTGTACAGAGTATGGAATGATGCAAGAAGAAGGAAGAAGAGCCAGCAGACCAATACCTGACTCTGTTCCTAGTGTCACTGGCAAAATTGTGCATTCTTTGATCATGGGTTGGTTTACATTACCTGCTGGCAACAGATGGGGTACACTTGTAACAAAGGAGGAAAAGGAACTTGCACAGGATTTAACAAGACTCATTGAGAGAATTTTGGACTAGATTTGAAGGAGAGAGGGATAAAATCAGGCCTGCTAGAGATAAGCTTGAGGGCAGCATGACATTGTTTGAGGGGTGGTGTACTAGTGAGGTCACTTATGTGTCCATCTCAATAGACACAGGGGATGGAGACCATGCAATAGCAAAGACGTGTGGGCTGTTGATACCTTAGAAACCAGATGTGCCTGAGAATGGTGACATAAGCAGTAGAGCTTCTCTCCCTGGAAAGATGGCAGGATCAATATCCCGAATGAACTGCTTCTACACAGCATGGACAAGAAATGGTGGATCTGGAAGCCACTCTGCAGCAGGAATGCTATGACATAGCATCACAGAATCGTGGTGGGATGATTCAGGCAACTGGAATGCTGCAACAGAAGGCTTTGAACTCTTCAGAAGGGATAAGCGAGGGAGGAGGTGGGGTAGCCCTGTGTGCTAGGGAGTCCAGAGCAGTCCAGAGCTTAATGAAGGTGACAATAGGTTTAAGTCCTTATGGGTCAGGGAGCTGGGAAGAAGGCTTACAGAACAGATATCCTAGCTGGAGTCTGTTATGGACCCCCCAACCAGAATGGAAGGACAGATACAAAATATTCCATAAGTAGGTGGGAGAAATCTCATGATCATTGGACCACCTTATTTTCAGGGTGGGCTTCAGCTTAGCAGATGTTTTCTGGAAACAACACAGCTGGGAGGAAGTTTGTGGACTGTGTGAAAGTAACTTCCTAACTTCCTGTCACAGGTGGTGAGGGATTCAGCTTGGACATGCTGTTGTGAACAGAATGGACATGTGATTGATATGAAGGTTGGAGATAATTTTGGGCACAGCACCTATGAAATATATTTTTATTCTTAGAGAAATAAGGAGTACATTCAGCAAAAGTGCTACCTTGGCCTTCCAGAGGGCAAAATTAGGCCTGTTTAGGAGACTATTTGAGAGATTCCCTTGGGAGGGAGTTATGAAGGGCAAAATAGCCCCTCCCAAAAGTTCAACATTCTTTAAGAAGGAAATCCTAAAGGCTCAGGAGCAGGCTGTCCTGATGTGCTAAAAGATGAACCTTTGGGGCAGTAGACAAACTTGACTGACTAGTGAGCTGTGTCTGGAAGTGAGGAACATAAAAAAGAAAACCTGGGAGTCCTGGCTTATGGCAAGTTGAACATGAGTTAGCAGTGCCCTGGAAGCCAGGAGGGCCACCCATGCTCTGGGGAACATCAGGCAAAGCATCACCAGCCAGGCAAGGGAGGGGACTGTCCTGCTCTGCTCTGCCCCCACTTTGAGTGCTGGGGACAGTTTTAGGTGTCAAAGTAAAAGAAAAAACACAGTTATTAGAAAGTGTCCAAAGGAGTACTCTGAATATGGTGAAGGGCCTAGTGAGGAAGCCATCTGGGGGAGTGGCTGACATCACTTGGCTTCTTCACCCTGGGGAAGAGGAACCTGGGGGGGAGACTACACACAATCCCCAGCTTCCTCGTGAGGGAGAGCACAGGGGCAGGCACTGATCTGCTTCCTGGCAGCCAGTGACAGGACCTGAGGGAATGGCCTGAATTTGTGTCAGGGGAGGTTTAGGTTGGAAATCAGGAAAAGGTTCTTCACCCAGAGGGTGAAGGGCACTGGAAGGGGCTCCCCAGAGAAATGGTCACAGCAACAACGTGACAGAGTTCAAGAATTCTTGGACAATGCTCTCAAGCACATGGTGTGATTCTGATCAATCAGGGATGGTCCTGTGCAGGGCCAGGAGTTGAACTCAAGGACCTTCTGGGTTCCTTCCAAATTAGGATATTCTAGGGTTCTACAATTCTATGAAAATTTTTGACCTTTGAAAAAAGAAACTCAAGAGGACTACAGCATGTCAGGAACTTAAACAGGGAAGAAATTAGAAGCACTAAAACAAGAGTAGAACCTAATCTAGCTACTGTAGTAAAAGACACTAAAAATGTACCTATAAGTACATGAGTGATAAGAAGAAGACTAAGGAGAATCTTCATTATTGGATGTGAGTGGAAGCAGAGTAACAAAAGATGTGGAAAAGGTTGAGGGGTTGAGGTACTTAATGCCTTCTTTGCTCAGTTATTTTCCTCAATCTTTTGCCTCAGACCAGTTGTTCTGTGAGGACCCAGTCCCCTAAGGTGGAAAACAGGGATGGGGAGCAGAAAGAAGCTCCCAGAAGGCAAGGGAAATTGTGAGCAAGCTGCTACACACAAGTCTATGGGGCTGGGTGGGATACATCTAAGGGTACTGAGGGAGCTGGTAGAAATGCTTGCTGAACCACTTTGCATCTTTTAGAAGCAGTTGTGGCTAACTGGGGAGGTTTCAGGTGACTGGAAGTTGGCAGATGTGACACATCTATAAGAAGGCCCAGAAGGACTGGGGAGCTGCAGACCTGTTTCCCTGTACTGAGGAAGGTCTTGGAGCAGATCATCCTGAGTGCCATCACACGGCAAGTGCAGGACTACCCAGGAGTGTCAGAGCCAGCCAGGCTCTGGCTTGTGAAAAGCAAGCCCTGCTTGATCAACCTCATCCCCCTTCTGTGACAGGGTGACACACTTATTGGACGAGAGAAAGGCTGTGGATTTTGTGAGCCTTTAACTCTTTAAAGCCTTTGACACTTTCCCACAAGATCCATCTGGAAAAACTCTCTGCTCATGGCACACTGTTCAGTGGGTAAAAACCTGCCAGAGATTGGTGGGGCATGGAGATACATCCAGCTGGTGGCCAGTGACCAGTGATGTTCCCCAGGGCTCAGTACTGGGGCCAGTTCTGCTTAATATTGTTATTGATGATGTGGATGAATGGATCAAGTGCATCCTCAGTAAATTCACAGACAACACCACATTGGGCAGGACTGATGATCTGTTGCAGGGCAGCAAAGCCCTGCAGAGGGATCTGGACAGGATGGATGAATAAGTTGAGGACAATGGTCTAAAAAAAGAAAATATTTGGTTGTGCTGTAGGGTCAGAATAACCCACAGGCTGGGGCAGAGTGGCTGCAAAGCTGCCACAGGAAAAGGCCCTGGGGGTGCTGGTGACAGCAGCTGAACAGGAGCCCGCAGTGCCCAGGTGGCCAAGAAGGCCAATGGCATCCTGGCCTGTGCCAGCAATGGTGTGGCCAGCAGGAGCAGGGCAGGGATTTTCCACTGGCAAGGCCACACCTGGAATCCTGCGACCAGTTTTGGGACTTTCACTAAAGGAAAAATGTTGGGATGCTGGAGTGAGTCCTGAGAAATTCCACAAAGCTGTTAAAGTCTCATGAGGAGCAGTTGAGGAAACACAGGTTGTTTTGCCTGGAGAAAAGGAAAGTGATAAGGGACCTTTTAATTCTCTGCAACTACCTGAAAGGAGGTTGTGGTGAACTAGGAGTTGGTTTCCTCCCAAGTACCCCGCTTCAGAAGAAAAGGAAATGGCTTCAAGTTGCATCAAGAGAAATTCAGACTGAACATTAGGAAAAAATTTCTTCACCAAAAGGGTGGTGAGGCATTGGACCAGTCTGTGCAGGGAAGTGGTTTAGTCACCTTCTGTAGGGGTATTTAACAGACCCATAGATATGGTGCTTTGGGATCTAATTTAGTAGTCATCTTGGTTAAGTTTGGCTAATGGTTGGGTTGATGATCTTAGAGGTCTTTTCCAGTGTAATTTATTCTATGACTCTATGCATATGTATGTGTCTCAGTGGGAGATTAGAAAAATTTCTAATCCTACTTAGGGAACAATTTTTAGATTTTATGCCCCTGTGATATTGCAGGCCCTCTAGCCCCAGTTCCTCTGTGGAAAATCTCTGATATCTGTATCTATAAGAGCTTTTTAAAAGTTGATCTATTTTAGACATCAGAAGGCCATTGAAGAGACAGATGAAAAGTCCAGGACTGCTCTCTTCAGAGTTATTTTTTATTTCCATTCTATTACTCTCTTTTGCAATAATAAAAATGTATAGAGTTCTTTTCTCAGAGACAAGCCTGTCTTTTTTTTCTCCACTTCCTTTTATCCAGGTCTTCCTACTCTGGTTACATTTGAGTACTTTCGTGAGTGGTCAATACTGGTTTTATTTTCAGACAGCCATGACAGTGATAACAGCCTACTTTCCTGTAGCTAGGGAATCCAAAACACCTACTGATTAGGGCATAGTTACAGTAGAGAAATCTGCCTGGCAGAGTGTAAAGCATGAGTCTCCTGTTCAAATGTGCCCTAGGCCCCACATGGGTGAAAAGGTCACAGTGGCCCTATCTTGGAGTCTATCTCCTCACCAGATGAAACACCAAAGTGAGGTGAAGGGAGTATATCAGTTGGGGTGAGATGTTGAGTGATCTCCTGGGAGGGTGCAGTTCCACGGTCTAAACAAATATGACTATTAGACACACTAAATTATTTAATCATTTGAACTGAAATAGTTTAAAGTCTACCCTTTTCCCCAGACTCATTCAAGTAGTTTCCCCATGCTTAAACTAGAGCCTTCTGTCACTACAACTTTTTGTCTTTTCCTTAAAACACATTTACCTGCTCATCTTGACATCTGAAGTAAAGAAAGAAGAGGTATCTAAATGAAATGTAACTAATAAGTAGTATCTGCTTGCTTCTTTAAAGGGGTCAAAATAATAAACCTGAGATGAAGGAACTGTTTGTGATCAAAGTACAGAAACAGGAATAACATGAATCAGATATATCTGTGCTGACTCAAATATAAACAGAACTGGCAATGTATTAGTCAATAAAATACTTTCCAAATTTTTCTCTATCAAGTTAAAGAAAAGCATTTATTCTTAACCCCATAGCAATGAACCAAGTGTCAAAGTCTCAGTGTGATCAGTCCATTAGGCAAATGGGATTCTCTCAAATCTCACAGATGAGGTGCCAAGCTGAAAACAGCCTCCACAATATGTGCACCCTTTGCTTTTAACCTGTTTTCCAAGGTACAACCCTAATATAACCAGGGCAAGCAATATGCACAGGGATGCATCCTGTTACATCTCTGGACCTCAAAGGTCAGCTATATCAGAAACACTCTAAGTGCTTTTAACTTGCTGTTTTTATTTTAACTTACCTTTAGTGTGCATTGCATCCAGCTCTGTCATTGCACATTGGTGGAGCTTGTCCTGTGACAATCATGTGATTTACAGAGCTGGCTATGGAGACTAGAAATCTGCATTTGTCTGCTCATTTGTTTCATTCTGACTGTCCCTTTTTTTTTTTTTTTTCTCCCAGAATTCTGGGCAGAACTTCCAGTTCTTCAATTTCTTTATATTCTATGTTAGTGTCTAAGTGTCTATGCATGCAAGTCCTTGAAAGTTGTTATTATACCTTGTCCTATTATCCAGTTATTACACCATTCCTATTATCCAGTCACTACAAGGCTGCCTGTGAGCTTCCTAGGATGATATTAGACATATTTTGGGTCATCCCCTACCAATGATGAATTTTTTACTGTTCTTCTCTCTCTGCCCTTTGACCATCCACTGCCTAGTTTAATCCTGGGGAGAACTGTACTCACACAGGTATTTCACAAACAGCCCAAAATGGCAAGCTGTACACTGTTGCAGAGCAGAGATTTTGCATTCTGATGCAATGAAAGCAGGACAATACTCCAATATTTACAGTTAATATAATTGAAACATGAAGCAGAATATAAGTCTTAATGATATCGAAACTTTCTGGGGGTGATCATCAGTAGATGGAAATATTTACCAAAAAAAAAAAAGATAAAATAAGTGATGAAACAAGGAATAAAATAGAAAATAATGCAGAAAGTATGATTAAATCCCACTTCTGCTAGGGTGGGTTCTTTGTTATCCCCTAGTACTTCTGAATCTTCACCTTTACTTTCTTAGGAAACAGACATGAGGAATGAAGACTTTTTTTTCAGACAGCTGCACTGAATCCATTCTCCACCACATAAAAAAGCAATTCATTTGAGCTACTGCTGTCTGTCATTGTGTTCCATTTTTTCTTTCTTATCACCTTGCTTAAACTTGAAGGAAGCAGAAAGTTCACCTATGTCGTTTCAGCTGGCAGCTGAAATTCTTTCTCAGTTTTTTAATGGAAGCAAAAATAGCTCCCAAGATCGAGCACTAGGTGTCCTGAGGCTTTCTTGGTTAGTAAATGGAGATGACAAGACTGGAATGTATTCAATCTGTTGCTGTCTCCTGGGCATCATTTATAGATTCTCTGTCAACCCACAAGATCCTCTATTACTATGAACAGTGTAATTAGTTTACAATTAAAGTTAATCACAAATCTATAAAAGGAGCTTCCAAATATTGACAATGATTAAGAAAGTGAAATTACCATATATAGCTAATTAATTCATGGTTAGAAAATTGTGAAAGGAAATGAATTCTTAAAGCTCCTTATAATCCTGGTAGCAGAAATTGCTCTTTCCTACTTCCAGACTTAGCAATTATTTGTGTATCTCTGATATCCTGAAGGAGGTGATTATTTATAAAATATAAAAATAGTGTTTTCTGTCTCCTTCAGTTCTCTTCTAAAAAGTGTGTTAGAGCAGCACTTTCCTATGCAAAATGTCAATTGTGTCCATGTATTCCAAGTCATCTTTCCACAATACTGTCACCCTCCTGGGGCTACAGAGAACACCTTAGAAAGGAAGACTAGCCAAATATAAAGTGTTTGCCATAAGAAAAAGGTAGAAGAAAAAAAGAAATATTTGCTGACTTTTTTTTTTCTCTTTTTTACAGTCATTACTCACATCTTGCCCATACAAAAGGTATGCCAGCTTGAAAAAGGAATCTTCCCATCTCCTAAATTGTCATTCTTTATTTGCTTATCTGTATTACCCTCCTGTTAGAGACTGAAGCCTTAATGTTTCAGACATTGTCCAAACAGGAAGCAAAATTTGGGTTCTTGCCTCAAAGGACTTACAGTACCCCAAATGGATATAGGCACATGAAAGAATACAAGAAAGCAATGATACAATAAGAACAAATGGCAACAGTAGCAGTACATCTACAACACTTTGATTTGTGGGTTTGTGTTTTCTAATGGGTAGGAAAAAAATAAGAAAATTTCAAATACATGATGCTGAGAAAAAATTAGGTACAATAAGGAAGGAGTATTATGCATGTTTATGGGAAAGTTTTGGCATCATGTAATGAGTGGTATGGGGAAAAAGCAGGAAAAAGTTTATTTCAAAATGTAGCAACTATGAGGTAAGGATATACCATGGACCAGCCTTGATGAAATATGATCTACCTAATTGCATGTCTCATATCAGTAGGATAGTATTATACTGTGAGAAGTACTGAGAGTGAAGACAGATTACTCAGGCTTGATCTTATAGATTGAGGAGAGCTTGAGAAGGTGTTGAAAAAGAGGAGACATTAGTACATACCTGGGCAAGCTGTGCTTCTCTGACAAAATGGTTGTAAAGTACCAAAGGCTGCCAATAGACTGTGGTGTTTCTGTATTGTCTGCTTCCTTCCTTTGATTCATGGAGGGATCATGGAGAAATGAGCAGCAGTTTAGAGTCCATTATTGGATCTGACAGCACAAAACAATCATTGGTAGAAATGACAAAAAAGCAATACAATCATTCCTATGTTTTTCCTTCCTTGTGTGTGTGTGTGTGTGTGCGCACACCTGTCTTTTTGTGTTTGAGCGTGGGTGGGGTGTGTCTATTGGTGTAGTTTTTGTTTCCAACAGAGAAGTCTATATCCGGAACAGTTGCAATACATGGAAAATGCATGGTACTGAGAATTTCAGTGGTGAATCAAGAAAACAAAGGAGCATGTCCAATAGAATTTTATACAATGTTTGTGACAGTGGTAACAGGGCTTTTCGTGATGAGAGAAGAGATGGAGATCTGACTCCATATTTCAGAAGGCTTGATTTATTATTTTATGATATATATATTACCTTATAACTATACTAAAAGAAATAGAAGGAAAGGTTTCATCTCAGAAGGCTAGCTAAGCTAAGAATAGAATAGAAAAGAAAAGATAACAAAAGCCAGCTGTCTCAGACTCTGTCTGAGATAGCTCGGCCTTGATTGGCCATTAATTATAAACATCCAAGATGGGCCAATCAAAAATCCACCTGTTGCATTCCACAGCAGCAGATAACCATTGTTTACATTTTGTTCCTGGAGCCTCTCAGCTTCTCAGGAAGAAAAAATCCTAAGAAAGGATTTTCACAAAAAGATGTCTACAACAAATGTTGTAATGCAAAGTGAATTTTTCATGATAAGTGTTATTACAGTGACTGACCACTTGTGCTAAGCAAAGGTATGGACTCACATACAACTGTTTAAAATCTTCTAAGAATATGGTCAAAATTAGAAAGATATTTCTTATATTCACTTATATTCCATTAAGCATTGCTGCAAAGAACTGCTAAAACTGTTTACCATGTGAAAGCAAGTAGCTCTGTACATTGCCAGTTACATTGCAATCCCTGATGTTCAAGGTCTTACTAGTTAGCACACCTGCTTGAAAATTGTTGAAGAAGCAGGTGGAGAATAATCTCCTAGGCAAAGTCTCCCACACTGTGAGGGGATAGACCTTCACAAGCTGGCATGGCATTTGCTCTCTGGCTGTCAGAGAATGTCCTGCTGAAGGACCATATGCACTTCAAGGAAGCCACTATGGTGGCTCTGTCTACTGCAGTATAGGAAGAAGAAACAAATCCTTAGACCACTGAAGGCCCATCAGGGCTGCCCATACATCTGCACAACCCCTTCTGCAAGCACTCCAGAACTCAGATTAGGACTGAAACCCATCATCTATCTTGGCTTCATCTGTTTCGATCAGAGGTTGTTCATCTAAAGCAAATTAGGTACACTTTAGGCAAGCCAGAAATCTTAATCTTTCTATTGTCACTGCCAGAAATGACTTCCAAGAAGATGCTGGTAGCCACAGAAAATACAGAAATTGTCAGTACCAGTATTAGGAGCTCATTAATTGCTTATCCAAAATTAATGTTAGGACTGAGAGACCTCTCATAAGTTAAATGGACAGTTTGTTTTGTTGGTTGGAATAGTCATAGTTTCCAACCTACACTCCATCATACTATAAAAGTTATGACAGTCTGATGAATTTCTCAGAGACTAAAGAAAAGGTAATTTCACTTTTCTTTTAAAAAGTAAAATGAGGACCTTTGGGAATTCTCCACAGCCCCACTTCAGTAAGTGCTAAGATCATGTAAAAAAATCATTCTGGAAGCTATGTTGAAGCATAAGGCAGGTAGGGCAGTGTTTAAGGATGGACAATGTAGTGTCACCAAGGGAAAACTGCTCCTTCACAATTGTTGGACTGACTGCAATAGCAGACAAGAGAAGGGCAACTGATGTCATCTTCCTGGACATCTGTGAGGTATTTCACAGTGTTCTACAACAGACTTTTGCCTCTTAATTGTGGTGAATAGGCTTGATGTAGATAAGGAGCTAGCTGGATTGCCACATCTACTGAGTTAGCCAATGGCTCAATGTGCAAAGGGAAATGATCAATAAGTGGTGTCCCTCAAGGGTCCATACCAGGACCAGTACTGTTCATTACCTTCATCAATTACATCAACAGCAGGATGCAGTGCACCCTCAACAAGTTTATGGATCAGCAAGCTGAGTGATGCTATTGATGTGCTTGAGGTCAGGATGCCATGCAGAGGGACCTGGACAGGCATGTGGAGACAGGCATGTGAACCCCATGAATTGCAGCCAGACCAAGTGTAAGGTATTGCATGGGCTGATGCAATCGCCTGTATCAATGCAGACTGGATTACGGATGGATTGACGACAGTCCCAAAGAGAACTTGGGAGTATTAGCTGGCATTGTCTTCTTGTAGCTCAGAAAGCCAATTTCATCCTGGGCTGCATAAAAGGAAGTGTGTCTGAGAGATTGAGGGAGGTGGTTCTTGCCCTCTGCTATGCTCTCATGAGAACCCATCTGGAGTATTTCATCCCGCTTTGGGGCCCACAGTATGAAAGAGACATAGACCTGCTAGAACAGGTCCAGAGGAGAGCTACAAAAATGATCAGAGGGTTGAAATATCCTTCCTAAGAAGAAAAGCTGAGAGAGATGCAGAATTGTGTAGCCTGGAGAAGAGAAGGAGGCAGGCATACTTTATTGCATTCTTTCAATGGTTAGACGGCACTTACAAGAAAGAAGGAGGAGGACCACAGCCTGCAGTGACAGAATGGAAGTAGAGTTTTAAACATAAAGAGAGTAGATTAGATTATAGAAAGGATTCTTTAAGAAGGCTTTTTTATCATGAGGGTGCTCAGATACTGGTTTTCCAGAGAAGCTGTAGATGACCCGTCCTTGTAAGTGTTCAATGTCAGGTTTGGCAGAGCTTTAAGCAAACTGACCAAGAAGAAGATGTCTGTGCCCATGATAGGGAACTTGGACTAGATGATATTTTAGCTTCTTTCCAACCCCAAAAATTATGTGATTCTGTCATTGGCATGATAAGATGTATTGCGTGGCTCACAGCCGGTCATGCTTCCTCTTAGTGCCATTTTAGCCAGAGGGTAGAGGGTCTTGGTGTTTAATGCAAGAGTAATTGGCTTGTTTTTCTCAGAGGAAAAGATTTGGAAAAAGAAGGTCTTTCAAATGAAATGGTACTTCATTTTCCCAGCCATGATAATTTTGAATGCATGTGTATAATGTAATGTTATATACTGAGTAGAGATCACTCTGTAAATGTTTTTGTACCCAATTACAGTGCAAGGTCACTGCAATAAAGATCTGTTGGCTCTTGATCTGTATGATTTTCCTTCTGTCTGGCTGCTATTTACTTCACATTTTGCCCAATAGTCTTTAAACCTGAAGCAAACTGCATATTGAGTGGCTGCAGTGTATTAGATGCCTAAGATGTACGCCATGGTTCAAAATTTACTGTACAATATTTTCTTTTTCTTGTTGTATCTCTTCCCTTTTCCTCAGTTCTACTCTCTTCTTTACCTTCTGGGACTTTCTTAATGGCTTCTGTTCATCAGCATACATATATTTTTACTCTCCAATACTTTTTACAATCAAACTTCACTAATCCATCTCCTTGTCTTCCTAGCTGTCAGGAGGATAAGGGCATGCCAGAGAGCTGAACATGTAGGTATCTACCTTTAGAAATCTTACATGTGCTAGCAAGGAGGTAGCATCTTTTGATACATCAAGCAAAATGTTCTTAAGAAGACAGTTTGATTTATTCGCTCTTGCCCTTCTTCACTAAGTGAAGTCACTACCTCTTGACTCCTGATAAAAATCTCTTCAACGACTCTCCCATGCTATGTGTTCATGTTTCCTTCAAGTTACAATAAAACAAAGAATTTCCGGTCCTGCACTGCAAAGGAAGGCAGACTGTCTCTTCAATCGCTGATGTGGTTATATATCTAAGATACAAAGTATCATCAATCACTTTTCTTTCCACCCCCTACAAGCCTCAAAGATTCTTCAAAGCTTTTCTGTGTGACATGGCAGTAGGCTGATTTTGAAATTCGTTTAGTTAAATAGATTTTTAAATGTGCTTAAAAATTTTCCTGTCCCTTCCCCAGTGCTTTGCAGGCTGAGCAATGGACACCCCAAAATCCACAATTCTCATGGTGCTAAGTGTTACCTATTGGCTGATCTTAAATCTTTCAATCTTCCATCCAGATGGAATGGATCAACCAAAAATAAAGATTTTAATACAAGATTTCATGAGTGAAGGAGATGGCAAATTGAGGGAGGAGCATTTTCTCTGTACTTGTCTTTCCCCACAAGGTGTCCTGAATTTGCCCTTGCTCTGATTCATAATGTATTCCTCTAGGAGTACAACCCACCCTTCTGTTTCCATTTTTACAGCTGCAAATTGTGCTGAATACTAGATGGCCTTTCCTCACATTATTGCAAAAAGGGCTCCTGTTCAGTAAGCTGACAATCCTCCTAATTTGACAAACATTTCCTTTTTTTTCTTTGCCCTAAAATATTTGTCAGCACTAAAGCATGTGCTTTCTTGGATCTGCTGTGCCTGGCTGCACTGCTACTTTGTTTATACTAATACTGATTAGCCAAATTGGAAGGAGGTTTTTTGAGACCCTTGCTAATAACATTTTCTCAGCCTGAAATAAAGGTTTAATTATTTGTGGAAGGCAGTGAAAACATCACCAGTATGTGCTTTCTCTGCTGGGCTGCTGTCATCAGATCTCATATACAGAGTGTGTTCATACCTGGCAATTTCTGGGATGGGAAATGGCATCAGGCATGAAAATTCAGCAAGTGAGGGTAAAGTGTTAGAATCAAGCAACATGCTTTTTTGCCTGAGCCTTTACTGAACAGGTGCTTCAGCATTGTCTCAGGGTCCTGAGAGAAGTGTTTAAATTTAATTCAGAAGTAAAACCAAGCTCCCAACTGCTTGAGATGATTAAAAATCCCAATACTCTCTTCCTAAGAATAAGAGCATGACCCTGATAATTTGGCCAAAATCCAGACAGTGAAATCACATTCTGCCAATATGAAATATACCTGTCATTTCAACTGCAAAGCTATTCTGAATTCCCAAAAAAAACTGCTGTTGAGTTTCGAATGCTTTAAGTGGCTGCCAGGTCCGCCACTTAGGCACAGCATTTCTGGGACCTCTGGCTAAGTCTGCTTCCAAAGCACATACAAAGCAAAGAAATAAATTAAAGGCAGAATATGATCCTTATTTTCTATGGTAGCACCATTATTATCTCAAATTCCATCAAGCCACCAATTACTTTTTATTTTTCTTTTTAGTGATGTTGATTTGAGATTCCTTACAGGAAAAGGCATAATTGAAAGATAGATCTAAAAAGCAAGAGGTAGTGATAAAAATAAACCAAAACATGGTTAGTGGTTATGACACTTTAAACACCCAGACTGTGGATACTGCCTAAGAAATTTCATGTTTTGAGTTGGGTTTTTTTTTAAGTAAAAATTTAAAAAATGGAAATAATGAAACAGATGATGTAGCCATATTGAAATCATCTTATCTAACAATTACAGAGGTTTTTATTTTTTTAGTGACAGCTCTATAACTGCAGGGTGGGAATTGGAATGAAGTATTCAATAAAATCTGTGTGATATTTCCAGCCTCCTGAGGGACCTATGACACAAGAAAATTCTGTGTGGAATTAAATTAAAAATGACAATTAAAATATTATAAGCTGACCAGAAAAGCATCATTTTTTACTGTGCCAGAGGTGTGATTTAAATAGCCCAGGAAAAGAAACTGCATTTACATTATTCCATTTATTAATTGACCACTTATGGGAGAACTGGAGCTTAGGACATTTCTATTCCACTGCTAAAGATGATCCTGGAAGCAATGATTTTGCCTCGATTCTTTATACTAACTGGACGCAAGATATAGTTTGAGGGTTCTAACTAAGGAAAACTTTCTTTTACCAGAGACATCATATACTATTGAAACTGTGCAGATGGGCACGTATCATTAAAACCTTAGCCCAAGGAACCTTGGTTATAAGCAGTTTGTTAGGAGCACACATAGGAACTGTTAAACCTCAAATAAATAAATATTGCATATGGTCTCTGCTTCCAGCAGTGTTTTGGTCACTACCGTCTGTCACTAGCAGACCTTCTGCCTTTGGGCTCAATTTTGGCAGCTGCTTTCATTGCCCTCATCTTCTCATTCCATCCCTAGGTTTTTATTTCCTTATTTCTCTTTTTCTGCTAAGGGCTGAAAAGCCTTCCTGCTCTGTGATAAAGTGCCATAGGGGCAATGCGCTTAATTTGTTGCACCCCTCCTTCCTTAGAAATTGCAAACATGAGCAGATCCCCAGGGCTTCAGAAAATAACCCTATCTGACCTTACTCTATCTCTTCCTGCATGTGGATTCAAGGCCAAAGACAGCACTGGGTTTAGGTATTTACAGTTATTTTGCATGCCTGAGAGGCAGCAGCACTGGCATGAGCACAGGACATGGCTGAGATGTGCCAGGTACATTGCAGCTCATCTATCTTGCTCCTGCATGTGCTGAATAGTAAGGCTGTCCCTGGACCCAAAGGTGCCATATGGGGGACACAGTCCATCTGAGGAAGGTGCCACACTTAGTTCTCCAAACATTCTCCTGGACAAGAGATTGCACCCTCCTGGGAGATTTTTCTGAGAGATTTGCTCTCCTAGATGTCCTTTTGTAACACCTCTTACTACTGCTCTTTAAAATGGCCTCTGTGAGCTCTGAAAGTGCTCATTGAATTTGATAGAAAAGGAAAAGGAATGTCTTTGGTGAATGTAACTTTGTGCTTGAGTCAATTGGAAGTGTTGGCCTGATGCAGATAAATATTTTTGATATGTGAGGTAGCCTAGATGTGCAGAATTACCAAAAGTTTGCAAGTTTAGATCATGGTAGGCAAAAGAAGATTTTTTTAAGTTTACTTTAAATGGAATCACAGTTTTTCTTTACAAAAATGACTTTCTTCTTTACTTTATGACTTCCTTTCTCAAACTCTGCCCATTATTTTTCAAATGTTATCTAAATTATTAGATGTAATATCAAGTAGGACTAGATAGAATATAATCTATCATGTCCATAATTTAATCTGAATGATGGGGTTAGAATCATATCTCAAAGGCATACTACAATTTTTCTTCCTGACTACACATATAGTAGCGATATCAAGCATTTAGAACTCATGGGTTCTCCACTGCTACTTTTCTAATGTCAGAGCTTCCTTGGTGCAGTATGCTCTAAGAGAATATCCTTTCTGAAACACACAGCTGCTTAAAACTGGCGAATTCTTGGTGTTCTCAAATTAGCTTGAAATTAAACTATTCTCTCAGTTACAATTACTTGTATCGGTAGTTTCACTAGGTTGATTCCCAGTGTCAGAAGGGACACTTTTTTCCCAATGCACAGATTAGAAAGTGAATGCAAGCAATGTGATATGCTACACAGGGCAACATGCAGGGAGCTAAAGAACAAGAGCAGTCTTATGTGACTCACAGCCTCGTGATAAATAGTAACAAATGACATGCTGTCATTGGAGACCTGCATTCATAGAGAAAAAAACAAAGAGCTATGATAAAACTTTAACCTTTAGCATCCAGCATATATTTTTACAGCAAATATACATGTGGGTCAAAAATTGGTTTTGCAGCTGTTAAACACTGATGACAACACAGTTTTGTTTTGTACAACCAACGACCCCCTGTGAGGATTGAGGATTGCTTGTGAGAGATGGGATCCATCTGATCAAGCAGAACAAAAAGCATTTTGCCAGCTGGCTAGCTAGCCTGGTGAAGAAACACTTGAATTAGGAACAGTAATGTGAAGAAGTGATGAACAAGATTGGGGTGTTAAGTTGATATAAATACAAGGGATGTTGTAATCAACAGATCAGGGCAGAAGGTGGCCCCACTCAAATATATCCACATAAACAGGGAAGTGCCTACCAGACAGAACTGCAGGGAAGATTCCCCATTAACCTTCCTAGGAAAACAGGATGCCTTATGCCTCTCTGAAGGGGGCAAACTGTAAGACTTAAAGGTCTGTGTGCACTTAGAGAGTTGTTATCTCATTGGAATCGTGGAGACATGTTAGAATAGCTCACACAGCTGGAGTGGATGGACACAGGCTATCAAGAAAGGGCAGCATGAGGGGACTAGCCTTTGCATGAGACTGCATCGGGGTGCATGTCTGCAGACGAACAATGAGCTGAGCAGAGCTGATGGGTCTGGATTAGTGGGAAACCACATGGATGACAATGTGGTGGGTGCCAGAGACTGCCTTACTAGGAAGAAAATGTACATGAGGCTGTCTTAACACAGCTGGAAGAGTCCTTATGTTCACAGGCCCTATGTTTTATGAGAGACTTGAAGCCCAACAATATATGTCGCAAAGAGACTACAGCAGTGGGAAATCCAAGCCATTTTGGAAGAGTGTTGAAGGCACTTTCTTGACGCAGATCATCAGGGAGACAATGAGAGGAGATGCTCTGTTGGATGTCACACAAACAGGGAAGAATTGATCAGGATGTAAACCTCAGGAACAGGCCATGGTGTTCATGAGGTGATAAGGAATCTGAACGATGGAAACAGAAAAAAGTAGGGTCACAGTTTAGACTTTTGGAGAGATTCTTCAATATTCTCCAGAAATCTGCTTAGAAGAATCCCATGAGTTGCAGTCCCAGAGAGAAGACATGCAGGAGAACTGATGGATTTTCAAGGTTTGCCTTCTCCAAGATCAAGAAAGGTCCATTTTGACAGGAGGATTTAATGGATGATGATGGAGCTTCTGACTGAACTTAAACATAAAGGAACATTGAAAATGTGGAAGCAGAGAAAAAGTACCCTGGACTAACATAAATAGATAAACACTGGACTAACATAAAGGTATTGGATTAGGAAAACAAAAGCCCTTCTGGAGCTGAAGGTGAAGTGCAAGAAAGAAAGAAAGTTTCTACACATGCATAAGCAGCAGAAGGAAGTTGAAGAAAAGTATGGGAAAGGGGATCTCATCACAAAGGACATTGAAAAGACAAAAGGAATCTTTGCTACTCTCACCTTGGTCTTTACTGGTAAGACCTGTCTTCAGGAATCCCAGGGCAATAAGAATCTACTCAAGCATATTTAAACAAAACTGGACTTATGTGAGCCCCTGGAACCTGATGCACTTGAGTGCTGAGGGAGCTGATGCTTTTCAGAGCAAGAACAATCCTGATTAGCTTTGAATGTCTCTGGCCAGTAAGGGAGATTCCTGTGTACTGGAAGAGAGCAACTGCCAGTTCTGCCTTCTGAAGGAAAAGAAGGAGGATCCAGTGTAACAAAAGCCAGTCAGTCTCTCCTTTATCTGATGGAAGCAATGGACTGAATCCTCTTCAAAAACATTTCCCAACAACACATGAAGGACAAGAAAGTAATTTGAAGTCATTAGCAGGGATTTATAAAGGGGAAATCATGTGTGACCAACTACATAGACTTCTACGATGAGGTGATTGTCATGGTGGATGAGGGGAAAGCATTGGATTCTGTTCATCTTACCTTTAGAAAGGTTTTCAACTCTATTTCCTGTAACATTCTCACTGATAAACTCATGAAATTTGGGCTGAATATATGGACAGTGAGGTGGATTTAAAACTGGTTGTGACCAGAACACAAGTTTCAGATTGATGCCAGTCACTAGTAAAGCACCCCAGAGATTAAAATGGAGGCAAATATTATTTAACATCCTTTTTAGTGATTTGGGTTATGGGACAGTGTTTCCTCCAAAAGTGTGAGAAGAGTGATTGATAGACCAGATGGATGTGTTGCAACTTGGAGGAGCCTGGACAAAAAATGAGCAGCAACCTCACAAATCTCAAAAAAGGTAAATGCAAAATTCTGCATTTGGACAAAATTATTCCCACACATCAACAGAGGCTGGGGGTTGATCAGCTGGAAATCAGTGTGGCAGAAAATGACTTGACCTGGTGGACACCAAACTTGCCATGAGCCAGCAATGTGCTTTTGTGCAAAACAACAAGGTTAAAAGAATTAAGAGCTGCATGAGGCAGAACACTGCTCAGGTAGAGAGAGGTGATACTTTCCCTGTACTCAATCTGGAGTAGTGGGTCCTATGTTGGGCTCCCTAGGACATGTAAGACATCAAAAGACTGGAGCAAGTCCAGCAAAGGACCTAAAAGATTAAAAAGTGGCAGGACTAAGACAAGAGGCAATGGACATAGGGAAAAATACAAGAAATTTCATTTAAACATAAGGGAAATGTGAGTTGGGGGGGAGGGGGTGGAGTGTGGCATGGGGAAAGTTGTTTTCATTTTTCCCCCTGCAAGACTGGTTTGTGGGACAGCTTGCCTTGAGAATGTGGAGTCTCCATCCTCGGAGATACTCCAAATCCAACAGGACACAGCCCTCAGCAATCCACAGTATCTCACCTTGTCTGAGCAGGAAGTTTAGACTAGATGATCTGTTGAGGTACCTCTGCACAACTTTAGAACTGAGTGATACTTAAAAAGTTAATTATTTTCAGCCTAATTATTTCAACAACTCCTTAAGATGTGTTTGGGCAATAGTGCCAGATAAAACAAGCAACAATATCTTCTGTAAAATGATCACTTTAAATTAGCTACAGAACTTTACATCAAAATATTTGTCATGTGAAATAGAAAAAATTGAGTCTGGAAGCAACATGTTAGGCAGGGCTGAAGCCTATTTGAAATCTGGAAATTATGTTCTAAATAAATTACAGCAAATACAGCTGACCTCATAAATCCTTGGAAATCAAATTACTTGCAATAATTAATCTGTGAAATAAACATGAGTGTCAGGATTTTCATATCTCATCTTCTCACTCTTTTCACTTTTACCTGCCTCCTTCCCTTTGGGATGTTCAATCAATGGGAGTTTTAGCATGCCAAGAATTTGCAAATGATAAAATGGAACATTGTCAAAAATAATGTCAGATGCCAGGACTGCTCTGACACTCACAGTACATTAAAATGGGATAAAAGTAACGTCAAATGAAAGTGTCTGCAGTGAAGGGAGTTGATATATAACAGCATAACATAGAAAAGGACCTTTGATTTAATGAGGTTCAATTTCATAAAAGTGCAGGTCTTCAAATGGGAATGTCATTGAAGTAATCAGACAGTCCTGCAACTTCCATCTTGTTGTAAAAGGAGACAGATAATTAAGTGTGGTTACCTCCTGAATAACAGCAGAAATCCCAACACAATGTGATCTAGATCAAAACTGAGGCCCAGAACCACTCTCTGAGGGTATTGCTCTATTTGCTTCTCTACTTGCTCTACTTGCTAGCAAAAGTTTGTGTTGTCCCACAGAATGGAGGTGATATTGCTCTTTGCCTGCTGCTAAAATTTGTTATTCATACCTGTTTTGAGTTGTAGGGGTTCTTATAACATAGAGGAGATTTTTTGACTAAAATAAGAATGCACAATATATACATCTGTATTGTATCATATACATCTGTATTATGTAATATAGGGGAAAAAACTGGCTTTCCTCATGTTTAAAATTATTAGAAAGATCTAATCTGCTTTAATTGATTCAGCTGTATTAATACTAGTAAGCATATGAGAAAAATAAATGCCTTTCTGTTCCTATATGACTAATGGAATAGAGAGATGAAGAAAATGAGCAAAGGTTTAAGAATCCTTTGCAAAATTCTCCCTTCTGACAGTGACATCAAGAAACTTGTAGATGTTGTTGGTTTTTTATTGGGAAGTAAAAGGTAGGTACTAGCATATCTGTGTGTAGCAAAGGTGTTTCAGGAAATGGAGAAGCTCCTGCTGTGATGGTTGACTGTCCAGCACTGAGGGTGTTAGCATGGCTGCTCGTGTTCTACAGACTCAAGGTATCTAGCAGTGATATTATTATAGCTTCTCTTTTTTTCTCCATCTTGCTTGTGTTTTCCAAATCTTGGTGAGTGCTTTTGGAAGCTACGTGCAATTTCTTCCACAGCCTTTTCTATTACGAACATGCCTATTAAATGCTTAGTTTCTGGAAACATTGTCTAAATCTGAAAGATTTCCTGTTTCTCAGTAAATATTTTTTTCCAAGTACATTAATTTCAGCCCAGAGCAAATCCAAGGGCACAGAGCTTCCTACAACTCCAGAGCATTTAGCTGCAAACAGATGCATGTCTCTTTAAAATGTAGTTACATACAGTGAGATTTTCCTTGGATGGAAATGTGCATGTCTGTCGTGACTTCTACAGGACTTATAGATATTCTTAGTCATGTTGATAGATTCTCTCTTGAGTTTGCTTCTTTGGATTGGACAGCTTTTCAAAACAGGGTTATCTATTTCAGATTAAGAGTTTGTTTTAAAATTTACATGAACGGTACTGTTATCTTTCCAGTGGTCCTTAGAGTCAGTCAGTCAGTCAGTCAGTCAGGCAGTCAGGAAAAAGACACAATAAGAAGAGTCTGTTTTGCTGACAAATGTAAGTACAGACCAAAACAAAACCAGCCAACTAACCAACCAACCAACCAACCAAACAAAAACCCAACCCATCCCAAACAACCATAAAACCACAAAGCCAAAACAAAATATGCCACTCAAAACAAAAAGTCACAAAACCCCAGTAAAAACAAGAAAACTAAAAACTCCGAACACAACCCAAACACCCAAAAACCCACATCGGAAAAACAGTTAAAACATCGTCTTTACTGAGAAATAATCTTACCATCCAATCATTACTAGTTGCAAAGACTTCACTTTAAAGTCTGTGTGATTTAGTGTCTGTCCATTCATTACAAGATCCAGGGAAATGGTTTGTGTGATTTCATTAAACTGTGCTAAGAGATTCCTGGGACTCAGTTGTTTGCTGATGAAATAACCTTGTCTGTTAACAAGTGCCACAGCCCTGCGCCAGCTCTCAAAACACACCTCAGATGGAGAAATGAGAATCCTGCTTACATATCCACAATTATCTAAAAAGTGAAACTAGATGAAGCAGGAACTCCTCTCTGAAACTCTCTTTGAACAGACTGTATAATAAAGTGCTAAACCAACTGTGTGTTCCTGTGTTCATTCTGTATCCCTTCAGGTCTGCATTTGACCATTGCTGAAGGTCTTCCTGCAGAGCATTCTGTTTTACAGATTACACTGGAAGCATCTGAATGTGAACTCCTGGAAGAGCTACAGGCAACATTCAAACATTTCGTGGAGTAGGGGAAAAAGTTTGCCTGCTAACATTTGCTGAAGCATGTGTCACCTGATCTTCACTCTTCTTACTACATCCAAATGCTGGAAGATGATTCCATCACGTTTTCAATTTGCTGTGTGCAAAGGACTGCTTCTGACACAGTGGGAACAAGTCTCACCAAAAGAAAGGATTAGTAATTCCCTGCCTTATCAGACACATCTCCTTCTTTTTCTTCTTTAATGTAGTTGTGTTTCCTCTTTTTAAAATTCAAGTGCTGTATAAAGTGCGATAGCTTTATCCAGGGAAAAATCCAGGCCAAAAGCACATGCAGATGGAAAGTTACAGTAGCTTAGGTAGTGCAAACACAATTAATGGTCAGTTAAAGTCAGGTCAGAAGTAGATTGTGGCAATTTCTTCTCTATTTTTTGGTGTGATTGCAATAGACTGGATATAGACTGGAAACTTTAGTCAATGGAAATGACGGAATAATTACTGCAATGGTGTCCACTTATGCTTTGAATAAAGTAATGTACACTCTGCATAAGAAAATACATATTTTTCTCTAGGTGAACATTAGAGTTTTTCTTTATGTGCTTATGCATGTACCTGATTAAAACTTACTGGAAGCTCTGTACACAAGCCATTCATGCCATAAATATGGATTACTAACCATGAAAGCATTTAGAATGCACTGTACAGGAAAAGAAACTGAAGCACAGGAAAGAAAAATGATTTGTTCACTGTCCATGAGGGGGCTAAGAGGAATAACTCTGAAGAGCAACCTGCTTTTTAATTTCTGTTCAACTCTGTAATCACAAAGCTGTGCTTTCCAATTAGAAATAATAGTCATTCTTAGGGAATGTAGAAGGACATAAATGTTTGCAATTGCAAAACTGCCTTGTGTTATATCTCTGCATAGACTGGAGCAGCAGACCATGACACTTTTCTTGAAATTGGAATCTTTGTTGTCTTCTACTCTGAATGGGTTTGCACATGCTGTGTGTAAACTCCTTCACAACTGTTTTTCTTTATGTTTTTATGTGCAAATGGGGAGTGGTGCTTGGCAAATGACTAAGATGTTGTATGGTATAGGTAAGACAGGGTTGATAGGAAGATAGGGAAAAAAGTTCAAGAAGATTTATAAGTTTATATGGTTACATCTTGGCTGGCTAAAGAAAACTTTCCATCAGAAAATGGTATTTCACTTAGCTGCATTACCTCTTGTTGAAAATGTGACCAAAAGACAGTGTGGTAGTGTGGTGACATTATATGCTTTTGGAAGGGCAGCCAAGATTTCCTTATAATGGAAAGACCTTAGAAAATTTTATTGAATAAACTGAGATAATAGCTGCATCAAAAAGTCAGTAAAATCGGTATAAGAGAAGAACGTGCACTCAGCTTGTTGTGGTGTGCTAGCATTTTTCTTCAAGTAAAAGACTGAACAGTGTTTGGTACGACAGTGTGAGCGCCTGAGGGATAGGAAGCAGCAGATATTGGTATTGTGGGAACAGTCTTAAGAAGAATTACTGCAGAGGTAGGAGGGTTGTAAAAATAAATCTAAAATGTGGGAGTGGAAACTGGTAATGAAGCATGTTTCAGAATCTTTTACACAGACTGGGAAGCAAAGGAAAGAGAGTGAACAAAGGGAATTTAAAACTAATATGAATAGCTAAGGACAAACAAAGGGGAGAAAATGTAGGATCAATAGAAGGATTCTTTGCACTGAAAAACAGCCCTCCCTCTTGCAGTATTACAGACACAAATTCTGCTCTCAGTGCAACTGATGCAAAGCCTGACTAATTCCATCTGTCGCCTAGACTAGTGCAAATCTAAAAGAATTTGCAGAAAACAATGGAATTAATTTTAATTTACTTTGATCTAGAGAGCAAGATTTTACCCGATCTTATATTTGGCAAGCTCCTTTCTTTTGTTTTCCATTTTAGAACAGTAATTAATTTACTCCATTCATTTTGATTTTTTGGTTTTGCTTTTGCCCCTTTACACTCCCTTTTTTTTTCTGTTTTGCAGTAGTAGTTTAAGCAAAAGAAACTAGGATCTTCCCCCATCTAGACTCTCTTTAAAGTGTCATGTGAGATGTTTCTGCAGCACATTTCTGAGACCCTGATATATGCTGTTTATGTTGATATGATCCACTCTATAATAGGAGTGTAATATGAAGTGCGCCCTTATGTTATGCTTCAAATCACACAGGTTTCAATTCACACTCCCCCAAAAAGCAAAAATGAGATTAGCATCTAAATTGAAATTGATGCTAAAGGAATCTGTGAAAATAAGAGGTCTAAAAAAACCCCTGAGTATCAGTTTTAGGTTTCTTTTTACACTGTATCTTGGTCATTTCTCAGAAAATAAGCTTTCAGTAATAAGCACTAAATTGTGTCTGGTCTTGCACAGGTGTGCTGAGAGATGAAAAAGGAAGAGATTTAACCCCATTTAGGTAATGTCAATAACTTCAATGAACATGTAGCTCCATCAGGAAAGCATCAACCCAGCCAAAGTGTGGGCTGCAAGAGTTCCAACTGACCCTTCTTTTTCTGATGGGAGATGTGGGTAAAGCATGCTCCCTGGTCAGCCACTGCTGTGGCTGGTCAGTGTCCATTGCCCACACCCCCACACCCCTCTACCCCAGCCAATTCTCAGAGCTTTGGGAATAATTTGGATATGTTGACAGGCTTTCTTTTGACTCGGTAGTGCTCTGGCAATCTGTCTTGCACAGAGATAGCAAATAGTTTGAAAAAAGGGAAACTCTTTTAAGATATGTTATTTCCTTAGTTTCCCACAGGTTCTCATGTATATTCTGAAAACAGTGTTCAGAGTGAAGTCAAAGAAAAATTTTTAAATTATTTATTCTTGCCTCCCCCAAAAATGCACAGTATGGTTTCCAAAATTTCTTTACACCCATTCACTGATGATAAGTAAGGAGATCAGAGTGATGCATACCCCCTCAATTCTCATTACCGTCAGTGTGCAGGGAAGACATCAGGAGGTTTGCCACAAACCTCCAGTGACAGTAGATTTCCCCCTAATGAGCTCTTTACCTCTCACCACCTGTGAGTGAAGGAGTCAGAATCTGTGTGAGAAAATCTAACAAAATGAAATGAACTAAAGAATTGAAAACAAAAAGTGATAAAATATGAGAATGGGCTGAAGAAGTGTAATGGCATCATCACTTTTTTCACAATTTTCAACACAGGCATGTGATGGTGAAAATCTGAGCATTGCATAGTAAATATTCTGACACTAATGGAATGTGCATTTTAAATGCACTCTAATATCTTTCTGATGAATAATGTGTGGTACTTGAAAGAAAGCTTGACATGATGAAAAAGAAGAGAAGATACCTCTGCTGAGGTATCCCCTTACATATTTCTAAATGTGAACAGCTTGAGCACTTCAAGCAACTATTGCTTATTTCACTCATAATGACTAGTTAGCTGTTGTGTTACTAAGGGAGAAAGGGGTGTTTATGTGACACAGACTTTCATAATAGCACAGTAAAACACAAGAAGTATGTGAAGCAAAAGAGTATGTTGACATATTTTTATTTTGTGTATGCTGTATGCAAAAAACAACTACACCCTCCCCCACTGCTGAATTCTTGAAATACATTCAGCCACTTGCTCCACCTAGTCATATCATCAGTCAACACATTAATTTCAGCAGGGTTTCACTTGAACAGAAATAAAATAAATAAAATCATCACTATTTTGGCCAGAAACATACAAATCTGCTGTTATCAGATTTAGTTACTGTTATCAGTTTAAACCAGCAGGCTAACTGAGACAATCTAGGGATCCTGTTCCCACCCTGCCCATTTAAAACATCAAGATGGACTTTTTCAGGCAGGTCACAATGAGTTTGGAGTTTGAATTCCCATGAGGAGCAACTAATGCAGGAGCAAGTGCTATTTTAATTTCACTAGCAGTGGACTAGAGTTCCATAAATCTGTGCATTTATAAGACTTAAAGATCCCATGACTCTATATGAAATCACATCAATCGCACTAGCAGAAATTGAAAATGGACATTTATAATGACTTACTAAAATTCTTGGTCAGCAATAAAATAAATTAAAATGTGTCTCAAAAATCTTAGGAGTTATGTGGCGTATTTCCAGTCAATAAAGATAATGACAGCATGCAAAGCTGTATTACAGCTGGTTTTATAGCCAAACTTTTACAGGAGTGTTGTGAGACTGACTGAAATTCATGTTTGGACTTTTGCCCAAGAATTACTATGCTAGGCAGAATACCATTAAGAAAACTGAGAAAATTCGGTTAGAAACATATTTCTTTAGAGTTTTGTTAGATACTTTTTATGTTACTAGATGACAATTCCTTATCCTTTTCTTACTCTTCTTAATTCCTTGTACAGTAGCCATCATATTCATGTGAATTTAGACATTCAGTATAGACAGAATATAAATTGTCTGTCATTTTATCTACTTGCACATTTAGTAGTTCTTATTTAACATGGTGAGAGAAATAAAAAGCAACTGGACTTCTCACCCGACCCACAAACCTTTAGACCTGAATGTTGAATAAAAAACATGACCTTTATTCAAAGTAACATTAGTAAATAAAATATATAAACTCTAAACTAATACATCTTTTTTTGTCTCCATGTGTCATTCCTGTCTTCCTTCTTCTCCCTCTTATCCAAGTTACTCTGAATCAGAAGCATTTTCCTATGTTCTGGCTATAGATTTAACTGAACAGCCCATCTATGAAAATTTCAGCTAAGATATAATATCAAGATCATCTTGTCATATTGCCTTGCAGAAAGTCTTCCCTTTCTGAAAGTTAGATAACAAGTGGTAACAGATGAACTACTATCAAACTTCCTAAAACATCTCTAAGATTTATTTTACCTATCCCTCTAAAACCAAATTTTCTTCATTTGCTTAAGAAAAATAACTCTTTCTTCTGCCCTCTAAAAGTTGTAAAATGTTATCTAAAATAACACTCCCAAAAGAGAGGGACATGTATGGTAAGACTCACTGGCAGTTTTGATGAATTAAAGAAATATAAAGACAGAACTCATTAAAACAAATAATTACTTGGAATATATAATGTGAATACATAAAGAATATAAGAAATGTTATCTGAAGAATTCTGTCAATACAGGAGTTTAAGAGGTCAGCTACCTTTGCCAAACACATCTATAAGATATCTAACATGGAATACCGTGCAAAGATACTTGCAAGAAAGATTGAGAAAAGAATGAGGTAGGCAAAAAAATTGGAACAGCTTATTCTGCGTGTCTCAGAATGTGAATCATAGGATTAAATGGAGATGGTTAATCTGAGTTAGTCACTGTGGTTTTCCTGTCTAATCTATGACAGTCTAATCAAACTAGCCACTGGTGTCCTGGACATGATTAATTTCTTCTGAAAGTATATATCTAAAATAAGCCAGATCAATCAAACCTGAAAAGTGCCTATGAAGGCACTTTTCAGTGAAGAAAACTTCAGTTATTGAAAAAGAATTTTAGGACAATGGCTCACACATGTATATGTACACGGTAGGCATATATAGCATGAGATGAGATGAGATGAGATGAGATGAGATGAATCCTGTCCTTGGGCTCTGTAATTTACCTTTAACAGCAATTGGCAGCTTAATTTGTGGATCATTGGGTCAGATCCTGTCAGTGGAAAGCAAAGAAGAGACTAGCACAGAAAATCAAATTCCAAAATCAAATGGAAGAAACAAGGAGAAATTGCCACAACACTACTCTTTTCTGACTCAGCAGTTTTGAAATGACATCAGTAATGATATAGATAATGACATATTAACACATAAAAAGCTGCTATGTCAATAATCCTAGAATATTGAGATACAGTCATGTTCGGCTACTTAATTGGGTAATGCTAATGACTTAAAGCAACTGGGATAATTACTCATGTTTTCCAGTTCTGGAATCATGAATTTGTGAAGCCTGGACTTCTGTTAAAACAGAAATGTAACTAGTGATGTAAGCAGAAGGGCAGGGAAAAAATAGTGTGAGGAATACCATAAATTTGAATGAGCATTTGCCACTGGGCAATCCAAAGCCTGAAAATCTAGAGTTCAAAGCTTGAAAGATACAAGACTTCAAAGAGGATGTTTAGAGGACTGGGTGAATTTTACACAGGTAATCTAAAGAAGCAGCATAGAAAAAAAGACAGTAAGCTGAAGAGAACTGATTGGTGAACTCACCCAAAAGAAGGAATGGAAAACTGAATCATACACTGAAAAATTTTCAAGTGCTCTTGGAGCACATAAATCTGCTTTGTAAACTACAGAGTGCCTCCATAATAGATTGTTGTAGCTGTAGTCTACCTCACAGCAGAGATTCTTTAAAGCTAATCCAAAGAGCAAAGTCACGGGGCCTTAGCACTACAAGAGTCTGCAATGCAGTAACCGCTACTATTGCTTGGAACCACTTGAGGATCACACTGAAGGCTCATATATCTTTATGCTGTGAGGTAGCTCCCAGTGGTGGCAAACCTATAGAAAACTGTTGTGTTGCATTTTGTTTCTGTTCTGTTTTGTGTTGTTTGTTTGGTTTTTTGTTGTTATCTTTGGATCAGGAGTCTGAATGAGTTGCAAATTGCTACCATTCTCTAGATCCAGGTAATCTGAAAGCTTAAATGTCAGCACCACCTTAACTGTTCCCCCCATGGTAGTTATTTCATGCTTATGCCTATTGCTTTTACATTTTACATTTTGGTGCAGTGTCTCTGTAAATCTCCACAGGGAGAAAAAACACATAGTAAACCCAAGCAGGTTAATCTCACTGACATTTGGAGCATGGGAAGAAACTCTGAGTCTTTTGTGAATGCACACGGATGTAGTTAGTCCCTGCAAACTTCCAGATATGGTAGTGATACAGGGAGAGGTAGAGGGGCCAAATGAAAGGAACTAAGTGACCCATGGAAAATTAGGAGCATGAGCAGAAAATGAAAGGGTTAGGATATTTATTTAAAAGCTGTGCTTCACTGAGATACTACAAGATGAATCAGCTTTCAGGGCATGAGATTTGTGTTACAACCCATAAGGCCATTAAGTGAATTACACAAACTGTTCATAAAAATTTATCTTCCTAGTTATTAATATTTTGCTATTTTGTGTTCACCAGGCTATTTATATTTTACCTAAGAAGAAATATAAAGGAGAATATATACATATGGATATATGTGTGTGCATGTATTTCTTCATATCTGTTCCATAAACTTCAAGCATCATTTTTCCACAGTGAGTATGAGAAAAGAGAAATTTCTTCTAAGGAGGAAGCTTATACTTGCTTAGTGAGATTTGTGATTATGCTGCTGGAAAAGTTAGTGACATTAACCATTTCTACAAAGTTAACAATCAGTTTACAAGCAGGGAAGAAAGTGAAGAACGTGACTGGGATAGGATATTGTCAATATATATAAAAAAGTTTGCTGAAACCTGTTGAATTTTTTTAAAGTCATACCGTGCCAGGATCTAAATTGCTAATTTAAAAATTAACATCAGTGTAAGAACAGTTCTTCCAGTTGTAAGAACATATGGACTATTTACTAATATATTCAGAAACATACAATTTTACTTCAAGTATGCATACACTTTTAAACAAATTGAAATATATATGTGTTTTGGAAGAATAACATTACACAACAGAAGTAATTTTTTGATGAGAATTAACTTTTGTCTATTTTTATTTTCTGATTGTTAAAGCTGTTTTAAATGCATAGCTGAACAAGAATGATGACATCCTCACTTCAAGTGAGAAGCCCTTAGTTTTTCATTAATGGAAAAAAATGTAATTAAAAAAAAAAGCAGTTTGGGTTTGTAGCAATAACTGTGCTTGAAATCAGTGTACAGCAATCCTTGCTGAAGACCTTGGAGGACCTAACAGACTTCTCTCACAGATTATTACTGAGATGAGAAAAGCACAAAGGTGAGTTGGGTCTCTGGACTAGCAGCCTTCAGTCAAGATCATGATGTGCTTTTGGGGCTTTAGAGATGGTTCAATAGCCTAGCACCCATTGAAGCCAGAGATCAGCATCTAACCATGTCAGGAAAATGGAAGACAAATACTGACCATACTTTCAGGGACCAAAGCTGATTTTACAATGCCTTGGTTTTTTTTAAGTGCTGTTAAATCAAGGCAACATGATCTGTTTTAGAGACTATCCCCATGGAAGATGTCAAGTGAAATTGTGGTAGGGAAGGATGTTTCCTGGCCTGCTAGGAAACATTTTTGAATAGGTGACCACCAGTGCTGCTCAACAAACCAAACCAAATTACTTTAGTGTGACAGTGTTCACAGGGGTCTTATGTTGAAGGAAGAGATGGAGATCTGACTCTATATTTCAGAAGGCTTGATTTATTATTTTATGATATATATTACATTAAAACTATACTAAAAGAATAGAAGAAAAGGTTCTCCTCAGAAGGCTAGCTAAGCTAAGAACAGAAAAGAAAAGAATGATAACAAAGGCTGCTGTCTTGGACTCTGTCCGAGCCAGGTGGGCTGTGATTGGCCATTAATTATAAACATCCAAGATGGGCCAATCACAGATGCACCTGTTGCATTCCACAGCAGCAGATAATCATTGTTTACATTTTGTTCCTGAGGCCTCTCAGCTGCTCAGGAGGAAAAAAATCCTAAGGAAAGGATTTTCATGAAAAGATGTCTGCAACACTTTAGCACCTCTTGATTCTATCTAATGACTTTTATCTTCTCCCACCATGCTATGAGGCTTGTGTTTATGTTTAGCAGCCAGGTCTGCATGTACCCAGAAACTTCTACTTTCAACCAGCTGCAAATAAGCATAATACAATACTAACTTCATCAAAAATAATTCAGAGTTATCACAATAGCATGTCTGAGCTGCAGAAGCATGGGCAGAGACACATCAAGATCAGACATAGCACAAAGAGTCAGGATTTCTCAAGAAAATAAACACTTTGAAGAAAAGTCTCTGATTCTTGCTGGTCTCTGGAAAAATAGGCAGGAAGGCAGGCACAGTGGAGAAAAGGAGGAAAAACCAGAGAAACTTTCATGACAGAAGTACCTGGGAAAGACAAGTTCTTCAGAAAGGAACCTATGTACTGTCCAGGGAAGAACTTCATGCATTGAAAAACACTTACCAAGCAGAATGTCAATAAACACAGTCAGAGAGCTCAACAAGCATATTTTTAATGAGGATCAGGAATTGAACTTGGATGATCATTTTAGTGTCTCATGAGACAGGAATAAATTTAGGAGTAGTCTCTTGTCTCTTTTGAAATCAATGGAAGATCTATCATTGACTGTGTGGCACCAGAACTTCCTTGCAGCTGTTGCTGTTGGAGTGTGAACTTGGGACTACCCTATTACTCTTGTGGGTTTTATGCAAAAGCAAAAGGATTTGAGGCTGAGAGAAATAGATCTCTTTTTGTGATAATTTACAACCCAAAATAGGTTTCTGTGTGATTGCTGACATTTACAATTGCTTTTTTTGCTATTTTTTCTATGTATAGGAGTTCTTTTCTACCCTCTCCTGCTACTGGCTCAGCTGTAATGCCCTTTTGCCTGGAGGGAGGAAGATGAACAGATGGCATGCAGCTAGGCAATTATACAGCATAGTAAAAGCAGTAAAGTTCCAAATTTAACTTCTCAGGCTATCTCCTTAAGTCATTCCCCTTGTGTCTACCATGCAAAGTTAATGATTGTAAAATTATTTCCGTCTATCTATCTACAGTCTTAACTGATATTAAAGTGACCAAAGCTATTTTGATTGACAATTTCTGAGGCTCATAAGCCAGTTTTTTCTGATCAATCCTAATTTCCCATACTGCTACAAGCATTATGTACCTCAGCCAGCAAAATAGGCCATTCACCACCTCCCAAATGTGAACTACTAAATGCTCAAGCCTCAGAAGCCTGGGAAGCTAGTTACAAAGCAGTATGGGCAGATCTCAAAAGAGAAAAATGAAAGGGAGGGGTGTTAACAAGAACAAATACAGTATTCAAAATAAAGATAATCAAGCTATTTGCAATGTAAATGAAACATCCTCTGAAACATCACTGCAGCTAGGCTGATGCTGGATAACATTCTCTCCACAGAAAGGAAATAAAGGAAAGATGTTGATTTTCTGGAGTAAATGGTTATCCACTGTGTTAGTGTTAAAGAGCAGATTGAAGAAATTATAAAACTAGCGTAAATAATTTTAAGTGCATAACAGCATACAGCATCTATTTAAATGACCTGGTAATTTGGCATGAACCCAAGGAATCATTCCCTGAGCTGAATTTATGATGCATGTTTTCAAAAAGCAGCCAAAATCCAGTATATAAAGAGATATTTGGAAGTAATTTCCCCTACATTGGAAAAGACCATTAGGCTGTTCTGTTTTTAAAGGGCAGAATTAGTAGCTCCAGCAATGTATTTACTAATTCTGAAGAGAGTTAGGCTTAATCTTAGTTTTCCAGCTGGTTCTGAAGAATGTAATACACTGCCTTGAAAAGGTGTGTAAAATAGATACCCAGCTGTAAACAGCTTCCATTTTGCTTTGTAGTTCTTGCCTTTTAAAAATGTAATTAAAGAATGTCTGGAATTTAAAAGGATGTAAAAAAAAAGGTTTTTGCTTTTTGTTTTTTTTTACAGTGGTCAGGCTCAAATTCACACAAAGATGCCCATGCTAATGTCATACCCTGAAATGATCCAGGTAAATGCCAAGTATTTTATCCGAGTTTGTACTGCAGACTTTGTCGACAGCTCTTTCAGCCTTTGAGAAACTCAATCCTTCACATATTCAGCCTCTGCATTCTGTATGACATTTGATAGCCGAAACCGAGATGGGGTCACAACACAAAATGCTAAATGTGTTGTGTTCTCAGGAATTCAGAAGCTGCAGGGGATTTCTGAGCCTTTCAGTGATGTGGCTGTGAAATGGAGGCATTCAGCCTGCTCCAAGAGAACAAGAGTTTAGTCAGCTGTGGGCCCATTAGCCACATCTCTTATTCTCACTTGCAGTTACAGAGCCTTTTTATAGCTGCTGAAGCTTTTCTCTGAGAATTAAAGGGCAGAAAGGACAAAATGACAGTCTCCTGTGATCTCCTGTAGTGTGAGATTTTTCCCAAAGGTATATCATCCTGAAATCTAGCCAGAGTAGAATCCACATGGGTGTGCATTACCACCTCAACAGTTAGTTTCTTATTTACCCCTTCCGCTAGGAACCAGGAAATCTTTTTCTGAATCATTAATTTTAAATACACTGAAGATATATTTTATTAGTTTTCCTTTATTTCCTTTTCCTTTGTACATTCCTAGAGCTATTTCTTCATAGCTAGCTGTATGAGAAAGACACACTACACACTATTTACTAGTAACCCAAGTACAAATATGCTAATACTGAGAGCAGAAAATGGGGCTGGAGATTAGAGATCAGTCTGAGGAAAATCTGGAAAGAAGCACATTCTTACTTGTGCTTGTTGTGTAGAAAGCATGGGTTTGTCTTCCATGCTACTCTGGTTTTCCTGGATTAGACTGTTTCTAAAAAGTGTTGGGCTGGTTTCAGACTGCTTCTGGCTCTGTACTCAAAAATAGAAAACAGAAGAACCTACAAAACAAGAGGCATTGCTGGGAGAATGCTGACTAGGAGAATAGTATTAAATATATGGGTGTTTGGAAGTGCATTGGGATCAAGGTTTGCAATCTGGATGTCCTACTTGATCATTGTATTTAACATAAAACATGGCTAAGCAGTAACAGAAGTCAAGATTTCTCTGTGGAGACTGACCTTCTCACCATTGAAGGAAGTATTTTATAGCTACCAGGGAGGGAATAGAAATAGGCACAGAACAGCCTTCTCATTCTCATGATCTGAGGAACAATGATTCTTTTCTTTCCATTAGCAATTGTACTTGGACCAAGCTCAGGTTTATAAAACAATGAGCATAACAGGAACAAGTACTGTAAGTTGCCTTCCCTCCCACCCATCCATGTATAAATTTAAAACAAATAATAATAAAACAAATAGGCAGCTGGTGCTTCGAGCTGCCAGTTCCAAAGTACTCATGAAATAAAACTTCTTTTGTTCTTTTTTCTCCAGGTAGCTATTAATTTTTGTTTTGTGTATTTTTCAGTTACATATTCTTGTTAGCAGACCAAGAAAAACTAAAAACGACAGTGAGCAGCAACTGACAACACACCTGGAGTTACAAAGACTTTCATTTTCCAAGCTCTTCCTTTTTCTTTCCTCATCAGTGTCTACATGTAATGGATGATGTGACAAACAGAACAAAGCAATAAAAAAACCTCAAAGAGACAGTAAGAGGAACAAAAAGAAATTTATGCTAAAGGCTGAATATAGAAAAAAATGGTCATCATATCCAAAGTGCCATTATCACAACCAGATTGCAGCTGGTTCTTGCAATCCAGAACACAGACATAAAAGGTTTAGGAATCTTGAGGAAGCATGAAAACATATCTTACCCAGTCTAATGGCCAGCAAGTCCAGATATACAAGGTTGAGAAAGTGGATGAAAAAAAAATTGTTGAATTTCCAAATTTATAAAATTGTTGAATTTCCCAAATTTATGGGAAAAGATGATGGGGGAACAGTTTTCAGAATGGTTAAATGGTACTTGGATGCTTAATTTCTGTTCACAAAATGAAAAGTTTTCCCATAGGGGTTTGTCTGGTTTGTTCTTTTATATGTGTAGTTATATGACCATCATATTTGGCAGAAAAACTGGTTTAGATGTAGCTGCCAAAAAAGGGGATTATTATTAACTAGGATCACTTTTTTTTGCCTGGTTAATATTATAGTCTAATAATCTAATGGATTGTCATGGCTGATAAATAACATCCATGGTAAAAAAGTAATGAAAGGAATTTTTAAGGCCAGTTTTTCTGGCAAAAAAAAAATCTATTGTGTAACTTCATGGCAAGAGTCTCAACCTCCAAATCATTGATTTCTTTTCTTATTCTTTCTGGTTTATCTGTTGAGAGATTTACTAGTACTGATTGCCTGAGAGAAATCCAATAATTTGAGAATGAATTTTTTAAAAGAAGAAAAAAATCAGCAACCATCTGACAATATGTGCCAGCTTTGCCTAGTCTGGGCTATGCGGAACAGGAGTTGGAAGTCCCAAGCAAGCCAAGATGTGTGATTAAGTTGATGTGTATGAGATAATGATAACAACAGTAGGAGAGCATAGAGAATAATGATAAAACCCATCTAGCTGACATGACACCTTGTTGCAGCATGGGTCCATTTTATCTGACGATTCTTTCATGGTAGCATTTCTGGTAACAGACAGAAACTGAAAACCTTTTGATGGATTTTAAATTCTTACATAAAATTCTCCAGTTCTTGTCTTACCAAAATTTTGTCTATCATTTACGTTCTTCTATCCCATTTACCTAGCTCGAGTCTCAAGAAAATGAGCATCTTCCTTACTTGGTAAATTTAGATGCATTTACCTCCTGTTTTAAATGCACATTGATTATTATTGCATCACTTGTGCATAAAATTATGAAACCATACTTTAATGTCTATGATTATTCCCCTATCACTCAAGAGAAATCTTGAGATAAATAAAAATAACTTTATGTTTTATCCTAAAAGATAGTCTAATTCTGCTTTGGTTAATTAATTATGTGAACAATTAGTTAAAAGTATCTTGAATGAAGATGTGCAAGTTTCTTCAGTTCTTGAGACTCAATATTATATAATTCTTCTTCTGATACAGAAATAATCAGTGGCTGGTATGTTTGATACAACTTATTTGGACATAGCTGACTGTGAAAGCCTTACAAATCATTGTGTACAAGTCTAGGTGCCCATAAATTAGAACTCCCTGTAGACCAAAATATTGCACTACATTTTACTACATTCAATATTTACCATGCAAATATTGTAGCTACCATATGTTGTGAAGAGGATTAAATTATAATATTTCCCTATTTATGGGATGTTTGCCATGGCTGTTTTACTTTCATTGTACTCAAAATACATTATACGAAAATTTTTGAAAACTTTTTGGTGTTATTTCAGACACTATCTGTTTAACTTTAAATGGTGCTGTATTTAAGACATTGGTACATTCCATTAGCTGTAATACAAACTGAAAAATAAAGGAAATTTTGAATATATAGGTGAAAAAAACAATTCCAAGATCAAAGGATGTTGAAAGGTCACTAAAAAGATGTGTCACATTCTATCAGTACTCTTCCTAACTTCTTATGTCAGAGATTACTACTCCATTTCTCTTAGTACCAATGCTTTGATTGAAACTCTCCATGCCCCATCCTGTCCTCAATTTAAACAAGTGAGTAAGCCTTACACAGAAAGTTTTTCTCATAAGCACCTCTTCCTCCTTACTACAACATTATCTACTAGAAAAACTTGGAAATCTTTCAGAAAGTATCACGATATTTTGGGATACCATTTAATAAGAAACAGAAACAGGCACATACTATATATATAACATATAGTAAAAAATATGTAAACAGTATAAATTATATAAACTATGCACATACTATATGCAAATGAAGCACATTATAGAGATGATGTATCCACATACATATATATAGGTGTATATATACAGACACACACACGTAAGTATATATCTATATTTATATCAATATATATGCATACATGTGCATATGGGTATCCACAGATGCAGAATATCTCTTTCTATTGGTAGATTCATTAGTAGGTCAATCAGTAGTTTCTATCTGTGGTCACATAAATCAAAACATTGCACTCAGCCTAAATTTAAATTTCTAATTGGCTTAGAAATTCTCAGAAAAAGGCAAATGAGAGGTTGCTCCTAGGCCCTGGAAGCTGCAAGTAGTGTAATCTAAAACAGCACAATTGATCTTTGCTCTAAAGTAAATTACATATAAAGTCAATGTTCTTCAAAAGATGTTGAAGAACAGGCAAAATTCAGATCCTTGGAAACCTATGCCTTTTTTGATTTTCTCATTTTGATTATTATTTCACAGCATAATTATTAATTTTTAAAATATGAGTGTGGTTGTATAAACATGGATCCTCTTCACCACCACTATTAGGTAAATGTATTTAATATAGTGAACATCCAATTGCCTCTGAAATGTTGATTAAATGATTAAAGGGAGGTGCAGAACTTGTAAAAGAAAGAACTAGCATTTCTATTACATCATTAGTACATATTGGTTATTCTTAGGTAATTCAGAAAGATTCCTATGGGCTTGGTCACAGCTACATGACCCCAGCTGTGATTTTTAATGATTCTGATGTGTTACCTTTAAACTTGAGCCTTTCCTCCCCCTCAGCCTGCTGCCAGTTGCTTCTGGAAGACAATTTAAATTTACACGCTTCTGGCATCAGAAGACTGCATACTAAGAAAAGAATTTGTTCTTCTATAGCAGCTTGAGATTTATTGGAGCTCTCTGTTTTTTGGGCATTCACCTAAAATCCCACCACAATACTCTAAGTAAAAAGGGAAGTTGTATTCCCCAGTTCCTGTCTTTTTAGACATGATTTATTCACATTTAGTTGTGTCAATGTTTTGGGGACATATGTGCACCATCCGTTTTAATTTCAAAACCTTTTTCATAATTTGATTATTTTCTTCACCCACACAGGTATTAAGAAGGCCAAATTCTGAATTTTACAATTACCTGAATATTATATTCAAGCATGCACATCAGACTGTTTAAAACAAAATAGGAATGGGAGTTTTATAAAAGCAGGGTTCTTTTAGGCCTGTTTGTGGTGTGCTGTTATATGACTATTGCATAAAAATTTCCAGCATTCTCTATGATTCTCCAGGTATCTTGGCTGCCACAGTTTTCTACGCAGGAGAGGTTTAGGTGTTGTAAACTATGACTAAGTCCTCTATGGAAGTTTTTGAAATGTTTCTACATAGGCTGAATCTGAAAGAAACACCAATAATTTTAAAAAGTTAAAAATTCTAATTATTAGCACAAACAGTAAAGGGGAAAAGAAATTCTGAATTGCAATAACTGAATGTATGGTTAGATATTGTTGAAAGGCTGAATGCCCTTCTTTTGCCTGTTGATCCATTGACTTACTGGTATTAAGTAACTGCTGCCAAGTTGACTTGCAGAATGCTAATGTTGCCTCTCCCGCTGCTCTCTCCATCTGTTTAGTGCCCAGTGTTGCCCTTTTGTTTCATAATCTCCACTTTATTAAATGTTATCGTACTGGGTTATGTATGACTGAACCATTCTGTAAATGCTCACTTCTTTTCCACAGCTTGTTAGGTTCAATACAGCTTTGTTTTTGGGTTTATTTTAATAGATTTTAAAGATTTTTGTAGAATACAAAACATGGATGACCCAGGATGAATATGTGTATCTACACTGGTTTGAAAAGAGGAAGAAGAAGAAAAGAAAGGGGGGAAGGAGGGAAGGAAGTGGTGGAAGGAAGTGGTGGAAGGAAGGAAGGAAGTGGGGGGGAAGGAAGGAAGGAAGGAAGGAAGGAAGGAAGGAAGGAAGGAAGGAAGGAAGGAAGGAAGGAAGGAAGGAAGGAAGGAAGGAAGGAAGGAAGGAAGGAAGGAAGGAAGGAGATATCTACTAGAAGAAGTCAGGAGGAAGAAGTGAAGAGGATTAAACAGTCCAGCAGCCCTGCAATCAAAAACTCAGGCCAATCTCCAAATTTGAAATCTTTTGCCTAAATTCCAAAACTGTTTTCTAAAACCCCAGTCACTGCAATCATTTGAAGAGATAAATGTACATTGCAGTATTCTTTTGTAGCTCATGAAACCATGCTGTTTGACACTGAGAGTTAAATTCATGCCATATCTGAGGGCATCTCCTGTATTTCAAAAGTAAATTGCCCTCATTGTACGTTACTGGTTTTGATTCATAAAAAGCTGTTATTTCGTTTAAGAACTAATCAAAATTGTATTAACAGTTGACATGCATGTTATTGCCCCTTTTCAGACCTGAAAAAATGAGACTAATTATCTTGTTGGCTGTCCTGGGATGGGAGCAGTCCAGGAGTGAAGGACAGCCCTGTGAGGCAGATTCTTCCTGTGGGATGTAGCCCCTTCAGTGTCTTAGGCAGAATGAACTGAGTGGGGTGATGGGTATCAGATAATGTCTCAGAATATATAACTGGTTGTTCCTGTCACTGGGGGGACCTTGCGTTGGTGTGGACATTTGGGTTTTTTCCAGAAGCCACAGGAAACAAATTCCAGTTCTGTGAAGATCATAAAAATAGAAAACAAAGCCTAGGAAAAAAAGATTTCTCACAACTAAGATCTGATTTGTGTGTCCTCAGAACACTATAGAACTAATGGGGGAGCAAGCAAGTTTCAGGCTGACCTGAACAAGTTATTCAAGTAATATCCTTTGTCTTTTATACCTTATATGAAACAGTGGTGCCAAGGTAAAGAAAAAGAGCCCAAACACTTTTCTCTGTTTTGTAATTGCACGGATGAAAAGTAGAATCAAAATATTAACTCTATAAACTATCAGATTGGTCCAGAATGAGGTGTGCATATTAATTGTAAATAACTATTGAAAAATCCCACGTGATAAGTTGATTTATTTAGATATTTAATTTGAAAAGAACTTTTTCTCATAGATTTTAGAAGCAGAAGACTTTCAAGCCAGGCTTTCACTTCCCTTTAGGGCTGCATTTATTGCTGCCTACCTTGAATGGATTTTACAGGAATTCTCTTGTGAACAAAATCCCTTTCCAGTCACTAATTGAGTGATGACATTAATAATTCTCAAACAAGTAGATTCATAGCTGTGTAACTGGAGACAGAGCTAGCAACCAGTAATTTGTACTTGCAAATCAGTCCTCAAATTTCATACTGGCTTGTTATGAATATCAAGTACAGGAACATTAAAAGTATTTTAAATAAGAGTGGGTGTGCTTCTTGTTAGATACCTTACTGTGACAAAATATACTGTCCATATGGGTTGATAATTGCGATATCCACAATGATGTGGCATCTGTAAGCCCATTTCTTATGTATGGGGCTGTGCTTCTTTACCATGAGTGGGACACAACTTAATTTGGAACTGTGTGACTGCTTCCACTGCCGTTGCGGAGTCCTGAATAATATAATGGCACCACACACACACAAACTTTATTAAGCAAAGTAAAATAATTTCAAAGAAACTGAAAACAGCTTTTCTCTCTCCTTTTGGGGGCTCTGTAATACTAATAACCTCCTGCAATGTCCAAAGAACAAATGATTGCCCCATCATTTGTTATCCCATATGGATGTATCAGTACCAACAATTTCAGCATTCTTTGTGTTTCACAGTCTGAACTGACAAAAGACTTTGGAAACAAACAATTGAAAAAGACATTCCCTAAAGGTAACTATCAAGTCCAATAAGGCTCAAATAAAATGGCCCAGCTGTCAGAGTAAAATACTGCATATCCACTTAGCTCTTGAAAGGAAAAGGTAATGTTAACCAGTTGCTGGAGACAGCCCAGAGAGGTAATGCCAGCTGCACAAAAGGATGCACTGCATAGCAGTGTTCAGATGAATGAATGGCAAACAATGCATAATAGCTGCATAAGTAATTCTCTTCAAAGGACAAAATAAAGAACAGAAACACACTTTGTTTAAAAGTTATCATTACTGATCATAAAACACACTCAGAGGAATAGAAAAAAGCATAATTTGGAAGCCAAATGAAACACATTTGAAACACCAGCTTTGAAAGTTGTCCTAGTTTGAAATGAACACTACCTTTTCAGAAAGCATTTTATTAAAAACAAGGTTGGAATGTTTGTAAGGATTAGTATGTATCTACCCTTGGGCAAATGCTAAAAAAACCCAAAACAAAACAAAAAGAAAAAATAGATACAGAAGAACAGAATGGGAAGTGCTCGAAGCTCAAGAGCAAGTCTAGGTCATTTGAACCATATATGGAGAGCACACACGCTTTAGAACAGCAAGTGAAAAAGGGATGACTCTTCTACTGCCAGAACCTGAGAGTGGCGTATGTCATGCATGATGAGGTGGTTGTCAGGTCATTTCTGATGGGCTAGGATAGGCCACTGTCTGTTGTACAGTCTACCTCTTTGTCTTAATCACACTACCTAGTTGTCTTGAGTCACAGAGGAGGGTGTGGAAGTTTATGGTGGGTTTGTTAATTGAATCATTTGCTTTGAAGTAGTATCCAGATGTAGCTCTCTTTCTGCTAAAGAAAAGACTTGCAGTGAGAGCAATTACTTCACCTTCTAACTGGTGTATTTAATTTTTAACATACATTATTTAATCTTGGAAAAAAGCAAAATTATAAACAGTCATCTGGTTGTTGCTGTACAATCTATTGGGAGACAATTTTCAGTGCTTGGTATGAAAGGATTTTTTATATTTTCTCAATCCTTCCTATTATCATGCATCAGAATGCTACAGCTAAGTATAAAGAATTTCTTTCTGTATGTTCAACCTGTTCTTTTTGGCAGCCACTGCATTCCATATATTCAACATTTTGCTTGGGCAAAAGGAAAAAGCTCTTTCAGGACTGCCAGAGACATTGACTAAGTTGCATGTTTCTCTCACTTTTCTCACTTGTGCAGGGGCAATTTCGATAATTCTAAAAAAAAAGGAGGTGAAAGCAGAGGAGCACAAAAAATGCTTCAGATAAGTGGAGAAGGTGGGCTTTAAGTACCTGGATCAATTCAGACAAAAACAATTCTGTGAAACTTAACCACCATGCTGTTGTAAGAGAGTGTGGCTTTTTTGCACTTCCTGTGTCAACGTTTTGGTGCACTCACAGTTATCTGCTCATGTACTGAGCTTGACTCATCCCCCCACACAGCGACACTGGCCTCTCCTGTGATGAGCTCATTCACAACAATGTCATGTGACTAATCCTTTGGGAAGGAGAGACAGGGAAGATGTACCAGATAGATGAGAGTTTAGAGGCTGAGATAGGATGAGCACTGCAAATACAGCATTCATTTTTGTATGCAAAAAAACCCTGCAGGATGTATTCTGTACTCCAGCTCAGCTGAGAACCTAAAGATTTTACTTGGATGTGGGATACTAATCATGGCTTGATGAATTTTCATTATCCTATTTTTTCTTGTCTAGTAAATATTCAAATCACAAATTGGCTTTGGGATTCTCTGTTGTGCTCTTACTTATCTATTCTGTGTTGAAAAAATATTCATCAATAAGGTGAAAAATATTCATCAATAAGGTGGAGAGGTGTTTGACACTAACCTGAGAAGCTACAGCTGCTACCTGCTCTCTGTGTGATCAGACATCTTGCAAGGCATGGCCAAACCAATAGGCTTTGGGGGATGTAATTGGGAAGTAGAATCTTCCTCTGAGACCCATAATTTTTGAAACAAAACACTATTTGGGAGATCTCAGATCCTGGTCTCTTAGGCACTAGCTAAGCAAAAGAGTCATCAATTATCAAGAATATGACAGCTAAGCACATTGTCGGAATGAAGGACACTAGTTTAAGCAGCCAAGAGACAGCTAAAAGACAATCACTGTTTTCAAAAGAGAGGATATGCTGCCAAGCAGCACCTTTCCCTGTAATGAGAATATTTTTTCAAATGTGTGTCCTCACTTAAGCCTGATTCAGGCCAGAGTCCTCTATACGCCTGCCAAACACCTAATCAGATGAGGACATTACCAGGAGCATGGCAGCTCTCCCAGTTCAGCTGCTCTAAATTGTGCTAAAAACACTTCTGTAACTACTTGGAAAAGGCAATCCTTGAATTTTCTTTTGAAGAATTAATTGTGCACCCAACAAAAAAACCAAGTAAACAGATCAAGTGTCCAACATGCCTTCCTAGCCACAGAAAGGCTGCATCCTTTAAGATTCAAGAGTTAGTGACCCAATTAAAAACTGAGCAATTATGTCATCACCTCTTGCATTTAGCCAATCAGTTTGTTTTTCCCTGACTTCTGATTAATTTGGCTGTTATTGATCTTCTATGTGCAGTCCTGTGAGAGCTGCCAATCTACAAGAGCAAAAGAAAAAGATAATTCAAATTTTAAATTAACTTTGCATATTATTGCCTACTGCAACCAGAATACTTCACTGCTGGAATTATTGAAGTTTGGTACGGGTTTTATTATCAAAGGTTTGGCTTTTGTTATCAAAACAAATTAAAAAGAAAATGTAATAAACCCATAAAAAACCATGCATGTCTATGTGCTAAATCTATGCAATGATATATGCACATATCTCTGGATCTCAGCATAAGAAAAAAAAAGATTCTGTAACTATTTTGGAGCTCCAGAAACAATTATTTCCCTTAAAAATGTGACCTTCTTTTCCTCTGTACGCCTGTAATGGTAAAAGAAACCCCCAACCTTCAAACAAACAAGACCAAAAAAATCCCACCTGTCATGGATTTTTGCCTGTATTCCTCTCAAGCCTGTTGAGTCTATCAAGTGTGAACATCTGGGAATCATCATATTTTCTGCTGACCACTGAATCGGCATAAAAGGAGGACATGATAAGCTCCAGCTGTTAAGCCTCCTGCTTGGAGGATTAGAGAAATTAACCCACAGGATGTTTTATTACAGCACCAAGAGTTATACATGTGGCATCTTCTCCACAGGGAACACAGAAGGAAGCTGAGAGAAAATATGCAGGGTAGAGCTGCAGGAATGTCATCAGTCCTGAATGCTTCCCAACCTACCCTGTTTATAATAGCAGAAGGAATTTTACCTTCAGAAATTTTTCTAAGAATATAAACCTTCTACACCTAGTTCTTTTTTTTTTTTCAATACACAGTCCAGGGGAACATTGATTGAATGAGCAGTAAAAACCTTGAGAAGAGTAGTAAAAACCTTTGAGAATCATTTCCTTTGGTTTGGGTCCTTACTTTAGCTAAAACAATTATGTCTTTTGTCATTGTATTTATACATTTAGGCTTCAATGCATCAAAATATAAAAATGCTTTATCTGTAAAAATCATATATAACAGTCAGACACATTAATTTATTTCTGAGTTTTTACCCCTAAAATAACAACACCCATATATTAAATACAAAAAAAAGAAAAAATTTAAAAATTTACTAAAAAAAAAAAGAGGAATCATGACTGACTTTCATTGTCCTGCTTATTGTCATTCTTAGTAATGTTAACAACTTTATAAAGCCTAGATGAAGAGCTGAAAAGGTTCAGAAATCTGTAAAATAAGATTTACCTATTAGCAACAAAGTGTTACTCTTAGATCACACTGACTCCAAACCGAAATGAAATTACAGATGTTCATGCAGCTATTTTGGGGAGAAATTAATGAGTTTATGCCATCCTCATGATCAAGAAGGTAAGAAGAATAATTCATGTTATTAGTGAATTATATTAGAAAATATGTCATTACTGGCACTGTTGCTGGGATTTTCTTATGATTCTTTTGTCTCAAAGTGTTCATAAGAATGGTCAAATTTAGCTGAACAAACCCCTAACTCCATTTCTGGGGGTTCACTGATCACTTTTATGCGCAACCCTGTCTGCAGCCATGGTGTGAAGCAAGTCACCACCTCAGCAATTCTGGCACAGCCAGCTCCTTCCCTGTGGGGAAACTGGGTGTCAAATCAACCAGGAAAGAGCAGATCCCCATGGACAATCCAGTGTCTGTTTCTGAGCTGTGAGGAGTGGGTATCCTCCCCACATTATTAACATTACAAGGAAATGCCACAAGGTGCCACTTCTCAGACACATCTCCCAGATCTACCTGGAACTGCAAAAGGCAGCAACTGACTTGCTACTTGACGTGTATTTTTGGCATTCACCTGCATGAAAAGAAACATATTTGTATATTTATGCATTAATGAAATGAACCATATATGCCTCTTTTATGTAAAAGCCTCTTGGCAAGCGTTTGGCACTATAAAGAACCCTTGAAGAGAACAGACTGCAAAGGCCATGAGGGCCTAGGGAATTTAATTTATAACACTGTGAAGCATAAGGGGCTTCTTCATGAGTTTGAATCAGGTTCCCTGGTTCCGGGAGGAGCCTATGACAACAAATCCTGCATCGTGGTAGGTGTAGAAGGAAAAGGTCTATGTATAACAGAGGGGCAGTGGTATCTATTTGATCCTGACTGTTGGATGCACTCATACTTGCTCTGATCCTTTCCAGCCAGATTCACTCACTTTTCATCACAATTCTCTTGCTAAACATGTTGCTTTCAGAGCTGTGGTTTCTACTCCAGCAATGAATTTTTTTAGAAACAATGTTTATCACTAGGTTATTTTCCACTATGGGCAACAGTTGTTTACAACATCTTTTTTTAATCTAGAGTGGAGTAATTGTGCTCTTGGCTGCTCTGAGAACATACTTGATGATTCTTAAAACATAACCTGACTTTTGCCTCAGTGAATATAGAAATTATTTTAATTTCCCCATTAAAGATGCTTTTATTTTTCACTAGATATCTAGTGAATACCATATGCAGAGGAGCATTTGTGATCCAACATTTTTGAAATATTACCAAACAGAAAGGGAGAATCTGTGTTAATCAGAATGTGCAAACTGCCACTCCCTGTTCTTGTCTCCCAGGCTTTTTTCTTTCAGAGGTTTGTTACCTGTGCGTTCAGCTGCCATCAAGTGTGAAAGGAAGATGGTGGACACGGTTATATCTGGCAATGACATGTTCCTGAGCTGGCAGATGAGGCAGTTTGCTGACTACCTGAATTAGGCTTGGGTAGGTTAGCACATTTCAAAAGAGACAGTTTTACTGAAAGTGACACACAGCTTATGGACCCAGACCTGTAAAAGTAATTGCCTTCGCTATGTGCTTGTATGTGAGAATTGCTAGGTGTCTGATGCACAAAGCTGAGCAGGACTTGCAAGTCTTTAATATCAGCTAAGTTAATGTAGATATTAAATATAGTATGTGGAAAATAAGTCAGACCTTACTATCAGATATTCTGACACTATTCACAGACCTGAATAATACAGACTGAATTCTGTACAGGCTTTCTTGGAAGGCTTGAACCTTAACTTCAATGTATTCTGCCTATGAGACACTAGGCTCTTATGTTACCTCCTTATCCATGTCTAAGTCTTCTGTACTTAAATAGCCTAACTCAAAAAAACATTCTCTAGAAGCCATAGGTTATTTATGTACCCTCAGCCTTGCTTGGAGGCCCACTTTCCTTCTTTTTTTTTCTCCAGGAAGAAAGAAAAAGTGGATGACAAAGTGAAATTCAGATGTTCACCTGTTTTATTTTTGAAATCAGAGATTATGTGCATTTTTTTTCTTAGAATCCCAGTTTGCATTATAAATATCTTCAAAATGTGAATTTTTATAGCATAGTACTTTGAAGTCTAGCCTACTCATAGAAAAAACAATCTTAATGTGAATTTCCAAACAAAATTCTTCATTAATATTATGGATGCAAATGATTTGATTACATAGAATGAGAACTCTTTCAAGCTGTTCAATGAAGGTATCATATAGGGAAGAAAAGAACTTATCTGCAGGATGGCATTGCTGATAAATTCTAGATTTTTTTTCAAGTGATATTAATTCAGTCTTTAGACATGAGATATTGTAGAATAAGAATGAAGTGCCATTAAAACAGTTTTAAATGTGTCCCAAGAATTTTTGCATGTTGAATTTCAAAGGTTTAGTTCATTGCTACTGGATAAAAAATATTTGCCTTCTCACAACTGCAGACAGAGTCTATACTAGTATTAGCATATGCTTTCTATAAAACATGATTGGAAATGGGAAAGGCTGGACATGTGCAGAAGGGAAGGAAATCATAGTAACGCCGAACTAGTTGAAAAAGAAAAAATATTTAGGAAAATATAAATAAATAAATAAATAGCATTTCAAGTAGCATAGGTAGTCATAGAGACTTAGCTGTTCTGTAGAATGTAAGTAGAGTATATCTGCTTCCAGCTTTAATACATTTTCACTTTGTAATACATTGTGTTATATAATGTGGTTTGGCAAAATTATCATCCACTAAATTTTACTGTTTCTTTTCACTTTTCACATATCATGCTCTCTGTTATATTTCCTCCTCCTTCCCCAAATATAACATGAAATATTCCAGGAAATTATTCACATGCTACAAGTATGGATGTGACGTGAATGTTTTTTAAGGATTGACATGTCGACAGCTTGTAAAAAGGTCTGTATTTTGTCCATTTTTCACTTGAATGTTTGATAAACATGGTTTGAGGGTGGTTTTTAGTGTTAGTGGGTTTTTTGTTTGTTTGTTTGTTTGTTTGTTGTGTTTTTGTTTTTTTAATGTGTCTGTTGTTTCCCATGGCAGCAGCAAGAATGGCCTTCCATTCTGTGACTACCAGGTTAATGTGAAATTATTATAGTGATCTTATGACAATTCCTTCCCTGTTTGGAAAACTGTGTCATTGCTAACATAATGTATCTTCCAAATTTAACATTGTGTATCTATGTTTTGTGATCTTGCCAGGATCTGTGGGATTTCTCCTTGTGCACTTCAAGCAGGAGTGCATGAATAGACATGAGCTTTGTATTTTTATTTTACTAATGGTGCCTTAAAATTCCATTTTGGCAGCTTTGCTTTTTCTTTGTGTTTTGATTCAAATAATTTAAGCAAAAAGTAAAAGTTTCTGTTACTTATCTGACAACACCAGCCTTCCCTCCTCTGTGAAATGATGTGGTTATTTATTGCTGGTTTTGCACTGATACATGCTGTTTTCAGCCATGGACTGCCTGGGAAATAGAGCTGCCTAATCACTACCACTAGAGCTGAATATTTCCTGCAGAAAGCAAGTCCTTTCTCAGATGGAAGGAAAAGAAGACGGTAATTCAAATTTTAGTCACAAGGAAGTTATTATGAGCAAGTCTTTGGCTTAAAAACCTGAGTGAAATCACTTTAATATAATGAAACGAACATCAATTTTATGCAATGTCGGATGAATTTATCTAGTCTTTTGGGCAGATACCAAATTGCAAATTCCTGTCCACTCTGCTGTCTTTTCCACAGTCTCTTAGCTTGGATTCTTTTTGTCCCAAAATAAATGGAGTATTCTGCAAGTTGTATTTATTATGTATAGTGCTTTAGAAATTTTCATATACCACAAACTGAATTTCCCCTTGTAAGAAGATCTGTTTGATGTGATGCATAATAGTAAACCTCTGGAATATGGAGGCTACAAATGCTGCAGAAATTATGTTGTGCATGTGAAATGAAGGACAAAAAAATAAAAAAAATCTTTCCTAATCTTTCAAAAATCTATCAGCATTGTTCCAATCTTCTGCATTAAAGTATTAGTGGAAAGATGAGAGCGCACATTTCTGTGTGTCCAATTTGTTCAGATGTGTTAAGATCTGCAGGCTCTAGACAGAGGTAAAACATACACACTTTTGTTCAGTCTGAAAAACCTGAGAACAGCTGAGTTATTTTTGTAGGTAGAAATGGAGCAATTATTGCACCAAATCTTAATATCTAAACTCTTGGAGCAATTTTTATCTGGGAAAAACTCTACTTACAAAATTTCAGCAAAGCTTTCAAGATTTAATTGGCAAGTATCTTTGAATTGGCAAGTATATGAGGGAAAAAAATTAAAAATGAAGGTTTTCTCCTTCAGTAGTTTTTAAATAATTAATTTCTCAAATACTTTTGCAGCAAAGAAATATATTTATTAGTTACTTTGATTTATTAATATTTGGCAATTAATTAAGAAAATATATTGTTTCCTAATATTTTGTAAGATTAGAAGCATAAATACAGGGTTTGTGCTCATTTTTCATAATGATCATGACAGTAAGTCTTCTAAGCTGTGGAGAAATGACTCTGCAGATTTTATGGTTTAGACCTATATACTTCCAGAACTTATTATTTCCCAGTACTTTCAAATTCAGTTAATTTTCTATGCTTTATGAACACAAGACCTTAACTTTTTAGTGGGACATATGTTGCCAGGAAGGCTTTGAGAGGTGTTTATCTGTTTTATTTTATGTAATGTTATTACAAAATGCTTACATTGAGAAGAATTCAGAAACTATAAATAGTTAGCCATCATTGGACTTGGAAATACTTGCTGCTCTGCAACTAGGTCATGTCTATAATTATCCAAAAGAAAAAATATCATCAAACCGCTGAATGTTTGTACCCCACCATCTTGAATAACTTTCCTGAAAGAAAGGCTTAAGACTCCCTGATTACTTTGTTGCTGCTCCTGATCTTACAAGCCCTCTTGCCCAACCAAGTCCTACAGCAGACCTTAGCCAAACAGAGCTCTGGCTGTAACTCTGGTGGTAGGATCATTCAAAGGCTTCCATGGTTGCTTAGCACTGAGGAGGCAACTAATCAAGTGGGCATGTATCACTTCAAGCCACATCTGTCCCAAGATAAATCTGTCATTGAAAAGAGGTTTAATGGACCCTAAAAATTCCTAATACTCCATGTCTAGATATTTACACCCTTATGAATGGCTTCTTTCCTCTCTCTGAATAACTCAAAGACACTTGGAGCTTTGTTATGGTCACCACTGGGTGGTGAGATTAACCATACAGTTAATCTCATCCTGAGCAGGGAATAAATGAAACAACATTTGATTAAAGAAACTGATGATTCATTATTAATCATTGCAAATTCCCACCACAAGTACAGTGCCCAGGGAAAGAATAACTTGCAATCAGAAAGCAAAAAGTTCTTGTTTAAGGATGTACAGGAAACAAAGCAAAGAACTGAAACAAAGATAGAAAATAGTAATACAAATATTCCTGCCAAATGTTTACTTTTCTAAATCAATCTTTAGACGCTTGTATACTGCCTCAGTTTTACAAGAGTTTATGGAATTTTCAAGGACGAATATAAGCCATTTCATTGAGCCTTTTTTTGCTCACATGCAGTAAAATTTGGCCCTATGGTTATGCAAAATGTTTACATTGTTGAAGAGATGCAGTCTTAGGAAAGGGGAGGACAGGAAGAGACTGATTCATGGTGCTGATGTTCATTGAAATGAATATCTGCAGCAGCATTACACACAGGAGGATGTTCCATTGCTATAGTCTGTTTTTTCTCCAGCATATTTCAGGTCCTTAAATTGTCTTTGAAGAGACATTTCACTCAAGAGTGGAGCCTTCACCTTTCATGGGTTGATCAATGATCACATATTAGTAAAAGCAAGCCATATGCAGACTAAAAGTAGTGAAATCAAGTACTCAAGATGCACTCAGGGGATCTGATACCTTGTAAGGTAGATTAAATCAGCAGGAAAATTACCTCATGTATCTGCTTTTTCTGACAGAAATTACTGATTCAAAAAGTAAAATTACTTTGTGTCTCCTGGCTGGCCCTCTGAAGTTCTCTGAGCTCATGTGAAAGGTCAGAAGCTGAGTTTCAGTGTACAAGTATTTTCTAGGAGCATTGCTGGGCATCACATGGTGTAATGGTGATGAATACTACTGGTGAGCAGAGGGGTACATCCCTTAGTCACAGACATAACTTTACCTTCCTGCTGGACAGCCTCTCACCACTTCTGCCACCTTCTTAGGTCTCTGGATGATTGATGCAGGGCTGGCAATCAGGAGCTGGAAAAGGAGTTTGAGGAAGTTTATCCGTCCGCTTTCTTGTCAGACACATCTTGGCACACGAGGCAAAACGTGTAACAGTGTGCGGCTGTCTGGCGGGTGCTTGAACTTTCCAGGCAGACTGCCCGAGCTCAGCTATTGTTGGAAGTGCTTTCATGTGAACAAAAAAGCAAGCCTGAGAAGGGTCACAAGCAGTTATTCAGATAAACTTTTCTTGCACCTTATGCCCCTCAGAAGGAAGGTGAGTAAGTGTGTGGCTGGTTGTAGCAAAGGCTGCCCTTTCTATAATTTCTTGCAAGGATAGGATGCTGTTTTCCTGTGGAGAAACCCTGAAGACACTTAGCCATGCAATATGAAATCTATTGAAAAAAGCAGTGCAAACTAAGCTATTCAGGGCTGGTAGTATCACCAACTCAGTGAAAAAACTGAAGTTTTTTTAAAGATAAACTTCTGCAGTTGATGGTCCTATGGATATTTGTTAAATATTTGGTCCACAGAAAATTATTCTCCTTTCAAAACCAAACAAAAAACCAAACAAACAAGCAAGCAGGCAAGAAACCTAATATGTATTTCTTTCTTTGTTGAATATGTCAGAAAAGATGAAGGTATTCACCAAAGCATAGGTGTATGGTGGTCATTTATGTTAGGCTAGCTTTACTAGTTAATGTGACTATTTAAAGTATTCCTTGGCCAAATTGGTCTCCTGTCTCTTTCAGTATTCTTGTTTTCTTGATTTTTTTCTTGGCTTCAGTTTGAAAATTGTTTGTAGGTTCTTAATTGCAAAGCCTACCAGAGGGAGAGATCAGAGGAACACAGGATTTGCCAAATGTGATGAATGTCCTGCCTCAGGGAATGGCCAATACCTGCTTTGTCAGAGGAAGGCCAAAAAGCCTCTAAATACATTCAGTCAGTCATGTAAGAGATCCCAACAGACAAATGCCTGCAAGCCTAGCTCTAAGTACATGACCTTACTTGAGCACAATTCTACAAACGTTATCACACCCCTGCACTCTCTCCTGTCATCCTTTTCCCACCAGTCAAATGTATTCTTTCCTGTGTAGACAAGTGGAAAGTGTGAAGCTCAGACTTCATCTACCTTAGGACCTGATCCAAATGTCAGAGCAGAAGAGTAGGATTTCTTTTGCAGCAAATGAAGATGGATGTGCTCTGCCCTCTTTACTGAGCTGAGCAGAACTCCACTGAGGCATGGAGATCAGTCTGTTCTGGCAACTGTGCCCTCTGTCAAGGTGAGACAACACTCCTCCCTTCAGCTTCTCACCTAAGTCATTATTTATATTTACACAGTAGTACACAATTGTAAAGCCCACAATGTACCACATTTCATACCAACCCCACAAATCTCTTGAGTGTTCCTTGTCAAAATATCTCTACCTTTGCTGTTGCTACCAACTGATGTCTTGCTGATGTATTAAAACATTGTGTGACCCAGTTCCTCATATTTTTCCTCCATCTGTAAAGTGGAGCCAGTAATATCTTCATCAAAATCTCGTTATGCATTTTAATTGTTTAATGTCTGAGAAATGAATTTGGTTTCTGCAGTTCAAAACATATGACAAATTTCATTTTACTTTTATGGTATTGATGCTGAAGTTTGATTCAATGATATCCTCATAACTGCCTTAGTCATCTTAATTTGGAAGCCAAACAGCTAGAGTAAAAGCCTAAGAAAACCCTTTTTCCTCATTGGTGCACTGTTTATATAATGAGTAATAACTTCTGTGGCTTGGCTGGAAGAAATTAAGAAGGCAATAAAAATGTCAAACAAAGTTGTAATGAATTTAGAAATAATCACTCATAATTTAGAGTTCATCATCCCAAAGCATTATTTCTTCATTTGATAGGCTTAGGTCATTATAAAGAATGTGCTCCTTCTTGCATCTGAAACTACATAAAAAGGGACAGTAGTTTATGGCTGCTATATACTTGATGAGATATTAAAATTTTGCAGCATAGCAAAAGATGGAGGAAGGGGGCAAGGGGAAATAACCATTTGAAGGTTGTATTTTCCTGGCCTTTTGTGGTCTTTGTTTTAAGTAAGTATAAGTGCTTTTTGGTATTTTGGGTTTTTTGTTATTTGGGTTTGGTTTTGGTTTTGTTTTTTGATTTTGGTTTTTTTATGTTTTTTTTTTTTTCTTCTTTTTACCCTTTAAAATTTTAATAGCTTGCTTTATGTGCCCATGTATGTTTTGTACATAATTAACTTTGAGAATGTTATGGAAGATGCAGTGAAATGATTTTTAAACTTCAGTTCACATAGACCTCTGTGTGAGTTGCTGACAAGGAAAAGGACACACTACATACCTTCTCATACATTTAGTATGAGAATAAAGACTGCAGAAGTCAGCCCTTCCTGTATATTTCCTTTTTGCTTCCTGTCTCCTATCTCTTTTCTACCAAAGCAAAATGGTAATAGCCCTTTCCCTTTTACCCTTCTCTTCAGCAATTTTTTGTCTTTGCTAAATCTCAGGGTATGTTTCAGCAGTCACAAATTTTCAATATTGTGTCAAACAGAACAAAACAAAGTCTTCTGACCCAGCAGGAAACATGCTTTTCAGCTAATCATATATTGTGAATGTCATTCAGGTGCTTCCATTCATGTGTAGCTGCCAAGTGTACTGTTTCTGTCACAATTACATAGAGTAATAGTGTCAGGAATGATTATTAGGTTTCTTTCAGTTTAAAATGTTTCTGTGTTGTAAGTATTTTGTCACTTCGTAGTTGATGTATATCTTTGGAATTAATTGGATATTCTCTGCTGGAAGATAATGACATTCTTTAAATTTCAGTCTCTTTATGTCCATGAGTTTTGTCCTCCCCTCTTCTCTCCAGCCCCACCTTAATGAGCCTTCTGCTGTAGCTCTCCATCAGTGTCTCTTTAGAAAGGCCGGGAACTGATACAGACTGTTGTTTTATGAAGACTTCATGTAGATATTGAATGGAAGTCTTAAAAAAATACACATGTAAAATCCTGTGATTCTGTTACATTCTACAGGCTGAACCTTCAGTGACTCTTGGAAAAGTAGGGTTTTTTTTAAGGTTTTAGGACAAGTTCCCACATGGGCAAACCAGTTAACTCCACGGGCTAGTTATGAACTTGGGAAAGATTTATTTAAGTATTGTTTTTGCAAAGTTCTGATTGTTCAGCATAATAAAATACAGATGAATCTGTGTAAAGCAATTCTCTTGTTTGATTATTGGGTGCTAAAAAGTCATCTGGTTCTTCCTTCATTAAAAAAGCCCACAATTGCTTTTAGCAGTAGCTACAGATAGTCTTGGATAACTCCACTTCTACCAATCATGTAATTGGAGGATTTTCAGCAGAGGGATCCTAATAAATCTTTTCTAAGGATTAGGTGCCTGACTGTGACATCACTGCTTGAACCTCTAATTTATTTAGGTTGTCCACTGGCCAGCTATGAAGCACTTCTTCTTTCAGAAGCTGGTCCAATATTTTTTCTGTGGTTTACTGAAGCTTAACTTCCGTTACCATTAAAAACTGTACTCATTTTTCCCCTGCCAGTGATAGCAGTTTTATTTTTATAATCTCCCTAAATCCTATCTCTAAACTTGAAGTAAGTCCAGGATGATGCTCTGCAAAATAGAGAAAGCAAACCATGCCATTCTCATCTGTGGTTTTGCATTGTCTTCCTCTACTTGTCTGAGGTATTTTTAAATCACCTACCCTGTCTTATCCTTATGCCTATCCTGTGCAAGCCACTACAGCCACCTGTTTATTTTCTCCTTGAAGGTCAATTATTTTTCCTACCAGGCAATGAATCTGTGCTACTAGGGACATTTTTTGTGTGTGTGTATAAGTCTCCTTGGCTGAGGAAGCTCAGTGAAATACAGACTGGGCTTAACTCATCTTGTTTCAGATGCCACCATAAAAATCTTCTCCAAGCATCTTCCCTGACTTTCTGAAAACAGTTTTTGTTATGTATGCTGATGTGCTTGTCTGTCAGTTTTCAACCTCTTCTTTTGTCACCATATCTTCTGAGCTTCTTAACACATTCCTTTTCCTTCTTACTTCCCTTAATACACCTATGTCTCAATCTGTGCTGAGCCTTGTAGATTTTGCCTGCGTCCAGTTAAAAGACTCACTTTTCTATTGCAGTGATGGGCTACAAAATTGATATATCCCAAATTCCATCAGATACCACAAATAAATTTTGGGGAGAATTTACCTTAAAAATAAAAGGCAGCAACACTAAATTCAAGCAAATATCTTGAACAAATTTTCCTTGGAGTGTCTGTTCTGCCAATTCAAACACAATGTTTTCGAATCTTGGGGACTAAGACATCCCAGGATGTCAAATACTGCTGGTACATACAAATGAAAGAAAGCTTCTCCCTAGAAGTTGGGTTCATGCATGTAGAAAATTATTAGGGACAATAGGGACATACAGAAGGACATTCCTTTATTATGAATAAATAGGTTTATTATGAATAGATCATGTAAACTTAAGTTCAAGGCTTTAGTTTTATGCAATGTTGAGATTCATATTTAATGTGAAATCTATGAGCTGCTGCAAATCGCATCTGTTGGTTAGGTTACAAATCCCTCAAGAACTGAGAAAAACAACCTTTGCAGAGCATGGTTAGGCTATCAAGAATGTCTTCTAGACATATATTTTAAATTTACTTTCCTCTTTAGCTTATGACTGGCAGAGTTGTGTCCCCTATTCAGCAGAGACTTTATCCATTAAAGTGACATTGTTCATTAGAAAGCTGATGAATCAACCCCAGAGTCACATTTAGGTAAGTACTCACTGAACTCAATAAAAAATGTATGAGATGAAGACCTCTATTTATATTTTTCTTTATTTGAGGAATATACAAATATGTACTATTTCAATTCACTCTAAACAAATTTCAGAATATTATATAATAATATATACAGATGTAAATTAAAAAGAGATTTAATCACCTGCAAGGTTATAAAATATTTGATAAAATGTTTGTAAAAAAACCTACTATTACTTTAATATAAGCAGGGTTTATTATAATAACCTAAATATAAGAAGGATTTATTTTAATAACCTATATATACGTATATATATATATATATATATATATATATATATATATATATATATACACACATACATATGGAGTTACAGTTACCTTCAGCATTATATAATTAAGGATAAATTTTAGTGGTAAACTAGAAAAATTGACCTAACCAGAGAAACAAATAATGCTTAAAATTCCTCAAAGAATCTTCTAACTCATATTTAGGAGGCAGTTATTGTGAGTAATTATAAGTTAATTAAATATTGATTATTACAAGAGTCCTTCATTGAGAAGGTAAAGCTATAAGATAAACTGTGTTACTTTATAATTTAAATTTACAGTGGTAATAAATGTGCAATGGCACTTTATTTTTATTAAGTAGGATTTGTCTCATTATTCAGCTCTAAATGGTGTTAAACATTAAACATGCTAGATATTGTTAAGCATTGGAGAAACTCTTCTAAACATCTACTATAGCAAGAGATAGTAATCATCCTGAACATTCAGAGCATTTCTTTAAAATTTGATGATGCTAGGATGTTTATTGCCAATTGATTAATTACATCATATTAATAATCCCAACTTATTTTAATTCACAGGCATGACAGCTTGATTTATCTTCAATATTTCCTCTGGACCCTGAAGTCAGAAGTTTTTCTCCTGACAATCAATCAGTAGTAAAATACTATATATCAAGTAGAAATATTTACTTTTAAGTGCTATGAGTTAGTTTTTTGAGCCGCAGAGTAAACTGTTAGATTTTCTATAATTTGTTCAGCAGCCAAGCAGGAGAAACTTTTTTTAAGATATAGATCAAACCACTGGATATTTTTACCTCTTTTTGTTTTGGTGGATGGTCTACAATATATTTGCAATGAAAGATGATGGAAAACACCTGCTTTCCTAATATATTTCTTGAAGCATTGTTCCCCATCTTTGTTTATGCAATGTATTTCTGTCAGTTTTCTGCCTATCTGGATCCATTTATCATCAATAAATTCCAGGTATAGTTTAAGGTAGCAAACTAATTTTTTTTACACAGGTGAAATGGGGAAATCAAAGCACAGAAAAAAATGTAATCCCAAGACATGAATAATTTTAGTATGAAACAGAGAATAAGAACTTGAAACTACAGACTTTGGGTGAACTAGTTCATCTCATTCATAAAAAACCAAAACACACAATAAACAAGAGGCAGGCAAAAGTAACTGAACTAAATGCAGTTTCCCTAAGAAAATGATGGAAATACATAGTTGTATTTCCTTATAAATCATGTGACTTAAAGCTGTGTAAGATCATAGTTGGCTGGTCTGCCATGAAATCTGAAGATAATTATTTTTCTATCTTACCAGTCTTTTCTACTGCCAAGGGGAGGAGAAACACAAAGAGGACGTTGAAAAGGGCATGTAGGGAGGATGCTTGCTTTAGATTCTATTAAGAACAGACTAGAAACTTCTCAAGAATAACACTGGGGAATTTTCAAGTTTTATGAACAGAAATGACCAATATCAGATTCTGTGTAATATTCCAATACCTGTTTCAGACACGTCAGAATAAAAAATGGTGTGAAAAATAATGAATGAAGGTGTGACAGAAAGGATGATTTTCAGTATCTGGAAAAGGTTCAGGGGTTTGCTGTTGTTGGTTTCAGGTTTCATTGGGTTTTTGGGTTTTTGATCTTGTTTTGGCTTGGGGTTTGTTTTTTGTTTTTTGGTTGTGTGTGGTTTTTTTTTTAATTTTTTTTTTTTTTAGTTAAGGCGAGGAAAGATGAGATCAGTTTTTATTTTAGCTAGAATTACTTAGACCTATCAGAGTAGGTAAACAAGGTAACACTGGCCTGATTTTGAAACTTCATTGTTTCTCATTAAAAACTTGAAGGGTTATCAAGAGAGGAAGAAAATACTGTGAAATGCTTCTTCCCATCAAGCAAGCAGAAATATTAAGAAAAGACCCACAAGCCCCTTGAATCTTGTTGGAGAAAGAAACCTACTGTGCTGTCTCTGCCCGCAGGTGAACAGGCAGCATGCCCAGCCTACTCCCCCAGGCTGTCACAGAAGGACTAATGGGTTTTTTCCACTTTCGCAAAAGAAATGAGAAACAAAACAAGATTGTAGAGAAGTTGTCTTCATGTCCAACCTTTAGGAGTCGTCCCAAAGGACTGCCCATGTCAGAGCCCTATAGCTCTGGCCAGGTCTCTTGTGCACCCTCAGGAGCAGGATCATCCATGCAAACTGATTCAGTCACTCCTGACTGATTGGATGTGCTCCAATCAAACATATCTCAGCTGTTGAAAGCACAGCTGGATTTCCTGTTAACAGTGCGGCTGCTGCTGTTCTTGCTTCTATTGTTCCTGCCATCTCTTGTGAGGGCTGGAATCCTGGTAAACAAGTGTGGCTGTAAGTTGCTCTTACACAATTGCTTTCACATCCTAGGGCTGTCTTGCAGCCTGCAGGGTACGGCTGTCCTCTCAGTTGTGTCTAACTGGAGGAAAAAACTGTGCAGGTTAGCAGAGAGACTGTGTCCTGTTAAGACTATGAACACACAGATGCTGGCAGACATTCCTTTTGTGTAGGAGCATGTCAGAGGACATAGCTCTGACAGAGCAAGTATACATAAACATGCTTATATGTATATGTATATACACATAAAAATGAGATACGCAGTCCTGAGGGATGTGATCAGCTGCTGGGTTTTTCAACAAGAGATTGTTCCTTTACACATCTGTACTTGTACTGAAGTGCCATCCAAGCGAGGAATTTTTATGTTGCCGTTTTAAATACCCATTTTTAAAACATATTAAGCTTTTACTTTACTAACTTGTTGTAAGCTTCAATGTATTGTTTTCCACCAGCATAGTCTCAAATATTAAAGAGGCACTTGCCCTGGACTAGTAATATCTCCAAGAAGGCACATATTGGCAAAAAAACACACTTGATTGTTTTGTACAATAAAATTATATTGAATTGGTGGCCATTCCTGTAACTTATAAATATGAATCACAAATATATGTTGTCCCAGGGCATCCCAGGGCATCCCAAATTTATTTCTCCTCAAAAGATTAAAAGAAAAGAAAAGAAGTCCAAAGCTCAAGTCAGCTTTCAGATTGAGAGTTTGTTAAAATGAACAACAGAGCAAAGGTGAATTTTGGGAGGTTTTATAATGTCATCAGAGTTGCCCTGAAAATCTTACTTCAGAAGAGAGGGCAGGGTTTGTTGTTTTTGTTTTTTTTTTTTTTTTTAAGTAATTCAAATATATAGCTGCAAGTGCAATTACCTGTAAAAGACCAGTGTACATTTGTAAAATATGACTAATCTTCAACGCTATGAGCAATGAAGGCAGGCGAAATAGTACTGCACAAAGAAAACAAATAGCACCCACTAATGCAGATTGAATTTTAATAATTGGGGAAGTTAATAGATGCTATTTGGTGTCATTCCAGGCAGGATTTTTATAGACTTGTCCCAACAGAATTCTCTGCTGCTTGCATTACCAGGAGAAAATTGCACAGCTCATTGTTCCCAGCACTCTACCATTTTCCAGACTCAGAAATTCAAAGCCTTTGTGTTTGAATTCATAATACCATTCCAGAAACAGCACTGCCAAGCAAGACAACCACTTACTCAATTGGGAATTTGTCAATTTCAAGATTTCACCAGTTTTCCACTATTGTAAATCAATGTCTTTGATGTTATTAATTCTTGTCTACTCCAAGGATCCTAAGATGTGCTAAAGCCTTACTAAGACATGAATACCAAAGAGAAACGCATGTGATGTATAGTGGATATTTTCAGAATTATAACAATTTTTTTCCCTTACTATTGATGATATTCACTGGCCAATCCTGCTGTTTGTGTGGACAACACTTTGTACTGTCCTGCATGACAGTGAATCCAGTTCTCCTTGTGACTGGGGCTTTAGTGTTCATCCTTCCTTTAGTAAGGATGTGAGTAAGAGTAAACCTGTAAGAGTACCTTCCATTTATATTACTCATATTCTATACATCTCTAAGCATATCTATGAAAGTTGTTTTGCATTTTTGGAAACTCATACATCTTTTTTTTTTAACATACACTTTTTTAATGCAACCTCCCATCATATTTTTTCCTCTCCGATTAATTTCTTCTCCAATAAAATTCTGAAAGGAAGGACGAGTTCTGCAAGAAAAAATGTTCACGTTGATTATGGACAGAACAAATTAACAGTAATGGTCTTAATTCAGGAAGATGCTGAATGTCTTTGGGCAGAATCAATAAAACACATCAAATTATATACAACTTGGAGTTAGTAACAGACAGTGTGATTTCCAGCTAACTACCTGACATACTTTAACTTGGGCATATCAGAGCCTTGCACTACCTATGCCAAACAGGTCAGCTTCTTTAACTACAGAAGTTACAGTGTCAAAAGATAATTGCAAACCACACCTAGGCTGGCTGTGAGACCTTTCTGCTGTTCAAGTTTGTTCATGGAGAGGTGAAAGACTTACACTATTAAGGATTATGTTCTTACAGAAGAAACAGCTATTGGTTATTGCAAATGTGATGCGATTCTAAGAGTCTCACTGGGATAAAAAGAGAAGCAGGTGACAAAAATGATAACTTAACACCTAAAGTCTAAGGGTGTCAAAGTCCCCTAAAAAACAGTAGGAATAAATTGCAATTAGGTACAGAAATGCTTTTCCAAATTAAAATTTAAGGAATTATATATATCTATATGTATAGCATCTATATCTATCTATATCTATATCTATCTATGTATCTATCTATCTATCATCTATCAATCTCTCTCCCTCTCTCTGTATGTATATATTTACACTTGAGGGAAAAAGTTGGCCCTTTCATATCCATGTTTGGGAACATGTAAAAAAATCCTCCTGAAAAAAACATCCTGAAACCTACTGAAACCATCTCATTTCTGGAAAATGTGTTAGTTTTGTGGGACATAAAAATAAATTGCCTATTGCAATTATACTCTCCCTGGTTGCAAAACATTTAAAACTAAATGGCCCAGGAGACAGTTCAAAACAGAAAGTAGGCTTTTAAGAAAATCTTGAAATCAGCAAGGATGAAAAAAGACATAAAACTCAATAATCTTCAGTATCAAATTTAGAATATGTGTGTGTAATTATTTTTAAAATATAATTTCAAAAAATAAATATTGCAACCTCTTATAATTCTGGCCTCCTCCAATTTTTACAATTAATTACAGAATATATGCATATTTCAATTTTAAAAATGAAGAATATTACAAAATTCCTTGGTGTCACTTGGAATCAAATTAAAATTTTGATTACTTAGATATACATTGATAGCACAAATTTATTTGTGTCTGATAACCAAAATTTCTTTTTACCTCCAGCTGGCCAATACTTAAGATAGGCAAGGCTTACAATCCTTTGCAGACATGCCACTATGTGAAATATGTGGAAACTGGACATTGCTTACTATTGTGTTTAAATGCATTAGGATTGGGTGCATCTCCATGCTATTATAAAAACAACAACACAAAAAAGTGTAACTTGTATTTGGTTTTTCCCTGGAGAGCTCAAGTTTAACAGGCTAGCATCTGTTGATACAAACTACTCTCTGCTTTTTAGGCAGATATTGTGTTGCTGTGTTTTAAAAATCAGATCCTTTAGATCTTTTCTCCCTCTGCCTCATAGAACAAGTGCCTTCTGATTCATTCCTGGGGGAAACACCTTTCGCCTGAAGGCATGGTGCTGCTTTTTCTTCAATGGAAGCCAAACAAGTATGAGGACAAAATGGGGAGTATGACAGAAGAAAGAACAAACCCTACAGTCAGTTGAAAGAATATAAAACCTTAACAAAGCCAGCATGCCTTTTTTTTGTGACACTGATGTCATTACCAGTTTCTTACAAGGAGCTTGTGAATTCTTGCTACCATAAACATTAATTTTATGAATAGTGCATGAGTGAGAACAAAACTGTAGTGTCCCCACATATGAGTGATGCACCTTTTTTATTGCTTTCTAATTCATTTCATGCATTTCCTCCTTTTTGTCCTGTCCTTTCATAAATCAGCTTAAGATCTTGGCTTTTTTTTTTAAAGATTGGTTAATTCATCACCAATTTGCTTTGCAATGAACCTTGCATTTGTGAATTTGTGATAGTCTCAGACATCCTGAAACCATCTCTTTCCTCTTTCTATTCACAAATTGGCAACTATCCTCCATGCCATTTTCCTTGTCTTCCCATCACATTGCAAGAAACAGAAAAGTTACCTCATTTATAATATCACAGTCTGCAGAGTCAGCAGATACTGAAAACAGTGTTTAATGACTTGATGAAAGTCTCCCCGTGCGTCTGAGGCCATACCAGGAAAGAAGTCCATGATCTTCAGGCTGTCTTCTCCTTCTTCTTTTTCTCTAGTGCTAAATTTAAGTGCAGGAAAATTTTTCTCCTCACTCCTTGCTCCATTATTTTGAGATCTCCTCTAATGATTTCTTATGGAAACTATTTCATCTTGCTTCTGTTGGCCAGCAGATACCATCAAGGATGATTCCCCTCAGGGCAGCTTCAGGAATCAAAAGGATTCTCTCTGCTCAGTACAGAGGCAAAAACTCATCCCCCCTTTGCTGACTTCAGACTAGTAGGAATAGCACTCTGGGGTTTCTCCCTGTATTTTTAGAGATTGATTCATGTAAATAGATGTAATGCTTATGCTCTCTGTTTTTAAGAGCAAAAAAATATAGTGAAAGAGGTAAACATATCACCATTTTGTACTCTGGCTATTTTAGGGATTTTAAAAGGGGGAGTCATCCAAAGCTTACATGCCCCAGGCTATATAATTTCCAAAGTGACTGGAGGACCATAAGTTCAGAGATGCGGCAGAGGAAGTCTGCTCTTACTGTGACTTGAGTAGGTCTCACAGTGAGCAGAGTCCCAGCAATGTGATGACCAGACCGCAATGTGCACACAGCCTGAAGGATAAGCTGTAGCAGCCTCTCTTTGTTCAAAAGAGGCATCAAAATGAGCTTCACTGGATCTTTTCTCCCTCTGCCCCATAGAAGAAGTAGCTTCTCATTCCTCACTGGGGAAAATAACATTCCCTGAGATGTACCATACTGCACTTTGTTTGATGAAAGCCCAACAAGAAAGTGAACAAAATAAGGAATATGACAGAAGAATGAACAAACCCAACAGTCAGTTGAAATGTTACATGTAGACATAGAACCCTAACAACCCCAGTATCATAGCTGTGGATGTACACTAGGTCCTGTGCTGCTGGCATTAGTATTACAAATATCACTGAAAGTGAGCCAGCAGGTTTCCTTCATCCCAGCAAAAAGAAAGTCTGAGAATGAAGAAGGAGTGTCCAGACCACAGCTGTATGTGCTTGGCTCTTTTTTTTGTGGTGTGTTTCACTGCCCAAGATCAAAGTACCTCCCAAGGCACCTCCCAAGAGCCAGCTTTGCCTGATGACTTTCCTCAGCCAAAGACCACAATCATAATATCAGGGTTATTATATAAAACATGAAATGCTCAGACACTTCCTTTGATTGTTTTAGAAATACATATGAAAAAAATACGGAAACTGAAAAGAGTCAGAAGTGCTCAATGGAGGGCAGAATGTGTCTCTATGTGGTGTTTTGCCACCTTGGGAGGAATGTCTGTTGCATTGCATTAGAAAATGAAGATGGTTGGACACTGTTCTGGCAGGCTTACCTCAAAATCTCTTTGCTTTTGTGGGTTGACATCCAACCATAAAGTTATTTGAACACATTTAATTAAATATTGTAGCTGTTTGAAGTCTCTGACATTATTATTATTATTTTCATATCACTACAGACTTACACTACTGCTTGCTAGCCCTTATAGAAGCTTCCAAGATCAGAGCAATTCATTCTGGACTCAAAGTTAATCTCATGGAAAATCCAATCAGTAAATTGATTAGGTATTAAATTACATTCTTTGTTAATGTTCTCTATTCCTTCCCTTACACTTCAAAAAACCCATTAATTCTTTTGTCCCCTCTTTTTCTCCCTTCTGTATCACCCATTTCAATGAATGTCAACATACCATCAAATATACTGCTATGGATATTACTCTACCATCAAATATACTGTGAGGCTACCTGTGATTTGTGACTTATTGCTTTCTCATTACAAAAAAAAAGGTCATTGGTTTGGAAAAGTCAGAAATAAAAAATATGTAAAATTTTCTTTAGTCCCAGGATGACCTAGAAATATTCTTTTGACAATTTTTCAGTAATGGCTATCCAGAATGTGCTTCAGATAATAACTTACATAGAAAATATTACAAGTAGCATTACACCACTCTGACTATGCAAACATTTTGTTGTTTGGGGTTTTTTTTACCAGAAGTACCTAGAAGTTAACTTTGGAAAATAAGTTATTTTTGAGAGGGTGGTTTTTTTTGTTTTTTAAATTGGAAACTTGTTTTGAAAAAAAACCCAATGCAGTTAACTACACAAAGTTCTGGAATCAGTGGGGGCTGCCATTCTGTCAGGACCAAATGTGGTATGCTGAACAGAAATTCTGGAAGTTGTATTAAAGAGGCTGAGCTAACATCAGGTTATTGCTGCCTGCATTTGCCAGACAGCCTACAGAAATATGTCTGTGATCATGGTGAGTCAGGAGATTAGCTGTGATTCCTGTGATTGCTAATAGCTCCTGCATACTGTGTTCATCAACAGGAAGTCTGCCACTGCATACAATATGGTCAGGATTTCATCCTTCTAATTTTGTTAGCCTTCCTTACCTATTGAATGCAAATTGTTTGCCTCACATGTACAGTTTGTCTTGTATTTCAGTTTTCAAGCTCTCTGGGACAAGTTTCACACTAAGAATATTTTAGTAGAGCACTGACATCTATTTGGCCCAATGCTGTGAGATACAAACTCCTAAAACAGTCTTAAATGAACACATGTTTTAGTAAGCAGCAATTACTGCTTCTGACAATTCCTGCGACTGTTTTGAAAGACAATGCTTTGCCTTTGTTTTTTACTTCTTTAGTGTTCCTTAATGAGCTTTTACAAATTTTAGTCCAAGTATCTTTAAATCTCAGTGCAGTTTTACCACTATTTCTAAGTGTACTTTGAGTCAGTATCTGAACTCCAGTCCGTGTCACTAGAATAACAATTAGTCCATCCTTATCAAAACTACATCTCATTTCAGCTGCTCAGCAGAATTCACTGTCTCTCTTTTTAAAATTTAGTAACTCTTAATTCTGCCTCTCCTTCCCTGAATATGATGTAGAATCCTAGCTGTTCTTATCTCAATGAACACACCATTTTAAATTGCTTGCTGACATCTTGACATCAGAGTGGTTTGAAACTCAGCTTCCCAGTGTGCTTTCTTCAGAACACTTCCTTCTCTATTTTGGTGTCAGCAGAGTCACTATCTGCTGTTCCTTTCTGCGTCTGTCCTCTCTCCACCTCCCTCCTGAGTGACAGCAATTGTCTCCTGCTGCAGCTCTCCCCTCACCAGGCAGAAGGGTGCCTGTCACTCCACAGGAAGTGTTTTACTGGTTTGGCCTGACAGCTTCTGCTGTGTTCTTCACATGTTTTACTTCCAGCAGATTTAGGTCCCTCAGTTAAAACCATCCTGTTTTATTTATCAGATTAGGAAGTTCTTCTCTGTTCTCATTTAGAGATGACTTCTGCAGAATTCAATTTTTTGGCCATGCTCCTGGGTATTTAGATGTTAAACACTTCTGCCATTTCTTCCTCTCTCTGTTTTTCATCACACAGACATCCAAATCACCCCTTCATACAGCTCTCCTGTTGTCTTTTCCCTCTGCTTTTAATTCCTTGAACTGTGTCCCCAAACCAATTTGCCAAGGCCCCATGTTCATCTCAGTCAAATTCATCCTGAAAAGTCTCATCCTGTAGTCTGCCCTGAAGACTACAAAAAACCATAACAGTTAAATCAAGGTTTACCATTTTGTTTTTGCCTTGTCAGAGAATATTATGTGTCACTGTGTTCTGTCTCTATTCTTTCCTTTATTCCTTTTTCTCCATCTGTGTTCCGGACTTCAAGCTTATTGAAGGTAAAATCTCTATGCTTTTTTTTTTTTGTGAGGCATTTAACTAACCTGTGGGTAGGATGCAAATATAAAATAATAATTATTGTTCCAAAGATCAATTTATTAATATCCAAAGAGGCATTGAATTACTTCTGTCCTTGCTTACTGAAGAGATAGGTGGTTCTCAGGCAACTATGGTAGCAAGGTTGGCACTGTAGAAATTAAACATATATTTGAGTGAGAGCTCTCATTGAAATGAAAGGAGTAAGTTGCAATGTTTTTTACTGCTCTGAATGTCTGCTGGATCAGGATGTTCAGTTGCAATGTGATAAGCCAGATCTTCCTTTCCAGAGCCCTTTCCTGAACACCTGACACCGCACAAACCCCATTTACTGTCAGTCATTAGGCAGAGCTGTCAAAATTGAGGGGATGGATTAAAAACAAAAAAACAAAAAAACCCAAACAAACTAACTAAAAAAACCCAGTCAATCTAGCACCAGTCACTGGATTCTAACAACAATCTCCTACATGTCACTGATTACATTCTTAGAGATGCAAGAGATTACTGATTGCTTTTAAATTACTAAAGCATGGAGCTGTGAACATGGAGCTATACTTCTTCACAGAGATGTGGTTCAGTGAGTCCCTATATTTAAAACTGAAAGGAAAAGTAATCCTGTATCTAATTCATTCCTACAAAGAGAACAAATTGCCAATTCAGGGCTTACTTATTTATTTAATGTTTTTTTATCTTATAGCAAAAATTGTTGCTGTGACTCTGGCTAAACGTTAACTGGAAGAAAAGTGAAAAGTAAGTAGCATAATGATGAGGCACAACTTGGATGCCATGATTACATTATGACCCATTGTTTGTTTCTTTGATCTTGGCTGATTAGACAAATTTTTAATCTGAAAACATAATGAACAATTATTTCATGGAGTGACTATAACTTAATAATATAATATATAATACTTAAAACAATAGCTCACCTTATCATACCAGAAAAAGCATAATGATATTTTAGCATCACTCAAGAAATCCTCCTGGATTTAGCTCAAATACTGGTATTAATGTTATCCTAGACTCAGGGCATAGTTCAAAATGTCTAATTTATTGGGCAATTGATGCAAATTGCTGTGACTTTCATACTGTGAGATTAAACTTTGTTTTCAGACTGTGCTGTATTACAAAAAAGGGTATTTCCAGATTCAAGATGAGAACAAGAAGTGTTATTTTGTTATGTTGTGCTATCCAAAAAAAACTACTGTATATTGTTTTCAACACCCAATATGAAGTAAGTTTTTTAGAGTTCAGACCTTAGAATCTTCTGATGTTGATGCCTGTGGCAAAGTCAGAGATTTCTCAAATAATATGTCTCATAGTTGTGCACATTACTGAATCTGGGCAATTCTCAGCTGGGTATTGCAGAGGAAAGCTGAAAAGAGGTAGACAAAGGACATCTCTGCAGAATGTGGCATTTATTTGCAATTCCAGAAAACATTCCTTGCACAAAATCATCCTTTTTATTCCACCACACGCTTGTAGCACAAATCCCAACATAATAATAAGTTAGCACATAGCAAAGCCTCCTAGTAGTTTCAGATCCAAATCTCTACTTTCCCTGCCATTCTGGGATAGATTTTAGGATACCACAGCCAAAACAGATTTATAGTTCTGTCACTGTTTCTCAGGTTCAGGCATTTATCTAAACCTTTCCTTCTCTATCTGTCCTGACTATTTGCAAAGGTTTTCAAATTCTATTGAATAAGTTTTGGCTCTTTCCTGACATGCTTTCATACTCAGATCTGTGTACCAAGTGGATTGATAACACTGTGAGAAAGGAATTTTAAATCCAACACAGCCTCTAATTTTTTCCTTACTGCAGTGGGAAGTTTATTCTGCTCACTAACCTCCAGACTAAATGGGACCTTTGAGATAAATTTTACATTAGTTTATCTCTCAAATTGAATATTACATGATTCTGTATTTAATGTCATGGGATTAGCTGTTAGCCATGCATCTGCAAAGATATTTCCACCATCATGGTGTCAAAACTCAAAATTAGTGATTAATAAAGTGAAGGAAGTGAAAGGGGAGCAGCAAGTTATTTGAAATGATGGCCATGATATATGAATATGATTAGCTTTGCCTTAAAGAATATTTATATGATTATATGAATGCAAAAAGGCAATGCAGTATTTTAGTCTTTCTCTAGTCTCTGGAACACTCTGAAGCAGATGGACTGTGTGACTGATGATTCAATAATTGCACTCATTAAAAATGTTCACGCTTTTAATCTTTCCCCCCTCACATTCTGTGAAGAGCTGAGGAATGAAATGGTTTTGTCATTGTCAGCAGATAGATAATTGAGTTTACTTTGATTTCCTGGGGTGCCCCTTCCCCATCCCCATGCTGTTGGATTGACATCTCCAGAAGCGCAGCAGAACATATGAATCAGACCCAACTGTCTTAAAGGAGAAAAACATGATGGAAATACTCCTTTCTCCCTCTCAGTATTCACTTGTATACACTCAACCAGCAACCTACTTTGGTAGAAGACAGCATTTGCTTTTTTGCCAGATTACCTGCCCCTGATACAGTTTCCTACCTGTGGCACTCAAGGAAAAGAAAGATAATTCTGCCTTGAACTTATGCACAGAATACTTCTCCTGTTTATTGTTGTGAACTAGAATAAAGATGATAGAAGGGAGAGGGAGTCCAGCTGTGCAAATGCCTGATGTATGGTGTTACAACATGAAATCAACATAATCTCACAAAACACCAAGGAAAAATGGCAGGAGGAAAAGCAGTGAAAAAAAGAGCTATCATGCTTTCTCTGAAAATAAGGATAAAAATATCTCCCAGCTCTGCTGAAGAGGTGCTTCTTTTTGTTTCTGTCAGTAGAATTTAAGTTAAGAGTTTGCATTTAAATTTGAATTGCATAACAGCAAAAACATTCTCCAAATGAGGCATTGTATCCACTCATTCCACCTACCCTATTGTCTGGGCACCCATTTTCCAGATGTTGCTCTGGAAACAAATATAGTAGAAGTTGTGTAATCCATGGCTTTCTGACAGTCGCCAGCTGCTCCAGGAGACTCTCACACTATCCATCATTTGTATTTTGCAAACCTCTGACTGAAATCAGGGCATCAGAGTTCAGCCTTGTTCAAACATGACATGACAGAGCCCTTTGCAACTCTGATTAAAGTCTCTGAAGCGGACTTTCATTGCTCCCACACATAGGTTTTGCTGTTTGGTACCTGTGAGCAAAAGAAAAATATTTTTTCTGCAGGGATGTTCTCTTTTTTTTGACTTCTTGGGTATGCTCCCTAGTCTCAGCTGCTCTGTAAAACAATTATGAACTGCTGCTACAGCACTTACACATCCTGGGCAGACCGCATAAGTGCTTAGGCACTTCTACAGCCCTCCCTCTGTATACACTCTCAGATGCCTGCCATCTGAAGAATGCAATGAACAGATTTTTACACAAAATACACAGATCTGAAGTGAGGTGTTACGTTCTGATAACACCCTCTTCCTCAAATTCACTGCAAACTGTTATTCCTTCTGTCTCTTGGGTACAAGGATTTTTAGACAATCATGATGTGCAGGTTCTTCATCATATATTGTTCCAACAATTGAAAAAATGTCTCTGTCAGAAGAGCAGGACATTTTCACCAACTGCCTTTGTTAGCTACCTGGACTGTTCTTGTCCCTGTCCTTGGCAGAAGGCTGCATCTTCAGACCAATTCCTTGCTCTGCACCCAAAACACCGTTGCTCCTTTTTCCTCCCTGTGTAAGTGCAGATGAAAATGTTCCAAGTTCTAACACTCCTTAGCCAACAATCTGTTCACAGTTAAAACTGTGAATGTCACTTCACCTTCTTGTCCCAAGATGCACTACAGTGAGGGCTTTATGTATGACACAGTGTATGTATATTTCACAAGCACAAACTGTAAAGTATGAAGTGCACATACATCCTAAGTCATCATGCCATGGCCAATTTAAATGGGCTTGCCATTTGGGCAGCAAAAATGGACAGCAGGATAAGAGTGGACAGTCACACAGGGAAGCAACATGATTTGCACAGAATTCAGTGGCACTATTCCTTAACTAAACTGGTTAAATGAATATGTACAAGAGGTTTTTAAGTCCTATACTCAATAATGTCATCATAGATGCTTGGGAAAATGGATCCCTCAAAAGTTTTCAAGGAAAAAACTGCCCATTGAATGGGGAAGTTTCTAAGTGGATGTCATGTATAGAGTAGAGCAGACTGTTCCCAGCAGGCCAGTAGTGGTTTCAGGAAGTTACCAAAAACTGTCTTAAAGTATAAAATATCCCATAATTAGCTGCATTCTGATACTGTCTGTGGATAACTATTAGTTAGAATGCACAAGTCCATTCAAAAGGACAAGCTCATTTAGAAATAACGCTCAGCGTCAATCACACACCATGCAGAACATAAGTTTCCCAGGAAAATAGCCACAACATTCAGCTTCAGACTTTATCTGGAACTAAGCATTATGGCTACACAATTTTTTTCATTGATGATGGATGAACTCAAGTTCATGCACTCTACAACCCTCAAACACTGGAAAACTTTGGATACAATTTTGGTTGCCTGGAGCCAGAGCCAGGGCAGTTCAGAGTTTCATTTTATTTCAACAGGATTATTTATAGACATATTTCAACCAAAACATTTCTCTGTCAAAGTAGGACATTACTTTTTAGGAGCCAACACAACACATGGCAGGTCTGTATTTTGTTTTGAATGAATGTCTGAGACCACATTCTAACCCAAATACATTCTATACATGTACTGGCTGGCTCAGTCCTGCAGCATGGGTCCAGAAGCAGACCTCCCTGCCATGTGTCTAACACGTGTCTTGCAGGATCATTTTATAGCCAGGGATAGTTGAAGTCCTAAAAGTAAGCTGCACCTATAAGTATCCATATGCCTGTGATAACTAGCCCAACATCCTCCCATATCAGAGAATCTGAGTGCACAGCTCCTGGTCAGCAAAGTGAGCATCTTTGCAACCACTTCTTGGCCCACCCCACACACAACCTCCTTATCTCTCAAAATCTTCAAGTTCTGAAATTTCATGTTTGCATACTTTTCCTTTGTCCCCTATCTCCCCTCTTTCTCTGAGCCAGTTGCAAGGTGATACCCTGCTCACAGCAAGCTGTGAGACACACGACTGGATACAATATCTGCAGGAACATGGGCAGAAGCAGAAGATGCGTAAGACAGACATTGGCTTTTTTCCACTTTAAGAGAAAATGCTAAGACGTTGCTCAAGACAATAAATAAACACTGGTGTGGTTCTCAGGAACCAAGTATTTAAAGGCACTGTTCCTCTATGAATTTAAGCACTGAAACCACTTTCTTCTTAAACTTCTGGTGAGTCATTGTTCATAATTGGGATCTATTTATCATTAAAATTATTTTTGTGCATCATTGCCCCCACGTGAAAAAGGTGATTACATTTTACAACAAGATGTGACTATTCTGTTGAATAAATTGGACGGAGCTAGAGAAAAAGAACAACCAAAATTAGAAACATTGTCAAAACAGGGAAACACAAAGAAAAATAAAAAAGCACTTCTACTAACAGCTAACTCTAAATATGGTGTGTGACAGACCAATGCCTATTCCATATTGCAGTGTCCCCATACAGTGAATAGCTTTCACAGAGGTCTGAGATGTCAATTTCAACCATTCATCTGTAGCATGGAAGTCAAATGATATTTATTTGAAACGGAACTTACCTTTTTATTATTTATTTGAAACTGAATATTATTATATTTTATGATATTATATTTGTTATTATTTATTTGGAACTGAACTTACCTTTTCTGAAGAAACTGGGGAGGGTGCATCCCCCAAAGCTCTACAATACAGCTCATCTGCTCAGCCTCCAAGAGAAAACAGTCAAGTAAGCATTGTTTAGCGTGGGTGACCTTTGCTGGGATTCAGTTCCAGGAATCCACAAGATCTACAGAAAAGCTGTTTAGGACAGCCTGTAGAGGAGGGTACCTGATGCATTTTAGAGTCCTAAGAAATTTTATGGAAACGTTCTTTGTATAGGATTCATTCTTCCCATGATAAATAGCAACAGACTTTTTATAAAATTTCCTTTCAATGCTGATGCAAGATTTCATCATTCTTCCTTCTTTTTCCAGCAATATTATGCAACTGTAATACAACCTCATTTTAGGATAGGCTGCTTCTTAAAAATATTCCTAAACCCAATATAATTTCTCTAGTTTTTGCATCCAGTGAGATCAGAGTATTTTCTTTAGGGCTTGTCATTTTTTAGATAGATAGAGAAAAAAATGGCTTGCCTGTGTGGAAAATTTCTGTTGTAACTGATAGCAAATACGCAAAGTTTAATTTGCATATAGATGTTGAAGCTTGCAACAATATACTCCCCTGAGAGAGCTCTTGTTGTTTAACTGTGTACATAGTCTGGCACTATGCTGCCCAGCACCTAATAAAAGCTAAATTAAAACTTAAAACTCTGAGGCTGTGAATATCTTTAAACTACCAGTTTACATTTGCAGAGAAAGGGCAGAACCATACCAAGTTAAGCCTCATTTAAGTGGAAAAGCAGAGGGTGTGGTGGCAAGGGCATGGGAGAAATAACTTTATTTGAGAGTAAACATCAGTCAGATGTACTAATGCTTTAATTCATCAGCCTAGATGAGCTTTATTACTATGCTGGGATCAAGCAATACCAAGGAAATAAAAAGCAGTGCTGTGTAAAGAAGAGAGAGATGAGCTGAAGATTATTAACAGGGCTGAGAGAAAAACAGAGACAGAATAGCTGAATAACAAGGAGACGATAAAATGGAAGGTGGAAAGAGCAGGAGTACAAGTGGAAGATTAAAGTAAAATCTACTTTCTTTCTGCTATCGTATTCCGTTTTATTTGAATTTTCAGTGTTTATCACAGACTGTGCAGTGAAGGGATAATGTGATATTGTGCCAAGAGAAAACTAAAGGCTGTCAGGGAAAGAAAAGCACCAATAAATCTTGCTTCATAATATCATTAAAATAAACTATCATAATATTTTTAATGAAAATGTATATGAAAATATAAAGGAAAAGTACCATGATCTCAGAACTGGAATGTACACAAATTTTCAGTCAAACTAAAGAAAATCCATGAATCATCATAGGATCAAAGAATAGCTTGCATTGGAAAGAACCTTAAAGATAACCTAGTCCAATATTCCTATCCTGGGCAGGGATACCATCCATTAGTCCAAGTTGCTCAGGGCCCCATTCAACCTGACCTTGGACACTTTCAGTGATGGGACATCCACAGCTTCCTGGGACAACCTGTTCCAGTGTCTCATCACACTCTGAGTAAAGAATTTCTTGCTGACATGTAATGTAAACCTCTAAGCTTATAGTTTAAAACCCTTCCTCCTTGTTATATCACTATGAGTCCTTGTAAAGGAGCCACTCTCCCTCTTTCTTCCAAGCCATGTTTAGGTACCACGACACTACTTAAGGTCTCCCTCAAAGCCTTCTCTTCTCCAGGTTTTACAACCCTAGCTCTCCCAGCCTCTGGGAGACCAGAGATGGTCCAGCCTCTGATCATCCTCATGGCCCTCTTCTGGACCTGTCCCAAGAGGTCTGCATCTTTCTTGTGCTTAGGACCCCAGAGCTGGATGCAGCACTCGAGGTGAGGACTCAAAGGTCAGAGTAGATCACCAGAATCGTCTCTCTTGACTGTCTGGTCATACTTTTGGTGCAATCTATCATTCAGTTTTCATTCTGGGCTGTGAGCACACGCTGTTGGCTCATGTGGTGGTTGTTAAAACTCAGTGGGGAGCTTAAAACTGGTTTAACTACCCCCTTTTCAATAGTGGTGAAGAAACTCCAAAAATCTCAGAGCAATTATACATTAGAGTGACAATTTACTACAGAAAATAGCAATAAACACAGCAATAAAAAGAAAATTATACAAGAGAGAGAAATGGCTTAACAACAAAGGCAAGATATCACCTGGGCCCCCCTATAGCAAAACTAGTGTGACGGTGTTCACAGGGGTCTTATGTTGAAGGAAGAGACTAGGATCTGACTTCATGTTTCAGGAGGCTTGATTTATTATTTTATTATATATATTACATTAAAACTATACTAAAAGAATAGAAGAAAAGGTTTCACCAGAAGGCTAGCTAAGCTAAGAATAGAAAAGAAAGAATGATAACAAAGGCTGCTGTCTTAGACTCTCTGTCTGAGCCAGCTGGGCTGTGATTGGCCATTAATTAGAAACATCCAAGATGGGCCAATCACAGATCCACCTGTTGCATTCCACAGCAGCAGATAGCCATTGTTTACATTTTGTTCCTGAGGCCTCTCAGTTTCTCAGGAGGAAAAATCCTAAGGAAAGGATTGTCTGCGACAAACTAGGACTGCAGAGGGCCCTGATGCTGGACATGGGCTGAGAGAGAACAAAAAGAAACAATGTGACAAATGAGTTCACAGGGTTTAACACCTTCCCCAGGTCTGGTAAACCATGGGGAGCAAGGGCAAAGCAAAAACCTGGAAACCTATTTCATTTGAGTCATGAATTGTGCTGCTGATATGCTGGCTCACTGTGGTGGAGGATGCTGGCACCATTGGTGGTGTGGGCATTACAGCACCTCTTCAAAGCAGGGACCCAGCCGAGTCCTCTGTCCTTTCTCCAGCCCAGGCCAAGAGATGGTCACAGTCTTCTGCTTCCTGCCCTTTTGCCTTTCCTGACTAAACCACACCACCCCCCTGCCCCATGCAGTGATATGAGTTGTATTTAATATTCAATAATAAAACTCCACTCTCCTCCTTTGTAAGAACTCAGGTCCAGCTTTTCATCCAGAAGAAGCCCCAAGTCCTTCTCTGCAGGACCACTCTCAGTGAGGACTTTTCCCTGCCTGTAGCCATGTCTGGGTTTGCCCCAACCCAGGTGCAGCATCTTGCTTTTGGATTTGGTGAACTTCATGAGGCTCTCATGTATCCCCTTCTTGAGCTTGTCCAGGTCCTTGTGGATAGCTTTCGTTCCTTAATATGAAAAGATTTTTACTTCTATGAGAGGAAGAAGCAGAACAGAAAAAGGACATAATGGGCCACACTGTCTGATAATTCTATATCCAGATTCTATCAGCAGGATACAAGAGTTCCACTGACACTGAGAAAATTACACACATTTCAAGGAATTCCTCTACCCCGAATTTTAATTCAGTTATCCCAATGCCTGTTAAAATGAATAATGTCATGTGAACTTCTATCTGAACAGCACTGTAGTATCCAGAGGGGCTTTGAACATGGAGAGAGATGATACAGAGCCTGAAGGACAGAAATAGGACATTACTGAGGGATGCTTCTACAGTCTTGTCCTATCCGGGAATGAAGAATGGAGACTTTCCTAAATGATTGTCCTTTAACTCATGAATTAACAATCCAGTTAATATAAGCATGTAACCCCATCCTGTCATTGCTTTTAGAGAATATTTTTCCTCTAGACCTGTCTTCCATTCTGTGTCTCCTTACTACCCAGTGATAGGGACCATCTGGATGAAACTACTCTTCATCACTTATCACTTGATTTAATTTGTATTCATACAAGTATTGCAATTGGATTTTCATTTTTATACTTACATAAATTGAAATTGTGTTCTTACTATTCCTTTCACTTACCATTCATACATTTAAAAAGAAATATTTGTCCCTTAATCTTTTCACTCAGATTTCTAGTTCTGGTAGCATAATGCTCTCTACCATATTTCTGCTTTTCTCCAAAGAATCTAAATTATTTCCAAAATTAGTGTTTCCTGGCTAGTGTCTATAAGGTTCTCTTAACAATTTCATCAAGCATGTGCAGGAATGGTGAAATTAGCATTAATAATAACATATTCTAAAGGAACAAGATGATCTGCTTACACCTTGTGCCTGGAGACCTGTTGATAGAAGGCCTGTGATGCTATCCTGATTTTGCATGTTGTGGGAGCTATAGGAAAAGGAATACAGCTTCAATCAGGGTGCGAGGGCCAGATCCACCTCAATGAATCTCTGTACATGTGCGTGCCTTTCTTTGGTATAAACCTTGGGTATGTTTTTGACTCAGATCTCTGGATCACTCAGTGTTCTGGTTCATGTCATCAAGCTGTTATAAAGGACATGAACTGGGTTTCTTTCAGGCATGGCTAAAACAGAAGTGGTGGTTCAGGAGCACACCCAATCTCTTCAAGTTGCTGATGGACAATGGAAACACTGGATCAGGAAGCAGCAAGCCTGAAATAAATTCTCCTGGTATACTTGTTGTATGGGCATTGAATCCTCTTCAGCTGCTGTTCTGTGCTTTAGATTTACTCCTACAGGGTTGCACTACAGACAAATACAGCCATCATATGTATCCATTGAAACAAAGCCGAGCTCTGAACATGATAGCTGCCAAAAACATTGATGGTCCTTGCAGGAAGATCCAAAGTCATTATCTCCCTGGCCTTTTGACAAATAACAGACACAAAGTAATGAATCATTTATTTACTCCTCTAAAGCAGTTTTATTTTGACTTTATTTAATCATGTAAAAACAAAATCTGTTTTTCCCTCCAGTGCATTAAGTATGCAGTCTCTTATAGATTGCATAATGTGCTAATTTGGGATCATATTAGTCAAAGAAGTCTGTATGTTATTCTATTTGCAGTGTGCTGGCCTTGAGGAAATTTATTTTAACCCTGGTGAATTTGTTGGTTTGAGGATAATTCGTGGGCATCAGAAGGTTCACAGATAAAAATGTTGCTTTGACCTTCAAAGTGCTCATCACTAACATGTCATTATGCAAGTTGGAACTTTTCAATCCCTTCAAAATGCATCACCTAAGAACACCCTTTTTGCTTGTCACTCTATATTATTCCTGTCTGAATGTCTTTATTATCTCTTCATTTTCCATAGCATCATATGCAAATGTCTTATTTGTGCCTTCAATGCCCTTCACAACTATAATCTTTCTGTTTAATCAATTTTTTTTGCTTTTCCCTTGAGGTCCATGGTGGCAAGCTCCTGAGTATTCAATGGGATAACATCTCTATGCTTCAGTACATAACAGTCTCTTCTCTTTCCTGGTATTAGTTCCTGTGGCAAATCATTCCAGATCACATTCTGCAAATATACATCATAGTTTCATGGTCTGCAAGGAATCAGTTGCTAATCTTACTAGGGGAGCTCAGTACAAAAGAGATTAAATTTATTTGTTTATTTATTTAAAGAAAATAAACTCATTCAGACTGTATCAAAACTATACAGAACTATTGGGATTTTCTCTTGCCACATTTTCTCCTTCATGCCTGCTGTTCGCAGTGATAGCTTATGGTCTCTTTGTTTCACATTATATTGCATGTTCTTTGGTTTTAAGATTTTGTTTATAACAGTGCTCATGAAACAGTACAGAGAGCATCTCCACGCAGTGCTGTCAATCCAACAGTAAACCATGTATTGAACTGTATGAACTCCAATTCCTGGTTTGTCCAAATAGGTTAATCACACTGCATTGTTGACACATCATTTCCAGAGTACAGCATGTAAGCATTTATCTCTGACTCTAATGCTCCAAAAAGTCACAGAATATTGTATTTGTTTACATCCATGCTCTTCCATCCTGGGAGAAAATGACATGTTGTTAGGAAGCCCAGCCTCTGACAAATGGCGCTGGCACAAAAAGTGGGCAGTTAATGATGCTAGAATGGCAGAAGTTTGATTATTTAATAAAGAATGAGGATGTCCAAGAAGAAAAAATTGCATATAGGCACGTATTTTCCCTGCCAGCAGTCCAAAAAACCTTTCTTATTGCCCTTATACAGAAAACAGAAAATTTTAGAATGGGTTAAGGACATTCTCAGTGAGCTCTTATTTTGTCAATCTCTTCAAATAGGTTTCCTAAACTCCCCCTTCTTCTGCTAAGGATAATAATTAATTTTTTAAAGCCTATCAAGAAACTGCAATTGGGAAAAAAGTTATTAGTTGATAGAATAAACTGTCAAAATTTGCCCTGTCCTTTGGTATTATATAGGTTTATTGAAAGAATTTGCAGGCTGATAAATTCTGCCCAAAAAGAAAAGTCAGTTTCATCCATTTGCATGTTAGGACTTTGCTGGATTACATATGTGGATAAAAGCAAAAATGTATTTTCTTAGTCAAATAAGTTTGCTCTAAATTAAAATACTGCTCTTCTGAAGTGTTATAAAGTTTATCAACATTATATTTATAAAAGGAATTCTAAGCATTTACACAGTTGTCCTTGCATTTTCTTCTATTGCAATTCTTCACTTTTTAGGTTCTTGGTGTGTTCTCAAACCCAACCTAGTATCTTCCATTTAGAAAAACATAAAGAAAACAAGCTACAGAACCACAGTAATTTATACTAGCATTTAGGAGAGCACCTTCATTTGGATTTAGCTGCACAAGTGTTGGATAAATTGATACTTGATAATTGATGTAAATTGAATTCACTCATTTAAATGATATGGATTGGAATGATATGTGAACGCCTGCATTTGAGAAAGCTGTATAAAAATTCTTTTATATTAAAATAATAATGGTAAATGGACAGCATATAAATCTCTTTTTATGTGCTAATACTTTTGCATTTAGCCCTTTTGCAATCAATGTATTGAAATAAAAGTAACACATTCTTCAAACTATTTTAGGAACAGGGAGTTAAGGCAAAGTAAAGAAAGCAAAGTAAATGAACATTTGGCAAAGTAAATGAAAATTTTAAGGCAAAGTAAATGAAAATTTTAAGGCAAAGTAAATGAAAATTTGACTGGGTCAAGAAGAATGATTACTCATTTCTCCTAAAAACAGCAGCTTATGTCAAGGAAAATCCACTGAAGTCTGAATCAGATCACGCAGATCTTCAATAATACCAGCATAACATAGTGGAATAGATGAAGGATTTTTGAAGATTGGGGTCCTTCCTATGGAAAAAAAAACCCTCTATTTTTTTCTTCATCTCAGAGGTAGTACAAAAGGCATTGCTAAATTCTTTTCTCAGTCAAATCTTGGGATAAATCTGAACTGTAAATTATATGTAAAAAGAAATTATGATGCCAAGATGCCAGAAACAGTAAGTTAGCTTCATGTTACATCAAATAAGTTACAGGATCATGGTTAATTAAGGTCCAACCTCTGTCCAAACACCACCCCGTCAATTAAATCATAGCATTGAGTGCCATACCAAGCTGTTCCTTGAACACCTCCAGGGTGACTCCACCACCTCATTGGGCTGTCCATTCCAATGTTTAACAACCATGAAGACATTCTTCCTGGTGTCCAACCTGAATGTCCCCTGACAGAGCTAGAGGCCGTGTCCTCTTGTCCTGTTGTCAGTTGCCTGTGAGAAGAGACCGACACTCACCTGGCTCCACCCTCCTTTCAGGTACTTGTAGAGAGTGATGAGGTCCTCCCTGAGCCCCTTTACTTCAGGCTAAACACCCTCAGCTCCGTCAGCCTCTTTTCACAGCACTTACAATCTAGACCTTTGCCAGATCCATTGCCCTTCTTTGGACATGTTCCAGCACCTCAATGTCTTTCTTGCAGTGAGGGCTTCAGCCACAGGATTTGAGGTGTGGCTTCACCTGTGCCAAGTACAAGTGCCCTGATCTTGCTGGCCACATTATTCTTTATACAGGCAGGATCTCATTGGCCTTCTTGGGCACCTGGGCATGTGCTGACTTGTGTTCAGCTGCAGTTGACCAGCACCTCCAGGTAGGTCCTTTTCCTCCAGACAGTTTTCCAGCCACTTTTTCCCAGCCTGTAGCGCTGCCCAGAGTTGTGGCTGAAGTGCAGGATCTGGCCCTTGACCTTGTTGAGCTTCATGGATGGCCTTGGCCCATGATCCAGCCTGTCGAGATCCCTCTGCAGAGCCTTCCTGCCCTCCAGCAGATAAATGCTCCCATACTACCTGGTGTTGTCCGTGAATTTACTGAGGGTACATTCAATCCCTTCACCCAGGTCATTGATAAGCATATTTGAGGAAAGCTGGGCCCAACACAGACCCCTGAGGGACACCACTGCTGACTGGCCCCAGCTGGATGTGGCACCGTTCACCTCCACCCTCTGGGCCCGGCCATCCAGCCAGTTCCTAACCCAGCACAGAGTGCTCCTGTCCAAGCCATGGGCTGCCAGCTTGTCCAGGAGTGTGCTGTGGGAGACAGTGTCAAAGGCCTTGCTGAAGTCCAAACAGACAACATCCACAGCCTTTCCTGCATCCACTGGGCAGATCACCTGGTCAGAGGAGGAGATCAGTTTGGTCAGGCAGGATTGGCCTTTCCTCAGTCCATGCTGGCACTGCCTGATACCTTGGCCATCCAATACGTGCTGTCTTATCTCACTCAAGATGATCTCTTCCGTAACCCTGCCAGGCACCAAGGTCAGGCTGACACACCTGTATTTTTCAGGATCCTCTCCTCTGGACATGAAGATGGAGAATGGACAACTCCCAGAGATGAGGAACAACTAAATTATAGCACCAAATTCAAAAGTAATCTGACAGAAAATTAAGATTTCTGCCACATAATATATATTAAAACTAATTCTGACCAATGAGTAGTGATAATGCATAGAAAAGCAACCCAGCAAGAGCATGGCAATCCCAGATTTCAGGAGGGAGTGTCAAAAATACCAGTTCTGGTTGAAATGCAAGGTAGATTTGTCACAGAATCACAGTCACTGGAAAAACAATACTTTGTGCACACATGGTAGAGCTGCCCAGAGCTTGGGAACATGGGCATCTGGGATCTCTGGCTTTCTGACAATCTTTCTGACACAAAAACTTAACTCGTAGCAGATAATCTAAAGAGTTGAGCAAATGAAAGTGAAACTGGAAAGTTTGTCAGAAAAGGTTGTACTGCTCTAAAAACCTTTCAATTTCCACAAGATGGTCTTCCCAATGCCAAAAAAATCCCAACCAAAACAAAAATCCCAACCAAAACAAACAAACAAACAAACAAACAAACAAAAACCACAACAAAAAACCCAACAAAAAACCTTTAAGCTTTTAAAATGAGAAAGATTCAGAAAGTCCCAATAAGCTGTTTGTGAGAATTTATTCAGTAGTGGTATTGAGATCCTCTCTGAACATGCAAACCATTCTGGGTTTGTATTATTTCTATGAACAAGCAACACAAATTTTCAAATGTATAGAGGAGAGAGAGAGCAAAGTACACAGGAAAATTACAAAGAGGGATTTTCCTGCATTTTCTAACAGAGTAATCTATTAATAATACTTTAGATAAGATCATATGATGTTATACAATGTGCAAGTCCTAGTGTTTAGATAATTAAAGGAACATTTTAAAAATGCATTCTGGCTAGCAGCAAGGGATTATGCATGGATTGGTTTTAATCTTCAAAACACCAGATATAAAAAAAAGATTAATCTTACTATTGCTTGTATTTAACCTGATACAGTATATAAACTAAAAATATATGTGTATAGCTTCTATATCAAACAATTCATTTACAAATTTCCATCAGAAAATCTTTACAGTACTATGATAGCAAAGCAGAAAAATGTCTTATTTACTAAAAGAATCAGCAGTTTTCTGGAGGCTTGCTCAGATTCCTTTCTGCAGGAACTATGTCTAATTCAGATTAAAATGCCATTGATTTCCCTGTGGGATCTTAGAGACTCTCAAAGCCCTGTTCCTGCAGGGAATTTCTCTTGACACTGGTCACCATAGCACATCAAAATGGTGCATACATTCTAAATTAAATAATTAAACATAGTTATGCAAGTTAAGGAGAACACTTAAAGGATTGTATGTTGATCAACACTTTGCTCTACCTTTTAACAGTTGACCACATCACTTCACACTGTGTTTATGTGACAAATAGCAGATATGATAAAACTGTACACAGGGAAAATGTGAATAAAAATGGAAGCACAGGGAAGAAGATATGCTCTTCAACCTTAAAATAACTGGAAGCATACAAGAGCAGCTAGGAAAATACTACAGTGTATTAGATCTTGAAACCTAGTTTTAAGTCAAAAATCCTTTTGCACTCCTAATTTTCCGACTTTTTCTGCTTTTTATTTTTTTTTTCAATGAGATTACTTTTTCCTTGTAACTATATGCACCATAATTATAATCTGTTGGCTTTTGACAGCTGAAGTAAACCCTGCTCAGAAGCAGTAAAAAAAGGGAAAAAAAAATTCAAAACCCACAGCCATCCACTACTGTTAGTTTTACAGAGCCCCCACAAGGCAGCCTTGAAAGTAGTCTGTCATCTACTCCTTCAATTTGTGTAAGTAATTGATAAGTGATTAAGAGTATGTGCTGACAAAAACAAGCCCAGTGTGTGATGGACCAATTCTCTTGCTTCAACTTTCACTAAATTTCAGAAATATTTTTGGAAGAATGATTATTTATTTCAAGGGTTTGTGCCCTGGAGGTTAACAGACACCCATGACCTGTCTCAAGAGTTATGTTCCTGAAGGTGATAAAATTTCAGTGATGAGCACAGAGCAAGAGACTAAGCTTTCATTGTAGACAGGGCAAGTTTGGAACATTTATTTCCACTGGAGAACATTTCATCCTAGAAAATACACAGAGCCTCTGTCTGAATTAATTCTTATCAAGCAGCATAATGGACTATGAAGAAATTACTTTAAAAAAAAAAGACTACTGGTCTGCCATTCAACCTGGGGAGGAGAATGGACTGTGTCAAGGCTATTTTAGTAATCCACAGTTGCAGGTTTAGGACAGATACCTTCAGTCAACCCGTCAAGTTCATAAAAAAAAAAATGTTTTGTTATTTAAACTTGTGTCTTTCTCAGAGCTGTCTAGACAGTGTCATTTTAGAATCACCCATACCACTGACCATTCCTCTTCACCCAATGGAGAGGAGAGGAGAGGAGAGGAGAGGAGAGGAGAGGAGAGTATTCAAATGAGGGGTGAAATTGTCTGTAATTAAAATAGCTTGACTTCAGAAACCTAGTTTTGCAGAAGAAAAATCATAATGACAAAAGGAATTTGAAGATGCTATCTTCATAAACATGAGCTGAAGTGATAATTTTATCTTTCCATCTGACATTATTTAGCACAATATTTAAGTCAAGACATAATACCTTAGAGTACCACTAACGTGCTATGATTACCAGAAACAGTCACACTAAAATTATTTCATCACCTCAGTAGGAGCTGAGTGAACATTTGTTGAGTTGAATTTGGGCAGATTCATATCCCAGGATTTTGCCCGAGAATTTAGTTGAAAAATATGGAAAAGAAATAGGCAAATACAATTTTTTGTAATGGCAATAATCTGCATAAATTAGGCAGATGGATATGGTTTCAAAAATTTATGAAAAATCTAAAAAGAGAATCACTTTTTTTTTTTTTAATTTTGCCATTTACAACCATATCTGCTCTACTCTCTTACACTGCAACAGAAATTCTTGTTCTGCAAGTATTCCTTCCACTCATTACATCACAGTTTAGGGTGTACTAAAACATATAACAAACCCAAATCCTACTGGTCCCTCCCTTAGCCCTTATTATTGGCAACCTGATGCTTGTGTAAGAGACGGAGAGGTGAGGAAGACATAGGATATAAAATAAATTATTTTCCTTCATTGTCCTGTTTCTGGACTGTGTATACCTAACCTCCTCAGAAATGGTGTCATTCCTGTGTTTGAGAGCATGCTGCTTTCAACCATACAAAATTACATGGCCAAAAAAATGCATTAAATCCACACACTGATACATTTGTACTAGGAAAGGTATGTGGTTGTTCAGGGAGAGCAAAATCTCCTACCAGCTGGTTGCTGACTGAGGCTGCTGTGATGCAAAGACAGTTGAAGGCACAATGGAAGATGCTTTTCAGCACTTGCACTGGTTACATCTGTGTTAAGAATACAACCATCCTGATACATTAGCCACAGAAAAAAATGGAGGGGTTATAAGTCAGCTTGAAATGGCTTCTGTGAACATCTGCTGTAAGCTGGCTGTGTGGCAGTAGATGAATGAACTCTTGGAATTAATCAAGCAGGGCATGACCTTACTGAAACATTTATGAAAAAGCAGTTCCACACCATGGCAACAGTGTCTCTCTCTCTCTTAGATGCAGAGGGTGTCTCTTCACCAACCCCAGCTTCTACACTTCTACGGAGAACAAAAGGGACAAGGAGTGCTATTGATGTAATTGTTTTTGAGTGAACTGCACTCCTCACTTTCTAGCATTCGGGCTGGTGAATACCTGCTTTTCTTGATGGTGTGTAAGCAGCTGTGTAGAGCTCTCACAGGGAACTGTATAAATTTGCTGAAGTGCAGGCTTCATTTTAGTGACAGCAAAAAAGAGAAAATGGTACACTAAGTTAGTGTCAAGCAGAACCATTTTAGAAGAGCGCTCTCTGTGTTTTGCTGCTCTCCATTTCACTTCACCCACAGTATAATTTTCCGTGCCTTCTGGAAGCCAGCAGATCCCTGTGAAAGGCAGAATTGAGGTGAAGTCTGTGCCAAGCAAGAGCCTTTTGGCCTGTTCTAGATGGAGGTCATAAAATTCTTCATATTAGATCCTTGTTTTCCCATGTGTGGGAAACTCACACCCTCTCTGGAGGTCTTGTCAAAGGTTAAGCTTGTTTGCACAGTCACTGATTTTGTTTTCACAGCAGCTTCAGGTGTTGATAGCTACTCTTAAATGAAGGATGTTACCTACCTTTACCATAGGAAGTGAAATGTTACTCTTGGCTCTCCATATGAGCTCATCACTATAGTTTCCAACTTTCTGTAATAACCCACCTGCTATTCTTCATGCCATACATTTATTTTGTACCATGTTCCTATTTTCATCTGGAAATTGAAAGAGGAGTGACAGGTCAATTGGCACTTGCCTCAAACATCCAAGTAACACTATCCATTAAAAGCTAGCTAAATTATTGGGGTGTGAAGAACAGTAAAAAACAAGACACTTCATTTTTTACCAGGAAAAAACACACTAAAATATTATGTACATAGCTAGAACAATAAATACTGATTGTTTAAAAGTAAACCTTTCCTAAAAAAATAGTACAGATACTCTAGTTTATGATGGTGTTTAAATGAATTTTTTCATACTTAATCAGGTTAACCACTGTCCCATTCTCTGTTATGTTTTGTGACTATTAATCACTGTCAAGTCATGCTTTATTTGTCCTCCTCCAAAACGTCACTCTTTCTTTCAGAACACTAAGCAAAGAGAGAATATAATTATAGATTTGTATTTCTACCTCAGTGTTTTGTACACCTTTTGAATAATGTAGGTAAAATATTTCAATAGAAATAGTCACCATGCATCTTCTCCTTTACTCCTCTTTTCCACTCTCCACATTTTCACCTATTGAAAATAAAAGGTACCAAAGTAAGATTTTAGAAACGGCTGGTTTAAACTTGAAATAGTTAAGTTGTCACATACCCACTAACTCTGTTTCCTACTTCCAACTACAATAAAAAACTCAATCTGAAATATAAAATAAATAACACAAAAATAGGTGGAACTTGCCTGGTTAAAATTTTCTATTTCATCTAAAATGACTGAACTCAGCTTTTCCCTCAGTAAGAACACTGAAAACATTTCTCACCTCTATCCAACCTCTTCTTGTCATACAATGTGAAAAGCTGGGTATTAGAACTGTGCTGTGTGGATACCTGTTGCAGTTAGTCATCAATTACTCTGTTAATTTCTGCATAAAACAAAGGGTTGGCTTCTGGCAACAGACTGGCAAGAGACCAAGTGGTTGACTGAAACCCTAATCATCCTTATAATTTCATAATAAAGCATTTTATAATTTTGTGCAGGACTGTGAGAAACTGAAATGTTATGGTTCATAGTTTAAACGTCAAAATCACCAAAGTATTTTTGTCAATTGTAGCAAACTGCAAAAAGAAGCGACTGCTCATCTGCGCCCACCAAAGCCCCAAATATGCCTTCTGATGGGAACCAGACTGTGAGCTACTGGACTGTGAATTAAGCCACCTGCCAGAAACTTGAGATAAGATAAAGGTGGTAAATTATTGCCCAATTATCTCAGGTCTAAGGAAAAGTAAACAAGCCTGGAGGGAGAAGAAATGCCTTTCTTTTGTATCCACAAAGAAAGGCATTCTCAGCAGCTGTGTGGAAAGTCATCTGTGTCTGGGTTGGACAGGGGTGGCCACAGCCCACAGACTCATCTGCTGAGGCCAGGTTTGCACCCCACGCCTGAGGGAGGGCTTTAACCCTGCAAGGTGAGATGGTGCCTCTTATCATGCTAATTGCTCTCCTTTCCTGCCCCTGGGGAAGGTCAGATGGGGCTTTGCCCCCATGTGAGGCAGCTGCCAGGTTGTAGAATGTGTCATAAACCATAAAGGACCCCCCTGAAGCACACCCAGACTCACTTCTGGGGCCTTCCACCAGCAGTCTGCAGGTGATCAAAAAGTAACATAAAACTCCTCTGACCAGGGGAGGTACCTGAGCATTCTGACTGAGCCTGAGCACATTTTAAGCCACTGGATATTGTGTTTCAGGGGTTTCACCCACACCAACAGGACAAAACTGCGACCATCACTTTGACCAACAGACACGGAAATTGTAACAACTAAGTCTTGTCAGGAGGTCCGCAAGTAGTGACATTTTTCTTCTCTTACTCCTTCTCTTTCTTTTACTTGTACATTTTTTAAAGGGGTATTTTTAAGCTTTCATATGGGTATATTGCTATAGATCATAATAACCAAAATGGCTACATACTTGCTTTCTCATTGCAACCAGATTGCTCTAAAATAAGATAGATAGACAAAGAGAGAGGGAGAGAGAGAGAGGAGATATTTATTTACAAACATCAGTCAATCATTGGTGTCATTTCACTCTTAATAATACACCCCGAGGGATCTATTAACAAGGACCTGAGTTATCCTTGCCTTTAACAAGGATACCTCCAACAATAACATTTTAGACAGTTTGTACATCTCTCCTTGCTGCCTGTAACCAAATGATCAGCACTGTTTTTATAATTAAAGAGTCTTGACAAAAAAACACAAGGGAATTAAGCTATCACAGCTATTAGCTCTTTCTGCAGAATCAACCAAATTATATAAGCCATTTTAAATAATTGGTAGGAGCTTTTCCTGTGGATGCATGAGTTGACAGATGCCTTCTACGTAATTTGAAATAATTGATAGCAATGGATCCTGTATGTGCTGGAGTGGCCACATAAAATTGGAGGTGATTTGAATTGGAAACATCTGGCCAAATGAGAGATTGAGAATCTCCTCTGAACCAACTGAAGATGTTATTGTAAGGACCCTTGCATTGAAAGCCCCATTTACCATCTACACAGTGTCCAATCACTTGAAAGATTCAGAAAGAGAAAGAGAAATATGGAATTATCACCTTTCACAATAATGTTTCACACTCTTCTAAATGTGCATTTAAACCAGGATGAATCAATATTTTATGATCCCATACAGAGAGACTAAAAAGAGAATACAGAAATACAGATTTATCCTCTACAAAGTAGCTCAATAAACCGAGGATTTTCTTTTCAACAAGAAACACTGTCTGCTAAAGTCTGTACAGCAAAAAAATCCCAAATAGGGGGAGCCAAACTCCTAAGGAGTCCATAGGAATTTAGAGTCTTCTTAGGAACAAAAGTTATTAGGGAGTATTTTTCACAGAAGGCGCTAACTATAAGGACAGCATATGATTATAATGTAATTTTGTTAAGAAATCAGTCGTAACAGGAAGTTTACTATGCTTCTGCTCCATATTCAATATGAGAATTAAATCTACATCCATAAGTCTATTATGTTTGAAATAGCATACTCTGTGTAATCATCCATTCTTGCAGAAAAGATATAAAAGGAATAGCTTTCTGCTGAACATAAAAATATTAAAAATTAAAATATTTTTTTCAGGAATATATTAATTTCCATTTTTAAGGAAGATGCAAATATACTGTTGTTCTTTTGTGTTTAATACATCAGTTTCAAAATATTTTCTAAGGACCCCTTTGAATGACTAAACCAAATTATTTTGGTTTCATTGTTTAGTCTCTTCTCATTTTTACATAGGGTCATTGAGTTTAAAAAGTCACAAAAATTCCAATATTGGAATAGATAAAAAAATTTATAATATTTTCTTAATGTGAAATGGTGTTAAAGATTTCATTTTAAAAGAAGTTTTTGTTTCACTTTTCCTTTACTTCTTTTCTTTTTTTTTTTTTTCCAACTCTGGAAGCCCTTTCTCTCACTGTCTTTCTCAGTCTCTCAATTTATTTTTGTCATGTTATTGTCAACATGAATGAACAAAGTCAGTTGAAAATGTCCCACTTATCTAAAAATGTCATAGAAATCACTATGTCTTCTTTGGCTTCAGTGAAGCATCACAACCTTCTATGAATGATCTGCCTTTCTTTACCCATGACATAAAGTTAGCATTACCTTTAGATACTCATATTTACTTCAGCATTCTCTATCAGTAAGGATTAAATGACATAGTTGAGGCAAAATAAAATATGTCCATAACTTCAAAATAATTGATGGGCAATTTAAAAAATTTTGTTCTATAAAAGCAATGGCTTTTTCTGTCTGAGAGGAAATACAAAGAGGAACAATTTCCCAAGTAGAAAATTTTTATGTTCTTAAAATCAAAAAATTTTTACTGACAGACCACTAGCATAGAGTGGTTGTCACAGGATATTAAGGGAAGAAGAGATTTTTCATTCTCTTGGAAAAATACAAGTAAGTAGCAAGTAAAGTTTTATTTAGTTCTGATGGAGGTTGTAAGTGTAAGGCAAGAGAAGAGTCAAAGCAGAGAAAGTTTCTGTTCTTTACTAACAATAACTAAGTAACAACAGGAAGACTTTGGTCACCAGCATCCCCTTCCTTTCTTGATTTTTTTTTTTTACCTGTGCTGGAACTGGTTCTCATGAGATCATTTCACCATTTGAACAACACTGGAAATTCTGGTCACATCATATATCATGACAAAAGAGTACACAAAATAACACCTTTTACACTCTTTAAATGTGCATTAAGACCAGTAGTGAATTAGTATTTTATGATCCATACAATGAGACTAAAAAGTCATTCTCTCCAGCATGCTCACCTAAAGAGAGGAAATGAAAAATGGTCTCTAGCTTATCTCTAACTGCCTGCCTACCATACTAATGCTGTATCTGGAAAAATAGTAAAACTTAATACATGCATGAAAGTCAGAGACTGGGTTGAAGAAAGAAGAATACTTCAATACTCTATAAACAGCATTGCCAATTCTTCCATGGACAATCATCAGTAGCAATTGTTGCAATATTAAATGAGTTCTTGAACTGACAAAGGTGACTTGATAGACTAAAATCTCCTCAACTTTCTCTGAAACGTAAAATCCTGAAGAAGATGCATTATCCTTGTTCTGGTTAATTTTCTGATACCCTTTTTTTTCACTAGTGCATGCCATTAGTCCTTATGCTCACTATTTCCACATACATGTCATCGTTCATTATTTTGCAAAACAAAGAAACTCTTCAAACATCATTTAATACCCTTCTAGTCCCAAGAAAATGTGCGTGTATAAATGTGCCTTATTCAACTTAAACTTTATTTATATTTTACAAAAACTTAAGAAGCAGCCATGATCAGAAAACACAAACTCTGTTTATTTACCTTGAAAGCACAAATGTATATATGTATGCATATTTACATCTATATAGGAATCTAAAGTGAAACCTTTAGCTAAGAGATGGTTACAAATATGTTATAACAATGAGAAAAAAGTGGGAAAAAACTGTGCCCTCAACCCCAAAACTTTGCTCAGCAGCACAGAAGAGATGTTCAATTTCTATTCAGGAATTCTCAAGTGCCTCTTAAGATTACTGAGTGTCATTGTGTAACACCTGCCAGCAACCAAACCCCACATAGCCCCTCCTTCCCTCACTCCTTCACAATAAGATGGTGGAGATAATTGGTGGGGTTAAAATGAAAAAAAAATGTGGGTTGGCATAAAGTTTAGTAAATAAAGCAAAAGCCACTCACAAAAGCAAGGCAAAACAAGGAATTCATTCCACAATTCCAATCAGCAGGCTTTCCATTCAGTTAATCTCAGAAAGCAGGACTCCATCTTGCAGAAGGATGATGGGATGACAAACACCCTCTAAATATTCCCCACTTCCTTCTTTCCCCAGTTTTATATGCTGAGTATGATTCCATGTGGTTTAGGATACCCCTGTGGTCATTTTGGGTCACTTGTCCCAGATGTGTCCCCTCTCAACTTCTTTTGCACCCTTAGCCCCCTCAATGGGGCTGTACAAAAAGCAGAAAAGGCCTTGATACTTTGCAAGCACTACTCAGCAATAACAAACCCATCTTTGTATTATCAAGGCCTTTTTCATCAGAAAAACAAAAGACAGCCCCATACTAGCTACTGTGAAGAAAATTAACTTTATCCCAGGCTAAATCAGCACACTAAGTTTTCTAACCATGATGTTACACTGATTTAGGAAAAATATTGACATAAGCAACATTTTACAACAAGCAACATCTTACAACAAGCAACATCTTACTTTCCTTGATATCACTAACAAAGACTATTCTGGCAAAACAGATGAATGTCAAACCAGGGATAGTTACACAAAAAATTGAACTCTACTGATCTGAAAAAGATAAAAAGGCCATCTTTAAAGTAAAGTGGAAATTAAAACTGAACCTGATTCCAAATACTATGAATTACAAGGTAGTTCCAAGACTGTAACTTCTCCTTTACTTTCTAGAAAGGGATAAAGAAAGTTTTTCTTCATCATTTCTTCCAAACTGAGAAAGGCCCCCTCACGCCTGCCTTATGGCCTGGAGAAAAATGTTGGGGATGAAGGAGCCTGAGGCAGAAGCAGCAGATTAGGGAGTTTCTGTCTCACTACAGCTTCCTCCCAACACATATATACATTTGTGGGGAGAAGAAACATAGTCTGCATCTAAGATATTTTACATTTCCCTTTAGGAATATTTCAGACTTCCCTGGCTTGAACACAGCAAAAATATTTCCTGACTAGTCCAGGATTTTGGTCCTGAGATGTCTGAGAAGCAGCCTTGATACTTAAGGCCGACCCACATACTGTCTTACCATTTGAAGTTGATTCTTTTGTAAGTATAATTTTATAACAAAGTAATAACTTCAGCACTGAAATATCAAGGAAATCCATAAATATATTTTAGATCATTAAAGCAGGTATTTCGAGTTTTGAATGCCATAGATAGGACTCATTACTGCAATCTGAGAGCGACTGGAACAGAGACTTAACAGTCAGGTTATAGGAGATGAAAATTTGGTGAATTGATGCCCAGTAGAAATATTTTTAAAATCTCATTTCTGAAAAAACCCCTGTAGTTTGCTGATTTTTCAACAATGGAAAAACATTCACTGCTTTTACTTGTTTTTATACCAAATGTGACTGGACATTACTGAGGAAGGGGTCTAAAAGCAATATACCATTCAGTTATTTGAATCTGAAATAAGTGGACAGAGTGAAATATTTGCCTCATCAGCATCAACTATGTTCTTTGAAACAAAAGGTGAAGGATGAAACACCTTCATGGATGAAGCTCATCACTGGATTGATTAATAGACATACTTGGCCTTCAATTTTAACAGGGGAATTTTCCTTCAAATCCTCTTGAGATCTTCCTCTCTGAAAGAGCGCAGAAGCTCATGTAAATTCTGCATCTGATTAAAATGGATCTGGATCTGATTTCTAGTCACTGTACCTTAACTTTTGGTTTTGAGGTGCTACTTAAAGCACTCTTCCTCTGATCCTGTTACTCATGTCTGTATTAGAGCACATGAAGAAATTATAATCCCCTCTTTTTGGCTCACTTAATCACTTCTAGGGTCATAGACATTAATGACAGAAAAACCTACATGGTTCTAAAGAGAAAGCCAAAAAGAGAAAAGAAACCTGACTGCCAGGTGCAATGTTTGTGTATTAATCACTACTAACACTTTGGAAAACTGTGAAATAAATGAATCTTTACAAGGTGCAGATGTGACTGAAAGTTTAATAGGACCACTTATACTAAGAACTTACCTAAAACATAGTAGAAGCAATAATTAGACTGCTTAGGCTTTGCTCTCAACCCCAAACAGTATGAATTATCTAAATGTCATTTGAATTTAGAAAGTACAGTAATTCTAGCTACCTTACCAAGGCTATTAAAAGCCTCTCACTTGTAAACAAAATATAGCAAAAATAATATATGTTTAGTAAAATGAAATTCACATCAAGGCGGAATGCCCTGTGTCCTCCATGAAAGCCACATTAAATAATTCTAATCAAATGTTCATTCTAGACCATATTCAGGATTTTAAAAGTTCTTCAAGTACTTCTGTTTCTACTCTATTTGCCATATCATGAGCCTGTCTGTGCAGTCATTTTACCTTGGAATTAGTTGTACGTATGAGAGCTCATTGAAGGGAGTCAAGGTTGCAACATTATAAAAAAAATAAAAAAATATTAACTTGCTTAAGACCTAAAAATAGGAAAGAAATAAAGAAAAGCAAAAAAAGCAAAACCAAGTATGTGTGTCTCACCCAGCAGACATAAATTTTAGGGAAATAAACAAGAAGCCTAGGAGGAGAATTGTTTAAAAAATCCCAAATATCAAACAGCAGATCTGAAAATAAGAAAAAAAATCCTGTAGCACTCCTTCACTCTGCCCCTTGCTATCAGCTGTTCTCTGTGTATAACTTTGGCAATATGAGATAAAAGAACTGAAGTTCTGGGGCTATCAATTTTAGCAGTATTAGAAATAAGTGCAATTTAAAAAAAAGTCAATAAACAGAAAATAAAAATAAATAAAATACTCTTGTCGTATTTGGATACAGTCCCTAGGCAGACATTCTTTAAGTGAAAAAAGCGCCACCAGCTACAGAGAAGCTTTTCCTCTCTTTGGCTGAGATTTCCATGCAAGCTCATCACATTCCAGACACTTTTCCTTAAGCATATTTCATTTCCTTGATTCTTCTTCCACTTCATAAATATTGCCATTTATATTTCAGTGGGATAAATCCATGAGTAGGCATGTGCTAACAGAGTTTGCTGGTAGCATAAATTGAGTAGGCATTTAAATAAAGCTTGAATAGCAAAATATCTTAAGGAAAAAAAAAACGGAATGCTCCTGAGAACTAAAGTAAGAGGGGCAGAACAAAATGCAATGGTTGAATGAAAACAGTGCATTTAGTTCTTACTGTGCTTTTTCTCTAAAGGAAAAAAATAAATACACTTGCTGGAGCCAGAAGACAAAGTGGAACATCTGATCTTAGAGCAATTGATGTAGACGAAGTAAATACATAGCAGATGAGGGTTTTCTGTTACAAATAGCAAGGTGTTAATTAAATCATGTTTGCCATTACAAAAATCCTTTACCAGTATCATGTGAAATATTGTTTTGTTCAACTGTATTTGAGAAAGATATTTACACTTCAAAAGGTGTCAACCATAGAACTAAGAAAGACCCAGAGAATGGCTTTTCTCTGTTTTGGTTGGAAACTGGAGAGAATTGGAAGTTTTTTAAAAAACAAAAATAAAGACTGAAAGAAGATACAAAACTTAGGAGAGAGGTAGGAGCTAAAATCACATGGAAGGAGAAGCTCTACTTAGTATGAAGGATAAGTGACTGTAAGGACTTAAAGAATGCAGTTACCAGTCTCAAAACACTGTCCCAAAGAAGGAAGTTCTCATAAGATAAGCCACCACAAAAGCAACTTAAGCACAGGTGTCACAGAAGGAAGGAGCTAATTCCAGGCTTAACAGATGTGAATGTTTGGTTAGCACCTGGATAAAACTTCTCATGATGGCAAGCTGTGGGAAAGGAAACAAGCGCTCATACGTGCCATCTCAAGTTATGTGAACAAAATCTATGCCCTGTGGATAGCCATGACTTGGACTGTATATGCGGTACCTCCACACATATGAATGTGGAAGAATGACTCTGGCAGCCCCACCACCAAGAAGACCAGGGTTAAGAAGGACCAGCAGGATGCCACAGGGATCCATCTTGTGGTGATATCTATCTACTTAATCCATTTCTCTCCATCTCTTGTTTTCCTTCTCCTCTTTTCTTGTTTCTTTCTGCCTTTTTTCTGCCTTATTTTCTGTGAACCTACATTAAATGTTAAATAAAATCTGTAATATTGACTTAGGCATACAGTCTTGTTTGCACCTTAATTCAGGTAGAGGCATCTCTTGATAAACAGATCATGATGGTGTGAGGGAATGAAAAGAATCTGAGGCTGTAAACAGCAAGCAGTTTCCTATGGGAGGGCAACTCTCTAACTCAAACCTCCATCCCATGTCCTTCACTTGAACACTTAGCATAATAAGAGCTTGTTCATGTCTGTTGTGCAAGGGAGGCTGCATGTGACTGTTTTATATTTGCTCTGCTTTTTGACTTTTTTCTTCTTACTCTGCATCAGTTTATGTGATGAAGTAGACAAGTGGATCCCCATTAGCAGGAATCACTCTCAGGTGTAGCGAATTGCAGACCAACAATTTAATCTGCTGCTTCTTTTCTAGCATCTTTAGACCTAAATACCTCTGAAAATCTTACTCCTACATCTTCACTGCATTTTCACCTGTTTCACAAAGTTGTATCTGTACTTAACATCTTCTATTGGTTATATTTTTTATGTGAAGATGTATCATGACCTAGTAGCAGTCTAGCACAATTTAGACCAAAGGATTAATGAAACATTTATACAGTTGTGTTATCAATTGTGCATTTATTACACTTCTGTGCAACACTAACTAAAACAAATCTGTTTAATTTGGACTATCTAATTCTTAAGTCTATCTATCAAACTTATACCTTCTCAACTCGAGTGTGAAAAATAAGTGATGAATTTAAGGATCATTTGACTCTGGCATGTGACACAAAATTAAGGATAATGGTATTTTCTGCAGAGTATAGTATCCATATCAAAAACATGGTCAAGGACAAAGTTATGAAAGTTTTTCTCAGGGGAAAACACTCTGTAATGAGTGTTTCCTCTAAAAAAGGGTTCTGACAGTCCCCTTCTGCCAATGAGAGATTAATACTAGTGGATGAAAGCAAAAAATCCCCAAACAGTTTATCAATTTATTGACAAAGAGAGTGCCAACACAGCATTAAAAAAACCCCCAAAACATAGATGCTAGATATTGAATTGTCCAGTATTTATGGACAATTCAATATGTGTCCTTACACACCTACACCGGAATCAAAGAACCCAAACTGTCAGGGAAAGAAAAAAAAAAGCCACTGGTTAGCAATGCAGTGGGGAAGAAAAAAAATGACACTAACTTCTGTCTCAGGAAAGAAAAACCAAATAGTTCCCACTGCAGCTCAAGCAAAAACAGATGGGAACCTGGTGAATCTCTCATGTTGGTCCCTTCTGCAGAGCAGATGAAGTTGGTGGATTTGGTGTCCTTTCTTTTGCTGGGTTGGCTTTTCCAAGGTCTGGGGCTGAGGTGGAGTGGCTCCTCAGCTTCCTTCTGGCCCCCAACTGATTTGCCTCCTGCCAATTGTCCTCTCTGATCTTGGACCAAAATTGAACCAGTTCAAGTAAACCAAAGGCTACCAAAGGATTGCTGCCACAGTCTCCAAGGCCAGGGAAAGGGAAAAAAACCCTTGCCTAAGCTAATGAAAACCAAGCTAGCTAAGCAAAGGAAGCGAGTCCAATCTGCCCAGCATCCTGATGCCTGGGGGTGAGACTTTTGAAAAAGCCCACCGAAGAACCCCAAAGTTCCCTCCTCCCTCCAGACCCACTGACATTTTGAATGGCAAGCAGTCTTCATATTCCAGCATAACACAAATTGTCCATGTGGAATTTGTGCTTTCTGGTTTCCTTTTGACCACTTGGTAAGATATTGCAACTGCTTTTGAGATTACAGTTGTAATATTTTATCAAAATTATTAAAAAGAAAGTTCTCAAACTAACTTCAGTAGAATAAGAAGGAAAAGAACTTACACTGTTTCAGTATCCTGTCTCTTGTGCCTCGTTGAAAATTTTGAGTTCAGAGCTCTAATAAAGAGAATAAAAGCACAAGCTTAGCAGAGTGCTTGTGGGGGGGGGGGGGGGGTAAATGGTTGCAATCCTTATGCTTTTGCCTTTCATCAAAAGCAGAGACTGAAGAGTACTTAAATTCACATGTTTACAAATTGGCACTCAAAAGCAGCATACTTTTCTAATCATAAAAATGTAAGAACATCAAGAATTGTGATGCTAGTCTGTGGGAAAAATAGCATGTGAGTGACTAGATAACTTCAGTTTGAAAACATATCCTTTAGTGCCGCTGGAACACAAAAGGCTTGTTTTTCTTCAGCAAACACATCCTTCCAACACAACAGTCAAACATGGGGTAACAGGAAATGAGAAATGTAGCCAGTTAGCCCAGATGAAATTGGAATTTTGCAATCACAAATATAAAGGTAAACTTTATTTTCAAAGGCAAGTGGGAGGAAATGGAGTGCTCCTCACAAATCCTGCTGTTATTTGCTGTAGATCCCCAAGTATCTATTTAATCCACAAAACTTTACATCTAAGTATTGCTTTTGGAGTTTGAGCCAAAATCCAGGGAAAGATCTGATTGCATGCCTGCAGTAAGGTGTCTAAATGTATAAATTTGTGTGGCTTTTAGAACTGATGAAGAGTTGCCATTTCCATTTATTGTGGAGGGGTTTTTAAACTGATTAGAACTCATGAAATTTGAGCCAATTAATTGTCTGCCTTCAAGTTTCATGGCTAATTTTGGAAAACTAATTTGACCAAATGGTGCTTCTAGTTAAAAAAGTATCAAACTTAAAGGCAATCATCACTGTACCTTTTGTTCTTCGGTTGCTAAAACATGACCATGGTCAGTAAATGGCATCAAGTTAATAATGGCATGATAATATACAAATGGAACACAGTTAAATTGTTTGTTAGAGTTTTGGCACTGTGGTGTGATGAAAACAAGTGCAACAGCAAAGATCACCCATTCACTTTGCTGTTGCAATTTCAGACTTGCTTTAAAGATAACTCAGAGAATATTTGGGTTAACTGCTGAAAGCAAAGAAGGTTTACCTGTTGTGTGATATATGTATTTTTTAATGCTAGGATTAGAGGAATTTAAAAGTTTCTGAAGCTAGAACCTTTGTTTTCATGGTGGAGAAGGTTGCTGCAGATTTACAGATAGAGGTTGCTGAAGGAAGATATTTTTCTGATGAAGATATGTGGCTTCTCTTGTGGTCCTCATTACTCCTTTTGTTTCAAGAGAAGGAACAGTAGGCATGCTGTGAAAAGGCGAGAAGCAACAGAATAGCAAAACAGATTTTGCACTGTGTCAGGTAGAAGTGCACACCAGCAGTGCAATTTTTTCTATATATTCTTGGCAAGAAAATAATGACTTTGATTATTCTAATATTTACTTATTCTAATATAATTCAGTTATGTAGAAGGTCAAGGCTGAGTTAATACAGGGAAAAAAAAGAGTGAGGACAAGAGACACCAGCCTACACTCCTGAACTACACTGTATCATTCACAAGTGGCAAACTGCAGTTATGTCTACTTTTTCTTTTCATGCAGCACAAAGTCCTCACGCAATACAAGTCCTTATAGAAGCATCTACTTGAAAGTTTTTGATGAGAACCATTATTTAAAATCTATGGTAATCTAATTTTATATTGTTCCACATCTTTATGTCAGTTATAATGCTCAAGCAAAAGGATCAAGAAATATATGAAGTGCAAAATGGAAATGACAGTCTTGAGATGCAGAGACTTTCTTCTCTGTGCTGATTTAGTATCTTCTTGATTCCTCTGCCACCTTAAAACAGAGTTAGTCCATAAAAGTTTATTTAGTACACAAAAAGGTCACTGTTTGGCTTCACAAAACTGTAAAGTATTCCATATAAAGATCAACAGAAAATTCCCTACCAGGGTTAACTTTCTACTAATGTATCCAACAGACTCTCAGTTGTTCTGTCTAATGTCCACACAGATACCCATCTGTAATATTTCCTTTAAGTTTTTCAACAATTAAAGGAAAAATTGGAGAGCTAGAAGGGCAAAGTTTGTTATGTTCTGAGATCAAGAAGATACCTTTAAAGATTTGTGGGCTTTATCTGGTTCTACTTTCTTTTTTTCATTGCAGGAGTCCAATAACATAGAGGGGTGAAGATTATTCTGACTTCACCTTGGAATGATATAACAAATTAGGGTTGCAAATTACCTTCTTTGGGATTTCTTGTTAGGATTTTTAAGTCAAAATCACCTCTAATGCTGTAAACAATGTGACAAATTCAAACTAGGAGTGAGCTTCTTGCACACACATCTCATGTATGCTTCCTTAAAAATACAGGCAGTCCATGTATATAAGAGCATTAACTAGGTGTTCCAGGAAGCTGACTAGTGGAGTGTGTGTTTATAGAGTCAGACAGGCCTTCTCCTAACAGTGTACTGTATCACTTACATGGCAAACAAACAAACAAACAAACAAAAATAAAAAAAAGAGCAGGAGTGGTGAAATTGCAATGAGGGTTTATTTCCACTAATTAATATATTTTCAGAGTGGGACAATGATAATTACTTCTGCTTCACCAAGATCAGAATTACAGCTGTGTTTTTCTACCATAAGTGTACTATTATTATTACTATTATTATTTTCTTACAACGACAGCTTCTCTAATGCCTCTAAAATGTAATATCAGCTGCAGTGCTAAATTCCACAGTTAAATAGCAACTCATACATTCCACTGCAGGTATCTTCTTTCAGTTACCAGAGGGCCTTACAGTAACCCCATTTGCTATGGTCTGGGAAGTAGGAACACTGACAAATAAAGAGGCAGACATATTTACCCATGTGCATTTGCTTTGGTTATATTTCTAATAGGCTCAATTGCTTAAGGAGCCTTCTCTTTCCATCTAAACCTTCGTCACACTCAAATCTAATTTTGATGCCCTTTTGCTCAGCTAAGAGGCAGAGTGATTGATCTGGGATTGGGAGCAAAGGACTGCTGAAAATGCTTTCCCTCTTGTAATTTCTGTGGTAGCTTATAGCCTTGGTGTTTTCCCTTCAAGAAGTGAAGGACAGGAAAAGGAAAGGACAATGGTCTCAGATGTATTTTCAAACTGTAACCTTTCTTGTCTCATCTGGGGTCTGCAGCTTTGTGGTATGGTGATAGATGAGATCTTCCACTCCTGTGTAAGTCTGAGAAAATCAGCTGTTAGTGAAGTCTCATATATCTGCTATAGCACTGCAGATGGCCTGAGAGAGGCTCTTGCTTTTGGAGTAGAAATATGCCACTCTTTGCTCACTGCTTTGCAGTGGCAAGACCAGCATCAGTCAAAGGATTTTATCCTCAGTCCTGTTACTTCTCCCTGAACAGCAGAGGCCATTTTCACAAAAGCCTCTTTGTTCCTTCAGTTAATTTTTACTTCTTTGACTTTAGAAGAGCATATGCAGAGAAAGACCTCTCAAAACCCTTCCTATGAAATAACTCCTTTTTTTAGATTCTTCCTCAAATTTTATTCCTTCAATTAAAATGACAGGAGTCCTAGTCAATACCCTGTTACTTTCATAGAACATAAAACTAGGTAGGTGTTTTTTCACAGCTAAATTACATTATTTTCTCTGAAGGAATTATAGCTTTGATACAGAAATATGGTTGATATTTCTTCTATTAATCAATGAAACTAAATTTGTTTCCAACCCAGGTAGGAAGAATTGAGAATACAGTGTAGCTTGGTATTTTTATTTATTTTCTTTGCTCTCATGTAGATGACCCCTGTTTATATTATGTTAAATATAAGATTAAAAGCCCATTGAGGCAATCATTGCATCTCTGCCTCTGTGAGGAACTTGGAAGCCTAGTGACTACTCCTGTAATAAGTAATCCAATAAAACAGAATCAGGATTTATGGTCTAAGGATTCTTAGACCATATGAAGCAAATAAAGAAACAAACAAAAACCCCAAAATAACAACAACAAAAAAAAAACCCAACCAAAACCCAAAACAAAACTACAAAAAGCCCCAAAAACCCAAGGAAACAGAACCCAAAAAATCCAAAACCAACCAACCAACCAACCAACCAACCAACCCACAAACAAACAAAAAAAGCTAGACCAAGACCAAACAAAGAAATTAGCTAACCAACCAACCAACCAATGAAAAAACAACCAACCAACCAACCAACCAACCAGATCCAGCAGCTTGGCCTATCCAATGAGTTGAGGTAGAGAGAAACCAGCTATACAAAATATTAGCCCTGAAGATATTGCACTCTAAAGACACAAGAATGGGGAAGATTTTATTTATTGTCCTTCTGTCATTGTTTAAATGCTTATCTGATTTTTTAAATTCTTACCTGATCTTTATGTTCTGGTTTTGCTTTTGGATTTTTTTATCCTATTGAATAATCCACTCTTAAAGAATGTGAAAAAGTGTGAATAATAAAAAAGCATACACATATTTCTGGTTTTGAGACACAAGCCAGTCAGGAAACTGTCTTCATAGGCATAGAAAAGACCCACCCATGTGTTAAAAAAGAAGAAAAAAGAAAAAAATAAATTTTGATGCTGTACTTGCGGGAATAGTCCAGTTTTCTGTTTGGTAATAATGTCAGCGGGCAAGTATCCCATCATAGATGTACATGGGTATGTGCAAACCTGTTCAGTTCATCTTTAATTGAAACTCTGAAATAATCCACTTGGCACTGAGAGGCTTTGCTAAACTCCCAATCTGACTCTCAAATTAGCACAGCTCACCCTGCTGTACTTAGCTGCTTGCATACTAACTAGGTGATCAATTTTCCTTTTATTGTAGTGCTTAAAAATGTGTTGTCCTGCTTCATTGTACTCTTGTTCTTAGTCTTTCATGAATAATTAGCAATCAAAAAGGAAAGGTAGTTGGTTTTTTAAAGTTACTTCCCCATTAATCATCTGTGATTAGCTGCAAAATCTCCAGGGTTACTATCATTCTTTGAAGCTCTGCTTAGTATCATTTGGCTAGTTCTTGCCTGCTGACTATGCCAGTGATAGAAGTGACATTGCCATTTGAAAGAAAACCCCTTGATCTGCTTTTTGTTCTGAACGTTCATTCTCAGAGTGCTGTACTGGTCCTGCACTTTCTTTGACACACAGATGCAGACAAAGAATCTCACTGGATTACAGAAATTTAACATATAAGAACCTACACAGAAGATTCTAATACAGTTATGATTATCTCATTCCACTTTATACATTAGAAATGTTGTACAATTATTAGCTTTGTGACCCCCATAACATCCTTGCAAGACAGGTAATTATTAGTTATTATTCCAGTTTCACATCCATTAAAAGTCAGACATGAAAATCCCTGATTCTGCAGTGTTCTTAGCAACAGCAGCTGAACTACAGAGGAGATTAAGGAAATGTGTCACTTTTGGGAAGCCCTTAACAGTTGATCAGATTTGTGCTCAAGTGTTTATTACATGGCTATATTTAATAAAGAAATATTCAACATCCTGAATCTCTGGCTGAAAGCAGTAGGGTGTCTGCAATTCCTCAGCATAGGTGCTGTCTCTATTGGATCTTAAACATGAGCAAGCCTCTCTTGAACATCCTAATATATCTGGACTTGATGTTAAAATGAGAATTTGTAAGTTTCTGTCACCATTTCAGTTTATTCATGGAGCTGTGCCACCCACTCCAAAACACTTCCTTAAACCTCTTCTCTGCACTCCTCAGTACAAACAGCAGATCTGAGAAGCAAAGGTCCATAATTCTTGTTCAGCAAGGCAAGGGCTAGTTGAGCATGTGCCAAGCCCGAGTAGAGCTGGTGCAAGTCAGCCATCCTCCCCCACAAACAAAGGAGAGCCCAGGGCCCATTGATCTCTCCCATGGGACAGCAGGCTGCAGCCAGGACCTCCCCTTGAGCAGGGACACCTCTCAAGGTTACTCCTCAAGGCTGAGAGATTCCTTGTTGTAACAGATCCTTGGTAAGGGATCAATTGGATCCTAAACTTTGAAATCCTGCCTAAGATATAAGGGATTGATTGTGCCCATGTCATCATTCAGACATGGACTAAGTCTGGGACTAAGTCTGGATGCAGCAGCATGTGAGCTCCCCTCATGAAAGAAGTTTGGAAAGCAACAGGGTCCTTTCTGAACCTCTGAGTCAACAGCAAGGTCTCTGAGAGTTCTGCCTGACCCTGTCCTTTATGCAGTAAACACTTAAGAGCTCCTTGCCACCACTTCTGATTTAACAACTCTCACATTTACTATGAAACTTTGGTAAATCACTGGTTTAGACCAATAAATATGTTACTGCTTCTCTCACATTACAAGTTAAAAATGCATCACCGTGGGGTGAATTGATGGAGTGTGTCTGTACATCTGCGTTTCACTAATCTCTGGAAATACAAGCAGGTTGGTGCACTCTCTCCAGAGTCTTTACAGTGAAAATTCCACACAGCAGGAAGGATTTCCCAAATATAATGCTTCTAGATAAGGAAAAAATTGTACCTGCCATACTTAAGAAGGATTAGAAAATCTAAGCAGTCAATACAAGCAATCAACAGCCTGACCCAAAGCTTTTGGTCAAGTAAGACCTTTGTTTTTTTTGGTTCTACCTACTGTCTTGATCTAACATTACTTTTGTTCCCAAGCCTGGACTTACAAGATCAAAGAGGCTTGAGTCCTATTTAGCTACACTCTTTTCAATAAAATTAGTCTCTTAAAAGCCTAATTATAAAGAATTTTTATGTAAAAAAATAAACTAATTTTTTAATACTTACTTTTCCTATATTTATTTTTATATTTTATATTTATTGTGACAAGACCCTAAATATCATGAAATGTTTGAGTGACATACAAAAATAAATGACACCTTGAGGAATGGCTTCTTGCACTGACACAGATATATATACATATACTCTACAAAGACTAAAGAAACTGTCAACCAATAAAAAGATAGCACAGAATAAAGAAGGCACAATGTTATTCACCCAGTCTGAATTTGGCCTTAATACAGAAACTGCCTTACTTTTTAGGAAAAAAACCCAAAGCTTACTTTTTTGTTCCAAGTTATATCTATGCCAAGAACTTTGCAAAAGGCAGTCAGCCTACAGACTAACCCAGTAAAGAGCTATTGGCAGTAAAATGAAGTTGACACAAAGGGCATGTTTTGATTTTTTTAGAATCTATTTTTGAAAAGGCATTTTCATGAATGCAACCTGGCATTTTTAGTAACTTAAATGTGAAATAGAATTATTATATTTAGGGTATGTTTGCCCAAGTTATATCTCCAAAGTGCAAGCATTGTCCATAATTAGTGTGGTAGAGATGCATAAAGAAGCTCTTAGTGCAAAAGAAAATATAAAAAATATGCTATACACTTGCTGACAAATAGCATATTATCATAGAGACATATTCCTCCTTTTTCTTGTAAACATATATCTTTCAAATTAGTAGTAGCTATTAGAATTTTGGGGTCTTGATTGGTGTTTTTCATTTTGTATTTGCAGATAAATTATTTTACTTTTTTGATGTGCTCTATAATGCATTCAGTTGCTCACTACTGAAGCCAAATATATAAATTTAAAGGCTAAGTATTTAGCTTTTTTTTCTATTCAGGGAGCTTTTAATGAGGAAACCTTAATCTAAGAAAATATTTTTTAAGGAAGGCACAACTTGCATTGCCAGTGTGATATATGCTATCCTCCTATTAACCTTGCAGAAGAAAGTTAAGTGACAAAACTATAAAGGACCTTCATGCTCACATTGTAGTTACATGTCCCTGACAAAGGGGAACAGAAATGAAAATATGTTGGCTCCAGAGTGCAGTTGGGTGAACACGTGAGTTCATAGTAGTTTTTCTGAGAAGCAGATCCATTGAAGACTCATTTCCTTAGGTGCTGTGTGGAACACAGATTTGTGACCATCCTTGTATCATTCTCAAGAAGGAAAATGACTGGATAACCAAGCAAACACTCTGCTCTTCTGCCTCTGTCACTGCATGTGGGTGAGTCGCATTGCCAAGGTTACCCAGATGCCTCTGTTTTCTCTTTCCCGCTACCATACATCCACTGCAGCTGAAAGGGACCACTAACTACACAGATACAATTATCTGACTGTGAACAAATAATAGGGGCAGGCACTAGGAGATTTGGACCTATTAATTTTTCAGACACAGAAAGCACATAAGCACAGACAGAGCAGACTTTATCGCAAAAAAAATTACAATGCAAAAAGGTTAGGCAAAACTCTCTCTGGTGACTGACTAGATTCATACTCACATTTCCCTGGAGGAATAGATGTGTCTACCTAGAGGCAAATCTGGTGTTTCTCCTTGAGAAAGACTTGACCACATCTTAGGTATTTGCTAAAATATCCAGTTTACAGTCAGAAAAGCAATTGTTTCAACACTCAAATGTTTACCCTTGTAGACAACTTCAGTCTATAACAAAATTTTTTTGGCATCTCCTATATTAATTCTTTTTCAGGAGTCAGTTTGTTTTATTCCACAGGAACATATTGTACTTACATACTAACAGTACAAAAATACATTGGAGGAAAAATAGAGCAGCCATCCTTTAAACTCATTAGAATGAAGCAGTGAACATTTTTAGTGTGATCTCTGTTGACCCAAATCCATAAAATCTCCATCTTATTTAAACTAAAAATAATTTATGCATGGTTTTCCTCATAAAATGTCTCTTTTCATCTCATACCACCAAAGACTAAGCTAGTGGGGTTTGAAAACTTATTTGTTTTTAAAAAGTGATTTTGATATCTGAGTGCTGACCAATGCTGATACATATGAAACAAACCTTGTGCTTATAGCAAATGGCAGTACCAATGACAGCTCCCTGTCCCATCAACAACCTCAAGTTCTACATGAAACAGAGAAGTTTATTAGATGTAAGACATCAAAACTATCATTCTCTTTCTGGATTTCTCCAAAGTACAGAGTATTCTGAACTACCTAGATTTCACTGAGCACCTCAGGAAACTGTTATTTGAAGAAATCTTAGACTGTAAGATCTTTAGACACTACTTACATAGCTGACTTTTCCTTGGTTTTGGAAGAGCATTCTACTGTGAAAGGTTGTAGGAAGAGAAAATCAGACCATAGTTAAATTAAGAGCTACAGTCCCTACTGTCAGGAAATATTCATACCTTGAAAAAGTGATGACGGTTGTGCATAAAGAAAGATGTGGAAAATGTGAGAAATGAGTAATTAATCATAAAGTCATATAGGCATAGAATGGTTTGGGTTGGAAGGGACTTCAAACATCATCCAGATCTAACCCCCCTGACACAGATAGGGACATCTTACACTGGAACAGGCCACTCAGAGCCACATCCAGCCTGGTCTTGAATACCTCCAGGGTAGGAATCTACCTCTCTGGGGATAAACTCTTTCAGTTCCTCCCCATCCTCACAGTAAAGAATTTCTTCTATGATCTTATCTAAATCCATTCTCCTTCAGCTTAAGGCCATCTACCTATGTCTTACCACAATACCCTTCTGAAAGTCCTTTTCCAGCCAACAAGAAATGTTGGCTTTCTTCAGGTACCGTAAAGTGCTAAAAGGTTTCCTCAGCACCTTCTCTACCCCTGTCCTCGCAGCTCCAACTCTCTCAGTTTGTCTTCACAGTAGAAGAAGAAGGAAGAAGTAAGATGTTAAAAAGCTATTTCACTATTTGGAATATTGAAGGAATGGTGAATTCATCTTTACCTGCCAAGCTGCCAATGTTTTCATTGACTTGGAATACTTCCTGAAACAAATTTCAATATTGCAAACCATTTGTTTTCTAGAAGTTACATAGTAATTGGTAGAAAATTGATTTGTGGTATAAACTGGAAATGTCATATCTCTAATTTTCATTTGTCTACACCATTTACTTTATCATCTTCTGATACTTTATAGGTATGCATAAGTATCTGCATCCCACAAGCCTTTTTGAATATCTATTCGTATTTTCTTTTTGCCTCCAGATTTGTACTCTGTTGTCATAAGCCATATAATGTCATCTACAGCTGAAGTATTAAAAAAATAGAACAAGAGGCTAATATTTGAATTTGATTTTTTGTTTCTAACCACAGTGCAGTCATTAGGGAAAACTATAAAGAAATGAAAAAAAAAAAAGACAGACTGGAGAGTCAGGGAAAAAAAAATTTTTGATTAAGAAAATTGCTGAATCATGTCTGATCTTTTTTATTCAATCAGAAGTCTTCTCATATGCAGTGTAGGTAGTAAAATGGTCCTAACTTTCCCATTGTTTCTCTGTACAGTATTAACAGTGGTTTGTTGACTGGAGGTCACACAAAGGCATTCATTAGCTGAACTAAGTAATCACTTTTTTTTTAACTCCAAAATGGCTAGAACAATTAATTTCTATTTAATGGTCACGCATAGTTCTTTTAGAGTTTGCTAATAACGAATACTTTTCTCACTGAAGTGGCATTGATCACAAATTTATAGTCGCCTAACTGATTCAACATGACAAATGTCACAGACCAGACTTTCAGAGCCATTGCTTTTACATACGCATAACAAAATCACTTTAAAAGACAATCCATACTACAAGTGTAGAGAAGTAGTTATTAACACAGTATTATAAAGAAGTCAATCCCTCCAAGAAGATTTACTTCTCCTGAGTAGAGGTATGCAATTTATTTCATTAACTTAAAAGAGGTGCACTGACTTCCTTCCCTTTTCACTCCCATATTACTTCTTTCCTAATCCTGGTTCACAATCATTGCAGTGAATGTCACAAAAGCAAATCGATCCATTTCAGTTTAGGAAAAAATGCCCCCAGTTGGTGTTTCAGCTGTCTTTTTAACAATGTTAAATGGTTGGAAACTGTTGAGTGAAAGATTTTTACTGCTTGCTGCAAGTGAATAGTGTAAACAGTATTGATCTGCTATGAGGGCTTTACAGTAGAGAAACATTCAGTACATTATTTAAAGGATAAATATCTATTTGATTTATTCCTAGTTTTTATCCAAACATTTATAACATTTATTTCCTTCCTTTGCAAAGTTTTCTTTAAAAATAAAAATGACATTCAGGCCTCTGTTTTAGTTAGACTTGCTCCTGTTATCACCAGTAAAAGCTGAAATCCTCTCAGAAAGAAAAGGAAATAAAGCAGTGGTGGGAGATTTGATGTTCCTGTAAGTGATGAAAGTGAGAACTGTACATCAAGAAGAGGAAGTGAGAAATTATTCAGATCTTCCAAGTTGGGGCCAGATGCCAGAAGGCAAAGCTAGAGATACTAGAAGGCACAACCTGGAATCTTCAAATCTGCTACAGGTTTGGTTATAATAATATTAATCAAAAAACTCTGAAGGTGACAACCCAGAAATCACAAACTTGAAACAATGAGAGCTAAAGGAACCCCAGAGGCTGCAATTGTCACATGGAAAAAAACCCAACATGCCTGATTTTTTACATATGATATAAAGGACATTTTTTCACTACTAGTTCAATGCTTTCCAGAGAATGGATGGGGTTTGCTGCTTTCAACACACTGCATTTAATTCCTTTGTTAATAAATCTATACAAACAGAAAGGCAGAAAGTGCTGTTAGTGATTGTATGGTTAATTTATAGTATTTTATACTTTTATTTTGTTTGCATGGCTATGTACTCTTTGACTGCCCTCATTCATAGAAGTCAGTTAATCAGATATCCTTTTCTTAGCAGTTTGCATTTGTGGACTGCAGAGCAAAGTACTTTGAACTCCTTTATGGAGACACACAATAATCAGATCTAACTTTGGCTGGTGTGGCAGAAAAAAGACAAAGGCTTTTTTTCCTCTCAGAACAAGCCAAAGTGCACCTTAACTCACCTACTGCAGAAGACCAGATCTGTACAAGATCTCAGTGTGAAGTGACTGTAGAAGAGATAAATTAGCATAACTGACTGTTTCACTTGCAGAGATTAAATAGCCTTTTACTGCAGATGTTTACCAAGGAAAATGCTCCCTGGTGGAAGACTATAAACAGTTAAGATGGATTTGATGAGAATTTTAATTGCTGCTCTGCAATTGGTAATGGAAAGGTTTTATTAAACACCACGTGAAAACCAATCGATGTTTTTGAGAAAAAAAAGAACTTGGTAGCTCAGTGTTTGGACATATTAGTGTTTCGTGAAGGAAGGGATACCTTAATTTTTGTTCCCATTCCTTCTATCTGACTTTTAAGAGCAATTTCCTTAAGATGGCTAAGTCATACTTCAATGAGATAAGAGAAACTGCCTTAAGGAAAAAACACCTGACCCCCATAATCTTTTTTTCCTGAATGCAGCTGAAAAATTGCTGTGTGGACCCTTGCCTTTCTCCCTCTTCAGAAGCAACTAAGTAGTTTGAGTACTCCTTTCAGGAAGAATTCAAATAGATTAATTTTTTCACATGATGGTAATTTGCTTTGCACAGGAAAGACCTAAGAGCAATGCTGTAGGACATTATAGAGTTTTTTTCAAATCTTCCGCTAGAAACTGTTCCATTTTGCATGAAACTATTAAATATTCACCACCTCTCTCACCGGAAGGATAGAGGGAGAAGACATAGCTGCATAACATAATGACTAGCTCTGAGACCTGGCTTTCTTGCTCCAATGGATACTTCAATTCCCTGCTCCAGTTGGTTCATGAGCTGGGACCTATGTCTTCTTCTTCCCAAGTGAATGCAGTAACAGGCTATTGCATCACGCTTAACTTCTCCTCTAGCATAATTATTTACTGGGCCTTGCAAGGTGCAATAACATTTGGTTTGTAGAGCACTCACAGCAGAAACATATATTCAGTACTCCATTGTTTCCTGCTAGTCTCTCTGAAGCCAAATAAAGAATCCTGCTGTCATTCTTGCCCAAAGAGAAAAGGGCAGTACCCCCTTCATCACACCTATAATGCCTTTGTCTGGATGCAGTGATGTACACTCCACATATTTGTGTTAAGTAACATGTATGAGGACATGGGTGCAATTTCTGGGTAAAACAGGACTTGGGTGTAATTTCTGTGTAAATGCTCAGCACTGCCATTAGGTACAAATGTTCCACAGTCACTGGGGCACTTAAGAGGTGTAAAATCTATTGGGGTGCAGCTACATCTATGGCTTTTAGCTGGAAGAAAACTCCAGAAGAGATAGCATACATTAGATAAACTTCTTCAAGAAATTATGAGATAGACACTATGTTTATTGAGATTACATCATCATGGCTTTTCTGAGGGAGAAAAAAAATCACAGTTTTAGATATGAAAACATATTGAAACCAAACAATTCAGTGATGCTTCTAAGGTGGACACTTTCTTGGTAGGCAGCACTAATTGCTGCAATAGCTTTTAGGTGTTCTAATGCACTCAAGTGAATTATGCACCACACTGCTTCTGAATGACACAGCCATTTCTGACTCCATTAATATGGAAGATTTCAGCCAAATGCTTTTAAACGATAGCTTCTCTTTATTTGTAATTTCAGAGTCTATTGATTTCCTTCTGTTCCCTTCATTATGATTTCAATTGATTACCTTGGCAACTGCAATAACAATGATTGCACTTGACACTGTCTGAGACTCTCTAGATGGTATTTGAATAGGAATGGTATAATTGGGGGAAAATGGCTACAAGAACCTGCCATTAATGTTACACTTACACTTTACTTTTATTGACTTCACTCTATTTCTAACAGGCCCTTGTCAGGGACTCTCTTGCAAATATTGGTTAGGATTTCAGTGACTCCTTGAAGTAAAAAATTCTTACTAACAAAGAGAAGACTTTTTGTGCTAGGTGGTTTTTTCCAGCACTGTGTCACTTCAGGGAAATGTCCCACCCTACATGAGATTTTTTTCCCTTGCCAGAAAAGCTACCAGTTTTTATAAACAATGTTCCTGGCCAAGAGCTTTCTTTTACTAACTGTATTATGTCCTTGCACACAGAAGAATTTCAAGTACAAAGGCATTAAAAGTTAATATAGATTTATTCAGTTTCCTTGCATCTTATGCCATATAGATGAAAAATTCCATACCTTTCTCAGGGGAAAAATGTCTGTTTATATTATGTAGCATTTCGGTTCTTCAGTTTGCACTTTAGCTTTATTCAAGAACTGTCTACAATGTAGTACTGATATCCTATCTTTGGAAATAATACTATACTGGAGGTCTCTTGTTCAAGGTATGTCAGAACTGTATTTATGTCGGTGGAAATATGGCAGATGATAGGTTAAAGCAAAAGAGGGACATCCTTCTCTGAACATTACAAAAGGTAATTCATATTTATGAATACAATTTCAGAAAGAAACTATTTCCGTTTCCTGTTTGTCGCTGTGTCCATGACCTTTCATTTTGATTTTATGCCACACAACCGACAATATCTTCTGATTAAAGCTACCTTCTAAAAATGTCAGTCATTTGGTACTTTATATAATAATAGTATTTCCGATTCTAAACTGACCATTTCAATTTCAAAAAGAAAGAAAGGACATACCCAAAAAGTAGATCCTTTTCCTTAAAACCTAGGGAATTGGAAGGGATATATAGCAAAGGAGTAATTTTAGCAATCTGCATTTCTGTTATCAGTTTTTCAGTTGCAATGAAGAGCAGTGCTCTTCTTCCTTAGCCACTCCATTATAGAGAAGCTGAATAATTACAATTAGTGACTATTGATATTTGAAGTCGTAGGTTAGGAGAGGAGCACTGGAAGTCAGACATGATAATTTTCTTCAACACCCTTCTGCAATCTGACCAACAGACTCAAGTAGTATGAGAGTCAAGAAAAAGTAATTGTAGAGTAATGAATATTGCATGCCGTCACTATACTTTCTACTGAGAATATTTATCCATAATTATCCATATCAAAAATGGAAGTGAACTTTTCCTTTTATCCCTTGCCCTGATATGCTTGGTGAGGTAAGAAAACTCTTGGGTAGCCCAAGTCCGTCTTTGATCAGACTTTATAGACATGAAATTCAAGTATGCAGAAATTTTTTAAAGTGAATCAGCCTGTTCCTTTATCTCTGGTGTCATTCAGGGCAATGTAAATTTTATCCTAACTCACACGGAAACAGCTTTAGAAAGTATGCTTAAGAAGTAGTTCCTGAAAATTTCTGATTCAATCTCATAGGACAGTTCCAAGTAGAAAACAAGCAGTGTCCTTGTATTGGTCTATATAGTTGTTTTACCTGAATCATGAAGACATGTGAGAAGTTTAATTTCATAAAATGCCATCTTGTCTTCCAACCAATGTTGGAAGATGTTACTGACAAGTCAAGAAAAACTGACATCAGTTACTGGAAAGGCAAACTTCAAAATAAGATAAGTTTTTTGGAGGAAAAAAAGAAAAAGTGTAGTTCAATAGAATATTGTACAAAGTGATATGGTCACCCAATAGGAAAACCCAAATCATTTGAGAAAATGGATACATTACCCAGAAATCCTATTTCTGTAATTCATTCACTTAGGAATCCTGGAGGAATTCTCAACCACACAGCCTGAGATTTGGTATAGGGTTGATCAGAATAGTTATTTTCTGAATAAAACAGGGGAATATCCAGCTGTAAACCTGTAAGTTCCTTGGGAAGAGAAAGAGACATAGATTAAGAAGGAGAGAGAGTGAGAGAGAATTTTATGGGAACTCCTTGCATGTGTTGATGTGTCATCTCATTGTTGCTGTCAAGTAAACAATGGAAAGGATTCCCTAGATTGAGGTGCTATAATGAAATGGTGTTAATGTAGGCCAAAAGTAATTAAACTTTAGTAATGACTATTGGGAGTAATTCAAGCTTAAACTATATAAAAACATTAAATATTAATTATTTGGCTGTATTCAAGTTTCTTTAAGTTCACATAGTCATACTTGCTTTGAATGGTTCTCATTGTTATATTACCAGAGAAGAACCCTTCATTTTCACTTCATCATTGACCAAGAAACACTGTGATAGCTGAACTTGAAGCACCTCATTGAATGAATGCAATGCTGACTTAACAGTTCATCAGCAGCCATTGCAGCAATTTGTTTATGTTACATTTCTTAGATGTTGTGATGTGCAGGAGACTGTCTGCTCCTTTAAGGACATCTGGCTAAGGGCCCTCTTCAAAAGAAAAATTGGATAATAAGGAGAGGGGAAAACTTTAAACGAGAAACTTCAGAGACACAAACTAGATTAACACAGGAAACAATGAGAGACGCCAAGTCTACCCATTCACAGTTACTGCTGAGGACATGTATGAATGTTTATTCCAAGAATGTTTATTCCAAAACAGTTTTCTGATCATGGATGTGGTTAGCTGGGAAATGGAGTAAAAAGGAGCGCCAGAAACAAAATATACAGACACTCATGTCTAACCAGAAATGGAGACAATAACAAGAAACAACCTCACCAATCACATCAATTGATGGGCTAGCAGGAAACTGCAGATGCCCTTTGTAGGAAGATCAGCTTGCACCTGATATTATTACAAACCAGAAGAGGTCCTGAGGCTTGGTCTAGGAGAAGTATGAAGCGATATGCAAGGGAAGGAGAACCACAAGGACAAACAGTAGGAGGCAGGCAGAAATGAATTATAAAGGGGGCTGGTCACTCTTTTAAAACAGGATAAGTCTGTACTCATTTCTGGCTGAGCCCTGAGCCTGATCACCACAGTCTGTTCTATCTTGTGTTTTTGGCATGTGTGTGCTGCAAGGACTAAGTGCTAGCTACAGGCAAGACCTCTGTGTTAGTAAAATTTGGGACCAACCACAGGAGTCAGGCTGAACTTGTAGGAACTCTGACCTGTGGAGCCAGCTACTGGAGTGGTGTCATAATACCGGGCACTGAAGTGAGTTGGAGCCTTTAGCCTCCATTCACTGGAGCAGGAGTAGTATGCACCCTAAAAACCACCTGTGGAGAAATTGACATGACAAGAGTTGATTGAGATGCTCAGTTCTGGCAGCTGAAGCAGACTGCTGGTGACAGACCCATGGGCCTTGTGCCAGCTGTGAGTGTCAAGTGGCAGTACCTTCCCTAAACCCAGTAAACGCGTGGGAGGGATTTGTGCATGTATTCACTAGCAAACATCAGACTGCACTAGCTAGCCAGGGGGACTTGTGAGTGTGGGGATGTCTGTGGAACAAAGATGTGAATGCCATGTGTTCCCAACAGAGCACTGAGCTGAACCAGACAGAGGGCAAGGGGCCTATAAAGTGAGCTCAGGATACAAGCAGAGTCAATGGATGAACAGAGGGAATGTGATGACACTTGAAGGACTTGAAAAGGTGTATGTGGTTGTAAACTTGGAGACTATCTTGTGTGCACTGTACTAGTATCATCTACAGAGCCTTCATGCTCCTGGGCATACTTGTCTGGGCTTCATCAGCCCAGCAGGAGGAAGTCCTTGGCAAGACCAGCTCGATGGACCCTTAAAAACTAGTAAAAGACCTACAGATTGTTTTGAAATTCTCCAGCTCTGTTCATTAGCCACAAGAATCTTGGTGCCTATCCAAACATGCTGGGTTTGCCACGTGATTGCTAAACACTTTCAAAAGATCTGTAACATTTTTTAAGTGCTGTAACAGTTGCCTTTTTGCACTCTCCAAATGTTGTATGGGTCATAATTATGTCAATATTTGGCATTAATCTATTTCCATTTTTGGCCAGCCAAGCAAGGACTAATTAATCCAGCTTCCCAGGTAGCATCTATACAATTTCCCAATACATACATGGACAGAAGAAACCACAGGAGGTAGGATTACAGAAGACACTGTAGTCCTATGGCTTCATAACAGTGTCATGACTGACAGTAACAAACCACCAGCTTTTTATGGAGTTTGCAATGGCTGAGTTTGCAAAGACTTGCTGTGTCCAAGCTTTTTCAACTCTCTGATGACAGGCTGGTGTAACTGAAAGCAATATTTTCCAATGAGTTTTATACAGATAACTCTAATGAGTAGTTATTTAGTGTAAAATGAAAAATACAACTGTAACACAATGATATAGAGCAGAGAAGCACTGGCATAAATGAAGATATGAGATGCTGGATAAAGGACCACAAAAATGGATAGTTATGGGGAACAGCCTTGGCACTGAAGAACAGAAAACCTTAAGAAAGTCAGTGGTGGTCACTAAGAGAGATGCCGATCTGGAACTGTAGAAAACTTATGTATGGTTTAGCAAAGGAAAAAAAAATGAAATAGTACTTACCAAACATAAAGGCATCATATAGTGAATTGATATATAATGTCAAGCTTCTGAAAAAACGGAAAGACATAAAAGGATATTATCAAACATTAAAAAAATACTCCAAGGGGATCTCAGGAGGGATCAACGTGTGCATCATATTCCTTTTGGCAGAGGACTCCAGATGCTCAGGATTCACCATAACACCTGCTCTGTCACCAAGTACAGGCTTTGGAAAAGGTGACCATACCACCAAGAGAGCAGAAACAAACCAAGGAGTGTGTGTAACAACTTTAACTGATTTATTCTTTCTTATTCTGTTACAGTTAGATGGGTAATGATAAGGTTCTGATTTTCAGTTCTACCAATACTACTAATCTCTTTGTGTGTGAGGTGGTTGTCCTTTACACTGGTAAGCATAACATCAAGAAATTAAAAAAGCTTTATTACAGGAATTCAGTACATTTGGGAACTATTTACAGACAGCTGTGGATTGAAGGTTTATCCCATCAAAAGCTTCCATTTTCTTCCCTTCTGCCAAGTTATTTGTTTTATTTCTCCAGTTGTCTCCATTCTTTAATCTCTTTTTTATCTCTGTTCTCCAACTTCTTTTTCCTTCCCCTTTCCTCTTTTCCAGCTTCTTACTCTTGTGTCACTCTGCTTTTTGTAAAGTTCCCTCTCTTCTCCATTTGGCCCCTATTAAAGTGTTCGCCAGTGCATGACAACTCTGGGTAGAAGGAAGACAATGCCCTTCACAGGACTGCAGGACAATTGAGTCTGAAGCCTCTAATAAATGGATAGGAAGTAATTCCCTTCTTTGAGACTACAGCAACAGGACAGTGGAATTGCCTGCTTGGAAAAATCCTCCAGTCCTCAATGCTCCTTTTTTTGCTTTGGAAACTTTTGTTCGTTTTCTGGGCTGGCCCCTGGTTCCCTTTTTAGAATTTTATGGGAATTTTATGGCAATTTCTGTGTTCTTTGACTACCACACAGCATTGAAAAAGCCCCAGATTACCTCAAAAACTTTGAGAAAGAACTGTGAAGAACTGTTTTAAAGGCTAAAATATTATTTACCTCAACTTCTGAGATGTATACATTTTTGGTACATCTAAGCAGAAATCAATGTGAAATTCAGAATCAGAAATGTGCTTGCTGCAATAAAGTTTTGCCACACTTGTTGATAACATCACTTTCCAGCCCACATTTCATCAAACTGCTTTTCTGTAATGATTCTCTTGTTTAAGGATCAAAGCCGCTTGTAATTGTCTTGTGTGTTTATACCCCTTTAAGAATGCTAGACCTTGTCTATACAGGCCTGCATAGAAGGGTGACACAGTACTGACATCATGATGAAAAGCATTTATCTACCACACACACACACAGACACACACACGTGCGCGCGCGCACACATTTTTATCACAAATGGAAGCTGCTCTCCGCTTCCTTTCTTCTAAGTTCTAGCCTGCATTGCACCACTGAGGAAGCAACCTTCTGGCTTATACTTCAAGTGGTGCAAGTATGAGCTTTAAATCTGTATGTAAGGATATGCAATGCCTATAAAGGTCATGTAGAAACAGATGCAATTCTATGTAGAAATGCACCTTTTAACAAGTATTGACTTTTATGGGAATATTTGAAGGAAACATACATTCCAATAATAGTGCACTGTATTGAATTAATGTATCAAGAATTTCCTCTTGAGATATTGCATCAAAACAGTACCATTACTTTCCTAAATGCAATTTTTACCTGACAGTTTTGTCATAATGTATAATTTTCGCACACCTGTATGATCAAAAAGAATACAGGTGAATACATAGAATACTATAGGTAATATAGGCTTGAGGATTTTTTGGTAGAAAGTTTTTGAAACTGGTAAAAAATGAGCTAACTCAGATAAATTTTTTTTTGGTTCATCCTTATTTCTACTTTATGGTTCCTATTTCTTATTCTCTTTCTAAAAAAAGGAAAAATTATTGAATTTCATTCTGATTTGCTAAGTTGTTGACTACAGTGGAGAATATCACTTCTCTGAATAGCAGTCAAACATTTAAAAACAGCTTACAGGTGCACTTTGTTTACCATTTGGTGTGATGGAGCAAGCACAATATCTTATTATGTTGACTTCTGTACCTTGTTGAAAATTGAATATCAAGTTATTTCTTTCCTTTCCACCTGTTTTTTCACATTTTTTTTTTCTGATGGCAGATTGCAAGTATTGTTAAGTAAAAAAAAGTGCCATTTGTTTTTTGGTACAAAATATTCCAATAATGGAAAAAACTTACATCATGGCAAAAATAATGAATAATTCTTTTCTTCATAGAATAAAAAGGTTCCGCTGAAAATGGTAACACCATTAAAGGGCAGTTCTGGCTCTTAGCTTGTAAGTACTGTAGCTTAAAATGTATTAAAGAAGCTAAGGGAATTAGCTGACTATAATTAAGGCTGATAGAAATGGTAGATTGAAGTTGGCACAGTAAAGTATCTCATTCAGTTGGACAGTTTTTTAATACCTCCTTCTGTGGTCAGGAGTTGTCTAATCAGGTCTCATCATGGGCTATGCTTCATATAATGGATGTCATGAACTTTCTTGTAGTGGTTCCCCTTATAAAATATGTTCAATTATGTAAAAAACCAGGAATCAAAGAAATTAATCCTAAAATATCAATTTAAGGAGCTTTAAGTGCTGAAGAATTATACTTTCCTTTGGTTGCTTGGTTTGGAAAAGTGAAAGTGCTGAAAAGCTGTAACCGTCACCAACCTCAGTTTTGTCTTTTCAAAGACATCCTCAGCATTTCATAGTAATTATTCCTCAGATCCATCAGTTAGTTCTTCCCCTTTCAACTCCTCATCCCTTGCAGGAAAAAAAGTGCAAAATTATCCTGCCCCCCAATCCCCTCACCCCTAGAATGCAAGAATGCCAAGAATGGCAAATATGTTTAGCATTCTGCTTTTCTTTAGTTTTACTTTGACTTATATTGCATCTTTTCTAATTCTAAGTTGAGCCTTTAGGTACATCTCATTCAGCTACTCTTGCCACTTTCGTTCCTCTTGTTTCCACTCAGCCCTTCCCCTGCAGGAGTTTTGCTAAACTTCTGAACCAGTACAACATCCTGCCTTGTCACATATTCTGAAGGAAATTAGTTGGAGAAGACTTCTATTTCAAATTTTCCTGCAACCGGCCTCAGTCCCGTGGCTGAAGCTGCTAGAGTGAAGATACCTGGCTTCCCATTTGTTCTTGATCACCAGCCACAGGTTGCACTCCAGGAGAGGATACTACTCACTAAAGCTTTAACTTCCATGACTACTGTACTGCCTGAAGCAAGTCATTATGTTCTATGTACTGGGCTTCCAACTGCAAGTCAGAAAGGAGATGCAAAGTATGTAAACAGATAAAATATGAGATAATGTGCAATGCCAAAATGCATTTCAGAATCATGAGGCCATGATAATTTTTCCCACTTTCATTATAGGAATATTGGTAAGGAGTAGGTTGGCACATATATATACATATATATATATATATATATATATATATATATATATATATATATATAATAATTTATGTAATAAGAGTACAATTGAAGTAAAATATATTGCCTTTCTGTAAAGGAAATGACAACCTAGACTTTTTAATTTGTGTCAAGACAAGGAAGAATCATATGAGACATCTTATGATACAGTCCCAGGATAATAATTAATAAATATGAAAATATTTAGCAAATCCTACAAGAGCTCTTAGACAACTATATACATTAAGAACTATTAACAAGTAACGAAAATCACTTGCATTTCCTTCACTTAGGACCACCTCCTTTCCATAGTGCCAAAGTTCAAAACACTTCCTGACATGCCAGATAATTTCTGGATATAAAAGAATATAAAGTAGAATTAAGCCTTGACATTTGTACAGGTATAAGTGTTTTTAGAAAAAAAAATCTCTCTAAAATATTGACTTCAGTAGACAGATCGAGACTATTTAAAGTTTTCTATTTGCAAGCTGGATTATTCAGTGTGAATAAAACTGTCTCAAATTTCTCTGCTTAAGCTCTTAGCAAAAGCACAGATTCATAAAGAGAAAATAATCTGAAAATTCATTTCAGCTTTGCCAAATCTTCCTGAAAGTCCAAAATATCTAATTAAAACACAATCTCCTTAAAATATATTTTCTGTTCATCTTTTGGGTTACTGGATTCGCTTTTATGAGCAGGAAATGAATTGAAAAAATGAACAAAAGAATCCTAGTAAATACTGTACACTTAACAAAGTAAAGCACAGCATAGTTCCTCAGTCTATACTCATGTGGATCTTTCTTAGGTATGATCTGAAGCGATATGTGTCTGAAAGGTTTTGTTTTCATTATTGAGAGCAGCTAAATGGTCTAAAAAAAGTATTGTCACTGCTGCAGGTCTTGACATGGAGACTTAAAATAATACTCCTATATAGGAACCTCTTTCTCACTGATGGTTTAACACACCAAAGTGATCCATCAATGAATTACACAGAAAAATAACTTATTTATTATTAACCTAGTCTGAAACTGTATCAGTAGTGAGCTCTGCTTTCTGAGGAGGCCACTTGATCCAGATGAGTAACTGGTCATCTGCACATCATAAAAGATAAATTGTTGCAAGGCCAAAAACCAGGATACTCAAAAGGCAATTTTTTTCTGTTATCTGATTGGCATCTAGGCATATTCAGTAAGAATTGAAACAATTTATGCAATGGAAAGAAACAACTTTTTATATTAAAAAGCATTCTCTAATGTTTTCCTTATGAGCCAAGTATATTTGGTATTTTCCATCTGCTTAAAGTGAGTCAGTTAAGCCAAAAGTTGTCAAAGTAGGTTGTGAGTGAGGAAAAACAGATGCTGAATTCTTTTCAGAGTAATAAATGCATGTTTTCCTGGTAAGCTCCTATACACTTTTCAAGAAAAATAATTGTAAGTAATAGGATGTTTGGATTACTAAAAGCTTCTCCTACACAAAACTGAGGTGTCTGCCAGCCACTGCTCTGTCTGCTCCTCATTGAAGAAAGAGTTTGCAACCCTTTACCGGGACAGCAGCAGCATGTTAGCAGGAATCAGGCCTGTTTTTCCCATCCTTTATATACCTAAGAAAATTGAGGTTTAGGCAATTGTTAAGATTCAGACAAGAAATTAGCATGATCCTTTAACTAAGTCCCCAAGCTGAGAATGTCTCCCACATCATAAGGTAAATCAAGGACATGGTGCAGTCATTGAGAATCCTAAGAATGCCTGCATCTTCTGTGGAAGGGGATGACATCTCAGTAAATGTAAATGCTGTCTGCTAAGTTACTGCTGTCATCAGTAACATGGTAGTCCAGGTGTCGAGCACTGTGGTGTAAGCAAATGGCATGAACAAGCCTGAGAGCACAAAGCATCATCCAAAAACTCCTTCTGAGCATGCAGAGACATTGAACAATGCACAGAAAGTCAGCTCTGAACTTTCTAACACAGGCAGGTATGGTCTGTTTCCTTAGTCTGTTCTGCATCATTCTCATTACTCAAATCAGTTTAAAATCCCATGTGGAACTCTTCCAGCTAAAATATTTTGAATGGACACTAAATGAAGTGTTTTTTCATCCTCGTTTCCAGGGTTGCTTAATTTACTTTTTCTTCAATGTACTTTAAAATTTAAATGTATAAAACTTATATTCTTTCCTTCCCTTTTGGCCTTTCTCTTGCACGTCTTCTTTTCTTCATTATGTTGCCTCTAATAATTATCTTTCTGGCTATTATTCCATCATTTTCTAAGAAGTTAGTTAAGTCTGCAGTGAGCTGAAATCCTTCTGATTGAATTAATGAACATTATGTTCAATAGGAAAACTTCCTGTCAAAACTCTGTATTTTTATTTTCACTGTAGCTCAGACCACTTTGATGGCATGTTTCAATCATATTCCCTATTAGCTATATACACACATTTCCTCCTGCTTCAGCTGTCAACAAGATTTTCAAGTGGAACACACTGCATACTTGGAATACTTACATCAGCTCTATACTTACAATTTTTCTGCAAGAGATTTGGAAAAAGGACTTGTTCAGGAAACCTGTAAAATCAATGATGCTTTGAAACAATTGTACAAAATGCGTGCTACAAAATTCTGAGACTTACTTTTCTGAACTTAGGATAAACTATAGTTTATCCCATTGGATAAACTATAGTAACTATAGTTCCATGGTTTAGCCATAAGCTTCTTTTTCTTTTTTTTTTTTCTTTTTTTTTTTTTGGTAAGGATTTATGCACTCTTTGGCAGAGGCAGCAAACAGTTTTGAGGTATTACCCTGCCAAGGCAAATCATAAATTATGCTTAAAGGAAAACCCATTGCTCAGCTTCAATCATTTATTGCATAATGAATGTATATTTCAGATACAGTGAAACATTTATAAGGTTACTGAAAGTATAGCAATTAATAAAACATAGGTGAAGGCAAACAGCAGTGCATTTGGTATTTATGAGTTTACTGGTGATATATTGTATAGACTATTAAATATAGTTAAATATACTATCTTGTCCCACCCTCTCCCTGCTCAAAGCCCCAGACTCTTATTACATCGTTACTGGAAGTAACTAAATACATTTATGATGAATAATTCATTAACAAAACACTTAATTTACTATTAAAAAAAGAAAGGTTTTTCTGATGAAGATAATAGCAAAAATTAATATGGCACATCATAAAGGTCAGATTACACATCTCAAGTGGTCTTTTTTGGTTGCAGTTATGATCACATTCTTCCTCCAAGCTGAAAAATGTCTGTTCATATTTCATACACATTCACTGAGTGGAAGTAGCCAGGTCTGCCCTGCTATAATTTTCAAGTTCTGAAATTAGGTAAGATTGGAAATGCTCCTATTCTCCATTTCTTTTTTTAGTAATTCATGTGTTTTGGGCTCATGAATGTGGTTTGTGAATCTGTATGAGAACATTGGTATAAATAATAATCAAATTAATCAAAATAATTATTGTATTGAGTAAGAGTATAACAAATCTGGTTTTGCATGTATGAAAAAAGTATGCAATGGATCAAATACTTTTAATAAAGATGATATATGAAACATATTGAATAACCATGTATCTACTGTTTCTGCACATTTAAGAAACGGTGATGATAGAAATTGAATGCAGGGATTATTTTATTTAAAATGCACAAATAAAATTTGACTCACAATTACAAAAGCAGAGTGCAATGATTGACAGCTTGTCACCAAGAAAGTTAAGTTCAGAACAAGGTTTTACACAACATAAGAAAACATTGCAGCTGCTGGGGCAAAGCCTACTTGAGGGCTCACACAGAGGAGACTGACCAAATTTGCCCATTTATAACTGATTTGATCATTGAAATATGAGCTGAAAAACAATGAAGCAACACAAAAAAGATTGTCACATAACCAATGCAAGTTTCACAGTTGTGTAAGACATCTGGAACAGGGGAGCAGAAGATGACAAAAACCCTGGTGACAGCTGCCAACTGGCTGCAGATGAGGAATCGCAGAGACTGGCCCTAAGCCATGTCCTCAGTGCATGCTAGATACCTGACATGCAACATAACAGCAAAACCAGCAGTTCCTCAGTTTGGGACCCATGTCAACAAGTGTCCAACACTGTACTAAGGCAAAGCCTGCATTGCAGCTCTAGTGTGTGGAGGTCACCTCTTCACTTGAGTGTCCTGGGCCTGTCATGATGGACTGGGCTGTGCTGGTTTGTGGGGCAGTGGCTGGTTCATGTGTGTCTTACAACAAAAATCTTAGGAGAGGAATTGCAATTCACTCACTGTACCCATTGTGCTTAGGAAATTCATGTCTGATTGTCGCTTATCTGCATAAGCAAAACAACTAAGCAATGTTGTTTTGCTTATGCAGGTATACCACCAACATGCTCTGTGACAGATTTCATAAAAGCATTACATACATGCTCTAGAAGAAAATATGTGATGTTATTTCTCCATGTGGTAGAAGAAAATCTGTGTTTAAAAAGAAGCAGATTTTTTTTAAAAAGAAGCATTTTTCTTTGATTGGAAGCAGATTTATGGTGGTGGATACAAAAAATGTCTGAGAGCACTATAGACAAAAAGCATGTGGGGGTTTCTCCTTTTTGCACAAAAGAAAATAAATATAGTACAATTACAGCTGCATATGAAGCCACCTGAAAGTAGCTTCTAAGTTTAACTGTGATGTGAATCATTCTGTTGTGTGCAGGTCTTTAGGATAACCATTGCAAGACAAGTCATTGTGGTGAAACATTCCCTAAGTACAAGCAGAGGGCAGTAACCTGTAAGAACTTATTCTTTTAGTAAGAAGGAATTGCTTGTAGAAGAAGAAATGTTATGTGTTCTGCTACATATCAGATGAAATGTTTCATGTTCTGTAACATATGGGGAAAATCATCACAATCTTGTTTGTATACCTACCCTATGAAAAACAAGGACCATCTTCAGGCTTGCTGTAATGGCTAACTTACAGGGCTCATTCCAGAGCTTTGCACTACTGCCCACCAAATGGTGTGAGAGAGGAAAGATGATGAAGTCCAATTATGACTAAAAGCAGGAAGTTATACATAAAAGTTCACTAGAATTGCACAACTGACACATGAGACAGTATAGCAGATGGTGAACAAAAACCCTCTTCACACAATATTTTGGGTTTGAATTTAATTGCTGGAAATCTAGCCAATACAACTGTTTATCAAAAATGTGCAGTGACTGTAAGAGAAGATAAGTGTGATAATTATGAATGTGCTTGTCTGTGATACTTCAAAGGAGGACCAGATCATTGAGACTTTGCCAACAACCACTGCTGCGCAACCCTGCTCAGCATCAGGTCTTCTCTCATATAAGGAAAGGCAAGCATCTGGGAAATTTGACTTGTGCTGTACTTTCTATATGGAGAGAACAGAAGCAAATGCTTATTTCACAGTGTGGTGTTTGGCTTACAAGCAATTCTTGGTGTGCCAGTAGTAACAAGCATAAATGTAGAGTCAATATTGTAAAGCAGGAAGAAGTGAATGCTGACATGTTTACAGCACACCAGACTGTATTTGAAGGGTTTGGGTATGTTCCAGGAAAACAAACCATAAAAATGAACTCAAATGTTACACTAGTAGGAAAGAACTGGAGAAAGTAATGGTGACATTACAAAGAAAACTAGGAACACAGCTAAGTTTTGTTAGAGAGCTGCAAGTTAGAGAGTTTCAGAGACTGAAATGCAATTGCTGATAGATCTGAAAGGACTCAGATAAAAATGTTTGGGTCCTTGTAAATCTAACTGTGTGAAAGACTGTGATAATAACAGTCTTTGCATATTACTGGAGAAAAAAAACCAGTAGAGAATAGAGAATTATTTACACATTTATGCAGTAGTAATGGTTTCAGTAATTCTATTGGCCAAAAAATCAGAAGCAGAAAGGAATCTGCTACTGTACACTCTTGAAATTTTTCTAAGAAAAACACTGGTTTTCTAATCAACAATTAGTGATTAGTGACATCATTCTAGTCTTTTACAGAGATGAATACAGAGACAAATAAAATCATTCATCAAAATGTCAATACATGAGAAAGTACAGGAGGTGTTAATACTTGCTTTTAAATAATTGAACACAAAGGGGATTTTGGCTTGTTTCCTCTAACAGAGGATTCAAATTTCATATTGAACCAAACTTTCTAATAGCATAAACCATGTCTTTACTAGTACTTTACAAGTAGGCTGCTTATTTGTCAGTACTTGTAATGCATATTGAACACAGGTAGCCCAAAAAACATAAACCTATAAAAGAAAGGAAAATATAGGGTTGTGTTTGGCTCTGGTCAACTTCATCAGTATATCTATAAGAAAGAGATGAATGAACATGGGAATTAGAAGTCACTTGGCATCACTTTTAGAAACACTTTGATAAGCAGTGCTTTACCACCAATATAGAGAAAGCAAGTTACCACTACAGAAATGCCAAATGAAAGCTGGATACAAGCCATGAAAGTGTTCAAAGGCAGCAGATGTCTTTTTCAGAGCATATTTGTATTATGGAAAGACTTGAGCATGGAAGTCAGATCATAGAGAATGTTTGCATGAACAGTTGGGACACATTGTGCTATATTCTGTGTTACCTTGACTGATCTGTGATCTTTGTTTCCCCTTGATGTGTACATTATGATAGAGAGCAAATAATGGCCAAGTGACACTTCAGCCATTATATTAAATATTAAATATTAAATATTAAATATTAAATATTAAATATTAAATATTAAATATTAAATATTAAATATTAAATATTAAATATTAAATATTAAATATTAAATATTAAATATTAAATATTAAATAAATATATTTTATTTAATAACAATAAAAAAATTACAGAGACACATGATAACTTAAAATTAATGTTTTCCCTTGACAACATTATAAAGCAGTTGTTTTTGTAGAGCTCCATACAAGAAAGATAGAGCTACCTCAGTGGTTATCTTCCAGTGTACTTTCATAGAGACTGTCCAGTGAGGACATACCTGTATTTTTCAAACATCGTATTTTACAGCGAATGAAGAGCATAGAGGCAGCAGGTCAGGAGCTGTTACTTAGCTCAAGAGAGAAACGAGTGTGCAATGCACACCAATACACTATTCACTGTTTTCGCCCCATGCTTCTTTCTCTCTAACACTTAGAATGTCCCAGGTTTCACCTTGAAGCTCTGTCATAACATCTTTCCTGTATTCTGTCATCGTGGCCGGCCTACATTGAACTCATGGTTGGCCCATATCTAAGTCTGTAGCATAAGTAAGCACTCTAGTTGCTTCATTCATCTGCTTAATAAGTCCATTAATAGTTTGATAGTCAAATAGTCCATTAATAGCATGTGATATTAAACAGAGCCATCACCAAATTCCTACTCTCCATTTCAGAAGTGACCTCAGATCATGGGTCAGCCCCTGTGTATACAGAACTTTCAATAAGTCTTCATTACTTTCCTTTGCTATCAACTTCACTCTACTGTCGTGTCAAGAAAATAATGCCTGCCTATCAGGTTCATGATATCCTCTTCCAAGACTGTTCAGCTTTATAACATCACTTCACATTGTGTCTCTCTGAGTTTAAATTACTATAAGGTAACAGTTTGGAAACATCTTTATGGACCTAAAATGCAAGAATGCAGATATTCCAGCAAGGATGAAGGGATGAAGTGCCTACAATAATGATTTTAATGATCTCACTAACGTATTTCTTAGCAAGTGTGTAGAGCAAAAATTAAATTTTATTTACTTATCATTATAATTTCCTCTATCAATGTGGGTCTATTGCAAAGGAAATGTCCAAATTCCAAAAGAAAGCTAGTTTTGTTTTTTCTTGCTTTCTAATATATTGAATTACAGATCAGCATTGTATTCAAGTACTTGACAATCCCAGGAGGACAACTGCAGGATAGCAAGGGTAAAGTTTCAAAATAGTGTCTATGACATGGGAAGCTAATGACCTCCTAAATTATACAGGTGCAATTAAAAAGCTTTGCTGTATCCCCCTATTATTTTTGTATGCCAAAGTAGCCAGTATTTTATGCATTTTATGCATTACTTTATGCAAATTTGTGCTTGACCTCTTTTACTTTACTCTACCTGGGAGTCAAATGCATTGGCCAAAGTTTATAGAAGTATATGCATAACACTAACTCTATATCTGATTTCTGGTGTTTCTCCTTTGATTTTCGTATGCTAAATGAATTAAATTGCTGCATACATTCTCTTTGTCTAGAAATAAAGCTCATAAGAAATAAAAAAACCTGTAAGAATTTATTCAAAAGTAATTAGTTAAAAACGCTTGTTGTCTTTTTAAAAATATTTATTAGTTTCAGAGGGTTAATGGTGTCATACTGAACAGAGACATAGAGTGATTGTGTCAATATTATCAAGGTCAAATGAAGTGCCATTGACTCCAACATGGTTTTGACACAATGTGACCTGACTAATAAAATAAAAAACTAATTTTAAAAATAATTTACCTCCTGTAGACCTTAAAATGAATTTTACTAATGAAAACGAGCATGTTTTTTTTTCCTGATAGGTGAAGCAAATGATACTGTGGAAGCAAGTATATGTTAACAAGGGCAAACAAAATGTCCAATGAGATGGTCCATCCAATTAGAAGTAATTTTGAATGTTGTCCCTCAGTGTTTAAACACAAGGGGTTTAGACTGCAGCCCAAACAAATAAACCTATAAATTGTTTATTTAGCAAGATGTCTACTCACTAGAACTGTTCTCTAATGACTAAAAATGTTGCTTAAACCCATGAGAGAAAAGTGCTCTATATTATTTTCAACTGGCGTTTGAGAGAGACTAAGAATTCAGTGAACTCTGTAGAAGCATCCAGCACAGTTCCTCAACCTGACTTTGGCTGCACAGAACAGTTAACAAGCCACAGGCAGAAACATCCACCTGCAGAGATATGTTTTTACAATCCCAAATATTTTTACAAAATATTGTAAAATTTACAATATTTTACAAATATTAATAAATTAAACAATTATATATTAATAATTGTTTAATTTATTAATATTTTAGCTAGGTTTTATATTAAAAAAGGAATTTCAGGAACATTTTCTGAACAAGAAAATGTATCAAAAATCCTTCAGAGGATAGAAGGGCAAGATCTACAGACTCCTAAGTATTAGCAGCTTATAGAAGTGACATCTGCATAAGAAGGAAACAAAGCTGACACACATAAGAAAAAATACATGCTACATACTATATATGACATATGCCCACAAGAGTATTTTGGTTTAAATCAAACTAAGTGGTATAAACTTCCAAGTAGGAACCAAAGTTTCAGGGTTTGGTTCTTTGCATAGCCTGCATACCTGACAACAAATATTTAAATCCCCATTAAAATATTAGTGTTAAGATGGTTTCCACTAAGGAGGGCAAAGCTGCTCTGTAAGATGATTTTCACACTTGAGAATAAAGTAAAAGGAATCCTCCAGAGACTTTAAGTCCAATCTGTTAGTATACAGACTGGATGGGAGTCTGCAAGAAGAGTAGGAAACTGCTAACAGGTTGCACTCAGTGGGTGGTGATCAGTGTTTTTTACTCAGGCTGGCAGTCTGCAACAACTGGCATTCCCAGAGATGGCCCCCATGTCACTCAGCTTTTGCCCTGGATTGGATTGGAAGCACCCTTACCAGACTGCGTGGTGAGGTGGACGCATCACTCGGGAGAGCCAATCCTGCAGAGAAAGTCAGACAGAAGAGTGAGCTATCAAGAGCAGTCTGAAGTTTAACACAGACAAGTGAAAAGCCTGTACCTGGGATGACATAATCAAAGAGCTCAGTATAAGCTAGGACTGTGGGCAAGGAGCAGCCTTGCTGGGAAATCCTGGTAAACAGCATAAATAAACATAGATCAGTGTGCTACTGCAACAACAAAGACAGAACTGATCCTGATCTGCATCCCTAGGGACATTTTTAGCACAGGTAGAAATGGGATTATCCCAATCTTTCCAGTGCTTGTCAGACCACACCTGGAATATAATTTCCAGTTCTGGTCCCCACAATTCAAGAAAATCATGGACAGAAGAAAAGGGTGCAAAGGAAGGCCACAAAAATGATTAAATATAAGAAAGAATTTTTTTACAGGGAGAACAACCCTTCACTTGAACAAGATCCCCAGGGGCATCTCAGTGTCCCTATCTCTTGAGATTTTCCAAATGCAATTGGGCATGGTGCTGGCTAGTTCAATAAGAGCCCTATTGTCCCACGAATGGTTGGACTCCATGAACTTTTGAGTCACTTCCAACCTGGGCCCTTTTATGACTCTCTGATTCATGACCTTTTCATAATCAGATTTGGACATTTTTGTCCACATGATTTCTTGTCAGGTAGTCAAGTAAGTAAAATAAAATATGCAAACATAGGGCATATGAAAAAAGAGAAAGGAGACATGGTTCTTTTGCTAGTGCAAACAATGTCTAAAAAATTGTGGCTGACAAAGTCTTTAAAAGATTTCTTCATCATACATTTCTACAGATCATTTGAATTAGGATGAAGTCTCACATTATGAGATACCTATCTCAGTTGGGAAGCCATAATTTATTGCCAGAGTTGACAAAGAAAAACTTTCTGAACACTCTCTTAGCTTTAACTTTTTAATGATTTTTTTTTTAACATGGCCACTTCTCAGTAGCTTCAAAAGAAACTTGAACAGGTTTAAAGGAGGGCTTTGCATTGAAGAAAACTGGTCACACCATTACATGATCAAGGGCAACATTTTTTTATTTGCTCCCATTTCCCCATTACCTGACGATGCAGTAGCTCCTTATTGTGACATGTCCAAATTGAATTTCAGATCCATCTATGGCTAGCCACACAGAGGCCAAGTAGCTAGCTTTGGAGCTAAAAGCATAGTCCACTCCTGCCTGCTAGAATGTCTAACTTTTCATGTCAGCATGTTTTCAACCGAAGCTAAACTCTCCTAGCTCTGACACTGCAGGTTTAGACTCACAGAGGATGTTTGTGACCACAGAGTACCATTTTCAAGACAATGAACAACTTCTAAAAGATTGAATCTGCTGCTTAGGGCAGTATCTCCTTACCTTTCAGTTACTGAAGATGAGAATTACTTTATATAAATCACTGTCTAGATTTAGCTCATATAGGAAAAAGGCAATCATGGGATGCGTAATTGAAAGAATTGTAATTACATTAGATATATGAAAAGCTGATCTCATTGCTAATATCAGCTTTTTCTTTGCACACAAATGCTTTGCTTTTGTGGACATCCTTTCATATTAAATTGGAGAGATTGCTAATACTTCAATTTTGTTTATTATACTCCAGATTAGTTGGATAGAGTGTTGTATTTTGTTATTTGCCATGAGAAATGCAGCCTTCAGAATTCTTGAGTCCTCTCTCAGAACCAAAAAAAAAAAAGAGCTTTAAATGACTTCATGATAGATTAGAAGGGGTGAATCTAAACTTGAATTTTGATCCTTGCAAAACCATGTATCTGGTAGGCACACTGCACGTCCATCCTGTGTCATAGCATGGAAACAAAGTTGAGGTATTAGAACTCTTTAGAGCTCTCTCAGTTCAGACTACTCTCTGAAAGTTCTGAAGTTGTGTCAAGTAAGCATTCTATAAAAATGAGGGGGTTTTAGTTTGAATTCTTTGCCTTGACACCAGCTCCTCTTAAAAAATTAAAAAAAAATATTTTGGTGATTTTTAACTCCCTCAGTCCCTCCCTCCCTCCCTCCCTCCCTCCCTGCTTACCTGCCTCCCTCTTCTTTCTTTTTGTTCCTCCCTTCCTTCCTTTCTCCCTACCTCCAAAGGACTCACCAGCCTCCTAGAAATACTGTTAATTGATTTGCTGAGAAAGAGATAGGTACACCTGGTACACCTGTTTATTCGTATCATCTTTTCCCCACTCCTACCATGTCCTTCTCCTCCTAATAAACTATTAAAATCAAGGGCTGCAAGTTCATTCTTTCACCTGTCCTCTCAGACACACAGGATCTCTCAGTGCTGCAGCTGCTCATGCCTACCATACTGAATTTAGGCCTCAGTATTTTATCTTGTTTTTGGTTATCTGATGCCTGGCATTCCTCACTGATATATACATATACATATATAGACTTTTCTTGGCTCTCTTTCATTTTAGGAGTTCATAAATGGTAAGTTCACCAGCTGCATAGATTTTCTCCTTTTAGAAAAGGAGACATAAGGAGAGAGAGAAGAAAAATATAAAAGAAAGGGTAGATGTACACTACATGCATACAAATGCTTGATTAACCCTCTCCTAGGAATAAACTCGGCTCAGTGTGTTTTACCTTAGTAAATTACTTTCTCATCTATTTGTAATTCTTGCTAGAATATACTTTCATCTTTTGTAAGCACCAAGTCTGAATTCTAGCCTTTTGTTGATCATTTGGATGCACACTTAGAAATGCCATAAACTCAAACAAAATCCCTCACCCCCATGACTCTTTTTTAACCCCATGAACTCCATGTCTGAAGTTAGGAGTATCAGGTTCTTTACTAAGATTAATATTCAATGATACAAAACTTATCTGTTAAGTGACTTCCTCTCACCTGGCTCCAATATGATGTGCCTTGTCTTCCTATATGTCCTCAGTTAACCGATATTTATTGTTCCTCAAATCTTAAAACACTGTTTGAACCCCAGAAAGTACCTATTTTAAAATTTCCTCCCTCCAAAGAAAGTATTTTGATTTTTTGTCTTTTCTTAAGCCAAAGAATTCTACACTTTGCTAATGTTCTCATTGCAACAAGGAGAAATGCGGGCTTATTCTGAAAATGGATTTAATAATACTGCAGTGCAAAACTGCTCAAAAGATTCTGTTTAACACTGAGATTAACTGACTGAGATCCAGTTGAAACAATTAGTGAAGACAACTGCATAGGTTCTGAAGATATAAATGGTTAAGTCAAAATAAATAACAAATACTTGCACAGTCTTTCCCCACAGGATTTTTATTCTTTTCATAAAACATTATCCTGGGCATTTTCAATATATTTTATAACCCGATTGAAAAAAAAAAAGGTATTTTTTTCTTATCAGTGGTTTCACAGTTGACCTGTGTGTGTCCCAATCACAGTTGTCAGTTCTGGCTCTTTGTCACAAGCACAAGGGAGTGGGCACTAATTTACTTTTCTCAAGTGAACTGTTCTCTTCTAAGATGTGTGTAGTTTCTATGATCTGAAAAATCTTCACTGATTACAAATCACTACCCTTAGAACATCAGCTCTAAATGAGCAACAAAGCAGACGGGATATTTCCTGAGAATTTTAGCACTATCCCAAAGAATTACAGATGAAATTAAGGTACTCTCCATATCAAATCATATTCAGTATTGGAACTGTTCAGTTGTACTCAACCTTGTAATGAGAATGCTTTTATGCTTTTTAGAAGCAGTCTTTTAAAGTACTAGAGCTCAAGAGATTACAATACATCAAACAAACAATAAAACAAGCAAACAATAAAACAAACAAACAAACCCAAACAAACAAACAAAACCCCTCAGGAAGCTCAGCTCATATTTTACCCCAGTGTAGCCAGAAGTGCAATTCTAAAGCCTATTCATAGGGTCCTCCTTCTTTCCCTTTTTGAAGATAGGCATAACGCTGGCTTTCCTCCAGTCATCAGACACCTCTCCTGTTTGCCATTATTTTCCAAAGATGATGGACAGTGGCTTAGTAACATCATCTGCCAACTCCTTTACCATGCTCAACATCATGGCCCATGGATACAAGGGTGTTGAGTCTGTCTAGTTGATTTCTAACCCAACTTTACGACCAAGGGGAAATATTCCTTTCTCAAGCCTTATTCTCTTAATTCTCTTAGTTGGGATTCATGATGGCCAGCCTCATCACTGAAGACAGAGGCAAAGAAGGCATTCAGTAATTCTGTGTTCTCTGTATCTTCCATCACCAGAGCACCCACAGATTCAGCAGTGGTCCCACATTTCCCCTATTCTTCTCTTTAATGTTGATGTACTTGTAGAAGCTGTGCTTGTTGTCCTTGATATCCTTTGCTAGACTCAATTCCAAGTGGGCCTTGACAGAGGTGGCCCTGTCAAATCCCTGTATATTTTGAGGATGTTCCTACAGTCCCATGTAGCCTGTCTCTTTTTCCACATTCCATAAATTTATTTATTTGTTTGGGATTTACTGGAATTCCCTTCTCACCCATGCAGGTCTTCTGGCCCTTTTGCCTGATTTCTTACTCCTGGGGATAAACTTGTCTGGAGCTTGGAGGAAGTGATTCTTGAATATTGACCAGCTGTCTTGGACCACTTTCTTTCCTAGATCCCCAACCCAGGGGATTCCTCTATGTGGGTCTTTGAAGAGGTCACAGTTAGCTCTCCAGAAGTTTAGGGATCTAGTCCTGCTTGCTGCTTTTTTTGTTTCCATGCAGGATCCTGAGTTCCACCATCTCATGGTCACTACAGCGAAGGCTGCCCCCCCAAACCTTCAGATCTTCAACCAGTCCCTCCTGGTTTGTTAGTACAAGGTCCAGCAACACACATTTCCTTGGTAGCTCTTCCACCACTTGTATCATCAGAGGTCTGCAGGAACTTCCTGGACTTTGTGTGCCAAGCCATGATGTCCCTCCAACAAATATCAGGGAAGTAGAAGTCTCCCAGGAGAAACAGGGCCTGTGACTCTGAGGCTACTTCCAGCTATTCACAGGAAACCTCATAAACTTTCGCCTTCTTACTACAGGTGGCCTGTAGTAAACATCCACAAGAGTCACCCATATTAACCTGTCCCTCAATTCTTACCCATAAGTTTTCAACTCTTTTGTCTGCTCCTGCAAAGAATTCAATAAATTACAGTCCCTCTCTCACATTTCCTTCTGTTCCTTTTTTTCCTTTTCACTTGTCTGGATTTTTTTATCATTCTTTCTCTTTCTCTTTTTCTTTCTCGTCTTTCTCTTTCTCTTTTTCTCTTCTGTTTCTTTTCCTTCCTTCCTTCCTTCCTTCCTTCCTTCCTTCCTTCCTTCCTTCCTTCCTGCCTGACTGCCTGCCTGCCTCTCTCCCTCTCATTTTACTTTTCTCCATTTCATATCTGTATTTTACTTAATTTCTCTTTCTTTTACTCTTTTTTCACTGTTATGTAATAAGTTCCAGATATACCATAATTAAGACCCTAGAAACCTTCTCAATGAAAACTTCAGTGAAAGTCAATTTTAAGTGAAGAGAAATTTATTCAGTAACTTGCTTTAGTTTGTAAGCACATCACATGTATTACTTTTCATAAATAAAACCAGACACAGCTACCAATTTATAAAGGTGAATGTATACATCACAACTTCCTGTAACCGTACAATAAAGCTATCTAGACTGGAAAAGTATGCTTGAGTCCCATCAGTTTTGTTAATGAAGAAATGAGGTGCATATATATCAGAAGAGAAATTACCATGCTACAAATAGCACCTGTGAGGAAATGAAGTAATAGTATGAAAATATTAAGCAAAAGAAATGAGAAGTATTTCCTATTTTATTGTTTCAGCACAGCACTGCTAATTTATAATGTAGAAACAATTTTTAAAAGTCCAATGCTCCTAAACTGTACTCCAAATCAGAATATGTATGTTTTAACAGAAAGCATGTACCATTTTCAGCAATGATGACTGAGTATTGCACTAAATTTTTTAAGGATAATGCTTTAAAAAAAAAAAAAAACAAAAAAAACCAGTTCAACAGTTTACATTACTTACTCATGACTGGACCTATTTCAAGACATTTTCCAGGAAAGACTTCCAAATGTTCCAAACACATGAGACTTAAAGAGTAGAACCAATCAGTCATCAAGAAATCACCACTAACCTGAGCTGAAGGACATCAACAGACAAATGCAGTCAGAAGGCATCATACATGTCCAATATATCAATCAACAGTCAACTTAAAATGATACCACAGTAGGTGAAGATACTAGTAATGTATCTTATAAAAAAATCTATATACCTTCTACTTTGGTAAGAAACAGTGAATAAGAGATATTTCTGTTTATAGACAATATTCAGGATGTGCTAGGATAAACATAGCTTTCATACTTCCTGCATGTCCTCATGAAACTGCTTCTAAATAGAGATAAGTCTTCATGAGTGACCTTATTCTTTAAAAACCATGAGCCCCTCTCACAGTGTACACTGTAGCTGTAATGCTTATATAAAGTCCTTTGAGCTAGGAGTGAGGCTTTCATTAGTTTTTTTAAGCAGTTTTGGTATTTCTTTCTTGTTGCTATAGAAGTACTGATAATACATACCTATGAGACAAGTCATTCAAAAAAGATGTCATATTTGTCCTGGTAACAGTGATATGAAAAGGGGAGAAAGCTTGTCAACATCATTCCACTTCCATTATGTTCATTCCATATTGTTTTATAATGTTTTTAATTTAAGCCACCTCCTGAAAAAAATCTTTTAGAGCAGCACACAAATTTGGCACTGCACCCTCCCCTTTCTAAGATCTGTTCAAGCAAAAGTTCCGCATACATGCACTTTAATTTTGATGCTACGCAAACAAAATGAAAATTCCCATTCCTGCTCTTTGTTTGCAGCATGGATTTGGAAAGATTAGGATATTCAAAACCAGACTAATCTTCTTATGCTTATATTTAGTGATGCGTTAATGGCTGTTCATGATAATTTTGGGAGAACTCTACAGTGCTGCTTTCTAGATTTACAGATTAAACTAAATTTAACAGAGTGCTCGGTGGTGACTCCATTTGACTTTAATTGTCTTATTCTCAGTGTGTCACTGACAATAACTTGTTTGTTTTAAATGACCTTTAACACTTTTAGGAAAACAACATCCGTCTGCTCCATGGTCACCTTGCCCACATTTTTTCTAGCAACAGAATCAGTTCTGGAGTAGAGACAACTCTTTTTTTTCAATTGGGTTCCAACCAAATGGGCCAAGTAGATTTCTGTCTCATTCCATGGCTTCCAGGTAAGAGGAGCAAAAAGTATACATTCTGCAGTATAATTAAAATCTAACACCTCCTGAAATTAAGGTCTTCCAAATAAGGGAATCAAAATATTTGAAGATAAAAGCGCCAATCACATTTTCCTAGTTTCCCTTCAAAATCCAAAGCTGAATATGATCTGTGGGCTAAGTATTTGTCGGCAACTATGAAACTATTATTTATTTATCTGTCTCATGCTTTAGCTCTATCAGTCATAGTAGACATCCTAGCTGCTAATAAGCTAAAGGTTAAGGATGATAAAGAAGATTTAAAACAAAATTTTTGTTAGATCTATAGGAACTTTGTTTTTGTTTCACAGCTGTCTAGCTTCTCTGTGTTGCCGGAAAACCAGTCATGGTAGTAGACTTAGAAATATTTTTTTTTGTTGCAGTCTGCTTGATATCTTCATAAAAAAAATAAAATTAAATCAATTGTTCCAAACATCCATAGTAACTGTCTTTCACTCAAATAACTCTTATATACTGTTGCTGACAACTTATGATCCCATTTTCCTAAAAAAAACAACCCAAAACACTACATCTGTGATGACTGTAGAATTGAAGCTCACATTGTCTCATAACTACTTAAAGTTGGTTGAAAGCCCACTGGCTTCTTCTGACTGAATTGTCATCCTCCCACAATTTTGAGTTCAAGGAGGTCACAGCATCTTTTGAAGCAGCATAATACTGTCAGAAACTGACAAATTATCATGCAGGCCACAATTCTGCTTAGGAAAGTGCTCAGCTTCTCCCTCATTAGCATTCCAGATAAGGAAACACCTTTGCTTCTGATTTGCTTAAACCACACCAGCAGGCAGTGCACTAAACTCTTCAAAGGCAGCTGCCCTTAACCTTTTATGTTTCAGCGCTTTATAATTCCTTTCAACTAAACTTAAAAGTTCCTGCTTACTTCATTGCCAGTCCCAGGGCAGGTTTGATATATAGCACTTCAGCCAGAATCTGTTTTGCCCTTCACAACTATTGACTTTTCCTATAAGGTTACAATTCTTCTGAGAATATGTGTACATGTAGAAACACACATGAAGACACACACATCTGTCACAGATTTACAGCACCACAGTGCTGTATCTTACCTCAGGAGACAGCCCGCTCCTGCTCCTTTTCGGAGCAAGGTCAACTACCCTCGGCAGGGACATGTCCAGGGAAGTTTAAGTATATCCTAGGATGAGGGTTCCTCAGCTCTGGGAAACCTTTGCCTGAGTTTGACTCTGCCATTACAATAAAAATGGGGGTTTTAATGTTTAACTGGAATTCTGGATTTTTTTCAGTTTGTACTCTCCTGTTATCACTAGACACCACTGAAAAGAGTCTGGTTTGCCCAATATAATATTTATATATTTTTATGATCTCTCTGAGCCCATTCTTCTTCAGATTAACTCTCCCAGTGCTCTTAGCCTCCCACCTCCTTCCCCCTGCCCCCTTCCCACATGACAAATGCTCCAGTCCCTTCAACATCTTTGTGATCCTCTGCTGGTCCCACTTCAGTATGTCTGTTTTTCACTGCAAAGCACAGATCTCAATACAGCCCATGGATGTGGCAGATGTGGGAATCCATAAAATCAGAGGGTTTTGGGAAAGCTGCAAAAGGCAGGCCTGAGAGACAGCAGAACTGTGATAAGAGCTAACCAGTAGCCATAAGATTGGTCAGCAGAAAAATTATGTAAGAAGTAGAAAAGTAAGGACAAATAGAACAATGGTCTGTGTATTAACACTTGTCTAGAATAACTCCCTAAACTGCAGAAAAGTATATCTAGCAAGATATTACGAAATTCTAAGCTTAATAATGTAGCTCTGTGCATTGTGTTTTAAGGCTTACAAGTAGGTATTGTATTTGAAATAAGCAATCATTGTTTTAACCAAAGGTACGTGTGTTTATAGTGGTTGGATGGAACTACCGTCAATATGCTTTTGCTTTGTGTGACTGGTCAAAAAACTTTTAAACTAAGTTGTAACATTAAGTTCTTGGTCTGCTGCCTGGGATGTGAGCTGCTGGCATCTTCCCATTGTCATAACCATGTAATGAGACTGATGCTGGAAAACAAAACAGCTCAAGATACATTCCTAGTAGTCCTGTCCATTTGTGATTTGTACATAGCCCCTGGCTGGCGATAGCAGAGCTGTGGCAGAGAACAAGAATAAAGTCCCTTGATCTGCAGACAATGGTCTTCCTAAAGAAGCCCATGGGACTACTGGCCTTCTTTTTGGGGAGGGCAAAATGTTTGATCATGGTCAGTGTGGTCCCCACTGGGTTTATTTGTCACATCACCTTCCTATTTACTGAGGTGCGGCATACTGCCCTACAGTTCCATGGATTCTTCTTTTTACTGTTCTTGGAAACAGGAATACTTGCATTCCTCAAGTCCTAGGATGATGTATAAACTGAGGGATAAAGATAAAATTCCTAGAAGTAGAAACCTTTAGAAATTCCATGGTGCAATAACAGTGTTTTGTGGACATAGCTCAGGCTGTTAAGGATGTTCTGGTTGGTGAGGAAGTGGACGCCTTCACTCCTCTCCCCAGAAAATTCTAGATGGCGGCTCTGAAGAATTAGTCATCTTTCCTAAATGCCATCACATATGTAGACTTGAAAGAACCATCTCCTCTCACTTCTTTATGATATTAAGTACACTCCTAAAAGTACATGTAAGGTAGCATTGATTATGCAGTTTCTTAATTTCTCAGCCAAGAAAAGATCCTCTTCAAACTGTAATTGACATTACAGTGTTTTACAGCTGACTACAGATTTTTCAGTTCCAATAAAATGCTGTCAGCACAATTTTTTCACCTTTCACACTTTTCATGAAACCTCAGTCCTGCTGCTTCATTTACTTCCATGCCTGTGGAAATAAAAGTGGCAGGTCTGGGTGCTTTTTGATCACAATTATGACCTAAGGGAGCTGAAAGGAACAGAGGAGTTGTTTTTTGCATTTTGGGTTTTTTTTGAAGTCATGGTATTTATGAACATAACAGTTGGTATCAAGCTTGGTAACAGATTTTATGTTAGGGAAACTAGTAGTTCTATACTTGGAGGAATGAATGAAACCTCGCTTCCTAGACTGTGGCCACATTCTCTGATGTCTGATAGTCACAGCTATCAGACATCAGAGAATGTGTCACAGCTGATAGACTTATTTTCTTTAAGTTAGATTATTAGTAGCTTCTCTGCTTTATGAGGCTATTATCTTTCTTAATAATGCTTCAGTGCATGTTATTGCTTTAACCAAGGAAATATTTCTCATTAATTTGTTTTCATTAACTCTACTCAGATTGAATTCTGCAATCTTTTGTCAAGTTTCAATGGAAACGGATTTGGAAAAGGATTCAAAAGAAGGAAAAAAAGAAGGAGGCTATGTTCATAATATGAAGGGAAAAAACAGTTTCAAATTTGAACTACAGATTCTGCCTAAGGAAACAGTTAGAAAATTACACACCTCTCCCTAGTGCTTCAGTTCAGGGGGTAAATGTAAGTAAACACTGTGATGCTATGCATGAACAGAGAGCATTTTTGGAGTGAGAAAGGGCAGATCTTCTCTTCCATATATTCCTACTTTGTCACTTGTGTCAGCTTCTGAAGGATAAAAAGAAATAAGCAATAGGCTTTAGACCATGCCTTACTCCTCAGTAGTTGAAAAGGGCTTTCCATGCTTATGGACTAAAAATGGATATTGCACAGGCTCAGCTCTTCCATCTTCCCTCAAACAAACACAATAAGAGGACATTAGAAGTTGAGAGCTTTTGTGGCAGGTCTGATTTTTGGGTACACATGAAAACAAGTTTGGGTGTACATGGGTATACAAGTATATGTTCAGTTGTGTTCTGAACACAATTATTTCATGATTATCCTCAGAGAAACATCAGCTGAAGTCACAATAAACACTTGCAGCCAGTACCTTAAAACTTCCAACACTGCTTCTTGGTGTTTCCTTTTCCTAGAAAGAGACAATTCTGTCCTGCAGGTGGGTCGTAGTCATGACAAATAATCTATCTCCTTTCCAGTCATGTCTTTCAGCTGCCTATATTCAGTATCATATAGGTATGCTAAAGTCCATAAATATTGCCTGTAAGCTGGGAACAATGCTATTTTCTCTGAAAAATATGAATGTGGGTAGTGTCAAGATCTTATATGAGATAGATATCAGTACCAGATATCCAGTGGAGAAATATAAGATCTCCACTGGATATCTGGTACTGATATCTATCTCATCTTTGCTACTTCTGGTGCTCGAATTCCAACTTTAGTAAAAGGAATACCTATTCGAAATTTTGCTCAAGCTCTCTTTTCTTCAGTAGTTTATATTACTGACACTAACTTCAAGACACTTCAGAAAGACAAATAAACTCTTCTATAGTGAAGAACAAGACAAAAAAAACCCCGCAAAATAGGAGAGGTACCAGATAGTTCCAGCTGCTGTCTAGTGGGACTTTAAATAGATGTAGATTCAAACCTACCCAGGCAAGAAATGACAATCCACAGCCAGAGTAAATTGCTTTCCAACACATATTATTGATAAGGGGTCTGATGAAATTCCAGACTTTTCCTGTTGGCTTCCATGCCACCATGCCTTCCAACCTCAAGTCATAGCCTGAATTGGCAAGACACATTAATCTTTCAAAAATTAAAACAGGAAAAGACATTTAAACATTGTTTTTATGTCCAAGGCATCAGAGTAGAACCTTGTGTTTGCTGTTCATATGACCAAAAATAAGTTCAGTATCAGATCAGGTCTGCTGAAAATCTTAGATTTGGCTCTTTGGAAGGGAATTTACTAGGTCAAAGAAACATGCAGATTTTTCTTAGTTATACAGAACCAACTGATTTGTATCTCATATATATAAAGAAATAAATAAGGAAAAATGTCCCTCATGTCCTCTATTACCCTTTTTTCCTGATGATGTTGTTCATAATCACCACTGTATGAACTTACGGATGACACCTGTCTAACTTTTTACATTAAGAGATAAAGCTTCAATTATTATGCTGAATTGAAGAGAGAGGTTGATTTACCAGTGTTAAAGTTGTTTTGACTCTGTGACCCAGAAATAATCATGATTACAAAATGTAGTCCTCTGAAAACTTAAGGATAAATAAAGGCAACATTTGATTGTCAAAACATGCTTCAAAAGCCTTTGAAAACCCCACACAGTATTAGAAAATACAGTATTTGAAGGACCAATGGAAGTGGATGGGCCATAGACCTGAACTAACACCGGTTTAAGTCAATAAAATGGCTTCCATTCTCATAGAAAGAATTACTATTAACCTCAAACCATCAAGTTCCATGTCATAGGTTTGTTAATAATTGAAAAGTTTTTGTTCCTTGCTAATACTTGGAAAACTGCAGTTTTCCCTTCCAGGAGATATAGGACTTTGTTACACAAAACATTACAAGGACTAGAGCAAATGATAGTGAGGAGATTTCTATGGAAAAATACCAACTGCAGAGTTGTTAAAAAGTTTGCAGAAAGACATTTGTTTTCTGTCACCTCAAAGAGAAGGATCTTTATAAGCGCAAGGAAATAACATATATTTAAGTAGTTTAAATTTAAAATAATACAGAAAAGGGACTCCAGTAGACCAAGGAATCTTTCAGACCTGTGATCCTTCAGGGATGTCATGGAATGCTTTTTTTTTGCTGTGGTGTTTCTCCAGATGGTATCAGGGTAGTTGAATTTACTCATGGGAAGCATGGCCTATGAATTTGAAGTCATTTCTAGACTTATCTACTTGTTCTTCCTGATCAGATGACCAACATCCATTATGTCACCCTTACTGATCTGCTCTTTAAGCCTTACTTACAAGTTCTCATGTAGCTTATTATCTGTCTCCCCAGGCACAATCACAGAATAGCTTGGATTGGAAAGGACCTTAAAGAGATCTAATTCCAGCCCTCTTTCCATGGACAAGGATGCATTTCACTAAACCAGTCTGCTCAGTGCTCCAGCCAATCTGTCTTTAAACACTTTCAGGGATGGGGCATCCAGAACTTCTTCAGAAAAACTGATCCAGATCCTCACCACCCTCACAGTAAAGAGTTTTTTTTCTTACTATTTAATGTAACCCCATCCTCTTTCAGTTTGAAACCATTTCCCCCTGTCCTTTTACTAGGGTTTTACTACGACATGCTCTTGTAAAAAGTCTCCTTCTCTTCTTTCTTGTAGGTTTCCTTTAGGTACTGGCAGGATTTCCTTCAGCTACTGGCAATTAGGCCACCCCAAAGCCTTCTCTAATTTGTGCTAAACCATCCCAATTCTCTCAGCCTTTCCACACAGGAATGCCTTTGTCCTGCTTAGTGAAGTGTACCCCATCTCTTCCAAGTGGATACTGACCCTTGAAGAAATACCCATGGTCATAGAAACCAAAGTCTTGTTGCTGACACCAGCTCTGCAAACAATTGTTGATACAGTCGTTAGTTGTTACACCGTCCTTAGACTCTTTCCCATCAGCAGAAGGACTGAGGAAGATGTTGCTTGGGCCCTCATTTCCCTAAATGCCACCATCAGAGCTCTCCAGTTATTTTTGATACACTATGGGTTTGCCATTGGTGTGCATATGGAAGAAAAGCTTGTTAAAAGTAAAAGTCTCCAGTACTTTTCACATCTTTTGGAAGCAGCATCTGCTCTGAAGTTACTCAAATAATTCCCAGAAAAGCCTCAAGAGTCTTTAACAACTTTCCCAGTTTATTTAGAACATCTTGAAGCAGGATCAGTTAAGGGTTTCACAAACTTCTGTGTTTATTGACTGCCTCTGTTACCAACATTGGGAGGGAAGAAATAAAATAGTCTTTGACCAAAAAGTTTTGATGCTTCAAACATCACTTGTAGCCTATTCTGACCTTCCCATGCCTTTCCCTTTCCCCCAATCTCAAAACTTTCTGCTCATTTACCCCAAAGGTGAGAAGGTATCCAAAGGGTGCTCCTGAACTTCTCTTTATAGGACTCTGACATACACAGATACCCACTCTTCCCCCTTTGCAGGTCAACAGGAAAAACTTCCATAAAATCTTACTACGGTGCTTGTGTAGCACCACAATCAAGCCAGGAACTCTTACTACTAGCTCGAAAGGGAGCCCTTTCTACACAGAAGACCTTGCAGTTTTATTTTTAGTACATGGATTTCTACATATGACAAACTCCCTCCATTTTCATAGGATTGGGATCACCTTTCTTATTTATCAAAAGGCTGCAAGAAGGCTGAGTTTGCTGGGTCTCACTGCTCTGTCACTTCTGATTGATTATACCAACTCTTAAATGAGCTCTTGCAGTTGACTCCAGGTATAATGCACCCATAACAGCAAATTCATGAAACTTAAATTTGAAAACAAACAAAACCATCCAAAAAACCCTTCCAATCGCACCCCAAACTAAACCAAACCAAACCAAACTACAAAACTGAGTAAGATAAAGTGAAAACATGAAAGAGAAAGAAACATGCATTTTTTGACTTTCATCACCATCAGAGTTACATGATCTCTCTTCCTACTGGCATGGCTACTTTTCTTGATCCTGAAATACATGATTCTCAGGCTGTATTTCCCGAAGAGGGCCCATTCTGCTGATATGCCTTTTCTCCTTCTGCTTTGACACCGCTCAGAAACTGCAGTCATACTTTGTCATTTTGTTTTCCCCTTTCTTTCCCTATTACAAGTCTACATCTACCAAAGTTTACATCTACATCTACAAGTTTACATCTACCAAATTGAGGAAGTCAGATTATAAAACTGGCAAAATGAAGGACTAGTTATCCTGTATGGTGGGGCAAATATTTTTGTGGTTAAACTGGTGGCATGGCCATGCTTTTCAGACTCCCTAATTATTTTATTCAGTAAGGAATTAAACAACTATTGTATCTTCCACAAACACTCACCAAGAGATTAGTGGCAGTAAGCATACTTATTGATCTTGCTTACAAGTATACTTGTCTCTTGCTTACTTAATTGTTTATGCTTATATCAACCTGAATGTTAATTAAAGCACATACTGAATTTCTGCGCCTGGAATAGATGGATGGTCTGTGTGCTGGCTCTGATTCAGATGAGGTTCTTAGAGATAAGGATGGCCAATGAGTATCAAACTCCTTATATCCAAATTCTTGCTTAATCTTACCTTTCAAGGCTATTTTTAAGGACACTGTAACATGTCCTAAGTCAAGTTGTTTTATAAATGATAGCTTCCTTTGTTATACTGAAAAACTGGTCTTATAGTAGCTGTTCATGCTATTCCCCGAAATCCCATTAATTTAATTATAGTTGCCAAGCATCCTTTTTGTTCTCAAAGACATTAAACCTGTTGATGCTGTTGGCTCAATTTGTGCTAGATCCTGCCACACAACATTTGCTCAAATATCATCTTTTGTAATCAGGTCAAGTAACTGTAAAATATTTCCTTTATTGACTGATTCTATGGACCCATCATGGCCTCTCAGTGCTAATTCTTTCTCTCTAGGCACAAAAGATAATTACTTCTATTACTGTCTAAAATAACATATTTAATTGACAGTCATTTTCTGAAGATGCCCATTAGTTCAATGGCACCTCAGCTTCCATGTGACAGGGAGTAACTATATAATTTATTTATCCTTGAAACCCCAGTACAACACTAAAACCTGATGAACAGTAAAGCACAATTTTCTACTTTGTTTTTTGGCATGCTTTAAGAGAGACTAAGGAATGGTAAATAATCTTGACACTGTAGAGGAGCTAGGAGGGCAGAGGTACTCAGAAAGTTGTGAATGTCCTACAAGATATTGATATCCTTTGTCAGTGGTTTTACAAGGACAGGGAAAAATGAAATTCTGCATAGCATCATTTGTGAAAATTTGAGAGAGATAACTCTCCTAGCAGATGCCCTAATTTATCTGTGCATGCAGAGATAGTGCTGGTTTCATAAAAGGTCAGACTTCTTGCAACATAGTAATCACTGTAAGGTAGCTATTTTGATTTAGTTGAAGATTTTGCTTTGTGCTGCCTCTCAGATTATGCCTTCAAGTAAGTGAAAAAAAAATCCCACAGAAAAGGCCACACCAAAATCAAAAGCAAAATAGCACCCTCCTGAACCAGTTATAGACTGTGTATAATTTCATTCATTCTTCCAGAGGCCTCCTGTGTTATTTTATACAAAACTAATTCCTCCCCTCCATGCCCCTTCCCTCAAATCAGTACTGAGCCTGGAAGGACACCTGGTTATTCTGTTTTTTTAACTCTGGAGGTTACTCCAGATTTGGTTATAGTTGAATACTTTATTTTGGGGGTTTTGGAATGTTGTGTGTGGTTTTTTTGGTTACATGTGTTTGGAGTTTTTTTGGTGGTTGGTTGGTATTTTAGTAAATTGGATCTATTCCTGTTCTCTGTGATAAATTTAGTGTATGTGTTCCCAAAGCCTCTTTTCTTTTTCTTTGAGTTTGACCAGTTTTGATAATCCTTTAGTAAGGCTTACTTTCTTACTGCCTAAAGATCTTTTTCAAGACTCATCTCCTCTGCTGCCACACACAATAATATAAAAATCATTAGGTACATAAACAGTCTAGCATATGGAAAACTTGATCATTGCAGAGGTATGCTGATTATTTTAAAATGCTAATCAGTCAACAAGCATGCAGTTTCATATTCACCTATTTCCTCTCTTCATTGAGTCCTGGTGATATAGGAAAACAATATATTTTCAGTTTACAATTAAATTAAACTAAAATTAGATTAAATTAAAATAGAATCACTAATGAGTGTTTGTATTCTTTTAGGTGGGATCTTTTATCATTTTAGGGTGGATCCATGTATACAGCACATCCTCTATTTCAGAAATGTTGTAAACCAAGAATAAACAGCCAAAGTAGGAATACATTATGCCAAAATGTTTATCATAAAAGGTGTACCTTCTGCTTTCATTTCTCAAATTACAAATAAATATATTTATTCATGATAAGCAATAAGTTCTTTCTATGTTTTATGATGTTTTACTTTGTTTCCCATCTACATCCAGTATTTTTGTGAATAGTTAGAATAAGCTGGATATTATTTTTCCTACATTCCCTCCAACAGATCCAAAATTTAAATAAAATTCTCAAGATCAAATTTCTATTGCATATCTGCACAGACATTAAGAAAAAACAGTTTATTTGACTTAGAGACAAAGAATGCAAAACAAGTGCACTTTACCCCTAAACCCTGACAGTTTCTCACATGATACCTGTCCCTGCTTATCCACTTTGAGTAGAGTTGTTGTAAGCATCCAAAATTATTGGATATCAGAAATGTTGGATTTAAAAATAGCTATCATTGAAGACTATACCAAAAAACCACAAACAATTTGAAAATCATACAAAACAGTTTACTTCACAGAAGAAAAAGCTGTCACTGGCTAATGTAATTACTACTATAATTAAGGAACGAACTATTTTGTGATGAGGGACATCTTTCTGTACTGTCCTTCCTTCATTTTGCATTGAAGCACTGCACCAGATACAATAGCTGTGGAGTGAATATTTCAAGCCTAATGTAGTATGAACAAAGCCATAACTAACAAGTTACTGGGTAAGATGTTTTGATAGATTAGACTTCCCTTGATGCAGTTGTATTTTCATGGGCTTGATAGAGGAAAGTAATGCCTCCAAGGGAAAAAAGATCAGTGGTGTGATCTAGTTTCTTCTTAACCTGCTTTTGGGAGGCATAATTAATTAGAATATATTCCAGATTCCAAAAGTGGAAAGCACTTCATACTGACAAGTTACGTTATAAAAATGATGCTGTTGCTTGGGAAGAGTAATGATATTTTTTTCTTTTTTCTACTGGAACTGCAGTAAGCGGATAAGCTAACAACCACTTGTGAAGTTTGGCCATCTCTTCAAATTTCAACCAGTGACCCAGAGGTCACACAAAAGCTATAAGCAGTATTCCAAACTCTATGAGGCCCCTGCCTTTCTTGTTAGGTGAAAGCCCATGGGGAATGTGCAGAAGCTCATATTATAAAGGATTGCTAGTACAGCTTTGCAGGGTCAGCTGAAAACAAATTTGTAGCAGTGTGTTAAAGTCTTATTAACAAGGATTCTTGTGGGGAGAAAAAAAAGCCAAATTAACGTTCCTTAATAAAATACTGGCAGGCTAGCCTTCTTGTTTGACATCCTTGCTGTCCTTGGATGCCAGAAATACTGCCTGTACAGCAGCTGGTTATCCTCCAGCAGTAATAACTAGTAGCACTGGAGGAGAAATGTTCTTCCTGCCTGTAGGGCAGGTCATTGATACTTCCTATCACAACTGTATGTCATGACTGTAGTGAAAAGTAAAGTGAAGGTAGTAATCAAAAACAACTCTTTTGTGAACCTTTTCAGAAGCTATTTCCTACAGTCATTTGAAGATGTGGTGTCTGGGAGGACTGAAGCTTGTTATTCCCTTGATGTTTTTGTGAAAGAAAAAATCTTTTTTCAATGCAGGATGGTGTGCTGGTGCCTCAAATGATACCCTAAGTGCTCCTTTCCACTGCTACAGGCAGACACAGGGCTCCATGCTGTGGCAACTTTCTATTCAGTTGCCACAGCTGATATGTGGGTGGGAGACAGTAGGATGTGCTCTAGTGAGTCAAGAAAAAGCAGGTAAATGCTAAAAGAGAGGAGAGAGTAAAAAAATCTCAGACAACAATGAATTGATGAATAGGCTTCACAAATACTCCCAGTTTGCTTTCTAAACTCTATCCTTCTGAATGCTCTTGGAATACAATGTCACCTCTGATGTTTTTTCACCATTTTACCTTCTTTGTGCAAAGATGTTGTGTTCATTTTCTTTTGACAGGGACATTGTCTTGAACACGAGTGTCACAGTTATGTGTCAGTCTTGCCCTCCCCGCCTTGGTAAGTTCTGCCTGAAACTTTAAGTTGGTGAAAATGCTGCTGTTCATCTGATGAAAGGAATACATCTACACACTGCCATCACAAGACCTGTTGCATTCTTGCCCAGTTTTCCTCCAATTACAGAACTTGTATCCAGGATACTCTAATATGGATAGACTCAATAGGACTATTGAAATTCTAGGACAAGCTGGAGAGGATCAGTGAATCTGCAGCCCAAACAATGCTGTACAGCTGACCCACTCAAGTTTTCAGGGAGCATACATATGTAAGGAAATAAATACATCAACTGAAGTCTATCCTAGAAGTCTGCCTAATTCTTGGGTGAATATGAATGTTCATCTAACACATGCCAGCCTTGACTTGTGTTAAGAGAGCACAGCAGGTAAAAACTTCACTTGTCCCTGATGTCAAAGCAGTAGCAGGTGAGGATGACTACTGACAGCACTAAAAGTGGAAGCTAGGCATTTTTGATGGCTGTTGATTGTTGAACTGACAGCGTGTAAGGCCTGTGTTAATCTACATGACTTCTGATGACACTGATTAGAGCTGATTTCCTAAAGAAAAGCCATTTCCCATAAATAGGACAGTAATGAATCATGCCTAATGCTGATCTCTGTTTCTCTGACACTCCAGCTACACAACTTTGAAACTCTGTCATGAATAACCCAAAATGTTACTGTATTCCATATCTACCTGTGCCCCAAATACTTACTGTCTCTTTAAAGCACTGCAGTTGGGAGGTTGGGGTGGGCTGGCACCACAGGTGCTTTTCAAGTCTCCTGAGGTGATTTTTAAGTCTCCTCCAGCAGGCAGCTCCTGCCCTTTTGCTTCATGATTTCTGTCTTGCTGTCTTCTTGGTATTTTGCCTTAGGCAGAGGCTTTTTCATTTTTGAGTTCTCTTCTGGTTTTTTGTTTTGTTTTGTTCTGTTTTCCCCTTTGAGAAAGGGGAATCAAAGGGGAAATCCCCTTTGAGATTGTATTCAGTGGTTTTGATCTGCCAGGGGGCGAATTCCACAGGTTCCTGCCTGTCTCCTGGGCAGAGAGCAAGTGGCCCCTCTCCATCAAGCCAGTCCAGCTTGCCAAGGCACCCAGCTGAGGAGAGAAGACCACAAGTCACTCCAGTGCAGCATTCTTGCCCTTGCCTTGACTGCTTCTGCTGTCTCCTGCCATGAGAAAGTCCCTCTGTGAACACTAACCCCTGGATCTGGAGAATGCCAGCCAGTGTTGGGGAGATGAGCTGAGTGGGCAGTGGGGGATGATAGACACCATCTTTCCTCCGTCCTTCAAACCACATGCTCAGCTGCAGAATACTGTGTTCGTGGGGCACCCCTGGTGTTTTGGATCTCCCTTTGTTCTAGGGACTCTATGAAAATTAGCAGTTTGTCATAGACATCTTTTTGTGAAAATCCTTTCTTAGGATTTTTTCCCTTCTGAGAAGCTAAGAGGCCTGAGAAACAAAATGTAAACAATGGTTGTCTGCTGCTGTGGAATGCAACAGGTGGATCCGTGATTGGTCTCGTGAGGATGTTTGGAATTAGTGACCACTCACGGCAGAGCTGGCTCTTGCTCTGTCCAAGCCACAGACCTTTGTTTTCATTCCTTTCCATTCTATTCTTAGCTTAGCTGGCCTTCTGAAATGAAACTTTTCCTTCTATTCTTTTAGTATAGTTATAATGTAATATATATATATATCATAAATTAATAAATCAAGCCTTCTGAAATATGGAGTCAGATCTACATCCCTTCCCTCATCCTGAAAACCCCTGTGAACACTGTCACAGCAGTTTTGTATCTGGTGATTATTTGCTGATTCTTGACTCTTGTTAATAAACTGTTATTCTTCCACTTGTTAGTAAACTGTTATTTTTTCACTTAAATTTGCTTGTATTCATTCCTTAGTAGTGGAAAGGAACTGTTGAACTCAGAGAGGGAGGCAAAGCATTCCAGAGTGTTCTCCTTCCAATTGTTTCAAAGCAAGGCACTTCTACTGTGGTACTTCAAATATCCAAAAAATGCTGCTCAAGTTTCCCAATAACAGTAAATACAAGAAAGTGTATGAAAACCTGTATGCAGCTGATTTTTGCAGAGGACACAGGTTCCTTAAGCATCCTCATGTTTCTTTTCAGTCCAAAACATATACAGTGAAGGATGAATGGCATAATTATCAGAATGATAGCAGCTTTGGAAGAAACACACACTATTAAAGAGAATTAAAAAGTATGAATAATATTCATCATGTCACCTAATTTAATCTGAACTCAGCCCACTGGAGAGGTGATTTCTCTGACAATATACAGCATTAACAGGTAAAGAATATCTGCATAACTAATAAGATTGATAAGACTGGGTAACATTTGCTTATTTTTTAACAATCTGCCAGTGGCTTTCTTTTGAGCAGAAAGTTGTATAAAAGACAGTCTCTAAGTTGTCATTTCTCAAAGCAATATTTTATCTGAAAGCCTGCACTTGTTCTGACAAAGTGTTGCAAAGACAGAACTTTAAACACTCCGACAAGGAGGGTAGTTTCTGTCTTTCCCCATTCTTAGATAATTGGTCACTGAATGAAAATCTTTTTGTCATTTCTGAAGCTTAACAGAGACTTGGAGATCAGTGTATTGGGGCATATTAACTCACTCTTCACCCAGCACCACCCATTCCTGTACACCAACCACTGATGACAGGCATGGAGAGGATTAACGCTCAAAATATTGTCACCATCTTGCTTTTTGTTGGGTTTTTTCCCCATTATCTGAAGGGTTTAGCAAAATAAGTCCTATACAATAGAAAAGTTTTGATTATTGTTCCCTTTAGGATCACAGAATCTAGAATCACAGAATTTTCAGAATAATGAAAAATAATAGAAAAGTTTTGATTATTGTTCCCTTTAGGATCACAGAATCTAGAATCACAGAATTTTCAGAATAATGAAAAAGTGGGGAAGATTTGCAGACTGACTAGAAATGAGGCAGTAAATCATTGATACATTAATAAAACATCTATCAACAGTTTTTATTTTAAATATCCTTAATTTAAGTTGTAATCCAAAATACTGACTTGGGTGATCACTGATTAGGGACAGAGATGTCTGTAATTCAAAATGGATGACAGGGATGCAGAGATGGTCCTTTCATCCCAACTTTAGAAAAAACTCTGAACATATAATTTTGTTTTATGAATGTTCTGAGAGAAAGAGCAATTGGCACATTGCACAAACTGCTTCTTCTTCCTCAGTGACACCTCAAGTAAGATTCATGGGGACATATTTTTCCCTCCTTCTAGAAATAAATGAAGCATGAAACCTCCCTGGATCTAAATTTGAAAGGTAAAATTCACTCAGTCATATCCAAGCATCAAGACTTATTGAAAGCAAATTCATCATCTCTTATGTGTACTCATGATACATGGGTCTTTCACAATATACAGGTTTAATTTTGGAAACAGAGGTGAAAGTTCTTTCTTAGTTAACTAATGCTTAGGTAAATACCTGCTCAGTGAACACTGCAAAACACAGCACTTCTAACTACTTGGTAGAAAAACTTGTACAAATAGTATGATCCCTCATGGTGGACATCAGGTTATTTACCCTGTTAAAGAATAATGTCAGCTTGGATGCTTTCTAGTTAATTAGTAGCTGGAGTAGCAATACCACTGCAAACATAGGGATTCTATTCAAAGAAGTAGAGTTAGTGTGCAGGTAAATAGTCAATCCTTCAATTGTAATGTTAGTGTATTTGATCCCACAGTAGCTGGTTGCCTTTCCTTTTTAAATAAATTCTCAGTATAGATATTACACTAGAATTAAGAGGAACAGAAGTAATATAGGTAATATTAGTAATCATCCATATTGCATAGCTTCACTTATGCAAGCCTGCATTCTGTCATAAAGTCTGTTGTGAAGTCAGATGGGACCCTGCCAGAGTCATTATTCCTATTTATTGAGTAGCAGACTAGTTATAAGAACAAAAGATCAATATTAATGGCTGGAACACAAGTTCAGCCTGACCCTGAACTGGACTTATTAAAGCAATGGCATTTTCCCTTTTACTTTTGTTTGGTTGGTTTTTTGCTTGTTTGTTTTTAAACAAAACAAATTTCTTGCTGCAGCAACACTCGCCTATTTAATAATATCCAACATAGCATATACCTGTCTTAGAAAAAGTTTGTGTGGACTTTCAATTCAACAAAAATGAAAAGTATCAAGTCCAGTGTACCTGCATTTCCTTTGTGATTTCATCTAGCTATTACATACTTTTACTTCTGCCATGGACTTTGTGCTAATTAGGATCATACATTGAATTGATTTTGAGTATTTTCTGCCAAACTGAGAAAGAAAATAAAATTAAAATTTACTGAATTTTTCTCGTTTGCCACAGCAAGAAGGAAGAAAATCTCTCTGAATACACTGCTGTTATAAAAGAAAAGCACTAACAATCTGCTCATGCATTCTGCTGAAAGCTGAGCAATTCTTTTACAAGAAGAATCAAGGAAGCAAGAAGTTTAAATGGGCATTTATACACTAGTTTTCACACAAATAAAAATGTTCTTCTAAAGAAAAGAAGTGGAGCCAGAAACCCACCATGTAAAATCTCTACTTTTTTGTTTGTTTGGTTGGTTGGTCGGTTTGTTTTGTTCCTCTAGGCAAAGAGGAAGGAATTTTAACAGAACATATAATTAATTTTATTATAGGATATTTTTACTGGTAAATGACATTGAATTTAGAATCCTGTAATCATAGAATATCCTAAGTTGGAATGGGCACACAAGAATTTAGAAGTGTTTTCTTTGATTTTTCATTAAAAAATACAAAAAAAAATCACAGCTATTCATGCTGTTCCTTATGCATGCTTTTTTGGTGGGATTTTGTTTTGTGATTTTTGTTTGTTTGTTGGTTTTTTGGGTGGGAGAAGCATTCCTTTTCATATCAACAAACAATTTGTAACAAAAATGTATGTCATATAAGAATATTATTAGTGTTTGCACAAATGACTGGAAAATGCTAGCTCTAGAGTAAAGCAGGAAGATGTATTTTGGCCAAAAATAATCTGTCACTCCTAATGACCTCTTTATGAAGAGTTTCTTATTGTAATTCTTTGGAGGAATTTCTATACAGCTAGTTCTGTTTGTATTTTGGTTAAGGCTCTATTGTGTTTCTTCTATTAATCTTTCAAGAGTCAAATTATTTCATTCTGAGTTTGACCTATCAGATTCCAGCTCATGAAACAGATTAATTTTGACTGAATTAAGACACACCCTCCTGGGAAATGAAGATGTTATCAAATTTCATAAACTAGACTCTAACCATACTTGAAGAAAATCTTTTAATAGTAAGAAAGAAAAAAATTCTCAGCTCAAAACAGATTAAGTTACAATTCTTGCTTATGACTTGACTGTTGAGAACAGAATGGATGTTCATGGTATTTACGTAAATTAGACAAATCAGCGGGTTTGCAATACCAAGCAATGGTTTCCAACTGAAATAAATGCATAGAAACACAAGCTGTCACTGCAATGTACTTGCTTTACAGATTAGCAAACAGATTTGTATACCTTCCCTCAATAGCCAAGTATATCAATGCCTTGCGAGAAGAGCTTTAACATTTAAAGTTTAAGAAACTTAAATTTGAATGAAACTTCCTTGATTTATGATGTTGATCAAGATTTTTAAGTACACAGGCAGAACCGCAAATAACTTTGATTTTAATTACCTTATAGTAAAAATAGTAAAAAATCTCCTTAGTCTTGAGGGCAACACTGCTTTCATTTTGCAGTAGATTATTTATAGCTCTTGGTGATGGAATCTTTTCTCAGACCAGGTTGAAGGGCTGAATCCACCAGTCTATAATAAATTTACATCTTTCTAAACCCTGCACAGAAACATCAGACTGAGACTACTTTTCCTAATCAATTAGACCAACCAAAAAAATATCCACTGAGACGACCCTGTGGAAGAAAAGTGATTCACAAACTTAAGCTGCACCATATACCTTTTTTATAAAAAGGCTGAAAGTGGAGGCAGAAGGAAGAAAACCATCAGTGTGTGGGAAAAATATATTTCTAAGTTACATCTCTGTCTCTTCCAACAAAGTATTTCTCTCTCACATACCCTTCCCCATAGAATTACTGAATGATATACTTAAGAAGCAAAATGGAATAAAGTACATAATGCATTATGAAACTGATCACATATAGAAACCTGTTCTGAGATTCCATGGCTCAGTCTTATGTAGAAAATAGGAGCAGAGAACTCAGGGAACATCCTAATGTTATTTTGATCTTGAGAGAAGAATAATTCAAGCTATTTCAAACTTTTGATAAAACAAGATTTTTTACCTAAGATAACATTTGAGCTAACATTTCTGTCATTGATACTTATCTCCTTAATTTCATCTGTAAATTCTGTATGTAATTAGAAGAATCATATAAATCACAAATCAAAGTCATGAAGTTTACTAAGCAAAAACTGCTAAAGCAAGTTTCTTCACTTCCTATTTACCAGACTTCACCTATTAAATCAAATAACATTAATTACCTTGGGGTCTTTCATGTGTTTTTTATGATGCACTGCATTTTTCTGGAAGTTTTTTCCATGGATATCAAAGAATTAACTCAAGTCATTTTCAGAACTTAGCTTGAAGCTATTAGAGAATATTTTTGGGAAAAAAAAAGAGTTTTATTTCTATAAATGGGAATAGTTAAATCTAATTTTTTGAGGATGGATCTGAACTTTTTAGGAGTACATGAATTCATTAAAGAAACTAAAGAATTAAAAAAGAGTTTCCACTCCCCTCACATCTGAGTAAGAAAACTCACAAGATTTTTCAAATTTCAAATTTATGTGAATACATAAATTTTTCAAAGTTTCAAATTTATGTGAATACATAAATTTTACAAATTTATGTATTCACATAAATTTGATTTATTTTTCTTCCTTAATGTGCTATAGACAATTTTTAACAGCAAGAAATAATCCAGCATTTTTTACCAAATAAACACCAACTTCTTTAGAAGGTACTTGGAGCAGCACTGTCTCACTGAAACAGTACCAGTTTGGTTTCTAGAACATTGGCCTGAGGACAGGAGCACCTACAAAAGAAAGGTGATAAACTATAAAATAGAAATTCTTTCTTTGAATGTCTGCTTTGAAGTTGGAAAGGGAAATCATCAGATATATTATGAATGCAAATTCAAAATTAACTTAAGCAGTTGTATGGCTGATAAGAACAGAACTTTGTAAGTCTAGGCTAACAAGTACGCTTACAATGAACAATAAGAAAAATACTCTATCTGACCCCGTGATTCAGAATTTCAGATGGAAACCAATGAATTACAGTTGATTTTTTACTTATGAGGGATATGAAAGCAAAAGTTTTCACTTCTGCAGGGATGACATAGTCTGTGCTCAGAAGGTGGCAGGTATATTTCCAGAACAAGCTAAAATGAAATGTTGGCCCAAGACCTAGCTGCATCAAGCAAGAAAGAAAAATAAACTTCACACAAGTTTACTCAGTGGTGTGCATTTGCAGATCTACCTTTCAGCTAAGTGTTAAGATTCTGATAAGTGCATATAAAATCAATTTCCTCAGGTGGAAGTTGTGCTTTGATGGAACACTTAATCCTCCTCTGGGAAAAATAGTTTTCATTATTTGGAGCTTGCCTTTCATAATACAACAGCTTTCATCTGTTTCTGAAGCAACTGCAGTGGGAAGATGAAGAAGGAAGAAACTGTGCCCATTTCTGTGAATGAATTGTCTTTGGGCAAGATACTATTGCCCAAGTTCTGCCTTCCCTGAAATAGCACCCTTCACACATCTGTCGTTAGTTCCATTGATATAAGCATATGGGAGATTGCATTATGCCTGAGGACTGAATAGGCTTATCTGAATAATAGTAACAATTTTGAAAGACTTAAGAATTTCTCACTTTGTACTAAATGACATGATTTCTTGCATTTTTATCTTAAGAAAATGATAGGTTTCTTAATCTTTTAAATAATAAGACATATATGTCATGTTCTTACAATTTATTTCACTTTATGTATGTGACAAAAAGAGGAATAGGAAATTGTCCCACCTATCTGAGCTGATCCCTTTACTTTTATTGACACCAATAATTATATTCTCTCTAAAGTTTTTTTTTTTAACCTAACCCAGAGGAATCCATTAGTATCATAGATATAAAAGGTTTGTTTTCCAATCCTCAGCCAGTCCTTTTCTGAACCTGTTACAGTTTGAATTTATGAAAAATTTTATATATATCTTTAGTCTGGTGCAAGCTCTTTTGCTCTGGAAGTCTCTGATGTAAATATGCACCCAGTATTTCTTCTTTATGCTGGTATCATCATGTTATTACTCTATAACATGACATATTTACTCTATTTTTATTAAGTACAAGGGTTTTTTCTCCTCTTCTGTAACTGTTTGCCAGTGATTCTGAACTTAAAGGAATATCACTGACCCCTAAATTTGTGAGCTTGCTTTTATGGCACTGAGATTTCTCTCCCTTTTTTTTTATGCTTGAGGTCATCTGTTCTTTATTCATGATATCTAATTGGACTTTGGAGTTTTAAGGCCTAAAGCTTTTTGCCATCAGAAACTTTCACAAACATTTGCTTATTGGTTTTTTTTTTTCTTTTGAAATGCATTAAAATGTTGACTAAATTTAGTCTATCTATCACTGAAGAATTTCTCTGGTAAACTTCTATACAGCTGATATTTCTTCTAAGAACATAACACATAAATATCTAGTAATATCAAGTTATTGATCCACTCATTATTTTAAGTGGTAATGCAGCACATGATTTATCGAACAAAAATTTGTCATATCAATAGTAAATTTCCAGTGTCTATTTATTCTTTAATCTGGGATCTAAACAGAGACCTTTAGGATTCTTTATTTTTCTTAATAAAATTGAATTGCACGTTAGTCAGATATCTGTTTCCCATCATATTTTAGTAATTCTTTCCTTCAACACATGAGCTTCAAATGCCTTAAAAGAGCTTCTTTAAAAATAAATGTGTATAATCAAAGAAGATTCTCACAGGAATATGAAGGATGTTAGAAATATGTAACCTTAGATTTAATTTCTTTTTACTTTTGAATGAAAAACTTTACTTATGACCATGAAAATCTAAGCTAGTTAATGATAATCTTTTCCGAAGCCATAAATAAATATTTGTTTTTTATTTGGCTTGTACTTCAATTCAGGTATGATTAGTAAGAATGTCAAAGTATATGATTCAGGAAGATCACTACTGTGGACTGCGATCTGCTACAGATCTTGATTTATTTTAGGTATATAAATTCAGTATGTATAGGTGAATTGCTTAGTTGTCAATATCTATTTCATGTTATCAGTAAAGACTGCTGATATACCTCAGTAAACTGGATATTATCATGAGTGAGCAGGATACACTTTTTTGCCTTTCTGCATATTTATTATATTCACCACTCTATTCTGAATTGATTTGCATTAATAATGGTCATTATAGAAAACAATTTCAACTGTCTTTCTGTTTTCTATTAGCAACAGAGTATTTATAATAGTAGTGTTATAGCTACTGCCTTCTACATAAGCGTTGAATATTATTATACACAAGCCAGTTTTTCATATCGGCTTTTACCACTACCAGCTAAGAATTATAACTTTGGGAAAATATGAGTATTGAAAAACTCACTATCTCTGTCAGTCTACTTACATTTTGTGAATTTATGTTTCTAAGGCTCTAATAACACAGAATTTATTTGGCAAAGGAAACGCACCACATTGAAAATACTTCTTTTCCGTTTCTACAATATTTTTAGCCAATATATTAATAATGAACCAGTTTAAATAAAAAAATAGATTTTAGTTATGTTATAGTTTGTTAAGCCATTCAATCTAAAACTTAGATGGTGTGAAAAGCTCAACTGTAAAGAATATTACAGAGAAAGATGTGTAATATTTGATTTCATACTTGAAGCTTGATGTAGATTAAGTCACTATGTTGTAAATGTTACTACTTCATAACAGCAAAAGTTAGCTCTGGCCATGGTGTAAAAGAAAAAGCAAATTGCATTGAATTTCCACAGTCCTCCTGTCTGGATAACACTGTAGAATTATATTGATATTCTTAAACATGACCTCATGTGTCAGAACCATCTAAAAGAGGAATACATCCTAGTGATCCACCACTAAAAAAATCAATCAATCAATCAATCAATCAACAATTAAATCAATCAATCATTCACATTATTGAAGAATGAAGAAAAGGAGACAGTGCACTGTGACTGTGGTCACAGGGGTTTTCAGGTGAAGTAAAAGACGAGAATGTTGACTCTATGTTCAGAAGGCTTGATTTATTATTTTATGATATATATATTACATTATGATTATACTAAAAAGAAATGGAAAGGAAAGGTTTCACCAGAAGGTACCTAAGCTAAGAATAGAAAATAAGAGAATGATAACAAAGGCAGCTCTCTCAGACTCTGTCCGAGATAGCTCAGTCTTTGATTGGCTATTAATTATAAGCATCCAAGATGGGCCAATCACAGGTGGACCTGTTGCATTCTACAGCAGCAGATAACCATTGTTTACATTCTGTCTCTGAGGCCTCTTAGCTTCTCAGAAGGAAAAAATCATAAAGAAAGGATTTTTAGTGAAAAGATGTCTGCGACAGTGCACCACTGTCAGCCAACAGCATTAGATCTATTTGTCAGTGGTATCCAACAGCTAATACTATTTTGCACAGAAGCAAAGTCATACTACTTACCATCTAACAGGACATCTCAACAGCAAAATTTTCTGCCTACCACGACTTCTCCACTATCCTTTTGCCAAGATGCTAGTTGCTTTCTTAGGAAAAATCTGATAGGTAGTTAGAAAGAGGAGTACAGATGAGGGGAACCAGGACCAAGCTCAAGAAAATGTCTAAACAGATCCTAACTGTGAAGTTAGTAATAATATAATACTGTGCATCCTACAAGGGCCTTAGGTGTTAGGCAGAAGCTAATACAGTTTTTCTAAATGGCAAACTAGTGCACCAAAAAAGCTGAGTGACCAGATGAATTGTGAAAACAGATTATCTGAAGCTTATCCACAGATAGTGTTTCCTTCCTTCCTTCCTTCTTTCCTTCCTTCCTTCCTTCCTTCCCTCCCTCCCTTCCTCATTAGCTACAACTTTTCAAGTTTTCAATAATCTCTTAATCAAAATTATAGCACATAATTACTATTATCTCAAAGTACATCTTTAAAAACAAATATAGTTCTGTTTCTGACATCAGGAATTGCAGCCTACTCTACCCTTCTAAGTACACTAAATGGTACTTAGTATCTGCAAGAGCTTTCCAGAGACATCAGCTGCAGAATAACGTCCTCAATATTTTGCCTACTCTCAAATCATTAAATACACCTGAGCTCTGCAATGTAGTGCCTACAGCTTCCAACCTCAGGGATAAAGTAATTACTGCAGACAGGATGAGAAGGTGTCTCAAAACAAAACAATTCAATTTAATTAGTTAGTCTATCAGATGCAGCAGGTAAAAATGGATGTCATGAAGGCAGACTCTCACTGAGGTCCTGAAGAGTTCCCAGCTGAGTAAGAAAGGACAGTGCAGAGCAGGTCATTAGCATAACACTGTTATAAGTGAGATAGAAAAAAAAGTCTCAGACCATCATGGCTATTATCCTTCTTTGCCTCATATATCTACCCAGCTTTGCATGCATAAATTTACTCGACATGGACTCTAACAGCCTTCCCTTCAGATCATCAGATGCTTTTGTACCATTGTAAAATACTACACCTTTAAGCCAAGGCACATGAATTAATTTATTGCATAAGTGCAAAGTGTATTTTATACAATAAAAACATTCAATAATTAGAGCTAGGAAAGGACACATCAGTGTCATCTTCTTTTAATATCTTGCTTAGATTTTACTTCTCCTGCTACATCCAATAGAGCCATTACAAACCTCAGTTTAAGCATGGAAATTGATAGTCTTCAGCTGTGTCTCTGTACATGCAGGGTTTTTTCTCAGCATTGTGTACAAATTATTCAGTGATTTCACTAAAAATATTTCTGTATTCTCTTTTAGAGATTATAGATCTGTCTGAATAGAACCACATATATTCTACCTCTAATGGAATAGCAATATATTTAGTTGTCACTCTTAAAGCAGTTCCAGAGAATTTTCAGAAATGCAGCCTCTTCCCTCCTCACCAAACATCAATTAATGCAAAACCAGCAGAAGGTGATAAAGCAACTTTTACTCTTCAAGTAAAGGATGATATCTTGGAGCTGACAGTTACATGAACCTCCTAAATTTCTCTTGTGAGCTGGTATTTAAACAAATTAATTGAAAATTTGTTTCTGCTGAAAAAGTTCGGAATAACCAGAAAACCAAAGAACTTCCTTTCTCCAAATCCTATGCCTCTCCACTGATGAGAGTATGAATTTACCAACATATAGTTGGTAGTTATATGAGTTACTTTATTGTATATTTAGTTGAAATTTTGAGATATATAAAATTGTAGCATTGTGTGTTTTATACCAACAAATGTGTTGTAAAGTTGGTTATTTTTTATAAGTCGAGATTATGGTTTGACCCTCGGTTTCCCCCGTGTTCCTCCCTCACAATGGTTTGTCCCTGAGTTGTTTGTCCCTTGTTTTCCCGCCAGTGACCCGTCTGTCAAGGTAACCAATACCCTAGTCCTTCCCTTTATGTCCTTATAAGTTTATCTTCTCCCTCCTGGTGCTGCCCAGGTTCCCTGTCCATCATTGTAAACCACCCCCCCTTTGTTTCGAGAACCTTCTATGTCAGTTATCCCTTACTTAAGATATGATTTGCCTCCTGAGCCTTTTCCCTCCCCTGTGCAATCCTTATTGGCTCAGTTGTGTCCCTCGCTCCTCCCCGGGCTTCGTTCATTGGTTCCCTCGTGCCTCCTCCTGTCACGCCCATCCCCTTTATCGGTGCCTCCCCGAACGGTCCTTCCCTGGCACCGTCACTGGTGCCGCCTGGGGCGATGAAGCGCCGCGGCTCCCGTACGAGTGTCCGCTCTCTCCTTCCTTCGCCTCAGAACTTCGTAGTCCCGCTCTCGCCTGCGCCACCCACGCCGCAGACGGCACCGCTACCCGGGGTTCTTGCGAAGAACCTGGGAGTGGCGGAATTCGTGGTCTCCTCAGGCCACTCTGGGAGCGGCTGGCCGGCACACGTCAGCTCCTGTGGCTGCGGGACAAGGCTACATAAAATCACTCATAGTTCTAATACCTCGAGGAAAGGTAAAGCTGGTAGGTACAACATAAATGATAAATCTTAAGCAAGTCCTTGAAACAGCAACAGTGAGAGAGCAACACACTCACAAGATGTTTTTATACTTGGGGACAAGGTCATGTCCTCAAGATGTTCTGGGCAAAACTTGTATTGCTGTAACTGCTGTACTGGCTAATTCTGTACATATTCCATTACTTTAAGTATCACAGAATCAGAGTGGCTAATGTTGAAAAGGACCCATGGAGGTCCTCTGGTTCAACCCCATAGTTGGTCCAGTGCAACTGGTCATGCGGATTCACCTAGAGACATTGCCCAAGACTATATCCACAGACTTTTGAATATCTCCAGAGATGACAATCCCACCACTTCTCTGGGCAATTTGTGCCAGCACTCAGTCAATCTCACCGTGAAAAAGTCAGTGGATTTTGCCACTGAGAAGAGCCTGACTCCATCACCTTTGCCTCCCTCCCATCAGGTATGTATTTACAGTAATTTGTTCCCCTTGAACATTCCCAGCTCTCTCAACTTTTCCTCATAGGAGAGGTGCTCCTGTGCTCCCATGCATCATCTGTGTGGTCCCTTGCTGGGCTCTCAGTGTGTCCATGTGTCATCTGCACAAGGGAGCCCAGAAGGGAACAGAGTACTCCAGAGGGTAAGGATGCCCTCCCTTGACTTGATGGTAAGCCTTTGCCTAATGCTTCTCAGGATACTATTAGCATTTCTTGTGATAAGGGCCCATTTCTGGCTCCCGTTTAAGCTGCTATCCACCAGGAACCCCTAGGCCTTCCCAGCAAAGCTCTTTTCCAGCCTACGAGCTCCCAGCCCATATCCCAGTAGTCTGTGGTTTTCCTCCCTATGTACACGGCTTTGTCCTTTGAACTAAGGATATAGAACATATCTCTTATTTTCCTGATCATATTTTAGATCTCTATGATTCACTTACTTTTAAGCACAAAACCAGCATGAGAGATGAACTGTAGTAGAAATATATGTGTTTAAGTTTCTTTCTCTGAGAAACCAAAACCTATGTATAACAGACTGGAATCTTCTTGTTGTACAGTAAAAGAAGAAGCCACTTGGCTACAGGGGGTCAGCTGAATTTGCAATTAAGTCCTTAACAGCTACTGGTATCCTTAATTGTCCATTTTCCTGATCAAGCAGCAGATATCTGGCTTGGCACAACCTCTAACCAGACCAGGTGGAAATTAACTGTTGACATGACCTAATTTATGAGAGCTTGGAAAACTAGGCATAAAACAGTACTTCAAAATAGCATTAACAGCTTATTAAAGTATTTCACTTCCCTGAATTCAACTGAGATTTAATGGGCATTCCCAACCATTAGTCTCGATTCAGTCTCCCTAGACTCACTCTCTAAAACATAAGATTTTTGCATAATAGCCCTTAAACCAAATTATTCTCAGTTAACTGCACAATCACCTCCCTGCCACCATCACCACCAGAGACTTTTGCTGTTCCTAAAACACAGCAGTAGAGAAGGAACTTCTGATCCCCTGAACTTCTGCTTCTCCGAAGGAAAAGGTGTGGGAATGAAGGCTTCTGCAAGTCTCAGTTTTTCACTTTTAAAGAAGTATACTGTCCTCTCTTCCCTTACTTAGACATCTGGCTTTGAATACAACCTTACACATACTTTACAAGCCTTTAATCCTCTTCTGCCTCATTGCAGTTGTACGTATTCTCTCATAACTTCCACAAATTATGAAAAGACAACATGTAACAGCAGGGTCATGCAAATACAGAAAAAAAAATCCCTCATTTTCCACTATGTCATCACTGCTACTACACAGTGCACAAAGTATAAAAATCTAGATGAAGAGGGAGAAAATTCTTAATTTATGGTGCATTTATTCTCCCTTTTAACATCCTTTTTCATTTGCCTAACATTTTTGTTTATCATCTATTTAGAATATAATGATAGGAAAAAGGGGGAAATTCAGCTTCCTGCATTCTCATCCCCATCTCACCGACCTACATACAGCTACATACTCCCAAGTCTCCTCTTCATTCCAAGGTGCATTTTTGCCCTTTAAATATCTTTACATTCCACTCTTAAGACCCCTTGGATTCTTGCTTTATCACTACTAAGTCTCAGTATCTGTGCAATGGGAGCTCAGGTCCTGCTTGGTATATTCAGAGAACAGGAGCCTTCTCCTCAGGACACAGGCCACAGACCACAGAAAGGCTTAAGCACGCATTTGTACAGAAGGTTGTCATCTGCCATGCAGAAAGTAAGGTGGCAGTGAAAGGAGAGGGGAGTATGCAGCAGCATATCTGCCTATTATATCTCAGCATACCTGCTGGCAGACCAGGTACTGTTTGTGTAAGTATCACTTTCTCCTGCTGAGGTATTTGGTGCTCAGAGGGCTTTAGACACATTTCTTTCTCTAAGAGTTAGTTCTGAAGCCTATGTATCCCCTTTATCTTCTCAGATACCCTGTCACCATTCCTCCTGACAGAGGTCAACTTAGTTTTGCTAAACAGTTTTTACCGGCCTGTCAGAAAGGCAAGTAGATTGTGTCCTCAATCCATTTTGCACTCTGCCAATCCATTTTCAAGAACTTTATTTCTTTACTTTTACCTAAAAATATAACAATAAAAAGTTAGCTTTTTTTCTTCCCCTTCAGTGTGCAGACTTTCTCTTCTTGTTCTATAAAAGCAGACTTTCTCTTCTTGTTCTATAAAACCATCTGTGACCTCCAAGCCAAACCTATATTTCTGCCTGTAAAAGTAAGGAGAATATGTTCCCTACAAACAACTTACTTGGGTCTTTCCTACAGCAGGTCTCCTGTACTGATAACCTATTCCAGTTTTTCCCATCAGTTTAAGTATTTCTCTGAGGCACAGAGAACTCCAAGATTAAAAGGATGTCCTCTTGGCTTTCTGACCTCTGGTTAGTGGTGACATTCCTCCCCTCCATAGTAACAGGAAAAAAAAAAAAGTAAGGGATGGTAACTAAAAAGCTGTTAGAAAGGGAAATGGGATCTTACAGTATCTCTTCAGTATGAAATTATCTTCACTGGTAGTGTTAGGTGATGGAAGAAGTACCCTTTTCTATAATCTGACTTCATTTTTACTCAGTTCCTGTTTTACACAATCATCCTAAAAATGTTTTCAGTTGCCACTGCTTGATGTACCTACACTTGGCATTTTTTAGATCTGCATGTTTATTTCCTTTGCTTTCTAAAAGGATTGGGACAAAAGTAGCAGGGCTAGAGAGTGTTCAACAGGACTCTTTAAGCCTTAGTTACATTCTTGAACAGAAAAAAATGCAGGTACATTTAAGAAATACATATATTCAAAAATATAGAAACCACTGAAACAAGGACAAGGGCAAAGAGAAGGGCAAGGGCCCAAATATATCAGGACCACACTTCTAACTCAGCAAGTGAGGTGTTGTCCAGGAGATGAGGGACATATATTCCATCTCCTGGTGCTCAAGAAATTTGCGCTGTTTGTCTGCATAGATCTCAAAAAAAGTCTTATTGTTAATAATTCTTGAAGCAGAGTCAATGTGTCTTCTTTCTTCTTGGCAACATTTAGTCCCATTGAAATTGCCAATTCTGTTTTATTTTTAGAATTTTTTTTTTTTTCTACTTACTAACTAGGGTATGGTTCCCTTTTCAGATGCTTCTCTGAGCTTTCAGTTATGGCAAGGAAAAAATTGAAACAGGAAACTTTGACTTTCTCCAAAAACTAAGGTAAATTGAAATGGAAACCATTGCTGAAGAATTATTGTCAAAAGTGTAAAGTCATGATTGTGAGAGGTTCATTTTTTTCTAATCATGATCGTGCTGGGATTACCATCTGAGGAACACCTGGAGCCAGCAGTTGATTTGTTTCAACAATTAGGACCAGTTCTTTTATGATGCTCTTTTGCTTAACAAAGAACATACTTTGCATTTGCGAACCTCATTCACTACTGGTCTTCCAGTAAATAGTATGAAAATAGTTGGTTTAGGTTCCTTTCGTGGATTTTTTCTTTTCTTTTCTTTTTTTTTGGGGGGATTTTATTGGTGAGTATTAACTTTGCAAACATGTAGGTCACTACAGACTTTTACAATAACTAACTAAGGGCTCTTGTTTCTTGGGGCCTGAGGACAAATACATAATTTTTGCATGGGTTTCAGTGTTTTTCCCCCTTGGGAGGGCTGTTTCATTATTTGTTTAGCATCAGTAAAGTTGTTGGGGACATACTATACATTTCTTTGACAGTCTGTGTTAAAGTAGTTCTTTTCCTCATGAACATCTTGTTTGTCAACTTGGGAAGTCACTGTTTAAATTCCACTTGAATGGAATATGCTGTTATGCAAGTGCTAGAAGACGAAAGAAATTAAGCACAAAAAGTTCACCTCACATGACTGTCTTTGTTATTTTTGACAGAAAGCCAGGTGAGAAGCCAGGAAAGAGGAGCTGACATCTAGATTCCATTGGTGGGGAAGTTCAGTACACAGATAATGATAGTTTCAACATTGCATCTGCAGTAAAGACCAATGTTGAAGGGTAGCTGCACATGTGAAATGTTGACAGTGTTCTGCATTCCCTGCAAAAAATGAATGGTCAGAATAGGAAGCATTACAAATGAGGTAATGTGTTTTTGAAGTACAATGCTATTTTAAAAGAAATACTGACCTCATAGTCTTGGAAATGCTGGAGATGGATTAGTTATGAAAAAAAGGGTCTTTTACCTTTGTCTGTCTAGTAAGAATCCAGTATTTATGAACAGAGACTGAAAGCTTATTAATTTCGGAACTATTTCGTAAGACTTATGTGAGGACAAGCAATGGAGCCAGAATCTGGATTGAAAGGGATCTCTTGAGGTCATCTGGTACAAATCCCAGTCAAGACAGAAACAACTTCAAAGTTCCATTAGAATGATCATAACCTTGTCTGGTATCTCTAGCAATGGACATTCCAGAGTTTCTTTGGTATATCTATTTTTGTGTGTAACAAACCTCATTGTAAAAATGTGCTCAGCTTCTACCTGACATGCAGTTCCTCTGGGAGAGTCACATGCTAATTCTCATCAGGAAGGTCAATATTTAACATGCAAAGAGGCTGACTTCTCTTGCTTTCTTATCAGATTAATGATAATGCCAGTGGACCACACGCTGGCTTTTCCCATGTAATTAAGTTCTGTTGAGTTTTTCAAAAGCTGCTCTTCTTTCCTTGAATATTCAGTTATCTTGGGGGAGGGATGGGGCAAGGGGGAATGAGAAGAGAGAGGGAGAAGACATTTTTTGCTCTTCTTCCCTTGCTGATTGGCTAATAAAAAAAAAAACAATGTCTAGGAAAAGAAAGTTCTCACATATGAACAAAATATCTCTTATCTCTAGAAGAGAATCTATCCCACCAAATATATTCATCTCTGTTTTGAAACCTTTAATGAAAAGTATCCTAAGGGAAAAGTTTTCTTTCATTTCATTTAAGAATCACGCATTTTATCATTTGAGTATCCGTCGGTCATATTAAAATTCAGACAAATATCTGCATATTTTAAATGTCTGCCTGAATACCGAGATCATTTGTCAATGTCCTCACTGAATTGTTAGTCAGACTGTTGTGCACATTATTTGAGACAGCAAATGAACTGTTTGGGTTGCTATGGTTACAGCTATGGAGAAGATAAATTTCTGCAGCTACTATCTTTCTTGAGGGGCTGGGGCGGAGAAAGATAATTGAAAAACTAAAAGTTAATCTGACACATTAGGGCAGGGTCAGAATTGCAACAAAGCTTTATGTGTGCACTTTGTTATAAATGTGGAAGGAACAATATATCCATAAAAGTAAATAAATATTGATGGATGCTTCCATTACATTCCCTTTCTCTAAATTTATGCTGCAATTTGTACCAGTCAGGTAGCAGTGATTGGGATTGTTCAACCAGCAGGAATTGTTAATTTGGACAGTTATCTGATTTAGAACATCATGATGAGGTGATAATTTCCTCCAAAATTACCGCTAACATTTTGGGTTCATGGAAAAGCCAAATCACAGAATCATTTAGGTTGGAAGGGATCTTAAGATCATCTATTCTATCTATCTGCTACAGCAAGGTCACCTACCACATTTTATCCAGCACTGTGTCCAGTCAGATTTTCTGTGTCACCAAAGATGGAGATGCTCTCAGAAAAAGGGTTTCCTTGTGTTTACACTGAATTTACTATTTTTTAATTTGTGCTCATTGCTGTTTGTTCTCTGCACACCATTGAAAATGTTTAGTTCTGTTTTCTTCATTCTCTCCTGCCAGATAATAATAATAAGATGCTCCTTGAGACTTTTCCACAGGCTAAACACTTGTAGCAGTCTTCACATATGACAAATGCTCCAGTCATTTCATCATCTTTGTTACCCTGAGGTGGATATGCTCTGTGAAGTCTGTGTCTTGCTTGAAGTTCAGAGCCCACACTAGACACAGTATTCCAGACATTGTCTCATCAGTACTGATCAGAAGGGAGGGATCATCTCTGCTGAAAGGGCTGGCAATGCCCTTTCTAACATACCTTATACGATACTATTCTCCTATTTTGCTGTAAGGGTGCACCACTGGTTCATGGTTAATGAGGTGTCTTGCAAGACCCAGGGTCTTTCCCTGCAAAACTCCTTTTCAGCCAGGTGATCTCTCAGCTGAATGAGGGACTAAATACCCTGTTTATTTATTTGCAAGGCAGGATTTTGCCCTTCCATTTGTTAAACACGACATCCTTCTATGCCAAAGTGTCCAACCTGTGATGAATGCTTTGAATGGCAGCACAATCACATCACTTGTGAGCAGCTTTTCCCAGTTCTACACCATTTTAAAACTCCCTGAAGGGTACACTCTCTTTCTCATACCAATTACAAATGAAGATGTAAAACAATAATGAAAAGTGTTGCTTGACTAACATGATCTCTTTTTACAACACGGTGACCCTCTTACCAGATGCAGGAAAAGCTGAGAGGAATGTTTCTACCAGGACTTCAATAAAGCCTTTGGTGCTCTCTCCCACAGCACTCCTGGAGAAGCTGGAGTGCTGAAGCAATTTCACCTCATCATAGTAAGCTATTAGGTTCTATAAGCATTATTTCACTTTGTAAATCCATGCCGGCTTATTCAAATCTCCTGCTTTTCTTTCATGGAAATGTCTTCCAGATGCAATTGAAATAAAACACATTGATCTGTATTTTCTAGATACTCCCTTGGCCTTCTTGAATATAGGAATGTTCTTTCCTCTCTTCCAGTCTTCTGCAACCTCTCCCAGTTGCTATGACTGCTCAAAGATAATCAACAGTGGCATCACAACGATGTCAGCCAGCTTCCTCAGCACTTGTGATGCCAAGTGTCAGGGGCCATGTATGGGAGTTCAATTGGCTGGGATGGATGGTGAGCTAACCTTTGTTAAGAACAAAGGCATCTACTTAAGGTCTTGGGAAGCAGGATATTAAGAAAGGAAACATCTAGTTGGGTTATGGCAAGGAGAACAAGATTGTGGGTATAGTTATGTTAATGCTGTTGTGCCATATAAGGTTATGTTCTGAGTTCTTGTTTATGATTGGTTAACAGTGTTTTACATATAAGGCAACGCTCTTAGTTCTCGTTGATGATTGCTTCCCTGCCCTCGGATCAACTGTTATATATTGTTGTGTTTCCCACATTTTTTGGTCTTTGGAGGACACCCTGTACTGTGCACAGCTTCTTTCCTTTGTTGTTTTGCTTGTTATTAAAGTTTTTTACTTTTCTGGGCTACTCCATCATACCTGTCCCTGTTTATTTCTTTCTCCACAAGCCCTGGCTGAGCCAGTCATTACGTTGTGATGCTGACATGACAGCCAGGGACTTCTCTATGTCATTTAAGTGCTCTCTAGCCTGGTGCTACTGCACTGAGAGCCAGTCTTCCTTGCTCCACACTTTCCTTCTGCTGTCTGAGCCATGCATTGCCTTATGGCTAGTTTTACTGGTAAAGGCTCAGGCAAAAAGGCACTAAACCCATTTCCACCTCCTCCCCACTCCTCACACATGGTAGGCTGAGAGCAGGCTTCTTCTTTTCATAGTTTTTTCCACTGTTTCTTAAAAGCTTCATATTATGATCTTTCTTAGGTCCTAGTATCCTTTCCTTAAGTGATAAAAATATAAAAAAGCCTAGTGTACTCAAGTTCTTCGAAAAACCAGTTTTGGCATATGTGAGACATTAAATTTGATATTAATACCTCATCTAAACTGCCAAATTCAGGCATGTCCCATTGTTGTCTAATTTATAAGTTGGCCACATTAGTTCTGAGTGTCTGATCAATTTGGGTTTTGAAAGCAATGAATTTTTGCCTGTTAATCTTTGCCAATTTTTCAATATTAAGCTTAAAGGGGAATCTCTAGGTATTTGTGCTGTATCTTCACATGAGAAGTCTCACCCCATTGTCCACGAAACAGGGAAAAAACCCACAAAATTTAAATGAAGTGACCTAAAGGCTAACAGTAATAATCAGGGAGAGAGAGAGAACAAGGACTGTCGAGTTATGAGTGGGTCTTGCATCTTCAAAGAGACGGGAGCAGTTGTTGGTTGTTGTAAAGTTGTTTATTGAATGAATACATCAGCCTTGAAGGCAAAGAGTTGAAAGTATTAAAATCTGTGCTAAAAGCTTTCTGGCATAGAGTCTCGATGTTCCAAGCAGAACCAGCAGAAGCAGTAGCTGCTGGCAGAAGCTACTACCACCACTTTGCACTCCAATACAGGGGATTTTACTCATAAATCATCCCATCAGCTAAAAACACTATTCTAAAGCATTCTTCCTACACCTATCCGAGATTAATTCTAATGTGAGAAAGTAATGTTGGTTCTTACACAAAATCTATGTGTACAGTTCAATCTGTTCATGCAAATAGTTCTATCTGGTCTACCTAGAAATGCAAGCAATGTTCTGTTTTCATTATATCTGGAGCTAAGTTAATTTTGTGAAAGGTAACACTACTGAACTTTAAATTAGGCTTTAGGGCTTTTTACTAGCTCACACAGTCTCTTAAGGCACTCAAGATATATTTCTACTTACTTAAAACTAAAACTTACACTCCTACTTCATGTCTGTGTGGCATATATTTCAGTTTCTCTAAAGGTTCTAATTAATCCCTGCATCCCTTTCTCTCTCTGAGGGACTCAGGGAGGCTTCAATTTCATGCATTCCAGCAAAGGACCACACAGGATTCCAACTCACAACCTCTGGACCAGCAGGGTGGGGCCTAAGTCACTTTGCCACCACTGGCCCCAGACCAAAATTTGCCACTGCAGTACTAAAACTCCACTCTTTCAGGGGGCATTCACCCCCTACTTTATGAGCAAATGGGGGTAATGACAAACAAACAAGAAACCTCCCCCTTGGATCCTTCAGATCCTTCCACACACCAAACAAAATGAATGATATCTTAACGCTAAACCTAGGTGCTAACAACAAAACACTGCTTTTAACTTGCTTACTCAGGTGCCTTTGTGTTAGATGTGGAGGATTCCTGGGCTCTGACACCCCCTGGACTGTGGCCACTGCCCCCCCCGAAGTGCTGGCAGTGGGGGGGAAGAGCAACTGGGTCTTCCTCAGTCCAGAGGATTTTCTAGAAGTCTCCTTTTCCCATCTGGGTCACCAGGAACTGATGCCTGTTTTGGGCTTACCTAAAAACAGAGGTCAGACAAAATTAAGGGAGTAAAAAATGGTTATATTTATTGAAAGGTCTTCAGGTACACCTTGGGCAGACAGAGCCTCCCAGGAGCTATACCCAAAATGGACAATGGGTCATGACTTTTAACACTTTTCTAAGTTTGGTCCATTTGGATATTGGGGATTAATCTTCCAATTACAGCTTCAGGTAATTAAGTCATTTTACTCCAAGTTTATCTGCCCCCCCCCCAACTCACTTCATTTACACTTCTGAGACAGTAAGGTGTCCTTGATTCCCAGGCCTACAGAGTAACTGTTTTCTCTGACCAAAATGGGAAGCCGGTAGCTGGCACTGTATATGGAGTTTAGAGTTATACACTAAAAAATTACAAATATATGAAAAATATAAAACATAATATCCTAAGGCATCAAATAACTTGACCTCTTTATTTCTCATAAATTCTCATATCAGTCCGATATTTTTCTGAGTCTTCCTTTGCTGTTCATAGACATGTGGAAGAAGCCTTTCTTGTTGTCCTTCATATCCCTTGCCAGATTCGATGCTAGCTGACTACAAAGGTCAAGGCAGCCTTTCTAACTCTATTGCTGCAATATCAGATAGAAACTCTTCTTGGGTCATGTATCTTTGATTTCATACCTTGTGAAGTTCCTTTTTATGTTATGAGTTCAGTTAGGAGCTTTTTGCTCATGTTGGCATGCTTCTTCACAGAATCACAGAATTATCAAGGTTGGAAAAGGCCATGGAGATCATCAAGTCCAACCTATGACTAAACACCACCTTATCAACTATACCATGGCACAAAGTGCCACATCCAGTCTGTTTTTTAATATCTCCAGGGACGGTGACTCCACCACCTCCCTGTGCAGCTCATTCTAGTGCCCAACTACTCTTTCTATAAAGAATATTTTTGTAATGTTTAGTCTAAGCTTGTCCTGGCACAGCTTAAGGCCATGTACTCTAGTCCTGTTGTTGGTTGCTTGGGAGAAGAGACCCACCCCCATTTGACTACAGCCTCCTTTCAGGGAGAGAGTGATGAAGTCTTCCCTAACCATCACTTCCAGGCTAAACAATCCCAGCTCCCTCAGCCACTCTTATTAGGGCTTGGGTTCTAGACCCCTCATCAGCCTTGTTGCCCTCCTCTGGACATGTTTGAGCATGTCAGCATCCTTTCTAAACTGAGGGACCCAGAACTGGACACAGCACTCAAGGTGTGGCCCCAGCAGTGCCTAATACAGGGGGACAGTCAGACAGTCACTATCCTTGTCCTGCTGGCCACACTATTGCTGGCACAGGCCAGGATGCCATTGACCTTCTTGGACACCTGGGCACTGCTGGCTCACGTTCAGCTGCTGTCACCAGCACCCCCAGGTCCTTTTCATCCTGGTTGCTGTGCAGCCAACCCGTCCCCAGCTTGGAGCACTTCCTGGGGTTGTGGTGGGCCAAGTTCAAGACCTGGCACTTGGACTTATTAAACTTTGTATTGTTGGACTCGGCCCATCAATCCAGCCTGTCTGTGTCCTTCTGCAGAGCCTTCCCACCTTCCAACAGATCAGTGCCAGATCCCTGCTTGGTGTCATTTGCAAATTTGCTGCTGGTGAACTCAATCCCCTCACCCAGGTCATCAATGTAGTTGTTAAACAGGACTGGACCCAACACAAATCCCTGGGGGACACCACTGGTGACCCTACTGGATGTGATACCTGGATGCAGAACCATTCACCTCCACCCTTTGGGCCCAGCCATCCAGCCAGTTCTGAACCCAGCACAGAGTGCTCCTGTCCAAGCCATGGGCTGCCAGCTTTTCCAGCAGTGTGCTGTGGGAGACAGTGTCAATGGCCTTGCTGAAATCCAGGTAGACAACATCCCAACATCCACAGCCTTTCCTGCATCCACCAGGCAGGTTACCTGGTCATAAAAGGAGATCAAGTTGGCCAGGCAGGACTTGCCCCTCCTAAATCCATGCTAACCTAAATCCTGTAGGTGCCGTGTGATGGCACTCAAGATGATCTGTTCCATAACCTTGCCCAGCACTGAGCTGAGGCTGACTGCCCTGTAGTTTCCCAGATCCATCTTTTGGCCCTTTTTGTTTCCCAGATCCTTCTTCTGGCCTTTTTTGTGGATGGGTGTCACACTGGCCACCTTTCAGTCATCTGGGACATCCCCAGTGAGCCAGGACTGATGACAGATGATGGAGAGTGGCTTGGTGAGCTCTTTGGCCAGCTTCCTCATCACCCTAGGATGGATCCCATAGACTTATGAGATCTAAATGACTCAACAGAACTCTAACCTACTCCCTCCTGGATTCTGGGGGTTTATTCTTCTCCCTGACTCCATAAACAAGGACAGGAGGCCCATTGTCCTAAGGAAAGCCCGTCTTACTGTTGAAAACTGAGGCAAAGATGTCAAGAACCTCTGCCTTTTCCTCATCTTTAGTCACTAAATTCCCTCCCCCATTCAACAAAGAGTAGAGGTTGTCCTTGCCCTCCTTTTGCCATTAATGTATTAATAAAAACATTTTTTATTATCCTTCAGAGAAGTGGTCAGATTAAGGTCTAATTGGACTTTTGCCTCTCTCACTTTTTTTCCTACATGACTTAGTAACATTCTTAAACATTTCCTGACTTACCTGCCCCTCTTTCCAAAGGTCATAAGGTCTCTTTGTTTCCTTCAGTTCCTTCAAAACCTCCTTGCCCATCCAGGCTTGTCATCCTTCCTATTGGCTCATCTTTTGGCACATAGAGACTCTCTGTTCCTGCACCTTCAAGATTTTTTTCTTGACGTATGTCCAGCCTTCTTTAATCCCTTTGTTTTTAAGAGCTATTTCCCAAGATACTCTCCAAATCAGTCTCTTGAATAGGCTGAAGTCCACCCTCTGGAAGTCCAGAGTGGAAGCTTTGTTGATATCCCTCCTTGTTTCACTGAATATTGGGAACACTATTATTTCATAGTCACTGTATCCCAGGCAGCCTCTGACCACCACATGTCCACCAGACCTTCTCTGTTTGTAAACTGCCAGTCTAGCAGAAGCCTAGCCCAGGTAGGCTTTCTCACCAGCTGTGTCAAGATGTTGTCCTCCATACAGTCTAAGAATCTCCTAGATTACCTCTTCTCTGCTGTGTTGAGTTCCCAGCTGATAACTGGTTAAAGTCTCCCACAACAACAAGGGCTGGTGATCTTGAAACATCCTCCAGCTGTTCATAGAATAATTCATCCACTTCTTCATCCTGGTTGGGTGATCTATAACAGACTCCCACCAGGATGTTGGTCTTGTTGGCCTTCCTACTGATTCCCACCCATAGGCACTTGACCTTATCATCATTAATTTCAAATTCCATGGTGTTGAGAGCTTCCATAATATACACAGCCACACCCCCACCTCTGCTACTTCACCTGTCCCTTCTGAGGATCTAGCCACCCATTTCAGCCCTCCAGTCATGTGAGCCATCCCACCATGTTTCTGTGATGGTGACCATGCCATAGCTTCCCTGCTGTAGCTTGGCTTCCAGCTATTTATCCGTGCTGCATGCATTAGTGTACATGCACTTCAGCTGGGCTGCTGATTTCACCCCTGACTCTGGCTCTCAGTCAGCCCTGCCTGCTCACAGGCTAGAATCCTTTTGTCCTTGTTAGATAGATGGAACTTATCTCACTCTGGCAAGCCAGGTGCCATAAAAGTTGCCCCATGATCAAAGAACCCAAAATTCCACTGATGGTACCAGCCCTTAAGGCATTTATTACTCATGTATTAATCAGCGATTCATTAATCATTTATTTCATCATTCATCCCTGCGAATGAAGGGACTGAGCAGAGCACCACCTGTGCTCCTGCCCCATCAACCTATTGACCCAGAGCCTTGAAATTCTTTTTAATTGCCATGGTGCCCTTCTTGTCAACCTCATCATAGCCAGCCTGGACAATCAGCAGTGAAGCAATAATCAGAAATGAAGCATTAATCAGAGGGCTGGATAAGCTCAGGGAATCTACTGGTGATTTTCTGTACTTGGGCCCCAGGCAGGCAGCAGACCTCCCTGTGGGATGGGGCCAGTTGTTATACAGGGCCCTCTGTTCCCCTCAGAATGGAGTCACCTACTAGCACTACACTTTTCTTTTTAATACAAAAGGTTGTGATCCATCTGACAGATGAAGTTTAATGGGGAGACTCGCCAGGTGGGTTGTTTTCTTTGATATCTTCTTCCTGAACCTCCAGGGCCTTGTACCTATTTTGAAGCAGCACCTGAGAAGGTGATGGAGGTCAGGAGGTAATTTTATTAACTCCCTGGGTGGGGACCTGTTTCCAGTCCTCCACATCTGCTAGGTCTTCTACTGCATGATGATTAGAGGCGTGAAGCTTATTTGAATCCTGGTGAGCTTTTCTCAGGGATGGAAGGGTGTAACTCTACCAGCCTATTTCCCTTTCACTTTCCCTAATACTCCTTAATCTTTCTACTTCTTCCTTAAGATCTGCCACCAGACAGAGCAGATTGTTTACCTGCTTGCAGCATGTGTAGGTGTCTTTTCCTCTGGTACTACCACCAGGCTCAGGAACATTCTGTTTGTGTTAGCACACTTTTACTAGCAATGGCTTTTGATTGTTTGAAAACCATTGCTAGGAAAAAAAAAAGTAAAAAAATGACGCAACATAATCCACTATCAGGAATGTGGCTGCAACCCTGCCTGCTCGCCCTGCCTGCTCGAACTGCCATGTAAGCTGCTGTGCCATGCCTTCGTATGCATGTCACACCCCTATTCGTCATGTTCCAGGTCACTCACACTCCCCATGACCTTTTCTGAATTGTCTGTAATGGCCTCAAGATGGCCCTTCCCTTTACCTGAATGGCTGACAAGAGGACCTCCTTTTCTTGATTCTGCAGCTGCTGGGAGCTTGGGGGCATTATCCTTGAATATCAACAAGATCTCACAGACCTGCCTTCTTTCCAGGGCTTCATCCCATTAAATTTTCCAGGCAGAAAATGTTGAAGCTTTGTTTCCTGAGGTCCAGGATTGTGGTCCTACTTTTGCTTTGCTATCTTCTTTTAAATACTGAGCTCTGCTACATCATCCTAGCTGTAGTCACAGGTCATGCTAACTTTCACATCTCTGACCATTTCTTCCTTGTTCAGGGTCTAGCCATAATTGTTGTACTGGATTGCCAAGCAAATTGTATTCTATTTACCATCTGTATGGCAGGTGTCTTCTGTTAAGTGGGCAGTTTTCCTTATCTCTTCCACAACCACTCCTCTCTTCAGGGAGACATCTGCTGATAACAGGCTATTGAATGTCACTGATAAGAGCTACAGCATCCCACTGTAAGATGCTCCACCCAGAGGGAGGAGCCAAGCATTCTTACCCAGATATAATCTTGAGATTCTGGAATACCAGCTGGGCTTCTCCATTGGATTTCCCAGAGGAGCAGCTGCCTCTTCCACTGGATCTTCAGAGGAAGACTACACCCTTTCTACAGGATCCCTGCTCCAACAGAACCACACCTGACACTCCAGGAGGACTGCAGCCACAATTCCAGTTGGACTGCTACCAACACCCCGACCAAAAGGTGTCAGGTTGTATTCTGACTCTGTTAGTGTTGTTTTGGTTTACTGTGTTGTTTATTTTATCTTTTTATTTTCTTCCCTAATAAAGAACTGTTATTCCTGCTCCCAAATTTTTGCCTGAGAGCCCTTTAATTTCAAATTTATAACAATTTGGAGGGAGGGGGTTTACATTTTTCCATTTCCGGGGAGGCTCCTGCCTTCCTTATCAGACAACTGTCTTCCAAACTAAGACACTTGTCTATGTGTAAGCAACTCTGTAAAGTGGTTTCAAGTCAGTGTGTGGTATCAGCTCAAGAAATCAGAGTCCAGACCTATCCTTTCACTGCTAGGTGTCCTAATTACTAAGAAGCATATTCTATCCCCCAACTTCATTGAAGCAAGAGAGGCAGCAAGGCAAACATTCAGTTTGTCTCTAATATAGTTTTCATTTAAGGAGTATCTTTCTGCGACATGGGAACTGTGTAAAACCATTTAGAATGAAAAAAGTCTTGAAAACACTTGTGCTGCTTTCTAAGAGTTTTCTGCTATAAACTATGTGCTGGCTCTAGCCAAAATGCTCATATTAAACTGCATATAGTCTAAATGGAACTTCTTCCATTAAAATATTTTATACTCCTGCTAGCAGGTACCTCAGGTTTTCCAGAACCACAGCTATGGGAAGAAGCAAGCTAATAGGATCTTCCAAATCCTACTGTGTGTTTTATTTTCATTCAGTCCAGAAGGAAGTCACACTCATCTCCTTAGCCATCCAGCACACTATTTCTAGGGACAGTATTCAGCAAATCTTTAATATATAATTTGTCTATGGAGTTTGACAGTCTGGTATTATTATTAGTCTAGCATGGAACCAGAAGTACCTTGACTACTTTCCTTGATTACATATATGAATAAAAGTGTCTTTCTTGTCTACTCGCTTAACTTAATGTTTTTGAACATATCCTGAGCACCCTCTTGACCCTTAATATCATAGCACAGGTGAGGAAGAAGCTTTCTGTTCACCAAGTCAGTCAAGAGCAGACTGAAAGAATGCTGACATCTGAATTCGGGTTCTTGCTCCTCCAATAATTGCCTATGGCAGTCTAAACACCCGGAGGAATAAATGAAGAGTTTAGAAATCACTGCCTCAAAATTCAGATAATATTGGTCTTTTATTTGGTTTATTTCAGTTTAGCAACACAAACTTACTGAAGACATGATTGAAGTTTGGGTTCAGTTTTCTGCTGAGAGGTCTTTTCTCTGTCATCAGAGGTGCTAGTTAGGTCAGAGAAATAAGATCATTATATATAACAAGTCACTGAATCCACTACGAATATATTATTTGATGCATTTATTTCTATTGTGAATTATTTATGCAAGAGTCCAAAAATTTTACAATGCCAATGTTATTTGAAGCCATCCACTTGTAGATTGCTATGTGAGCTAATTTCATGAGTATATTTGCATGCTATTCACCACTGGTCTTGGTGATTGCTAAAATACTGTATCTGCCAGTTCGTGATTACCTTTCTGAGAACAAAACACCCCAAACATTTCCCAAAAAAATAAAAATGAAGAGTTTCCAAAGCTACTCTGATCTACTAAGCACAGTAAAAAGTTTTGACACTGTGGGAGAAATTTTTGGAGTTGAGTAGTAACTGCAATTGCTAATGTTCATTAAACATGTTGAATGAATAAGAAAAGATATTGCTGAAAGGTCTACAGTTGTCAAAACATTCCTAAATTCTGAATAATCACCAGAATAAATGTGTGTCTTTACATCATCACTATTTTCCCCATATTAATTTGTTTTAGGAACTGTATCAGTGGTGAACTGTACTGATGCAGTGCTTAATACTAGGTTATGATTGAATCAGGTTTAGTAAGAGATTTAATGAGGAAGATGGCTTAAAAAAAATCTCTTAAGAACTAAATTCATATTAACAAAAACTTCTTACAGGAGGCAGGATTATGATTACCCAAATCTAAATTAAAACTTGGAGTCCCTTTCCATACCAGTACCAATGTTTTTAATTTATTTCTTATGAAGGATTATGTCAGATATCAAATAAAATTAGATTAGACACATTATTAGACACATAGATATAGGATGATAATAACTTCAGTAAAAATCATCTTCAACACAAAAATCCTCTGGGACAAATGAGAGTGGTGGGGCTGTCCATGGCAGGGATTGGCAGCTGGATTTATCCCACTGCCCCAACAAGGAGCAGGGCAGGCAGGAGCACTGGGGCTTGCAGTGATGCTGTAGAGTTGTTTAAATGCTGTACGTTTCCACGGTACAGATCTACATCCATGGGATGTAGATCTGGGGCAAATACAGGGAACTGGGTGCACAGCACAAGAGACTTGAGACTGGCAGAGGAGATTCAGGTTTACTGTGAAGAGCTCTGGAGGCCAGGTGGGCTGAGGAAATGATGGTCATCTCGTACAAGAAAATACTCTGCTGAAGGGTCTGCATGTTTTCTCTTCAGAGACTCCTCTTAAAGGCTTTTTTAATGAGTCATAAGGCAGTTCCTCTCCAGATACTAAATACAAAGTGCCAGAGCTGGGAAAAAAAAAGTCAAACAATGTCCTTTTACTTTACTTCAGCAGATTTTTCTTGTTTTGGTTTTTTTCAGGTGTGAAAATAAAGCCCATATGCTGACATTTTTATGACACTGCTTTCCTATAATAAGTAAAAAGTCACATTAATACAATAATTTCATTTTCCAGTTCACTGGCCCGTAAAGAGGCTTATTACAATTGGGTATTTAATACAAATACAGAATAGTATTTACTTTGATATATTTTAATTCTATCAAGAGTTGTGGTGACACTTTAACAATAAAAAGTACCAAATGGGTTGTTTAGACCATTCATTTCCCTTCCAGATCAGCATTAAAATCCAGCTGAGGGAAAAACACATAATATTTAAAAGTATTTTTCCAGGATCTGAAGCAAAATAATGTACAGAAATTTGGAAAACCCTTGCTCCTTGGGAAGCATAGGATATATCATTGTTTCTGGATATAGATGCTAAGTGGCCACACAGGGCTGGCAGGGGCCCTTCTGCAGTTCAGCTTTGGGAGCTTCTCTGCTCTGCCCACACTGAGCTACATCTGCCCCGGGACCAGCAGAACAGTCACTGATGTGACCTTCGCCCTCCCCCTGCTGTCCCCAGACATTCCAGCCCCTCCTGACCTGCCCCCCTCCCTCCCCCTGGCTATCCTTTTAGCAAAATTGGAGCAATTACAGTAGTCAGAACAAGCAAAAGGACAGGAGACAATACAATTTTTATAGAACAAGTAGGTCAGAAATCCTGGACTCTTACATGTTGAGTGATACATGGAAGCTCTTGTGCATTACTGCACATGTGGTCCATTTGTTCTCCCCTGCTCCCCAGGTGTTTAACTCTCTTTGAACCCAAATATTTCTCTTAAACTGTGTGAAAGTAACACTTTTCACAGCTAAGTATGAAATGCAAGTGTTTCCAAACTCATTGCCATGCCAGCTTTTGAAACTGTAAAGCCCTAAGACAAGTCATTTGGTAATTTTTGCTTTTCCCTTTCTCAGAGGCTCATACAATTTTTTGACTATTAGCAGCCATTACACTGGGAGAATGAGAAATATTCCTGCCTTAACTGCCTTTGGAAGCTAGTCCTCATTTTTGAATCTGAAGGAAGAGAAACTTGGAGGTGGTGAGAGGCTATGGTTTTGAACCATGTAAGGACCTAAGGAATCAAAACCACTCTTCTGTAATGTTGATCAACCACTCTAACAAAGTGATGGGTGTTTTATGGAAGGGATGACCCTGCTGTTTGTGAGGGGCTTGTGTTGCTGGGGAAGGGCACAGTACATAGTAAGCATCTAGCAGAATGGTTTCCTTTGGGGAAACGTAAGCTGAAGAATGTCTTGATCCCTCCTCAGGATGTGACAGATGGGACTAAAACCTCTGCACACCAATAATGATATTTGTGCTCAGACACATAAATCTCAAGTTATGAGTTAACAACTTCAAAAGACAGATAGATGTTCTTGAGAGATGTACTCTGTGCAAAAGGTAGGGTGAAACAAAGAAACTTCTATGCCATATCTGAGGGGGCTCCTATTTTGACTCTGAAGAAAGAATTTTTTATTATCTCATTTTAATGATTTTTTCTTAAGAGCTTCTGCTGCTGATGTTATGAAGCAATACATCTGGCTTTACAGAAATAAGCCTATTCTGTTTCATATAATGTATTCAACATTTGTCATATAAGCCAGGCTGCAGGAATGGTAAATTTTTACCTTATATTTTAGAAATTTATTTAACCTGCTAGTAGTTTAGATTAATTTGTTTGCTTTGGATTCATGTTTGTTTTGCAATAGGTAAGTTGTAAGTCCAAAAAGGAATCAGATCACATGATTGAAGCATGAATGATCATTTTTCCTGGGGTAATAGACTTCTCTTGGTGAAAAAAATTGTGGATTATTATTAGTTCATATGGCAGAAAATTTCAAATGAGAGAAAATAAAAATACCTTCAAAAAAGACTATAACTATACTTGGTTCTACAGTGCAAAAATCTGAAATCTGACTTGTCAGAAGATGTTCCAGCACAATAAGTAATGTGGGTATTTTTCAACAGGATAAAGCTAACATAACTTTTTTCCAAGTATTGAAAACTTTTAAACATGGCTCCAATACTCAGCAGAGCCAGGCAGAACTGCAGTAACATATAAAACTTCTATGGCATTCTGTAGGAAGGAAGAAGAGAAAGACACATGGATGATTTTCACAAAATCATGTAAAATTGCTTCTTTATTTGCCTACTTGCTTTTTATCCTTCTTATCTTTCAAAACTGTATCAGGTATGACCCACAGAGAAAGAAACTCGCCACATGTGTGGTGCCTCAGTCATACCTTTTCAGTCAGGAGATGTCCTTGCCTTCTCTTCCTAGCACTACACCTGGTCCTTCATCTTGCACAGTCAACCCTCATTCCTCCTATTGGCAACAGGATCCTTTGATAAGGAGGATGCCCTGCCCCTCCTTATCCATTCCAGAACCATTCAGGTTGTAAAAGGATGATCCTTTTCTTAAATCAGACATACTTTCTTTTCCCTGAACCTCCCCAAAACAATAAGTAAGCAAAAAGCTGTGATGTTTCACTTTGGACACAAAACCAAGCAAACAAGTACACAAAAAAAAAAAAAAAAAAAGGCAAACAAAGAAAAGAAGTTATTTTCCTGTGCCTTGTCAAGTTGGTTCTCAATTGTTCTGTTACTTTTTTTTAGGGGTAGGTTTTTATTTTAGATTTCTATCATTTTCATCTGATAGTGACACAATTAGGTGGCTGTTCTTCATTTGAAAAGACTAGGATTTTCAATGTTTTCTTATTTGAATCTGATTGTAATTAGCAAATTTACTCTTTTTATACCACCTTTCATCTCTCTAAATCTATCTAAGCCATGAAAGAATAGAATTTAATCCTCAAAGTATACAATGATTCTCCTGGAAAAAAATCCAACCAGTGAACTAAAAGAAGAAGAAAAAAGGGGAAAAATTTAGTGCAAAAATCTACAAGGATATTAAAAATATTTAGAGTGCTCTTTGTTTTTGTTAATGCCTATTGATGCATTTGTGGAGTGGGATGCCTTTATTGCTTTATTTTCAGCCCTGGCATCGGTTCTATTCTCACTAAGCAGGTAACTTTCTATCACCTCCAGTGAATTGAAAAGTAAAAGCACCCTTGCCTGTCATTTCTCACAGAAAGAGATACACTTGACCTGCTTCCACCTGTGTCTCCTGTCAATCACAGCATTTACAAGACAACTTGCTTTTCATCTTGGTGAAATATTCTAGTCATGCCACACACAGGAAACTATTGATATTTGCATTGGTCATCAGGTGGAGTTTGTCCCATGATGTCGCTCTCCCAGCTAAACCATATTTTCCAGAAGTATGAAAAAAACCAAACCAAACAAATGTCCTATCCCTCCTGTTTCTGTGGAATATCTCTCCTCCTTAGTTGCTGAATGTTGCACTGAGAAGACACGTGTTTCACCTAATACAATGAGATATCTAGACACATAGCCATCCCTTATTGAAGTGTGTAGCGATGTTCTTGGTCATATTTATCCAAAACTTCACATATTTTTTCAGGCTGTGTAGCTGACATTGTACAAGTAATTATGTGAATCTCCAGTTTAAGCTAAGAACCTAGGTTAAGTAGCCTAGAAGGATCTGCTTTTCAAAAGGTTGGTGCCTTCAAAAGTTCTGAACTGAGTGTTTGAAGTTAGCTATTAAAAAATGCATGAGACAAAAAGTCCTCTGAAAATCTGAAGAATATCAGTCTGTGTTTACAGACCATATTCCAGAATTTCAAAAGGGAAAAGGAAGATTAGGTGTTCTAGGAACTACTCTTCCATGTTTCAATGCTGCGTTTTCATTATCTTGAAGTACAGACATGCAAGATAAGCGTGTCTGGCCTAATGTGGTTTTGGAAGAGTGAAAAGTCCCAGTGGAGCAACAGTTCAGTGCAGATACTGTTGCTTGCTTCTCAAATTCCTGGATTATGCTACTTCTAGTTGTTACACATATGTGGATCAGAGATCAGAGCTTAACCATTGTGAAAAGCTATTTTACATCCATATAAAAGACCTTATTTCACAAATGAACAAGCCAAAGGTTTAGCTTATTTGAATATCTGAATGAGATCCAAAACAGATTTAATTGAATATTCATTTCACGCAGCTTTAGCCAACTAAGTTGCTTAAATGAATTGATCCCATGAATAACACTCTATGTATATGGATACTTAATGACTACACTGACAGAAGCCTTCACCAGTGTCCTGCTTAAAGTGGCAACAGAGTGATGAAAGACTAATTTGTACCCTAACATGCAACAGTTTTACAGTACAGTATGAGGGTTGTGGAAGTAACACATGAAACTTATCTTTTACTAGCTGTCAGCCTCTCTTCTGTGTCTACTGAGGCACCAAGCTGCTGCCATGCCCATATTGCATGCCATATAGAGTCACTTTTTTGTCAGGGGCACTCTTAACTTTCTCAGTGGGATTTAAAAATGGTTTCTCATTCCCTTACTGTCAGCATACTTCTGAGCTCCCTTCATCCAGGTGTTTGCAGTCCCCACCATGGAGCAGTGCAGCAATGTCCCAGCTGAAGAGGAATTTGCAAGGGAATGCATGAAAATGCATTTCTGAAGTTCTCTGCTATTATGACTTTTGGGCATTTTCTTCTGTTTCTTTGGGTTAATTACTTTTCTCAGATGACTGAGATGAAATGAGACTAAATGAAGACCTTAATCATTGTCAGACTTATGAGAGTAAAGGAAGGAGATGTGCTTCATAGTGGTGCTGTTCTCCTTTCCATATGATTCTCATGTTTTCATGCCTGCTACAAAATCTACATGGCATAAGAGACAATTTACTTTCAAAAGAGTGTCAAAACCCAAATATTTCTCATTGACCTATGTAGTTTGTTAACCTTGGCCAGCTGCCAGACAGTGACCTAGCTGCTCTGTCACTGCTACTCCTCCAGTAGGGCAGAGAAAGAAAATAAGATGAAAAAGCTCATGAAGCAAGATAAATACAAGAAGACTACTTGCCAGTAACCACTGCAGGAAAAAGAAATTCAACATGTGGAAAATTAATTTAATTTATTGCTAATTAAAATAGTTTTGGATAGTGAGAAACTAAGACAAATTTAAAAAGCCCTCTGCACATACTTCCCCTGGCTTTTCTTCCTCAGGCTCAACTTTACTCTCTCACTCACATCTTGTCTTCCTCTTGTCCAACCCTGAGAGGCCAGGAAGATGGGGAATGGAGTTTTGGAGTCAGTACATAATCTGTCTTCTCTGCAGCTACTTCCTCATCACACATTTCTCCTGTTCCAGCATGGGTTCTCCACAGGGTGCATTTTCTTCTGGAAAAATGTACCTGCTCCAGTGTGGAGTACCCCACGGGCTACAGGGTACATATTTGCTCCAGAATGGAGCAGTGCTGCTGTGGAATCTCTGCTTTGAGACCTGGAGAGAAGGACCTCTTCCTCTCGCTCCTTCTTCACCTTGTTGTTTACAGGGCTGATCAGCATGCATTTGTTTTTTTTCCTCCTTCCTCACTTTGATGGCTTTGATGGCTTTGATGGCTTTGATGGCTTTGAAGGGTATTTTGCTCTTTCTTAAACATATTTTCACAAAAGTGCTGCTTCCCCATGCTATGAGGCCGATGGCCTCAGCTGTGTCTTGCCTGGGTTCTCTTTGGAGCTTTCTGGAACAGGTTGTGTCTGGCACAGGGTGGTCCTTGTCCTCTTGTCAGAGACAGCATCCCTGCAGTCCCTCGCTACCAGCACCTGGACACAGACACGCATCATGTTGACTAATGTTCTGTCAGTTGTGTGCTGTCCTGCTTTCAGCAGATGTAACAGCAGTCTCTGTTTGGGAGAATGTTGATATACTCCAGGAGACTGTCTTTCTCAAACACAGGAACATGCTTGTGACCACTCAGAAATGCGAGCTGCAAAAATAGAGATATTTTTGATAGAATTGTTTTAAGAATCAACAGGTGAATGTGAAGGGAAATAGACATATAAACAGAACATAAACCCTGGAAAAATGTGGCTAAAGGAGTCTGAGGTTCATACATTTCATAGATGTAGAAAGAATCAGTAGCATGAGCAAAAACTTTTGTAGTCTGATAGAGGTTCAGAATTACAAACAACTCCTGTGTATCCTTTTTTTTGTTTGTTTGTTTCTCCTGTTCAGTTTTTTGCATTTACTGTAATATAAAACTCCTGATTTAAATATAGGTGTCTGTATTTTCAGTTTCTCTTTTAACCTCATTTCTTTTTAGTTCCTTGACAGTAATACTGCTCCTTTGTAAATTCATGCTGACTATTCCCATCCACTTTCTTATCCTTCATGTGTCAAGAAAAGATTCTCAGGACTACTTGCCCCTTCATTTTCTCAGGAGCCAGTGTGAAGTTGACCAGTCTGTTGGTCTCTTTTACTTCCTGATGGCATGACTTCATCTGCTGGATTCCCACAGTATGAGGAAGAAAAAAGCTGGTCCTATTGTACACTCCACTGGTGAAAAAAATAAAAAATTTTGGTTCGTCTAACTGGCTCATGAAGTGGACCCATTTCTACAGGTGAGTACAGTTTGGGGCAAGTACATTCAGAAAGAAATCAGTCATGATGATCCTTCTTTTTCCATTAAGAAACATTAGAAATTAGAGTCTAGAGTTTTTTTTCTAGCTACCTGTTTCATACTCCACCTTCCTTGTTGCTGCCTATTGTGTCCAAGCTGGAGGTTACCACTCAGCAGTTGGAACTTGACAGCTCTCAGCTCTATGGGACATAAGTTCATGCATAAACTGCTTTGGTTAAGGTAAGGACTTTCTAAAACAGGTGTTTCATGCAGCAAGTCTCTTCTCTCCCTAGAAACAGCCTGCTTGTGTGTTCTTCCATTCCTTTTCCTGAAATCACAAGAGATAGACACTTATTTATCTCCTTTGAAAAAAAAAGAAATAAAGACAGAGACAGAAAAGAAGCATTATCAATGTATACATTTGGTGCACAAAATTAAGACCATGCTAGGAATGCTACACCCTACAAAATCTGGAAAACACCAGATCCATGCTGCTCTAGGAATTTGTTTGTCAGAAGCATTCAACAGTGAAAGGAAACAGTGCAGATGTTTTAATTAAGTGGCATAAGATTTCAGTTTGCATTAGTCTTGATTTTAGCCTCTGGACATGGCTTTAAATCAGGAAAATACAAAAACCTATGGGTCTTCAACTACAGCAAAAAATACACCTCCAAGGAAATTGCTTTCAATTTTCCCTCTCATCTGCACAGGCACAAAGCCAGACAATGTCCAAAGAGCCATTGAAAAACTGCCTTTAAACCACCAATTTTTACGGAAACCAAATAGCTAATGAGAACATGAACAGAAACACAAAAGGGAATGGAAGGGCTGAAGCATACTCCATTACCTCATCCTCATGAGACATGAAACAATTTTTTTTCAATCATAAGAATCTCTCCCAGTAGAAAAATATTTGAAAGTTACAATATTTACTATCTATCTGAACCTCTATCAGACAATATTTACTTTCTATTTACTCTAGAAAGTAAAATAAAAACTTCTGGGCAGATGAGAAATTGAAAATTAGAAAAATTAATTCAGTTCTTTTCTTAAAAATACCGAATCATTTCTGCAAGAAATGTATGTAGAATTGCTAATACTGGACTAATTTTCAGAGGTAAGAGTAAGGATAGTATATAATCTGCTTTATGTTATCTGGTTCCACTAACCTCACTTCACAATTGAATCATTACGGAAAACATAAATGCCTTCTGAGAAGGAAAATTTAGTCAAGGTTTTGACAAGATAAGAAATTTTCCTTTGTAAAGAAAATGTCTCTCAGAACCAAGGAGAAAGGATAAAATAAAGGTTCTAATTAAAAATGATGCTGCTAAAATTTCCTGTTTAAACAGGTCAAACACCCAAAAAGAAAATGAATGACACAACTTTTCTGAAAAGCTAAAATAAACAGAACATCTTTGAGTACAAATTTTGAGAACAACCATACTGTGTTCATGCATATACAATAAATACAGATTTGTGGAGGCATACATGCAGGCATATATGACTGAAGGTAGTCAACACTCATTTCTTGAGAAACAGAAATGTGTGTTAAATAAAAAATTCTTCTGTTTGGCTTCTTAAGTTTTGAAATTCAAAAACTGAAAATGACATTGAGTGAGATAAGAAACTTGACCTTAGAGAACTTCCAGTTCATCTCAAAAATCTGGATTTTATGTTTTGTATATGAATGGTTACAGTTGGAAGAGACCCATGGACATCACCAGGTCCAACTCCACTGCTCGTATAGGATTTACATGTTGCCCAGAGAGGTGGTAGAATTGCTATCCTTGGAGATACTCAACTGGAAACAGTCCTGTGCCGGGGCTCAGTCAATCAAACCATGAAAAATTATTATCTGACAATCAGACAGAATTACCTGTTTCATTTTTTTCCCCTTTGCCACTGGTCCTGTCCCTGGACACCACTGAGAAGAGCCTGACTCCATCACCTTTGCCTCCCTCCCATCAGGTATGTATTTATAGTAGTCAGATTCTTCAGGATTTTCAATTCTCCAGACTGAACAGTCTCAGGTCTCTCAGCTTGTCCTCATAGGAGAGGTGCTCCTGTGCTCCCATGCATCATCTGTGTGGTCCCTTGCTGGGCTCTCAGTGTGTCCATGTGTCATCTGCACAAGGGAGCCCAGAAGGGAACAGAGTACTCCGGAGGGTAAGGATCCCCTCCCTTGACTTGATGGTAAGCCTTTGCCTAATGCTTCTCAGGATACTATTAGCATTTCTTGTGATAAGGGCCCATTTCTGGCTCCTATTCAAGCCAGGAACCCCAAGGCCTTTTATGTAAATCTACTTTTGAAAAGAGTAGCTGAGATCATTCCTTCTCAAGTGCAAGTCTCAGCAGTTCCCCTTGTTGAACTTCATGTGGGTCTTGTTAGCTGTCACCAGTACCCCCGGGTCCCTTTCCAGCCACACCGTCCCCAACCTATATCGTTGCAGGGGGTTATTGTGGCCAAAATGCAGGACTCAGCACTTGGATTTATTAAACTTCCTCCCATTGGACTCTGCCCATCCATCCAACCATTCCAGGTCTCTCTGCAGAGCCCTCCTACCCTCCAACAGATCAACACACGTCCCAAGCTTGGTGTCATCTGCAAATTTACTAATGAAGGACTCAATCCCCTCATCCATGTCATCAATAGAGATATTGAACAGAACTGGCTGGGACAGTCTGTGCTGGGGCACAGACCCCTGAGGGACACCACTGCTGACTGGCCCCAGCTGGATGTGGCACCGTTCACCTCCACCCTCTGGGCCCGGCCATCCAGCCAGTTCCTAACCCAGCACAGAGTGCTCCTGTCCAAGCCGTGGGCTGCCAGCTTGTCCAGGAGTGTGCTGTGGGAGACGGTGTCAAAGGCCTTGCTGAAGTCCAAACAGACAACATCCACAGCCTTTCCTGCATCCACCAGGTGGGTCACTTGGTCATAAAAAGGGACCAGGTTGGTCAAACACAACCTACCCCTCCTAAAGCCGTGCTGGCTGGGTCTGATACCCTGGCCACATAAACTGTTCCATTATGTATATAAAACATGGAAGAGGCTGAGAAACCTGTCATGATTCTATAATGAGTGAAACCTTGTTTTTATGAGAGCCTTCAGCTCTGTCATGGAGAATAGGTACACCACATGGTTCAGATGTAGTCTCTTCAAATTTTCCTGACTCGTGGGAATCTCTAAGTTATTCAGCAGTCATTGTATACAACTTAGAGAACAGAACATACTCGGGTTTTGCTTCATAATAAATGTTCTGATATTGCTTTCCTCTTGGAAAAAGTTTTTTTTTTTCTGTATGTTCATGCATGTCAATGGAAAAAAGCTTTCATCATATTTTTGAAACCACTCCATTCTACGTATTTCCATAATGCCATCAAGTTATCTAGTTCAAAGCTTTTCCTCTAGCTTCCTTCTCTGCCAGATACTGAAAACTACTAATTACTAGTACTGGGAGGAAAAAAATTTACTATCTCTTTTTTTTTTTTTTTTACTTACCTTTCTTGTCTCCTCCCTTTGATAGAATAACTTGCTTCAATAATAGTTTTAGTATCCTATTACATTGATGAAGGAAGGAAGGAAGAATTTTGTGCAGTTTATGTTGACATTAAATTTCATTGCCTCTCTATTTTTCAAGGATTCATCTGAGCTTGTTGATTCTGAATTTATGTTATTTGATTCTGTAGCATCCCATGAAATAATAATTTTTTGTATTTTATAGTGATGGATGCAGGTGTGTGCTTATTGGCAAGTAAAATCTTTGCCCAAAGGAAATTTCTGTCAAAATAGCCAAAGCATATTGATATTAATCTCCATCTTATAGCTATTAAAAGGAGAGCAAGGTCAAAATATAAATCATACTGGAGTGATACCAGCAACTACCTAGAGTGGATGCCATCAACAGAATTTATTACATACATCTTTCTCTCTTCTTTTGCAAAGAAAAACAGAACAGAACAAAACAAAACAAAACAACCAAAAATGCAAGCGTGTAATTAACTCTGTGTTTCTTCTGTGAGCAAATTCACTTGAAAGTCTTGTAACGTGACTAAGTTTTAACATTCCATTTGATGAAACAATCCCAAAAGCCTGTAATACAAAAGCCCATCTAACTAATTTCCTGTAATATCTTGTGTAGACCATATATGTATATAAATTAACACAACTTTCAGCAGGTAATTAGCCTTTTCGCCCTTTCAGAATTTACTCCTAGCAATTCTGAAATTAACACAATCAAAGAAAATGTTATTTACTTGTTTAAAAGAACAATTTTGTAGTCAGGCAAAGGAGTATGTCCAGCTCATAAGGTCCTCAGAAGACATTGTCAAGAAACAGTAATGTAACAGAACACTTTGAGGGAATAAATTAACACCATTTCTAAATCCATTCTATCTCCATGATTTTCAGTTTGAGCACTGTTAATTTTAAGAGATGAAAAATCCTTCCTGTGCACAGAGCCCTGATGTTAATTTTCCATTAATTCTAAAGAGCACATGTGTTAAATGAGTCAGACATAACAAGTCTACACAAACTTTTTCACACATCTTTAAATAATTACCAAACATCAGATATTTACCAAACATCTTGCATTTGGTATATCAGTTGATATTACTTAGCTAAAATCCTATTAGTAAGGAGATTAAGACAGGAAATGAAAATATTTTCTTGAAGACAGGATTTTTTCTTTCTTCTAGATTATTAATTTCTATCTATTTAAGAAATAAATATTAATAATTTTAAACTTATTTTTAAAAGGCTTAAAATGCATTCTCTTATCTTAAATGTAGTTGTACATGCATTTGATCTAAGAAGCAGCATGCAGGAAGGATAGTAGCTTTTTCACTTCATTGAAGAGGCTTTCCACCTTGGCTTAATTCTTCAATTAGCTAGAGAAACCAGTGCTGGTGATGCATTCATGTGAGTACCATGTGTAAGAGCAATGTCTTGACTGAAGCGCCAAAGTCCTCACCTGTGAGGTTTATTGTAGACTTTTACTCTTTCTATAGTATTTGCAAAAATTGACTTTCATTCAGTTAAAGTAGATAGTATTAATATCTTTTTTTGCAGTGTTTATCCCTTGCACCTTATCTGATTTTAGACAGTAACATTCTGTTTCCCATTTTGTAACCCCTGTGCTTGACCACAGGGTTTTCTTTCTGCTTCTTCTGCACAGGGTCTGCAATGTTTCTCTGCAATTGTGTCCCCAAGAAGATAATCTGAAATTTCTGGTCAATGTCAATAAAGTTACAACTGCCAATAAAAATCTATAGCCAAATGCTGTGGGTTAATCCTAGGCAGCAGTTAAACTACTCACAGACATTTGCTCACTTCACCCCTCAGTGGGATGGGGAGAGAATCAGATGGACAAAATTAAAAATGGGTTGAGATAAAGACATTTTCACATGCAAACTAGATGGTGCATGTGAAAACAAAGACATTAATGCACTCCTTCCCATCAGCAGGCAGATATTTAGCCCTTTCCAGGAAAGCAAGGTATCACATGAAATGGCTACTTGGGATGACGAATGCCTAACGCACAACATCCATCTTTCTTCTTGGTTTACTCCCTTTTTTATTGACAAACACAACATTATTTGGTATAGGATTTCTCTTTGGTCAGCTGTCCCAGTTGTGTTCTCTACCAACTTCTTGTGTACCCCCAGACTAATAGCTGGTGGAGCAATGACCTCAACACCCTGAACACTGCTTTGCTGTAAGTAAAGCACTGGTGTGTTATCAACACTCTTTCAGTCACAAATCTAAAGCAAAGTATCATAAAAGTTGTTATGAAGAAAACAAACTCAATACCATACAAAACAACAACAACAAAAAAAACCCAACTTCTGAAAAAATGACAACTTCTGATTTTGGATAAATATTGCCTTTTATAAAAAAGCCCTACAACCATCAAACCAAAATGAACCAAACTCAAACCACCCCAAATATTACTTGGAATATTGTTTCCCATACCTATATTAGATTTAGATAGAAGTCTGCATTTTAGCTCTTTTTTATCTTTTTTATCTAAGAGGGAGATCTACATGCTGATATGCTGCTCAGATGCCTACTTATTACATAAGACTTACTCGGCAGCCTTATTCTACAATGTGGCTGAATGTATTTCCCCCTCTAGCCTGAAGAATGTAGGTTTGGGCCTCAATCTGTCATTCCAGTTTTCTGCAAAGTGCTGTAAATTGGGTAAGAGTTCTCTAAAACTGTGGGGGACTAAACTTTAAATGAAACAATCAAAGAAAAACTATAAATAAGCATTTGATGAAAATTGAATAGGAAGTTTTTAGGGAAAAAATGGAATGAAAGACATTCAAACAGGAGGTGTGAATGTGTGAAATGCTCAAAATAGTCTTTGAGAGTGTGGACTAGAGAGGATGTTGCATCGATAAAAATTTTATGTGTGTGAAACAGAAGCATGTGGTTTTGTTGTTGCCTGTGAAAGATGATTGTTTTGCCACATCTGTATTCAGTGACATACTCAACATCAGTCACTATTTCTGGTGGTTTCACAGTGCTTAGTTTGAAGTACCACAATGCCTGAACTAGATACCTTGCAGTGGTAGTGCAAGCTGGTTGGTTTGGATTTAGTGATGATGCTGATGAGGCTTGTGAACTTGAAAATCCTACCTGGAGCTTCTAGATGATGTTTTGTTTTCTTTTACTGCATGGATTTTTTACTTGCTGTGAGTTTGTAAATTGCCTGCTACAGTAGAATGCTCAGCTTATACAACTCCCTTAGATTTAAGAGCAAAGTGGATTTTTGAAGACTGGAATTATAGAAACTCTGATGTGTTTTCAAATAATTTCTTCCAATGAAGAAAATCTTGTATTCTGTTCTCTTGTTTTTATGTATGAGAGAAGGAAAGGCATTTCCAGGCAGTTTTGACTTTAAAGATTTACATTCTATATCCAATAAGGCTGTTGAATATACAATGAAGTACTTTTATTGGCAAAGAAAGGTTGTTTGCTTGTTCCAGCTACAATAATTAAGACTTTTGCTGACAGAAGCAAGCTGAATGCATTTTGGGTTCAAAAGCATCCTATTTATAGTCTAGATGCAAAATGATCTCTATTCACTACAATGTCTCATTTGCAGGTTATCATTCTGCTTTCCTCTGAAAGCTAGTCAGCAGATGTTTCCTTCCATCTTGACTCATTGCATTAGTGATAGAAAAACATTTTGTGTATTACCATGGTACTCTTCATAAGCAGATTTGGATGACAGAACCAACTTGTTGAAAACACAGGACAGTATAAAGAGAAAATTCTCTTGAATATTGTATATAATATATTATTATATATAATATAATCTCTTGTATATCTATGATATTCAAATCCTTTAGGTTTTGAATCAAGTAACTTTCCAAACAGTTGCAGTAACACTGCATTAATAGATTCTCCTTGAGAAAAAAGGGAAAAAAATTAAAAAAAAAAAATGTAGTAAAAAAGTAAACTAAAATTAAATTTTAAAAATACAATAAAATTTTGCCACAGGTCTTTGCATTAAAATTTTCTATGACCTCACACCCCATCAGTGTTTTATTTCCCCATGCAAAGTGAAATAATGACAAAAATAGCAGTCTTTCAAACTTTTGAAATTGCTTTAAAGATATTCTTTGACAGTGAAAGTAATATTGATACCATTTGGTATCTTCTGTGGACATTTTGCCAATTTGATCCAGTGCTGTTGAAGTTTCATGATCTAAAGCTGTCATATTTCAAGGTTTCAAAATGCAAAGCTATTTCATAAAATTCAGCAATTTCATGGGCAAGACAGATTTTTTTTTTGCACGTGAAGTGTTGTGGAAGAAGAAGTGATTTATCAATGATATGTGGCTTACACATCAGCAAATTTGTTGGTTATTTTCCTCAAAATTCCAAAGTCTGTGAAAAATAATTTAACTTCATTCTGCTTAAAACTGGTTAAGGGGCGGGGGGGAAAAGGACATGTTTGCATCTGAAGTAAAAAAGACACAGCAATTTCCAGAAAGATTTTTTCCTTTTTCTTTTTTGGCCAGTGATCACTGGGGATCACTAGGTACAGATCCAGTTGTTAATGGACTGGGCACTAGTTAATGAATGATTTATTTTCATACATTCCTTATCATTACTTTTTCAGTACTTTGTTTATTCCATTACCAAATGTGAGTAGCCAAATAGATCCCTTCCGTCCCACTTCCATCTGCACAGACTGGGAAAAACAGGCAATGGGTAAATTTATAGATGGAAATCCCTTATTACCTTAGAATCAGGACTGACCCATTTAGAGAGATACTAATGAACACTAAAGATTCTGGAAATTCTGGAATTTGGTCCGAGTGATTGGATAATATAGAAAAGATGTAAATGTTATTGTGTTTGAAGGTCTGTAGCTATTGCTTTGCTTTGAGATAGGTTAATTTCACATCTCCACAGCATTTCTGAACAGTAATGATCTCGAAGTACACGACATCTTTTTTCTGTGTTAAGCATGAATTAGAACTTACTTTTGTTAAAACCCCATTAACTTAGAAGTTATTAAGCCATACACAGCCAAATATTTTTGTCAATACTCATTTTCACACTTTATTATGGTCCATGCTAGACGCACAGAACAGGAAAATCCAAAGAAGTCAATGCTGACATTAAAGGGTACCATCTAAAGCCACTCAGATAGTTAAAGAAACCCTTACATAACACAGCTCTAAACCACCTTGCACAGACTACGCAAAAAAGGTTCAAGTCAAAGGCAGCCTGCAATGCAGTAATTGTAAAATCCACAGAAGTCAGTGGAAAAACATTAATAGGCCTCTGTAAGAATACCAAGGCTTCACATTTACACTATTATCACCATCTTCAAGTGGAAATTAGGCCAAGAACAATACAAGTTCTTAGAAATCACCCTATGTGCACATCCTTCCAGCACAGAGAATTCTTTATTAACATGTACTTAATACTAATTGCTAATAGACTGTATTCCCTTACAAAGTAATCTTGGAGACAGAACCTGCCTTCTTTCCAAACAAGCAGACAGAGCAAGACTTGTTTTCTTTGAATAGATTGCCATGCCATGCCCCTTGTAGCTTGCCTCGATACATCTATAGTGTGTTTATTCATCTAAAACTTTTCCAACGTGTTTAAAAACTTTACCACAGTATTTGGATAGTAGCCTCACAGACTCACATTTGCACTCACTGCATATGCAGTGCATAACAGAAATCAGTCAAAACTCATGACAGCCTAACACAATTCCAGGGACTAAATTCTGACAACTGACTTTGGATTTATCCCAGAAGCTGCCAAATCTGCAGGGATTAAAAATTCACAATTTACCTCAAATGTGTGGATATTTTGCCCTCTTTGAGTTGCACCTATGAATGGAGAACAATCTATTTTCTCAGTGTAGTGATACATTTCTAAAGAACAAAGGGGAACTCCAGAGGCATGAAAAGTGTGGTAATTTCAATTAAACTGATGAAACTATGAGAAATTATGCCAAAGGGTTTGCCTGTGCTGGCTCAAAGCTTGCTGCTGAAGATGATATATATTTGCTAACCTACGAATGCATTTTCCACTGTCCAGCAGCTAGTTAAGAAGATTAATGACTGCTTTGTAGTTTCAATTAAACTCCTTTATCACCAAGAGGGACCAAACAAGTTTTGATTTCAAAAGTACTGCTTAAGAAAGAAGACCAGGGCTGCATAACACTGACATTTTATTAGAATTCATCTGTAACAAATGGAACTTGTGTCAGCAAAGAACTGATTTTCATACAGACTTCCTTTTGCCACCAATGTAACGAAGTAAGAAAATAAAAAGCACGCCTTTCATTCTGTAAAACATTTACGCGTACTACTAATTAGAGGTAATTGTATCTTTTTTAACAAGCCATTTTACAAGGTAATTTTTTAAAGTTTTTCAGTCTATGCATCCAAAACAAGAGCAAAGAACACAAGTTTTTATTATCTTTGTAAAGACACTCCAAGCTTGAATGGCAAAGCCACATAATGGATGGTTATAATGAGACCTGCAGCCTTCTGATATCTGTGGAGTATCAGGGCACCAAGGGAAAAAAAAAAAAGAAAAAAGAAAAAAAAAAGAAAAAAGAAAAAAACATAAAGAAAAATGGGAGAGAATAAAAGGAAACAAAAAAAGCTGTTGCTTTTTTTTTCCTTTTACATGTTCTGTGTCTTTTAAATACATACAAGTGGGTTTTGTAAGCAATTTCTTACAGATGGGTTCAAGTTATTATTGGGTGTAGAATCAATAGGGCAGTGCATAGTACAAAGGTATATATAGAAAGTGCAAATCTCCTTAGAAGGTCACTCCTTCCCCCAGCCATCTTCTCTGCTATCTAACCACTCAAATAAATTTTTAAAAAAGAGCTAAATTAAACTTTTGTATAAATCATTTTCATATATTTTGTGGTTTTTTCCCCATTGCAACTAATTACAGAATTAGACATAACTACACATACAAACGTAAATAATAGCACCGTACTGGTTATGCTGATGAAATCAATTTTAAGCTTGGAAATGTATGATGTATGTAGACAAAGATGCTCACAATTTAAATTAACTGTAGAATGCATATATTAGAATACAGAAAGTGGAATGCACATCAATGATGCTAAGAGCTATTGTAAGAAACAAAAAACCTGAAAGGACTATTTAGTTGTACAATAGTTTTTCTCACAAATTGGCTCTGCTTTTTTGTATTTCTTTTACTCCCTTAGGTTTGTTGGAGCTTGCAAGACAGCCTGCTAGGGAAAATGCACTGATCTTTGTACAGATCCAGTGTGCAGGAACCTTCCTTAGTCTATGTTTTCAAAATGACACTTTGTTTTGTATTTCTGAATTCTTATATTTGAGTTGAAGAACATGACCACACTACATAACCTGGTATTTTATTAATTATTTCAACATATAAATCAAGAAAGAAGAAGAGAAAGAAACATAGTGCACATTCTTCTCTGGTTCAGATGTAAGTTATAGAATCTCATTCTGAGGTAGCCTTCTATAATACTTCTATTCCATATATATATATATTTATATTTCTGTTTTGATTTTTTTGGTTTGGGTTTTTTTTCATTACAAAAGTGCTCAAATACAATTGCTGGAGTTTGGTCTTTCTTATTTTTACTTCTCATAGGAGTGGGAAAATTGGAAGAAGAACTAAAAATATTGAGGCCACATGGAGAAGCCACAGCAATGATCCTATTTGAAACCCCAAAGAAAGCATCCTTTGATGCTGATCTACTAACAATAGCAGAACACATGCTGACCAAGGTCAATGTAAACAGCATTCTAGAAAGAGTCTCAAAAAGTACTTTGTGCTGTTTAGAGAATTTTCCTTTTTCCTGGAATAAAATCTGTCAATCTCCAATATGTCATGTGGGCTCAGTCTTGCTAGCCTTACATGAACCTTCCCACTGAAAGCAAGGGTTTGACTTTAGCAATCTGTTGACACAAGTGAATGAGCAGGACTTGGCCCAAAATAAATCTGAAAAAAAAAAAAAAAGAAAAAAAAAAGAAAAAAGAAGATGCATAAGCACTGCTGATGTCAACTACTGCTACTGTGCTGCTACAGCTCGGCAATGACAGATAACACTATAACCAGTGACAAAGTGGGTTTGAAAAGCCAACCAGAAATAGATTTCCAATTTGTGGGCTATTCTGTTATTAGAAATATGGAAAGATAAAGGACCTTGACTACCTATATGTTTTGGGTTATCATTTATTACCATCCATACTTGATTAGAAACTGGAAATGCATATTTTTCAAAATTGTCTGGTACATGGTATTAAAATGTCTGAAAAGAACAACAGAGATATAAACAAACTAAACTAAATACAAATGAAGGCTAACTTAAAGAAATACTATTCAAAATAGGCATCAAATATAAGGCACTCTAAATGTAAAATTAAAATAAACCCCAGCATCCCCAAACAATGCTGTATGCCACAAAACGTTTGATTTCACAGAGCAATGTGTGTTTGGCTTTGCCCTGTTACATACGATAAATGTAAATTATATAGCGCACACTATAGACAGTATACTATTGAATACAATTTTAAAACATCTTAATACCTAGTATATTACAACATTCTCCCCTCCTAAAGGGATATGCACTGACCTTTCCCACATGCACACCTCCTACATTTAATAATATGATTTCTTATTGCACTATAGTGTTACAAATATTGAACTTCACTTGAAGCCTAAATCACATACTCTGTGTGCGTGTGTGCATGTGTGTGCTCTGTATGTGTGCATGTGTGTGTGTGTTCAGGTGGAAATGTGGATAGAAATATCATTTGGGATAGAGATGGCATTCAAATATCAATGATGTGCATTCCTCACTTCTCTTTGAAACAGAAGTTTATGGACCTTAAAAATGCAGAGATGATCAAATTGCAGTCTGATATAATTGTCGTATGTGGAAAAACTTTCCCAATGCTTTCATAAATCCAGGTATGTAAGGACTGATATGTTTATGTGCATGTGTGTGAATCTGTATCTGAATCCATCTGTATTCTCTGCAACTATATGGAGAGTCAAAAAAGGGTAGACAGTAATACATATATATATATATAAAAGAGAGAGGGTGTGAGTGTGCATGTGCATATGTGTGCGTGTGTGTGTATGTGCTAGCAGCATCTTTATACTTTGCGCCTCCCTGTTGATTCCAAAATAAACCAAAAGCCCCATTTTGATTTAACTGATTACAATGAATATTTTCTTAAAGGAAAAAAAAAACTCAAATAAAACTACAAAATTCATATCTAACAAGACTGTGGTACTGTAGGACTGCACAAAAATGTGCAAATTTTCAAAGTATCTAACATTTCTACAGCACAATATTACAGATAACAGTTCTACAGCTTAAAAAAAAAAATCTACATTTTTAAACAAAAATATTAACAGTTATGCAACCTTCTCTTTAATTCACTTCATCGAATGATAAACTCTTGTTAAAAAAAGGAAAAAGTTTACACAGTTAAAAATGAAGCACAGGTCAGCAGTATCTTTACAATACTAAAAAACTAAATCAAGGACTTTCTTTTTAAACATTCCCACATTTTCCCTTAAGTGTTATGATGAGCAGGATGATGGGAAACAGTGATGTTGAAGTAAAGAGTCCGCTTTGAGAAGCCAGAATCCAACCTTGCAACAAACATCTTGCACTGAACTGCAGTTCTCAAAACTCCTCTTTGCAAAATCGTGTAATCCTGAATAAGATGATCACTCTTTCTGATTAAGTTTCCTCTTCCCTTTAACTTCAACCAATGTCGAACCCTTGAGGTATCTGTAAATGAGATCCTTCAGACGCCTCAGTGGTCAGGATTCTTTTATTATGGTTAGGTTATTAAACTGTGAATTCTTGGTCCACATGGAATACTTCTTGTTGGGTGGGGTTTTTTTTTTTTGTTGGTTTTTTGTTTTATATATCCCCAATATTTTGTTCATTTGTTTCTTTTTTTATTATTTTTTATTTTATATATCCCCAATAATTGCTCCTTAGCTAAGAGTTAAGAAGTACTTCTAAAGCACATTGTATGGCTCAGAAGCGGCTCTCTGGATCTTAAAGGGCCTGCAATAAAAATCCACAATGGGTTTTTATGTTGCATAGTGATCAAAGCTGCCCAGATACTCCAGTGCGGCTCGATAGCAGAACTGGTATTGATCCTAGAGAAAGAAAAATAGAAAACAAATGCATCAAAAAGTCAGTTTGTTGGTTGGTTTCTAGTTTCTTTCAAGTAAATAGTGAATATTTTGTATCTACAAACAAATATACTGCAGAGGCATCTGCAGTTCAGCAATATTCACTTGCTGACACCAACAGAAAGCCACCCTGAGTTACAACAGATGAAGATAGACAGTCATTTAATGCAACAACATTTTCCACAGAATGGAGCTTCTTTTTGTGCAGAGACTATATACCCACCTACTGACAGTCTGTTATTCTGGATTAAAACAATATCAGCATAAAGCTTTCTTCTGATAGGAACATGCTAGGATGCTTTCCCTGCATGTATTTGAAACTAAGTAGCAAAATAAACAATGAATTCTACAGCTAATGCAACACACTAAGTAAAAAGGTCCATCACAACTTGAATTTGGAATTTTGTATGAAAAACCATCAGGTTAAAAATCATGTAAAGCAAGCAAAGGGAATTCCAGCCTTTCGGTAAGATAGGCTTTGATGAAGATGTGAAGATACCTTGGCCTGTGGCAAGAAAAGGACCTAAGGAGAAATCTAGAGCTAAAGGACCTTATTCATATAAATCAGACTTCATTTCAACCTATACCTTGGAGCAGAAAGAAGTTTAGTGTGCTGAGAAATTTTCTTATACCTCAGATGAATCCAACATTTGTAAATTTGTGTTATTCTCACCTCCATAAAGCAGTCCTTTTGCACATTTATGTTTTGTTGCACACTTACATTAAAATGGCACATGTACATATTTATTTCCAACTGCCATTCTTGGTTTAAATGGTAAAAAGTAGAAAATTAAAAAAAAAAACAAACATAAAAGAAATTTCTCAAAAATACCAGGGATGTCTGTTTATTTTTCTGATAGTGCTGTGTGGTAACTGCACAGGTTGCAGTTGTTAAGATCACAATTAAAATTCTTTAGGCCAGGAAACTAATCAGGTATTTGCTTCACTGAGGTAGTATGATTACTCATAGTTCATTTCTGTTAGTTGGAATAGTTAGAACAGTGGCAGAATACATTACACATATGCAATTTTAAGTGTGCGTGTGGTCCACATGGAAGTGCTTTGTTTAATAAGGATTAGATTTCCTGGCAGTTTGTAACACTGAATGAGAGATTTGTTTGCCACAGAATCCTGGAAGAAATGCCTACAGAACACCTCTGCTTTCAGCAGTGGGGATGCAGGGTAGCATACAGAAATAAGTCAAAACAGGAGGAGGGAGCATATATTGCAGAATTGAACTCTGCATTTGTCAGGTAGGCTCAAAGAAGCATAGTTTTCTGTATACTTTAGCTATTTTTTGCAGCCAAAATGACAGAAAGAAGTAATTTTTCATTTTGCTTATCCAGAAGAATGATGGTAATAGAAAATAAATGGAATTAACTCTTCAGTATGGTCACAGTGATTTACTTGGCTAACTGACAAGATTAAAAATAAATATTTGTATTTTTCATATAAGCTTTTATGAAGTTGTCTTAGAAGTAAAACTACCCAGCTTCTATGGAACCAGTTTAATTTTCTTGTGGAAAATGGCAAACTCTGGAGAACCATCTTAAATTTCACAGACTTAATTTAGAGGCCAGTGTCAATCAAATTATTCTAAATACATGTGTGATCGAAAATGTTTCCCTTCTCTTTCCCTTTTTGTTGGTCCTCCTAACCTATTGGCTCTGGCTTAGTCCCAGTCTTCTGCTCAGAAATTAAGGCAAAACTGATAATGTTTAAGCATTCTTTATGATGTGACAGATTTCCAAGCATACAGGCACAGGTAACTGGTCTATACTACCTATCACTTTCTTTATTTCTCTATGCCACACTTAATAGCATAGAAATTATTTACACTATAGTTATCCTGAATGCTGAATTTACCATTAAGATTTTCAGGCCAAAGAGCCACTTGCTTGGTGACACAAAAAAACCATGAAAATAATACAGTGTCAGTCTGAAGACATAATCAAGACCTTGCTCCCAGGAGAAAAAAAAATAAAATCAGTGGATCCACCTGCAGAAACAATTTGCCTGTTTCTTTACTACCACACATTTCTGCCAGGGAGCAAGGATCAAATAAATATGTGTGATGCTTCACAAATGGATTTTCTTAACTACCATAATTTAGGATCCACTATTGAAATGATTTTTTTTCTTCCTCATCTTGCAGTAACTACTGCGATAACAGGAAATAGTCCTTTTACAGATTTTACCCTGTAGTCACAGGGCCAATATATGTCTTGAGATATGACTGTAAGCATGTTTTATACAGTATCTATCTGTGCATATTTTTGCTTGTGTAAATACCATTTCTTTTCCATCACCATTGCATAAGGATACTCATGCTTACCTCTGTCTGTACCATGGCTGGCCGCTGTGTCCTTAACATTTTGACAGTCTGGAAGATGTCCACAACGCCTTCATATCTCATTCGTTCTAGCACAATGCTCAGGGTTATGAATACTCCAGTCCTTCCAACACCCGCACTGTTGAAGAAAATGAAGAGAAAATAAAAGGAAAAAAAAAATGTTAATGACAGATAATGCTGAAAGAATTGGCTGACAAATTCTTTGTGGTTACAACACACCATATGTGTATAAATTTCTATATGGGGAAAGGCTCACTAAGCAAAATTCCACAGCAAATTACCACATTGCATTCAAAAGAATAACTGCACTCAAGCTAACCTTACATCTACTGAGTATATCCAGACTCTCCAGTCTTCCTTGCAAAGACTTGATTTGTTCATCCAGATATACAATATCACTGCATGGTGAAGGCAAATATTAACATTTGTTGCCAATAACATATATTGGAACTGACAAGAGAAAATGAAGCCAAAATACATTTTACTGCTTGCTTTACTTTAGTTTGTCTTGTATATGCCCTGTTTTGCACATCTTTGTGTTATTTTACCTTCTACTTTAAGTTATAAGTATGGATGTTCATTTAATATTGAACTTGTTCATACATTCAAATAATGGACAGAGAAAGATGTCAATTCAGATCTTATTCAAGACTGGCAGTCTGGATCTTTGCTTTCCAATGCTGATATACATTTACCATGTTTGTCTATACATTTACCATGTTTGTCTATATTAGTCTTAAAAGTATTCTTTGATTATATATATGTGGCTTCTTTGCTCTCTGTTCTGTCCGCTTTAACCCTCAAGAAGTGATGGAAATTCTTGCCATCAATACACCCAATAACTGTCAGCTTTTAAAATTAAACAATCGGGATGATTATCTTTTGCAAAAGAGACAGGTAACTACACAGAAAAAAAGACTTTCTAAGTCTGAACTTCTATGGATGGAAACCAAGCACCTTGTCATCTCACTGTTGATGCTAATAATTTCACAAGGTTTTCTCCAGCCAGATAACCCTGGAAAGCTGAATATTTATGAGACCTATTCACTAGACAGATGAATGGAACAGCATGAACAACAGGAAAATCCTGAAGAACTCTTGAATGTTCGTATGAACTATGACAGAAATCCAGCAAATTCACAAAAGTAGTGCAGAAATTGAATGTTAAAATTGTATGATTGTATCTTAGTGTTTGGTCTAGGTCAGAGCTCTTTTAGGGCTATTAGACATATGGAATTGGATTTATCAATTTTGCATAGGCTGTGTGCCTTGAGATTGGTGAAGCCAAAGGACAACTGACACACCACTGACACACCATGTTGTCAGTGGTGATTTACCTATGTGATATAATAACAGTCCTGGACATCTAAAGCAATTGCAGAGCAAGGTGCCTGATGAGGTAAATTAGACAGCTAGTACTTTGGAAACATCCTGAAAAATCCTGGAACCTGCTCGTTGGAACCAGCTTGAACTTTGCAGACTGATTACAGTGTGATCTAAACTAAGTAGCCCAGGAAATGACCAGGAGAATGAACACAGACTACCATTTTACATTGTCCTGCACTGCTATTTAATTATTAAAAAAAAAAGAATTCTAAATGTGTGAGAGCATTCTGGCCTCATACAGTAGACAAATCTTTGTTACTTTTAAAAAATTACTTGGAAATCTCGAGCAAAAGGAAGAAATTCCTTTGTTGTCTTGGGTACTTAAAAAATCAGCAAGTGTCTCCAGTAGAGACTTAATGAGGAAGAGAAACTAATATGGAAACATCTCAATGCTTGCAAATCCTAATTGGTCCTCAAGTGTAATGTCTTGAGAAAAGCCTGTGGGAAATTGATCCTCTTCCTCTTAGAGTGGCAAACATACTTTAACATTGGAACAATTCCTATCCAAAGATGCTTAGGATTTCTAGAGTAAAGAAATCCTTCATGATGCATTATAACTCCCCATGATTCATAAGTTAGACTAGAAACTAAATTTGAGATGCTTTAATGAACTATGTGGATGTATTGATTTTTTGTAAGAGAGAAGAGTTTATTATTACAAATACATCTTGACTGCATTCTGGGAAAGGTCTTCCTCAGTCTTGAGCTAAAAGCTGGAATAAAAAGACTATAAATATCTAATATTGGTTTAAGTGAAAATTTTACTTCAAGATGAATAGCCCATTGCTCTCTCAAATAGTTTTAAGTATCTGCCTCATGAGGTTAGAAATTTTTTAATTCAACAGACTGACCTATTTGTAAAAATGTTACGGAAAAAGAAGATTTAGAATTATGGATTGGGGGAGTTTACTATGTAGCAGAGAAAGCAAGCTTGTGAAAATTATATAGACTGTAAAGGAGACCCAAAGGAAGTGACACTAGGGGTGTTTTAATTCACTGTAGAACTCATCATGGTACAAACTGGAGGCATTAGTTCAGTAATTCCTCAGACACTAGGAAAGCACAGGTATCCAGGATCTTGTGTTTCCTGAAAGAAATAAACAATCTTACTAATTTGCTAGGGACACTTCCTATTCATCTAAGTCAGCTAACACTGGCAAGGATGATTAGCCTTACCAGTCCCTAAATAGTCATTACAATAATGATAAAGACATTTAAAAACCAAGCCATGATTAGTTACACTGCATTTGACTTTGTTTCCAGCAATGTCAATGGTGGAAGTCCATAATTTTACCATGAAAGATCACATCCATTTGGGAGGGATATGTAATGTACTGGAAGCAGTATTCACTGTAGTCACAAGTGGACAAGTCTGTATGTACAAGGAACCTAGAATAAAAATACTGCTCTGCTTTCTTATCTGCATAAAGGCATAAATATTGCTTATTACTCCTGTCCTCTCAAAACTCATTAATGTTGAAGAATAAGGCTTATTCTTATCTGGGTTGTTCTTCCTCCCCCTCGTGTAATGAATCCCAATCAGTGCTCTGCAATGCTACTCTCCTCAGCAGCCTATAAAAATTTTTAGGCACAGAAGAAAAGTAGGATTCAAGTATTCCAATACATTTATTTTGTCTGTCTTTCAGATTAGAGGATCGTAAAGAACTCAAATTATGTTCACCCCTGACTTGGGAAAGATGAAAATTTCTCTCCCTCTGTTTACTAGGCTCTAGCAAACTCATTTATTTGTCTTCATGATAATATTGGGGCACTACTTGGCTTGCAGTAAGAACTTGCAATTTGTGTCATTATTTTGCATCTCTGTTATATAAATAACAATATTTAATCTACAAAAAAGAATTTCATATTACAAAAATGAGTGCCTAAAATCCTAATGGAATTTATAGAAAACAATTTATTAAATAAGAGATAAGAGATAAAGATATTATTTTTGGCCATCTGCTATAGACTCTAGAATACTGTAGAGGAAATAAATAAAAAATACAAGAATATTAAAAAGCCCATGCTGGATTATTTCTAACCACCATGCAAGTCATTTTCATCTGCATAGCAATTGCAAAGGAGGGAAGTCATCACATAAAAATGAGCAGAAGTTCTGAAGCTAGAACTCATAAACTCAAACCTCAATGATTTCTTTGACAGGCAAAATTTCTAAACCACCACTTTCTATTCCATTCCCTTTCTTGAGATAGCTACCTTTTTTATTTTGCTTCATTTTGATAGCTACTAATGTGCCACTGAGGTTTAACTAGCTTGGTTGCAGCTAATAATTCCTACCAAAGTAAAAGCTTTTAATTTCTAGTGGAAAAAATATCAGATGTAGTAGCTTGTGATAAGGCTCTTCCTCTGCCTTCTGTGGGCAGCACTGACCAGACTGCTTTTCTGCTGAATTAGAAGCATTTATATGTGAAAAAATCATGTTTCTGAAAAACAATTTTTGTATAAATGGAATATCACAGAACAGTTCCCATTTCATAAAGCAGTTCATGCTATTCCATTTTAGATCCTCTATTACATTACATGATGAATGTAATCAAAATGTTGTTTAAATATACATGTTCACCACAACCACCAATCAACTTTAGGAAAAAACCAAATATGCATATTATTTGTTTTTAAACTTTGTTTACTTACCTGCAATGAACAGAAATTGGTCCATCTTGACCAAATTGCTCTTTTGTTTTATGCACTTGGCCAATGAAGTCAATAAATCCTTCTCCAGACTTTGGCACTCCTTGTTCTGGCCAGTCAGTGAACTGGAACTGCCTCACTGTTCGGGACTGGCCATCCTTTAACAAAAGACACAAATAAAGCACGTTGCTGTGGCTTAAAGTTGGTCAGCGAATTATCATAAAGACAATCACAAAGTAAGGATGTTGAGAGGAGATGGGGAATGGCTAAGATTACATTTATGGAAACTCTTTCAACTGCAGTACTACTATTAAAGCCTTTGTATCAGTCCGAAGTATTATTATGAGTTTCATTAACTATATTGCATGGATTCTCTTCCACACTGCATAGGAGAGTTGTCTGGCATTCTGATGGTGTAAAAATTGTGCCTGAGGTCAAAGCTATAACAACCCCATGAGGGGTATATTAATTTTTTTGTATATTATGTTTTGAATCCTGTGGACTACAAATTCCTTTATATACAGATCAGGTAGAATAAGGTCATCTAATCTGGCTTTCCATTTCTGAGATATGCTCAACTACTTCACAGCAGGAATATCTTTACTGATAAGACTTGTTTAGTCATTGCTCTCCTTGCAGATGTTATCTTTAACAGTAAGCTGCTTTCTATGAGGTGAACATTTTTCCTGGAAGAAGATGGATAAGCAAGCTGGTTGTTTAACAAATTTCTCTTCAATAATGGTTCATTTAATTCACCAACATTGGGTGGCTTCCTTTCTCAAAACAAGCCATCTGAAGCTCTTCAATCCTCATGGTTAGGAATACTAACAGTTTTTCTTTAAAGTGCAGACTACAGCATCATAGTTATTTTTATGATGAAGCCACTGGAATTATTAAATGCCAACTTGTGCTATCTGCCTATTTAATGTGCAAAAAGTCAGGACACATAAAAATGCAATACAAATGAATAAAGCAAATTTGTTCTGCATTTTCAAACATTGATGATTTTGACACTGTCAATCTGCATGACTGTAATGTTCAAAATCATGGCAATATGAGCTAGTGATGTTAACTGGTGCCTCTAGACATCATGTTTTCTAAGCACCTACCCTGTCATGTCTTCAAAATGGTCTTCTATTAAGTGAAACTCATGAAAAATTGAACTTTCTTCTAAGTAAAACTCATGAAAAATTGACATTATTACTGGAGATTCCCATCAAAAAGCAGCAAGTTATGCTGGAGGCAGGAATAATCTTTCTCTTTTTCCTTAGACCACAAGCATTCAACTGCTACAGATCTTCGAAATTATATAGAAATGATTTTAAATATAACTAAAGGAAACCCCAATAATTTGCTTTTATATTTCCTCTGGTTCTGTGGGATTTTGCCTCCTGTGTCTCAGATGAGTGAGGAAAACAGAAAAAATGTGTGTGTGTACCAGAAACTACTCCATGAGAGGACCCTCACAGTGTGTACTTCTACTAGGTCACAGCAACAATTTAGTGGCCTGTATCTGTGAAGCACTTTTTTCCACTTACACAAATAGGTAATGTTTGAAAATATTCACCCAATTGGATTTATTGTGGGCATCAACACAAAGAACTAAATGTTTAGTTCCAAAAATGGCATTTTGTTAATACAAACATCTCTGATAATGGCTTCCGTAATCCCATTTTCTCCAAAAAAGACATAATGAAATTGCATTCTCCAGATAGCCTTAGGCAGATGATAAAAATTTGTCAAGAAGACACAAGTACAGTTTTATTCCCTTCAAAATAACCTTCTATTCTTTCAAAGTAAAGAAGGAAAACCTGAAATCTGACTTACTTTTTCCAGGTAGAATAAGTAAGGAAGACACTAATTTATTTAAGTCCAGTCTGTCACTGGAAAAGTTAACACATTTCTCTGTCATAAATAGATCTAATGGTAAATATTTTTGTTTTGGTGTGTATATACCAACTGTATTAGTATGTTTCATGATTTAAGTAACTCAGTATTTCAATGCAAGTCTGTGAAATGACAATAACCTCTGTTATTTAATATTATTTAATGAGCAAAGAGGTAAAATTACTTAGTCTATGTTAGACTAGCATTAAAGCATATGGGGAACTGATCTGCAATTTCTTACATCTCCCTCTGCTACTGACATTATAAAGTGTGTTGATTTCTTTTAATGAGATTCTTGCCAACAGCAGTCCAGATACAAATGCCAAATTTTATTAAAATCTTTACTTTTAAATACTGTGACAGTTTGCACAGTTAGTTATCAAAATAAGTACTTTAAAATCCCTGTGTGGCACAGTGGGCTTTAATGTTTTATCCTGTATAGTGGCTGACCGTTTGGATTTATTCTTCCTCCTCACAGGGGATATTCAATTGTCTTTTGATTATGCTTTAGAATTGATATTACCATCACTAATAGTTTAGCCTTAAATAAAACTGGCCCAACATATTGACCTCTTGAGTTTCCAGAGAAAGTGAGTACAAAGCAGTTAGAAGCAATAACTTGAAACAGTTACTGAGGTCAATTTCACCATATGACAACTCAGTTCAGTTTCAGAAATAAAAGAGAGTTCCACAGCAGACCCTTGCTGGTGGCATCTAAACAGGTACAGTGCCTTGTTTTTTGTCCTTGTGGAATAACTGGTCATCTCGGCTCTGCCAGAGCATGGATGGTGTTATAACAGTACAGATGGATTTGGAGATGAGAGGGACATAGGATGTTTGCAATCACTCCAGCATTCACTCTTCTTTGAGTGCAACAATTTAGTCCAACGATTTCAATTACTGGGTGTGACAGCCACAAAAGCCTAACTAGAGGAAAACTATAATGTACATTTTGGTAAGTATTTCCCAGTAAATTTGGAAGGAAATATAGTTTTCCAGCATAACTAGAAAATTTAGGATGGTGCTGTCAGCTCACTGAGGAGTTTAACAAAATTTGGACCATCAAGATAAGGAGGTTCGTAAAATTTGAGAAGCAATAACATGTGACAGTAAAATGTTATATCAGGACCTTCAATGTGCTTAATGCTTTCTCAAAGAGGTTTATTAATATCATGTCAAATAAAATTAGTTCTGGTAAATTTAATTATTTGGCCCTTTACTGGTTTCATAGCTGTAGGTAAGCAGACTTGCCTAAATATTCTACTGCAATACAAAGTCTTGAAGGAATTTTTTATATAATACAAAATATTTGGGGAAAGTTTGATTACAGCTATGGCTTTTTGTTATAACTGTAATTTTGTGATCAGAGCTTTGTGAACTATGTCACATGATAATTCTTCCAACTTGAGACAGACTTTTAATAGAAAATCAATTAAAACTATCAGGATATTTGCAGTGAAATTGGATTTGACTACCTCTGCTTCCAAGCGTGTTTAAAGACTGATGCTAGGAGCCTGTTCTCCACTTTTCTTAAGCACAAATAGGTCAGAGAAGATATGAGTCATATGATTCACATTTCAAATAGAATGAAAATCAGATCCAATGTATCTACAGTTCCTTTACAAAAATCTGCACCTGAATCTCATTTGCCAAACAAAAAGTTCATATGCTCACTTGATACAATACTAACAATACTACCCAATTTTACTTGATGCTCACATTAAAAGCAGTGGTCTAGCTAACCATGAGGAAGTCTAATATTTCAGATGCTGACAGGCAACTCTGAGTAGATACTCATGATATTCCTAGACATTACACCCTGCTATTTTGCTTGAACAAGTGTTATTCCACAGTGCCTACAGAAACAGAGGCTGACAGTATGTTTTCCTGCCACACAGACTGAAGCATTAGAAATCAAGTCTGAGAAACACCAAACATACATTAAAAGTTTATGTGTGTTTAATCTTATATGAGTACTCAGTTTTGGACTCAGGAATTCAGATAAGAAATGAAGTATGAAAATGAGGATGCTAAGGTCACAGCTGCATGTATCTATTCTGCAGATATACTAGAGAGCTGAAAATATACTACATGAAAAATCAAATTATAATGTGCAAAGCTTGTCCAGCTTTTCTTATGAATGTCATTTGCTTTGCAGTTCTAAAATCTCAGTATATTAACCTTCATACTCACTCAGCCTCAAGGGTGGTGCAAAACAACAAAACAACACTTTATGTTGCAAAAATTGTACCCAATAATAATCAAGGAGAAAATGAGGAAAAAGAGGAAAATAGTTCTCAAATAATCTAATGTATTTTGGCACAAATAGTTCAGAACTATAAAATTGTGCTGCCCAGATGCTAGATCTGAATGAAATCAATCATTCCTACAGAAAGATCCCATTTATTTAAAAATAACTTAATCTGATTTTTTATTATTGCTTGTAGAAAGTATATCTCTGGGTTTTCTTAATAATAGTAAAAATTCTAAAACCCCCAAACACAGAAAAAGGAAAGAAATAAACACTTTCTTTTAAACTTATGGGAACAAATGTAATGTTATGTTGACTTACCCTTGCATCTGTAACCTTGAATTCCCTCAGAATATACTGTGGCATGTTGTACTCTGCCATTGGATCTACCACAAAATACTGGTATCTGGCTGAGCGCTCCGCAGGCCAGTACTGGTGGCATTTTTCCTATGAAATAACAAAATAAAATACATTTCCTATTATTTGAGAGCACTACCATAAACTGGTATAAACCCTTTTTTACTCCGCTAAGTATAATATTCATGGAAGGTGTCAATAGTGACAGGAACATGAGCTGCTTGTGTTGGTGTACAGTAAAAAATTATCTTTAATACTGCATTGCCTATGGTTTCTCATTGTTTGCCGTATATCTGAACTTGTTTATACTTCTGCTCAGTTTTATTGTCTATCAGTGACAAGAGCTATCCTTAATCTAATTTTCAATGGTGAATTTTTATCTCAATTTAAATCTTGATACCACCTTCAGTTTTCTTCCTTTTTGCTTGTTGGAGCAAGTCGCCCCAGCCTCAGTCACTACTCTATCTCTGCATCCACTAGCCATGTCCTGAATAATCTCTTTTCTCTCAGACACATGGTCTAACTCAGATTTCACTTATCAGATGCCAGCTTTCTCTTGATGTAATCCTGTCCAGATAGCAGACTGCTTCATTCCTTCCAGTAGACAGAGTACCAATGAAAGAACTGTAAACTGGGGGATGAAACTTTCATGTGCGGCACAGAACACACAGAAGACATTCCAATCTAAAAAATACCACACTTTCTTTTAACATTTTTACAAGGAGATGCTGCAAAAGTGAAGTTTCCAAAAGAGAGATCTTTCCTTTTCAATAGACAGCAATGGTCTCTCTTGCTGAATCTCAATGTGTCCCACACAAACACACCATGTCTAGTTTGTCCATTGCAACACATCAACAGATTGGAAAAATTTACACCTATGACCAGGAAGGCCACTCCTGTTTCAAAAGAAGAAGGAACCAAAATTCTCATCTTTAGATATTCCTAAGAATTAAATATTTTAATGAAAAGAGCTGCTGTAACCAACATTTTAGAAAAGGAATATTAGAGCAGTACTTACTCTGCCCATTTCTCGTAGCTTAGTGAGCATGACCACAATTGTAGAGTTATGCTCCCAGAGCATTCTCCAGAAGTCTTCAGTTGTTTCTGCTAAAGGACCCTGTGTAGCTATGTAAGCTTTTTGTTGTCTATGTTAACAAAAAAAAAAAAAAACCCAAAAAACAAAAGTAGATTAATAGTATTATTTACAGTATTATTTTGGATCTATACTCATGTTCTTTGCTTATAAGAAAACTTTATCTGGAGGGAAAATGTATATACTGTTAATAATGAGCACAATAAAACCTTATTATGATTGTTTAATCAAACTATGGCTTTTTATTTTTAGAACTTTGAGAGGAAAATTACTCTGTTAATATTATGATGTATGACTTTATCATTATTATTTAAATTTTAATGCAACTCTAATTGCTCAATTTTGTGTGCTGTAAAAAGCACTTAAGAAACACTTAGTTGTGCTGGTTCATTTTATAGAAATAACTGTCTAACAATCTATTAAGTTTAGGAATTATAGCATCAAGCAGTTTCTTTATTAACTTCATTTCAACAGTCTGATGCCTCCAGCAAAAGTAAGGCAGGAAGAAAATTTGGGAATGGAGTGTGAATTTCCAGGCCCTAAAATCCTACTGGGGAAAGCTACCACCAAAATCTTAAAAGATTGGATCAACAGCTTTGTAAGATGATGACCAGTTTGTGTTGCTCTTGCTTCTTCCAAGCAACAGCAATACCTTTGTGGGTGATAGTGGAGATGAAGTTTATTTTCAATTACGAGCTGAGGCTCAGAAAATTCACTCTGTGGATATGGATACTCAGGCACACCTAAACTATGGCAAACATAGGCAAATGATGTCATTTCCCTTTCATGTCTTTTTCAACCAGCTGCTTTAAGTCAGCTGAGGGCATACTGCTTCATGTTGTCATGAAGAGGCCAGTGGGCTGCACATCTGTTTATATACAAAAGGCCTTCATTGGTTAGATCAAGTCCTAGGCAGTGTCCCAAGACTGTAGGTTATCACCTTGACACACAGAGTGTATCTCCTGTACCTTATTTCTATATATCCTTTTTAACAGAAAAACTGTGAAGAAATAGGGGTCCAAATCATGAGCATGCTTGAGGTCTCATTAACTTTCAGCATGTAAAGCATACTGAGAGCTCTTATGCTTAAACACAGGTTAAAATATAATTTTTAAGATTCTATGTAATTTACAAAATTTTTCTATATTACATGGGGAAAAAATATAAACCCTTTAATAAAATTTTAAAAAACATCCAATCAAACAAGCCCTGAACAGACAAAAAAATTACTAGATTTCTGTACTGTTTTGTTTTTTTCGAAATAATTACATAAACAATTTTGTAAACTTTTAAAACAGTAAAGATAAGGACACAACACTATTTTGTACCTGTATCCATCAATGAAACTGGCATTAATATAATCAGAGCCTTCTACTCCTCGGATAGGCTGCAAGCATACCCTTGTGGATTCATATGGCATAATATTGACAAGGCGATTTTTGAATTTATTACATGGAAGATTGGCACTGATGAATCTTGAAGTGTGAGCCTTAGAGCTAGCAAGACGCTGTTGAAAACAAGTTAAAAGAATTAAGGCCAGGTATAACAAAGACAAGTGACACTATCAGGTTTTATAATTTCTGCTCAGTAGCCATTAATGAATAATTTCAACTTCAGATGCTTACTTTTCCATATTCTATTGCATTACCCAAATATTTGTAAAGCTTCTTTAATACCTTTTAAAAGTACAATGTCTGCTCCATTAGTGCATTTGGACAAATTCCAGGATTAAATCACTACACAAACACATATTTCAAGATATAGTAACAATAAAGGAACAGCATGGTTAAATCAACCTCAACTGAATGGTTCTTATCCAGACACCCATTGAGAACTGAATTGTACTTTTTAGAAAGAACCATCTTCCTAATTTAAAATTTTAGTCTAAGGGTGTCTTTAATCTTCTGATTACTGGAAACAAGTGGTGGAGAACAGAGCAGCTTCAGTGTTACATCATTTGTTTTTGGTTACCCACAACATAAAATCCCAGTACCTTAAATTCCAGTTCCATTCCTGTGACATTCTCGCCTGTTTCTATCTGTGTCAGCTTCTGGATATATGCATACAGGTTTCTGGCTGGCACTTCGGTATTTCCACATGTCACTGCTTCCAGCAGTGCATCATGGATAAAGATGTATTGGTCCTCAGTTTGAACCATGTAATTCCTCTGTGCTCTCATTAGAGTTACGTGGCCATAAATATCTACAGTCTTTTCATGCTTTATTCTCTCTAACATGGCATCTATCACAATGAAACAGCCAGTCCTGCCGACTCCAGCACTAAAAGAAATGAACACGGGAGAGAAAACATGGGCTGTTTCATTCACTGTGCTTACTTTTACATCATTCAAGATTTAAACTTTTGTAATGCTGATTTAAATACCACATGTTTCTGAATATGAACATCAGCTTTTATGAAAGAGGTTGGTGCCCTGAAATAAGTAAACTCCTTAAACATGAATTAAAAGCAATTGAGAACACAGAATGCTTTTATATGACATCTTTGTAACTTGTAGTTTCAGGTTTGACTATGACAGAAATAAAACACCTCGCAACATGTTCTCAAGATGTATGTTCTTAAAAATGGAAATTACTGGAGATGATAAATACTCTAAGAATTCAAGCTTTATTTGTAGCATGATTTCTAAGTCATTAAACATGCTGTTGTTGCTATTCTCTTTACAGAGGTAAATTTATTGGCAAACAATAATCTAACAGAAAATGTGTCTTATGTATTCCTATTATACTTTGCTGGTAAACTTTCCACCCATCTCCCAGCCCTGCTGATGGGGGCTCTATTAACACAGTTTGTTCTGTCCTCTGCTGTTTCACTTGGCTAGGACATACTGTTAGTCTTTGCAATGCAGACCCATGACTAGAGAGCTGTGCTACCTATAGGCTGGGGAAAATCCAACTGTTTGGATGCCACCTGCAGTGAACCAAATCAGAACACCTTTTTGTATGATTGAACTTAATGAGGTTTTGTTGCAACTACTTGCATATGTGTAGCTAAACTAAACTGAAGTTTAAAATGTGATGGGATTTGTACATTGTTTTTCTGTCCAGGATCACATAATGCCTGCAACAATGAATTATAGTCCCAGGTTTTCTAAATGCCTAACTTTTTTCAGTTAGTGACTGAAAATGAAACACATAGTATAGTAAGCAACAGTTTATAAACCCTCAAGACACTGAGATTAGCTAAGAATATTTAAGAACACTATGAACTGCAATCTTTTGAGTAGAGTAGAAAGAAACAAAAATAATTAAAATCAAGCTTCTAGAGGACAACTATAAACCAAAACTTCTCACAGTTTCTATATTTTCAATGGATATTAAATATTCTAAAACCATTCTGAAATTGATAGGCAAGGTCAAACATTTATTTTTTCTATTTATTTATTTAGTCTTTCTTATTTCTTAGGAATCTTTGTCAATTACCAGTAAAACTGATTTTCCTTATAACCAAATCAGAAGGAAGTACAAAATAGAAAGATCTTTTATCCAACATAAGGCAAGTCTTCTTTCTAAGACAGTAGATTTACATATTGTTAATCACATGTCCTTGCCAAGGATTACTCCTCCAAGCAGCAGGTTCCCTTCAAACAGCTGAGGACTTCTGCTAATAGACCAAGCACATCAATTTCAACTTTCTTAGATGCCACTCTGACAAGAATTAACCTGTATTCTGAGTTAAAGAAAATTTACCTTTCAGTGATATTCATCAGTGGGAATTGTAGAGAAGGAAAAATTAAAAGAAACAAAATTATAGTTATCCTAGTTCATTTACCTTGTATAATAAAAGCTCTGCATTTCAGGAAAACCCGCTGACATTAACATTGCTAAAAATCATGGAGAAAACCTTAAAAAGTTATTTCACTGTTGTGATTTTCTTTGGGCTTTATTTTGTTCTTGTAATGGAAATGAACAGAAGTAGCACACGTTTGTATGTCAGATTGGTTTATATAATATTTAAACTGCTCCTTCAATAATTACTCTTCACATTCAGTTTTTGTCAGTTTAGTAACCATGGGCCAAGTGAGAAATATGAAAGTTTGGCAGGGCAGATTTTCTCAGTAACCTAGAATATGGTTCTTCTTTCTATAATGCATTAAATTGCTGTTCCAACATCATGTTTATAACTGGATATGCCATTTTTCAGATGGAACATCAAAAAGGTCACTGGTACCTGCAGACCACAACTGCAAAATCCCAAGCCAGTAAAAACTTGCGCCTTCAGCTGGAATGAACAATTTTCACTTCTTTTCATGTCTTTTATTATAATTTATATATTTATTTTTTCCATGAGCAAACTCAAAGAGTAATAGCTATTAGTATACTCTAGCACAGAAGATGTTTGCTAGTCTACAGAAATATGCAGAAGTTGTGAAGATAATGAAAGCAGATCCAAACACATTATTATGCACTCATTTCATGGTAAGGATGAAGGGTGACACACTACATTTATGGACACATTTGGGCTCCTGACACACATCTCTCTGGACCATTTTATCCAGTGAGATGTTTTACTCTTTTAAGATGTTCACTACATTCTAGTTCTGCCCATTAGACTGACGTGTGTCTACCAAACTACTCTTTTGAATTTCCATATAAAAATGGAACCAGTGCTATGAAGGTGTTAACTCTTTGAAATGTGCCCTTCCTGCCCCCAATACCTTCTAATTCCAAACTACAATAGCTTATTATATAAAAGAAACTATCCTGCCCTAATTTTTATCCCATTTCTCTTTCTCTTCCGCTATTACATAGCCTTCTTAATATACCATGATACACTGCTGAGAAGCCACACAGTTTGAATCCTCACTAATAAGCCACTGAAATATATTAAAAAAAATCCCTGTCTTTCATCTGCTAATCATGATAATTCAGCTAATAAGAATAATTTCACAAATAATTTCTACGTTTGTTATTGGTTTTCTTGCCCTTTTGGTTTGCATCTTCTGGTGTTGCTGTCAAAATTAGAATTTTCGTTTCAGTTAGTGAAAGAACTATTAAATTTTCAATCTGAAAACCTAGATATCTGCTAAATAGACATGCCTATTGGGAAACTGTTGCTGCTTCAAATATTGTCATTTACAGTATTATAACATTTGCTTTCAATTTCTAAAATCATGACTGACTCAGTCCCATGAGCTGAAACATGCTTAATGTCCTGTGATGTAATACAGCTACAATAGCTACAATTCAAAAAAGGAAAATGAAGAGGCATAAGGGGGACATTCTGAATTAAAATCACTGCATGGATGTGTTAAAGGTTGGCTTTTGTGATTAATTTGTAGCTGTTTAATGATGACCCTTTACTGATACTTCAGTGATTTGGCAAAGGAAGGCAGTGTAATTACCAGTATTCACAGATCATTTAATTGGAAGCAAAGACAGTAAAATATGGACCAAAAATCATGTAGGACATCTTTGACTCATATCAGGGGAAAATTTTATTGAATATTACTGTTTCAGACTGAATGAAGCTTGCATTTATAAACTGAAAGTCCATTAAATTGGTTATGATATGGGAAATATATAAAAAGATCTGGATTTTATTGAGGAACTTCTAATGATTGATTAAATTCTGATCCCATAGAAATTCTGTAGTAGTTCTGACAAGAGCAATATTTAGATTATTTTCCCATTTTGCGGTTAGCAAATTAGAACAGAGCAGAAAATCACCCCCCTGGATAGGAAGCAGAAAAAAAAGGCCCTTATAAAACCACTGAACATCCTTTTGAAAAGAAACATCTGATCAAAATAACATAAAGACCTTGTGCAAAGATGTAAATTGAAATTTCGTTTTAGAAAAGGTGCTGGATTGCTTCAAGAATCATACAGCAGCTTAAAAGAGACCTTTGAGAATTTATTGGCAGTGTATTGAAGTGTACAGTGACTTTCCTTCTCACTGTGGTTATGGTTGAGTACCAGACAACAAGAATGGTATTCAGCACTTTCTTAGATGCAGTGCTTTACCAAAGACTTCACTGACTGAATTTTCTTTATCCCTAGGCTATGCATGGAGGCAACCATATTTATCACTGAAGTCACATAAAACGTCTGAAAAAGAACATGGAATAAATGAAATTGGAAAACAGGAGAGTATTTCACTACAAGCAGATAAGGTTCAGTCTAGAACTCTCCCTAGTTTTCACAGGTAGTAGACAAAAGCATGGGATAGTTACAACTCAAAAGCCAGACAGATTTCTTTCTTCCTTTAAGAAAGGAAGTGTTTTAATAAGATTTTTCATTTCAGTCTGTACATTCTCAGAATTCTACTATTACTTCAAATATAACTGCCCCAGATTTAAGCCCACATTTTTTTGGAATATGCACCTGCAAAAGTATAATAATGTTCAGGAAGTAAATTTGTTCTTCATCTAATCCCAAGTACAGCTCTGGAGAGATCAAGGATAAGAAGCTGTCTTATGAGATTGTAACTTGAACACAAACAAACCCTCAAATATTAAAACACATAGAATCAAAACTTCTAAAAATTTTTTCTAACAAATCCCATGTATAGGAAATAATTGTTTACTAAAATCATTTTAAAAGGTGAATTTTTCCATGCAAGCTAAAAATGTAGCATTTGTAATGTTCAACAAAACAAAAACTTTAAGAGACCCTTCTAACAATGACATTCCATTAGAGCACTTCAAATCCTCTCATCAGTCATAAATTAATGTTACATACAGAAGATGAAACAAAAATTATTGCTCTTTACTTGCCAAATAAGAATTGGGATCATGAAATGAAATGGTGAGACTTTCAAACAAACAGGAAGTAATTTTTAAAGTAGTACATAATTAAATTGTGAAACACATTGTTACAGAATATCATGCACGACAAAAGAAATTCAGAGAGGAAAGGATCAATTAAGGGTTATTAACCAGCATGTTACAGACACAAACTTCCCTTACAGAAATTCTTTTATTAGATTTCACTGGAATTTGGATAGGGATTCTGAAAAATAACATTCTAGACATGTCCTGGGAGAGAAACTGAAATGCACTGTCTAAATTTGGTGTTGTGATCCTACATATTTATAAAAGACATAAACATTCTATTTCCCAGCTGTAAAGCAGATCATCTTAGAACTCTTCTTTTGAATCAACACTTCAGCCACCAGGTACTTGACACCGTTGGTAACTGTACCATTGAAAAGTCACAATCTTAATTGTGATATTTGCTTCTTTCTTGAAAGGGACAAAGTATCATAATTATTCTATCTGCTTCATTCCTGAAATCATGAATTGTTGGTGAAAAAAATCTCTTATTGTCCTGCTTATGAGATGGAATAGCAGAAATTGTATATAACTGAAAAGTTCATTGACCTTATTTCATCTCTCTTATTTTTCTCATCATGGTTTTCCTTCAGAATTGATCGTTGATTCTATATAACAATACATGCCATAATCCTGCTTTTCATAGAGGATTTTTACATATACACCTTACTTAATCACTGTGTTATCTGATTTCTTGAATTACTCAGTCATATAAAGAAAAGACATTAAAATAAACTTTATTCCTCTGTACTATTTTATCTGTTTACAAGGATTTACTGTGATTTTTCTATTTCAAAATTAATTCAGTTCTCATATATTTTCCTTCTTATCTTCCTACTTCTCTAAATACAATCTTATATATGAATGTACTGATTTCTGTATTTATCGTCAAAGAGTAACTATCCTAAATATATCTTCTCTGTGATATTTGTTGAGTTTCAGTGCATACTTTCCATTTTTGCAATGTACAATGCCTTCTTGACATTATTCATTCCACTAAAGAAAGAATGTTCTAAAATTGACTGAAATGGAGTTTAGAAAAATAAAGTATTTTAAGGTTAATTTTAAAAAGACATCTTACTGTGACTTGTTACCTTCAATTAAGGATAGATCTATGCCTGAACAGCTGTAGTAAATACAAAAAAAAAAATGCTATTTCTGAGTAATTTAGCAGAGGAAGTACACTGTGATCCTACAGTCAATAAATAAAAGTGAAGATTACAGAACAGCAGAGAAATCAATGGACAGAAATTATGCTGCTTGCTGCTTACAATTATTTCTTCCTTTCTTTGCAGTTAACCTGCTTTGCATTCTCAGGGTGGAATGTTTTGAGAAGTGGCTTCATACTTTTGAATATTTCTTTCTGTGCTTTGATTACATTTTCATGGAGAAGAGCTATCAGCCTATCAGTGCGAGTAGCAGAGGTGAACCGGGGCTATCTGGATAACTGGAAGACCTTGAAAGTACTTGCTAGCCAGTAAAATAATTCCGTTCCAGAGTCCTCTGGACCCTTCCCTGATTCTAGGTGTTTTGTATTCCTATTGTGGAAAACAATTTCTTCTTTTCTTAACAGCAGCTTCCCTTGGGATTTTTTCTGGTTGGGTTTAAGACTGATGGAACAGTGAAGAAGTCTGAGGTTGTCACCCAGACACAGGACTTCATCAGGTAAGCACAAAGTGAAAGAAAGATGTTATCACCAGGACTCTTTACTCCACACTGGCTTTTTTGTTTTGTTTTGTTTTTGCAGTACCAACCACAATTCAAAGCCCCTAAATGAATCTGTGTACAAATTTTTTTAAAAATTTTTCTCACTCCCTTGCTCCACTTTCCCCGACTCTGAAAACTTGGAAATACCCAGCAATTTAGTCCTGAACCTTGAAGCTGATATGACTGTAGTAGTGGACCTTTTGTTTAGGACCTCTATCTCAGAATGTCTCTTCCTTTTCAATAGAAAACTGATACACCTAGAGGATACATTCAGAGCATGAGACAAACTTGATGCTGCCACTTCTAGATTTGTTTTAAAATTAATTGGTTGCAAGACAGTATTAATGCAGTGAGATGCTACACAGTAGAAAACAATTAAAAAAGCTGAGGCTTCTCTGATGAGCTCATATGAAGACTAGTCCTGTTTTTTTTAGATGAAGCAGTGAAAAAAATAAATACCCTTTGTAATATTTGACAATACTCCACTGGCCGCTAAAGAGCTTGGTTACTGGCCCTCATTACAACAATTCTTAACCTCTGAAATCTTAATACCATCATGAATTCTCTGTAACACAGAAAATCAGGTTGTGAAAGGTTAATACCACTAAGCATTTCACATTTCTTAATCATAACTTGTCATTTAGAGGTTAGACACTAATCTCTTCCTTTTTTTTTCAGGATTTTGAACTTATGTGCAAAAATTGTGGGCCAGTTAGAATGGAAATAATGGGAATTTTAGCATAAAGTTTCAAGATAGCTGTAAAGCAAGCTTGGATAGTATTATGATGTTTTTAAAATTCAGGTGACAGGAAATAGACATCACAATGCAGAATTTACTTGGAACAGCAGTCACTGAGAAAATCTGATAATAAGTGATGAGACCCTGAATTAAGTCTAAAAGTATAAAAAATGAAGAAAGATTAATATTCAGGGCAGAAGACTGATTGGAAAGCCTCCATGAAAAGATAACAGGACTATTTTTAAAGCTGCATTTTACTTCTAGAGATGTGGGGAGAGGATTTAAAGAGACTTTCATGCTGATTACTTTAGATAAAAATACAGCCTGTTCGAAGTTAGCCAAACACACTGGGTAGCCAAGTTCATGAAATGTGTTCCAGCATACTCTGTGTCTATGGATATTCTGGAATTTAATGTAGGTACAGCTGGGAAATCTCAGAGATACCCCTTTCCAGAATTCAGCTATTGGGTTATAAAAATATTTTCACATTTCCTGCAGATGGCTGGATTATTTTCTTCACTCATAATTTTAATTCAGAATTCATTACGGACAGCTGCTGGCTCTGATAGAACCTAATTGCTCTTTTACTAGACTCAGCTGCAAGCAGTCAGATTTCCTTTTCCTTTGTAGAGTATATTATATATAAACATGGGTGGGGAGAAAAATAACCAATTAACTAAATACATATGGATAAAATGACTCACTAAGAGTGCTGATCAAATAATGTATCAAACTACAGCTTAGGTCAAAGGAAATTACAGGCCTTGTAGGACATGATAATATATATATGGAAATAATTATCAGCAGCAACATATTTGTAATTTGAGATAACACATGGAAAAGACATTGCATTTGTTAAAAAAATCTTACAGACAATTATTACATTTTAATGAGGGGCAGGTTATTTTGCCCAGCGAAAAGTCATCAGTCTTCAGCAGAACTGCTCAATTGAAGCCATTTGTTGGCCAAATCGAAGTCAGGCCTCAGTATGTCCCCTGGGAAACTTAGAATAAAATGTGGCATAATCATGGAACTATTTTTACTGGCTTACCTCTAATTAAAAAAAAAAGAAAAGAAAAAAAAAATACCCAGAGAATAGTTACTTTTACTCAGGCTACCAAAAAAGCGTATGTCACAAAAGGAGGGAACAGAGACACCCAGCAAAAATGTCAAGGATGTGAGAACTCCCTTTCATCTTCCTCCACATAAGAAATACTGGAATGGGTTACAATATTTTGATGGATGAACTCAAGAAAATTTGTAGACATGTAAAACATGAAAAAAATTTTTTAACCCTTTTAATCAAAGACATTTAGTGAAATAAAGAGACGCATTAAAATTAAAAGTAAATAAATATCTTCAAATGTATATGAGTGAAACTACTTTAAAAAGTAAAAGGATAGTTAATACTGCCTGGTTTTGTTCTTTGAAATGCTTGTACAATCATGAATATAAGCAAAGAAGTATCCACCAGTTTCTGTAGGTAGCTAGAGGAATAAAAGGGAAAAGAATTGAAATCCTCATGAAGCAAGGCTAAACTAGTCACTAAATGCTTGCTGCTGGAGAGGAAACTTTCCTAAAATATTGTTGACATTGGAGTTTTGTACTTTCCTCTGCAATTTCTGACATTTGCCATTGTCAGAGACAGGATACTGGTCTAGACAGAACACTGATTCTATCTAGTAATAGCATTCCCTATGTTCCTTTACAGATTTCTGACTGCTACCAGAAACAAATCTTACCCTATGCAGTCACAGCAGCTTTTTAGGATTTCAAAAGGTAATCCAGCCCTGAGTCACACCAGTGGGGAGTATAATCCCTGAACCATAGGCTTAGTGCCAACCAAATATGGGTTTATACACATATGACGGATTTAATCAAAGAGACCACAAGTAGGTGTTTTTCATTATTTGAATCTGCATGACAAAATATTCCTATTACTTGTTATTTATACGTTTTTGAATTTTAATAATGTTTTAAGTGATCGTTTCTGAGTTTTAATGCTTATAAACAATGGAAGCATATACTATACATACAGCAACTACAGTTCATGTTTTAGGAAAGGCTTGTTTGCTAAGAACTGGTGTCTAACTGAAGACAAAACTTGAAAGTGGATCAGCATCAGTTTGCTTGTGTTTGATACTTCATGGAGGATTTACAGATAATATAGCACAGTATTTTCCTACTCTAAGAAAAAAAAATCTATCAAGGCCAATTTTACAGGACCCTCCATAACATCACATTAACTATGATGTGCTAGGTCTTATCATGTTCATACTCCCAGGTTTTCATAAGCAAGTGCCTAAATTTAATGAAAAAAAATTAGATACCTAAGCTCATAAGAACACTGCTAAGTTAAAAGATGAGTTGGGAAATAGTATCTTTGCTATCAAGATGATTCTAACTAGTTACTCTCAAATTTGAAACAGAGAAAAGAAAATCCAGCATTAACCATCCATCTCTCTCTCAATCAGCATACAGATGGAGACACTTCCTCTTGTCTGTATGCTTGCATGAACACATCCCAATAATTGCATGAGAGGTCTTGCATGTTCAGCATAAAATATCCAGTCTTCAACTGTAAGGTTTCTGTAATCTGCATTTTCATGACCTTGAAAGATTTATGGTGAAAATATGAAGGCAAATCCAAACTCCCCTCTACCTGTGACATCTCCTGTCCATGTGTGTAATACCATTCATTATAAAATTACCAAGGAGTGTCTTGCTATACCAATTTCTTCCATTTAGCCTTTATCAACTTTTCGTCTAGAAAAGTTTTTTCTTCTTCTTTTCTTTCTCTTTTTCCAGTAGATTCTGCAATTCCAACAATGGATCAAAGACAGAGAAACCATCCAAAATTTTCTAAATAAGTGAATCCAGTTCCATTTACTTAAACAGAGATCAAACATCCAAGGCATAAACACTGCAAGCCTCATCCTGTATATGTTGAAATGAAGTAACTTCTAAGAATAAAGGTATGTGTAGAAATGAAACTAATGCCAGTCAGTTTCTCTGATTGCATAGTCAGAGTTGCTGAGACTATTAATACAGATGAAATAGAAGGAAAAACATGCACATTAACTTATTCCTACATATTATATTAAGAGGAGCTAAATAGCCTAAGCAGGATCACCAACTAGACATCTTTTCAATATGAGATTCTTATAGCAATCTTATCCCTCTCTGTTTTCTATTAGTGAACAATGACTATGAGAAAAAACAGTATTTATGAGATGTACAGTGATCCACAGCTAACAGCTGAAGAGTAAATAGCGTTACAGTGTTTTTGTACAGCGATGATACCCAGCACAGTTTAATACACAGTAGCAATTCAATAACTTCTGGATAAAGACATGTGGGTAAAACAGAGAAAATTTAAAATATTTATGATATTAAAATATTTGTCATACTAAAATGCTTTCACTGTCTTTTCCTCTCTAGAGCTTTCAGCTGTCCAAGGAAGTTAGGAAGGGTCCTGGATTGTTCTCAGGAGAAGGAAAGGGAAGAGATGAGGAAGATTCTAGTATTTTTCAATCTTACTTGTGTTGTTTCTGAATATGTACTGTGGAGGTTTTTTCCCCTACCGTGAAAAAGGATAGGCAGTCATCTGCAACCTACTCACTGCAAGGATTAAAAAATGAGCACTTGTAAGGCCTATGGCAAAAGAAGCAGTTCGAACTATACAGAAATGAAATAAAATAATCCACTGGAAAATCATTGCCTTTGATAAGTATATTTTTTTTCTTAAACATTCTATTTTTTATTCACATACACTGAACAAGAATTCTACTTTAGGAAATAGAATATCATATGGTGTTTTGTTATTTTTTGAAAATTATCTTGTTTTTCACTCTCCTAACTGGTTATGTTATGTAGTCAGGCACAGATTTACTTAAAACTGTCACATTCCTCTAAACAGCCAAGTCTTTCTGTTAGCAATAGCAGCATTAACAGTACCTGCCAAAGCTTGAAAAAGGGCCTTAGAGATATGCCCCTTGGTGCTGGTATTAAAAGAAAGACTCAAACATATGGGATCGCACTAACATGTTAAGCTTTTAGGTAGTGTTACTGAACCAACTACTGAAGTTCTGTGATGTTTTGAAAACATAGTGGCATAAAATTCCAAACACCCTCCAGTACTGGTTTATGTGATCTGATTAGCACCTGTTTGCCTGCACTAATCCAACTTCAAACAAAAACGTGTTTTCCCTACTATCATTAGACCACACATTAGTGTCTCACCAATGCAGAATCCTAGGATTTAAGCCTGCATTTTTTCATTAAAGAAACAATTTTTTCTTGATCAGCTCTGCAAATTAGGGCAAGTCATGCAGAAAGACCAGTGGGATTGCAGTATTACTCAACTTCTGTAGAAAGGGACTGAAAGGGTAATCTTAAAATATAACTGTAAATGAAAACCAAAATCTATGGGCATCAATTATTTTAGCCACCACAGAAAAATTTTCAGACAAATTACTCTAAATAAGCCAACCAAGATTTTAGCCCATTGTGTAAAGTACCTACAAATAAGTGTAGGTACTTATACAAATAAAGGAATGATAAATTTCATTTGTGGATTTTTTTCTGTTGTTTTTGGTTTTTGGTTTTTTTGTTTGTTTGGTTGGTTGGTTGGTTTTGGTTTTTTTTGCATTCAGCTTTAATTTATCTGCTTTTCTCTTCCATATCTCACACTAAGAATAAGGATCATGGAACATTTAGCTCAACATTGACTGAGGCTCTACTGAACTGTCTTCCCTGGTAGATACAGACAGAAAACTTTATCTTTTTTCTTGGGAAAAGAGTGGAGTGGAATTATGCATTTATGTTATGACAACTACACCATTCATGGAGGTAGTCCTTACAAAATATCTGATTACTTAAATTAAAAAATCTGCATTTAGATTAGGCCTTGATGTTTCCCTTGGTGTTCCATAATTCTTTCAGCAATGATCTATGTCTTTTTTCCCTTAAAATTAACATACCTCTGAATATGTTTTAGCTACCTTTTCCAGTAAAAATCCTGCCAACTTTTTTGCACAAGTGTGCTGGTTTTGGCTGGACTACAACTTATTTTCTTCCCAGACTTCTTGCCTCTGTTTCAGTGTGTGGTGCAGGAGCTCAAGGAAGGTGGGTGTGCATGGAAGGTTGGGAGGAGACACAGGTAACTCAAACTGACCAAAAGGGATATTCAGACCATATGGCATCATGCTTAACATATAAAGAGGGGTGAAGAAGAAGGAAGGGAGGGACTTTTGGATTGATGGCATTAGTCTTCCCAAGTCGTCATTATGTGTGATGCTCTCCTGGAGATGGCTGAACACCTGCCTTCTCTGGGCAGCACTGAATAAATGACTGAATTCCCTGTTTTGCTTTGCTTGTGTGTGCAGCTTTTGCTTTCCCTACTAAACTGCTTTTATCTCAGCCCATGAGTTTTCCAGCTTTTACTCTTTTGATTCTCTTCCCAATCCCTCTGGAATGGGAGTGACTAAGCAGTTGTGTGGGGCTTGGCCGCTGGCAGAGGTTAAACCACAGCAACAAGTAAGAGCTTTGACTGGTAGAATGTCCTTATGAAATTCTCAAAATGCTTTTGACTTCTATATTAGATTCAAATTCAATACCGTACAGGCAATCAAACCATTATCAAAAGTAGATGTCTAAATGACAAGCAAAGATGCCTGCTGCATATACATTAGTATTAAATAATTATCAATGTTTTGGAAATTCTGATAATATAATTCTGTATTTCTTTGCTATTATCACACAAATATTATTAAAAATATTCCCATTTGCATATCTTTGACATACATTTATCAAAAATCATCAAGTTTAGTAATGTAGAATGGTAGTATGTACATTCTCAGTTAATTTCACTAGATAGAACTATGTTTCTTTGGTCGCTGTTATGTGAAAAGAAGGTATTCAATTATGTACTGGGTCGGCTCTTCAGTAATCAGGTGTTTTCAGCTCAGACTTCTTCCCATTAAGGACACTGTACTATTAAATAAACTCTTCACACATTCAAAAACCATTTCCTAGGGACAGGATATTAAAATAGCTAACCAATAAATGAGGCTTTGATACAAACTTGTCTGGGGTCACTCGTGAACTGGGTCTCCATCTACCTTGATTCTCTATTGGACATTTAGCTGTACCCCAAAACCATGAAGCAAACTAGAAAACCATGTAATCCCTTAACATGAAATGGACTGAAAGACAACTGCTGGTCATTATTCAGGCAGATGGGTAGAAATGGAGTAAGAAAAATCCTAGGGTAAACCTTTCACTTGCAATACATACCTATGAATACAGAATAAATAGGGGGTTACTCTGTAAGCATCAAAACACAGGCAGGTGGCTCTTGTGTTCCTCACCCACGCAGGGTGAGAAATAAATTCTCCCTGTACTGTTGACAGCTTTGTTTTTCAGTTTCTATGGTTTAAAAGTTTGCAGAAAAGGACTTCCACAGGTTCTTCAAGCCTACTCTTTCTTTTTATCAAGCACATTTTGAAAGGAAGCTCCCATTCTGTTTATACTTCTGTAATGTGATTATTAGAATTTCCTGAGCTCTGATATTTTGGTAGGTACTGGAAGAAATATAAAAGAAGGTATTAGTGTTGTCTCAGATGGCTTAAAATTGCCACTATAAATCCTGTGTTCCTTCTAGAAACTAAACTCAGATTACTCCTTCAATGAGATATTGTTAAAAAGACTGTCTACCATAGGCAAAGGATATAAGATATGGTTCTGTAATGTATTGTTTGGCTCCTAGTTAGAAAAGTCTTAAGTACTTTTTAAATCTGGATGATGAAAAGGGGCAATTTAATGAAAAGGGATTTAGGTAGACCTAAACACAAAATGGGAGACAATAACAGACAATATACAGAACAAGGACAAGAGGAATATTAAAAAGGATGTAGAGGCAGAATAGGGGCCAGGAAAGGAATAAATGAAAATCAAGAAGTTTGTCAAGAACAGAAAAATATCTCAATGGAAACAGCAACTAGTAGAGTGTAGTAAAAGTAAAAGGAGATGCTTGGCAAAAATTAGAATGACAATTACCATTACAATTACAATCTTACTTCAGAGAAAATACTAAGAAAGTTAGGAACATATTTCATTAAATGGTTCAGCAATGTGATATCAACAATGAAATAACTTTTATAAAACAATGGAATTGAAGGACACAACTAGAATATAGTTAGAGGGGTCCAGAGAATAAGGATCAGTCCAGATGTGGAGAGAAAAAATTTGATAAAAGTGTTAAATGACTTATAATAGGCAAAGGAAAGATTGGAATGGAGAAACTTACAAAGTGAGCAACAGAGAAGAGAAGAGAAGGAAAAAATGGAAAGCAGATTCTAATTAAAAACTGGGTAATGTGCAGAGTTTGTACTTAACTGTTTTAAATTCATTTTTTATAGCTTAAAATGAAATGTTTATGCATGTCCAGTACTTCAATTTCAAACCAAATAGGAAAAATTTTCATATTGCTGTATAAAAGACATATCCTTTAGACTAAAAATGCTGTGGTGATGCTCTATAGTTGTTCCTCTTTTGATTTTTTGAACCAATTTAATAATCATAGAATCACAGGATAACCTGAGTTGGAAGGAACCCACAAGGATTACTGAAATCTGACTTCTGTCCCTGCACAAGACAGGCCCAACAAAATCATGTTGAATGTAAAATGATAAGGCAATACAAATCCCTGAATATTATGTTGCTACATAATGCCTGAAAAGTGACATGTTAATATGACTATTGTGAGAAACACTTTAGTTACTTCATTAGTCTATCAGTTGAATAGTCAACACATTACACTGAGGAGGTAATTAGCAGATTAATAAACTTTGGACTGTCCAGAACACTTGATGCTAAATGTCCAGCCTGTTTTAATTATAGAGACATACATTTTAATTTTTTTCAGAAACCTGGTTACATTAATTCTGTTCATAGACAAATTGTTAGGAGTCAAATTTAAAAACCTTACTAAAATAATAGGATATGTGAAAGTCTGTTTTTTAGAGGTTAGGTTGTATGAAGTGACTGAAATCCTAATGTCTCTAGTAATTATACATAAGGCAAAAAGCTTATATATAGCAGATTATGCTTATTGCAGATAAATTATTGATACATAAATCAATAGGAATTTGGGATAAAAAAGTCCCTCAGGCATAAAATCATACTACCTAACTTGACCACCATTTTCAATGAAATCTGCATGCAAAACTAATGACAAAGAGAAAATAACTGTCTTGTGCTTCATCAGTACCACTGAGTGATAACAAGCAATGCATTTTATTTCATCTTTTCCAATGACTAGCCATAAAAACTGATTTAATTTTCCTATTTTTCCATAGCGGTAATTTAGGCTATTATATGAAGAGATTTTCCAGAGTGGGAAAATTAATTTCTTCTATTAAGTTTGATTTTGAGGTAGCATCCTCACTGTTGAGCAACTTTGGAGTATGCTATATATGGATGAAGCTAAAGAAGTTCTATCTGAGGAAATCTAAAATCCCAGACAATAACCAAAATGTTTTAAGACTCTAAATGCAAGTACAAAAATATGCCTCTTCATTCAAGAAACACTCAGCAAGCTCTATGAGTATATTTGTGTTGTTATTTCTAATTATTCCATATTTTTAATCCTGGTGTTTAAATAAACATTTAATATCTGTGTTCCATGTTCTCTGGTATTTTGTAAACAGTCTGTGCCTTTCAACATTTAAGTTCTGCTTATTTTGTTTTCCTGTTGAATTTATTTTTCCATCTTGTTTACAGGAGACTCTTTCAATCACTTTAAAAGTGTTTAAATTATCAGATTCCATGTATGGGCTGCCAATATAAGAAGTCAGAACTAGACATGGCGGTATGCTGTAATTACTATTCCTCAGGTTTTGGATGAAAAAAGCAAGACTGGTTTTCAAATATGCTAAGCATTCGTAACTGCAGAGATCCATATATAGTAGCTCTCAGCCTTACTAATTGAAGGTATTCCAAACTGAAGTTCACAGGAAATAGTGATCTTAGGAACTTGCTTTGAAAAGGGCTACACAGCAAGCTATACAACGTATGAAAATATAGCCCTGGAATGAGGGAACACATCTTGGAGTTTATTTCAATCAGAATTGGTATATATGTTCTGATAACGTCCTTATCTGTTCAGCAAATTCCAAAGAACCTGTATCTCTTCCTCTTCCTTTTCTTTAGTCCCAACACACGAAAAGCAGCTGACTTTTTTTCTTCCATTGTTATTAATTCATACCTTATAATGCCTGAAGACGTGCGCTACTTTGCCAAAAAGCATGGAGAACTAATTTCCCTGGAACTGAGTTCGGCTTGCTCCCCAGTTACATCCTTTGCATTTTCAGTTCCTCAAAGTCCTAAACTGGGGATTCAACCTTGAATACAGATTCAGGTCTTACCTGAATTTATCAGTCTTAATTCCCATGTTTGCTACTTTCTCACACAATCTAAGTTAAGTAATAATTTCAAAAAGTGTTTCATTGCTTAAAACATACTTTTTTCAATACTTAGGCTCTTAAACCAATACCATCCTCTTCCTTTTTCATGCCACATTCTGAATGCCACAGATACATTTGTATTCTCCCTGCAGACATTCTTCCTGGAGATCTTTTGATGTACTAAAATTAAATTAATTGTGCATAGACCAAATAAAATAATTCTAGCCTACCCAAGTTGGCAGTGCCATACTTGATTTGCAATGCAACCACCTTTTTCTTTGACAGACTCAGAAGTCTATTTGAAAGAAAATCATACTTTCATCTGCAACAAAACAGAAAGCAGGAACCTTGACATACCATGCTTTAAAGAAACTTCTGGGCTTACCTGCAATGCACAACCATAGGTCCAGCATCAGGTGGATTGCAAGTCTTGACTCGTCGCAGAAAAGCCAAGAATGGTGTTGGGTGTTCTGGGACACCATGGTCAGGCCAGGCAGTGAACTGGAATTGCCTCACTTCCCTTTTCTCACTTGAGCCATTCTATGAAATTTAAAAGTTTCATGACACAACTGCTACTTGAGATTATATCAGCACTTTTCAGTAAAACAACTGCTAAAGCATATATACCAGTGAAAATTGTTTAAATATTTGGGGCCAGAAAGAAAAAGAACTATGGAGGAAAATCCTAATTACAGATTCAAACAATGTAAGATCTTTAAATGTACTGTACACTTGTGCACCACAAGTATTCAGCTTTTTCATGGTGAGAGCTCTGCATTAACTTACAAAACTTCATGTTATCAGGAACATGTACTCTGTAGAAGTGTCAATATTCAGCGCTGTTAGAAGGAAACAAGGGTAAGGCTAGAAAGGAGGAGAAGAGGAGAAAGGGAATAAGGAAGTAAGGGAAAAAGGCACACAGGTAAGGCAAGAAGCAAAAAGAAGAAGGAGGACAAGGTGACAGGAGGGAGGCCAGTGATAGAAAGGAAGGAAGGAAGGGAGGGAAGGTGAGGGAAAAAACTGCCAGCCTTTCAATTTGAGAGCATATAGTAAGTATATATAAGTATGTATACCTTGTGAAGTGCAAATGTACGAACACAGTATGTTGCCAATTCAACAGTGTCTAAAAGGGTGACTTGGATTAGTCCATAAGTTTCTGTGCCTCTGCTTGGCCAGTATTGATCACACTTCACCTGCAGTGAAAAATATGTTATCATTTAGTACTTTTAATACTGAAATTTATTACATATCTGACTGTATATCACCATAGGCTTTGAAAATATGTGGAGATACAATGGCCAACTTCCAACACAAGAAATTTATTTTATCATCCACAGGAACTGCTCTTCTGGTCATAGATTATATAATATCTTCTTCCATAATGGGCAAGTTCAGTAGGACATATAATTGGGAAATGCTAATAAACATAGATACACTGAAGAAAAAAAAAATTTATAGTAGCCTAAAATATGACCTATATATTCACTTTTCACAGTCCATAACTTAGTAACAGTACAGCAACACAGGTGGAACATTTTTTTAATATTTGCCATATTTTACATTAGTCCCCAAACTTATAAACTACTGCTTTGATGTTAATATTTATTATGTATAGATATAGCTCAGTACAAACAAGTAGGTTTTTAGAAATAATTTCTCTACACTGATAAATGAAATGGCATCAGCAACTATTAAGTGGACTGTGAGCAAAAAATTTCCTTCTGAGATCAGTGTTCATCAGAGAAGAAGCATATCATGAAATTGAGTCCACAGTCATTTAAAAAAATAGTTTGGTAGAGAGTTCATCCATCAAATCTAAAAAAACCACAAAACATTTCATTCAGAGGAATCCTAATTTTAAATTTCCACAGTCTAGAATTAAAATATGCAATACTTCTATGTAAGATGACACATAAGAGAACCATATTTTTATCATCATTTCTAAGGCTCAATAATTTGTATCGGTTAAAAAGGGTATTTTCAATGATAACTGTTAAGAAAACAGAAATGCTGAACCCCTAAACCCACCAAAAATGTAGTACAAAGCAGTATGGCAGTCAAGTAATTTAAAACATTTTACTTTCAGTGGCTGATGGGTGAAACAGAGAGTCAATCTCTATTCTATTTATAACAATACATTCTTACCAATTAGCCCTGCCTACAGTACAGAAAATAAGTTTAAACTGAGTCCAGTAACAACACAGTGGGTTTTTTTAATACATGTCTTCATTAATCACTCCAAGCCAGACGCATACAAAATTCAATGAGAATACACTAAATGTAAGAAACATCAAAAGCAGAATATTGCACAATATTTGCAGTAAAAAGATGTGAATTGTCATGCTAATCCACGAGGGAAAGTGATTATTTCCCCAAAATGGAAAATTAAGATATGCATCTTTGAAACTCGCGGTTCTCCAGGTTCTTCATTCTGCACAATAGTTATTGAAAAAAGACTTAGTATGCTCTCCAACACTCCAGACCCAAATAGCTCTTTCTCACAGATCATTTTATTTTGAGGCTCAGAGGTCACAGATCATTAATGGCTCACAAATCACAGTCTGAGAACAAGTAATCTAGATAGAGAAGAAAAAAATTCTACCCACTGAAGCAGGGGATAAGAATTAATTAGTGGCCAAGTAAAGGGAAACAATTTTTTACAGGCAATGATAATTTAGTTTAGAGAAAACGAATTTCAACAAAGTAACTAAAAATGTTTATTGACACTGCTCTATTAAAAAAATAGGATTGATAGTGCAAAAATTCTCTTATTAAGTAAATAAATAATTACTTCCTTGTGTCACTTACTGAAAGAATAAGTACTGCAAATAGTTCACAAATATCCAGTATATAATTGCAAGTTTCCTAGTACTTGCCCCTTTGCTCTTTGTAAATCAAACTAAAAAGCATGTTTTCAATTGAGACATTTAAATATAATTATAGAAAATCTAGCTTCATTTTATAATTAATATAGAAACAGTGCAACATGTCTATATTGGTTACCTGCATTTTAAACAAACAAGTTGGGGTTTATTATTTATTAATTCCCATGGAATGGAATGTTTTTGGGAACATTTTTTCATAGAAAGCGTGGATACACAGTAACTGTAATTTGTAATCTTAGCAACTACAGGTTTACTCTGATTAAACCTGGGGTTTTTTGAATTAATAAAAATGATTTTTTAAATTCAAACAAGAGAGAAAAGTGTAGCTGTGCCTTTGCATGCCAAGATATGTTGTTCTCTTCACTGGGCAGATCTAACATTGAAATTATATGCTTATAGAAGCAGTACCAGCTTCCAGAGAGCATTTCTGAAAAATTACCCACCTTGCAGTTTGCTAATGACAAAGTTTGACCAGTTTGAAAATGACAGAAAATGTTTGTTTTATTTTTATTTTGTAGAGTAATCTAATGTTAAAAATTTACTCAGACTTAGAAGGCTATTTTTCAGTTAGGCTGGGAAAAAATAAATGTGCATGCTCCTTTAGGTGGAGATTTTGTTTGGGTTTTTTTTTAATGTACTAATTTATCTAACATAAACTTCAATTATGGTATATTTTTTCTAAAATACTTTCTGTGAGACCTACATGATGCAGAGGACTGGTGCTGGAAGCAGACAGTAAGTGTTCAATAAGAAACTCAATTTGTAGTGTAGTATATATATTATTTGAAAGTGGAAACTGATGAAAGTAAGTATCAATTTTTTTAGAAAGAAAACCTGATTTCAGGTTGATGTGGATTTAACCTTCTGGAAGAGCACATGAAGCGTAAATTGATTGAACTGCATCTTCTGTCCCTTTTGCCTATTGATTTTTCTGAGATCAAGAGGTCTTCTTCAGAGATGTGTCCTTATGTGCCTCCTACCCTCATTTGCTCTGTGATCATAAACCTTATATTCCCAATACTCCTAACAATTTAGAGTCCAATTTATCTTTGTGAGAGATTAAGCAATGTTTTCTATTGGACTTCACGGGCAGCAGAGGACCAGATAATACAAGTTGATTGGTAAGACACTACTTTCTGAGACAGAGTTCTTTCCAAACCTTTTATTCTATGTTAAGATCCCAGTCTTCAGCTCTTGAAGTGGGAGAGGTTACATATCCTATGTTCTTTTCAGAAAAAGAATCTCAACCCCCAAAATTTAACACTAAATGTCAACAAGTCAATTTTGAAATTTTTTGCCAAATGTGTTCTTGCTTTAGCTTTTTGGCCTGTTTAATTTCTGTGTAGTAAGAGCCATTTCTCTCTTGCTACTGTAAATTATTTGGAAAAAAAATATTTTGGCAAAGTATGCTGATGATAATACTAGCTCTCTCCAGAGTGACAATCATAGTGTTTTTATTGTGAGTTATTTTCTAATATATCTTTGATAAGCCCTCACCTCATAGTCATCATCTTTCTCTTATCCATGTAGTCCTGAGTTCCAAAGGTTCATCTTTTCCCTAGCAGACTATATTCACCTGCATCCAAGAGTTTTTCTGTGCCACTAACTGCACATGAAAACAGCTTTCACCAGCAAATATCTACTATTCTCTTGCCTACAACTAAAGATGGCAAGATGAATGAAGTAGACACATGAGTGTGAAGTAATTCACTGGTGATCTATGAGGGTGTTTTTTTTAAGAGAAATGTAACTAAAAGTACTGAAAAGCATACCTTTTATTCCTACTTTTACTCTCACAGAATCACAGAGTGACAAGGTTGGAAGAGACCATCAAGATCATCAAGTCCAACCATGCCCTAAAACCTCAACTAAACCATGGCACTGAGTGCCACATCCAGTCTTTTCTTAAACACATCCAGGGATGGTTACTCCATCACCTCCCTGGCAGGCTACTCCAGAACTTTATCACTATTTCCATAAAAAACTTTTTCCTGATATCCAACCTATATTTCCCTTGGTGCAGCTTGAGACTGTGTCCTCTTGTTCTGTCAGTTGCTGCCTGGAGAAAGAGACCAACTCCACCTGACTACAGCCACCTTTCAGGGATTTGTAGAGAGTGATAAGGGCACCCCTGAGTCTCCTTTTCTCCAGGCTAAACACCCCCAGCTCCCTCAGTTGTTCCTCACAGGGTTTATGTTCCAAGTCTCTCTCCAGCCTCGTTGCCTCCTCTGGATGCGTTCCAGTGTCTCAAGGTCCTTCCCAAACTGAGGGCCCAGAACTGGACACAGCACTCGAGGTGTGGCCTCACCAGTGCCGAGTACAGGGGAGAATGACCTCCCTGCTCCTGCTGGCCACACTGCTCCTGACACAGGCCAGGATGCCTTTGGCCTTCTTGGCCACCAGGGCACACTGCTGGCTCATGTCCACTCAGTTGTCACCAGTACCCCCAGGTCCCTTTCCAGCCACACCATCCCCAGCCTGTAACACTGCAGGGAGTTATTGTGGCCAAAATGCAGGACTCAGCACTTTATTTATTAAACTCCAGCCTGTTAGACTCTGCCCATGCATCCAACCATTCCAGGTCTCTCTGCAGAGCCCTCCTACCCTCCAACAGATCAACACATGACCCCAGCTTAGTGTCATCTGCAAATTTACTAATGAAAGACTCAGTACCCTCATCCATGTCATCAATAAAGATATTGAACAGAACTGGCCCCAGCACAGACCCCTGAGGGACACCACTGCTGACTGGCCCCAGCTGGATGTGGCACCGTTCACCTCCACCCTCTGGGCCCGGCCATCCAGCCAGTTCCTAACCCAGCACAGAGTGCTCCTGTCCAAGCCGTGGGCTGCCAGCTTGTCCAGGAGTGTGCTGTGGGAGACAGTGTCAAAGGCCTTGCTGAAGTCCAAACAGACAACATCCACAGCCTTTCCTGCATCCACTAGTCGGGTCACTTGGTCATAAAAAGGGACCAGGTTGGTCAAACACGACCTACCCCTCCTAAAGCCGGGGTCTGATACCCTGGCCACCTGATAAGTTCTGTGTGATGAAAATCAATATAAACTGTTCCATGACCTTACTGGGTACTGAGGTCAGGCTAACTGGCCTATAATTACCAGAGTCCTCCTTCCCACCCTTTTTGTGAATGGGTGTCACACTGGCCAGCTTCCAGTTATCTGGAACCTCTCCAGTGAGCCAGGACTATTGGCAAATGATGGAGAGGGGCTTCACAAGCTCATCTCTCAGCTCCCTCATGACCCTGGGATGGATCCCTCCTGGTCCCATGGATTTATGACCATCCAAGCATCTCAGCAGTTCTCTGACTTCTTCTCCTGGATAACAGGGAGACCATCCTGCTCCCTGACAGCATCTCTCAGCCCACGATCCTAAGTTACACACTGCCAAAACCACTACATATGAAATCAGAGCAGCTCTCAAATGACTAAATACAATAAAAAGAAATCTTTTTCGGTGCCATAGAAATGGATGTAGCTAGAATATATAACTAATGGTAGGCACATTCTCTTAACTTGCCTCTCAAACATACACATATTTTCTTTCTCTACATTTCTTCCATTCAGACCATGTAAATCCTCGCTCTTTATGGAAGTACAAATATTCACTGAAAGCAAAGCTGTAAAAAAAAAATGTAAATGCATCCTTTTTCATTAAAAATGAGAAGCTTGAGACATTTTCAGACTTGAAGGGTTTCAGCTACAAAGTTCCTAATATTCATAGATATTCACACTTCAACAAGTCATAGACACTAGAGAACATGCTGCTATGCATCAACAGAGCTGAAGGAAGTGTATTTCCATATGAACATATGAATACAAAGATTCCTGACATTCAAGGGTAGAGAAATAATTTTCCAGTATAAAGTTCCATCATTCATGCTGAAAAGATCCTTCAGGTAATTCTTAACACATGAACCAGCTGTTACAAGCCATCTAAGATTATAAGGACAAAACAAAAAAAGATCAGGAAAGAGACAGAAAACCAGTGTAAGGCAGATACATATAGCAAATGATTTGCTGTAAGAACAGAGTATTAATTATGCTGAATCTAGAATACAAAATATCAGTAGAACATAATTTCTTGCTCCTGTTTTCTTATAAAAAGACTTTTGCAGACAGAATTTTCTATAGTATTTTCAGATGACTTTCCTTCAAAAACAGAAGAATAACATAATAAATTATGTTGAATGGCAATAATAATTATGCAATAAGAAAGGTAGTGCCAATTGTTGCTGGTGGAACCTGTCTCAGACCCTAGCAGCTAATTTACTGCCTCAGACATTTCAGCTGATGTTTTTCTCCAAACAGATTTTACATCGAAGCCATTTTCTTTTTCCAGCGATGCCTTGCCACCTAAGGATTAGGCTGATATGACTCTAAAGCTTAAAGACACTGACAATAGTACTTGAGATTATAATGCAAAGATTAAAAAAAAATCAGAGTACAGACAGGTTTTTTGATTTTATTTAAATAAGATTTGCTCTAGTGCAACTCACTGAGTTCAGTCTAGGCTTAAATGAAAGATTAAAATATAAATTCATAGTCATAAATAAGTTTTGAATTTTGGTCTTAATTACAGTAGCCACAAAAAGAAATTCCAGTAAGAATCTGGAGGCCACATAAATGAACCATAGGCTAATCAATTCATAACAAATTTTAGTCCTCTACTAAGGCTTCAAATACACCCTAATGACTCCCCTATTTTCTGGAATTTCTGAGATATGATTAATAGGTTAACAGTTAACGCTGAAAGATAGTTGATTAATTAAAGAAATTATCCCCAGATTTTTTCCATTCTGATCCTTTTGAAAGAGTGTGGTATGGTTATTAAAACAAAAGGAAACAGATATTGAAAGGAATATTGGACATGTTTAAAAGTGTTCTCTATCTCTATTTTCATCTTCATCTATACAATTAAAAAACAGTTCAAGGCTGTATTGCTGGTATCAATGCGACATGCCTTTTTTGAGCTCCTTCTAACAGCAGGGAAGGCATGGTTTTAATGAATTAATTTTGAAGGATGAGTCTGTCAAACAGTTAAGTTCAGCAAGATTTTCCAAAAATGTCTTGAAAAGGTTTCAATGAATGGACTGACTGGAAAAGTGAATGTGCTGTCTACTTTTTGTTTCATCCTCTTGTACTCAAGGCTGATCACTCTGTGCAGCCTGAATAATACTTTCACAGAATAAGATATTACAGTATGAAGAACATATTGAACATTTCAGCCTGCTATTCAAGTGCTGTAATGAAGATCTACTATTTTCCATAAAAGAGAACTACCTCTTTAAGCTGATATGAATAATATGATATAATAAGCTGATATTATGTAAAATATCAGTGAAACAAAAGGATCAAAAGAAAGAAACACCAGATCAAAAAAATTCTATTATTATTATGTCTTTGGTTCACTTGAAACAGAACTAATACATGAAAAGGTACATTGGAAGGTGTTTCGTGGACCTAGAGGTCTCAATCTGGATTTTGATTTTTAAATGCAACTTCAAGCCAAGGTGAGCTTTCTATAACTAGTTTAATACACAGATGAAATTCTTAATCTCATAAATGTATTTCATACAGTTCCTGTTACATGAACCAGAAAATTCCCCTAGAAAAAGCATTGATTACCAACCTCAGTATCCATCTGTGTCCATTAACTTCCTTAGAACACAGGACAAGCTCTGTAAATTATGTAAAATGTTAAAAATAATATTCTTTTTCAGAGACACCTGTTAGAGGAACTTAAATTTTCCTGATTTGTTGCTTGCCATAAAGGGCAACTGGCCTTGAGCTTTTCACCATAATCTGCTAAATAAGGAAAAGTAGGATCACTTTTTGATAAACAATACTAAATCCACTCTCTGACATTTTCAAGCCTCAAATTGCTTGACAGAACACCATATGCTGAAGCAATATGCTACAATGCTAAACCAAACATGACCTAATCATGTGTCCAGAGAGGCCACAAAGCCAGTGAAGGGTCTCAAATCTAAGTGATGATGAGGATACAATGGTTGTTCAGTCTGGAGAAAAGAAGGCTCAGGGGGTACCTTATTGTGGTCTAGAACTACCTGAAAGGAGGTTGTGTGAGGTAGGGGTTGATCTCCTTTTCCAGGCAACCAGCAACAGGAAAAGACTGCAGCAGAGAGGTTCAGGTTGTATATCAGGAAAAAATTTCTTCACTGAAAGAGTGGTTAAGTATTGGAACAGCCTCACCAGGGAAGTGGGGGACTCACCATCCCTGGAAATGTTCAAAAAAATGAGTGGACATCTCACTTTGTAATATAGTTTAAGGAGCACAGTGGTATTTGCTAAGGTTGGATTTCATGAAGGTCTTCTCCAACCTTAATGATTCTGAGATTCTATGTTCAGTCAATTCTGAAAACAAGCAGAATTTTTAATCTTCTAACTCAAAATGTCAATGGGCATTTTCTACATGTGGCATAGTTCCTCTGTCTGTATTAAGAGAGGAATTATATGAGGTAGTAGTATATGTCTTACCTCAAGTGCAAAGCAAAGGAATTAAGAAAATAAAGTCGAATTGCAGAGTTAGAATATGGTTTTGACTAAACCATTTGCTATATATACACTTGCTTCAGGGAAATAATATTTTTATAGAAAACTATCAGTTTACCCTAACAGCTAAAAGAAACCACAAGAATGATAACACAAAAAACCTAGATGATTGCCTTGAGAAATACTTTTGGCAATACCAGGTATTGTCAGCTAGAGGTAAGACTCTGCAGCAGACAGTCCTTGAAAGCTTACAATGGAAGACACTGCACACAATATCCCACCAAGGTTGTTCTATTCTTGACATTACATTTTGGAAGTTCTTTAATAGTTTGATATAAATAATCTTCACTGCATAGCTTATTTCTTCCTCCTTAAAGCCCCAAAGGCAGGGAAAATGGTATATTGTTTTGGAATTTTTTAAAAGCCTTTCACATGCTGAAAGACTACTGTGATTGCCTTCACTGTCTAATATATAAAACAAATCAAATATTACTATTTCTCCGCATCTGATCATCACTGTTCTCTTCTAGATTCTCTCTAATTTACCAAGATCTTTTCACATGGAGCATTGATTCTGTATGTTCTCAACTTCAAATGTATATAAGCTGAAATAACCAGACTTGGAGCCTATTAACTGTGTAAAAGCAAAATTAACCCTACTTATAGTACAGCATTTCCACAGCTAATTTACTGGATGATATTTACAGTCTGTATTTTAGTTGAGGAACCTTGGCACAGCTCTTCCACCTGAAATGTGCCTAGAAAAAGAAACTAAGCTTTATTGGATTAGATTCTTGCATGCATTAAGCACCTATGACTGACTACATTTCAGTCACAGAAATTGAGAGCTGACTATGTTCCTGCCCTTGTGCCTCTGAGAATCCTTCCATAATAAACAGTTATGACTGAGTTTTACAATTCTGACATTGCAACTGGTAAGATGCTACCTCGTAAGATGGTGTAGGAATTCTTGGACTGTGGCCATGGCATTCTGTTACAGTGAAAAAAAACCCAGTACAAACCTACACATTTTTATTTTTGTAAATCTGGTGAACACATGGTGTACTTAATTTTGTGTTTTCCTTTTTTTTCTCCCAGTTCTCTCATTCATTCATCATCTGACTCATATCTTAGCATGCAGCAAGCACTAAAGAAGTGAAGTAAAATTCTGATAGTGCATTATTGGTACAGAAGGCAATGGTTTACCACTAAAACTAGGGAATGAACAATGACAAACTGCATATTTAATTCCTCTTTAGTAAAACAATACATTTTAGTATGAAAAAATGCCATCAGCTATGTGTCCTATCTACTAATATCTGCTGTCTTATATGCTAACATAGCATAGCTAAATTATCTTTTTATATTTTCCCATATAAATATACTTCACAACTTAAAAAAAACTCCACATTTTTACACACCTGTGCTGCCCCATATAAAACACTAGTGAAAGTTTTCCACAAAAATCAATTATATTTTGCCTAAATACAGTAGAATACAGGTGCACATAGGACTGTATTGAAAATATTCCTAAATTAATTTTTAAGTGCACCTCTTGCTGACTTCTCTATTCCTTTAGTGAAAATGTCTAACTGTCACTTATTTTTGATGCACTATTTTGACAGGTAATACCTCCAGTATTACCCAAACATACTTAGGAGGAAAGATCTGAAATTTTCTGCAGAAGCCCTGCACAACAAATGGAAAACTAACTCCATCACATTTGCATAAAAGCATGCTGCATCCATATCATACAGAAAAGAAAACTGCATTCTTCGTTTTCTGTGCGTATTATTTACTCTGGGGCACATACTCTTGCTTTGTCTTGCATATGAAGTCAGATAGATTAGATATCAGTGTCTACTCTGCCAGCAACAAATCAGGATTCAAGAAAACTCTTCACAACATGCACATTTTGAGTAGAAAAATGTAGTGCTCTTCCCAGACCTGCCTTTATTTTTTCCTTTCCTATAGCAAGACTTGGAAATCTTTGGTTGCCAATGTCTGTTTCAAAGCTGTTTTTACTAAGGAGTCTGAATGTACAATTACATTTCCCAGTCGTTGTGGGTTTGTTTTTTTTCCTTAAAAAACCGAATCAATCCACCAAGCAAAACAAACCTCAAACAATTATTTTACCTACTTGATATTTCTACTGTCACCCATTTTCCATTTTTCTTACACATGGAATAGTCTATAAACCTATAAAATTTTCATTGAAATACACAGACAAAAGTGTTCTGGTGCTTAACACTTGAATAACAGGAGTTCCTATTTAGCATTTCAGCAATACCAGGAAAAGTCCATTTACCTTTTCTTGTGAGAGTGCCATCTCTCCTGGCTCTCTCAGGTGTCAGTGACAAGTTAAGAGACGTTAAGTCCAAGGACTTTCAATTATCTTTTGATGTTCTTATGGAAAAAAATACAGGACCCATGCAAATAGTCTCATGTGTATCAATAATGGGGAATAAATCTGAGAGAGGATACATCATTTTCCTACTGGGCTTGTTTTGATCTCCCCCTTCCCAATGAAGACTCAGGATTCAAGATGTTAAACCTTGACAAACCAAGATGATTATTCTACATATATGGTTTTTTAGATAATTTTTGCTTATAATATTGATGATGATATCCACTTCATGATAGTCAAATAGGTGTTTGGATCAGGCTAACAGAATAGCACAAATGTAGTTCTCTCATGTGTTCATTTAGTCATTAGCAAATTTGAATGAAGCTCATAGTATCACTAAGAAAACCGAAGCCTTCCTCATCAGTAAAGAAGGTCAGAATCCGGCTCAATATCAACTTGATATTGACATTATATTGTCATTTACCTTCTATTATTTGCATAATTGATAGTGTCACTATGTTTTCATTTAGCTTTGACCTGATTGGGTTTTTTTGTCAAAAGATTTTAAACCTAGGCAATGGGGTCTCAACACAGAAAATATTGTAATGAGGTCAACGAGGGAAGTATTTTCTATCAGTTCCAAGATAGCAAATGTATTCAAAATACAGAACTACAAAGCAAAGAAGGAAAGGATTGAATCCTCCTGCACGTGGACAATCCTATCCTGAAACAGTATCCTATCCTGAAAAAGGAGGAAGGACTATATGCTTGTTGGAGGCAACATGGTAATGTTTTGCTATAAAGAGAGATTTTTCATCTTATCATTCACACAATTCACTACAGCTCATGAGTACTCAGAAAATCCAAAGAGTTGAGAGGAGCAAAAAAACTGCATCCAAAACTCAACAACAACAAAATTTAATCTGTACTGCTTGTGGTAGAGGAGAAGGCAGAGAAGTTGGAAAGAGAGGTATCATACATTAAAGTTTTACATGTTTAACATGTTTCCTTAGTGTAACACACAACTGCTTTTTTCAATCTCAAATTTAAAACCTTCAATATTGTTTTATTTCACTAAGATTAAACTCATATCTGTGACAAAAATGCTACTAATACTGTTCCATGCACCGCCAATGTGTGTAATTCTTTTTGATACAAATTACTTTCGTGGTAGCTGAATGATGAGACTGACTTTCTCTTACAGTCTGGTTTAGGTCAAGGGAAATTCAGGTGATGACATTTAATATGAAACCAACTAAGTGTGAAAGGTTATAAGTGAAAGATCTTTTTTTCCTGCAGCTTCCTTATAGGCAAACAAATGAATAATGAATTCACTGTAACATCTTCATTTGATCTACTCAGCTGTAAAAGATGAACATTCTCAAATCTGAAGTCATTCAGACATCTAACACATGCTAATGAACCAACTTTGTTTCTGCAGATGCAATTAAAATCCTCATCTTTATCTATGCAGTCCAGGTTATAAAGGCTGATACCAGGCTGCAGGACTACATAATGCAAAAAAGCTGCCTAAACAGAAATGACGACATGAAAATGGAAAGCAGAAAGTCTGAGGGAGAAACAATCTTGCCTTGCAGCGGGAATAATGATCAGGCTGCCAAGACACAAAAGCAATCAAAACAGAATCAAAGGAGAAAGAGAAACAAAATTAGCAAAGCTCTTCATCCCTAATGATATGTAACAGTGCTTATATTTCATGTTTGAAATCTCACTTGTTTTTCTTCTACAAGAATATGCTATATAAAAATGATAGCACAAGAAAAAATAGCAATGTAATGTCTGTCATCACTGGGTTTTTTCCCTGCACAGGGATTCCCACTGCTGCCTCACCATCAATGCCATTAATTACATTACATGCAGCCACTGTATTAGAAGTGGTAAGTGGTATGCCATATTCACAGAGCTGCTGACTCTGAGACTGGGAGCTGAGTTATGTACTGGATAGCTGGTATGTAATGCTCTGCAATGAATGCATCAAATTCAGCCTATGAACACAGAAGGCGATAAATTATGCACAAAAAATACACAAATATAAGCATTGAATGCATGAGCAATCCGTTGACTAGAATGTCTAGTTTCTTATTCCACTTAGAGAATGTATTGCTTCTGAATGCTAATCACTTACGGAGGTGATTACTATTCTGATCAGTGGTTTTTTAGGGTGCAGCCAACAAAGGCTAGAGTTAGCTTAAAACTCTGCTAGGCAATTACTGGAGAGAAAGAGAAGGATTTCATTTAGCTACATCAAAACATCCTTCTAGACAGTGGCTGTCTGTGGCCTGCAGTATTAAGATAAACTTTCAAGTACTTAAATATACCTTTTGCAATGGGCTGCTTATTAGGAACTGATCTTTTTTCTTTGCTCTGGTGTCACTTACCAGCAATTTTAAAGAATTAATTAGTAAAGAAATGGGCAGAATTACATTTTCTCAATTCCAAACAGGCAGTGCCTGGACTAGACAAGGTCTGTAGACCCAAGATTAAACTAAAAATTCTGCTAAAATTACCATGTGCTATGTACTAATTGCCATCAGGTATGTAAAATCAGTGGTATTAATGTAGGTTGAAGTTACATGTGGGAAGTGACTCTATAATTAGAATGCTATACATTGCTTGAACGGCAAAAAGCCTACTCTACTTATAGAAATGACAGGAAGGGTAAAAGAGTAAATATATATGTTTTGGTAAGCCTCCAGAAAGGAATGACTGCTGCCAAGAGGTTCAAGTTACGTAATCACTGCAATTATAGGTATCCAAGCATATGAAAAAGACATCAATGCCAACACAGTATAGCATTAGACTTTATGGTGCAGTCCACCCTGTTCCAAGCTGACACATGCTGAAATATTTTCATTTTGAAATGGAGCTCATCCATGAACTACTGAAATATCAACTATTATCCAGTTACTCCTGTAAGATACTTTTACTGATTCAAAACCAGTCTGGATGATAAATCTTCTGTCCTCCTCTATAATGTCTTTCTGTATTACTGAACTCTTCTTCATACCCCATACTTATAGCATTTTTTAACTCATTGCACAGAGTCTTTGATACTTTAGCTTTTTCCACCTTCCACCTGTAGTCCTGCAGCCTGCTTCCCACTTGCAGCTTCCTGCGGCTTCACGCAAGCTTCTAGGACAGAGTACCTCAGAATGGTTGCAGCAGTGTTTTTCTGTGAACTCCTGTTTATTATTCACTTCCTGGATTTGAAAACCCTTCTACTGTTGTTGGCCCAGACCCAAGGGAAATGATAACCACTGATGTTAGTATCACCACTTCTTTCTCCCAGTTTCTGATTTCTACGTTTGGTTCAAGTTTCTGGCTTATAATATAGCCACATAAATGTGTTTGCAGAGAGCTCAGCAATGAACCAGCTGTGCAGCACTGTGCCTAGCCAAGGTGTGCGCCCAGCAATGGTAACAGTATCACAAACAACCCGTGAGAACTTCAAGTACCTCTTGACACAAAATACTGTTACTGTAGAAAAAGTTTGATAGAGAATCCACCACTGATGGCTAAATACTTCCTGATTGACTGCTGCTGATGATTTTTCTCGTTTCTCTTTCTCCCCATCTTTCGCTTCTTCTTCTCTTCTGTTATTGTCTTTCCTTTTACTCTTTCCTCTCTAATAACATCCACTCTTAGAATTGATAAATACCACCAAATATGGACCCACTAGTAAATCTTCAAGAAACACACCATGATCTGTCACTACACTTTCTATCACTTTCTTTATCTTATTTAAAATCTAATTACTATTTTTTATTTCCCTTTATATATAGCACATTTTTTATTATAACTCTTCTAATAATAGAATCTATAGTTTAATTATTTGAATAGTATCATGCTATTATCAGAACAATATCTGTATGTTTTAGTGCTTTACTTTCCTAATTTTACTTTGGTCTGCAAAATTGAATTTGAAATACCATGGATAATTTTGTATTCCGTTACTGCATGTGTTGTTGTAATTTTCCTAGCTACCAGCATCTGCTCAAAAAAAACCAAATGTTTCTCAAGCAAATCTTCATTGATATTAAACAATGGTGAATTTATACAACTTAAAACTGAGAAATGAATGCTGTTGACATACACTAACTTCCTCGTAACAGGATGATACAATCATGTTCTTATTACTACAGAGGAAGTAACTCTTTTGAGTTACCTCATAAGATTTCCAACATGATAACAAAAAAAATAGCCCCCAAAATCACTGTGATCAAAAAATTAAAAATTTTCCAGAGCATAAAAAAAAACCTAAATAAATGTTGTGACTTGGTAGTTTCTTAGTGAAAGCAAGATGTCCTATATATAAGTAATTTTTGTGGTGCAGACACTTTAAACTTGTAGTAACCTAAAAATCCCCTCAGTTTTTACACATATAAAGAAGACAGGCGAACATACATGAAGGAAACAAAACAATGACATTAGTGGTAACTCAGGTACAATATTTTTAACCTTGCATAAGTTTTCCTTACCCTGGACCTCTCCTCTAGTTTTGTCATCATGACGACTGTTGCACCTTGTTGCTCCCACATCATTCTCCAGAAGTCACCAAAGGTTTCTGGCAATGCCCCCTGCGTTGCTATATAAGCATTCTGCTTCCTGTATCCATCTATGTAATTGGCGTTGATATAGTCGCTGCCCGGGATGCCTGCAAAGAGAGGAGAGTGAAAACACAGGGCAAAGTTTCTCTGCTGTCCTGTTTTACAAGGGCTGAACAATCCAAATCCACGACGACACTGGATTTGATGAATCCTGGCTTGCTGTGTGTGCCAAAGAGTGCATGGGTACTTACACGTGAGTGTAGGCCATCTGTGGAGTCAAGAGGCATGGTGGTCTCTCTGGGAATATTTGTTCTTTTGAAACAAGAAACTTCATGTGATAAGAAGTATAAAAGAAGCCTGAAAATCTGTACCAGGCAGAGAGACCTGAGGGTCAACACAGCAGCATTTAAAAGCTGGTCTGATACTGCCTGCAGACAGCCAAAATATGGCAGTGCTACCTGGGACATACCCCTTTGAGGATTTTCAATCAGAGACCCTGAGTAGGCTCCTCAAACATTCTTGTTGAGGTCATTGCAATTCCTTTAAATACATAAGGAAAAAAAATATTGTCAAGACTATTAATATCACTGCTATATTCATTTTCTCCATTAAATGCTAAGATAATTATGAGTTTTATTGTAACAAAACACATTATTTAAGTCAGATTTAAGAAACAGTGAAATTTTCTGTATGGTGTATGCATGAAATAAAGACCTTTGCAACACTGAATAATAATTAAAAGCATTAAAAGAAGTGGGATCCAAGACTTGTGTGCACATGGGACCTACACCATTATTTGCTTGGGGCTCAGGTATTTTCGACAAGACGTATACAGGAACTTTGTCTGTGTCTACCAGACACATGTCCATTCTTAGAGCCCCATAGGAAGCAGTCCAGTTCCTAACTGCAATCTGTATAACTCAGGGTATGCCACAGGATGCCTGGATTGGAACATGCTGCCTACCCAGGCCAAGGAGGTGTGTTGGCTGTAGCAAAGGTCACATTACTACTCTGCACTAATAAGGTAGGCATGCTCATGGAAATGGGTAAAAATGGACTTAAAATTCTCAGACCACTGCTGAATTCAGCATAGCAGTGCCCAGCTTTTAACTCAGACTACATGTGGGCTGAAAGATAAAGCACTGAGGGAAGCATTTTTATGTCCCTGCTGTTGTTTTAACTGATGACTAGAGAAAGAAATAAGATATTAATGTGAGATCTCAGTGCTGGCTGAATGGCAAAGCAGTGTTAATTAGCTGAATATAATCATCTGCAACTTAGTAAGTTTTGTTGAAGTAATTGACAGAAGTTACTTATTTGAGCAGAATTGAATGATTTATATTTATGCAGCCAATCTGCCACGCACAACTCTACAACCCCAAGAAATGGTAGAGGTTCCACAAAATCTTTCAAAAGAGAGTCAAGGTGATGATACCAGCTCCAGGTTTATTCTAGAGCTATGACTGTTTTCCCTCATCAAAGCAACAAAATTGAGTTTCTTTGTCTATGAAACAGAATAAATTGTAAATAAGTACTTCCCAAGATGGTTGTCAGAAACAAAATCTTCAAATAAATTCTAATGCATTATCTCCTGCTAGTGCTCCCAAATCAGGAATTACTGGACCTGCACACTCCTATCTTTCCTGACTACAAGTAGCACACATCTGAAAATGTCTTCCAAAATATTTTTAATTTGAATGGAAATTAGGTGTACCTCTTTAAAATGGACTGTTCCTTTTAAGCTACAATTTTAATTGTTTCAACACTTATTCAGAGTAAACCTGAATGTTTCATTCCACTACTAACTTAGCAGTGAATGAACCCACAGACTAAATGTCACAGTAAGTAAAATCCAATGTAATCTGGAAATTATTCAGATTATGGGTTACTGCAGCTGTAGTCTAGTAAAAAATTTTGCCTTCATGCCTGATAAAGTTCCACATACATTCCTGTTTCATATGTTCAAATCATATTTAAACTAAATTTTTAATTTGTTTTTACTTTCTGTGCACAGTTAGAAGAAAATCCTAACAAAATATCTCAGAGATAGAAAGACCTTGTGACTTCAGGGTTACAAGAGAGGCAGAAAATGGCACTCCTCAGGCAAGATGCAAGAATGGACACAGGCAGACTGTCTGACTGATTTGACCTGACTGAAAGTCTCTTCAGGAGAAAAATAAAATAAAATAAAAAACTTGTTAACCTGCATAGTCCATAGCTGAAAAGCATGATTCCCCTCCATGAAAGTCAGAAAGTGGAGCTCAAAAGCATCACTCTTGTAGATCTGGAGCTGTTTTATGTGACACTTCTTATTGTGGATATTGGAGTTAATGATATAGAAAAATAACTGCTACAAAATGTTGTATTTTCTTCCTTTATCAAGATAATAAAACTTTTTTTCACAAAACAGATGAGAAAGAAGAATGAAGCCAACAGGAGAAAACTACACCAACTGGGTATTATTACCAAAGGAACTGAGAAAGCTGGTAAGAAATGTTTTCTGCATAAATTAGAATTCTATTATGATGCCTGGTATCATACTTTGAAGCACATGTTATAAATAAAAGCCTGAGGAAAAAATGAAAAACAACACTTTGTAAAGTGGTTAAATGATCTTCTGGGAAAGCTGTCCTCTGGAACTGATAATGCACAAACTCAGTGTGAAAATTAAGCATGAGAACTACTGCAAGCTGTTCCCTAAAGAATGATCTTTACAAATTTTAGCAACCAATACTAGTACCTGATGTAAAAAAAATCCAGAATCCTGAAATTGTAAATTCTCTTTCTACTCGCTAATTTGTATTGAATTTATTGACAAATTATATTAAAATATATAACCTCTAAATTAAATAAATTCTAATTCTTTCAATTAGAATGAAGAAAAGCTTCCAGATTACACCTTTCTTGATCTAAGATTCAAGTCAGAAATATTAAGATTAAGAATTACTGATAAATTCAAGGAAGATTTCTTCAAATATAGATTAAAGTGGAAATTTTCACTCTGATTCTCCACTTTATTTCTGTAACATGGACATGAAAAATTTAGCTAGAAAAATTATTTTACAAGGCAAGTCAGCTTCACTGCACCAAATGAGGATATATTTGGGACATGGACATGAAATTCCATTTACCACAGGCCCTGAGCAACTATTAATGAATTAACCAATGAAGTTTTGGGGGGAAAAAAAATACAACAAAACATGTTGCTTCAACACTTGCACTGAGCTTTGCATCAAGCATTTATCGCTAGCAGAATACAGTACTCAATAGTACTGTACAGTACTCAATAATACTTGATCTACTGAGATCAAGAGAACAACTTGATTCAGAATGCTCAGCTCCATTTCCTCTCTCACACACAGTATCCATTAGTGATATTCTCTGTTCTCTATCCACTCTCATAGTCCCTTTAAGTATTGTACCCATTTCTCACAGAGTCTCTTTTCATCACTATTTTCATGCATGACCTCAGTTTCACATCCTGCCCCAAAATCCTTAAAGCCCTCTAGGGAAGGTGCTTCATCATGAGAGGACTAATGAATTTGTTAAAAATAACAAATACAACAATTGAATATCTGTAAATATCTATGATGACAAAAAATAAAAAATTATCAAAGTAAATCTAAATATTAAAATTTCCCTTTCTGAAATGACTTTTCCAGCCATAACCTCATTCTGAGCTGAGAAAACAGAACAATTTTGTGTCAAGTCCAATAGTGCAAAAACAATCAAATGACAACCAGTCTGACTGCAGTACAATGAAATCCTGCAAACTTTTGTTAGCTGCCATAGCTTGAAGGCAACATACCCACAAGCACAGCAGCAATTGCCATCATTACTTAAATTTGGGTTTCATGGTTAAGAGAGGTCAGTTGTTCTGTAACAGCATGGGTCAAAAAAGGGACAAAGCAACCAAATTCTGTAAAATTGATATGAACTTAACCTAAGTCTTTTGGCATCAGTGGGATTTATTGTACCTTTAGGATGGCATACCTGAAGTATAAATTAGGGTAATCTATGCAGTATAACCTGACTTTTATAAGTTTCATGAAAGCAGAGACACAGTTTCTGCACAAGAAGTCAGTTAAAGACCAAGCTCCTGAACCATGATTCTACCACAACTATTATCTAGTAGCATTTTCAACTATGGTGATGAATGACCAGAGTCTGCAATCTTTTAATTTAGCCAGAAAGGAGTTAAGCACAATGGGGGAAGAATCAGATGAATAGTTCAGCACAAAAGACAATCCACTTTTAAATATCTCAAGAGAACAATGTTTAGTTTTTATATAGTCAAAGTGAATGAGCAATGAAATAAAATTAGGTAATACCACAATTAAAGTACAGAAGATAAAAAACCCCATGAACTGTATTGCTCTCAATTTATGCTGAGAATGCATGAGCTGAGATGACAGTACAGCTTACTGCAACATAGACTCAGATCCACAGGGCTAATAATGTAGACCCTAGGAATGATTCACTTGATTTCCTGAAGAGTTATAATCTCAAATAACTTTAATTAGACTTCACATTTTATTCACAAACTGAAATCAAATAATGAAATTATTTCAAGCCTTTACAAAGGCTGAGTACTGAACAGCCTTTCTATTTAAAATAAATTAAACTATAAAGCTTTGTTTCTGCGCTGCTTCCCTAAGACATGTGCTTTTAGTCATGTGCATAAATAGTGTGAAGTAATAGGATTAAATTCTGTCATGCTTGTAAACAAGTTGGAAAAATACCATGATGAACTCAGAGTGTTGATGAAGTTGTACTACTGTTTTACATCAATGTCTGGTGTTTTGAACAATGCCAGAGCAAAAACCACAGGCTGTTTGTGCATGTGTGAACAAAACAGTGAGAAAAATCTAATTTATATAAGAGGCATGCATCAGGTTAACTATAAAAGAATGCAGATCAGGCCCCTTGCTATCCTCTCTTTTTCATCTCTTTCTCATCTCTTTCTCTTTTGCTTTCTTTGTCGCACCACCCCAGCTCTGCACCATCCACATGGAAGGAACAATGTGGAATCTGGGGTGATATTCTTTGTTCTCTCTCTCTCTCTTGCTTTCTCTGATCAAACCACAGCTGTCATTCTATCCCATGCTCCATACTGAACTTTATTGCAGGAGTGCGGAGATTGTGGACATGTGTTGCGGCTTGTTAAGCCAGCACCTTTGAGGGGTTAATTTTAGGAGGTGAGAGCTATATTAGTGTGCTGTACAAAATTAAGGGCTTGCTAGCCACCACATTTGTGGAAGAAAATTTTAAGAATGTAGAGGGTTGTTAGACAACACTTTTTGACTCTAAATAGTTGTCTGATTGATGGAGTTAAGGCATGCCTTAAGAACATAAGCACAAGAGACCTCACTTCAGGTCCGGCTTCTTTGTTCAGCCTGATGAGAACTTACCATAACAATGTGCCCCCTGCCATGGTTGTGACAGCAGCCCTGGTTGGCAATGCTGTGCCTGATGCTCCTGAGGACATGTTTGGCCCCCTGGATGCTGCCCCTGTGCTGGATGCTCCCAAGAACGTGTTTGTCCATCCTGGCTGCCAGGGCACTGCTGACTCATGTTCAACTTGCTCCCTCAAGTCCTTTTCTGCTCTCCAGCATCTCATTCTCCAACCGTTTGTACTTCCAAGGTTGCCCCATCCCAGGTGCAGAATCTGGCACTTTGTCTTGTTGAACTTCTGTGGTTGTTGATTGTTCAGCCCCCTGATTTGTCAAGGCATCTCTGTAGGGCCTCCCTGCCTTCACGGGAGTCAACAGCTTCCTCAGTTTTGTATAGTTTGCAAACATGGTTAGTATCCCTTCCAGTCCTACATCCAAGTCATTTATGAAGATGTTAAAGAGCACCAGCCCTATGGTGGAGCCCTACAGAACCCCACTAATGACAGGTCCTCAGCCTGATGCCACCCCATTCACTGCAACCCCTTGTGCCTGACCTGTGAACCAGTTGCTCACCCATCACATGATGTGATTATCCAGCTGTATGCTGGACATTTTGTCCAGAAACATAGACCATGAGAGAAGGTATTAAAAACTTAGCTGAAATCCAAAAAAATTACATTAACTGTCATTCCTGAATCCCCTTGGCCAATGAACAGGTGCTAGGTGACAGTAACCAGTGTTTCTGTGGATGTTTTTGTTACATGAAATCTATATAGTTAAGCAAATAATCAAATTGAAATGGTCTAAGCACAAATCTGTATTTTAAGAACTCACTGAAATATGGAGCAGCACTAAATCAATGAAGTACACCTGTAGTAAATATTTGTAAAATGAAGGCTTTTTACAAAGACTGATGAAAATTCTCTACATATCATCCCAGAAGGATGAAAGAAAGGAAAAGATGAAGGATGAAGAAGGAAAAAGAAATGTCAGGAAAAGAAAACCTACGGATAGCTGGATTGTGAATAGACTGTTAGGAGGACTAGGAGAGGCTGGTGAAGAGGGAGAAGATGAATGATATGGAAACTCAAAGGGAAATGTTGAATTAGAGAGAATTTATGGACGGAAGGCAATGCCAGAAAAGGATAGGCAGAAGATGCAGAATTAGGCTTGACAAAGAATGGGATTGTGTAGAGGGTGGAAGAGAAGTATTCGAAAGGAAACGGAAAAGGTGACAAAAGTGAAATATAAGTATGCAAACAAAGAACTAAGAGTGTAGAAGATCTGCAGGCAAGATGAGAAATTTGGAAGATTGCAGGTGAGAAAAGAAACTTGGAAGGTGACCAGCAGAAAGACATGGAAAAAAATGGAAGCTCCTTTAGAAAAAAAAACCAACAAAACTTAGCATGAATTTGTTTTGTTTTGGTCTAAGAACTGTCTAGTATTAAGAAGTCCAGAAAGGAGATAAACAGATTGTTCTGTGCAGGTCCTCAGAGGCATAGGTAAGAGCATTGCATCAAGAAACGATCCACAATGCATGACAGTATGTGCAGATGGCAGTATGTTGCACAATACTACAAAGCAGACACTGAATCCTAACATGATATCCTCATACTGTAATTATTTTACTGTTGTCTGAAACTGGGTTTAGCCATCTTTTTAATACTGAGTAACACAGCAGTTAACAGACAAAGGAATCTTTTATTGAATAGAAATATTAATTTATACTCTAAATTATGCACTCAAAGAGATGACGAGTGTCTCTACTAATATGAAAGGATATGATATCTGGTTTGCTATTTCCTGCAAAACCCAGTTTCAATATGAGTCTTCACGGTAAATATGTACAAAATCTTCATTAGTCAGTCAAGAACAAAGCCACCAGATGTTTCCTTGGAGTTTTTCCCAATGGAAAGTATGTCAACATATGCAGGAAAAATTGTTCTGACTAGATTTTAAGGGTATCAAGAATGGCAGCATTTAAGTTATAACTATTACAGTATCAGTAGGCTCATACACCTACAGCTTGTCTCAGCATTGTTGTCAACACATGCACCACGACATCTACACTATGAAATCTACTTCACAGGGGCTCTAACACCATGAAATCACTTCACCCATCTTTCTGTATCCATATTCTTTATGGGTATTTCTGTATCCATCACCAAAATACTTTTGTTGTTTTTAAGGCACACCAACCAAAATACTTTTGTTGTTTTTAAGGCACACCAAACTTGTAGGGTGAGGGACCATTCAGTTCCTATTGTTAGCAGAAGGCAACATAAATGCAATGTGACAGAGTGCAAATAGTTTGTACAGGTCATGACTCTTCCATAGTTACAATGCTCCAAACAATTTCTAAATCTTACAATGATGGCCTACATAATCAAAGCCAATTTAATGGCAACTGGCCATCAGACAAATAATATTAGCAGCTTTTTGCCTTTTCTTTCTTGTCCATTCGTATTACATTCAGAGCTTTCTAGTTTTCTAGCCGAATTTTAAAGTCACTAAATTTCCAAAAAGAAAAATTACTGTGCTGAAATATGATAGGTATTTTTTTCCTTTTAATAACTGGCCTTGTGCAAATACATCCACATATAGAAGACTTTTAGTCATTAATATCTCCTAAAATAATCAGCAAGGCATTTTAAAATGCAGAATGTTTATCCATTCCCTCCCCACCTCCTGAATTTCTATTTAGTTCTTAGAGGTTGAAGATCACAGATCTAGCTGTTTTAACTCAATCTGTTCATCTTTTGATCAGTAAATTCTCCCTTAAATCTATTTGGATGCATATAATAAACTTCACTACATTCTAACATTCTGTCATTATAGTTTAAAATTCCAAGTGTCCATCTCAGAAACAGCCAAAGACAGCACAATATGAGCTGATTTCAAGACTTCAATCAGATTTCAAGAACATGGGAACAGAATTTTGCAAAGTAAAATTTTCTTTTCAGGAGGAAAACCAAATTACCATGTCCAACCTGGGTTTTCTCTCCAAAGGGAAATCTAATGTAATAAAATTTAAGCAGTGATAACAGATATATTTCTGTGAAATGAGTAATTATGTTGTGGAACTCCATACTGTATGTAATTAGAGAGGTCAAGAACTTAGTGGGGATTCAAAACAAGGTTTTAACAGGAGTTATGAAGGGTGCCAAAATAAATACTTTGAAAGTGTTAGTAAGCCTTGTGTTTCAGGGCTAATGCAATTTTTAACAATTTGATATCAATAGTTCGAAAGAAGTAATTTCAAATCTGTGCCAATTGCTTCTCAAGACTTTGTAGTAATCACTCTGAACAGGCTACAGAGTTCTGCTATGGCATAAAACTGGCCTTGTGTCTCATTCTGAAGTACCAGTTACAAGATTCCATATTTCTGCAACACTGTTAAGATGCTAAATGTTCATCAGTGTAGGATTACAGTTTGGCAGATGCTTAGTCTTTTCTTCATATATATTTCCTCTTAAACAGCAAGCAACTGTCTAGGTGTAAAATGGAGCTCCTCTCATTAGAAAGGCACAGCTACTATTCAAACCTCACTAATAATACTAGTTTTCTTGTGACCATCAAAGAAATGTAGATGAGGCCTATGTGTAGGCATGTACATGTATATGTGCATGCATATTTGTACTAAATATTCTCCAAATAGTTGTAACAAAATATATTTTAGTCCAAATTTAGGTCCCAATTAAGTTGTATAGTATCATAGATAAAGGAGAATTTATTTTTAAGTAATATTCCAAATACTGATTTCCCTGGTAACATGAAAAGAAACACAGGTATCAACTGAATAAAGCGCTGGCCAGACTGTGTATTTTCATATCTGAAATATCTACTTAAAACCTGAAAGACAAATACTTTTTACTAAATGCTAAAACCAATTGATTAAACTTTTGAAGGTACATACACAAAATTTCATCTACCCAATCACGTAAAATTCCAGGAATAAGAATTTTTAAGGGGATAATGATATATTATTATATAATATATTATATATCATTGTATAAATTATTTCTGTTTTCAAGGCTAAATATCATCTTATAAAAAGGCATTTACTATTTGATTTATTCACCATATGCTTTTTTCAGCATAATCTAAAGACTTGGAAAAAAACTAAAATCATGCAAATCACCAAATGGGTGAATATTCCATTGAATATTCGATTTGTGGTCTTACATCCAACACTAATATTACAAAAGGTTATAATACTTTTCTCTCTGTAGACCCAGTGACTATGAAAGATTTAGAAACTTTAGCCACATTTTGGTATTTCTTACTTAAAAAAGGGAAACAAAGATAACTATATCACTTACGTAAAAACATAGTCCAATGAACTGTGTAATTTCATACTTTCAATTACTTTCACTAACATTTTCTGCTTTGCCTCTTAAATTTTCTTCTCATTCTCTGAATATAATAATTTTTTTTAAAGGGAACCAAATTTCAGGGAAATATGGCAGTCTAGTTGTCTAATATGTAAATTATCAAATAAATTTGATTACATTTAATTTTTTTTTCTCTCCTTCTCTCCTCCTTTACACAACTCTTTTTCCAAGCCAAAACCCTGGGAAAAAGAGTCTTCTTTTTGCCAGTTAGACTTATCTCCTAGTTAAGCATTTTGTTCTGAAGAATACCATTCGGAAACCCTGCCCAGTTGCTGTTCCTGACCTATTCAGACCATGTACTTTGACCACTTGTCTGGACCAGTGAGACAGGAAAGGATATATTTATTGAGTTACATCATACATAGTGCTAATTAGAATAGCCTCCTTTAGTGTTGAGACAGGTAGAGCCAGGTTTCTACACAGCCATATTCTTTTACAAGGCAATATGAAAAATTGTATGTTGCAAAAAAAAATCTTGTCAGAACTGCAAATGAACCTCAAAGGTGGAAAAATATAAGCAGATTATCATATGCAAATTCTTCAAGGTAATCATTAAAATTTGCTAATACATTTGAGAAGCCCTTATCGGTATTATCAAAGCCTGTGGTATGCAGCTGCAATGAATGAGGAAAGATCTAAACTTCAGTGGGATTGCCTTTTTCTTCACCAAGAAGCTAATATTAAAGTGGATTACACCTATAAATCCAGTGTATTTAGGTCTGGAGTAGCCAAAGATAAGCAGCTGTTTATAACCATAAATTAAAATTCTTGCAGTTTAACTTGTACCATGTTATGACTGAAGTAACTATGACCTTGAATATAGATCCCTTTATCTTATGTATCGTATGCAAGTCCTGTTGGAGCTAACTAAACACAACTCTTATTTTCATTTAAATTGTGTCATTTAAATATATAATTTTTTTTATTATGGCCATCATTAATACCTGACTGTCCACAACATAGAATAAACTGAAAATCCATTTTCAACCTAGGAAGTAGGTTAATAGTAAGGCAGAATTGGAAAAAAATAAAAAGAATCCTCTGAGTGAAAACCAGCATGTCCTGATGTTTGGTAAAACAGACACAACACCTAGGACTGGCTACCTGTAACAGTTTTCTTGAGATAAAACTTTAAAGTGTTTATGATTTTGGGAAGCTTTGTAATAAAGAAAGATATAATGAAAAGCTCTCACTAAATCACACTGTCAATCTTTAGTCAGTGAGATACTCTCAAAAATGCCTGCAAGTGGGCATTTGTTTAAAAACTCTAGTTTGATATTTAGATTGGAAATTAAAATTAAAGTTCTAAGAGAGTTTTTAAAATTTCCCCAGAGAACATGAGGTTGAACTGATTTTTTCCCCCACAATAAGGTTTTGCAAAGTAAAATTCAATGAGCAGATATCTTGATCATTTCATTGATCAACAAATGCCTCAATTCAAATATGTTTGTTTACTGCTATGTTTGCTTTGTAGTGTTAGTATAAGTAAGCAGCAATATTAATTTACTTCAGATAACTCTCTGACATATACACAGGGACCTAATGCACTCAGTGTTACATAGTGCAAGTTCATAATACATTACTGACAATAAGCATCAGAAGAGGATTGTCATTACAGGAATTTGCTGGAAGTGCTTTAATTAACACTTCTTTATATAACTATATAAAGATATTGATTGGTTAAATTATTCTAGATTTTAGGATATAATTAATTTAATTTTAAAGGTCTCCTTACCTTCTATTGCTGAGAGAAGAACACGAGAATGGTCGTATGCAATTACATTCGCATATCTATTCTTTGGTTTGTTTACTTCCAGGTTAGAGTGTTCCCATGTGAACTGCTGGCCAGGATCAATAGACTTCAAAAGACAAAGAGAAAAAAAGGAAAGGAAACTTTCAGCTAGGGACTACATAATTGTTTTATTTATGGTAATTAGAAACTAAAATCCCATAGTTTGCACTGGAAATAATTTCCTTTTGAAAGAAAATTATTACTTCAGGACACACTGTAACATATTAGATCATATTACATTAACCATTGTGTATTTATGCATCCGAAATTTCCATGAGGAATTTAACCACAAGCTTTTAAAATCCAGGGCTTTTTCTTCAGAGAAAACAAGCTATCCACCCTTTTATCTTTTTACTCATTTCAGAAAGTGAGGGGTTCTAGATTAACAGAAAATGAATAAATATCATAAATCTCAAAAACACTGGGATGAAGGGGAATAAATATTTTTGCCTTTATTAGTAAGAACACATGTTCAAAAATTTTCCTGTCCTGTTTTTTAAATAAACTCCAAAGGTTCCTGAAAAAATTTTTCAGAAGAAAAAAAAATGTTTCTTTTCTTTCATTTTGATGCCAGACTAACCCATGGCACTAGTGTTGCTCAGGAAACTAGAGCTGTGTTTCATCCATGGACAACATCAAGAAACTTGCTTTTCATTTCCTTGAGTCATAAATAAGTAAGCAATTCAGGCATATTTGAAATTTTAGTGATATCTTATTAATAAACATAACTAATCTTATTCATAAACAAAACTACATGTTTCCAGATTTGCTGTTTATTTTCTGTTCCAGGGTGGAATTAACAGAAGCATTCACCACACCCCTTCATCCTTCACCACTAGGGAAACTTCAGACTCTAGTATTTTTACCTCTATGGTTGAATATCTATGCAGCAAAATGAATGTAAAATAGGTAACAGATGGTACCTGTTTATGCTCACTATGGTAGTGGCTGTATGAAAGGTCATCTCATTCTGAGAAGTCATGAATAATCACTTATTGTTTAACCTTTCCTTTCCGTAACAATAGAGACCTTAAAATTGTTTCATCAATATGAATACACAACTATGGCTTGAGGTTTATGCCCTCTGTTTGTTTAATCCTGGTAAGAACTGGCAGCTCCCAATGAAGCTAGTGGTAAGCAATGAAAAAAAAAAAAAAAAAAAGATGACACAGATAAGCCAAGGTGGGGCAGTTCACCAACACTATGCTCATCTTCCACGAGTAGACCAGCAACATGGATGGCACAAGTCAGGAGATCCGTACTGTCCATACTGCCACTACAACATCAAGCCAACAGCTTTGCTCACTCTTCCTAGGGTATGACCTGTAATCTATTAGAGTAGGTATTACCTGACAATGAGCATGTGTGAAATTAGTTAATGTGATTTTACCAGGACTTATCCCTTTGACTGATAATTTGGCCAGTCTGAAAATTGCTTCATTCTCATGCATCTTTTCATATTTTGTACAATTTATTTATTTAATATTTTGAGAATAAATTTGCTTCTGTATTGAGATTATTGAAAACAAAATAATTTGCCTGTCTGCTTAATAGAGAAGCATTTGTTTTTGGGAAAACAAATACCTCAGAAAAACAAGTGCTTTAACCTATTAACCAATACCATAGGCTCAATTAACTTTTATAACAAAAAGATTATAAAGTCCTGCATAACCTACCTATGGAGAGTAGAGGAGTGAGATGGCAAATGTTCTGGCTCACCCTTTAACTAAAGCAACTGAGACAGAGTGCTTGGCAAATCCTCCCTCAAAAGGAAATGAACTGGGACCGTTTAGAGGAATGAAGAAGAAATTAAATGCTTGGGATCATGATGAAGGCCATGAAAATTCTACTTATGCTTTGCATATGATTCATTTGAATTCACAAAATTCACAGAATGACTAAGTTGGAGGAGACTTAAAGATCATTAAGTCCAACCCATGCCCTAACCAAACCATGGCACTGAGTGTCACATCCAGTCTTTTCTTAAACACATCCAGGGATGGTCACTCCACCACCTCCCTGGCAGGCTATTCCAGAACTTTATCACCCTTTCTGTAAAAAACTTATTCCTAATATCCAAGTTATACTTCCCTTGATGCAGGTTAAGACTGTGTCCTCTGGTTCTGTCAGTTGCTGCCTGGAGAAAGAGACCAACTCCACCTGACTACAGCCACCTTTCAGGGATTTGTAGAGAGTGATAAGGGCACCTCTGAGTCTCCTTTTCTCCAGGCTAAACACCCCCAGCTCCCTCAGTTGTTCCTCACAGGGTTTATGTTCCAAGTCTCTCTCCAGCCTCGTTGCCTCCTCTGGATGCGTTCCAGTGTCTCAAGGTCCTTCCCAAACTGAGGGCCCAGAACTGGACACAGCACTCGAGGTGTGGCCTCACCAGTGCCGAGTACAGGGGAGAATGACCTCCCTGCTCCTGCTGGCCACACTGCTCCTGACACAGGCCAGGATGCCTTTGGCCTTCTTGGCCACCAGGGCACACTGCTGGCTCATGTCCACTCAGTTGTCACCAGTACCCCCAGGTCCCTTTCCAGCCACACCGTCCCCAGCCTGTAACACTCAGGGGGTTATTGTGGCCAAAATGCAGGACTCAGCACTTTATTTATTAAACTCCAGCCTGTTAGACTCTGCCCATGCATCCAACCATTCCAGGTCTCTCTGCAGAGCCCTCCTACCCTCCAACAGATCAACACATGACCCCAGCTTAGTGTCATCTGCAAATTTACTAATGAAAGACTCAGTAACCCTATCCATGCCATCAATAAAGGTATTGAACAGAACTGGCCCCAGCACAGACCCCTGAGGGACACCACTGCTGACTGGCCCCAGCTGGATGTGGCACCATTCACCTCCACCCTCTGGGCCCGGCCATCCAGCCAGTTCCTAACCCAGCACAGAGTGCTCCTGTCCAAGCCATGGGCTGCCAGCTTTTCCAGGAGTGTGCTGTGGGAGACAGTGTCAAAGGCCTTGCTGAAGTCCAAACAGACAACATCCACAGCCTTTCCTGCATCCACCAGGCAGGGATCAGGTTGGTCAAACACGACCTTGCCCTCCTAAATCCCTGCTGGCTGGGTCTGATACCCTGGCCACCTGATAAGTTCTGTGTGATGAAAATCAATATAAACTGTTCCATGACCTTACTGGGTACTGAGGTCCTAACCTGCCTATAATTACCAGGGTCTTCCTTCCCACCCTTTTTGTGAATGGGTGTCACACTGGCCAGCTTCCAGTTATCTGGAACCTCTCCAGTGAGCCAGGACTATTGGCAAATGATGGAGAGGGGCTTCACAAGCTCATTTGCCAGCTCCCTCATCACCCTGGGATGGATCCCTCCTGGTCCCATGGATTTATGAATATCCAAGCATCTCAGCAGTTCTCTGATTGCCTGCTCTTGGATAATGAGGGGAGCATTCTGCTCCCTGATATCATTGAGCAACCCAAGAGGACAGTTGTCCTGAAATTCTTCTCACTAAAAACCGAGACAAAGAAGGTGTTAAGCACCTCTGCCTTATCCTCATCTGCAGTAACAAAGCTCCCTTCTGCAGCTAATAATGAACAAAGATTAGTCTCACTCTTCCTTTTACCATTAATATATTTGTAAAAAGAATTTTTATTATCCTTGCTGAAAAAAGCTGCCATTTTAAGTTCAAACTGAGCTTTAGCCTCCCTAATTTTTTTCTACATACTCTAGCAGCCCTCTTAAATACTACCCGAGAAACCTGATCCTCCTTCCAAAGAGAATACATCCTTTTTTTATTCCTGAGCTCCAGCAGAACCTCCTTGCCCACCCAGGCTGTATGTTTGCCTCATTGACTAGTCTTTCAGCACACAGGGACAGTCCGTGACTGTGCCCTCAAGATCTCCATTTTGACGCATGCCCACCCTTCCTGAACTTCTTTATTTTTAAGGACTATTTCCCAAGGAACTCTCTGAATAAGTCTCCTGAATAGGCCAAAGTCTGCCCTCTGAAAGTCCAATGAAAAATCTTATTAATGTTCCTCTTGACTTCACCAAATACTGAGAATTTTGTAATTTCCTGATCACTGTGCCCCAAGCAGCCTCCAACCACCACATCTCCCACCAACCCATCTCTATTCGCAGATAACAAATCTAACATAGTCCCTCCCCTGCTGGGGTCACCCACCAGCTGTGACAAAAAGTTGTCCCCCACAAACACTAAAAATTTCCTGGACTGCTTCTTTTCAGCTGTATTGAATTCCCAACAAATGTCCAGCAAGTTGAAATCACCAACAAGAACTAGGGCTGATGATCCAGAAACATTCTCTAGCTGTTTATAGAATGAATTGTCCACCACTTCTTCCTGGTTGGGTGGACCATACCAGACTCCAAGTAGGATGTCAGCCTTACTGGCCTTCCCCCTAATTGTATCACTATATGTGATACATGAATTGTATCACTATATGTGTTACCAACAGTTAAAAAGACAGTCTTAAATGCAGCTCTGAAAGAATTTTTTTTAAGGTTCTACACAGTTTTTGACACCAAACTTTTTGGGTTCATTATCTTAGAAATTTGAGTGACTATGATCAACATATTTTAAAATGTCAGTAGTATTAGGAACTTATTGAATTAGGATCTAAAGAGACTAAGAGGTTTGCAAAACTGGTGATGGATTTTTTTGGAGCCATATTGTATTTTGTTTGCCTTTGAAGAGACAGTGAATTATCCCCCAACAGTATTTTTCCACATGCAAAGGTAGACATCACTTCTGTGCTGAGCTTAAGTATAAACACAGTGATGTGATCCAAGAGTAGCACTTCACTCTTCTCCAACAAAAATATTACTTTTTCTGACTACAAAGTAAAATTGTTACTCATCAATAAAGCAAATGGTAGAATTTTACTCTCTAATTTCACTCAGTAAAATTTTTATTCCTTTTTCTTACAATTTAGTTTCATTCTAGTATTTTTCCATGCTCTGAGAAGGATGGCTGGTAGAATTTTGAAGCGAGTATGCACTGTGTAATTTAAAAACATAAGTGTTTTATCTTTACTTCTGAGTCCTATTTATTTTGTCAAAGGTACAGAGGGAGAATTTGGAGTGCATTTCCATCAGCACTGGGAAGAGTAGAGTTTTATATATATATACACACACTATATTTAAGACATAACATACCTCTTTATCAGCAGGCCAACAATTCACTTAATATCTTATGACTTGAAAAGTAATAAAATTTACATAATTACTTCTCTCAGCACAAATCTCCCCTCTTTTCTTTTTTGAGTTAATGGAGGTGAATAAGAAAACTTATGCAGGTTATTTAAGGTCAAGTTTTCAGAACTTTGGAAAATTATTTTTATGAATCTATCTCAGAATTCTAGTAGTAATTTAGAAGATACACATAGTATAGAAGATGCTAACTATATATTCATGCATTAACTTTTAAAATTAAATTGGTAACTTGACCAGGAATAATGCACATGTATAGTATCTCTGACTACCGAGACAGTATTTTTTGAGAGACATAAATGAAAACATGCTATCTAAACCACAGTCCACTGCCTTAGAATGAATCATACTACTCTGCATTGTTCTAGAAACATAACTGAAGCAGACCATCTGTCTTGTCTTTTAGGTTTTTACCTACACTGCCAAAATATCCTGGAAATTACTTCACAATGAAAGATGTCAGGTACACTTTCTCTTCACACAAGAAAACTAGAAAATAACTGAATAACTGGCTGTCTAACATGCTGCTATTTTTGAGTGTGGACTGAAGGACTTTGGCTTTAAATCATAACAACCAAAACAGGATGTAACAAATAATGATAAAAAATGCTTACAAACAGTAATTTTAAATTGCACTTTTGCATATACAAAGATGATTTTGCATATACATTGAAAACAATGGTCTGAGATTCTTTTCTATTATGAGAAACAGCTTCAGCTCTTATACCTATTTTTCATGTGAACTTACAGAAAGAAAATTTTAAATTTAAAGTTTAGCTTCAACTGTTCAGTATAGAGTATAATTCTTCCACTTTTCACTCCTTAATGTTTAAGCATTCTAAAGCTACTGTTCGATATAAAGAAAAAACCCAAACATACACATTGTATGATGTATGGCCAGATGGTGTATTTAGTGATTAATATTTAGGTCTACATGCAGACATAGTTAACATAAATTATCAGAAACAGGCAAATGGATTGAACTTTAATCTTTCCTATTTTCCTCACCAATCTGAACCACTTTGTGGCCATACCATCCTCCCATAAAGCACCATTTTGTCAAAAGAAAATTTAATCTGTATTTCCTGACTTAATAGCCACACTCTCAACAAAGAGTTGAGTGGTATTGGCAGACACATTTCAGAAGTGTGAAAGACCAATAACTCATGAATAACAAGTCTGTGCTAACAGTTTTAATGAGTGCTTTAATGGTTTAATGGATAGCACTTTAATAGGATTTCTAGTATTTTCATTCTGAAAGCTTGCCTTCAATAAAGCTGTCATTAATAAAGAAGTGGATTTCTTCACAGCATAACTGTGTAGTATGAGTGCTTTGTGCAAAATAAA